>NC_135622.1:58369551-59638717 GCF_053574225.1 Canis aureus
GGTGTGGAGAAAAATTAAGTGAAACTGACTTGTTATAGAAGACTAGTAAAAGAGTAACCTGAAGGGTAGACAAAACTTTAGTTCTAAATAGAGATTCTTAAGCTCTTGGCTCCTTTATAGAGTAGCAGGTTGGGGTGAAACTATTTGGACTATTTACTCAAAATGACCATGATGTACAGCGCTTAACTCTTGATAATCACTCTATTGAGAGAGGACACTGAACTGGGGAGGCAGGAAAAAAAATTTAAATCCAAATGAGTAATTGTAAGAGCAAAGGAGGGTAAGAGGGCCCAAATGGCCAAGACCAAACTCTTCATAGTATCTTAAAAGAGGTTAGAGATTTCACCTGTTACTGGTGTCTCAGTGTTATTTGTGAAACCAGAGGGTTGGGCTTAGTTTTGAGTCCCTTTTCATTCTCATTTTTGGGGACTAGAAAGTTCTCTAGGACCTAGCCATTCAACCTCTGTTCTGACATTCTCCCAACTCTAGAGTCCAGGTTGAAGAACGTGTCATTGACAGTGTATGAAACGTTGGAAAACTAACAACAGTGTGGAAATGGTTTCAGGAGGAGATGATGCATGAGTTGTTGGTTTATTGGGAGTAGCAAAGTTTAATCAAGAAAGATTAATAAGTTACATGACAACCAGGCAATGTAAATAGCATATTTAGGGTATATGGGAGTCATTAAGAACTTAGGTGTGAGGTAAGGGCAAATCAAAGAAACCAAAAGGTTCACTAGAGCCTTCTGAGACTTGGGAGCGAAATCTGTCATTTGCGAAGTCAGTGACCTTGGAGTAAGAACAAGACACTTAGAGAATGTACACATGATAATTTCTGTCACAGGCAACCCCATGTTATCCTTGGGTGTTGATGGTCTTTTAGTAGACTAATCTTAATAATCTGCTTCGGTATAAAATATAAATGTCTAAAACTAAGGTGTATATAAATAAGAATCACTTGAAACGGGATATAGAAACAAAGTTGTCTGTGTCCATGTGCAAAAGCAAGTGACTTTAATTTTAATTCAGTAATATGGTTGAATTTAGTTAAAGAGTTCTAAAATAATCTTTTACTGAAAATGTGTCTTGTGTTATTATTTTGAAGTAAGACTGATATGTTACTCTTGATACTTAATGTAGTTTTATTTACATAATGGAAAAATTGTGGGCTCTGGAATCATAGGTACTGTTTTTTGAATAATTGCACCATAGCATTACAGTTTTGTGACCATGAACAAGTTTCTTAAATCTCTTGACCTGTTTCTTCATCTATAAATTGGTGATGATGGTGCCTGCCTTAATAGGCTTGTAGTTAAAATAATATCAAATAACTGATATTTATTGGGCATTTACTATACACTAAGTACTGTTTTAAGCATTTTATACTCCCTTTGTTCCTGTAAAGTTAAGTTGATAGTATTATTTCTGTTTTAAAGTTGAGAGCACTGAGGCATAAGGAAGTTAAAGAACTTGGTCAGTATCACAAAACTAGTAAATGGTAGAGCGGGGACTTGAACCCAAGTGGTAGGACTCCAGATGAGATTAAATAAAACCTGTTTAGTGCTAAATACAGGGTAGCTGACTGAAGATTACAGTGTGAATCTCTGTTTTGAGGAATTTGTACAGTTTAGTATAAGCCACTATGTCTGTACGTTGTGAAGGAAGAAAGATAGGTCTGTAGTGGACAAAACTCCAGTCTATAATTTTGAAGCCCTCCTCTTACACAGGATATTGCAATAAAATTCTAAAACTTCTTGACTCTTGCCTTTAAATTGTTAACTCCTTGAAGCCAAGAGTTGTTTTTGAATAGTGAGATGGATTAGAATGCTGTGTATTCAGACATACAAGTGTAAAGTTAAATCAGTGGTTCTCAACCAGGGTGAATTTACGCGCACACACACCCCTTCTTGGGTACATTTAGCAAATTCTGGAGACAGTTTTTGCTTGTCAAGAATGGGAAGGGAGGGGTGCTACTAACATACGGTGAGTTAGAGGCCTGAATGCTGCTAAGCATCATATCATGCACAGGAAGATCCACAACAACAAAGAATTTCCCAGCCCAAAGTGTCAGTAATGCCAGCGTTGAGAAACTGGGCTGGAACATGAATAAAGTGAACAATATTAAGTTGTACTGGATTGTATAAGGCCTCTCTTTGGGTTTTTATTAACATTGGCATCTTGTCAGAACCCTTTGTCTAGACTTCAGTCCATTTTTTTTTCCCTTGTTAATATCATGTGTGTACTATTTTGACTCTATAGTTCACTTTTCTGGAACTTAATCATTGAGTCCTGTATTTTCAAGGATGTACATCATGGTTGCCTCCAAAGCTCTAAGCTTTGCTCTTTGAAAAACTTGGCACAGAGAAAAAAGATGCAACTGAAATTATAGTGAAATTTATTAGGAATAGGTGATTAAAATTGATGAACAGCAAATATTCCTCTCTCATTCATAACTGCCATGTATGCTAGTGTATATGTATATATACAGTTATGCATATGTGCATATGCATATGTGGTTCCGGGCTTTAAATCCTTGGTGTGTGTTTATTTGAATGTTGCATAATTATACTAATGCCCTATTGAACATTTAGGTTGTAAACAGTTTTTCTCTATTACAGGCAACACTGGGAAGGACATCTTTGCTGGATGCTAAATGCTAGGAAGTGAAATTTCCAAATCAAAAGATGGGCTTATCTTTTTTCCACATAGCCCTCAGAAAAGATTGTATGCATTTACGCTGTCACCAGCAATTGTTGAGAATGGCCATTTCCCCTTATACTCTCCAAGACAGATAGGTTTTTGAGGATAACCAAAATCTAGTGACTGGAAGAGTTCAAATTTTACCTCCTTGTTCAGTTTTGAAGGTAATGAGGACTGCCTTTGTTCTCAGAAAGGGCTAGTTACCAGACTTTTTTTTAAGTCTCATGTACAGTTTCACTTCTAAAATGGTACCATAGCATGGGATTAGTTAATTTAGGATGCTTAACAGCTGGGTGATCGGCTTGATCATATTGATGTTCTTAGGTGATATTTCTCAATACCAGGTTTTGTGTTTAAGTTCTTTCAGAGGAAGAACAGAATATATCTTTTTCCTGTTGACTCTAGGTAATAAGGAGGGGGGTGGTAGAGAAGACCTCATTTAAAAGATAGGAAGAGGGCAGCCCCGGTGGCACAGCGGTTTAGCACCGCCTGCAGCTCAGGGCGGCGTGATCCTGGAGACCCTGGATGAGTCCCACATTAGGCTCTCTGCATGGAGCCTGCTTCTCCCTCTGCCTGTGTCTCTGCCCCCCCCCCCCGCCCCGTCTCTATGAATAAATAAATAAAATCTTTAAAAAAAAATAAATAAAAATAAAAGATAGGAAGAGAAGAAAAATTAAAGTTCATTCACTGCTACTTAAACTCTTAATCCATAGGTAAAGCAATGATGAAGGTTTCTTAAATCCTTCATGATAAATAATATGAGCAAATTTGAAAACATTTTTTACATATTGAAGTATTTCAAAACAAAATGATGGTGATGGTATCTAGGACTTCAAAATAATGAGTGAAGACATAAATGAAACAGGAGAGTTCATGAATCAATATAGATGCAGCTGGCTTTAATGGGAATCCATTATACTATTTTCTCTGTTGTGTATGTTTGAAATTTTCTGTAATTAAAAAGGGTTTTTTCCTCCTAGAAATTCCACTCCTAGGTATTTACACAAGAAGAATGAAAATGTAAGTCCAGAAAAAGACCTAAAAAAGAATGTTTATATTAACAGCTCTATTCTAAGAGCAAAAAACTGGCAAGAGTCCATTAACGGTAAAGTGGGTAAACTGTGGTGTACTCATACAATGGAATACTATGTAGCAATAAAAATGAATGGAATGTTGCTATACACTACAAGATAGTTTAATTTCAAAAACATGCTAAGTAAAGGAAGATTTACCAAAAAGTACATCATGTAATCCCATTTATATGAAATTCTAGAACAAGCAGTAGTAAGTCTGTGGGTGAAAAGTCAGAATAGTGGCCTCTGTGGGGATGGAGGCAGAGATGGACTTGACTGGAGGGAACTTTCTGTAGTGATTGTAACGTTCTTTATGTTGGTATGGGTTTGAGTTCCACGGGTATATGCATTTGTGAAAACTCACCAAATGTACACCTAACACTTATGCATTTCATTGTACGTAAATTTTGTTTCAAAAGTAAGGAAAACTAGTGATGCACGTACTGGTGTCTTCAGTTTACGTAGAAACTGTCCATTAATAGAAATGGATGGGTATGTGATAAAGCAAATATGGCAAAAGGTTAATGGTAAAATCTGGGTAGTGGGTATAGGGATGTTCGCTGTAGTTGGTAGTTGTGAACTAGGGGTATGATATTTTACACTGCTGTGGTTGAATGGGACACCTGGGTGGCTCAGTGGTTGAGCGTCTGTCTTCAGCTCACAGCATGATCCCAGCGTCCTGGGATCAAGTCCCACATCAGGCTTGCTGCAGGGAGCCTGCTCTTTCCTCTGCCTATATCTCTGCCTCTCTCTATGTGTCTCTCATGAATAAATAAATACGATTTTAAAAAAGTAAAAATAAAACCTATGGCAAGAAAAACTGAAACCTAGGTCTTACTGCTGTCAAGGTATGAGCAGGTATGGAAAGGTATCAGTATCCACCTCAGAAAGGACTGATAGACTTGGCATCAGGTGAGCTTTTGTTTTTATTTGGTGATGAATATTAATTAGATTGATGGAGTTATGATGTACAGTGGAAGACTTACATAATTGACCAATACTCTAGGGCAGTGTTTTTTTTTGTTTTTGTTTTTGTTTTTTTTTTGTCTTTTGTCTTTGTTTTTAGTAAACTCTTTGTCCAATATGGAGCTCAAACTCACTACCCCAAGATGAAGTGTCTCATGCTCTACCAACTGAGCCAGCCAACCGTACCGCTAGGGCAGTAGTTTTCAAACTTCTTGGACTCTGGACATCTTTGCAAACCTAAACATATTGTGGAACCCAAAAGCTTTTGTTCATGTATATTATACCTGTAGGTGTTTACATTATTAGAAATTAAAAGTGAGAATTTTGTAATCCATTTAGAGTGCATTTGGAATAATAAACTCATTAGAAATAGTGTGTGGTTTTAAAAATTGTGATGTGTGCCTGGGTGGCTCAGTGGTTGAGCATCTGCCTTCCACTCAGGGTGTGATCCCAAAGTCCAGAGATGGAGTCCCACATCAGGTTCCCTGCGGGGAGCCTGCTTCTCTAACTTTGCCTATATCTCTGCTTCTCTCTCTGTGTCTGTCATGAATAAATAAATAAAATCTTTAAAAATAATTAAAATAAATAAAAATTGTGGTGGAATATATCTGACATAAAATTTACTATTTTAAGTGTACAGTTCCGGGGATCCCTGGGTGGCTCAGTGGTTTAGCGCGTGCCTTTGGCCCCAGGGCATGATCCTGGAGACTGGGATCGAGTCCCATGTCTCCCATGTCGTGGGGCTCCCTGGATGGAACCTGCTTCTCCCTCTGCCTGTGTCTCTGTCTCTCTCTCTCTCTCTGTCTCTCATTAATAAGTAAAATCTTAAAAAAAATATTTAAGTGTACAGTTCTAGGGCATGAAGTATGTTTACTTTGTGCAACCATCACCATCATCCATCTCCAGAACTTTTTCATCTTCTCCAACTGAACTCCTTTATTCTTCTCTTCTGGGTATCACCATTCTACTTTCCGTCTCTAAATTTGACTACTCTAGAGACCTCCCTCATATAAGTGGAATTACAAATAGTGGCATCACTTTGTTATGTCTATTGTAGTATCACATCTCTTAGAGCTGCTGGAAAACCCTACTCATCCTTTTTTTTTTTTTTTTTTTTTTAACCCTACTCATCTTAAGAGTGACCATGAAAAAGCAAAATAGCATCTTAGTATTGTAAAAATGATTTGACTTTGTGCTCCTTCCCCAAAGAGTGGAAGGGGGACTACTAAAGGCCCCCAGACTGCACTTCGAAAATTACTAATACCCTGGGGAGATTCTGCTTTGAAGCTTGATAATCATCACTATGATCATCACTGGGTGATCGAGCAGTTTTCTGAGTAGTTGTCATTCATATATGGTGATAATGAAATTTGTAAAACCTTCCCCTCCCTTCTCATTGTCTCATCCCTTCATCCCTTAAATTATTTTAGGAATATAGGTTTTAGGAATTATTTCAGGAAGGGTCTCAGACTTGGTAACCAAGAAAAAGGAAAAGTCGGTTTTAGATAATTGAGTAATAAAGAGCCCCTATTCTTGAAGAAAATAAAAAAAAAAAAAAAAGAATGGTGTGTTGGAATGACTTCTGCTTACTTAAATTGAGAATGGTAATGTAAGGCTAAGATGATATCTCTTTTCACTCATGAATTCCCAACCCAAAAGCAGAATTAGTATGAATGAAATATGTAGGTTTAGCTAACTGCAAACTTGTGCAGTTAGGTTTGAAAGTTACACAGCTTTTGGAGATAGGTTAGATGTTAGCCAGCATGGTTGAAGTACCTCAGTGAAACTTGTCTACACACAGATCTTCAGTATCCATTTCACAGTTCTTCTATTCACATGACCTGTATTCTATGATCTTTCTGTCCTCTGGACCTTTTACTCCAGTTGGATTTAGTACTAAACTTGTATGTTATCCTTAGTTTACTGACTTTCAACTTTGACTGTGAATGTTCTCCTGTATGTTTGCATAGACTTTACTTGGAGAAATGGGGAAATAGTGGTACAAGTAGTAAGAACATAACTATAAGGATTTCTATAAATTTAATGTAAATGCTTTTTCTTAAAGGACAATCTTAGATTGCTGTTTTTAAATGTCCGGGTAACTATGGGAAATAAGGACATGAAAATGCTTAAATTAATGTTACTGATGTTCAGATTAGACTTTTTACTGGCCAAGTTACTCTTGCTGGTGTTTCTCATCTAGTATTAGTCTAGTGTTAGTACTTCCACTTTCCCCCTTATTTTGCTTATTCCACCAAACAGATGAGAAAAATTTTGCTCTTTTAAGAACTACAGTGAAAAAAAAGAAAAAAATAAAAAAGAACTACAGTGTTAGATACCTGCTGTTAGCTCGCGGGGTGTTCTGATCTTTCAGCTTGGTACTGTTTCCAAGTGTTTAACTATATTGTATTTATTTATTTAAGGATTTTTTTAAAGTACTCTCTCCACCCAGTGTGGGGCTCAAACCCACAACCCTGAGATCAAGAGTCGCACACTCTACCATCTGAGCCAGCCAGGCACCCCAGGAATATATTTTTTAAATCTTCCATGCATGTGTTGTCCTCTCATAATTCTGATGGACTATTGAAGAGGTTAGAAAGGTTACAGTGTTTACACATCCTTTAATCAGAAAATGCTTTACATTATTTGGAGGCTGATGACAGAGACCAGATAATTTGTTTCTTGGTGATGTCAAAAACTTATGAGTTTGGCAGGATCGATTATCCAGTTAATATAATCATGCTATATGAATGTTATTTTTAATGTAAATTAGGTTTTACCGCATTTAATTTTTTTTAATACATTTAAACATCCAGGGACTGCCATTTAAAATGGGAAATGGTGCACTATGTTTTAGTGACTTCAAATTGAGATGGGAGCCTTTATAAAACTACTGGTGGTTCCCAGAAAATTTTTTTTCCTCCTCCTTCCCCATACCTGCCAAGAGATTTGAAGTAGAAGAAAAATTGGGGACCATTTAATTAGAGAAATTATTAGGAGAATAACAACTTCAGTAGATGGGGGAAGGAGGTAGAGGTAGTGTGTGTTGGCTGGGCTGGATGGCTAAGTTTAAGAGTAAAAATATTTAAATGGCAGTATTTATTTGTTTGGCAAATTTCTTTTGTTTATCCAAGTTTGCATTTCATTTATTTTACACAGAGATAAGGCTATGTCAAGAAAATGACATTTATTTTTATATTATTTTTATTATGATTTATCTTTAATTTATTGCTGTGTTTAAATAGTGCAAAAAAAAAAAAAAGGCACATGGCTGGCTCAGTTGGAGGAGTATACAACCCTCAATCTGGGGGATTGAGTTCGAGCCTCAACTGGATGTAGAGATTACTTAAAATCTTTTGTTTTGTTTTTAAGATTTTATTTATCTGAGCGAGGGAGAGGGAGAAGGAGGCCCTTCGCTGAGCAGGGAGCCTGACTCTATCCTGGGACCCAGGATCATGCCCAAGCTGAAGGCAGACAGTTAACTGGCTGAGCCACTCAGGTGCCCCCAAATAAAATCTTTTTTAAAATAAATTAATATATAGTCCAGAGTAACCTGGTGCAGTTTGAATAACCCAGCAGGTAGAAGTGAGGGCTATACTTCTGTGTTATTTATAACCAGCTGTACATTTTTAGGAAGAAAAAGACTGGTGATCCTCTTTCTGCGGATGTCAAAAAAAAAAAAAAAAAAACCACTTAAATGATCCATTTTTGAGACAGACTTCTGAGAATTTCTAGTTTTAATCTAAATGGCCTGGCAGATGTTTATAAAACTTATTTCAGCTATTGATAGAACTAGTTTCCTATCAGTTTTCTTTCAAGATTTCAAAGCAGAATATCTAGCCCCCAAATCTGTTGAGTCTTTGGGGGACCTGCTAAGAATTGTTAGTATAGGTTCTCAAATATTTTTCCATAGGAGGTACCTGGCTGGCTGCCCCACGTTGGGCGTAGAACTTATTTAAAAACAATAAAATAAAACAAATATTTATCCATAGGATATAGTTCTATCTTTCCTGCGGTAGAATTTATAATTAGAGAGTTATGGGGAAAATAGGATTAAAGGGGTGGATGGAGTTTAAAAATTAATCTCTCAAACTCTGAATGTTTTTCATTTAACAAGTGGTCTCTGATCATCTGATCTTGTGTGCTGTTATTCTGTTTATAAATATTTTCTAAAATAAAAAGTCAAGGCACTCAATTTTAGTGATATTTTACATATATTTTAAAGTCCTAGTATTGAGTGCTATACAGATAATTTCCTTTTTTTCCTCTTTTTCCTGTAAAGAAACTTAATAATCTTCCTCTGGTTTCAAAGAAATGCTTGCAAAGTAATTTGTTTTAGTTACAGATACTATCTATATTAGAGAAGCTTTCTATCTTTTTTCACTGTCTTTATTTAATGACTTGGAATATCAGTCATATTTATCTTTTTTTTTTTTAATTAAATTCCATGCCCAGCATAGGGCTCGAACTCACAACCTAGAGATCCAGAGTCTCATACACTACTGACTGAGCCAGCCAGATGTCCCCGTATGTATCTTTTAATTACATATAACTCAAGTTGTTTTTAGTATATTCACAAAATTGTGCAGCACACTACAATCTAATTCCGAATGTTTTCATCACCACAGAAAGAAATCCCATGCATATTAGCAGTTATTCCTCAGTCCCACTTCCCCCATCCCCAACAACTACTGATTGACTGTCTCTGTAGATGTGCCTATTGTGGACATTTCATCATACACATGGAGTCCTACAGTCTATGACCATTTGCGTCTGGCTTCTTTGACTTAGCGTAATGTCTTAAAGGTTCATCCGTTACTTCTTAATGGCTGAATAATATTCCATTGTATGGATGTACCACATTTTTTATCCAGTTCTCTGTTTATGGACATTTGGGTTACTTCCATCTTTCGACTATTTCAAATAATGCTACTGTGAGCATTCATGTATGCTTTTTTTGAGTTTTTTCTTAAAAATGTTATTTGTTTATTTTAGAGAGAAAGTGAGTATATGAGTGGGGGGGAAGGGCAGAGAGAATCTCCAGCAGACTCCCTCCTGAGCATGGAGTCCGATGTGGGGGTCCATCCCATGACTCATGAGATCGTGACCTGAGCCAAAACCAAGGCTTAACTGAGCCACCCAGATGCCCCTGAGGTATTATTTTTAAGTAATCTTTATACCCCATGTGAGACTCAAACTCACAACCTCTACATGAAGAGTCACGTGCTATACCAACTGAGCCAGCCAGGGGCTCCCCATGTACATGTTTTTGTGTGGACAAATGTTTTTGTTTCTCTTGGTTATATCCCTGGGTTGTATGATAACGGTAACACTGTTTAACCATTTGAGAAACTGCTATAGTGCCACAGTGGCTGCACCATTTTAAATTTCAACTAGACTTTTTTTTTTTTTTGATAGACTTTCAAGTATATACATCCTCGCCAACAGTCCTAGTACGTATGAAGTACTATCCCATTGTGTTTTTGATTTGCATTTTCTAGATGATTAATGGGTGTTGTGTATATTTTCATGTGCTCACTGCCCATTTATCTGTCTTTGGGAGAATTGTCAATTCAAATCCTTGCTCATTTTTTAACTGGATTGTCGTTGTTGAGTTGTATTTTATATATTCTGAATACTGTACCTTAATCAGTTATATAATTCACTTCTATAGTCTCCCATTCTATAGGTGGTCTTTCATGTGCTTGATAGTGTCCTTTGAAACACAGAAGTTGTTAATTTTGATAAATATTTGAAACACAAATAATTTTGTTTTCTTAGGTTGCTTGTGCTCTTCCCCCTGTGTAAGAATGTGTTATATTGTTAATACAGCATTTTCTTTCTCACCCAGCCTAATAATGAGGCCCAATTCCATACTCTCTGGAGTTTACCTGTGTCCTGAGTTCCTCAAGTAACTGCCCCTAAAATAAATTGTAACCAATTCAGATCGGTACTGGTAAGCTTTAAGGATATGTAAGAATAAGGACTTTATCTTTCTTTTGTCCTCTCTATACTTTAAGCACTACTATATTTTTCAAAGTTATTTTTTGTACTGTGTCCAGTTCAGTTGAATATAATCAGTAAGCCATATAAATAAACCATTTAGTTTCAAATGCAGAATAATCTTCTTACCACAGTCTCTTAAATTCCTATTGACTCTGTTCTTCCCTTTGTGCCCTGTCACAGACCTCATAGACTAGAGCACTGTGTATATATATATATATCCGCAGAGATAAACGTAGATGGCATGGGTTAGCCATAGAGGGAAAAATTAGTCTGCAAATAATTTATAGTTTCTGTGATGTAGAAATGGCTTAATCCAATCTGTTATAGACTTACAGAAGACAAAGTTCATATGAAAGTATACTGGTGTCTTTGCTAGTGTATGCTATTATCTTTTTTTAGTAGTTTTCCTAGGATATCTCAAAACTTGACCCATATACTAAGTTAGCAAGGAAGTTTTGACCTGTTTTTAATCAATAGAACATACTTTCTATTAGGTACCAGGATGTCTGTCAGGACCAAACTTAAAAATTGACTTCCTGTTTTGTTTGGGTTTTTTTCCTTTTAAGGAAAACTCTGTTTTCTCACTACCATTTTTCTTTTACTTTGCAAATCAGTGGCTAGAGTTTTTTCTGGATACCGGTAAATTTTAGTTTCTCTGAGGGGGAGGAAATAGACACTGGTGTTAGCCTTGGTTCTTTTGGTAGCACTGATCTGTAAATGTTGGCATATTGTGGTTGTGTGTGTGTAATTGTTTTTTATGCAGATTGACAAATTTGGAAAGTAGTGTTAGTCAGTTGGACG
This sequence comes from Canis aureus, assembly GCF_053574225.1. Lineage (NCBI taxonomy): Eukaryota > Metazoa > Chordata > Mammalia > Carnivora > Canidae > Canis > Canis aureus. Next base: position 58,381,097 of record NC_135622.1, read on the forward strand.
TATTAAACTGTCATTCCAAACCTGTATATCTTGGCCAGAGAGTTTGAGAATCTTTGAACAGAAGGTATAAAATTCCTCTCTTTGCTGTTATGACCACTCAGTATCCCGCTGCTAAAATATGAAGATACATAATAGACAGATAAAGGACTGGGCATTACATTTGTTTCCAATAATAATACCTGGAATTGGTTCAGCTGCTTTGTGTGAATTGAGGGTACAAAGACCATGATTTTCTTTGATACTGGCTATGGCCATTCATAGACACTCTGATATTTGTTAGAGGCTAAAACTTTCTGTTATGTGTCTTTACCACTGTAGTCATAACAGCTCTGTAGCTGAGTTGGAAGATAGGGTGAACATTCTTACATGTGAGCATTTTATTGGTTTTGGGTTTTCTAAAGTACTAATTATTTAGGGGAACAGAGGGGGTGAACTGTGTTCACCAAAAAGCCATCTTGGCCCCTTAAAAAGCACCATTGTCCTATAGCAGGTGTTGATAACAATACTACTGTCATTGGTAATCATTTTTCCCCACTAATGGGTTGGTGGTGGCTACAGATCTTATGGACCAAGAGAAGGAATTTAGAAATATTTGGGGCAGAGACATAGACACTGTGTTTTTTTCCCCACATTACTCTCTTTTTAGTGAGAGCCCTGGATTTTTTTTTTCCTGCCCTTCCCCTCTAATTTATCCCTTTTAGCTCTTTACTTTCTTTTGCACACAAAAATAACCGCTTGATTGTATGGACTTATTTGACTTACTTTTTACTTTTATTGTAACTACAGTGGCACATATCCCTTTGGGTCTAAAGAATCCATATTAATTCTCTAACCATGATGATAATTCATTATAACAAAGTAATCATATTAATATTGATTGGTCAATTTGACAAATATCCCAACCAGTGTTGGGTTTTAAGTCTTTGTTACTTTTAGAATTATGTTTCAAAAGTTTGAATATATGGTGGTTTTTAGCCTAACACTAATATCAGTTCTTTCTCCCAAGAATGCATATGCACATTCATGAGTGCCCTGGAGTTGTATGAATTTTAATAAATAGTGACTATTGTGGGGCACCTGGGTGGCTCCGAGGCCAAGCATCTGCCTTCGGCTCAGGTTGTAACCCTCCACTCCTGGGTGGAGTCCTGCATCAAGCTCCCCGCAAGGAGGCTGCTTCTCCATCCATCCACCTATGTCTCGCCTCTCTCTGTGTCTCTCATGAATAAATACATAAAATCTTAAAACACATACACACACACACAACTATTGTTATCATGGTCTAATAATACTTTATCAGGGATTTCCCCACTGTGTTTTTTTCCCCACATTAAAAAAACAAAAAACAAAAAAACAATAGCGTACATTTACAGTCCAGGGTTTGTCCCATTGGTGTTTTGGGCTCCATGTCTAATTTGCTGGCACATTGAGAGTGGAACTGCAAGATTATAAATTGATCAGAGAATAATGGTCTTGTGTTTATTGCCTATGGACAGATTTACAGGGAGAACCGATTTTAGCATTTGGAAATTGGTGAGCAGAGAAATCCAACATAAGGCCATAGTTGGATGATTTTTTTTTTTTTAATTTATTTATGATAGTCACACAGAGAGAGAGAGAGAGGCAGAGACACAGGCAGAGGGAGAAGCAGGCTCCATGCACCGGGAGCCCGACGTGGGATTCGATCCCGGGTCTCCAGGATCGCGCCCTGGGCCAAAGGCAGGCGCTAAACCGCTGTGCCACCCAGGGATCCCATGGATGATCTTAATGACTAGTTTGACACCTGCTGCATCCAGCCTTTGTATAGGTGCTTTGCTGTTGAAAGACTGTGTTCATGGACCCGAGTACCCTCTCCTCTTAATAGTGTTAGAGATTACTCAGTGTTTCTGCTTTTTCACCTTCTCCCCAGTACCTGCTGTATTGCCAGCTTCTAACATAATGATTGCCAGTATGTTTTGCTTCAGGTATTTGGGAGACACCCCATTTTTGCTCCATGCTCTTCCTGCTGTTGAAGGAATGGTGATGATAGAAATAAGATTGGACATCAGTCACTCAGAACAGTGCTTCCCTAATGTTTTTGTGTTATGGCACACAACTATGTTTATATGATATACTGGGGAAAGTGAATTTTTCTCCCAGCTTCATCCTGTTGCTGTGATGGCAGAGGGGATCAATATCTTGTTACCATTTATATTAGTTAGAAGCTATAGGTTAGAGTCTGATTCTGGAGGATGGTGAATGCTAGGCTTATAAATTTATTCTTTCTTTAACAGGCCATTGGGATTTTTGAGCAGGAGATTATTAATACCCAGAATGGAATTTAAGGTTAATCTGGCAGCAGGGTATAAAATGGATTAGAAAAAGAAGAACCCTAAAGCCTGGTAGATCAGTTAGGTGATTGGATTAGTTAAGGTGAAATGATATGGTTAACTCGGGTAATAGGAGTAGGAATGAGACTGAGAAGATGGATCTGCATACTATTATAGACGCAGAATCAGTTGAGCTTGTCATCTGGTGACTGTAGGATGGGAAAAGGAGAGTAAAAGTCAAAGGCAATGCTGATGGCTTTGGGTAGCTAGGAGAGGGAAGAGGATGGTGTAATAATTAGTAGAAATATGGAATATAAGTATAGAAACAGCTTTGGAAATAAATTCATTTCTGTTGAAGGCACTTGAGATTTGGTAGAAACTCATTTACAAATATATGAGGATACTCAACCATACAACACTACAGAGAGGTTGAGAGTGTGAATGGGCTGCTGGCAGGGCTGTATTACTACCTGCATGAGTTTAGTCCACTTTATTTTTTTCTAAATGATTATATTTATTTGAGAGAGAGAGCATGAACAGGGGGGAGAGGGAGAAGCAGGCAACATGGGGCTCAATCCCAAGACCTTGGGATCATGACCTGGCCCAAAATGGACTGAGCCACCCAGGCGTCCTGTCGAGTGCATTATAAGAGTATGGCCTTTAGCCTTGTGAACTCAGACACACTGAGGGGGAACCCTTTTTCAGGGACAGATCCCGGCAATCAAGTTCATGTGACTGGGGATACCTGGGTGGCTTAGTGGTTGAATGTCTGCCTTTGGCTCAGGTTGTGATCCTGGGATCAAATCTCACATTGAGCCTGCTTTACCCTCTGCTTATGTCTCTGCCTCTCTGTGTGTCTCTCAGGAATTTAAAAAAAAATTTTTTTAAAGTTCATGTGGTGTATAAAACCAAGAACATTATTCATTTATAGTGAGGAATAACTAGCACAGATTGCAGTACTTGCGTTGGCATGACCAGTATGTTCTCTTTCAGTAGGCAGAGAGACTCACGTAGAAATGAAGTCATCATCAGGAAATTGTTTAGTAAATGTGACCTTATAATGAGGAGTTCTGTTGCTGTTCAATGGTATAATGGCCATCATCTCCACAGCAGGGCATGGATTTTTCAGTGGGTTGATTGTCTATGATTTATACTCCTTAGGCTATATATTGGATTGTTTTCTTCATTCTTTTTTCTTTCCACGTCTCTGTTCTTTTGACTGACTCATCCTTATTTTTAAAGTTTATCTTCCATTATGTCAAATTATAGTCTTGCATTTTTATTAATTTGCTATACAAAGCATTATATATCAAATCTAGACAACCCTTTTCCTTCAGTGGTTTATAGTTAAGGAGAGAGGAGATCTATGTTCCCAAAGTATACCATGCTTATCTATTTGTCTGAGGTTTCCTTTTTTTTTTTTTTTTAATTTTTATTTATTTATTATAGTCACAGAGAGAGAGAGGGGCAGAGACACAGGCAGAGGGAGAAGCAGGCTCCATGCACCGGGAGCCCGACGTGGGATTCGATCCCGGGTCTCCAGGATCGCGCCCTGGGCCAAAGGCAGGCGCCAAACCGCTGCGCCACCCAGGGATCCCTTGTCTGAGGTTTCCAAATGAAATCTTGACTTGGATAAAACTACATTCACGGGTTTGGGTGACTAAATATCAGAGGGCTAGGGGAGTAAGGCCAAAGGAAACATCAGGATGACACCCTGGTTTCTAACTAGGGCATTTGCTTTTCCTAAGAAAATGGAGTAGGGGTGGGGGGAGAATCAACAGATTGTGTTTACAAGGCAAATTTAATTTTTTCTTACGGGGTTTAAAGTCCCAATGGCCCATCCAGGGGTTTCTGTGTGTGTGCACATGTGTGTGCATGTAGAACACTAAGTCTGATATGTAAGAGAAAGATATATGTGGTGGTGTATGCTTGTTGACGTTTATGTACCAAGCAGTATTCTGAGCAATTTGAATTAACTTACTTGATCTTCATGACAACCCAGTGAAGAAACAGAGATTGGCATCAACTGTTTGATGGATGAGTAAACTGAGGTACAGAGCTGTAAAAGTAAATTACCCAAATAGGCAAGGGGCAAATTTGTGAGTCATTAGCTTGTAGATCTTGGTTAAAGTCATGCCAATAAATAGCTCAAATGAACCCACACCTTCTCAGTTACCTTAAAATGAACTATTGAATGTTTGAGATCTAGATGATTCTGATGAAATATTTTTTCCTGGTAGCAAATTTCATAGTTAGTCATCAGATTTTAGAAAGTATAGTCATAAAGGCAGACACTTGTTGAAAAAATACTTAACTATACTTAAAAATGTAGAAATTTTTCTAAAAAGAGTTGGGAGACCCATGTCCTTTTTATGGCCTCAGTTCTTTGCACCTACTAAGTATGAAAGAACTCTGTGTTGCTAAGTAATCTGAAATATTATCCTTTGCAAACCTGATGTATCACACCTGTGCTGTTATTTAGCATCTTATACTAATTCTGGTTACAGTTTTAGGAACCAGTTTTAGGAGAGTGGAAACTTCACAGATTAAGACCAAGGAATTTTTCAATTACTTGAAATTTCGGTTACTGTAATTACTCTAATGGATGGCTTCTCTTTTATTCCATTACTTTTCTTTCCCACTCTTAAAAGGGTTATTTCAGTAAAGGTCTGAGTGGGAACTTTATCTTTGGATAGATTATTTATTTTGCATCTGCTTATATATGGTACTTCTGTTGGTTTAAGGAATTGCAATTAACAGGTGTTTTTCTCAGCACCTCAAAGAGACTTGTTTTCTGATGAAAAATCATCTGTCAGGATCCCTGGGTGGCTCAGCCGTTTAGCGCCTGCCTTTGGCCCAGGGCGTGATCCTGGAGTCTCAGGATCCATTCCCGCATCAGGCTCCCTGCCTTGAGCCTGCTTCTCCTCCCTCTCCCTGTGTCTCTGCCTTTCTCTCTCTCTTTCTCTCTCTCTCTCATGAATGAATAAATAAAATCCTTAAAAAAAATAAAAATAAAAAAAAAAAATAAAATCTTTAAAAAAAAAAAAGAAAAATCATCTGTCGGGCATACTTACTGTCTCTTCCTTTATAGGTAACATGTCATTTCTCTGGTTGCTTTTTTTTTTTTTTTTTTTTCCTATGGTTGCTTTTAAGAATTTTCTTGTCTTTGGCATTCTTCGTTTTTACCATGATGGTCTAGGTATGAATTTATTTTTATTTTCTTTTGCTTAGGATTCAGTGTGCTTTTCTCATCTGAAGATGATTATTGTCTTTTATACTAATATTGGGAGAGTCTCAGCCTTATTCCTGAATATCCTGAATATCATCTCTTCCTCATTCTTTCTCTTCTCTCTGGAATTCCAATCACATATTATCCTAAACATTTTTATTTAATGTATTTACTTTTTTTTTTTTAAGAGCAAGGGGAAGAGGAAGAGAGCGAATCTTTAAGCAGACTCCATGCCCAGCTTGGAGCCTGATGAAGAGGTTGATCTCATCACCCCAAGATTGTGACTGAGCCACCCAGGCACCCCAAACATATTTTAGGCCTCTCTATTTGCATCCTTAGATTTACACATAATTTTTTCATCTTGATTTGTTTTGCATTCTGATTAGTTTCTTAAAATCCGTTTTACTGATTTTCTCTTTTTTAATTGTAAAAACTTTTCCCTTTCTCCCCTCAATTCAGGCTGCCTTTTCTTAATTTATTGTACCCTGTACTTCCCCCTAATTTCTGTTTCCTCCCCCCCCCCCCAACCTTTTTGGTTATTTTAATCAAGTAAAAGTTTCAAACTTCTACAAAAATAGAGAATGTTCTAAATAACTCATTACCCAACTTCAGCAATTATGAATTCTGTTTTGTTTATATACTTGTTTATATACCCACCAGAAATAGTTCACCCTCCCCCCCGCCCCCTTTTAAAGATTTTATTTATTTATGAGAGACACAGAGAGAGAGAGAGAGAGAGAGAGAGAGGCAGAGACATAGGCAGAGGGAGAAGCAGGCTCCATGCAGGGAGCCCAATGTGGGACTCGATCCCAGGACTCCAGTATCACACCCTGGACCAAAGGCAGGCGCCAAACCGCTGAGCCACCCAGGTATCCGCCCTTCCACCCCTTTTGAAGCTAGTCCTGGGCAGCATCATTTATTTTATCCATAACTATTAAGATGTATATCTTTAATCATTTTTAACAAACTTATTTTATGTTTTATTACACACTTTTTTTTTAAGTTCTTGGATACTAACTGTCCCTTGTTTGTGTGCTGATCTTTCATAATGGTGGATTTGTTCCTTGAGTAGTTTTGTCATTTTTAATATGAATGTAGCTTTTTCTTTTTCTTTTTTTTTTTTTTTGAATGTAGCTTTTTCTATGGAACTTATGTATGCCTTGGGTTGGAAGTGTCTTTATAGTGGTTTTGGTGATTTGTTTCTGCTGGGCACACTGAACTTTGACCCATTTTTACATACATTTTCAGCTTGTGGATTCATACATTGTGTATGAAATAAAAATCTAAATAGCACTTGCACAGAACATGGATTCGGATTTTAGTTTTTTATGGGAGACTGTACCCACCCACCACACAAGCCCAAGAAATTGCTTTCTTGCTACTTCTCAGCAACAGCAGGCAGTTTTTCTATGGCCCCTACTACCTGCCCACACCACTGTCACTGTGTTATAAACTTTACTTTTCGTTTCATCTTCCTATCCAGCACAAGATACCCCTTTTTTCTTTTGGAGTTCTGTTGTAGTTTTTCTATTTTATTTGCTTCTATTTAGCATTTTGATTATTTTTAGAAGGGAAAGTCTGCCCAGTCTTACTGTATTTCCAGAATCAGAAAGTCTTGTTTTTGTCCATCTATTTTAAGGTAGTGAGTCACAAATTTCTTAAGTACTTCATACTAAGAGTGTATGTTTCTGTATGTGCATTTTAATTTGATGTACTGCTGTTCAGGTAACATTTAAGATGTATTACCATTTGAAAAAAAAAAAAAAGATGTATTACCATTTGATATGGTCAGGTAGACCATATCATTAAACACATTCAGACTTGTATTTTAACTAGAAGTCTTCTGTTTGTGTATTTTATTTGTGCTAAAGTTGAATAGTCACATTAACTTGTACTTCTCATATTGGTCAGAAATGTTGGTAGTATTACATGATTTAATATAATAAAAAATATTAACAAATGCCATTTAATTGCCAGTCTTTAAATACATGAAATTTATATAAGATACATCTGGGAAATGAACTCATATCATTAACTTATAAAGAGTTTCTACAAATCAATTTAGGAAAATGGCAAAGGTTATAAATACAGTGTAGAAAAAATCTCTGACTTCATTGATAATAAAAGCTACAAGCAAAATACTCTGATATTTTTCCCTGGCTAGACTGGAAAAGAGAAAAAATGTTTGATAATACTCTTGAATTCAGAGGATGTTGAGAAATATGAACATTCATAACATTGCTAGTGGGATTATAAATTGAAAGTGGCCTCCAGGAAGGACAGTTTAACATTCTATCCTAAGGATAAAATGCACATTTGGTACATTGTTGGAAATATCAAAAGATTTGAAGCAACTTAAATGTTTATCAGCGGAGACTAAACAATTATAGTATGCCCATTTGGGTGGACTACAGTGCAGTGTTCCATATACAAAGAGGCAGTTATAAATAAATGGATATGGAATGATCTCAGAGGGGTTATTATATGGAAAAGGCAAGGTATAGAACAATGTATAGTGTGGTGACATGAGGGGGGGGGACATGGATTTTAAGTGTATAAAATATCTGGAAAAATGTACAAGAAACTAGTAATGATGGTTGCCTTGAAGGAGAGGAAGAACTGGATGGCTAAGAACCTGAGGAAAGGAGAGAAACTATCGCTTTAGAAATTTCTGTGATGGACTTGTATTATTTTAATGGAAACCGGAGTCTTTCTTTGTGTCAAGAGAAGATACAGATGAAGGAAGAATCCTTCCCCTAAGTCTAAAGATTTTATTTGCGAGAGAGTGTGTGCGTGCACACAGATGTGTGCTGCGTGGTGGGGGGTGGGGGCGGAGGGAGAGGGATAAGCAGACTGCCCTGAGCACAAAGCCCAATGCAGGGCTCCCCTATTATTCTTTCAGATAACCCCATCTATGTGATTAGTATTTTATGTGTCCTTAACTAAATGAAAATGAATTAGTAGGTATTTTAAATATGTTAATGTGATATACATTAAGACTTAAGGAAAAATAAAAGTAATTTGTAGTAAAACAGTATGTATTTCCATATATAAATGTTCACATGTCTAAAGTATAAAGCATAATGTAGCCAAATGTTTGCCCCTAAGAATCACCATGAATGCAAGAACCTTCAAATACAGACTTCCACAGTCTGTACAAGATTAAGATTCTCTTCCTGTTTCTCCTCTCTTTCCCTCTTAAACATACGCACGTGCTCTCATGCTCTCTCACGCAAAATAAATAAAAATAAATAAATAGATCTTTAAAAAAATAATAAAATAGAAGCTGTTCAGGGTAGCTCAGTTAAGTGTCTGATTCTTGATTTCTGCTCAGGTTATGATCTCATCAGGGTTGTGAGATCGAGGCCCAGGTCAGGCTCTGCACTCCGCAGGCAGTCTGCTTTATCTCCCTCTGTGCCCCCCCCCCCCCCCCCCGCCCCCGCCTCCCCGGCAATAAGTAAGTCTTTTTAAAGAAGCAATAATAAGGGCAGCCCCGGTGGCTCAGCAGTTAAGCACCACTTTCGGTCCAGGGCATGATCCTAGAGACCTGGGATGGAGTTCCATGTCGGGCTCCCTGCATGGAGCCTCTCTCTCTCTCTCTCTCTCTCTCTCTCATATGAATAGATGAATAAAATCTTAAAAAGCAATAATAAAAATATAAAGATGTTCAGGGAAAGAACTGCTGTTAGGGGACGCCTGGGTGGCCCAGGGGTTGGGCACCTGCCTTGGGCTCAGGGCATGATCCTGGTTCTGGGATCGAGTTCCACACTGGGCTTCCTGCATGGAGCCTGCTTCTCCCTCTGCTTGTGCCTCTCTCTGTGTGTCTCTCATAAATAAATAAAATATTTTTTTTAAAAAAAGAACTACTGTTAGTAACATGACCTCACTCATTTCTCAGTACGTGCCTAAAAATTTTAGCGCCTTTTATGCAAATGTTAAATGGTATGGCAAGAAGTTTAATTCCTTATCTTTCAGTATTGAAATAATGCTCCGAATTATGACTCATGCCTTATCTTCAGGATGATTATATATCTTCCGAATTGGGATACTTACTAAGAATGAGAGAGCGCATAGAGTCACTCTACTTCTCTGGTATAATTTATTGTTAAAATGTGTGTTTGCTTGTAGAGGTTTGGGATTTGATACAGGCTTAAGTAAAGGAAGTAAGGAACCTGAATAGGCTTTGCAACTTGAGTTTGAGCTCTAACTGATCTCATCTGTCATGTTTTGTCAGCTAAATCACACAGCCTATGGGATCCCTTATGCTGGTCATTGGCCTCTATCTATGAAAATTTTTACTTCGTTCCTTCATTTTTTAGTTGGGCACCAGAGCTGGAGTTTCAAGACTTAGATTCCAAGTCTCTTAGTTCTAAATCAGTAAACATTTTAAAATAGTGCAAGGGCAATTCACTGTTCAAGGCACTCATTTTATTAAGAGTAGAAAATACTTCCATTGATTGATGATGTAATATATGATCAACACTTGGATCGTGTTACAGGTAATGTTACTGACTCCTTGATTAAGGCAACAAATCCTTTATGAGATTCAGCCCTAGCTGCTTTAATTGTAATAGAATGGTAATTTCTAAGAATAGAAGGTCTTTGGATTTTTTTTTTTTTTTTTAAGATTTTATCTATTTATTCATGAGAGACACAGAAGGCAGAGACACAGGCAGGCTCCCTCCAGGGAGCCCAATGTGGGATTCAGTCCTGGAACTCTGGGATCACACCTTGAGCCCAAGGCAGACGCTCAATCACTGAGCCACCCAGGCATCCCAAATAAAATCTTTAAGAAGAAAGATCTTTAAGAAGCTGTGATTTGCCACAAGATCACAGAGCTAATAACAAAAGTCACTTTCACAAATAATAATCTAATTTCTGAAAAAAAAATTTTTTTTTGAAATTTTACATTGTAAAATAACCCAAAGTTACTCTTGACCTTCATCTTCCTTACTCTTGGACCCAGCCATAATTCTGGCCTACCACATGCAGCCTCTGAAGGGTTCCCTCAGACCTTTTACCTCAAGGGTGGGTGGTTGTGTAATTTCTTTCTGGATGACATAGGACTTCCTTCTTGAGTTTTACTTTGATTTCAATGTCTTGAATTAATCTAATTAAGAGTTCTGTCTAGAGACTATTTTTCATATATACTGCGTCAGTGGTTCTTTGTACTATATAAAATATTTAAAGTTGGAATGTTAGAAAAAGTTAGTTCTTACCATTCAGTAAATGTTCCAGTTGTTAAATAATTATATTGCCCTGTATACCATATTAATTCTTTAGTTTTACTAATTATATATCTAACATAAGGCCAAATGCTTGTAGATATTTTTGGCTATATTAACATTTATTTTATCAGGTAGTGATTAAAAATGCTCTAGTTTCAGATTCTGGCTCCATTTAATTAGCTGTATGACTTTGGACACATTTCTGGACTCCAGTGTGATTTTTTTATTGTCAGTGGTTTGTTTATAGGTAAATGGTACATAAAGTGGTTAGAATGGGACTTGGCACATGTAGAGCACTTGAATATTTACTGAATTGAATGAATATAGTGTTGTTTTGATGGTAATATGTGCTGATTTAAACTGCTAAAAATATGCAGATAACAGTGAGTAGATATGCCCTAAAGTCAGAGATTGAATGTCTAATAGTTTTTTATTAATGAATTTCAATAAGCTACTAATAGGGAAGTGAAAAATCCTTAGAACATTTTTTTTTTGTTTCCTTTTGATTATTTCGTTTGTATTTTAAAGCTCTTCACCAGTTACCAGTTACCTACTCTTTTCATTAAATCGGTTTCTTATATAAAGAGTAACCTATGTAATGAGGGACAGAAGCAGTTTATATTTTGTCTATAAAACAGAAACCACTTAAATGAATTTAAGGTAAAAATAATTGTTATAGTTTGTTGAATGCCACGGAATATTTCCATTGAAGCCAGGTGAATTGTTAAGAAAAAAACTGTTGATGTGATGGTTGAATTATTATATACCAAAATAATTGACTCCTAGAGAGAGAATTCGTATTGAAGTTTTGGTTTTTTCCTAGCCTTTTTTTTTTGAAGACATGGGATTGAAGAGGAATGGTTATGGTACTGGATTTACATCAATTTCATTGCCATCCTATTTGTATGAGATTAAGCTTGCTCTAAGGTCCTTTAGCATCTCTTAAAGTGACCTGTATGGTAATTGATATTTTTCCCTCTGATTCTGCTCAGATTTGAGTTTCTTTGATCTAGATCTCAATTACAGTCCATCTTGTAATTTTGGGGGATGAGTACATCAACTTCTTTACAAATCTCTCAGAATTGTGGGGCACTTGGGTGCCCCATTTGGTTTTGTCTGACTCATGATTTTGGCTTGGGTCATGATCTTGGCGTTGTGGGATTGAACAGGCTCTGCACTCAGCTTGAGATTCTGTCTCCTTCTGCCCCCCCCCCCCCGCCCCAATTCTCGAATGCTCTCTCTCAAATCTTAAAAAGAATCTTACATTTTCAAAAAGGAATGCATCACTTGCCTTTTCTGCACAAGTCAGATAACATTGTCAGTGCTGGAGAGAACTTCAATCTTAGCTCTCCAAGTCTTCCAGGATCATAAAATCTGTGGGTTGAAGATTTATAAAGGGGATCTCATGCTTAATCAGCAAGAATAATGCACAAGAGGGATCTCTGGGTGGCACAGCGGTTTGGCGCCTGCCTTTGGCCCAGGGCGCGATCACGGAGACCCGGGATCGAATCCCACATCGGGCTCCCGGTGCATGGAGCCTGCTTCTCCCTCTGCCTGTGTCTCTGCCTCTCTCTCTCTCTCTCTCTCTCTCTCTCTCTGTGACTATCATAAATAAATAATAAATAAAAAAAATTAAAAAAAATGCACAAGAGAAATTAAAGGGGAGCTTTTTAAACTACATATAGTTAACTGATTCCCTTTCGGTCTTCTGACTTCTTACCAATGACCGTATGTGGAAAGATTTTCTTACTCAGGGAGCCACTTGTCATTTCTGATCCATATTGAGTTTTCTTAATAACTTTTATAAAAACTGTACACTTAGACTATATTTCTTAAGTATTCATAGCCTTTATTCTATCTGGTATTAATAATTAATACTGGTATTGATACTACTTGTTAACAGCCATGATCATTTGGTAAGACATGAAGCAGAATCCACTGTCTTTTTGGGTTAATATACCATCTCTACTACTGATAGCATGTGGAAAGACAGAACTATTCTGTACCTCTTGTTTCCTTCACAGATAGCCAGCTAGTGGCATCTGAAAAGAACCGTGTTACCTGGCTGAAACTCCAGGTTGAAAGTGATGTACAAGTACCTCTATAAAAGCCAGTATTGTCAATCGTATGTAATGGCTGGATGCAAACTAGTAATCCAGATTTGAGAAAGGAAGAGTTTAGCTCGTAAGTGGCTGTGTAGTTACTAGTGCAGTAGCTGTTGAGCCACTTGCCAAAGTCTTTGGGAAGGCTAGTAAGCCATCCTCAGGAGCATGCCCACATCTGGCTGTGGGAGTGAGGACAGATCGGTGCTAGAACCACATTTCCCTTCTTACCGCAAGTCCTCACTCAGGCTTTTCTCAGCCGCTGTTACCACACTTCTACCACATTTAATCACAAAGTGCTAGGTCTTAAAGGTACCAAGTAGCTTTTTTTGTGACTAAATATCTTCACCAGAGTTGGCACCTTTTTGGAGATCCTCTGAGATCTTATCTTAACTGACTGACTCACTTGGAAGAAAAAGAAAAGTGAGAGGCACTTTGTTTTACATTATAGTTCCTCAGTTTGGGTACAAGCAGAGGTGGTGATTCCCACAGAATAAATACTGTCTTTGCGTTATTTAATACAACTTCTCAGAATCCACTCTTGTTTGAGTTTTCTTTTAAGATAGGGATGACTATGAGTCAGTTTGAGATTTCACAATAAGTAAAAAAACTTTTTGTGGCAGTCACACTGTTGCCTTTCTCCCTGCAAAGATCCTAAATTCAGGTGTTCCCCAAAGTAGTTTTTAAGTTGAAAGTCATCCAAGATAGATAAAAATGGTATTAGAGTAAAAAGTTAAAGTAGTATGAATTTAAGATTCTGGGAAAATTTCTTAGGTTCATTTTAGTAACTATTAAAATTGAATTGGTGGGATTCCTGGGTGGCTCAACCCTTGAGCGTCTGCCTTTGGCTCAGGGCCTGATCCTGGGATCCTGGGATCAAGTTCCGCATTCCCGCATGGAACCTTCTTCTCCCCTCTGCCTGTGTCTCTGCCTCTCCCTGTGTGTCTCATGAATAAATAAAATTGAATTGGTGATGTTGAGCAGAAGAAATTCTTACAAGCTGATCCTTCGAATCTTGTCTTAGTTAAGAGGATGGTGGTATGGAAGCCTTCATTTTCACCGTTGCCTCTCTCATGTTTGGATGTGGCCCTTAATGCTGTGTTGCTGGCCTGGCAACTTTCCTGATTGAAGCCATAATTTTGATAGAGTTTGCCAGTTTTATAATATATATAGACTTCTGGGGCTTTGTTGGGCAGTTTTAAAATTTTTGAAGTAATTTTGCCTGGCACACCTGGGGGGTGGCTCAGCGATTGAGTTACCTGCCTTTCTCTGGCTAAGGGTGTTATCCCGCAGTCCCAGGATCAAGTCCCACATCAGGCTCCCTGCATGGAGCCTGCTTCTCATAATTATGAAAATTAATTAATTAATTTTTCCTGTGGCTTATGTAGACTTAAAAATTGGGGGTGTAAAATATAATGTTTTTCTGTTTTTTTCTCCTTTAAAATAACATGGATGTAACCACTGCATTTTGTTTAGACCGTTTTTTTCTTTTTTCTTTTTTTTAGATCATTCATTCATTCATTCATTCATTCATGAGAAACACACACAGAGAGGCAGAGACACAGGCGGAGGGAGGGAGAAGCAGGCTCCATGCAAGGAGCCCCATGTGGTACTCCATCCGGGGTCTCCAGGATCACACCCTGGGCTGCAGGCGGCGCTAAACCGCTGCACTACCAGGGCTGCCCTAGACCTTTTTTTTCTTAAAGATTTTATTTATTCAAGAGAGACACACAGAGGCAGAGACACACAGGTAGAGAGATAAGCAGGCTCCATGCAGGGAGCCAGGATCACGCCCTGAGCTGAAGGGAGGTGCTCAACCACTGAGCCACCCAAGTATTCCTGTTTAGGCCACTTTTAGATACATGAAAGTTCTTGAGTTAGAACTGTGTTTTCTAAACTTTTTCTTAGCCTTTTTTGTTTTTAACCTGTAAAAGTCTGCTTTTACTTTTTCAGTAATATACTTACATGAAGGGATCCCTGGGTGGCACAGCGGTTTAGCGCCTGCCTTTGGCCCGGGGCGCGATCCTGGAGACCCGGGATCGAATCCCACGTCGGGCTCCCGGTGCATGGAGCCTGCTTCTCCCTCTGCCTGTGTCTCTGCCTCTCTCTCTCTCTCTCTGTGTGTGACTATCGTAAATAAATAAAAATTAAAAAAAAATACTTACATGAATTTGAAACAATTTTAACTGAGTTCTTTTCCAAACTTCTAATTTTGTATTGTAGTTGATATTTTCATATAATGTTAATTGATAATATTGGTGGCAATTTTTCCAGAATGCAAACATGATTGTGTCTGTTCCTTGCTTAAACTTTTTCACTAGTTTTATATCATTTAGATCAATGCTTCTCAAACTATGCACCTAGATAGAAGAGTGGGAACACCTGGCTAGCTAATCACTAACATTAGCACTTCACATGCTGATATCATACCATACTTTCACATCTATTTATTGGTTTTATTCTCCAAACAAACCTATGAGGTACAGGCATTAGTGTCTTAAAATTTCTATGAGAATTTTATTCTACTCCATAATATTTTAAAGATTGTATTTATTTATTCATGAGAGAGACACAGAGAGAGGCAGAGACACAGGCAGAGGGAGATGCAGGCTCCCTGCAGGGAGCCCGATGTGGGACCCCATCCCAGGACCCCAGGATCACGACATGAGCCGAAGGCAGAAGCTCAACCACTGAGCCACCTATAATTCTTTTTTATTACAAAAAGATTTTTACGTACCATCAAGTAAAATTGATAGTTCAAGAAGATCTCTATCCTATTTGTCTTCTGTGACTTTTTTTTTTTTTTTTTAAAGAAGATTTTCTTTTTAAGTAATATCTACACCCAGTGCAGGGGCTGGAACTCAAAACCCTGAGTTCAAGAGTTGCATGCCCCACTGAGCCAGCCAGACACCCCCTCTTCTGTGACTTTTTATTCTTGTGGCACATCTTGTATAAATCCCTCAGTTTGAGAAGCGCTACTAGCTCATTGGATCCAAGGGTACATTTCTTTGAATAAAATAGGGAATGAAGTCGTACTTAGTTACTAACCCAATATTTTTTCAAATAATTCTATTCAGTAGACATGACTGTCATTGTTTCTAAAGTACTTTCTCTTGATCCCTGTATTTACCCTTATTTTGGATGAGCAGTAGTCTGTAAGAGACACTGAACAGCCAGCCCTGCTCTGAGCCATGCTGACTTACTTGTTCTGTGATTATATTCTTCATACTTGATGTCTTAAACATTTTGTTTCCCTTCTTTAAAATGATTGTGCCTAGCTGGCTCAGTCAGTAGAGCACGTGACTCTTGATTTGGGGGTTATGAGTTTGAGGCCCACGTTGAGTGCAGAGATAACTTATACACACACAAACACACAAACATGTAAAACTAAAAAAAAGCTGATTGCACATGCACATTTCTGAACTGATACATTCCTACTGTTCCTTCTTAACAAGTCAGAAATATCCCTTCAGGGAAATCCTGTTTAGCTAGTGGCCACCTCTAGCACAGCCAGATGCTCTCTCTGTGGTGCTACTATCCTAGATAAAGGATAAACAAGATAATGTTTCTGTATCTTACTTAAGACTGTGAGCTCCTTGAGGGCAAGAACTTTGTGTTTTCTTTATATCCCCTCTGGCCAAATACAGTGCCTGGCACCCAGCCAGTACCAAGAAATGCTTACTTGAATGAATGGATGAGTGAATAGACAAGCTCTTTATATTTAGTGTTTGATGTAACCTAGCTTTATTAGAAACTATGACTTGCTATAGGCCAAAGCATTCAACTGATGACAACTACATGACCCCTGCTCTCAGTCCATGCTTCAAGTCCAAGGTGGAATGGTTGTAGTTACTGTGGTAGTCCTTCATTGTGCTTACCTGTAATAAAATAGCTTTTTATTGGTACCTAATACTTTATCTTCCTTCTTTTCAGGAATTGTTGGATAAGTATTTAATAGCCAACGCAACTAATCCAGAGAGTAAGGTCTTCTATCTGAAAATGAAGGGAGATTATTTTCGGTACCTTGCTGAAGTTGCGTGTGGTGATGATCGAAAACGTAAGTATGTTTGGTTTATAGGTAAAGTTAAAAAAGGAAGGGAGGATAAGTGGGACACTGTGACAGTAGTCGCTATGTAATCTCCAGGTCCTCTGTAACTTTTTAAAAAATCTTGGAATCTACATACGATAAAATTAATGTAATGTGACCTTAATGTTCTAAAAAATGAAAATAGCCATGAATTTACATAATGTACTGTTTTTGAAAAATTAAACTCAAATTCTGGTGATAATCTGCTAAGATATTATTTAAAAGGCTTAATCTTGGGCGCCTGGGTGGCTCAGTCATTCAGCTTCCTACTCTTGATCTCAGCTCAGATCTGGATCTTTACAGTTGTGAGTTCAGGTCCTATGCTGGGCTCCACACTCAGTGTGAAAAATAATAATAATAAAGAAAAAATAAGAGAGGCTTATTATTACTCTTTTATACTTTAGAGTTTGGTGAAGCATATTTTTTAGCCCCCTAGTTATTTGCATATGCTTTGAGAGTTTGTGCTGTTACATGGCCTTTTGTGTCATCGTACCTTGAAACTTACTGGAAATTACAAAGAGAATATAGAAACAGCATGTTATGCTTTTTCTGTTTGACAATTTATTAACTACCTATTTTGAAGGATCATTACATTGACTACCAATACTTACAAGACCAAATTTCTGAGGAAGAGAGGTGAGTGAGAGTTTTGCTGGTATATAGTTTGTCATAGAAAATATAGATCTGGGAAAGAGAATAAATGAATTGCTAGAGTTGATTGTAAAAAGAAAATCAAAGCAATTTATTATTAGTGGACTTAGCCTCCTGGAGTATTAGAAGCTGAGTACAAGTCAGGTCCTATTAAATTTTGTGTATGTGCCTGCTATCATATTTATCAAATTCTAGTTAGAATTTTCACCCAATTCCTTATTTCTGGTAGGTTTATTAATTTGTTTTTAATTTTGCCCCATCCAAAAAGAGTGTACTTTTTCAAGTAGTTACTGTGGCTTCCTACCCTCAAAGAGGTACTAACTGAAAGTGGAACAGTTTTACCACCCCAAATATCAGTGTAATTGAAGATACAAAGAGAAAACTATTGCATCCTACTGTAACAATTTGTATACTAAACTTATTGATGTATAATTTCTGTTGTCATAAAGATAAGCAAAGCTGAAAGTAACAGATATTTGCAAGTCACAAGGATATCTTTGGGAGACTGGGACATAGCCCCAGCATTAATCTTATTTAACCCTTTCTAGCTTCCTGGCATTTCTATCCCTATCCATAGAATACTCCGGTAGACTGGGACTCATAGTCTGTATTTACAGCTTAGGAGCTGAGACCCCTTACTGCTACTCATTACAGTACTTCTTAAATGCCAAACAGCAAGAACTCCTTACTATGTGAGGGCTCTACCAGCTATATTTAGATTAATAAATGTGCCATTTCTGAAGAAGGAAAAATCCTTATATTCAGGCCATAAAAAAGGTTAACTTTACATTTCTATTAGAGGAGTATTTCTAAAGCTGTAATGGGCCAGTGGTCTCATTGAGAAAACCTACCTACTCTTTTGAAAGCATGGCTATAGTCAGATTAGAATTGGTAACAATCACTGAACAGCTTTTTTCAGGAAGGTAACCTTTTTATTAGGCCAGTAATCAATCTCTTGTCAGAGCAGATTTTATTTTGTATTTTGACACTTTTATATTGCCTTTTACATAATACATCTTGATACCAAGGATTAGTATTGTTTTTACAAATAAGTCACAAAAAAAGAGATTCTGGTGGTATGATCTTTGTAAAGTGTTTTCATGATTTTGAGAAGAGATAGCCAAAATTTTTTTCTAGCTTTATTGAAGTATTATTGACGTGTATCGGTGAAATTATTTTTAATTGCTGCATTTCCAATTAGTAAAATTAAAAGATACGGAAAAAGAAAATTGTTTGAGTCACAGATCTGGAAAAATCCAATTGCACTATCTCATATTGGGTTTTTTAAAGCTGATTATAAGCAAGCAACATGGGACGCCTGGGTAGCTCAGCAGTTGAGCATCTGCCTTCAGCTCAGGGCGTGATCCTGGGTCCAGGGATCAAGTCCCACATTGGGCTCCCTGCAGGGAGCCTGCTTCTCCTTCTTCCTGTGTGTCTGCCTCTTTCTCTGTCTCTCATGAATAAATAAATAAAATCTTTAAAAAAATAAAAAAAGCAACATTATAAACTAGTTTCTCCATAAGCTGGTATGAGGTAATGTTTTCAGTTTGCTACTATGGTTTTAAAGGAAGGCCACAGAGAAAAATCCAGCTCTGCATGAGGTAGTAGCATAAGTTAAAGGTTAATATGCTGTATACTTGATGGATATTTTCAGTATTGTGCTTCTTTTGTCTCCCCCCACCCCCCCTCACAGAAACGATAGATAATTCCCAAGGAGCTTACCAAGAGGCTTTTGATATAAGCAAGAAAGAGATGCAACCTACACACCCCATTCGCCTGGGGCTGGCTCTTAACTTTTCTGTATTTTACTACGAGATCCTTAATAACCCAGAGCTTGCCTGCACTCTGGCTAAAACAGTAAGTTTCGGGTCATTCTTATATGTTCTTACTCATATTGATAGGGTCATTGTCATAAACTGGGAATCTGAAAATGATTCCATTGAGTTTTATTTTAATTGATAGTAGAACATAAAGTGGATGTTCACCTATTTTATAAAAATGGTTTATAGTTGTAGAGTAATGCAGTTTGTTTTGATGCAAATATCTACCATGGATATTAATATTTACCAGGCTTTTGATGAGGCCATTGCAGAACTTGATACACTGAATGAAGATTCATACAAAGACAGCACCCTCATCATGCAATTGCTTAGAGACAACCTAACAGTGAGTTGTTCGTTCTTTTAATTTTATTTTTAAGAATAAAAGTACTTATATTTTAGTTCAGTCTTCCTATCATTTGGGGTGGTTATGTAAGAGCTACACTTTCTCTTAGAAAACGAGTATAAAGATACATAAGTAAAAGTATTAAGTGCTTGTTAGTGTTTTGTATTGGCCATCTGTTCTTTTGTGGGCAGATTTTTAAATTGAGTAGGCGTTTTATCAGACCTAGACCTTTCCTGAGAAGGTAGTAAGATTGTAGGAACTGTTAATATTAATGTCATTGGCTATTTATTTCATTGGAATGAAGATGTTGATAAATTATGTTAATATAGAAAGTTTTTGTGGTTGCAGTATTTTCTTCCTTTGGGTAAATTAGCTACAGCAGGTTAGGGACTATGTAGGTATCTAAGCTTTCCTAAAATCCTGTTGAAGTGCCTTGTAATGAAAATTCACTTTGTGAGCTCTGCATGATGTCTTACAGGCATTTGATGGGGGAATAAACCTTAACCTCAGTTTACTCCACCTATGCCTGTAGGCCAAAACCTGTTTCACTTAATTATCTTTTGTTTTTCTCTCTGCTTTGTGGATAGGCAGATAATGAAGGGAAAAGTAATGGAGAAAAAAAATATAAGTTGGACTTAGCTTTTATAGGTTCAAGTAGATGGATATGTCAAAAATTTTATGCTAAATGTGGCAGAAATAATTCTCTAGGCCTTCAGTTTGGAGCTTTGTCTTTTGCAAGGAGGGATTTTTTTTTTTTCTTTCCTTTTTTTTTTAGTACTGTATCTGTTCAACTTTGCTGTTGAACAAGGAAGTTGTGATGCTTCATTCCCAGCCATTAGAATTCCCTGCACTTGTGGGGTAACACTGGAAGGATGGGCATAAAGCACTTCCATAGAAGAAGAGCAGATGGAGCCAGTACACCTCTTCTCAAGAATACTATGGAGCTAGAAATGCCAGTAGTCCCCTTGGTGTTGAATAGGGATTCATTTTTATGAACTGTTGATTGTAGTCAATAAGTATTGATAGTCCCTTCTTCACTTCATTGTTCCATCCTAAAATTGGAGATTCCTTGGAGATCAGTTCTGTCTTGACATCCTGTCTAATTCAGGAATGCTCTCTGCACCCTCCTGCCCACTGCTACTCCTTCTACCCATCAGGCAAGCATAGTAGGTTTGCCTCCTTTTTCCATAGGATTGCCTTTCAAATGTTTGGAAACCGTTATAATGACTATGGTTCACCTTCTTCCTATAAAATTTTTTTTGCCTTACTCATCTCATAAATGATATTTCAGTAGTGCTTTCAGGAAGAACATTGGGGCTGCTGTGAACAGAGAGAAAGTTAAAATCTAAGGATATTGCCTTTTTAAAAAAAATTATACTATTTAAAAAGAGAGAAAGCTTTAAAAATATACTCAAATGGTGTGTTTGTGTGTCATTTGTAAATGCATAGTGAAAGTTTACAAAGATACACTTTGGGGAGGGAGTTGGTGGTGGTTGGGATTTTGAGAAACCTAACTTCCGTTCTAAGTCATGGTCTATTGTCTGGGTAACTTAATTTTTTTTTTTTTTTTTCTCCTAGTTATGGACATCAGACAGTGCAGGAGAAGAATGTGATGCAGCAGAAGGGGCAGAAAACTAAATGCATACAGGGTGGTCATCCTTCCCCTCGAGAAACCTTTTTACTCATCTCCATTCCTTATTCCATTTGGATTTCCTATAGCAAAGAAACCCATTCATGTGTATGGAATCAACTGTTTATAGTCTTTTCACACCACAGCTTTGGGAAAACTCCATTCCTTGATTTGTGTTTGTCTTGGCCTTCCTGGTGTGCAGTTACTGCTGTAGAAAAGTATTAATAGCTTCATTTCATATAAACATAAGTAACTTCCAAACACTTATGTAGAGGACTAAAAATGTATCTGGTATTTAAGTAATCTGAACCAGTTCTGCAAGTGACTGTGTTTTGTATTACTGTGAAGATATGAAATGTAGTCATTACAATTTAAAAGTGTTCCACATAACTTCTTAATTTCTACATTCCCTCTCCTACTCTTCTTCAGGGGTTTCCTTTCAGTAAGCAACTTTTCATGCTCGTAATGTATTCCTTTTTGGTAGGAATCCAGAAGTATTAGATTGAGTGGAAAGCGTTTGGCATTTCTGCGCTGGGGGTCACAAATTGAAATGCCTCCCGTATCATATATGATGGAGGTCTTGTGTATCTGTGACAACAGGAAGTTTCCTTACTCATTCTTCATTTGCTGCTGTTTAAGTTGACAACTTCCCTTCCCAATAAAAATTCACTTACACCTACTGCCTTTGTAGTTCTGGTATTCACTTTACTATGTAATAGAAGTAGCATGTTGCTGCCAGAATACAAGCATTGCTTTTGGCAAATTAAAGTGCATGTCATTTCTTACTACACTAGAAAGGGGAAATAAAGTACACAAGTCCAAGTCTAAAACGTTAGTACTTTTCCATGCAGATGTGTACACATGTGAGAGGGTGTCCAGTTTGTCTAGTGATTGTCATGTAGAGAGTTGGACCACTATTGTGTGTTGCTAATCATTGACTGTAGTCCCAAAAAAGCCTTGTGAAAATGTTATGCCCTATGTAACAGCAGAGTAACATAAAATAAAACTACATTTTATAAACCATTTACTATGGCTTTGTAACAATGGCACACTCGTTTTAAGGGACAGATGAATTTACTACTTTCTGAAGTTTACTGATACTTCCCTTTTATCTTATGTAAATTGTAGTGATACCTGTACCTGCATTGTGATTGACTTGTCTAGGGATGCCTGGAAATGTATAAAATTGGACTACATGTCTTAGAGTTAGTATTTTACCATAGATCAGTTATGTGGGCCATCTCTTCTTCAGATGTAAATGATACCTAGTTAAGTGTTATATGGAATAAAGTGGACATTTTGAAATTAGAAGAGTTAATTATGTGAGTATGAGTGCTTTGGCTGGTGTTAGAAGTATGCTTCAGGGGATATTGAAGCAGAATGTCAAAGTTTGAGAGTATATTACTTGTTTAGTTTTCAGTTTTTGTAAACATTGTTGTGCCATTAGTGAGTTTCAAATAATTTTGATTTTATAATATCACATTGGCTGTTACACTAACCTGTCTTAGATATTGACCTGAGGATTTTTTTTTTTTTTTTTGAGGATTTATTTTAAAGTCAGAAGATAATCTAAAAAATTCAGCTGTGTAGGATTAACCTTTATCTCCTAAAATGTGACCATGAAAAGAATTGAATGGGACTTGGGGAGATACCCATTTAAATATAGAATTTTGGTCCCCCCAAATCTAAGTCAGTAAGACACTACTTTTTTTTTTTTTTTTTTTTTTTAAGATTTTATTTATTCATGAGAGACACAGAGGCAGAGACACAGGCAGAGGGAGAAGCAGGCTCCATCCCGGGTCTCCAGGACCAGACCACACACTTCAGGGCTGAAGGCGGCGCTAAACTGCTGGGCCACCCAGGTTGCCCAAGACACTACTTTTTAAATAAAAAGTTTATTGAACATAGGAAGAGCATTGTGAATTAGGAGAAAGAATTACCACATTTTAACAAGTACTGGTAAGTACTATGTAATCACTGAGTAATTACAAAGTAGCCTGCCTGGTTGCTTGCTGGCTCTTCCTTTTCCTTTTCCTTTTCCTTTTCCTTTTCCTTTTTTTCTTTTTCTTTTTCTTTTTTTTTCTTTTTCTTTTTCTTTTTCTTTATCCCTTTCTTTCTTTCTTTCTTTCTTTCTTTCTTTCTTTCTTTCTTTCTTTCTTTCTTTCTTTCTTGATTTTATTTGAGAAAGAGCAAGCATGAGCAGAGGAATTTGGGGGTACAGAGGAAAAGGGAGAAGCAGACTCCCTGTTGAGTGCCAACTTGGGACTCCCTATCTGTATTCTGAGATCGTGACCTGAACCAAAGGCAGATGCTTAACCAACTGAGCCACCCAGGTGCCCCAAAGTGGCCTTCCTCCTTAAAGAGCAGATTATTCTCAGCATTTAGTCTCAAATATCACCCTCTCCTTGCTTTAGGAGAAAGTGGCCTCTAAAAAGGAACCGAGCCTTGTGGTATCTCTTGACCCTCTGATTCTGGGGCTTCCTTACGCTAGATGTAGAGTTTATTTGTAGAACACTGCTGAGAACTCAGTAGGAGAGAAAACACCTCAGAGGAAAGGAGTACGTGAATGAAGTTTCTGGTGGAGGAAAGGTTCAAAGGTGTATTTGTATTCAAACTTTTCAAATTACTTTCAGACCTCAAATGTTAAATCTTAACTATTTTATAATTCGAACTTATTAATTGGGAGGGTGGTTTGGGTTTTTTAAATGTCATTTTGGATTTAATAAAATAATTTGGGAGGATTACATTCTAACATGGACTATCCAAAATAGAAGCATTGGGGATTCCTGTTCCCCAGTGAACAGTACAGTGAACTATGACTTGTTTGAGATAAGAAAAACTACTTTTTGGTTGGGGGCAGGATTGGTAGAACAACATTCAGGTATATAATTTAAAGTATTTATCGGTGGAGACTTTACTGTGGTTTTTTTAAAATGAAAAACACTAGAAAGGAGGTGTGTAAAAATTCTATTAGAGTAAAATAATTTAAGAAAATCAGAATTATAATCACTTATTTTTTAAATGCACTGATTTTTAAGGAGTTGAGCCAAATATTCAAAAACATTCGAGGCCTATTACAGGCATGGACATGTGACTGCTTCTCTCTAATTGTGAGCCTGATTTTATTTGGACTGATTATAGGTGAGTGCCATCTGAATATATTAAAACGAACATTTAACCTCATCTTTCTTTATATGGTTTAGGAAGATTTTCACTTTAAACTGGTGAAGGCAGTTACACTATATTTTCTTCTGACCTACATCTGTTGTCTTTCCTTCTTTAATTTGTATTTGATGAGCTTTGCAAGAGGACAGTTACCATGTTATGTATACCATGTGTAGTAACTACTGAATTTTGAGGACATTGCAATTAAGTTCCAATATAAACCACAACAAACTTTGGATCCATTCAGCAGGAGCTTAGACAACCAATGGTACCCTGAAGATACGAAGATTATCATTATGAAATCAAGTTTGAAGCAGTCTTGCCATTTACTGCTTATCCACACTTTATTTGTCAATGGCTATATGCCTTCAGAACTAATGTTTTAAAGGGAATAATAATAAATGTCCAGAGAATAAAGCTGGAGACTTATCTCATTTTCAGTTTAAAATGATAACCCCTTGAACATGTCTATGGATGTTCCAGCCCTTTGCTTTACTTACAGGGAACCCATATTAATTAAATAGATTCTGGTGCCTGGTCACAGGCCATGCACATTCATATTTAATTGAATGGATTCCCCTCTCAACTTCCTGTCAAGTTGAGAGGATTCCCCTCTCAACTTGACTGACAGGACATCTAATGAGGAAAAAAATGAAATTACTTGCCCAAAATTATGTGTCTTATTAAAGTGACAGACCTAGAGTTTGAATTCAAATGGCATACCAAATTCGTTTCTATGCCACTGTTCCCTGTTATAGATGGATCGGTTTGTTTATTATAGTGAGTAAATAAAATTAGTATTTTTCTATCGTATTTGGAAGTTTAGGGATTTTTTTTTTTGTTTTACCTCTTACTCAAATACTTCAAATCTGTCAGTTTTGCCCTTTGAGTAAAACCTCAAGAGCAGCTTGAGAAATTCTAGGATATGCTAGACTTAACTCATGGTATGGAAACTAGTCTGAAAAGACCAACTGACTTACCTGAGGGCTCAGCAACTAGCTGTTTGGCCTGAAACTAGACAAAAGAACCAGATGCAAATAACCAAATTCTCAGTAATTCTGTACTAGCTAAATTGAAAAGGATTTTCGATGAAAATTACTCTATTTCTTCTCATCAACCAGATTTTAAAAATGAAGGCTTTACTTTATGCTTCTCAGATTTTTTTTAAGGGGTGAACCCTTTGACAATCTTAAGAGAAAGTAAGGAAATCACATTCATTGCCAAGCAGTTTGTCAAATTTATGGCTCAGGTATGTTCATTGTGTATGCTTCCTGCTGAAGGCCATTGAATTTTAATCCTGCTCAGTGCTGTATTAGAGTGGGAGAGCTATCAGGCTATTCCAGCTCAGGTTTCCACTCCCGTTGCTCCATGTGGTCTTGGGCCAGCATTATTGAGGCCTGACTCTCTCATCGCAACAGGTCCTTTTTCTTAAGTATCTTCACAAATAGAAGTTCATTTCATGAGGTTTGGGGGTTAGACTTTTCTCCTGATTTTGGAGGAAAAAATTGAAGCACAGAGGCTAGCACAGGTAGTATGATGACGATTTGAACTTGAGTGGCCTACTTTCAAGTTGGTACTCCGCTCCTGCACTGTGTTGCCCTGTTTTTGGAGAGTAAAGCAATAATTGCTACTTTCTTACATTTTAGGTTGTAACCAGGTAGTGGATTGTGTCACTGCCAGTTTTATTTTGTTAATAGGATGGGAAGTAGGGTCCCTGGCTGTCTCAGTAGGCAGATTGTGTGACTTGATCTCAGGGTTTTAAGTTCGAGCCGAACCTTGGGTGTAGAGATTAAATTTTTTTTTTTTTTAATTTTTGGGGACGCCTGGGTGGCTCAGCGGTTGAGTGTCTGCCTTTGGCTCAGGGCATGATCCCAGAGTCCCGGGATCGAGTCCCACATCAGGCTTCCTGCGTGGAGCCTGCTTCTCCCTCTGCCTATGTCTCTGTGCCTCTCTCTCTACCCCCCCTCCCTCCCCCTGTGTGTCTCATGAATAAATAAATCTTAAAAATCTTTGGGATGCCTCGCTGGTTCAGTTGATACAGCATGTGACTCTTGATCTCAGGTTCATGAGTTCAAGCTTCCATGTTGGATGTAGAGCTTACACTAAAATAATAGGATGGGAAATATATGACATGTTAATAAGGGTAATAGTAAAGTCAGTTTATGTAAATATTGGATGGGAAATATATGACATGTTAATAAGGGTAATAGTAAAGTCAGTTTATGTAAATATTGGATTATGTAAAGTTTATTTCAAGTGAGCTTGGAAACCATTTCTCCTAGGTGATCTTACAGGTTTCTTTGCGGTCTATGTCCTAGGACTATAAATTCATAATTTTACTGTAGTGAATAATCCCAGTGTTTAATGGCTGGGCCCCTTCCACTTATAGCATTGTGATCACGGTGACACTTTCTACTTTAGAATGTGCTGAGCAGTGAGTCCCTTGGTGCCCTCTAGAAAAAGGAGAGACTCCCTCCCTCTTTTGAAAGTGATGGTTTTATTTCACATTGCTTGAAGGATTATGTAAAGATTAATTATTTTATCTTCCCTTTGTCCTCAAACACTATTTCTGCAACACATCACAGCCTTGGCCTAAGACTACAGAGGAAGTACTTAAACCCTGGACACAGGGCCTAGTTAGGATTTACTCAAGTAGCAGAGAGGCTTATTGAGGGCTTTCACGTGATAGGAATTACTAAGGGCAATTCATTCGAAATGCAGGGTTGAGCCCTGAGTTAAAAGAAGTACCAAAAAAAAAATACAATAGGTCTTACAACTCTAAACCCTTAAATTCTTTTGTGTGAGCTGGAATACAGCTGTTTCGGGGATATCTGGGGTTCTCAAATGCTTATCAAAAGGGTTAAGTACTATAATTTGAACTGAAGATTTAGTGATTTCCTTGCTAATTCAGACATAAAATTACATGTTGTGGGCTCATTTGTTTGGGAGGCAGGCTTCCTTCTCTACTTCTCTGGGGCATTTGCTTTGCTCTTGCGATAATGTGCCGCTGAGTGAAGATAGCCATCACTGTCACCTAGGCTACTTAGAAACGCCCTGTTGTGGTTATTCATAGATACTTGCATATATATACAAAAATCATTTTTCTTTCTGACAGCCTACTGTTTCCTAGATGTCATTGGTGAAAACTAGAAGAGGTTTGTTTAAAGCCAACTAAAATTTAACTTAGGGCAGCCTGTTTTCCTTTCCACTACAGAGACGTAGAGGAGTTAAGCCCACTGAATGCGGCTCGGGTTAACCTCATTTCTGCATATGTGTGGATGTGTATACTGGAAGTTGGCATTTAGTGTAAAAATACCTGCCGTTCATTCCATACTGTCTGACTTTAATAACTCAGGCCCCTGGCAGAGACCAAGCCTCTTGTTTTCAGCTGATATCACCAGTTCACCCATCTGGACTTAGTGCTGTTTCTTCATCCTAGACCTGAGGGTCTTGAGAGAAGGCCCTGTGTTCCAGCCATTGTCCTTGACTCACAGTGTTCTTTCAGGTATCCTGGAACGTGGTAAGAACCTTGGAGGATTCACCGCAAAGATCTCTGAAGACTTGTGTTCTCTGATTGCTGGCAACACGACTACTTGAGAGCTAGGACAACAAATGGGACCAGATTGTTAACTCTTCCAAACTAGGCTGGTCTGTTCCCACGATTGCGTAACATGAGAGACAGTGAGACCTAAGTGGAGAGAGTAGCAGCCCGGAAGTCAAAAGGTCTAACTTAGACATTCATTCGTTTGTTCATTCATTCACTATCGAGTGCCTGCTGTGAGCCCAGGATACTATAACTTGCAGCTCTGCCACGTTCCAGGTGTAGGCTTAATCTCTCTCGGCTTCAGTTTTCTTACCTATGAAAGGTAGACACTTGTTCTGCCTGTGAGCCGATGTGTTTATTTCCAAGGGTAAAAGATTGTGGAAAATATGTATGTGGAACACTTACGTGGGAAAGAAGCCTAATTTCAGAATTGGAGAGATCTAATAAAGTGAAAACAGTTTTGTGGATAAAATCAACCACACTTTGAACAGACCTATTGCCCTAGATTTTCAAGGACATAGACACAAAAAGAAAATGACAGTGTAACTTGGGAATGCGAAGTTTAAAAAAAAAAATTAAGCAATAGTTTTGCTTCTAATTAGCATTCTCTGATGGAATAAAATGGGGGAAGGTCATTGTGTTAAAATAAGAAAAATCAAGACCCAGAGAGTAAGTGCTGAGAATTGCCTTCGTTTCTCAAGAGTTAACTAGTAAGTGATTGATGGTGCCTCCAGGCCATAATTACCAACTTTAGCAGGCTTCAGGAGTATGGAGAAGGCCTGTTGAAACAGTGTTTGGTTCTGCAGGTGTGGAGTAGTGCCCAAAAATAATGTGCATTTGTAACAGATTCCAAAGTGGTGTGGGTGCTGGTCAGGACTTGGTAATTCTGAACCACTGCTTTAAGGAAGCATGAATAATTAATACCAAAGTAAAAATCAGGTGAGTTTCATGGCAGGGGAATAGAAAAAGAATTCTGGGAGGAGCAGGACACTTGAGATTTGTGCTCCCTTGAAGCTCATCAGTGTGACGGTTTTCCTTTCAGCAACTGAAATTGGGTTGTATATGCAGAAGAGCACCAAAGACTCTAGATAACTGCTTAGGCCCTCAGTCATCATTCTGTGTCAACAGTTTTGTATTAAAAGTAAAAATACAGCTTTACTCTTGTCCTGACCAAGCAGATTTCATGATTTGACAAGATGCTGAGAGGAATAAGTTAGTAGACTTGATCCTTAAGGCCTTAGGTAAGAAAGCCGGGGATCTGGCTGCTGGGTATGTGGCCAGAGATCTGCATTCGGTGTTAGTGGGAGATCCATGTTGATGGGAGATTAGTGCCAAGCTGAGGCAGGAAGCCAAAGAGGTGTCTCAGCAGTGGGCGGGAAACCAGAAACCTGTGAGGGCGTCGTGTGAGCTGACCTGGTTCTTTGGGTCTCCAGGACCAAACTGAGGGCGCAGTACTCCTCTTAGGTGGTAGAGCACTTTGATCTCTCCTGCTTCTCTTATTTTTATTTTTTAAGATTTTACTTATTCATGAGAGACCCAGAGAGAGGGACAGAGACCTAGAGGGAGAAGCAGGCTCCATGCAGGGATCTAATAGAACTAATACATAGGTATTTACTGTGTTTACGTATTTCATTTGCTTTTAAGGTGCGGGGCTATAGTGAAAGGATCAGAAAGCAACTTCAGGCTGGATCACAAGTGCTTCCTGTAGGGGGACAGATAACCTGAAGTGAGCTCTGCAAGTTTTGCTTAAGTCTCTAATAGATCAAAATAATGAGGATAGTGTTTCCAGTCCTGTGTTTAGCAATAGGAATTGACGATCTGGCACACCTGGGTGGCTCAGTGGTTGAGCATCTGCCTTTGGCTCAGGGGTAGGGGGGTGGGGGGCGGTGATCAAGTCCCACATCGGGCTCCCTGCATGGAGCCTGCTTCTCCCTCTGCCTATGTCTTTGCCTCTGTGTGTGTCTCATGAATAAATTTTTTTTTTTTTTTTTTTTTTAAGGATTTGACTATCTAAAATGGCTGGCTTCACCTCTCAGGTGTATGGTCTGAGGGGACGTGTTTAGTGAACACCTGGGACACCAAACACCAAAACACAATGCCTGTTGCATGTTGTGGCTCAATAGATCTCATCTGTGAGTGGAATGTGTGCAGTACACTGGCAGAAATGTCTTGAGTTTGGGCATGGGACATGAGTGCAACCTGCAGGAGTGTGGAAAAGTAGGCTGATCTCAATATTACAGGATGCTGGCTAGAATTTGTTTTGCCACTTGCCCAGTAGAGTTCCTGAACTTACGCCAAATTCTACAGGTGTTTGTTATAAAGGTGAAGTCAGATGGTTCTGGATTTGAATCTTGTGACCTTGGGCAAGTCACCTCATATGTAAAACAGGGATAATGCTTCACAGGATTGTTAGAGGATTAGATGAAATATTTTATGTATCTTGCATGCAATAAATACTTGATTATGGTATGCCAGGCATTTTGCCAGATGAACAAACCAACAAGGGCCTGGTTCAGGCAATAGTAGGAATCTGATAGTTGTCTCCATAACGTACTGTTTTTCGTGCCACTATATCATTTTATTTTAATTCTTTGTTACAAAATATTATTTGCTGAAGTATTAAAGCAGACAGCAGGCATTCTGTATTTTTTTTTACTACTACATGATTCAGGGTATATCTCTTAAGAAATACGGCATATTCTTTCATTATCACATCCATTTTCACACCTAACAAAAATCACATTCATTCTTTGGCATCATCTATTTAGTTCATGGTAGTCGTGCTTCCCCAGTTGTCTCTTCCCCCCACCCCCACTAGTTGTCTCAAAAGCATATTTTTAGTGGGTTTGTTGGAATCTGGATTCAGAAAAGGACCACATACTACATTTGTTTGCGGTGCTTCACATCTCTTACTCTAGAGCATGTCTCTTTTTTGGATGAGGGCGTTGGCTCGCTGCAGAAGCAGGATAGGTTCCTTTAGAATGTCTCTCATTTTATTTTTTAAAAGATTTTATTTACTTCGAGACCCACTGAGCAGGGAGCCTGACATGGGGCTCAGTCCCAGAACCCCAGGATCACGACCTGAGCCGAAGGCAGACAGTTAACCTACTGAGCCACCCAGACGCCCCAGAATATCTCCCATTTTAGATTTGTCTCTTGCTTCCTTGTGATTTTACTTAGCTAGTTTCTTTATCCCCCACCCATATCTCCTATAAGTGGAAATTAGCTCAAGAGGCTTTCTTGGGTTCAAGTTCAGCTTTTCTGGCAAGAAATCGATAGCTGTACTGTGTGCTTTGCTGTAGCACATCAAGATGGTGCCACATGCTTATGGATCTTTATCCATGCTGCTCCCTATGTCTAGAATGTCCTTCCTTTCCCTTTCTGCCTAGCAAATTCCTAGTCCTCCTGTAAAACCTTGTTTCAGGGTTGAGTGCCTGCCTTTGGCTCAGGTCGTGATCCTGGGGTCCTGGGATGGAGTCCCACATCGGGTTCCCCGCAGGGAGCCGGCTTCACCCTCTATTTGTGTCTCTGCCTCTCTCTCTCTCTCTCTCTGTCTCTCATGAATAAAATATTTAAAAACAAAACCTTGCTTCATTGAAGTAAAGCTAATGAAAACCTATTGCTAGCTTATTAAAAGAAGAAGGCTCCTGATGGTTCCGGGGAGATGTTACTTAGGTAGAAATAGGATAACTGATCACTTTCTCCTCAATTCTTAATAGGTTAAACCAGAGTAAGAGAGATTACAAACACAAATTTGGCTGCCCTCCCTTTCTCTTTTTAAGAAGAATCTGAAGGGTGAATATCCACCTCTCCAGTTGGAGCTGAGAGCTCCTAACTGTGTAAAGAGAATATTGTACCCTCTCAAGTCTCCCAAAACTTATTTGAAGTTTGCATTAAGCACTCAACTTTGACCTGTTACTAAGGCATCAGATGTGACAACTGGTGAATAATTGGCCTTCCAGCTGTTCTTTTTGCGTATATTGTACTGTGTGGACATTCCTGTTACTACCAACTGTTGGACCGACTGCACACCTTATCCATCAGTTGGCATTCCGGAACTAGCCTGTCCTCAGCTGGGGCCCAGTTTTAGGAGTTGTCTAAAGAGTAAACCACTGTTTAGGCAACAGAACCCTGGACTGTAGATCAGAGGCCTGGGCTATCATTCCTGTTATTAACTTGCTGGGGGCTTTAAGATCACTGAACCTCCTTCTGGAAACTTCAGGAAGGCTTACAGATTCAATGAAGATGTTTCACAAGTATTTTAAACCCGAAGGCTCAGCTTTGATGTATATAAAATAGATTGCTGCATTGTTCCTGCAAAAGATCCCTTTGATGGATAGAGTGCTACAGCTAAAAGTAAAAACTATCCTTAAAAGGGGGCCGGGGCTTGAAAACATCACTGGACTAGATGACAACCACATTCCCTTTACTATTTAAAAATCATGTCTATGTCACTAACTGGAGATTTGTGTTTTGTTTTGTTTTTAAAAGTAATCCCACACAACATGAGGCTGGAACAACCCCGAGATCATGAAATTAAGAGTTGCATGCTCTACCAACTGAGCCAGCCAGATGCCCCACTACCTAGAGTGGGGTTCTTTTGTTTTTTTGTTTTTTTGTTTTTTGTTTTGTTTTAAATAAAGGGAGAGATAGATTTTTTTTTTTTTTTTTTTTTTGGTAAGATTTATTTGTTTTAAGGGGGAAGGGCAGAGGGGGAGAGAATCCTGAAGCAGACTCCACTGAGTGCGGATCCCAATGCGGGACTCCATCCCAAGACCCTAAGACCATGACCTGAGTCAAAATCAAGAGTCGGATGGATGCTCAACTGACTAAGCCACCCAAGAACCCCTACCTAGAATTTTTAATGGATGTCTGCTTTGAAATTATTTCTAGAACAAGGCAGGGTGTAAATAATACATAGCTAGATGGTCATACTGATGAAGTATCGAAGGCTGTATAGGATCCAGTGTTGTAATGCAGCATCAATTTATGTATCTGGTCTACACGGCTTCAGATCAGCCAATAGAGAAATGGTGATGTTCCCCACCCCATCCCCACAACTCTGTTATGTTCTGGCTTTTCCGTGTGACCTGTCCCTCAGAAGCAAAGCACAGGACTGCGTGGTGACCAGGTAGATCAGAATTCAGGAATTCGCACACTGGAGAGAGGCACCACTAGACCAACAGTTCTCACTGGTGGTCGTGTAATCTGAACGGCATGGAAGCAAGAGTGCTTCTTTCTGTTGTCTAGATTCTAATGTTTTTATAAGCAGATCTCATTGATCAAGATCCTAGACTCTGGCCTCTTGGTTCCCTGCAGCAATGCCATGGTCAGCTGTGTGCACTGCCTACTGCCTACTGCCCATTGCCCACTGCCCAACTCAGTAGGGCCATTCACATGGGCTGCAACATTGAGTGATACCGCCTAAGAGCAAGGAGTCTGCAGCACAGATACTCCAGCTCTGTGACTTCTTTCTCCTAAACCAAATTATGGGTAAAAGATCTGTTTTTGTATAAAAAGGAGAGACTTGGGCGCCTAGGTGGCTCAGTTATTTAAGCACCTGACTTCGGCTTAGGTCATGATCTCAGGGTCCTGGCATCAATCTCCGCATCAGGGTCCCCACCAAGCGAAGAGTCTGCCTCTCCTTCTCTCTCTGCTCCTCCTCCTGCTCTTGCACACTTGCTCTCTTAAATGAACAAATAAGAATCTTAAAAAAAAAAAAAAAAAAAAAAAGAACACTCATTCCTAATCAGCCAGGACTTTCCAAGCCTAAATTTGTTTCTTAATAAACTTTTATTGAGAACCAGCTGTGGATGGGCGCCGCTCCTCCCACCCTGAGCCAACACGTTCATGGAAAATCACTGAGCTATTTTAAAGGTGTAAAAAGCACTCCCCTAAGATCCTGACACTTTTCATTCAGGGCCTACTTCCCTCCAGCTTTGCTGCTTTTCTCTCAGTCTCCTGGTTATTTTATGACTCATGAGACACTCTGCCAGCAGGCAGGCCAGGGGGAGAGAAGGGGCCGGAGGCCAGGCACACGACTACCTCTTAGCTTTGGAAAGTGGGTGAGGAGGTTAAATTACCAGGTTAGGTAAAAAACATGGGAGTTTCTTGTGGATTTTATTGTTCACCCTCAAGCAAGAATAAACTAGAACTTGCCCAAAAGCAAAGAACAGATCATTCAAGACTATTAGCCAGTTATTTTATTTTCTGGGAACAGATTCATGAACTAAGATTCCTTACATGGAATCTGATAAACACATTTTCTCAGAACAGCATGTGGGGCCCAGGACAAGGACAGCTTTCCCCTAACTGGGAATAGAAGCAAGGGCTTGGGTCCATATCTACCATGTGACCTGGCTTCAGGGCTTCTTAGAATGGGATCAGTTGAACAATAGTGATTAAATCACAAGAGCTTTCATATTAAAATTTTGAAGACCCGGAAGAGTAGAAAACAATGCAAATTTATTCTCTTCTCTGCAGGCTACCTGACATCATCATCCTCTGTCAAAAGGGCTTTGAAAGACCAAATATTTGCATAGTGTTTTGTTTTTTTTTTAATGTATGGCTTTTTTTGTTTTTCCTTTGATCATGCTGTTGTTCCAACAAATTGCTTTCAAATGCTACAGCTATTTTCCCATCTCTCTACTGGACAACACCAGCCTCTCTAAACCCTATAAGGCTGGTTCTCTTCCTGTTTGTTTTAAGATTTTTATTTATTTGAGAGAGTGAGAGAGAGAACGCATGCAGGAGGGAGAGGGAGAAGAATAATCCCTAATGAGCAGAGAGCTCGATGTCTGCCTCCATCTCAGGACCCCAGGATCATGACCTGAGCTCAAGGCAGACACTTAACTGACTGAGCCACCCAGGCACCCCTTACCTCCCTGTTTTAAACACGAGGTGACTTGTCAAAAGTAATTGCTGAGTATCCAAGCCCAAACTGTGTGGCTGCAAAGTCCATACGCTCCTTTCTAAGCCATAATGAAATCTTCAAAGAACAGAACAGAAACTTGGAGGTAGGGATCCCTGGGTGGCGCAACAGTTTGGCGCCTGCCTTTGGCCCAGGGCGGATCCTGGAGACCCGGGATCGAATCCCACGTCGGGCTCCCGGTGCATGGAGCCTGCTTCTCCCTCTGCCTGTGTCTCTGCCTCTCTCTCTCTCTCTGTGTGTGACTATCATAAATAAATAAAAATTAAAAAAAAAAAAAAGAAACTTGGAGGTAAAGCATCAATTATGGAAAACAAAGGGTGAGACATAGCTCCTGGACCAGACAACGGTGGCCCTTCTGCCTCCTTTGCTAGGAGGGCTGCTGTGATTGGAAATGGCATAGTAGTTAAAAGAACCTGGGGAGAATATTGAATAATGTTGGAACTTACGAACTGCATGAAAACTTCACTTAGTTGGGTTTGGATTAGGGAGCTAATTCTCATGGCTTGGTAGATGCTTTGTGTCCACTAAAAAACAGTCTCCTAAATATACTCTCCTGATTAACTGCTCTCTGCCTATATTTTTTCAGTTACCGTGGAATCTTCGAAAGGTGGAAAGTACTGAAAAATGGTCAAGGAGACCTGGAATTGACACAGTATCTTAAGTTGGCCCCTGAAAGGTGGTTAGGTTTTTGATAGCTAGAAATATGTTCTGAGCAAGAGGAATTTCAGAAGAAAAGGCAAAAGGGGAGGACACACACACAAACACACACCCCCCACCCCACCCCCACCCCCCACCCCCCACCCCCGTGTGCCCTGAGCCAGGATTAGTCCCTGAGGTCTGCATAACAAACGATCACACACTGGGTGGCTCAAAGCAACAGAAATCTATTCTCTCAGGGTCCTGTAGGCCAGAAGTTCAAAATGAAGGTGTTGGCAGAGCCATTTTCCCTCTGAAGGCTCTTGGAAGAGAATCCTTCCCTGTCTCTTCCTGGCTTCTGGTAAGTCGTGGGCAACCCTTGGTTATTGGCTTCTGGCTGCATTACTTTTTTTTTTTTTTTTAAGTAAGCTCTGTGCCCAACATGGGGTTCAAACTCATGACCCCAAGGTCAAGAGCCACATGCTCCACTGTCTGAGCCAGCCAGTTGCCGCTACTCCATTTGCCTCTCTGTCATTACATGGTGTGCATGTATGTGCATGTGCGTGAGGGGCTTCTCTTTCACATGAACACTAGTCATTGGATTTAGGAATGCATGACCTCATCTCAGCTTGATTACATCGGCAAAGATGTTATTTTCAGATAAGGCTAGATCTGTAAATACTAGGGGTTAGGACTTGAACCTATCTTTTTGGGAGGAGATAGTTCTACCCACTACAAGCATTAAAATGTCTAATTTGATGAAAATGGGGAAATTGTGAGATATCTGGCTGTATGTCAGATAGTTTATATTTATTTAATCAATACTGTTGACTTCCTTATGCACAGCATTAAAACTTGCTCTGGAAGGGAGCAGGGTACCCCTGCCATAGGAGCTTTTGCTCTGGTGGAGAAAAGTAAGATACCAAGTAGACAACAAGGCAAGGTAAAACAAATAGATGATATGGGCACCTGGGTGGGTCAGTCAGTTAAGTGACTAACTCTTGATCTCAGCTCAGGTCTTGATCTCAGGGTCATGAGCTCAAGTTCTATGTTGGGCTCCATGCTGGACATGGATCCTACAAAAAAAAAAAAAAAAAAAAAAGGAAAGAAAGAAAAGAGAAATAACACATGGATGATGAGAGAAGCAAGAAACATGCCACGAGAAGAAGACATTTAGCTAGCCCTACCCAGACAAGAAGAGGTGTTGGTGGAGAGCAAGCAGACACAAGAAAGTCACTTCAGAAGCAGAAGAGAGGGGGAGGTAGTGAGGGATCATGCTGGACGATTTCGGGATCCCTGGGTGGCGCAGCGGTTTGGCGCCTGCCTTTGGCCCAGGGCGCGATCCTGGAGACCTGGGATCGAATCCCACATCGGGCTCCCGGTGCATGGAGCCTGCTTCTCCCTCTGCCTATGTCTCTGCCTCTCTCTCTCTCTCTGTGACTATCATAAATAAATAAAAATTAAAAAAAAAAACATGCTGTACGATTTCCTTAAATACCAAGTAAGCAAATTAACTAGTGCTTCTCTACAGAATGAAATACTTAGAAATAGTTTATGAAACCTAAAGAGTTAAAAAGTTAACGTAACTGGGGCACCTGCCTGGCTCAGTTGGAAAAGCATAGGACTCTTGATCTCAGGGTCGTTAGTTTGAGAGTTTGAGATTACTAAAAAAATAAAAAAAAAATTAATGTAACTAGATAATAGGGTGGTATCCTGACTTGGACTGGGGAACAGAAAAGGAATATTAGTGGCCAAACTGTGTGATCCAATTAGTGCTTGCTAGGGGCTGGGAGGGGGTAACAGAGTGACTGTGGGTGTGGAATTACTCTCTGAGGTGATTAAAATGTTCTGGAACTCTTAGCAAATTTTAAGATACAACACAGTATTGTTAACTATAGTCATTATACTCTATGTTAGATCCCTAGAACTTACTCATTTTCAAAGTGTAAGTTTGGGGGAACCTGGGTGGCTCAGTCTGTTGAGTGTCTGGCTCTTGATTTGGCTTAGGTCATGATCTCAGGGTCCTGAGAGAAGCCCCTGTCAGGCTCCATGCTCAGAAGGGAGTCTGCTTGAGTCTTGCTCTCCTTCTCTGTCCCTCCTCCTGCTCATATGCTCTCTCTCTCTCTCAATAAATCTTAAAAAACAAAACCAAACCTGAAAGTGTGTGCCTTTGATCAGCATATCCCATTCCCACCTGTCCTCTCCCAGCCCCTGGCAATCACCTGAATTTGCCTTTTTAAAAATTACACATCTGAGTGACTTTGTACATGTACAGTATTTGTCTTTCTGTGTCTGATTTATTTCACTTATAATAATGTCCTCCAGTTTCATTCATGTTGGAAATAACAGGAATTCCATTTTTAGGGCTGAATAATATTCCATTGTATGTCTATACTACATTTTCTTTAATCATCCATCTCTCTGAATACTTGGCCTTGTTTCCCTATCTGGGCTATTGTACATAATGCTGCAATGAACATGACAGTGTGGATAGGTCTTCAAAATACTGATTTCATTGCCTTTGGGGATATTATTCTTAAAATACTAGTAGAATTGCCAGATCTTAAACATTCAACAACTGGGTCTGTTTTTCTGAAAGGTGCTAAATAGAACAGGTTTTCAATTAAGGTCGCTGGCCACTGTAGAACCAGAGGGTAATTGGTGATGGCCTCCTCTCTGGGGCCTGTCAACCCAAGAGTGATGACTTATGGCCACTTTAGACCTGAAGTAATTTCAAACCAGCACGAGTTTCCATTTTTTCTCTTTATCCAATCTACTCTCTATATTCAGTTATTCATGCGGTTCAATTACTCTGAGATCTCAAGGGAGAGAGAAAGGATCAAAGAACAGAAAGAACTAACACAGCTCCATATTTTCTATGGCATATAATATAAGGAGGTATGATTCCTCTGCTCACGATGTCCAGTGAGTTGCTGCAAATAATCCTCTGATAAAGATGCCTGATAAGAAAAAGGCATAAAAAAGATGCCTGATAAGAAAAAGGCATTAAAAAATGTGTGTATGTGTGTGTGAGAGA
Source organism: Canis aureus (assembly GCF_053574225.1). NCBI lineage: Eukaryota > Metazoa > Chordata > Mammalia > Carnivora > Canidae > Canis > Canis aureus. The sequence goes on from NC_135622.1 coordinate 58,419,809, forward strand.
GAGAGAGAGAGAAATGGTTACTAAAAATTTTTAGAAATGAATCTCCTTGAAATAATATTTTCAATGAAATGGCTTGTTTCCAAAAAAAAAAAAAAAAAAAAAAATGAAATGGCTTGTTTCCTTCTCTTTTTGAACTTGGGAGGAAATATTATTCCAGTTCCAATTAGGCCTGGTTATTGTCTTGCCCATTAAAATAATTTACAAAAAATTATTGCTCAGGATCCTCAAATATTATGCTTTGCTCTATGCATGATGTATTTTTCAATTTTCTTTCTAAAAGAATCTGAAATAAGTTACAATTTCTGAACTAAAATCTTGGATGTAATCATCTACCAAGAACTCTAGTTTCCAAGAGAGGAAAAAATAAAACAAGAGTTAAAAAATAAAACGAGGAAATCAGAGAGGGAGAAAACCATAAAAGGCTCTTAATCATAGGAAACAAACTGAAGTTCATTGGTGGGGAAAGCAGATGCTTAACTGACTGAGCATCCCAGGTGGCCTCAGATTTAAACTTTTTAATTCATGTAAGAGTACTATAGCTGGGACATCTTGTAACTTCTTGTATTTTTCAAAAGACTTATTATCTGAACTACATTTTACCTTATTTTAAAATGCTAAGTTCAGGGGCACCTGGGTGGCTCTGTTGGTGAAGCGTTGCCTTTGGCTCAGGTCAAGATCCCAGGAGTCTGGGATCAAGTCCCACATCTGAGACTGAGCAGGGAGCCTGCTTCTCCCTCTGCCCCTCCTTGCCCTTTCCTGCCTCTTGCGTTCTCTCTCTCAAATAAATAAAATCTTCTTAAAAATTAAAAAAAAAAGCTAACTTCAAAGCACTATTAACTGGGACTTCCTCTTTGATGTGACTATTACCTGACTAGTTTCTCTATATAAACAACTATAAAAGTGGATAAATTATAACTAATGATAATTTATGAATAACTGATGAATAAATTGAAACTAATAAAATTGATCCACAAGCAGCACAAGATGTTGTTCCCTAATAAAAACAAAACAAGGCGGGGCAGCCCGGGTGGCTCAGTGGTTTAGCGCCGCCTTCAGCCCAAGGCCTGATCCTGGAGACTGGGATCGAGTCCCATGTTGGGCTCCCTGCGTGGAGCCTGCTTCTCCCTCTGCCTGTGTCTCTGCCTCTCTAATAAATAAATAAAAAACAAAAACAAAGAAAAAAAAACAAGGCAAGGAAAAAAGAAAAAGAGGAAACTAGGATCCAGTCAACTTGCTTAAGTTTTTTTTTAAGTAGGTGCTATGCCCAACTTGGGACTTGAACTCAGGACGCTGAGATCAAGAGTTGCATACTCTATGGACTGAGCCAACCAGGTGCCCAGGCTGTATTTTTTAAAGCAGATGATAGTGGCTGTGTAACAAATTCCTCCTAACTTAGGAACTTAAAACATTTATTCTCTCCCACAGTTTCTAAGGGTCAGGAATGAGGGAATGGTTTAGTTGGGTGGTCCTGGCTCAGGGTCTCCGGAAATTTGCTGTCCAGCTGCTGGGCTGGGGGACTGCAGTCACTTCAAAGCTCACCTAGGGCTGGAGAGTTCATTTCCAAGCTCACTCTTACAGTCTGCAGTAAGTCTCAGTTACTTGCTGGCTGTGGGCCTCTGTAGGCTTCCTGCATGTTCCACTGAGTGACCTAAGAGAGAGCAAGTAAGAAAGAGAGCACTGCAGATGGAAGATAGTTTCTTACAATTTTGGAAGTGAAATACCGTCACTTCTGCTGTATGCTGTTGACCATATGGACCAACCCTTTGTCCAATGTGTTATTGAGGGACTGACTATACAAAAGTGTATCAAGAAGCAGGGACCGCTGAGGGCTCCTTGGGGGCTGGTGACCACTGTGGCTATCAAATCTCTCAGATATTTAGGGGCACCTGAGTGGCTTAATTGATTAAGCATCTGCCTTTAGCTCAAGTCATGATCCCAGGTCGTGGGAAGCAGGCTCCCCGCTGAGCAGGGAGCCAGATGTGGGTTGTAGCCCCACCCATGGGATGTAGCTCAGCGGGGAGCCTGCTTCTCCCTCTCCCTCTGCGGCTCCCCCTGACTGTGCTCCCTCCCTCTCTCTGTATCAAATAAATAGAATCTTAAAAGAAACAAACCTCTCAGATATTTATATCCCATTAGGTAAATTTAAAAGAATGACCCTAACAATTTCAATTTTAAATGTATTTACATTATGATGCAAAGTTCATTCTGATCAATTCTTTTGGGGATAAGAGAATGAAGATCACTGGCTCAGATTACTAGTTCTTCTAACCTGTCCCTCTTATCATGTTCCTCTGGCTCTTTATCTCCCCCACGTGGTGTTAATTTATCTTAAAGATATAGACAACTGATAAATGAAAGGCAAACCTCAAACTGGAAATCCTAATTTGGGTACTGATTTGTAAATCGGATTGCTTCATATCTGGACTGTCCCTGAAAATCTAGGACTATTGGATATGAGTAAGAAAATGGATCAAGAGCTTTACATTTTAATAAACAGCATTTATTGGGGCACCTGGCTGGCTTCGTTGTTAGAGCATGTAACTTGGTCTCGGGGTTGTGAGTTCAAGCCCCATGTTGGCATGGAGCCTACTTAAAAAAAAAAAAAATTAAATGGCATTTATTAAATAGATAGCTAAGTGCCTTCTGTGAGCAAGACACTATAGAGCTGTGAAAGACACCAAAAAATATAATCTAGGACCTACTAAAGTTCTAAGCTGGAGAGTATGGTGCCTAGCTGTTCAGGAAATGATACTCTAATTGTATTTAAAAAATTGTGGGGGTCCCTGGGTGGCTCAGTGGTTTAGCACCTGCTTTCAGCCCAGGGCATGATTCTGGAGTCCCTGGATGGAGTCCCACATTGGGGTCCCTGCATGGAGCCTGTTTCTCCCTCTGCCTGTGTCTCTGCCTCTTTCTCTGTGTCTCTCATGAATAAATAAACAAAATCTTAAAAAAAAATTGTATACAGGGGCAATTGGGTGGCTCAATTAGTTAAGTGTCTGCCTTTGGCTCCAGTGGTGATCTGGGGTCCTGGGGTAAAAGCCAAGCTTTTTAATGGCTTTCCCCTACTCCATGGGGAGCCTGCCTCTGCCTCCTCTCACTCATCCTTTCTATCTCTCATGAATAAATAAATAAAATCTTTAAAAAATTATATACAATGGTCGCATTTTTAAATCATATATATATATATATATATATATATATATATATATATATATATATATATTTAAGTAGGCTCCACACCCAGCCTGGAGCCCAAGGCAGAGCTTGAACTCACAACTCTTTAGATCAAGACCTGAGCTGAGGGGAAGGGAGGGAAAAATAAAACACGACAAAATCAGAGAGGGAAACAAACCAAAAAGACTCTTATCCATAAGAAACAAACTTAGGGTCGCTGGAGGGGGTCAGCGGGAGGATGGTAACTGGGTGACTGGCATGAAGGAGGGCACATGATGTAATGAGCACTGGGTGTTACATGCAACTGATGAATAACTGAGCTCTACCTATAAAACTAAAGATACACTATATGTGAATTAGTTGAAGTTAAATTAAAAAAAAAAAAAAAAAAGACCGGAGCTAAGATCAAGAGCCAGAGGCTTAACCAACTGAACCACCCAGGCATCCCAAGGGATACAGTTTTTTTTTTTTTTTTTCCCTTGGGATAGTTTTTTTTAAAGCGTGCAATTTACAGAGATAAAATTTTGCTTACTTTTTGATTAGGTCTGCCGTCAATGTTTATATTTAACATGAAGGCATACCTCAGATGAACAGACCAGGGGAGCCGAAAGTGCAAAGCCAGTAAGTAACCGTGGGTAACAACTGTTGGAAAAGATGCTGAGATTTTCCTGAGGCATACCACAATGAACCTGTTTAAACCACAGTTTGTGTATTTTATTAGGAACTAGCCTTGAAACGAGGTCACCGAGGGAGTCTATATCCTATTCCTAACAATTTACCGCTTGATAATGGAGAAAGAGGCTCTTCCACTCACTCTCAAGTGGAAAATGTGTTATGTCCCCACTTGTATAAATTCTAGTTGAACCCAACGAGCCCTACGCACCCGAGGCTATGGGAATGTTTTCTTCCGTACTATAAACACTCAACTACACAGGGCTAAAATTATGCAAAGGATTGCAAAACAAAACAGAACTGCTTTGGGACGTCTCCAAACCAAGCTACACGAACCAGGCGGAATTGACTTTTTATTTTTATTTTATTTATTTATTCATGAGAGACACAGAGAAAGAGAGAGGCAGAGACACAGGCAGAGGGAGAAGCAGGCTCCGCGCGGGGAGCCCGATGCAGGACTCGATCCTGCGACCCTTCGTACCCCAGGCTGGAGGCGGCGCTAAACCGCCGGGCCACCGGGGCTGCCCCCGGAATGGACATTTTTAAAAGCCGGCTGCTAGACCCTAGCTCCTGCACTCACACAGGCGAGGAGTGGGGCTGGGGCGCCAGATTCTCCGGGTCTGCAGACCCCGGGCCTGCCCGCCGAGCCCCGCTCGGGGCCGCGGGCGCCTGCAGCTGCGGGGCCCGGGGCTGCTCCGGGGTCAGGCGCAGGGCCCCCGCCGTCCTGCGGCCCAGGCGCCCCTTGGGTGGTCGGTGCCCCCGAGCACGCACCGGGCCCCGCGCCCCTCGGCCTCCCCCCGCCCCCGCCCGGGGGCTCAGCGCGGCTTCTACAGCAACGGGGACCCTGACCAGGTCGGGGGCGCCCAGGGCACGGACGCCTCCGAGGGCCTGCTCGCGCGCTCCCGCCTCCCTGGCGGCGGTCACCCGGGGACACAGGCGAGGCCAGGGTGGGGCGAGTCAGGACGTCCGGGGCCGCGTCGGAGAAGCAGCGGGCGGCGCCGGCCCGGGAGGGAAGGACGGGGGGCGGGGCGAGCGAGGGCCTCCCGGCAGGCCGCGCGGCGCCGGGCTTCCGGCTGGGGGCGGAGCGGGGGTCGGCGGCAACCGGAAGCGGGCTGAGCCGCCGTCTCGGAGCGCTGCCCGCACTTCCGGGGGCCTCGAGCCGGGCTCTCTGGAGTGTTCCGGTAGGCGGCGCGGGAGGAAAAGGAGGCGAGAGGGGCCGGGCCGGGCGGATCCCCTTCGCTCCCAATGTGAGCAGTGTCCCGAGCCCCCGTCAGGCGAAGGCTGCCCAGAGAGGTGGAGCCGGTGGCCGGGCCGGGAACATGAGGCGGTGTGTCCTCTTCTGGACCAGCGTGGTTCCCTTGGTGCTGGCGCCGCGACCTCCGGAGCAGCCCCCGCAGCGACTGGGTAAGGGCCGGGCCGGGGCGGGGCGGGCTAGCTGGGGGCCGGCGCCCGGAGCCCGGAGCCCGGAGCCGGAGCCGGAGCCGGAGCCGGAGCCCGGCGCGCGCCGCTTTCGGGGAAGAGCAGGATCTCTCAGGTGTTTAGGGGCGGGGTGTTGGACGGCCGTGGCGCGTCCCGAGGTTTTGGGTGCTGGAAGGGGGTGTGGCTCTTGGAGTGCTGGGAAGGGAGGGAGCCGGGCTGGCCTCTATGAATGGGAGAGGGATACTGGAAGGGGCCCTCGGGGGGGACTGACGGCCTGGGGGTCCGCCTCCGGAGCGTGCGTCTGGGAAGGAGGTAAGGGGTGTGTGTGTGGGGTCCAGGTCCTGAGGCGCCCCCGGCCTTGAGGGGTGCGGGTGCGAAGGGCCCGCAGCTCCGCGGCGACTCCTGGCTCTGCAAGGAGCGAACTCGAAGTCCTGCTGGTGGAGGTTCTTCTGTGTAGTCATCTGGTTGGAAGGCGGCGACTGGAGAGCGCATCCCGGACTTGGCGCTTTGCGAACGTCGTAAGCTTTTGCCCTGAAATTGTGGCTCATTGGAGGGGCTGCGAGGGGGGCGCCTGAACCTACCGGGCCAGCTCTTTGATACCGCTTGAACGCCTTCCTGGCCGTTTTAAACGAATAAAATTATCAGGGATGACCAGTTGCCTCAGTTTCGAGCCAAGGAGGTGGAGGGTTCTTATTTAGATTTTTCTTTTCTTTTTTTCTTTAGTTAAAAGGACATCTTTTCTGTATTTAAATTCAGTTTAGCTAACAAATACCGTATTATTAGTGTTAGGGGTATAATTTAGAGATTCATCAGTTGCATGTAACACCCACTGCTCATTAGCATCAAGTTTCTCTTTTCTTTTCTTTTTTTTCTTTTCTTTTCTTTTCTCTTTTCTTTTCTCTTTTCTTTTCTTTTCTTTTCTTTTCTTTTCTTTCTTCTTTTTTTTTCTTTAGAGATTTTATTTATTTATTCATGAGAGAGACACACACACACAGAGGCAGAGACACAGGCAGAAGGAGAAGCAGGCTCCATGCAGGGAGCCCGATGTGGGAGGAAGGCATACAGATGCTCAACCAACCACTGAGCCACCCAGGCGGCCCTCAAGTGCCCTCCTTAATGCCGGTCACCCAGTTATCCCTTCTCCCCACCCAATCTTATTTAGCTTTTCTAAAGAGATTGAACTTTAGGTTGGACGTTCATTAAGGTGTATGAAATTTGTGTAAACTTACGAAATCTTAGGGTTCTTTGCCTTCTAAAAGTTGGCATGTAAGACAGTTTAATTTGTCATTATGAAACGTAGTATATTTTCCCAGTGGGCAAAGTTGATTTTTCATGGTTGGTTTTTTTTTTTTTTAAGATTTTATTTATTTATTTATGAGACACAGAGAGAAAGAGAGAGAGGGGCAGAGACACAGGCAGAGGGAGAAGCAGGCTCCATCCAGGGAGCCCAATGAGGGACTCGATCCTGGCACTCCAGAATCACGCCCTGAGCTGAAGGCATATGCTCAACCACTGAGCCACCCAGGTGTCCCAAAAACCTTAGTTTCTAGATGAATCTTCCATGACATTCACAGATCATAGAGATTCTTTTTTTATTTTTGTGCTTTTTATTTTCAAAGTGTAGACCACCATTGCCAGAAAAATGGGTACACTTATTTATTCACCAAAGGTTAGAAGAACATGTGCTGTGTGGAAGTATTATGTGTGACATTGGAAATAGAAAGATCACATAGTATCTGTCTTCAAAAAGTTTTGCATATTTGTACAGAGATATCTAAACAGACAGTTCAGAAACAACATGGAGGAGAGAGAGATACACTACATTATGGCAAGTATTGTTACCGTGAAAAGATGTGGAACAGAGCCTGGGAAAGTTATAGAAGACTCCCTGAAGGAGGTGATACTTGAGCCCAGACTTTAAATTTAGGTAGGTGAAGAGGGAAAAATTAGTGGGGGTACTTAGAGACTGTAGAGTTGAAAGGAACCTCATAGATCATGTTTTAGTTTTCAAAATAAAAGGACAAAGGAGTCTCAGAGACATTGTGAGTTGTCATGTTCTCACAGTGATAAATCTGTGCCTTGTGGATATTCTTCCTTTTTTTTTTTTTTTTCTTAAATTTTGTTTATTCATGAGAGACAGAGAGAGAGGCAGAGACACAGGCAGAGGGAGAAGCAGGCTCCGTGCAGGGAGCCCGATGTGGGACTTGATCCCCGGTCTCCAGGATCACGCCCTGGGCTGAAGGCGGCGCTAAACTGCTGTGCCACCTGGGCTGCCTGGTATTTTTTCTTTTGAAGAATAACGGTGTATGTGTGTTTGATGGCTCCAGATGTGATTAGTTCCTTAACTTAATCTTACCATTTTTTAGATTGAACTGGTCAAGATCAAAGAATAGTTTTATAGTTAAGGAGCATGGTTTATTGTAGCCTATTTGTCTTATAAATGTTACTGTAGGGATCCCTGGGTGGCACAGCGGTTTGGCACCTGCCTTTGGCCCAGGGCGCGATCCTAGAGACCCGGGATCGAATCCCACGTCGGGCTCCCGGTGCATGGAGCCTGCTTCTCCCTCTGCCTGTGTCTCTGCCTCTCTCTCTCTCTCTCTCTCTGTGACTATCATAAATAAAAAAAATAAAAAAATAAAAAAAATGTTACTGTAACCTCAGTATTAAATTTTTAAGCTGGCATGCCTGGGTAGCTCAGTGGTTGAGCGTCTGCCTTCGGCTCAGGGCATGGTCCCAGGGTCCTGGGATTGAGTCCTACATTAGGTTACTTGCAGGGAGCCTGCTTCTCCCACTGCCTGTGTCTCTGCCTCTCTCTCTGTGTGTCTCGTCAATAAATAAATAAATAAATCTTAAAAAAAAGTTTTTTTTTTTTTTTTTAAGCAAACTACTTGCCATATGGGTTCAAACTCACAACCCCAAGGTCAAGTTGCATGCTCTATCAACTGAGCCAGCCAGGTGCCCCTCAGTACTAAATATTGATTAGGGATTTGATAATATATTTCTAAAATATTTTATTTTATATTTTATAAAAACATCTTATCCCTACTGAGCAGGGAGCCTGACATGGGGCTGGATCCCAGGACCCTGAGATCATGACCTGAGCTGAAGGCAAATGCTTAATCGACTGAGCCACCCAGGCTCCCTGGGACGACATTTTTTTCTGAAGGATAGAAATATATACTAGAATCCTGGCTTTTGGAGTACTCTACAGGACACCCAAGATGATTTCAATTGAACTGTTATGAATTGCATAATTCAGGAAAGTTGTGAGTCATGTGAACTTAGTCATGATGATATCTTGAAGTTGCAGCTGGGGTGTATAAGTCTCACTCTGATTTCAAAAGTGTTTTCCCTTTGTGTTACTTTTAATAAAAGAGGATGTAGTGGGTGGAGGGAAAAAAATATAGGTCACAGATGAGGGATAAAAGTTTGTATCTGAAACAGATTTTGAAATTTACCTTGAGGTTATTGGTGTGGGGATTCTCCACATTGCAGTGCTTGTTTTTCATTATTGACAGCACCATTTTGCTCAGTATTTGACATCTGGCTTCCTCTTTTGATGTTAACTTTGCTTATAGGGTCCATTCCTTTGAAACCGAAATACTTAACCACCCTAACTGTTCCAAAGGAGATTTAATTTAATGCCAGTCTGCTTTGAACTAGTCAAAGAGGTAAACTGTATTTCAAGAATAGAATGAAGAATAAGCAGAGAGCCATGGTGGAGACTTTGTGAGAAATCCTTTTAGCTTTTATGGAGTTTCCAGAACATTAAGTATAGGTGTCCTTTGAGGCCATGTGTGGTTGATTTTCTTATATTCCTTAATTTAGCCCTAAAATCAACCAAGGGAATTGGTATCTCCCTCCCCACGCTGCTTATTTTTCTCTTTTTTTTTTTCTTTTAACATGAGTTGTAGGCTTTGACAAATCTCATCTGCTGCCTTGGTTTCACTTACATTTGATTGTATTTTGGTAACTACTTATCCCTGACCTAGACTTATTCTCTGAGGCTCCATACTCAGGTATCCAACTCCCCACTTGATATTTCTGTCTCTGTATTCACAGGCACTTCCAATATAACATGTGCAAAATTACTTAGGTATGTTTATTTGATGAGAAGAAAGTATAGGATACAATGTCTACTCTAAAGAGATGGGTGCTGAAAAAAAAAATAAAGAGATGGGTGCTGGAAATTGTGGAAGTAGTCTCATTGCCTGACATGGCTTTGGGTCCCTTTCAGCTACAGAGCTGTATGGACCAATCCCGGTTTCCTTAGAGGATCCTTTGGGTTATGCTGACTTTTATTTAGGCTCAGAGTTTCCATGTGACTGGTCTTGCTGGAGAATCTTGGCTCTGATGAAGAGTTCTTGATAGGGAATGATTGAGGCAGCTCATCCTCTATCCGCCCTAACTGCTGTAAACCTAGAAAACTAAGTTTCTAACTCCCAGGCCTTGGGGTCTACTGCCCAGCAGAGAGCACTTGCTCTGTTCTCATTTTTCTCATCCTTTAGTCCAGGGAGGGATTCACCCACATGTAGGGCCTACTTCACAGTAACCTGTCTAGGTCCCTACCTTTTCCTGCAGAATTTGAGGAGTCCTCAAGAACATTCAGGTCTCATGTGTCTTCTGTACAAGCAGAATAAAGAGTTCACAGCAGTCCTGGCTTTTTTCTTTTCCACTTCTGACACCAGACATAGGAGCCTGATACTGATAGTGTCATCTTGGGAAATTCTTTGTACTCCACAGGGCAGAGGAGTTGAGAGTGAGCAGTGGGCTACAGGGGTTCTGCATTATACTTGCAAGTTATATTCCAAGAATATGTGATTTATTGAAAAAAGAAAAGAGAAATTAAGTAAAAAAGGCCATAAACATTCCTAGACTACTTTTGATACAACAGTTGATTGTTTAAAAATTGGTTTTAATTAATGAATTATTTATTTTTAAAGATCTATTTATTCATGAGAGACACAGAGAAGCAGAGACAGGCAGACGGAGAAAGCAGGCTCCCTGCGGGGAGGCGATGCAGGACTCAATCCCAGGACTCTGGGATCATACCCTGAGCCAAAGGCAGACACTCAACTGCTGAGCCACCCAGGCGTCCCTAAAAATTGGTTTTATTTATTTATTTATTTATTTATTTTTTAAAAAGATGTTTATGTTCGTTTTTTTTTTTTTTTAAATTTTTATTTATTTATGATAGTCACACAGAGAGAGAGAGAGAGGCAGAGACATAGGCAGAGGGAGAAGCAGGCTCCATGCACCGGGAGCCCAACGTGGGATTCGATCCCGAGTCTCCAGGATCGCACCCCAGGCCAAAGGCAGGCGCCAAACCGCTGCGCCACCCAGGGATCCCTAAAAATTGGTTTTATATTAAAAGTGTTGACTCTGGGCTTGATGAAAGTATAGTTTGTCATTTTAACAGTAAGCGGCCATAAAAGCATACCCCAGAGATGAAACAATTTGGGTGTAAAAGAAGGATGGAGTGGAAGATTTATCAAATCTATAGGCCACTTTACCCCTACATTGAGAAAGACGATTTATTGCAAGCCTGAAACTCCAGCTTTCTCCTGGTTCTTGGAGAACATATACAAGGAATGAAGTATCAGCTGCCTTTTACTGCTCATGTCAGTATTGAAAATCATACAAAACAGACTTGATTTCTTCCTGCCTAAAATCACTATGTGACTTATCAGTAAGGTAATTGTAAATATATGATGACATAATGCCGAAAAGTTCTATGTAAATGAACAATGTAATGTAATTGCAAACTACATAAAGAACAAGATGTAGTGTGGAACTCCAGAATCTTTCAGCATCCAGCTGTCCTTTTCTATCAACTCCTCCCCCAAACCCGCTCCTACTCGTGTTTTTTTTTTTTTTTTTTTTTTAATCTCAGTGAATATGGTGCCAACTATCTACCCACATACCCATGCCAGAAACCAGGGACTCTTTTCTTGATCTCCGCCTAGATTGCTTGGCTGCTTACTAGCCAATTTTCCAGACTCCAGTCTTGTTCCCCTCTAGCCCACGCTCCACACTGCAGTCACAGTGATATTTCTTAGAGCTGTTGCCTGTCCGCAGTCCAAAATTCTTAATTTAGTTCCATGGCCCTTCATAACCAAATTCTGCCCGCCTGCAGTCTCACACCTCTTCCCATCTGTGTGCTGTTGTGTCCTCTAGCTTCAGGGAGTTGCTTTCATTTCTTTGAGTGTTATGCTCCGAGTTTCTTGGGGACGTCAGGGTTTGTGTTATGCTCTCTACTTAGAATCCTATCCTTTCTTTCTCTTGGCGATCTCCTCTTCCTTTTGATCTTAACTTCACTACTGTTTACTTGGGAAAACATCCTTGGCTCCCCAGGCAGGGGTTCCCCCTGCTCTGCCCTTCCATAACTTCTTGCAACTTCCTCTCCCTTGGTACTTGACATACTTTATAATTTTTTTGTATGGTGGTCTTTCCTTCAGCGTCATACTATCAGTAATATATTTCTCTTTCTTTCATTATATCCCTAGTGCCTGGAAGGTGGAACATTTTCAGTAAATGTTGAATAAATGAATAGGTGGAGCCTGGTGGAAGGGAGGAAATGAAGTGCAGAATGTCCATGCAGGAAAGGAATGGTGAGGGTGGAAAAGACACAAAAGCAAAGCAATATCTTTTCCACCCTCACCAGGGAGGGTAGGGTCTCAGACTAGAGACTAAGCTGACAAGAGGCCAAGTGAGGGAAACCATAGCATGTGACAGAGAAGAGTGAGGAGGGATGAGTAGGGGATACCGAAATAAAGTACTCTGGTCTGACCTTTGGAATTGTGCTTGTTGTTTTCTAATTTTGTGTTCATAGCCAGTCCAAATGAGAAAAGCTCAGTTGTTTACGGGACTGCCTGAACAACTCGTAGAAAGCAAGGAAGGGGTTCTTATCCTGCAGCCATTGTGGAGTGCTAAGAAAGAGTATTACGTGGCTTATACTTAAGCTTATTGGGAGATTTGGATATAGATAAATGATAAAATCTTGGGAAATGTTTGAGATTCTGTTGAAAAACCTATAAAAAATTGAGATTGCTAGTGGTTGGAATTTTGGAAGTGAAGTACAGTGAAATGCCAAGTATCTGAGAGACTCCTTGCTAGTGAAGGGCAGTAGTGAGAGCAGGATGTCTGTTGGTTGGGTGAGGGGATGCTTTTACCATGTTGTCTGGAATGGCCCCAAGGCATCCAGTGTGAGATATCTAGTTATTATAAAGGGACAAATTACAGTTGAAACACATTACTTAGGTATTTTAAAGTGCTTTAGCAAGCTATATTTTAAAAGTGCTTATTATGAAAAATATACCTAAAGATAACCAGTGATATTACTATCGTGTTCTTTCTTTTCTCTAGGCCTATTTTTATACATGGTTAAGATCATGCAGTGTGCATAGTTTTTTTTTAACCTATGTTTGTTTGGGATCCCTGGGTGGCGCAGCGGTTTGGCGCCTGCCTTTGGCCCAGGGCGTGATCCTGGAGACCCAGGATCGAATCCCATGTCGGGCTCCCGGTGCATGGGGCCTGCTTCTCCCTCTGCCTGTGTCTCTGCCTCTCTCTCTCTCTGTGACTATCATAAATAAATAAAAAAATTAAAAAAAAAAAAAAAAAAAAAAAAAAAAAAACCTATGTTTGTTTATTTAATGTTATAGCATATTTTCTCATGTTCTTAAAAATGTTACCAGCCTTTTTAATGATTATAGATTTTTTTTCATTTGAAAGTGCTATAATTTATCTGTTTCTCAGTTATTAATTTACCTTATTTCTGATTTTTGTTTTTAAAAATAATGCAAGGCTGAACAAGGACTGTCTTTGTGCCTAAAGCTTTTATCTTCACTTTGTGCTGCTTTCTTGAGCCTGGTTCTAGTTCAGTGGTTCTCAAAACGGAGTGTATCAGCATCACTTGGAATGCATGTAACACAGATTGCTGGGCCTCAACCTAAGGATTCCTGACTGAGTAGGACTGACAGGAGACCTGAAAGCTGGCCTTTCTAACAAGTTTCCAGGTGATGCTACTCATATGGGGACCCCACTTTGAGAACAACTGGCCTGTGTTATTGACAATGACAGTACAGTATTGAGGTTAAGTTTCTCAGTCAGTAGGAGTGATTATGATCTTGAGTGAAACTGAATTCATGTATCAACCTGTATCAGGGAGGTAGAAGAGCTATAAAAGATTGTATCAGCATCTCAGCATTGAGAATTTGTGCAATTTGTACACACAGCAGTGCAATTTTTGTAAGGTTCTGTGCATAATAAAACCCAGCTCCCATGGGATGCCTGGGTGGCTCAGCGGTTGAGTGGCTGCCTTCGGCTCAGGGCGTGATCCCGGAGTTCCAGGATCAAGTCCTGCATCGGGCTCCTTGTGAGGAGCCTGCTTCTCCCTCTGCCTATGTCTCTGCCTTCTCTCTGTCTCTCTCATGAATAAATAAATAAAATTAAAACAAAACAAAACCCAGTTCCCTTTTGTCTGTTTTACAATCTACTTGTGAGATAAGACAAATATAACCCAAAAGTGCCAGAAAAAAGGAATTTAACAAAACAAAGGGCTACAGAATTCAGAGGGAGGCGAGATCATATTTGGTTGACACATCAAAAAGGAGGAGGCCAAGAAGTAGAAGGTCCAAGAAAAGCTATGATTTTTTTTAAACTTTTCTTTTAAAAATTAATTTATTTAAAGTAGGCTCCATTACCAATGTGGGGCTTGAACTCAAGACCCTGAGGGGATCCCTGGGTGGCTCAGTGGTTTAGCACCTGCTAAACCAGGGCGCGATCCTGGAGTCCCGGGATCAAGTCCCACATCGGGCTCCTGGCATGGAGCCTGCTTCTCCCTCCTCCTGTGTCTCTGCGCCTCTCTCTCTCTCTCTCTCTGCTTCTCCCTCCTCCTGTGTCTCTGTGCCTCTCTCTCTCTCTATCGTAAATAAATAAATAAATCTAAAAAAAGAAAAAAAGACCCTGAGATCAGGGGTGCCTGAGTGGCTCAGCGGGTGTGTCTGCCCTTGGCTCACGTCATGATCCTGGGGTCCTGGGATCGAGTCCCACATCAGGCTCCTTGCAGGGAGCCTGCTTCTCCCTCTGCCTATGTCTCTGCCTCTCTCTTTGTGTCTCTCATGAATAAATAGTCTTAAAAAAAAAAAAAGACCCTGAGGTCAACAGTCACATGCTCTACCGACTGAGCCAGCCAGGTGCCCCAGAGCTAGGATATTTTTAAGGAGTTTTACAAGTATGGCATCAGTGAAGCTTGGAGTTTTTGGCCAGAGAAGCCCAAGTTCAAGTCTTGGTTCTGTGCTAAATTAGCTTTGTGATATAATTCTCCCTGAGCTTGTTTCTTCATCTGTAAAAAGAAGATACTATTTCAGGTATGTTTGTGCAGATTACATAATAAAATACCCAACAAAGTATCTTGTAGGAAACACACACTCAAAAATTGTTGAATAGGCTGGCTCAGTCAGTAGAGCATGTGATTTTTGATCTCAGGCCACGAGTTTGAGTGGAGCCTACATTAAAGAAAAAAGTGGAAAAAAAAGATTGAATAAATGTAAGCTTCTTGAAGGGTTTTTCATTGATGCTTCTATGCGGTGTAATCAACAAGGCCAAATCACCAAGGACCATCTATTGGCATAAAAGTGATTGATGCCTTTTCAAACAGCTTTTTTTCGGATTAGATTTTAAAGGAAATTTTGTTGATGGAAAATGAGTGGTACCCAACAAATGTAAACTTTGCTGCCGCTTTATTTAGTATTATCTTGAATTAGACCCTGGATAGACTTTTTTTTTTTTTTTTAAGATTTCATTTGTTTATTTTAGAATAAGCATGGGCATGCTGGGGGAGGAGTGGAGGGAGAGAAGCAGACTCCCCCTGAGCACAGAGCCTGACACCAGGCTCAGTCCCCATGACCCTGAGATCATGATCTGAGCTGAAATCAAGAGTCAGTCGCTTATCCGACTGAGCCACCCAGGCACCCTGACTTGGATTGGTTTTGATGAAATTTAACATGCTTATCTCTTGTTTTCTTCAGGTTTTTCCTGAATAGTATAATAGTGAAGCATCTTCCTTTAGACCACTCTTTTTTTTTTTTTTTTTTTTTTAGACCACTCTTTATAAATTGGCCCTGCCTCCCTGTCTTTGCTGTTCTGCTCTAATGTCCATAGCACTAACATATATTGTGCATTGTATGTCTCTCCCACACTGAAATGAGTGCTGCAGTAGGCAGGAACTTGGCTCTATTTAGTACTGTATCAGTACTGCAACCAGTGCATGGCACATAACCATGAATTAGTGAATTGGTAAATGAACCAGTTGAAGATTTCAGGAGAAGAGGGAAAAGAAGAGTATTGTGTCAGTTCTTTTAAAAGTGATTTTGTGGGCATATTTATTTTATTTTTTAAAAAGATTTTATTTATTTATTCATGAAAGAGAGAGAGAGAAGCAGAGACACAGGCAGAGGGAGAAGCAGGCTCCTTGCAGGGAGCCCGATGTGGGACTCGATCCTGTGACTCCAGGATCATGCCCTGGGCTGAAGGCAGGTGCTAAACCACTGAGCTACTCAGGGATCCCCTTGTGGGCATATTTAACCTCAGTAACAATATACTTGTATTTTAAGCTCCTGGTGCTGTATTTTAAGGACATTCTAAGTCCAATGGAATGATTTTGAATATCATTGCTTCTGTAGTGATATTTGTTGAGAGGAAAGAAAGCTTCAGCTTAAGTATTTTTAGACAGTTTCTACAGAGACTTTAGTCACCAAAGTTGTCTTCCAAAAATCCTCTTCATTTTGGAAGAGACAGCAGAGTTGCTGATAAAAAGTGACTTACATGGGTATCATATACGTTAGAGTATACTTTGGCTCTATACCAAATAAAAACATTTTTGTGCATGTTTTATCTCTGGGGCAGCACATCTTTGCTTTTCTTGGGTTCCAAGTCAGTTTAGTAAAAGAATTAATGTTTTTTTTTTTTTTTTTCCCCAGGGATTAGTTTGGTCATATCACTGCTGCTTCCTGAAGTTCAGTGGATTGTTGATTCTGCTGTGTCTGTTGAGGGCAGGAGTGATTGGGATATTACCCCTTTTTTGCTTTTTAATTTGGAATATGTAATTATTCTGTAAAGATTTACTTTTGGTTTGTTCAGGCCATTGATATGTTTGTTGCTCTTTCATACTACATGTCAGCTGATAAGAAATTGATGTAGCCTGGGTTAGCAGTGGTCAGGTGGAGTTGGTCACCTTCATCTTAGAAATTCTAAGTAGACAAGCCAGAAATGCCTTTAATTTAGAATTTAGTTGATTATGTAGTATGATACTTTTTGAGGTATCAAAATTATTGGTGTCTGGTATGGATATGAACTCATGTTCAGATTCCCTAATTGTCACAAGTACCTTTCCACATTGATTTGTTTGACCTAGGATCCAAAATGGTTCACACATTAGCTTGCTTGCTGTATTCTTGTCTATAGAAGTCCCACTTATCTGTGGGGGATACATTGCAAGACTCCCAGTGGATGCCCGAAACTGGGTATGATATGGTAAAGTTTCATTTATAAATTCAGCATAGTAAGAAATTAACAGTAATAATAAAATGGAACAATTATAATAGTAGACTGGAATGAAAGGTGAATATGGTCTCTCCCAAAATCTTTCTCTCTCACTCTCTTTTTTAAAAATATTTATTTATTCATGAGAGACAGAGAGAGAGGCAGAGACACAGAGGGAGAAGCAGGCTCCATGCAGGGAGCCCAACTCAGGACTCCATCCTGGGTCTCCAGGATCATCACACCCTGGGCTGAAGGTGGTGCTAAACCGCTAAGCCACCCGGGCTGCCCACCCCCGCCCCGTTTTTTTAAGTGAGCTCTATGTTCAATGTGGGACTTGAACTCACAACTCCAGGATCAAGAGTTGCATGCTTTACAGACTGAGCCAGCCAGGCATCCCCCTTAAAATCTTATTTTACTATACTTAACCCTTCTTGTGATGATGTGAAATGATAAGCTGCATATACGTTCAGATGAAGTGAGGTGAATAATATGGGCATTTTGACCTACTGTTAGGCTACTGTGTACTGACCTTCTGACAGACCACAGCTGACCTCAGGTAGTTGAAACCTTAGATAAAGGAGGACCACTATATTGTCTCCACCCGTCCCTTCTTTCCCAAGCCATTTATCTTCTAAAGAACTTGGAAATATTTTATTCCAACAAAAAATACTTTATTTTGTAGGAATTCTGATATTCTAGATGTGGCTGATTGCTTCCTAAGGTTGTTGTTGTTGTTTTTTTTTTTTTTTCTTCCTAAGGTTGTTAATTTGGTAACCTAATCTCTTTATGTCTTAAGAACTAAAAGTTAGGTCTTGATTAAATTCAGTTTTTTTTTTTTCTTATATATCTATTTTGGCAAGAATTTTTCATAGGTTGTGCTTAGCACTTCAAGATGCGTTATATCAGGAAAAGTTTGTTGTTAGACTCTGTCATTTTAGTGATATTGTAATTGATTAGTAAGTTAGGTGTTAATAATCATCTTACCTTTATTTCAGAAAACCTTGATTCTTTACTCTCAGACTACGATATCCTCTCTCTATCCAATATCCAGCAGCACTCAGTAAGAAAAAGGGATCTACAGGCTTCAACACATGTAGAAACACTACTGACTTTTTCAGCCTTGAAAAGGTAATTTGAACTATTTATAGAAAAATATTGGGGTAACTGGGGACTTAGTTTGGCAAAGGTAGAAAAATAAGGGTGTTTATTAGAGTCTTAGGAAGTTATGTTTTAAAGATTTGTAATTGATATAATTACAGTCAGTCATAATTCTTATATCACTTCTTACTCTAAAATTCATAGTGATGATTATTAAAAACAAGCAAATGAGTATTCCAAAGGTATTAATGATAGTAATAATGTTTATGGGATTCTAACAAAGGATTTTAATTAATTGAATGATTTGTAGTACTTTAAAATATTTTGTGCTACTTTACAACCATGAACTACACACTAAATATTATCTTTCTTTTATATATGAACACACTGAGTTTTAGAGATCAAGGGTTTTTTCAGGACCCCACAGCCTTGTGGTAAGTTGAATAGAGAATTCAAAGCTGTGTGTATATTGAAGTCGCCTTACATTGTAGCATAAATTGATGTGATCTGTTTGGGCAATAATTTTGCTTTCTCTTACATTTTACAGATGTAAATCTGTTAGATAATTGCAGGCCTTTTTGTAAAGTCTTTTTAGGGAGCTTTACTAATATCAAAACAAACACTGAGAGAATGTTAATGGACTGAAGCAGAGAGAGAAACACACTTCCTGCTGGGCAGGTGCCTAAAGAGGGGCTCTATCCCAGAATCCCAGGATCATGACCTGAGCTGAAGGCACTTAACGGACTGAGCCACCCAGGCACCCCAACAAATATTTTTCAAAAAAGAAAGTAATACATGTACTTGATTTAAAAAGCAAACTGGGGGAGGGGGTTATAAGAAATTTTCACTTCTTCAAACTTCCCAGACATAGAGAGCTTTCCTGAATAAACCTCTAAAAGATTTTTTTATTTTTTAAAGATTTTATTTATTTATTCATGAGAGACACACAGAGAGAGAGAGAGAGGCAGAGACACAGGCAGAAAGAGAAACAGGCTCCACGCAGGGAGCCCGACGTGGGACTCGATTCTGGGACTCCAGGATCACGCCCTGGGCTGAAGGCAGGCGCTAAACCACTGAGCCACCCAGGGATCCCCTCTAAAAGATTTTAATGCATATTTTTTGTATATAGATCTGTGTATATGTAGGTGATATAAGTAGATTTACCTCATTTTTATAGCTGCATAAATATTTATTTTTTATTTTTTATTTTTAAAAATTTATTTATGATAGTCACACAGTGAGAGAGAGAGAGGCAGAGACATAGGCAGAGGGAGAAGCAGGCTCCATGCAGGGAGCCCAATGTGGGACTCGATCCCAGGACTCCAGTATCACACCCTGGGCCAAAGGTAGGCGCCAAACCGCTGCGCCACCCAGGGATCCCTTTTATTATTTTTTTTAATATTTATTTTTTAAAAAATATTTTATTTATTCATGAGAGAGACAGAGAGAGAGGCAGAGACGTAGGCAGAGGGAGAAGCAGGCTCCATGCAGGGAGCCTGATGTGGGACTTGATCCTGGTACTGCAGGATCACACCCTGAGCCAAAGGCAGGTGCTTAACCACTGAGCCACCCAGGCGTCCCTGCATAAATATCTCTTTTGCATAGAATTATAACGGTTTGTTGGCTAGTAGCTTACAGCTACATATTATTTAACCAAAGTGATTATTATTTCTTATAGCAAATCTCCAATAAATATCTTTGTGAATATACCTTATCTAGGTTATTTTTTTTTATAGGATACATTCCTGAAAGAATGAGTCAAGGATATACATATTACAAATGTTTACTGCTGTTACCATATTTCTTCCTAAAGACATTAGCCCAATTTATTCTTCTAGTAGCAGTTTATGAGCTTACCTGTTTCCTGTTACCCTTAGCAATACAAGGGTTTATCAGCCCTTAATTTTTGTCCCTGTGAAAGGGGATGTATCTCCTTGTGTTGGATTTTTATCTTATTTTTTTTTAAGTGTTGTGGCTCCTTTTTTTTTTTTTTTTTAAAGATTTTATTTATTTATTCATGAGAGAGAGAGAGAGAGGCAGAGACACAGGCAGAGGGAGAAGCAGGCTCCATGCAGTGAGCCCGACATGGGACCCGATCCCGGGTCTCCAGGATCATGCCCTGGGCTGAAGGCAGGCACCCAACCGCTGAGCCACCCAGGAATCCCTGTGTTGATTTTTATCTTGTGTGAAATTGAGCATCTTTTCATGTGTGTAAATCATTTATTTTTCTGTGTCTACCTTTTTGTATCCTTTTACCATTTTTCTGATAGGTTTATTCGATTCCTGAATCATAGTCATGCTTAGTATATTTACCATATGTGTAACTGATATTTTATGCAGATATATTTTATAATGTCTTTTTCGTTTTTTTTCTAGTTATTGCCATCATCCTTAGATTATTTTTGAATAATTTCTTTCTGTTAGAGTTCATGTCAAAATATTGTTGTATTGGTTTTCCAAGCTTCCAGGCCTATAGCAAATTTGAGCAGTGATGATGATGATAATCTACCTGGTGCTTAATTTCATGTAATTTATTTGAGGCACTTTGCACATGCTCTCTCTAATTCTCACCATGCTCCACAAAGAAGTTTTTGTTACTCTCTTTTTGGGGGAAAAAGAATTGAGACTTAGGTTGGGTAACTTGCTCAAGGTCACTTAGCTAGTAAATGGAAGATTTGAATACAAGCCTGTGCTATTTCTGCTGTGCTGATACGGATTTTGGTGAAGAAGTGGATATAGTTTGTAAGAGATAAATAGGAACAAAGGATAAGGGGGAAACTGCAAAATAAGAACTAAAAATTTGGCTTTCTAGGTTTTTTTAAAGTTAGGTTTGGGGTGACTCATAGAGTCTTTTCTGTGGGGGGAAGTGTTGCCATACCCCATACATTCCTCTCTTTCAAGTCTCATAGATGACATTGATTCTTAAGAAAATGTTCAGTATTATCTATGTATACTCTTTGTGTAAGGAAGCAGGGAGGTTTGTAATTTATTTTACAGGCTTTCCATCTGAAGTGTTTAAATGGAAATGGATCTAACCATGTAGCAGAACTTTGGACCAAGTACTTTAAAATAGTTTATATCATTTAACCCTGAAAACCATTCAGTTAGTAGGTATTATTTTCATTTGTAGATGAAGATACTTATTTCAGAGGTTAAGGCCAAGATTAAGCATCGAGTTAGTGGTGGAGACAAGATTTGAGCTAGGTTTGTCAGACTCCAAAGCTCTTTCTTTTATGCTGCATCGTTAAAAGAAAAAGAAGGTGGGATATTTGAGATGATCAGTTTATATAGGGCTGAACTTACCAATGTGAAGCTGCTCATTACCAATGTGAAGGTACTCATAAATGATTAGATTTTCTGGTTTTAGATAGTAGTCTAAAAGGCTAATTTAAATCAAGGTGATTAGATTTGTGTATGACTATTATAGCAGTTGAAAAGCATGGAAATGCTGAGAAATTGTATGAGGAGTTAAATAGTAACTTTATGAAGAAAAAACCCTGAAATTTGCCTAGAAGTTACAATTCCTCTGTTTTATAAATTAAGAAATGCTAAAGTTAAAAATATTGTTTTCATACTTTTTTTAAAAAAAGATTTTATTTATTTATTCATGAGAGACACAGAGAGAGAGGTACAGACACAGGCAGAAGGAGAAGCAGGCTCCATTCAGGGAGCCTGACATGGGACTTGATCCCGGATCTCCAAGATCATGCTCTGGATTGAAGGTGGTGCTAAACCGCTGAGCCACCTGGGCTGCCCTGTTTTAATACTTTCTGATAATGTTGCACTTTAAAAAAAATTTAGATATTTTTTATATCCTCTTAAAAGTGAAATATCTTAATTTATTTGAAGAGGGCTAGAACTGATAAAGAAATGGAAATAATACATATCCAGCTAAATGGACTATTAAAAATAGATATGAGGTACAAACTTCCAGTCATAAAACAAGTCATAAGGATGTATAGCATGGTGACTGTAGTTAATACTGAATTGCATACATGAAAGTTGCTAAGAGAATAGATCTTAAAAGTTCTCTTAAAATAAATTGGTTGCTCTGTATGGTAACAATTTTAATTAGATATTATGTAATATTTACAGAAAAGGAGGAAAATATTGTTAATTCAGGTGGATTAACACTAGTTTGTAGTTACTGTAAATCCTTAAGCCAAAAGTCAGAAAGATAAAGGAAAATGCTAAAGGAAATCTATTAGTACATGACTTCACATAATTTTGAGAGGATAAAGTAAAATATAAATTCTGACTGAAATAACCTTTAGAGGTTTTACAAGTCAAAGATGAAGATTGGAAAGTCAGAAAACAGGAATTTTACCATTCCTTGGTCCTTATCTTTATAGAACAGATTTTTAGTGTAAAAAACAATGCAATTTCAGTGATTTTTCTGGAAAGAATGTTAAGTAAGAGTAACATTGAGACTCGTAGAGGGCTTCGAAGCTGAATAATGAGGCATTTAGAATAGGGATACGTTTCCTTACAAAGATATCAGCATAACTGATGGAAAAAAATCATAGCTGTGAATGTGTGGGAAGATATGTTTTAGGAGAACAGGAGAAGATGTTCCAAGGATTTCTGAAATAATGTTCTATTGTCTCTTTCCCTTTGACCATTAAAAAAACCCACAAGTGAACTAAAATTACTTTGTTATGCTCAAAAAGTTAAAAATATTTATTGCTGTGGAGGCCGCCCCTGTCTAGATTCTTTCTGGCAGTTTAGACTTAGGCAAACCCATGGGGAAGTAACACTTCATAGTTTCGACCCCACAGCTGACAAAATTTGTTCCTGTGGTTAAGATAAAAAACATACCTTTATCTTTAGTGTTCATGGGCACATTGAAAGGGTAAATAATAATTGAAAAATTCTTGCTCACCACACCCAGATTTTATGTCAGGACTGAAACTGAGAGAAAACAAAAGAATATTAAGCTGACTAAACTGGAGTATGTGCTTTAATGTCTCTGTTGGATCCTTATATTTATTTTCCTCACAGGAATTGAGGATTAATTTTTTTCAAGATACATTCTCTTTAGAAGGAGAAAAAAAGCATGAGTGCTTTTAAATATAGAAAGTAGCAATTACTAATTTTGCCCAGCAATAAGAACAGCTTGATTTTTAGAGGCAGCACAGTACAGGCCCCTTTTTTTTTTTTTTTTCCCAAAGATTTTATTTATTCATGAGAGAGAGGCAGAGACACAGGCAGAGGGGGAAGCAGACTCCACACAGGGAGCCCAATGTGGGACTCAGTCCTGGGACTCCAGGATCACGCTCCGAGCCAAAGGCAGATGCTCAATCACTGAGCCACCCAGGCGTCCCAACAGTACAGGCTTTTGAAATACACCTAGTTTGGTGTCTAGTTTCATCACTTACTGGCTGTGTAACCTTGAGTATGTTGATAGACCTGCAACCCTCAGTGTTTACTGTATGAAGTGGAAATAATGTAAGCAGAGCATGTAATGCTGAGTAGTATTCAGTAGTGGTATCTAGTAATACCAGTCTTTGATAAATTTTTCAGACAAGCAGGATTCCAACTTAAACTATCCACCTGTGTGTTTCCTTATTCAGTCTCAAAAAGATGAATGCATAAGCTCTTTTAATCTTTTTTCCTCCAATTTTAGTCTTTTTTTTGGTTTGCCAAATTCTTATAGCTAAAGAAATTTGTCTGTTTGTCTTTATATGTGATATAATGCTAAGTACCTAGTAAAACAGTAGTTATAACTGGAATAGTGTTTTATTAATGTCCACTCTGTCAGCTTATTTTTTAAGTAAGTTGGATTTTATGGGTTAGAGTAAATTTTATGTGTTTAGAGTAAAATATGGCTGCATTCTTTCTTTAGGCATTTTAAATTGTATCTGACATCAAGTACTGAACGCTTTTCCCAAAATTTCAAAGTCGTGGTGGTAGATGGTAAAGATGAAAGTGAGTACACCGTCAAATGGCAGGACTTCTTCAGTGGACACGTGGTTGGTTAGTATGAAGCTTGTTTGTTTGCCCTTGTGTCTGTTAGGGTGTCCAGATCTAGTTTGCATATTTTTTTTTATTGGGAAGAAGAAGGTGTGTCAGAGAAGTGCTATTCTTTGTTTCATATGAGTTTTATAAGTTTGGAAGGAGGAACATGTAGATGGGGGGAAATGGGGATTATCTAAGCATGTGTATATATATACTGTCTATTTTAATGATTAAAATTAATTTCCTCCCAGTTGATAAGAATTTAACCTCCTCTTGTCTCCAGGGAAGGATGTAGGCTTCCCTTATGAGATTTTAAACAAGGAAGCTAGGAGATAGAATAATTGACTTTATGATTCTGTTAAGTATTTAAGACATTATGTCAAACAAGCAATTGTGGTTTACTTCTGGAACTTTCTCTGCAGAAAAAAGAAATGACATTAAAATCTGCAAATCATGCAGTTCAAACTCTAGATTCCAGATCATGCTTTCTGCCTCCTTTCCTTCCTCATTCTTCCTTCTCTCCTTTTCCCCTTCCCCCCTTCTTCCCCTTCCTCCCTACCCGCTTTCCCTTTCCCTTTCTTTCAGAGAGGGAGAGGGGGTAGGGAATGGGATGGGGACAGAGGCAGAGGGAGAGAGAGAATCCCGTGCAGGCTCCACACCCAGCATGGAGCCCAATGTGGGGCTTGATCTCAGACCCTGAGATCATGACCTGGACTGAAATCAAGAGTCGGAGGCTTTAGCCAATTGACCCACCCAGGCACCCTCCTCTTAGTTCTTTCTTAACCAGAACTCAGTGAAGTTACTCCTGGAAGAACATCTATACATTTGTTTTTGGTTTTGTTCTTTTTTTTTTTTTTTAAGATTTATTTATTTATTTGTTTATGATAGACATAGAGAGAGAGAGAGGCAGAGACACAGGAGGAGGGAGAAGCAGGCTCCATGCTGGGAGCCCGATGCGGGACTCCATCCCGGAACTCCAGGATTGCGCCCTGGGCCAAAGGCAGGTGCTAAACCGCTAAGCCACCCAGGGATCCCTTGGTTTTGTTCTGTAACACACTCTAGATAATTTTTAGAAGAGAATTAAGGGAAAGAGAAAGATTTCAAATGAGTTGAGGCTACTCCTTAGGAGTGTGAATATTTTGCTGCTTGCTGGGCCCTGTGTTTCTTTGTTGTAGATTTCTATAGTACCTAGGCAGATTCCACTCTGATGAAGGACTTGATCGATTTTTATTGACGGTAGTGCATAGTTTATTTTTTGATAGAAGTATTTGTAAATGATGGAATTTTTTTTCTCTTAAGGTGAGCCTGACTCTAGAGTTCTAGCCCACATAGGAGATGATGATATGACGATAAGAATCAACACAGATGGAGCAGAATATAATATAGAGGTAAATCTATATGTAAATTTTTTTTTGGGTGGGAGCTGTTAAAACTGTTTCCCAGTTGTTTTAAGAAGACAAAAGTCTTTAATTGTACTTCTTTTTTCCTTGTGTTTAAAGTTTTTAACCGATGAAGTAGATGGTTCTTTATTAAAAGAAAAAGAAGTTAATATTTTTTACACGTCTGAGAGACTGCCCTAAGATGCACTCTATTTCTAAGTGCCATAATTGAGAGAAAGTCATATAGGGGGTGGATAATGGGAACAGAAAACTTCCTTTCTCTCCTGATTCATTTTTTTATTCTTTCTCTAATAATCCTATTATAAGTGTAAATGTTTGCAAAGACAAAAGTCAAGTCTTCTCCTGTTACCCCCTACACTCTCAGGAAATGCAAAATTAATAAAAGGTGATAGTTTGAGAAGTTAAAAGAGGGAAACTCAGGCTCTGGTTACTTCTCCACTGAAGTACTAACAGCAGAAACCAAGACCAAACTAGCAGCCTTCCCTTTTTTTTTTGTTTTTTTTTTGTTTAAGAGATTTTATTTCTGGTTAGCCAGTAGGCTATTAGTATTTGTTTTGGGGGCATTGAAGTTACATGTGATAGATTTTCAACTGCATGGGGGGAGTCATTGCCCCTAATCCCTGCATTGTGGGAGAGTCAACTATATTTAACAGCTTTATTGAGGTAAAATTCACATACTATACAGTTCACTCATTTATATCCATTATGAAGGATATAATTCATTGGCTTTTACTGTATCCCAGTTATGGAAGTCATCACCACCATCAATTTTAGAACATTTTCACCACCTGCAAAAGAAATACTGTACCCTCTAGCAGCCCACCACCCTTTGCTTCCAAATCCCCTGGCCCTAGGAAACCACTGATCCATGATCTCCTTAGATTTGCTTGGTCGTACATATAAATGGAATCACAGAATGTGATCTTTTATGACTGGCTTCTTTCTCTTAGTGTATTTTTAAGTTTCATCCATGCTTTAGCCTGTGTCAGTACTTCATTTCTTTTTATTGCCAAATATTCTATTGTATGGATATGCCACATTGTGCTTATTTTATGGACATTTGGATTGTTTTCACTTCTTTGGCTATTACAAATAATGCTTCTGTGAACATTTGTGAGCAAGTTTCTGTGTGAGCATTTATTTTCAATTCTCTGGGGTTTATATCAGGAGTGGAATTTCTGGGTCATATGGTAACTCTATTTTTAACCTTTTGGGGAACTACCAGACTGTTTTCCAGACTGTGGCTGCATTCCACATTCTCACCATTTTACATTCCACAGTATATGAGACTTCTGACTTCTCCACATCTTCACCAATACTTCTTATGACCTGTTTTTGATTCCAGCCATCTTGGCAGATGTGAAGTCATGTCCTTGTGGTTTAGATTTTCATTTCTATGATGGATATGGAAGGAGATTTTATATATCCATATATATATATATAAAATATGAGAGTGTGTGTGTGTACACACAGTATCTTTTTGTACTTTGCTCATAAGCTGCCTAGTTTGGATGAGACCAGCATCCTTATTGGAACTTTATTTTTGATTTGACTAACCTTTCAAATGTGTTAGTTCTGATTTACTGTGACCTTGCAATAGGGAAAGTGAAGATATTTTAAAAACTGCTCTTCCTGAAAGGTATAATAAGTTTTAGGCACATTACTGCAAATTTTCTGTCTTCTCTCCTGTGTATAAAACCTTCATGGTAAAAAGATACTAAGGACACTAGAATGAGAACGGCGCAGGGACCAAAGGCTCATCTCCTGTTTGTTGCTATAGGTCATTACCTGGAGTGGGGTTGGCATGCTGTAGGTGCTGCAGAAATGTTTTTGAATGAATGAAAAACGTTCTGCGTTTCCTTTTCTGGATCTTCTAAAAGGTTTCATAACTTGTACAAAATAATGCTTTCTTCAAATACAGATAAAAATCAAAGGGTGTGGGAACCCTGGGTGGCGCAGCGGTTTGGCGCCTGCCTTTGGCCCAGGGCGCGATCCTGGAGACCCGGGATCGAATCCCACGTCGGGCTCCCGGCGCATGGAGCCTGCTTCTCCCTCTGCCTATGTCTCTGCCTCTCTCTCTCTCTCTCTCTCTCTCTCTCTGTGACTATCATAAAAAAAATAAAAAATAAAAAAATAAAAAAAAAAATCAAAGGGTGAATAATCCATGTATTTATTTGCCAGCATAGAAGCTCTGAGAAAAGTTGAAATGATTTGTTTTTGTTAAGATGACTAGTCAGTTTACTTAAGCTGGAAATGAATGTTATCTAAAAACAAAGGATATTGTAAGAATTGATTGTTTGGGAATTCTTATATTTTGCGTCTCAATTATATGATTTCTGTTTTAGCCACTTTGGAGACTAATTAATGATACTAAAGACAAAAGAATGTTAGTTTATAAATCTGAAGATATCAAGAATGTTTCACGCCTACAGTCTCCAAAAGTATGTGGTTATATAAAGGCGGATAATGAAGAGTTGCTTCCAAAAGGGCTGGTAGACAGAGAGCCACCTGACGGTAAGACTTAAAAATATATTTCAAATAAGAAATTATTTCAAATATGCATTATGGCTGTCAGTTAATTAGTAAATGTAGTATTTGACTTGAAATTGATTAGTAAATGTAGTATTTGACTTGAAAATAGAGTTTTATTCAGAATTTTCTTTAATTCTTTTGCCTGTAAGAATTGAAAACACTCAAATAATGATAACAATAAAGGTTGGAAAAAAGTCTACAGAAAGGGGAAATTGAATAATCTGAGGGAATTTTTTTTTTTTTTTTTTGTAAATAGTAAAGAAGGATTGACAATACATATAGTGTTTAAGTGGGTATGGAGAGGAGAGAAAGTGTTTTTATTTGGGGTATTTAGAAATAACAAAATACTGTTGAAAAATAATATCTTTAGATAAGCTTATGAGAAATTAGTTGGTACCAAGAGAGGTCTGTACTGTTTAGAAAGAGGTTATCAGTCTTGGGACAGCTCACTTTATTTTTATTTATTTATTAAATATTTTGTTAAAAGATTTTATATATATATTGGAGAGAGAGCACAAGTGGGGAGGAAGGGCAGAGAGGGACAAGCAGACACCTTGAAATATGGGGGTCGATCCCAGGACTCTGAGATCATGACCTGAGCCAAAGTAAGGCACTTAACTGACTAAGCCACCCAAGTTCCCCAAAGATTTTATTTTTTAAGTGATGTCCACACCCAACATCAGGCTTGAATTCACAACCCGGAGATCGAGAGTCGCGCACTCTACTGACTGAGCCAGGCAGGTTCCCCGTGACAGATCAGTTTAGGGTCATGGAAAAACCTAGCCATCATGGAGAATTACTCGACTGTCCTCGTTTTTGAAAACTTACAAAATATGGCTAACATTTTAGTATATAAATAATCAGTTGGGTATTTGATAAGGAGAAGGACCTATTACCATAAACTAATTTTTAGTGTCTGATTATCTTGGTGGTTTTACTCTTACTTTGGTTAATTGGTAAACTTCTGGTATATGTGCTGCTGAAGCGAGCACAATTTGTAAACTTCTAGAAGAAAATGACCAACAATAAGCTAGATGGTTGTCTTACCTTAAGTACTTTTTAAAAGTTTCGTTATTTTAAAAACTGAAGGAGGCCTTTTTCCTTGGTTTTGAATTCTATTTTAAAACCTCATATTACTTTTTACTTTTCTGTCTCCAAATTGTTTTTTGTGAAGATATCTTTAAGGGATACTAAGCTCAAATAATGTTTGTTTCAAAAATATGGTAGATTTAAAGTGTTACTATAAAAAAAACTCCTTGTTTTGATGAATTTTGATTTAATAGTGCATACAAATTCATATTAGAGTTTGTTCATCGGGTGAAGAGAAGAGCTGATCCTAACCCATTGAAGAACACCTGTAAATTGTTGGTGGTAGCAGATCATCGCTTTTACAGATACATGGGCAGAGGGGAAGAAAGTACAACTACAAATTACTTAGTAAGTATCTGATATTGGATCAGGTCACTAGACATAAAAATCGAGGTAGGTAGGGAAATTCCAATTAAGAGAAGACTGCTATGATGTGAAATGTAATGAAATGAGATGTTTCAGATGCCTTGTTATTTCCTAAAATAATGGGGAGCTCTCTTAGGTTCTTATATTACTCTGTAGAGATTCTAATTTCAAATTTTTTAAAACCCATTTTACCTTTGGACTAATGTTTTGCACATTAGAATTTTTATGCATATTAGGTTTAGGGAGAATTCATAGCATAGGCCTCCCTTCTTTATTCAGTTGAACTCTCAAAACATCACTGCTATAATGCTGTGACTCATGTGTGAATATATGCTCCAGAGTGGAGAAAAAAAGTATTTATATGAACCCCTGTGTGTTCTTTGCTTATATGTATATTTCACAGAAGATGATCCTTTTGGCTTATGTTGTATAAAATAGCTAATTGTTGGACTATAACTATGTGAAGTAGGTGGAACTTTCATGGTCATAACTAACTGTAGAGCAAAGATTCAAAAAGAAAGATTACAGAAGTACTGACTCTGAGTTTTTGAGCCTTTACTATTATAATTTGAAAAACCAAGGGAATCCTTTTTCATTGACATTTTTTGTTAGTATGATCTCATTCGTTGTGATAATTTGGCACTGACGAAATGTTTTTGTTGAAGGAATAAAAGAGAATGCAACTATTCATGAACCCAGAGTGTAGGCTCCAAAAGATGCCTTTCTCCTTGCCTTGCTTTTTCCGTTCTCTTGTTTTATTTGTCTCCCCTCCCCCTATTTCCCTCCCCTTCCAATGTCAAGTGAAAGAATTTATTATGAGGGTAGTAGGAGTAGTGTGTGAAGTCACTGCAATTCTTGTTCCTAAGTAAAAGATTCTTTCTTGAAAAAGTTACTTCTTAATGTGAGTTTTGTATTAAGGGGTCTTAATATACTTTTTTGTTTATTACACTACAAATATGAATATGATGATAGGTCTAGTCTTAAAAACTGCATTTCTTAGTTTTACACTTACTATAAGCAAACAACAGTTTTTAGATCTCTAATATGCTTCACAGTTGCTAGAACAAACCTCATCTAGCCAGTTGGTGAACAATAGAACAGTCTGTTGGAGGTAAAGATGGGCAATGAGCATTTGTTCTTCTGTAGTTGGAATCAACCCTTGTCCCTTCTCCCCCAGTATTCTCTGTCTACCTTACCTCCCTTCCCAAATCATAGGACAGAAGAGAGGGGAATGGTGGGAGTTTGCTCTTCTGTCCGTCTCTGCTGGACTTTGGGGCTGGACTTTGCCCAGTGAGGTTTGGGGATAGCTTGAGCAGCATCTGTCATTGCCCCTCACCTCTTTCTGGGGAAGACATTTCAGATTCTTGCCAAGAAATGGAGTGGAGATGGACTACTACTTTCTTAGAAGGCCATATTTTAGGTACATTGGTTGATCTTTAACTTTCATTTTTGTAGTTGAACTATTTTAGACCTTTAACTTTCATTTTTATAGTTGAACTATTTTAGAAGTTACTTATAGTTTGGTTCATATGCAATTGATAATCTAAAATTTGAGATGAACTGTACCACTTCTTGATTCTGGCATAACACTCTAAGTTTGAGGCTAGGAGTATTTGTTTTGTTAGTGTCACCAATATTACAGGATATTATCTTAGTGCTAGTTTTGTAATTGATGGAAACTCTTACAGTGGTATTTTCTCTAAACTGACCATTTTAATCCCTGAAAAATTTATATTCCGTGGCAGAGTGATAATTATACACATGTCTTCCTCACACTCTTTCCTTTGTAAACACAGATAGAGCTTATTGACCGGGTGGATGACATCTATCGGAACACTTCATGGGACAACGCTGGTTTCAAAGGTTATGGAATACAGATAGAGCAGGTATTTACCAATGGTTGTGGATGTGGCTTTTGTTACTCCGCAGAGTGATGTGATGCAAGTATTTGTAACTCATCTTCGACTCTAATCTTAAAATGTGGACATGCCAGTGAATTGTATAGCATTTTTGAATTAATTATTTACAGATGTGAAGTTTTTTTTCTTAGGCTTGTTGTAGGCAGAAAGCCGCCTTTTGCTGTGATCTTTTTCTGAATTTATGTTGGTTTTATACTCTTCATTGTTTTACTTTATTTGATTATGCTTTGTCTTTGGTTACAATGTTGGCACATATTGTTGAATCCTTAGAAAATTTACTCAAATATGGTGTACATTGGCAGGGCATCTGTACATACAGAACCAGTAGATCTCCCCCCCCCCCCCCAATTATCTGGTTTCTTATAATCTCTTCATAGAGCACATTCAACAATGGATTATTGATGTCATCTTAATTATATCTCATAGTAAACACTGTTTGAAATTGATAAGACTAATTAAAAAGACTTCTAAAGTTGGGTATTGCTTTGGACAGACGTTTAATATGTAAATTATTATCTGTTGTTGTTTCCAGGCTCTTTCTATTAATTAACCATATTCTTATAGGTACTGAGGTATAGGATTTAGAGATTAAGAAACAAAACTTTTGAAATTTTACATCATACTATACTTTATAAATGTTAAACTTTTATAGTACTTGTATAAAACTAAGAGAATTATTTTTCCCTTTTCTATTCTTTTACTGTTTTGCATTTTCTTTTAAGTTGTTATTTGAATAGGTAATATATACACAAGGTACAAAAGCCAGTGAAAAGTAAGTCTCTTCAACCTCTGCCTATTGTCACACCAGCCCCTTTCCCCATGAGATGCCTCCGTGTCGCAAGTCTCATAAGTGCTGTCCCGGAGAGATTCTGTGCATGTATAGCATGTGTCTGTATATGTGTGTATTTGACACATGGTGGTGTGCTCTACTCTTTTGCACCTTGCTTTTTCCATTTGGCGAGTATGTTGGTGATTGTTCCATTATGGTACATAGAAAGCTGCCTCACTTGTCTAAAATAGCTGTATCATGTTCAAATTTTAGGGAACTAATAGATAAAACTCCCTTTGCCTTAAGAACTTGGGACCACTTGGAAAAATAGGTGCAGTAAAGGAGATTAAATATCAGCTTTATAATAATGATGATGGATGGATTGGAGGGTGTGGTTTACGTGTGCAGTCATAGTGGGCTTCCCACCTATTTCATCCTGGAATTGATCTTGACCACCCACCACCAAAGCTGCTGAGCCCTCCCCTGTGAGCTTCCCATGTGGTGGCAGAGCAGAGCAGAACAGACCAGAATACACCCTCTCCAGGCAGGCACATCCATAAGAGAGGCCAGAAATGGCTGACCTGAGATGGCTTTGTTCTTTTCCCTAAACACGCTCACTGGTCAATAACGTTTCGTCTCCTTGGAGTAAAGCCTTTATTCCTTTTTTATTAAAGCGGGATTAACGTGAATTTTTACTATATGTACAAGGAAGAGCTCCTGTTCTTTGTAATCTTTTTGTGGAGTGCAGTGACAGACATCTAATTCTTCTGGGTCTCTGAATCAGTGACTGTAGTTGGAGTAAATATTTTAAGCTTGTGGAACCCAAGTTCTCATTTTGTCAAACTAAATGTAGAGGAAATAAGAGTTGAGGATTACATTTGTAAATTGATAGATAAATAATTCATTGACATACATGTTTTCCATACCATGTGCTTCTCAGTTTGTTTTTAAATGGATATTAGAGCTGAAGAATTTTATGGAATTTTGGTTTTAAAACATTTTTTCTAGAATGGTAGATGATCTTATTTTGAATAGCTAAAAGTGTGGTTATTACTTTAGTCTTCTGCCTTTTTTCTTAAGTGTTCTAAGTATATTGTCTTTTTAAGTATAGATCCGCATTCTCAAGTCTCCACAAGAGGTGAAACCTGGTGAAAGGCACTATAACATGGCAAAAAGTTACCCAAATGAAGAAAAGGATGCTTGGGATGTGAAGATGTTGCTGGAGGTAGGTGGCAGAGTCCTGGATATGCTGTTAGCGCCCTTTGTGGTTTCTAGTACATGGGGCATGTCTGCATCTCAAGGGGTATGATGACAAAGGTAATTGAGAACCAGGAGCAGCCCACCCCAGCTAATCCAGCAATGACCTTACCCCTGTAGCAGGGCAGACAGCAAGATAGGCCAAAAAGTTCTGAAAACGAAAAATGCTAGAAAGCGGTACTTCTTGACCTTAATATCTTTGAGAATCTGGTTGTTGAAGTATTGAGACTTAAGAAAACATATACCCAATATAGACACTTTTTGCACACCATTTTGTTCAGGTTTCTTTGAAACTTATCAGTAGATCTCCCAGGTCAATAATTGTCAAACAGTATGAAAATGTATTAGTAGAAATATAACTTGGAGATCTGAAAGTTTTCTATAGAATTTAAAAACCTCTGTGACTGTATTCTAGTAATAAATCTAAAGATAGCCTAAACATTCTATGCTATATAATTCTTGCCTCAACAGGGTAGGATTGATCCTTTTTGCTACAGATTTCAGTGTCTTGGGTTTGTGTATATGATTGCTTTGTTGTAAAATGACCTTCTGTGAGGTGATAGTGGTCTTTTAATAAGTTAGTAAATGTATTGATTTCCTATGGCTGCTCCAACAAGTTACCACAAATTCAGCAGCTTATAACAATACTTATTTATCTAGTCATTTCCATGGGTTAGTCCATGCACAGTGTGGCTCATCAGTCTCACAAGGCAAAAATTAAGTTTTCAAAGCTTGAATGGAGTTAAAGGATATTACCAATTCTTTATCCAGGTTGAGATCCAAAGAATGCTGAATGTGTAGAGTACTCTGTGTGGCTTAATCTCCTGTGATCCACTGCCACATTCAGAGGTTCAGACAGCACCGTTCACTTCTAAAGAGGCTTGGCTGAGGTACTAATCTGTTAGTAACAGAGCACCACAGACCCGGCAGCTTAAACAGCAGAAATTTATGTTTTATGGTTCCAGAGGCCGGAAAACCAAGGCAAACTTAAAAAAACAAAACAACAAAAAACCCCTGAGCACCTGGCTGGCTCAGTTGGAAGAGCATGAGACTCTTGATTTTAGGGTTGCAAGTTCGAGCCCAGTGTTGGGTGTAGAGATTACTAAAAATAAATGAACTTAGAAAAAAACAACCCAAGCATATACAAAGCCAATAAAATCCTTGAAATACTTTTGAGGGAATCTGGGTAGTAGGTGCTGACATCCCTTGGAAGGAGTATCCAAGCACGGAGACTTACAGATTTGGAATATCCCCAGGGCTGAGCTGCACAGCTCCACACCAGCCCTCTTGGGTTTGAACTGCTATAAAAAGCTCCCAAGTTCTTCCCTATCCTACCGCCTCCCTGACTTGACAGCACTCCACTTCCTACCTATATAGGTGGGTGAAAATGTAGGTGAGGAGGCTTGGTGCTGCACAGTTTGGTGGTTGCTGATGCAGAACTGCAGTCAGTCATAGGGTGTTTTTCTCCAGTGCGTGGTTGAAACTTCTGGTCTGATGTAATTATTAATCTAATTAAGAATCCTTTTTTTTTTTTCTTAAAGCAATTTAGCTTTGATATAGCTGAAGAAGCATCTAAAGTCTGCCTAGCACATCTGTTTACGTATCAAGATTTTGATATGGGAACTCTTGGGTTAGCGTATGTTGGTTCTCCCAGAGCAAACAGTCATGGAGGTGTTTGCCCAAAGGGTGAGTTTTCCATTTGTTGTGTGGTTATGTGGGGATGGCAGGTTGATTAGATTATATGGTAATCCTGTATTAAATAAGTGATTTGTCACTGTTACCTTTGTCCTCTAGCTTATTATAGTCCAATTGGAAAGAAGAATATCTATTTGAATAGTGGTTTGACCAGCACAAAAAATTATGGTAAAACCATCCTTACAAAGGTATGTTCTCATGTTTTTAAAAGGATAGATTTTGATTTTATTGTAGTAGAACCCCAGCTGTATATATTTATGTAGGAATCTTTT
Organism: Canis aureus; assembly: GCF_053574225.1. Classification (NCBI taxonomy): domain Eukaryota; kingdom Metazoa; phylum Chordata; class Mammalia; order Carnivora; family Canidae; genus Canis; species Canis aureus. Next base: position 58,454,970 of record NC_135622.1, read on the forward strand.
TAAAAAGTAATACAAAAAAAATAAAAATAAAAAATAATACATATTCTGTTTGTTTCTGCCTAAAAAAATACATGTGTTTGGTGGGGAATGGGAAAATAAAAAATATAAAGAAAAAGATAAAAGCTACCTGTGAGATTTCTTTTGTTGTTTTTCCTGAAGACACCACTTCCGGAGCCTTTCACCCTGTGGTTTTCTCTGCAGGCTACGTGGCTCCCAGTCCTGCAGTGTAGCTGTCATTTGAAGACCTCCCCAAACTCCCACATTTCCTGGACTTCTTGTTCTTCCTCTTTCTTGATTTAGACCATCCTTTTGGTGTAGTGTATCTTCTAGGAGCTTCCTAAGAAAAGCGTACATGAGAGGAAAATTGAGATTTTTACATATCTGAATATGTCTTTTGTGTTAATGTTAGAATCAATATGGAGTCATTCTGGTTTTTTTAAAGGTTTTATTTATTAATTAATGAGAGGCAGAGAGAGACAGAGACATAGGCAGAAGGAGAAGCAGGCTTCCTGCAGGGAGCCCGATGCAAGACTTGATTCCAGGACCCCAGGATCATGACCTGAGCTGAAGGCAGATGCTCAACCACTGAGCCACCCAGGCGTCCCAGTCCCTCTGATTTCTTTTTTTAAGATTTTATTTATTTATTCATGAGAGACACACAGAAAGAGGCAGAGACATAGGCAGAGAGAGAGAGAAGCAGGCTTCCCGCAGTGAGCCTGATATGGGACCCTGAGATCATACCCTGAGCCAAAGGCAGATGCTCAACCATTGAGCCACCCAGGCATTCCAGTCTTTCTGATTTCTTATCCTTTGTACGTGACCTGTTTTTTTCCTTTAGATTTTAGGATCTTATTTTTGCCCAGGTATATCCATTAGGAATGTGTTAGGCACATTCCAGCAAATCCATACAACTAAAAATCCAAATCTTATTCATAAATAAGAGGTGTATTTGCCTCAGTCAGCAAGGTCATGGATAGCATCCTGTGGGTAGCTGCAGCAGCATAGTGATGCTCTCAGGGAGCCAGGATCTTACAGTTTTCATTCAGCCCCTCTGAGCACAAGCCTTTGTCCTCATGCTTCTCATCTGCTCACAAGATGGTTCTCCTCTATGTTGCAGAAAGGGGGATAGAGCCCTGTCTGTCCCTTCTAAAAAAACTCAAAGTCCCACTCTCTGGCTTCTGTTTATGTCTTGCTGGACAGACTCAGTCATGTGACTGACCTGCCCTCAAGGAAATATGGGAAAATGGCTATTTTAGTAGAGTACATTGCCAACGTGAGCAGGATTAGGATTTTTTAAGGAAGAAGGGAGAATGGATATTGATAGGAAATACTGGCCTCTGCTACACTGGTAGTTTGGCTATGATGTTATAGGTGGTGTAGTTTTTTTTTTTATCCCACTGTGCTGGGCCCTTCAGTCTAGACACTCCCAACTCCCGCAGTCCAACCACTATCCTCTTGTTGATCCCATTTATCAGGACCCCATTTAAGAAAAGCAGGGTGTGGCTGGCTAGAGCAGCTGATGGTTGGATATTAAGAAATAATGTTTTCTTTGCGTGATCCTTAAGGAAGCTGACCTGGTTACAACTCATGAATTGGGACACAATTTTGGAGCAGAACATGATCCGGATGGCCTAGCGGAATGTGCCCCAAATGAGGACCAGGGCGGAAAATACGTTATGTATCCCATAGCTGTGAGTGGAGATCACGAGAACAATAAGGTATGTATCTTTTGGAGCTTTTTTAGGTTAGGAAAGAAAGAGGCTATGTTTAATTATAACGAGAGCACAGAAAAGCATTCCATTCCAGGGATGGAACTGCAAATTATGGAGTACCGTCGAACTTGTTTTTTTTGTTTTAGAGTGAAATGTGGTCCATCAATCTGGTTAAGGCTATCATTTGTACTGTTACTAAGCCAATTGTGTTGATTTGAGCTATATGGAAAATTAGTGATAGCAATGGCTCGTGTTAGAGTTCTAGATGGCAGGGTCTGTGCAGGTTAAAAATTTCATGTCGTTCCTTATATAAGCTGTTATTCATTTTAACTCTACTTAATTTGCATGTTTCATAAACTTTAGCAACAAAATACATAATTTGCCAGATTATAAACTTCCCATGGGAAAGGCCCTCACTTATCTTGTTCACAGCTGTCTCCAGTGCCTAGCAGGGGTACCTAGCACATAGTCATTTGCTGAGTAAATAAATGAATAGTGTGCTAGTGGGGGTTTCTGAGAGTACGCTAGTCCCGTGGGATATCGTAGACGCCTGCAGAAACTTCAAGAGTGGCTACGATGGATTCGTAGAGTCTGAGCTGAAACTGTTCACAGGCATCTGGTTTGTGCATTTCACTTGAGGTTAAGCAGCACAAAGTCTCATGAAGAGAACATAGGTGTTGCCGAGTTAGAGAGGGCTGACCATAACCAGGAAAGACTGTGAAGTATTTCTCCTGAATTCCTTTTTAAGTGGGGCCATGGCTCTCTAAAGGCTGGCAAGGAGCTAGAGGAAAGGATTACTCTTGTGTTTCTCTGGCTTTGCTTTGGGAAGTTTCTCTCTTGTGTTTTTTGTCATATTTTTCCTTGGCTGTTATGTATAAACATTCTCTTCCCCTCTTGCTTTGTACCTTAAGTTTTATTTTTCCTTTGCTTGATGACTTACACCTCAAGCGCTTTGCCTGCCTCACTTCTGTGTACTCTTCTGACTTGTCACATACCCGGTTGAATTTTCCTCTGCTTTTCAGAGTTGTCTCTGCATTTCTTTTCTTCTTCTTCTTTTTTTTTTTTTTAATGATTAATTTATTTTTAGAGAGAGTGTGTGTATGAGAGCTGGGGTGAGGGGGCAGAGGAGGAGAGAGAATCTCAAGCAGACACCTACGGAATGCAGAGCCTGACACTGGGCTTGATCTCATGACCCCAAGATCACGACTTAAACCAAAACCAAGAGTCAGACGATGAACCGACTGAGCCACCTAGGCGCCCCTGTCTCTGCATTTCTAAGCACATACATTGTAGCTCAGTGCTATTCAGTAGAAGGTTTTGGGATGACGGAAACATTCTGTGTTAATACAGCAGCCACTAGTCACAGGTGGCCGTTGAGCACTCCAGATGTGGCCGGGGAGACCAAGTAACTGGATTTTAAGTTGTTTATTTTATTATTTTAAAACTCTGTTTAAATTCAATAGTGGTTGCCTGGGGCTGGAGCTGGGAATGGGAGTTAACTGTAAAAGAACATGAGGGACCTTATTGGGACAAGAACATGTCCACAGGCTGATTTACACTCATTGGAAATCACTGACTTGTGCACTTGAAATGGGTATGAATTTTGTGGTATGTAAAATATGCCTTAATAAAGCTATTAAATAAATAACAGCCACCACTAGCCAGTGTGGGAGTCGAGAGGAAGCAGTGAGCATGCAGAGGAGTTATGAAGCCATGAGTTGATCATTGTTGAAGCTGGTGAGGGGCATGTGGGTGTTCACAATACATTCTGTCCATTTTGCAGATGTGTGAACATTTCTATAGTAGTATGAAATATGTGGTGAGAGAAAAACTAAAATAGTCACATTTGGCTCGTGGCTATAGGATTAGTGCACTATATAGTCATTTGCTTCTTTGTTAGGATGGTGTGAGTACTTTGGGGGAAACTGTCTTACTTTACAGACTCTTCCTCTAAAACTTTTTTTTTCCTCTAAAACTTCTTTTTTTTTCCTCTAAAACTTCTTCTTTTTTTTTTTAAATTTTTATTTATTTATGATAGTCACACAGAGAGAGAGAGGCAGAGACACAGGCAGAGGGAGAAGCAGGCTCCATGCACCGGAAGCCCGACGTGGGATTCGATCCCGGGTCTCCAGGATCGCGCCCTGGGCCAAAGGCAGGCGCTAAACCGCTGCGCCACCCAGGGATCCCTCCTCTAAAACTTCTAAGTGAGATTTCCCTGGGAGGTCTTCCATGGCCTGGTAATGACACCCTAAAGAGAACAGTGCCTGGCCAGAACCTTTTTTTTTTTTTTTCTTTTAAATTCAGGAAGTGCCAGTCTATCCACATTGGGCGTAGAGCTTACTTAAAAACAACAACAACAACAACAACAACAACAACAAAAAACACAACTCTTGGGGCACTTGGCTAGTTCTGTCAGTAGAGCATGTGAGTCTTGATCTCAGGGTCATGAGTGTGAAGCTTATTTAAATAAAAATGGAGGGACAAGGAAAGGAAGTACTAGTTTATCAAAAAAGAAAAATTTATCCATTTATTTATTTTGTCCCAAGCACATCATATTTAGTGTATTTTCTATTAGTTTGGTTTACCCAAGTATCAATCTTCTTATAAAAACACACTGAGCATCTTCTAATTGACATTTTTTTTAAAGATTTATTTATTCATTCAGAGAGAGAGGCAGAGACAGGCAGAGGGAGAAGCAGGCTCCATGCAAGGAGCCGGACATGGGACTCGATCCTGGGTCTCAGGATCACACCTTGGGCTGCAGACGGTGCTGAACCACTGCGCCACTGGGGCTGCCCCTAATCTACATTTTAAAGGAATTCTTTAATTAAAATGTTTGTGAGTAGATTTTAAAGCACCTTGGTTTCCTTGACCTCGAAAGATAGGGCCTGGCACCTCCCACAGATACGCTGCTGAGAAGTGACTTGCCTTGGGCCTTGCTGTCATCAGATGGCACAAGGTGGGTGAGTTCGTAGGAGGGTTTGTTAGCAGAAGAGGAGAGAGTGTGGGAAGGGTGCAAAGAGAAGACCTGACTGAGGTTTTCAGGGAACGTGGAGACCACAGTCCCGTTAGCCTTGCCCAGGAGCCCCACTCAGGGTATGGCTCTGGTAAGTTAGTGAGAGGATTCTTAACTGCTTCCGTGTGAATTCTGATTCCTTAGTGTCTGATCTCCCATGAGTTAACTGTAAAATTGAGTTTATGAATCTGCAGTGCTCGTGAATAAACCCAGCAGATTCTAATTGCCGGAGGCCTAGACTGAAATAACCAGACCCCTTAAATCTCTTTACTATAGGGCAGCCCCGGTGGCACAGCGATTTAGTGCCGCCTGCAGCCTGGGGTGTGATCCTGGGGACCCGGGATGGAGTCCTGAATCAGGCTTCCTGTATGGAGCCTGCTTCTCCCTCTGCCTGTGTCTTTGCCTCTGTGTGTGTGTGTGTGTGTGTGTGTGTGTGTCTCTCTATGAATAATAAATAAATAAATAAATAATAAATAAATCTCTTTACTATAGAATTAATGGGAAGGTACTTAAAAAAAAAAAAGCCAGTTAGTATGTCTGTTTAGGGTGTCTGGATATCTTTCCAAAAGTAATCCTTTCGGTATCTGATTCACAGACCTATGGAGGGTCTTATGCCTCTGCTCCTCAGAGGCTCTTTTCGGGGGGCAAAAGTGAAGCGATTTTAGCAAATGTGCATCATTTGTGGACACCCTGCCCTAGGAACTAACTACGCAAGGGACCCCTGGGTGGTTCAGTGTTTGAGAGTCTGCCTTAGGCTCAGGTCATGATCCCGGGGTCCTGGGATTGAGTCCCGCATTGGGCTCCCCCGCAGGCAGCTACCTCCTCCCTCTGCCTGTGTCTCTGCCTCTCTCTCTCTCTCTGTGTCTCTCATGAATAAATAGATAAAATTAAAAAAAAAAAAAAACTAGATAAGTTTTTCAAGTTTCTTACTCCCTTTCTGGCTAATTTCAGATGGGTTTGGAAAATGGACTCCTTTTCAGAGCTCCTGGTAAAAATCCCCAAATTTAGAAGACCATTTCCTTGATTCTATATTGCAGGTGGGGGAGCAAGGGTAGAGGCTTCTTTTGGGACATTGATCAACTGTAGAAATCTCAAAGAAACTTAAAATCATGGAGACCCATGTGAATGTTTAGGTAACAATTCATATTTTTATCTAATAGGCTGTATGTAATATACGTCTTACTGTGTTCATCTATTTAGAAGCATTTATTTATTTATTTTATATTATTTTTTATTTAGAAGCTTTATACATGGGTCATTCGTACACATAGCCAGGGAAAAGAGGAGGTAAATCAGAGATAGACTGTGTTTTGCATCCCTGAGTCGTTATGTCCAGGAAGATGATGCTGTATGCTTGATTCTTACTGTCACTGCATTGGTACAGGGTGTCATGCCTGGGGACAGGACAGCATGGAGTCTGGTGGAGCCAGACTGGGTCCTCTCGATGGGATGGACTGGGATGTATGGTCTCAGTGTTTGTATAGCTTGCCTGTGGAGAATTTTAGGCTCTTAACCAAATTCACACCAGTTTTTGAGTACCCTCCTGAGGGAGATAACTTGATTCTGTATAGTTGGCATTTTGAGGTGACAGTGATGGAATTTGGCATTCCTTCACGGTAGCTCAGATTGTGGCTGTTACAGTAAGAGTTTGTCTCTAGGTAAGAAACATAAACACTCCATGGGAATGAATTTTTATTGTTATTTGGTTCCTTTGTGGCCTTTTTTTCTTTTAAGATGTTTTCAAACTGCAGTAAACAGTCCATCTATAAGACCATCGAAAGTAAGTCCCAGGAGTGTTTTCAAGAGCGAAGCAACAAAGTGTGTGGGAACTCCAGGGTGGATGAAGGAGAGGAGTGCGATCCTGGCATCATGTACCTGAACAATGACACATGCTGTAGTAGCGACTGTATGCTGAGGGCAGGTGTGCAGTGCAGGTGAGTACCTGAGCATCAGGTGAAGGGTGTGTGCACATGTGCGAGTGCATGTTTATCTCTTTTTGTCCTTTACAGCAAGAAAAATGCTTTCTGGAACACAGTGTGACTTTATGTTACAAAGTATTTCATCTTACATACTTTTTGATTCAGGATCCCACAGCTCAGAGAGTCTTTTCTAAGGAAACACAGAGGTGATTTAATGAGGATGTTGCTGGCTGCATTCTTTTGTAGTAACAAGATATTAGACACACTCAGATGACAGTCCTGAGATCTAAATTATTGTGTTTCTGTGCAAAAAAATAGTGTTGGAGAGTACTATTTAGTGGCATAACTAAATGCAGACGAAGTAGTACAAATTAGGAGGTGCCTGTGTTTTCATTTTTCTGACCAGTGCCTGGCTCAGCATAGAAGGGAAAAGTTGGGTTAATGATGGGTAGCAGGTGTGACCATGTAGCATGCTCACTTGTCATGAATATGATGGGGACCAGGACTCTGGCTGCCTGGTTTCCTCACTGTTGATGGCCTTGCAGCCCTTGTCTCCCCCCCCCCCCCCCCGCATCCCTTAAAAAAAAATTACTGTATTAAGTTAATGAAAACCAGGGACATAAAGATGTTTTAAGGATGAGTTCCCCCCCCCCCCTTGGATCTCTGTGTACTTACTCTGCATCACGGCTGCCGCAGTAGGAAGGACAGAGCATCTGTAGGTGGGCTGGTGCCCAGGAAGGCTGAGTGTGCAGGACAGGTGGCCAGGAGGCCTTCTCTGCCATCCTCAGGGCCCCGTGATATGACTGTAGTGTTTGCTGTGGAGCTGACATTTAACTCAAACCATCCTTGTCTACTTTACCTTTGCAGTGACAGGAACAGTCCTTGCTGTAAAAACTGTCAGTTCGAGACCGCCCAGAAGAAGTGCCAAGAGGCTATTAATGCTACTTGCAAAGGCGTGTCTTATTGCACAGGTGAGTGCCCCTGGTGCTGCTTCTCTTGGGCTACTTTGCTCAGGTGAGTATGTGTGTGTTGGAGACAACACTGTATTTTGTTCACATGAAAATCACCTTCATAATCATACTCCTTAGTTTGAGATACACCTACCATTGGTGCCAGGCCCATTCTACTTGCTTGCTTATTTCTTGCTTTTCGTCCACTTAGTTGTTCTTATAGGCAGCACTATAATGTGTTTAATATTTGCCTCGGAATGTGTATTTCCTTGAAAGATAATATAGTGTTATTTTATGTATGTATGTTTTTTTTATTTAATTTTTTTTTTTTTAGATTTTATTTATTTATTAGAGACAGAGACAGAGAGAGAGAGAGAGAGAGAGAGGGAGAAAGGGAGATACAGGCAGGGGGAGAAGCAGGCTCCATGCAGGGAGCCTGATGTGGGACTTGATCCTGGGTCTCCAGGATCATGCCCTAGGCTGAAGGTGGCGCTAAACCGCGGAGCCACCTGGGCTGCCTATATATATGTGTTTTTAACATGCTAGGATAATACTCTACTTTAGCTCTCTTTTTAAACTCAATGCAGTATTTTTATGAATTCTCCCTATTGTGCCACCTTTGTCTGTATCCATGTCTGTACATAGTTCGTTGTTTGGGGTACCTGCTGAGTTTACTTGTGTTATTTACTGTCTTTTACTATCTGTTCACTGAGTGTTGGCTTGGATTGCCTACATCTTCTGGCTACTGCAGGTAGGACTAGGACAGTCCATCTCCCATGCCTCTGTCAGGTGTTGTAAGAGTTCCTGGGTGTACATGGAGGAGTAGAATTGCTGGTCTTAATTGTTTTGCCAATCTGAAGAGTGTAAAGGTATCTCCTTTACAAATCTCCTTTTTGAACATCTCCTTATATATGTTAGCCATTCAGATTTTTCCTTTTGTGAAGAGGCAGTTCATATGTTTGGCCCTTATTTATTTGTTTGTTTGTTTATATTTTATTTATTTAATTTTATTTTATATTTTATTTAATTTTTATTTTATATTATTATTATTATTATTATTATTATTATTATTATTATTATTTTAAAGTGGTCTCCATGCCCAACATGGGGCTTGAATTCATGACTGAGATGAAGAGCTGCATGCTCTGGGGTGCCTGAGTGGTCCAACTCTTGGTTTGGCTCAGGTCGTGATCTCAGGGTTGTGGGATCAAGCCCCACCTTGGGCTCAGCAGGGAGTCTGAGATTATCTCCCTCTCTCTCTGCTGCTACCCCCGATCGTGCACGTGCTCGCTCGCTCTCTCTCTTTTTTCTATTAAATAAATCTTAAAAAAAAAAGTCGCATGCTCTAATGACTGAGCCAGCTGGGTGCCGCCATTTGGTCCATTTTTAAAAATTGGGTTTCATGTCTTTTTGCTGTTGCTGAGTTGGAGGAATTCTTGTATGATATTTGATTTGTTTATTTATTTTTTAAAAGATTTTTAGTTTATTTATTCATGAGAGACACAGAGAGAGGCAGAGACACAGGTAGAGGGAGAAGCAGGCTCCCTGTGGGGAGCCCGATGTGGGACTTGATCCCAGGACCCTGGGATCATGACCTGAGCCAAAGGCAGATGCTCAACCAGTGAGCCACACGGGCATCCCTACTCTGGCTTTTAAATGTGCATTTTACAAGATACTGCTCATGCCTCTTACATTCTGAGATATATCAGCAGCATGACCACAGTTTGCAACGTGTCAGGAGCCGGAATGTCTCAATCAGGTTTTCACACAAACATTTTCTAGCTGTGCTCAATGTTTCAGGCTTTATTACAATAATAAAGCAGAGTCAGAAAAATGTTCTTTTTTAAATAAGCATAAGCAGTTTGAAAGAATTTATTCGTTCTTACGAATAGCGTTTTCTTCCCTTGATATTTTATATGAAGTAACAGCTAGCAGAATCTAAAACTCATTGTAAGGACTCGGCGTTCATGATCAAGAGCATAAGCACCACCTGGGATCTCATTTGAAGTGAACATTGTTGGTCCCCCTACGCTGGGTGGGGCCTGGGACACCAACAGCTCTGAGGACAGGCCCAGGATTGTGCCACTCGTTTGTTCTACTGGCTGGGTCTGATGCTGTGATACTAGTCTTTTGAGAACAGGTGTTCAGCAGATAGCCATGGGGCATTTTGTATGTGTCTGCGCAGGGCAGCAGCACACCAAAAATGCGGTGGCAGTGCAGTCTCCCCCTTCACTGGCTTGCTGCCCTTTTCCCACACCCTGCTTCCAGCAACAGCAAGTGTGTTATGTGCCCGTCCTGTTGCCACTGAATGCCCAGTGCTGTGAAGGGTTTTGTAAGACCAGAGGCAGATGTGCAGCATCTGTGTTAGTGTGTGGTATATACAGGGTACTTCGTGAAGGGCTGCTTTTGTTTGAGGCAGGGCAGATTCCTTAAATTCGGTGTCACTGCTCCACTGACTGAAGTCTGAGTTCTTTCGGGACTCCGTGGACCGGTCCTATTTGTCAGGTGAAAGGTCAGACCTCCAGCTCTGGTCACCATCCGCTATTCTCATGCAATAGTTCTCTGTGATCGTGTTCCAGAATGAGCCCCTCATTCCATCCTCTCACTTCATGTTAAGAATGCTGCTCATGTTCCAGAATGAGCCCCTCATTCCATCCTCTCACTTCAAGTTAACATCCTTCCTTCTGTGGCTTTTGTTTTGGCTGGAAGAATCACTGATTCACTGAAATATTTGCAGCGTATTTATGGCGTGTGATACGGATTGGATATAAGTTGAGTAATAGGTTTGATCTTTGCTCTTGTGGAGCTCACCAGTCTGTGACAGGGGAACCAAAAACACATCATTACTCAGATGTAAATGGAGGGGCGCCTGGGTGGCTCATTCGGGTTGAGTGCCTGACTCTTGATCTTAGCTCAGGTCTTGATTGCAGGGTTATGAGTTTGAACCCAGCTCTGGGTTCCCCACTGCGCATGGAGCTTTCTTTAAAAAAAAAAAAAGGTGGGCAGCCCCGGTGGCTCAGCAGTTTGGTGCCTCCTTCAGCCCAGGGTGTGATCCTGGAGACCCGGGATCGAGTCCCATGTCAGGCTCTCTGCATGGAGCCTGCTTCTCCCTCTGCCTGTGTCTCTGCCCCTCTCTCTCTGTCTCTCATGAATAAATAAATAAAATCTTCAAAAAAAAAAAAAAGATGTAAATTGCAAAATGTGTGCTTGAAGGAGAGAACTGTAGCTATAGCAATGGAGCACAATGGGGTGAAAGGGCCTCTAGAGGCCTGGGTGGGGGCCTGAAGGGGTCTGGGGGAGACTATTGAGCCAGATTTAAAGGATGAGAAAAAGCCAACCACCCTGCATGGTGGAAACGAGAGCGTTCCAGGTAGACCGAAGAGAGTATGTTATGGTTCTGAGGGCAGAGCCCTTAGGTGAAGAAATTGGAGGCCGGCTGAGGTGAGGGCTTGGAAGTGGCCACTGGGGAGGCCGCAGGGGCCCGGCTGGCTGCTGCCCTGAGCCTTCCTGCAGAGCTTGGATTTCAGTCCAAGTAACCGCTGTAATGTTTGTTGTGTAGCGTGTACGTATTACATATGTATATATTCTGTCATATGGAGTTATGTTTCACAATAAAAAGGTAGAAGCAAAATGTTAAATAGTCGCTGAGGGGTTGTTTGGGAGCACAGGGACCCGCACTGCCCCGAGCTAGGTACCTGGCCCGGCCCGTGCAGTGCCGACTGTGGGAATCAGAGGCCTGCCCTGTAGGATTGGTGGCCATGTGACTCGTTGTGACCTGTGTGCTTCTTGTGTGCTTCCAGGTAACAGCAGTGAGTGCCCGCCTCCTGGAAATGCTGCAGATGACACCGTGTGCTTGGATCTCGGCAAGTGTAAAGATGGGAAGTGTGTTCCTTTCTGTGAGAGGGAGCAGCACCTGGAGTCCTGTGCATGTAATGGTGAGCACATGTCCGTGCTGCGTCCGTGCAGGAGGGAAGATGATCTTTGTTCACAGTCTCCTCCCTTTGAGGGCCCAGCAGGGGCCACTGCTGGCTGGACAGTGGCAAGAACCCGGGCAGGGGAAGCGTGGTCTGTGAGAACTCTGTGGATTCAGATCCTGGCTTGTCTGTGAAATGTCGTGGTGGTCTTCCTTCTTGCTGCATTTTCAGACCATGTGGCAGCATTAGGGGCGGGATAGGAGGGGATCTTGTTGCCATGAGTGGGTCGATGGGGGTCTGTCCTCACCACCCCGCCTACCCCCCCAACGTCTTAGACACCGTGAGTATAGCAGGAGCTGTCTGTAGCCTCCTGGCAGTGAGTTCTGACGCTCCCTCAGGACGTAAGCCAGAGAGCAGATTCCAGGATCTGACCCTGTGTGTCAGGGTATCTGCTGTTGTCACCAGGGCTGAGCCTGCTGCCCTCTGCTCCCTGCCAGATGTCTGGGGCAGGGGCCTTGCTTAGTGATGGTTGGTGACAACATGCTGGCCTCTCAGACACTTGTCCTTAGGTTTCCTCCTTCTGTTTTTGGAACTCCTGAGTCTGAGAAGGGGCCGCAGGGACCGACCGGGCTCCAAGCTTCCCACCCCACCTCACCTCAAGAGAGTTCTTTTGCTTTCAAAACAACCCAGAAGTCCAGAACCACTAGGTTGGGGACTCACCGTGTGTACAGTGGGGTACACCGGGGGGAACAAGTAAACATGGAAGGAAACACAGTAGGTTCCAAATAAGCAGTTTCCCGAGTGAGTGGCAGGAGGCTTGGGATGCCCTGGAGAGACATGTGCAAATGCTTAGGAAATACTGGATCAATGAGTGAATGATGAAAAGGTTTTTCTTTTCCCACAAAAATGGTTTTGCTTGTTTTGTGTTGTAGTTGATTTCAGTTTCTCCCAAGTAGATGTAAATCTGGACTTCCTCTGGGTCGCGTGCTGTCCCGAGTTACTGTTTGGGCATTTCTGCTGGTGGTCCATGTGCCATGAGGGTTATGTGGTGCCTGGTTGTGTCCATGACCCCATGCGGTCGGCGGTTGACCTCGAGGTGGGGCGTCTTCGTGTGTGGCTGCCGTGCTCCGGTCGCACGGTGGTGCCCTCAGATCTGCCCCGGGCTGTTCTGTCGCAGGCCGCGTTGGCTCTCCTTGGAGCCTTGCTTCCCCAAGGGTGTGTTTGAAATAGAAGCCAAGGGTTGAAATCAGTGTAAGAAGAAAGGATGAAGGGAAACATTTAGTATCATAAGTAGAATAATTTGGCTTTTAATCTGTTAAAGGAAACTCTTTGGTGTAAATTGGTTTTACCTTGTGGCCTGAGGACCCAGGAGCATGAACTCAGAAGTTAGTCTTGGGGTGAATGAGGAATAGTTTGCCATTGAAATGAAAAACAAACGCATTTCCGCATTTCCTTCCCAGTTGGGAGCTTGGATCGGAGCTTGGGAGCGGGGTGGGAGGAGAGAGGGAAGGAGGAGCGCCATGTGCGGAGCAGAACTCCAGCCTTCCACGCCGTTCCTGGTTCTGTTTCAGAGACGGACAACTCCTGCAAGGTGTGCTGCCGGGACCCCTCGGGCCGGTGTGTGCCTTACGTGGATGCTGAACAAAAGAACTTATTCCTGAGGAAAGGAAAGCCCTGTACGGTGGGCTTTTGTGACATGAATGTGAGTATCTACTTAGGTAGAGCTCTTTCCGTAACAGCCAGACGGGCAGCTTTTGTATCGTAAAGACTTATTTGCTGATGGCAGGAGTGTTGCCAGGCCTCCTTAACCCACTGTTTGCTCACGTGTGCCCGGCTGTCTGGGTGAGGGTGTGGGTGTGACCCCGGAGGGCTGGGACAATGGAGCACTCCCTCCAGAGCACGGGACCCTAAGTCCCAGGACTTGGTGGGACCATGGGGGCCCCTTTGTGATAAAGGTGCATTTTAGGCAGTCAGCATTAATTACTTGGTTTCCTAGACTAATTGTAAAATTGATTAAGATGGCAAAATTGCAGGTTTCGATTTTGAAATCAGTGCTGATATAACAAAGACCTAGAGGTGGCTCGATACACCTTTGTCAGACCCTCTTGTTCTCTACTGAAACACATTTTGTTCCCGCAGAATCATGGAGGAGGTTTTAAAGGGGTTCGGCGGGCTTCTCTGGCTGTGGTTAGGCGGCTCCTGTTCCTGTTGTGTGTGTGATCAGTAGAGCCCTTGCTAGAGTGCCCCATCTTAAACAAAATTGGTTTTCTCAAGTTTCATTTCCTGGTGATTCTAAATTCACTTATAAAAATGGACTAATTGTGTAGGTGGCAATGACAAGTGTATCCTGCTTTCTTAGGTCCTGCGTCAAAAAATGGGTCCTCTGCATGTTTGGTTTAGTGTAGCTTTTCTCGTGTCCATTATTTTTATGCAGCGGTGTTGCTTCTAAATGCAGCACTTGTAGGGGCAATACCGTATGTTTTCTGTTCATAGGGCAAATGTGAGAAACGAGTACAGGATGTCATCGAGCGATTCTGGGATTTCATTGACCAGCTGAGCATCAATACTTTTGGTAGGTGATTTCCCCGGGTGGCTGATTGCTTAGACCTGAGCCGATTTCAGTGATGACATGAGAAAAGTGCTTTCAGATTAATATGCTCTAATACTGCAACAGCAGATGGAAATATTCCCAGCTTTTGTGGAAACAACTTTGTCAGCGAAGATAAAATAGATTCCCAGCTCTCCCCCTGTGTGGTGTGGATGCACAGATTTTCAGACAAGGAAAGTCAATCCTTTGTCAAAATATTGGCTTCTTTCTTTAAAAAATGAACACCTGACACCATAAGCATGGCTCAGTCCCATAAGTTGTAAATCTGACTCCTGTTTGATGTAAGCGTCATTTATTTAAAAGTGGGCCTCAGATTTTGCAGAAACAACGATGTCCTTCTGTCTTGCGGGGTTTATAATTTAAAGTCCCAAAAATAATGCCCCAATAGCAACAACTTTGTCGTGTTTTGAGTAGTAGCTTCCTGTGTGGCCGGTCCCTGACCCCACCCCTCCAGGGACCGTGTTGAGCATTGTGACGTGATGTGTTCTTGTCAATAAGTAGGTCAGGGCTCTGTGTGGAATGGCACTTGTGGGCTGGGGTGTGGGCTGAGGGGCGGTGGTCCGATGTGGCGTGGGTGACACGGTGCTAGGTGCTGCGTCAGTAGCGTTGCCTGGCCGGCAGTGTGGCATCTGACACCATGATAGTATACCAAGAGCATTTAATTTTGAGTCTCTAAAGTACTTGATCAAAATATTTGCTGTTTGGAATTGTTCACAGGGAAGTTTTTAGCAGACAACATCGTAGGTTCTGTCCTGGTTTTCTCCTTGATATTCTGGATCCCTTTCAGCATTCTTGTCCATTGCGTGGTAAGTCACCAACTTGTAGGTAATGAGACATTTTATTAGCAGTTTGAGCAATTCTGGGTGCCTGGGTGGTTCAGTCTGTTAAGCATTTGCCTTTGGCTCAGGTCATGATTCATGATCTCAGGGTCCTGGGTTTGGGTCTTGCATAGGGCTCCCTGCTCTGCAGGAAGCATGCTTTTCCCCCTGAACACCTCCCTCCCCCCATGAATAAATATGTAAAGTCTTAAAAAATTTTTTTCCCAACCTTACTACTTTTGAAAAAGATAAAATTTGTTCTTAGCAAGACCTGACCTGATGTTTCCAATGACATTTTGCGGGGGTTATTCCCTAGGAAAGCTTATTTTGTGAAAAGTTTAGCTTTTTTTTTTTTTGCTAATTGTTTTTTAAAAGAAATTATGCTTTTTGTATGTGGATATTTGTTCTCATATATAATTTGAGGAATGTTCTACTTCTGAGCCTAGGAGACTGCTTCACTGGATGTCTAGGACCTCTGAATGAATGAAGCTTTGAAATGACCATTTTAGGCTTTGTTATGATGGAACAAATATCAAAGCTCAGCATTTCAAAGACGGCACCCCCACCTTATAGATTCCTGACCTTGTCATATGAGGTGCTCAGATCCTCCTGTCTGATAAGAGGGAGCATTCTTTATTATTCTCCTTCAAGATAAATAACAGCTAACAGGGTGAATAGGGCTTTCCCTAACGAACTCCACGTGATAGATAAACTTGGGGACTTAAAAAAAAACTCTTCTTATGACTCCATTCACCTTGCTTCTGTGGGAAAATGGGGATTTGTCTGCTGTAGGGATGAGAAATGGGACCCAGGCTTCCAGGCTTGTGCTTAGGCAATGTCCCCTCAGGGGAGCACTTGGAAGATTCCAGCACAGCTATCTCTGGAGTCGGTCTTGCCTGGGCCCTCTCACCGAGCAGCTGTTCCTCAGGGTGGTGAGCGCAGTGGGTGCGAGGAGGGCAATCTGGGGGGCAGCCCTGCTAAGGCAAAGCTGTGTTAGGGTGACATGGTCGAAGCTCTGACAGGTGGCCGACTGTGCCACCTGTTACTGTTTTTACCTGTGAGGCTGACCTACTTTGTTTTCGCTGAAAGTTACCATCGTGGACTGAGGCCTGACCCTTGGTTTTGGAGCAGAGCAGAGAGGAGGGAGGGTGGCGCCTCGTTGCTGACCACAGACTGTGTTATGGCATCTGGACTGGAAGCCAGGCCTGGGTTCTCAGGCTCCACCTGCTGCCTTGTCCATTGTCGTGTTCTCCTCGGGCAGGGGCCGGGGCAGCGGGTGGAACCACGTGTCCAGCCTTCTGCGGAAGTATGGTGTAGGGCCTTCAGGCTCAGTTCCTCTGGGAATTTGGGCCACAGGAACTCTGGAAACAGCTGAGTGTAGCGGCCATGGCGGGCTGGGGCATTTTGAGCCCAGGGCCAGGTGAGACTGCACGCAGCATCCCTATTCCCGGCAGCTGCCCTCGTGGTCTGACCCCTGAGCACACAGGGAGATGCCTTTGGGGAAGTCTCTCAGAAGAATTGCACTTCAGCATTTCTTGACTAGTTCCTTCTTGATTCCAAAACACTTGTGCGCTGGTGGGAGGACTCTGAGTCTGTGCAGGAAATTGTCCCCTACTGGAGCTGCTAACACATGCCACACTCCTGTTCTGAGGTGGTTCCTCACTCAGGAGGAGCCTAAAGGGAAAGAGTGTGTAACTGAATTGTCAGAATGACCTTTTCCTGTTCCTTTTCCTTCTAGGATAAGAAGCTGGATAAGCAGTATGAGTCTCTGTCTCTCTTCCACCCCAGCGTAAGTACTTGGGAAACGGTCACTGCCAGGCAGGCGCTCAGAGCCCCTGCTAGAGCCGGGGCCACTCCAGCAAGGGCCCACCCTGGCAGTAGGTACCCCCTGCCCCCAGCAAGGGCCACCACCCCCCTGCTCCCAGCAAGGGCCACCCCAGCAGGGGGCTGGTGGCCTCTGTGGCTGCAGGGCTGCACCCTCTCTGCGGTAGTAGGTCCTTCCTGGCAGGAAGGATCTACGTGGGAACTCGGACGAGTTGTGTGGATGGGTTTTTTTTTTTTTTTTTTTTTTGTGTGTGTGTGTGTGTGTGTGTGTGTGGATGGATTTAAACTCAAGGGTGGGTCGGCCTGCCCGCCCGCCCGCCCCCAGCCCCAAGTTAGCTGGTCTGCATTGACCTACATTAATGTTCTGAGAACTTTTCCTGTCTTCTGGGATCCTTACTTGATAGGATTGGGTCTTCAGGTGGCAAATTGTCAGGACCTGTGGGGTGTATGGGGGGCCTCACCTCATGCTTTCCTTAGTGTGGGGGCAGTCATGGGGCCGGAGCGGACCGCCTTTTGGCGGGGAAGGTTGGAGCTGCAAGACCTGGACCGCCTTTGGCTCCGTGTCTTTGCAGAACGTGGAGATGCTGAGCAGCATGGACTCGGCCTCGGTCCGCATCATCAAGCCCTTTCCTGCGCCCCAGACACCCGGCCGCCCGCAGCCCCTGCAGGCCGCCCCAGTCCCGCCGCCGATGCCTGCGGCGCCCAAACTGGAGCACCAGCGCATGGACACGATCCAGGAGGACCCCAGCACAGACTCGCACGTGGACGAGGACGGCTTTGAGAAGGACCCCTTCCCCAACAGCAGCACAGCCGCCAAGTCCTTTGAGGACCTCACGGGCCGTCCGGTCACGAGAAGCGAGAAGGCCGCGTCCTTCAAGCTGCAGCGTCAGAACCGCGTGGGCAGCAAGGAGACGGAGTGCTAGGCTGCAGCTCCCGAGCTCGGGCTTCGGTGCGCAGGGTTTTTGAACCGTGGGCTCGAAACCCCTGCGTCTATTTTGTGAAGATTTGGGAGAAATAAGGGACTTCCCAGCAGATGCTGGTCATGTGTTTGGACTCCTTTACACACACAAATTACTCCTTGTCCTTTGGAAGAGGTAAGGTGAATCTAGCTTATTTTGAGGCTTTCAGGTTTCATTTTTTTGTTTTGTTTCTAAAATATCCTTCAACCTGTGGTGCAAAAGCAGAAAATACAGCTGGATTAGGTCTTGAAATATTTACATTTTTGTAAATTAACCTTTTTATCGAGAACAGCACTGATTAAGGAGATGATCAGTTTTTTTTTTTGTTTGTTTTTTTTTTTTTTTATATACACTGTAATGATCCGCTGACTATTGGGAGGCATTAGGCAGTTACTTGTGAGGACAACTGGAACACAGATTTTATTTTTTGCCTTCAGGTAAAGACAAAGGAGATAAACAGTTAATATATTCTAGAATGTGGGTTCTGTTTTCAGGCATTACCCAGAGCTTTCAGTAGCAGGGAGAATAACCCAGATTTATTCCTAAACTTAAATGTGTTAACTTTACACACACACACACACAAAAAAAAAAAAAAACTTTTTTTTTTTTTTTTCTCTCCAAATTCTAAGGTTAGCACTTCTAGGATTAAAACACAATCTAGCTTACAGATAGCCAAATTGAATTTACAGGATCTTGCCAAGTGATCAGGGCTCCAGTCTGCTGGGCAGTTTGTTTTCTATGTCTGGTACTCTCGCCGTGCTCTTGAAATGCTCCCTGTTCACCAAGCCTAAGCTGCTTCAGCGTGAGAGCATGGTTGCCTCCTTGGAGACACTAGTGGCTAAGAGGGTGCGTGAGCGAGTTCTCCCCAAAGCACGGCTGGTTTTGAAAGGCCGATGCGCTGTGCTGCGCAGGGAGGGAATGCAGCCTCTCCCTACATGGCTGGTTCCGAAAATCCCTTTGTAGTGACCCACAGGTGGACAGGTGTGTCACTTCTTGCTTTAGGGCTTCAGGACTGTGTGCGTTTACTTTGTGAAGGATAAAAATTTATAGTTAAAAGCTCCCCCCACCCCAAGTAGTGAAATGTGCTCACAGCCAAAACATTGAGATAATTTGTAAACTTTGAGGGCAATTAACTGAATCTGTGACAAATCAAATCTTTTCTTCTAAGGACGTTTATTATGCAGATGCCTGTTACACTAATACTTGAACTTATTATGCCTTGTGGTGTTTGCTGTCTTAACTAGTCAATGATAGAGTAACACTTCTGGAATCTGATAGGTGAGTGGGTGTATGTGAGAGTGAACGGTTCCCAGCTCCATGTAAGAAAATTTTTTTTTATAAAATTATGACTTTTTAAACAAATACGTATTTACCTTATTTCCATTTATAGAGTTAACAAGCCGTCCAGGGTTTGCACTGATGACACCCGCGCCTAGTCAGATATCACCAGAACACAACAATCTGAGAGCTTCCCTAAAAATTCTAATGCTTTTATTAATCTTGGTGGGGGAGGTTCAGCGTTTTTTATTCCAAGGTCATGAGCAAAGGTCTGATCACTTATCTTTGTCACTTCTGGCAAGTTAATGGCCAGACTTGGTTTTCTGTGGTTAATGGTCCCCGTCTCCCAGAAGACTTAGTTCTGGTTTGGCTTCTGCTACGTCTCGCCAGTAAGGGAGCAGCAAAGGCAAGGAGGAGACTTTCTTCTCTATCAGAGGCCACAGGTGGGAGAACAAGAACTCATTTCCCTTTGGTGACAAGTGCAGTCCATCTGACAGATAGGACGAGAAGTCCTGCAAGGGAGGAGAGAAGTTAGCGCGCGCTACCGGCTGCGCAGCCCCCCCTGCTGCCCGGACGGACTGAGCTTCATGAACCGCCTACCATTCAGGGCCGGCCTGAGCCACCTTCCAGCTCATGAGATGGAAGAGGAGGCTGAACGAGTGAACACGGTGCACTGATGTCAACAAAAGCCCTGTCTGCTGGGCCCGGGGTGTCCCACTGCTGGACTCCCCCCGTCTGGGTAGGAGGCAGACGGAGCTTGTCCTGTCCGGTCCTGAGCTATAGCTGCCGGGTGCCCCGTGTCTACCCTTAGAGCTGCGGGGAGCAGCCAGCGGGCCAGCTCGTTCACAACTCTCCCAGACCAGGGGTCCCCAGGCCTCGGGGCTCCTCTCTGCCCCACTCCCTGCTCTAGAACCTTCAAGCGTTCTTTGTAAGAGCCCCTCACACAGTAGCGTTCAGTTCTCAAACTTCTCAGATGGACGCCAACCCAGACGAAGCCAGGACCCTGGATGCTGTCCTCTGCTGCTCCTGGCCTGGGAAACCACAGGAGGGCAAGGGCTGGGAGGGAGGCTGAAGTGCAGGTGTTGGTTTTGTGGGGGGAATTGCCCAGCGCGGGGGCCGCGGGAGCTGCTGGGGCCTGCGGAGGTGGAACTGCACGGGAAAGCCCCAGCCCTCCTGCCTCAGCTGTGCCTCGTGGTGGGGGCTGGTAGGGACCCACCACGAGGTCCTGCTTAAATCCGTCATTTTGCCTTTTAATGAGTTTTAAACCAACCCTCCCCCATATTATAAAAGAACTTGGCCTGAATGTCCTTAATAGGAACCATTTTTTGGCTCCTTTTGCTCTGTGCGGATTCCTGACCGTTTGAGGGGTGCCGGGGAAGGATGCCAGCTGCTGGGTGCAGCAGAGGAACCCGGTGGAGCCTCTGGGGGCTCCCCCCACCAACCTCAGCTTCCTGGTTTAACTGGTGAAAGGGATAACAGTCTCACCTACTCAGAGCCACAGACAGCGGGGTCACGTCTGTGTGATCCCACTCCCTCCGAGGACCAAGCCAGCCCCGGTACCTGTGTGTCCTCCTGCATCAGGGTCCACAGGTCAAGGACATCGATCCCGCAGTCTTGGGCCACCTGGAGGCAGGCGCCTGCGTATTCACCAACAACCGAGTTCAGACGATTTAATTTGCAGCCTGTTGAGGAGAGAGTGCAGGCAGGTGACGGCGGGCCCTTGTGCAGGCCCGGTGACCTGGAGGCTTCTCCATCCACAGGCACGTACCTCATCTACGTAAGCGAAACGAGTCTCACGGAACAGTGCCTACTGTGTCCCAGACATTGTTCTTTCTATTCCGTTAAAGAAACCTAACTCGCTCGGTGTTGTGACCTACAATCTGGGAAGCACCGAGGAGCTCTAACTGGCACACCTCCGCTCACCTGGGCTGAGCACAAATGTTCTGGGAGGACAGACCTGCCACCCCACAAGCCATCATGAGGGCCCCCCACTAAGCTCTGAGCCAGCAACAGGGCGACTCATCCACTTCCTGTGACGGTGGGCAGAGCCCCTTCCTCCCTGTCCGTCCTCTTGAGGGT
Source organism: Canis aureus (assembly GCF_053574225.1). Taxonomy (NCBI): domain Eukaryota; kingdom Metazoa; phylum Chordata; class Mammalia; order Carnivora; family Canidae; genus Canis; species Canis aureus. The sequence continues at coordinate 58,476,047 of NC_135622.1, forward strand.
AAACCTGCCTACTTACCTCCGTGGGGGAACTGTATTTACAGGACAGCCGCCCTCCCTAGCCCGGCAGGCAGGAACCGGGGGCCAGGTCCTGGCTTAGCACCCAAGGTGCCTCCTGGCGTGGCCGGGCGGAGACTTGGTGTCGGCCAGCAGCCTGCGGCTGCAGAGCGGTGGCACAGGCAAGGCTGCGTGTGGACAGAAAAAGGGCACAGCAGCGGCCGAGGCACTTCCCGCTGCTGCAAAGTTGGAAGGACAGCCTGGTGCGTACCCAGGCGGGCTGCGGAGATGCTCGCTCAGCGTCCGCACAGCTCCTTCCAGGCCGGGGCCCGCCTCAGCCACAGTGAGGATCCCTCACCCGGGCCACACCTGCAGGGGTCCACATAACCCAAGCTCTGCCTTCTGGGCTTAATCTCCGTTGACAAAAAACAGCCCAATAAGGACGTGCAGGCCTCAGACCCTAGGCGCACAGACGGGAGTCTCTCCGACGCTGGCGCTCTGGCTGCTGGGCACGCTGCCGACATGCTTACCTTGCAGGAGGCACTCCTGCTCCCACGCAGCCTCCCCGAGTGGGGGCGGCGTGATGAGAACGATCCTGTCCTCAGGGACATCCACGGACTTCAGGTACTGCACCATGCTCTTTAGGTTCGCCACGTACTCGTTCAGGGGGATGTGCTGCTTGGGATTCTCATCTGTTGGGGAGTAACACGGATACCCCAGGTGCACACTTGTGACAGGTGACAACAGGAAGGTCAGTACGCACTCCAGGTCTGAGGCTCTGGAGGGCGCCTGGTGGCGGCGGCTTACCACCCAGGACCGCAGCGCTCGGCTGGTGCAGAGGGAAGCTGCCAGGTTCCGGCCTAGCCTGCGCCCTGGGGGACACGCTCGGCCTTCCCGTGCTGTGACTTCCTCACCGGGGAGGACGAGAGCTGGGTCTGCCTGACGGGGTCGTGAAGATCCATCGGCACAGCGTGGGAAGCAGCCGGCCAACACAGGTCAGCCGTGGCCCCACGCCCATCATGGTGACGGAGGCTTATTTCTAAATGGGCTCACGTGCAAGTGTACAAGAGCCACTGCAGGCGTGTGGCAAACCACATGTGAGTACAATCCTAGGAGGAGACTAAAACCACTCTGATCCCACCACCCAGAAAACCGCTGGCAGCACATGGACGTACTTCTGGTCTTTTCCATATGATACGTATACTTTAAAAAACAAACTGGGATCATGCTGAAGATACATAACCACACTGGACTTTTTCATGTGACATTATATAGATTACAAGCGTTTCTGTGTCCACAGGTCCCTGAAACATGGCTAGTTGTCAGGGGACCAGCCTGACCACGCGGCGCCCTACCGTTTGCCGTGGCAGATGCCCTCACAGAAGCGTCTGCACCTCTGCGTGCTGCTTTACTGAGTGTCGGGCTGCTTCCAGGCGAGGCAAGCCCTCCGCTGCAGCCCTCAACTATCTTTCCAGACGGCAGCTTTCCCCACCGGCTGGAAGAGCGTGCCCATCTCACTTCACGCTCAGTAGCTCCGAGCACGAGAGCTTAAGAAATAAGTTCCAATTTGAGTCTTTATGGTTTGACATATTTCATAAGCCTTATTTTTTCCTTTATGATTTCCTCCATTGCTTTTATGCTTGGAACCTGTTTCTCCTTGTCTTAATTCTGATAAAAATTCACCTTTTGGGAGTTTCCTTACAGCTTTTGGTGTATGACATAAAGGGTCTCTGCTAACAGTCACGGTTCCTAGAATAGCTTTCTCAGCGACGGCGAGCACCCCTGGCTCTCCCTGCAGCCTCACCCGCGCCGTCCCCACCTGTGCCCAGGGCTTGCCGACTCTCCCGGTTACGCTGCGCCCGGGGCCCCCCTCGCAGGAGCAGGAGGGAGGGCAGGGCCCACGCCGGCCAGCCCTCCATCCTCAGGGGCAGCGCTTTCCAAAGGCAGGGACACAGCCCCACTTCATGCCTGTTTCTCAGCACCTGGAGGAAGTCCGTGCCCGGGCTGGGGTGGCATCCTGAGCTGCTCCCCCACAGGTGGTTCACCCCCTGCAAGGTGGGCGCCCTGCTGCCAGCTACCCCAACTAATGAGAAAAACATTCAAAACTCAGCACAACACTAATGGACCCTAGAAAACATTTTAAAGTGTTTGAGATCTTAGATCGGCCAATAACTCGGGTAGAAAGTAAGTCGGGAATAAGACCTGCTGACATTAAAGCCAGAAGAAATACAAATAAACTCTGGGAACTCTATAAATTTGGTAAGACTATCTATTGGGCAAGAAGTACACAGTTGAAGAAAGTTTATAAGTTTGCTCTGACACAAAAACGGGCGCTTGGGGGCTCAGTCTAACCTAACCCATGGTTTCTGCCCAGGTTGTGACCTCAGGGTCATGAAATCGAGCCCCAGGTTGGGCTCCACGCTGGCTATGAAGTCTGCTCGCGGTTCGCTCTCCCCCCTGCCCTCCCACCCCTGCACACGTGCACTCGCTCACTCTCAAAACAAAGTTAAAAATGAAGTAGAAAAACCCAAGAATGCCTTTACCTTTCAGTGCACTGTCATTGGCACCGAAGAAAATTGTCACTGCTGCTGGGCGGTCCAGACTGTCCCCTTTCCTGATTAATCTCGGAAGGATGATTTTGGCCCATCTGGTATTGTAACCTGAAAATCCACGATTCAGAACATCACATTTTCTGAAATGGAGAATTTTTTAAAAAAAGATGAATTGTGGTCAAGGAATGGTTTCTAGTCCTCCCTGCAGTGAACCAACCCATGGTGTGTGCCCTCCAGGCCGTGGCACCTGCTGAGGTCAGGTGGCTCTGATGTGCTTTCACCTTTTTACAGTTTAAGTCACCTCTGCCCTCAACGTGAGGCTCGAAGCCACAGTCCCGAGATCGTGTCACAGGCTTTTTGGACTGAGCCAACCAGGTGCCCGAGGAGTTTCATTTGAGAAGAGCAGGCACAGAGTTGAACGTGCCGGCCTTAAATCTGTCCAAGACACAGGTCAAGCCCTTCCTTGACAGGAGTTCTGAGTAACTGAGCAAAGGGGCTGTCATTTTGTCTGCAGACTCACGCATGGGCGGCGAGGTCCCGTGACGTGGAGTTTGCAGCAGATGGGTGCTATGTGAGCAAGCATCGTGGGCAGAAGTCACCAGCAGCTGGAGCTCGGGGGTAACGATGGTTTGGGTCTGTACATGGAGTTTTGAGGCGTTTTTACAGACTAGTTTTTAAGAAGCATCTTAGGGTATGCAGCAAACCCAAAAGGAGGAAACAGTTCCCACACACTCCTGCCCCCGAGAGCGGCACATTTGTTGTGATAAACCTACAGTGACCTGTCATTATCAGTATTAGCCCACGGTTTTCAGTCCTTTTAGTTTTTTAAAAGATTTTGAGAGAACACTAGATGGGAGAGGGGCCAGAGGGCAGCGAGAAGCTGACTCCCTGCTGAGCAGGGAGCCCCACGTGGGGCTCAAGCCTGGGACTCCAGGATGAGGACCTGAGCTGAAGGCAGATGCTTCACCGACTGAGCCACCAGGCATGCCTGATTCAACAATTTTAGAAAATACAAAAAAAAAAAAAAAAAAAAAAAATTTTAGAAAATACGTTGTTTCTCCTTCTTAAAAATATGTGGTTTGGGGGCACCCTCCCTCTCTCCCCGCTGCTTGTGCCCACGCACACTCTTAAATCTTAAAAAAAAAACAACAAAAAAAACCAAACCTGTGGTTTGATTCCCAGTACCCTATGGTACAATGGAATCTTGGATCTTGACTGGTTGCCTGGGTTTGTGTCCCTGCTCCTTTACTTGGTGGTCAGGCCCCCTGCTGTTTGTAGATGCTTATAGTTGTCCATAATAAAATTAAGAAAACACCTCAGTACAATCTATGGTTAGCAAATTGACATGGTTCACTTTGGTATATAGTTCAAATTCCTACATAGGAGCAGAGAACCCAGGGCACCAACCAACAACTGCAGGCTACCAGGCCAGTCAACAGATGTGGAGACAAGAGGAAGGGACTTGGTTTGACATTACTCGAAAAGCTCTCAAAATTTATAAATCTTGGGGACAATAAAATTTAGCCACATTTTTTTTTTTTTAAAGATTTTATTTATTCAAGACAGAGAGAGAGAGAGAGAGAGGCAGAGACACAGGCAGAGGGAGAAGCAGGCTGCATGCAGGGAGCCCGACATGGGACTCGATCCCGGGTCTCTAGGATCATACCCCGGACTGAAGGCGGCGCCAAACTGCTGGCCATCGGGGCTGCCCATCCACATTTATTTCTAAGTGTGATGCTTGGGGTTTTTAATGCATAATGATTACAAAAAGCTGGCTAGCCACTTTAAAGACTCCCTTAATTTAAAAATGGAATACTGTGAGGTGCCTGGAGGGCTCTGTTGGTTAAGCATCTGACTCTTGACCTCAGCTCAGGTCTTGATCTCAGGGTCGTGGGTTCAAGCCCGCTTTGGGCTCCACACCCAGTGTAGAGCCTACTTAAAAAAATTTTTTTTTGACAAGAGGAGTTTGTTTCTTGTCCCTCCAATGGTTTACTCAGTGCAATGTTTTAAAAACCAGAAGGTGAGGTGGCTTCCTCCCTAAGGCCTTCATGATGTGGGAGGAGAGGGGAAAGGTCTGGAATCAGAGTGACCAGGGCCTAGATCTTGTTACCCTTGACTAGCAGATCAGGCTTTGGCCCTTAATTTCTGAGTTTCAGGCTCCCCAGCTATGAAAGCTGAACCTAATACCTTATCTGCTGGGCAGTGTGAAGATGAAAAGCAGCCATTACAGACTGAAAAAGAATCTCTATTATAAGGCTGTGAACCAGGAAAAAAGTGGGAATGAGGGAGGCTCAGGGTTCAAACTGCTGAGGTTCCCTTCTGAAAGGGGAGGCGATCAGAGTTGCTTCAGATTGAACAGTATCATCAATGTGCCCACCTTACTCCACAGCCTACAGAAACTGGCAAATTAAGACTGGCTTTTACTTAAATTCATGAATAACAAGTATTTAAGTTCAGATGAAAAGGGAACAGGTAAGAACAGAAAGATTCTTTGCCAAACGTCCAGCTCTCGGAGATTGCCTTCCAGAAACAATATAGATTATGCGGTTTTATAAACCGGGCAGAGGCTGATCTTTAAAAGCAAACAGCTTTTAAAAACTGAAAAGGGTGAATTTATTCTAACTTCTTCAAACCAAGTATTTTTGGTCAAAGAAATACTTTTTTTTTTAGCCTTATCTCAGTAAGTGAATTTTAAAAGGCTTTACATAGATTTAAGAATTATTAAAATGGTTTTCTAATGCTAAAACTAAATGCTAAAAAGATGTCACTATAGGGCAGTGTATTTTCGATTTATTCCTATGCACATATGCAGTGTACAGAAGGGCAGTTACATGAAGCCCTCCTAACTTTAAAATGTGGAAATTGGGTTACATTTGACAGAGTTAGTCCACCTGAAACTAACACTGCATGTTAATTACACTTCAAAAAAAAAAAGAAAAGAAAAGAAAAGAAAAAAACCCACCCCAAACCACTGTGAATCAGTTCAGGGCTGTGCCCACAGCTGAGGCTGACATCAAAAATCCACCCCGGGGGCACCTGGGTGGCTCAGTGCGTTGAGCTTCCTTCCGACTCTGGGTTTCCACTGGGGTCCTGATATGGGATTGTGAGATGGGCCCCAACCCCTCTCCACTCAGCAGGGTGCCTGCCTGGTCCTCCCCCTCTCCCCCCCCACTCGTACATTCTCTGAAATCAAGCTTTAAAAAGAAAATTCACCCTAAGTGTTCATACAGCTAAAGATGAAAACATCCACCAAAGGGGCAGAAAGAACCCAGGTCTGGCACTAAAAAAGGAGGGTGGAGTGGAATCCTCTGGAGTCTCCACCTCCCCTGCCAGTTGTGCCAACCACAGCTGGGTCCGCCCAGTGAAGAACAGAGGCTGTGGGGCTCCCTCTGCCAGGGGTCTGCTGCCCCAGCAAGGGATTTTAGTTCCTAATCCTTGGTCGAGTGTGCCCAGGAGAGGCGGGCACTCTGGGCCCGAGCCCTAAGGGGCTAGAGGTCACTGAGATGAAGCCTCTGTGGGGTGGGCCAGCAGCCACTCCGCTGCACGTTGGGTCTCAACAGGATGCCTGTCCGGAGTAGAGATGGGACCACACAGACCACACGCTGCCTCCAACTCTGTCTTGTAACTTTTCTCAATTCTAATTAAGAGGTCTTCTAGCAAGCATATTTGGAAACTGTCAATTCTCACCAGATTTTAGTATTAAAATGATTATTTATTAAACATTTGGTAAAAATTATGTGTGGGTAAACATCTGAAATGCCTGGTTTTCTGGGCCACTTGAATTATTTAGCTTTTCAGAAAAAGTAAACAGGCCAATTAAACAGTGGATTACTAAACATTAAAGCTACTATTCAAGGTACACTTGCAGGCGCCTTAGCAAGTTCACATTACATTTCCAGCCTCCCCAACAGGAGAGCAGGTGCCCTAATCATCTCCAGAGGCTCAGGACCACCGGCTCCAGAGCCGGGCCACCTGCCACTTCCTAGGTGTGTGACCTCCATCTTCTCAGCTCTAAACTGGGTCAGAGACTAACACGCTCTGTATTACAGGGTAGTTGTGAAGACTAAATGAGCCAATACACATGAAGCATTTCAGTTTCTGGCACATGGTAAGCACTCAGTAGAACTTAGCCATTATAATCCTCCCATTTTACAGAGGGAAAACTGAATGATAGTTTCATGTTCTAGATTAAGTCCATCTAAATAGGGAAAAACATTTGGGAACAGAAAAAGCTGGAAGGTCAAGTTTTTCATTTCTAGGTTAGGGGATAAACATGAAGGAGAAAGTGAAGATATTTTAAAACACATTTCACATTTGGAGATAACTGAAAATACATTTTCTTGGTGTATTAATTATACTGGTGAAGAAATTACCAAGTACTAATAAGATGGTAACACATCCAGCTTATTCCTTATAAAGGAGAAGACAAAACTCCTGATCAGTTTACTGATATTCCAAATACTTGTGTTTACTGTTTTTAATGTGGAAAACATTTCTAAATATTCTGTAACCTTTTGAATTGGGGCAGTTTCCAAAAATGATGCTAATTTTGGGTTATGAATATACATGGCTTTCTTTCGATTGAACTCCTTATGACTTGTTTAAATCATATCCACTGTTGGGGCGCCTGGGTGGCTTGGTGGCTCTGTGGTTGAGCGTCTGCCTTCAGCCCAGGGCGTGATCTTGGGGTCCCAGGGGCGAGTCCCATATCGGGCTCCCTGTGTGTAGCCTGTTTCTCCCTCTGCCTGTGTCTCCCATGAATAAATAAAATCTTAAAAAAAAATCATATGCACTGTAATAACTGGAAAAGAACTGGTCTTTAGATGAATACCGGTATTTGTATTTGTGTTTGGCTCCACACCTGGTATCCTTCCTACAACTTTTAGGGTTTGATTTCACATCCTGCAGAACTTCTGCTGAACCCTGAGTGCCTGTCCTTCCTTCTGGCCCCCAACCCTGTAGACACACTAACGAGCTCAGGCCAGCAAAGAAAGGAGGAATATACTGTTTGGAAGCGTATCATGCGCTCTTCCTCCTGAGAGGCAGTTACGGTTTCCATCAACAAAGTCTCGAGCGTCCACCCAGAAACTATTCTCACCTGACCAGCCTGTCAGCCAGGGACGCTCCCCATCCACCCTGCTGGAAAGAGAACTGAGAAAGGAAAAAAAAGTCCGTTACTACTCATCCGTGTAATCCGCGCATTTTAGAAGCGGGGCGTTTTGGTCGGCGCCGGGTTTCCCTCCTGCTCCCGGACTTCCTGCCCCCTCATGTGCTGCCCTCACACGTCATTTCAGGAATTAACTGCAGCGCCCCGGGAAATCGGGGTGGGGGGGCGTCTTCTTTCCTACCAGCTGGGCCCCTCACCGGCATCTTACTGAGAACTAACAGTCATTTCTACTTAGAAAAGCCACTGAAATTCATACACACGAGACAACAATCAACTGTATGCGCAGTCGGGAAGCGAGGCCCGGGCCGTACATTTCCAGGATTCTCAAGGAATAAGGAAGTGAATCACAGGGCTCAGGGGGTGACGTTTTGAAACTATATGTTCCTATAAATTTGGGAGGCCCTTCCTTACTGCCCAGACACAGAAAATTGAGGAAATCATGTTTGAAAAGACAAAAAAAAAAAAAAAAAAAAAAAAAATCCACCGCGGGAACAGCTCTGAGAGGTACTTGGTCGCCCCGAGGTCGAACGTGTCCTCCCCTCGGGCGGGCGGGCGGGCGGGCGGCAGCGGTCCCGGGGATTCGGCCGGCCACGTCCCCGCCCGCCCCTCGTCCGCCCCTCGCCCGCCCCCGCCGCGCCCCCGCGGGGCCCGAGCAACAGGGACGCCCTCCCCGCCCGCGGCTCCGAAGCGGCCCGGACGTCGCGGGGCAGGGGCAGGGGCAGGGCGCGGGCGCGGGGAGGTCGCAGCCAGCGAGCCGCCAGGCCCGCGGCCCTCGGGGGGCGCCGCCCAGAGGGGGACCCGGACGTGTGCGGACCGAGCGGCGGTACCTGGGTGATGGAGTCTCCGAAGAGCAACACCCGCGGCCAGAGCAGGGACGACCCGCCGCGCGCCGCCTCACACAGCGCCATGTCGCTTACCAGCGAGCGGCGGGGCGGGGCGGGGCGGGGCCGGATATCCGGGCGGGGCGGGGGGGCGGGGCGGCACCCGAACGGTCCGTCGCCCTCCTGTCGCCCGTGGGGTGCCTGACGCCGCACCCCCGGGGCTCCTCGAGCTCGACTCTTTGGCGACCCACCGGTCACTTTTAACACCTGCCGTTGCCCCTTGGAAAGCTCCTTTTTGTCCGTTTACAAAACGCGCTCTGCTGGTTGGTTCATCCCGGCGGTCGGGGGCGGGGCGCCCGCGGCCCCTCCCGGGGAGTCGGCCCGGCGGGGTCGCGCGGCAGCTCCCCGCACCCGAAGGGAGCGCACCCCCCACGCGGGGTCAGATGCTCCGCAAAGGGCAAGAGCGTGAAGAGCGGTGGGGGGTAGGTGCTTCCGAGGGACTCGCTCATCACACAGCCCTCCTTAAAGGGACTCCGCCATCGGTTTCGACCTCAGAGAAAACCTTAGGACGTTTGCTAAAGACGGGAAGGCAATGGCTTCTCGGCCTTTGGCTAAGATCAAGTGAAGACAGGAAGGCAGACTCTTCAAGGACGATGGGGTTTTGCAGTAGCGGAGAGAAATGAGCCGAGGCGGGGATCCAGAGCCAAGGAGCAGCGTGAGGGTATTAGGATGTACAACTGCTACAAGGTAGAGTGATTAGTTGCTCAACCATCTCCACAGGCTTCTTGCTGAAGGCAGGCAGGGTTGGGAGGCTGAGGAACTGAAGCGGATCCCCAGCAGGATTCCAGAGGGGCCAGGACAGAGCCAAGGTGGGGGCCCACTAGAAGACACAGGAGCTCCAGGACTCAGGAGCTTGACTCAAGTTTGGCCAGAGCCGGGGTCACCTCAGCCACGCAGTGGAGTTGGATGGCTGTGATAGAAAATGAGCCAGAAGGATGTTTTGAGACAAGTGAACTGAAGGAGAAAACCAGAAGAGCAGGGGGGGGAACAGCACAGAACAGCAAAGCCGACATACCTCGCTGTGGCTGGGATGGACGGTGTCAGGTGGGAGACTGGCTGGAGCCGGAGAGGCAGGGAGGGCGATGCAGAGCATAACCAAGTCCTCGGGCCAGTTCCCTGGCTTCACCTAGAATCACCTGGGGGAGCTTTAAAACTGTGCTGATGAAGGACCCTCACTCCAGACCAACTCATTTTACTTCTGATGGTGAGATGGGGGCGTCCGTGTGTCTTACTGCTCCCCACGTGATTCCAGCGTGCAGCCCAAGCCCCTGGCTTCGGTCAGGTGTCTGGACTTGACCCTAATTATAAGGAAGCCCTGCAGGGCTTTCAGCAGGGAAGGCCTGAGAACAGGTGTGTGCATCTCAGGACTGGACCACAGGGAGACAGGGAGGCTGTGGCAGGACCCAGAGGGGACCGGTGTCAGGGACTCAGAGCCCCAGTGCAGAGAAGACAGGGACAGACAGACTCAAGAGCAACTGAGAATCCTTGACTCAGACTGGTTACCTTGGAGAAAAGACAACTCCCTTTTACTCTATATATTGCTTTTTTTTTTAAAAGATTTTATTTATTCATTCATTCATGAGAGACACAGAGAGAGAGGCAGAAACACAGGCAGAGGGAAAAGCAGGCTCCATGCAGGAAGCCCGATTTGGGACTCGATCCTGGGACCTCAGGATCACGCCCTGGGCTAAAGGCAGGTGCCAAACCGCTGAGCCACCCAGGGATCCCCTATACATTGCTTTCTAAGATAATCTATGATAACAAACTTTTACGTGACACAAAAGGTGACCCTTAGAGCTTCGGTTTGAGTCAGAGACAAAGTGGTGTATCTTACAGAAATATTTCATTTCAAGTAAAAGTTCAGATCTGTGCACTCGGGTCTCTCACTAGGAGGCAGGAAAGGAGTGCTCGGTGGCTCTAAGTCACCAAGAGGTGAGGCGAGAAGAGCATGAACAGGGCTGGTGGAGTTTAGGGGCTGTGGTTGGCAGACACTAGCTTGCCGGCCAGTGTGAGCCACTCTCGAGTTGGGCTGTGAAGGGGAGAGCGAGCTTCTGCACGTGCCTGGCCCTCCCACCCCCCGCAGAGGCGTCAGGCAGACCCCCAACACCACCCTGCTCACCTGGACTGCACCCCAAACTCCTGTGTCCAGTTAAACTGGCAGGTCTGAACTACACGTGCTTCAGGAAACTGGCCTAATGACCACACACAGCAATGCAACCACTCACAGCTGAATACCCTTGAACTTAGCTGTAAAAAATTAGTCTGAATCTCTGAACTGAATGTGCAGATATTAAGAAAATATCACCGAATCCCGAAAGTCGTAATTTTACAAATGCACAAATTACAGAATCTGCCAAGAGGATCGGGAGGGAAGGAAGAGAAAAGGCGCGTTAGGTGATCATCTCTATTAATTCACATTCAGAATATGGGTAAGAAAATACAAACCATCATGCATTTTCTTCCCTTAGAAAGGACACCGCGACATTCTGGTTCAGTTGCTAGGAGCCGATCTTTAAGGTTTCCAGGGCAGCTGTGCACGTGCCTGGAAGCAGAATCAATGCATTCTGAAATAACAGGCCTTTTATTTAGGAGTTCAGGAATCCTGGGCAAATTAGTTGGTAATTTAGGAGTACTTAAGCTGTTGGAATAAAGGCCATTTAACATCATGAGTAAATAGGCTACGCCAGAGAAACTAACGTATTTTATTTTAAGTAACAGAAGCAGAGTCGAGCATTAAAAAAAGCTTTAACACGTACAGAGACCTCGAGGTGTCAGTGGACCGGTGTGAGGGCCTCGTACAGTCTCTGCGCGGCGAGCTCCACCATCTCTCGGAGGGACTCATCGTCCTCGCTTCCTTCTTCGCACTCTACAGTCTGAAAGTGAAAGCAGACAGGCCTTTCACCCGAAGTGTCTAGAGTGTTCTATGGAGGATAAAGTCAGAATCATCATTTCCGGGAGGGGAGAGAGCCTGGCCTCTCCAGAGCAGAGCTGCTGCCCTGCAGGCTGCAGGCCCAGAGGCCCGGGGTGCAGAGACTCGACAGCACGATCACCGGGTTTAATTAGAGGTTAATTTTGGAAAAATGGAATACATGGAAAATCTAGTGAACTATATTTACTCCAAAGCCCATATATTGACCCAGTAAGTGACAACTTGAATTCAGTCTTTGTAACACAAGTTACTTAGCAAGCGACAGGTGTGCTCATCTACTCAACATTTGGTATTACATTTGCTTTAGATTAATAATCTAGTTATTTCTCAGTGACAAACACTAGGTTTAAAATTTTTTTTATCATACTGTAAATATTGCTCATATTAAAACTTAGTAAAGAAAAAATGGCACCCTCAAGTCTATATAACTTAATGATGTCCAGATCACCATCTCCTGGATGGGTACATGGACAGCACTCCATGTCTCCGTGTACACCATACACATAGTCTATTTATTCAGTGACTTTATTTACTGTCTCCTACTCTTGTATATTTCAATCTCTTGCAGTTTTGTTTATATGATAATTAATATTAAGATAGAAATCCTTGTATATATATTTTTGCTTGAATTATCATTAACTTGTCTAATTATTTTCTTTGATTAAATCCAGCAAGTGGAACTGTGGATAAAGGTATTTACTTTTCTGAGCCCTTCTAGGCATTTCACCAAACTATCCTGCGGAAAGAATGTGCCACCTCATTTACAATCTCCTCCCCACCCCAAATCGCCCCTGAAAATAAATGGTTTTCCTGTTTTCCCCGGTGTGGGGTCACAGCACTCTTGTTCATCTGTGCCCACATGAAAAGCAAACAGGGATATATGGAACTTTCGATCTGTATTTCCTCTAATTATTAGTGGATTGGATCTGAACGGTTTTTATTTTAAGATTTTATTTATTTATTCATGAGAGACACAGAGAGAGAGAGAGAGAGACAGAGACACAGGCAGAGGGAGAAGCAGGCTCCATGCAGGAAGCCCAACGTGGGACTCGATCCAGGGACTCCAGGATCACACCCTGGGCTGAAGGCGGCACTAAACCGCTGAACCACCCGGGCTGTCCTGAACAGTTGTTTCATGTGCTTGCTGCCTATCCATATTTCTTCTCTAGTTAATCGCTTGGCTATGTTCTTAGCTTTTGTTTCTAGTGGGGTAAGATAATCTAGTGTCTTCTCAGAGCATCTATATAGTCAAAGATGTAAAAGAAATTTAAAACTTATGTTATTCATTTGGGAGAACTGTTCTAATCTTCAAAAACAAGCCTGCAAGATACACTTATTCATTTATGCTCTAGAAATAGTTCTGTAAGTTATGTAGGATCTCTATTGTGAGACCAGAGCAGGGCCCCCGATCTCAAATCCCATTTGAGAAATTCTGGAAAAACCACTTGGATCCTGCTGGTAAAACAGGAGAGCAGCTTCTCTGAACAAATCTAGAGTCAACCGGATGCCAAACAAGAGAAATGCTGGGGTAGACTCCGGCCTCTCATGGAGAAGGAAAATCATGGAAAATACACGGGAAACGTGTGGTGTGCAGCAAGGCGGAACAATACTTAGGACAGAACAGGGAAAAAAGCAAGAACACAGGGCACCTGGCCAGCTTAGTCAGAAGAGCATCCAACTCTTGATCTTGGGGTCGTGAGTTTGAGCCCCACAGTGGGTATAGAGATTACTAAAAAAAAAAAAAAAAAAAAAAAAAAAAAAAAAAAAGCTTAAAAAAAAAGATACAGCAGGAATGTGTAAGTTTATAGATAATAACATAAAAAGCCCGGAAAAAGCACATCTGGAAGGAGAAGCCGAAATGGGCAAGTGAGATGTTGGTGTGAGACCAGAGATTACTTTTGTTTCCACTTTTTTTCCCAAATGTCCTGAGATGTGGGAAGGTGCAGCTACTTACCCGGGTCTCCAAGTTTATATTAGCAGTTTTCCCGTCCACTGTGACGCTGAGAACAGAACCATCTTTTACGCTTACACAGTCTTCTCCAAATATGTCCCTTAAGATAAATGAAGATGCCATATTAGTGAAAAATGCATTTACGAGTAAGTCAAGTACATTCTGATATATTTGGGGAAAAAATAATATTGAAGATTGCCCCTAGTTCCAAAGTAGAATACTTCTATCTATATACTTCTATCGGTTCCATGATCCTGGGGTCCTGGGATTGAGGCCTGCATCAAGCTCCCTGCTCAGTGGGGAGTCTGCTTCTCCCCCTCCTTGTCCTACTCATGCTCTCTCTCTCACTTTCTCTCCCAAATAAGTAAGTCTTAAAAAAAAAAAAAAAGAATTCTTGAGAAAAGGGGAAAAATCTAGTATCTGGTTTAGAAAAATACTGAGTTTTAAAGGTAATTCATAGTTTATAGACTTACTATCTGAGAAGAGTCCAGAAAACATTCTTAACACAGAATTCGCATTTAAGGAGAATATATATCAGTTCTTAAAGGCACAGTAACACCAAGTGAAGAGTTTAGTACTTGTCCTTAATAACGATGTAAGAATCTTTGTCAACTGTGCCAGAGATGGCAAACCAAGAAGGTCACAGGTATTTGGAACTGGCTAGAGTGTTTAGCTGGAAGGATGCGGTTCAAACAACCTTACAGATACAAACACAGACATCCAGAGTCGTGAAGTGACCTGTCTGAGCCTCACGACCATCAGTGAGCCAGAACTAAATCCCGGCCTCCTCCTCCCTGCCCTGCCTCGCCACCCCTTGTGGGGCAATAATAAGGACAATACTTACTGGAGCATGATCTCCAGCCTCTTGCTATAGACGTGCATTTCTAATTTTTTAGAAACCTTCTGTACTGCACCTGGGGGAAAAAAAGCAACATAGTTCCATTTCCAAATTCTTATTTAGAATTATTCCTGAGTCAATAATCAGAATACAGCTGCTGATAAGGTAAGATGATCACCTATGGAATCCTTCAAGTGATAAACCATTTACCTGCTGAAGCAAACCGATATTTTCGTCACTTTTGTTCTTGTTAAATACAGAACACAGAGTGACATTTAAGATTACTTTAAATTTTATTTGTTTGTAAAATTTATTTGTAATGTTTCTCAAACTTTTCTGCATTTTATTTATGAGCGGAAGTGAACCTAGAACTCCAGGAGTTCTAGGGGCATGTCCAGGCTCAGAGATCTCTGGAGTTTTTGTTTTACCTAAAACGTTATATAACTTTTGCATTCTATTATTTAATTTTCTTTTTCTTGGATAATATATAGCTTAAATGGTAGCTATCCATCCACTATGATGCAAATGATTATTTTGTTTGGAAAAAAAAATTTCAAAATCAGGTTTTTAAAAAAATTTTTAGTTTAAGTAGGTTCCATACCCATTGTAGGGCATCAACTCATGACTTTAGCGATCAAGAGTCACATGTTCTACCAACTGAGCCAGCCAGGATCCCCCCAAAATAAGTCTTAAAGAATATCTGAGGGGCACCTGGGGAGCTCAGTCAGTTAAATGTCTGCCTTTAGCTCAGGTCATGATCCTGGGGTCCTGGGATTGAGGGAGCTTAACTGACTGAGCCTCCCCAGGTGCCCCTAGCCAAGTAACTTTCAATTTAAAAATAGAAGCAGTTAATAAAAACGGAAAAATAAGTAGAAGCAGTCACTTAACAAGAATTTGAGAGATACTATGTGCAAGGCACTGTGCTAGATGTGGAAATTATAAAACTAAATTCAAATCTTTTTAATTTAATTCTACTATATATAATGCACATAGGATGATTTTAATAAAATTACTATTTAAAATCATTTGCCTGTCATATTACTTAGCTCCCCCTTCCCCAAACAAAGTGATCTAATGGTTCAGGAAGATGACCTGGAGTTTCAAATGTGCCCCCAGATCACTAAGTATCCCCAGCCCGTCACCAGCAGCAGAACAGCGAGGAACTATCTGGCAGTTCCTCAGAAAGTGAAACCTTCAGTTAGCCTATGACCCAGTAACTCTACTCCTAGGTGTAGACCCAAGAGAAGTGGAAACATATGTCTACACAAAAACTTGTACATGAATGTTGAGAGCAACATTATCTATAGTAGCCAAATGGTAGAAACAACCCAAATGACTATCAGCTGATGAATACAGAGACAAAATGCTGTACATATACACAATGGAACATTATTTTGCCATGAAAAGGAAGAAGTACTGATTTTTGCCAAAACATGGATGAAACTTGAAGCACTGTGCTCAGGGAAAGAAGCCAGTCACAAAAAAACCATGTATTATTATTCCATTTATATGTAATGTCCAGGAGAGGCAAGTCCATAGACACAGAGAGTAGGAAAAGAAAGTAGATTAGTGGTTGTCTTGACTGGGGGCTTATCACTAAAGAATATGATTTTTTTTGGTGGGGTGATATAAATGTTTTCAAGCTGACTGTGGTGAATCTACTTTGTGCAAAAGAACCAAATTGTCGTTTCTCTTAAATTATTCTATAGGTTAGACTATAGTTACTTTGATTGTTTTCAATTCATGAAGCTTTTTCCTTCTTTTCAAAAAAATACAGACCTCGTTGGCATATAGCACTATATTACAGATTTAATATCTGTACACATAGCAAAATGATCATAAGAAACGTAGTTAAGCATCTATCACAACAGTCACAGAAGTATTTTTCCTTGTGATGAAGTAGTTTCATGAGTTTTTTTTAAAGTTTATTTATTTATTTATTTATGATAGACAGAGAGAGAGAGAGAGAGAGAACGAGGCAGAGACACAGGCAGAGGAACAAGCAGGCTCCATGCCGGGAGTCCGACGTGGGACCCGATCCCGGGACTCCAGGTTCATGCCCTGGGCCAAAGGCAGGCACCAAACCACTGAGCCACCCAGGGATCCTCAGTTTCATGAGTTTTTAACTGAATACACAACGAACCAGATGTCAGCCAAGAAACCTATATAATAAAACTTTATACTTTAATTATAATCATTAGTCCTATTAAGTCCTATTAAATAGTCCTATTAAATAGTCCTATTAAATAAGCATTTACCAGATGTGTAAAATCTCATAAAATACATTAAAAAAAATCTAAGCTACGAAGCTATTATAAGAAACTTTCCAAAATGTGAGTGCATATGTATGCATATTTGCCTATTTATCATAATATTTATGAGAAACTCCTCCGATACATGAGACTATATGTGTACAATGTGAGATCAATTATACATGTGTATACCTGCCCCTAATAGGTGTGTGTGTCAAAACAGGACACAGACATACTGAAAACCAGTGCAGTGTAAAACAGAGGAATGTTAATGGAATAGAAGAACATAAAGGAATACATTTTGAAAATGCTTAAGCTTTGCTGTGTGTCCTCGGTGAGAACAGGAGACACAGAAACTGAAATTGGGGTAAAACACACACAGATACAAACCCAAGTTGTGTTTCTAAATCTGGACCCAAGGGCCAGCAGGCTAAGAAATGAAAAGGGAGTGAAACACTAGTAAAGAGGAATCAGACTGTTCACAGAAGGTGCCTCTAGAAGAGATCTGGCAACCTTCTGTGGATGGCCACACTGTATTTCAGGCTTTGTGAGCCACGTGGTCTCCACAGTAACCACCCAACTCTACTATGGGAGCTCGGAGGGCAGCATTAGACAATATGTGAACGAATGGGCATTGCTGTGTTTCAATAAAACTTTACAAATACAGGTGGGGGGCGGGACTTGGCCTGTGGGCCCCGGTTGTTAACTCTGCTAGAAAATGTTACAATACCAAGTTTGGATAGGAGAAAGTCAATTTCTTAAGCAGTAAGTATACAGAATGAATGTCCTCCACTTCCCCACATGCAACAAAAGAGGGAGCGTGTTGGTCCTCATAATATTTTTCACCTCCCGCAGGAGCAAGTACTGCTTATTAGAAACCCTGTCACTTAGCCCCATGGGTGACAGCTCTCCACGCTAATGTATCACAGACACTCCTCAGTCTTGTCTCTTGAAAATTCATCTTGTCTGTTTTCTCTCACCATCTGTATCTAACCCAGCAGGAAATACTGCTGGCTTTGTCTTCAAAGTGTCTCCAGAACCTGAGCACTTTCTGCCACCTTCACCACCTCTGCCTGAGGTCCTCCCCCCACCACCTGCAGGGCCACTGAGTTCCTGAAACACCTGCTTTCTTACTTGCCCCGCCAGTCCCCTCTTAACGAGCACCAGAGCAATCCTTGGAAACCTTACAATGTAACCCACTTCAGACTACAAGTCCGAAGTCCTTAAAATGGCCCCTTAAACCCTATACATCTGCCCCCGCTCCCTCCAAACCCTCTGAAGCTGCCCCGGTGCTCACTAGAGTACCAGTTCCCAGAGGGTAACGATCTGCTGCGGTCGCTGCTCTGCCCTAAGCACCTAGAATAATGCCTGCCCGACAAAAGGTGCTTGATAAATATCTGTCAAATGAATGTGAGCTATGCCGGCCACTCATTACTCCAGAAGAACAGAACAGCCTTTTCTTAATACATCACAAAGCAGGGAAGAAGAGGGAGTACAGGGCAGCCAGCTAATTCGGCACAATTAACTCATGGAAGAACCCTATTCTGACCTGTCCGCTATGAATCCCTGCTCCAGTGCCCAGAGGCTAACCTTAGGAAACAATGTTTACACATTATTATTGTTATTAAAAATGGAGCACTCTTAACAGTCATTTTTAAGTCAACTCCCACAGATCAGAGTGAGGGTACACTTTCACTCTGGACCAGAGAATACTGAGAGAGAGAGACGCAGCATCAAGTCAGACCAACCTATGAGAGCTCACACGTTCTCTCCTGTATGACACAGACGTGAAACGTTGGGGGATTATCTTTTTGTTTTTCAGCCAATCACATAGTGGCTTCACCCCAACTGTAGGTGGCATCTTGCCAACACAGTTGACAGTCTCAGGCCCAACACGCCCCGTAACCCCTGCCCCATCACACTGTGTGGAGCGGGGCTCAGGAGAGCTAGGACATGACATACCCTGGAAGACCCCCCAGCATCCTCATTGGCCTAGAAACACACCATTCTCGCACAGAAGTTTCCTTTTCCAGAAAAGCACATAAGTATCTGACAAAAATACTGATTTCAGGTGATTGTATCGCAAAACAGACTGCATTCTACAAAAAGACTGTTATACATTATACAACAGGAAGGAGCCCTGGAGGTTAAAGCAATTAAATTCCGGGGTATGTGGTGTGAACTGAACGAGCCTAAAGAGGGCTCTGATCCTGAATGGTGGGCCCGCTCACGGCCCTGCATCTGAGCCTTTCACTCTTGCTGTCTGCATTCCGCTCCGTCCCTCGCATCCCTGCCCCTCACTGCTGCACCCCAGGTCCCCCTCCCACATACCCCCACCTTGTACTTTGTCCTTTGTATCTCTATCACCTAAGATAAGAAAAATGTAAAATAGTAAGATAAGAAAAAACTGACCGCCTTTAAGGCTGTTCTGCTGCGAGTGAGGTTCCGTGCTCGGGGGCAAAGTCTGTGACGTTGAATGAGCACCAGGGGCAAACCCAAGGTCCTCGGTGCCCCTGTGGCTGGTAGAAGCGCACAGGTCCTGCTCCTGTGTTGCATGCACACAGGGGCATCCGCTCCCCACCAGTTACTTAATCCAACTAAGACAAGTCAAGTCCTCAGTGGTGTCTAAAATTTTTACCATTTTTCACTATTACTCAAAACAAATACAAATGCTTACCAGTACCTCAGATGAATAATTCAGATTTGTCCAGGTATTTATTCATTATATAGATGCGGTCAGTTATGAGAAGATGGATTATTAAGTATCCAGCTAAATATTTTTTCCTCTTGCAATCAGACTACCTACTTATTTTTTTTAAATTTCAAGACAGAGAACCATTGTCAGAGAACAAGACCTGGTACCATGAGAAGGGTAAAGGCTGGGAGGCTTCCCCAAATTCTTCAAGGGTGGGGCACCTGGGTGGCCCAGTGGTTGAGCATCTGCCTTTGGGCATGACCTGGGGTCCTGGGATCAAATCCTGCCTTGGGTCCCCTGCTGCTTCCTCTCCTTCTCCCTCTGCCTACATTTTTGCCTTTCTCAGTGTCTTTCATGAATAAATGAATAAAATCTTAAAAAAAAAAAAAAGTAATTCTTTAAGGGTGACTCCCTCCCCTGGTAGCAAAAAGGGTTACCTTACATGCCAGTGAGGCATTATACTGAATTATGTCTAACATAGACTACAAGAAATCCCACAAAGGTATCTTCAACTATTGTCTTCTTTGATTGAAAATGGCTATTTGGAAAAGAAAAAAGTGACTACAAAAATTGCCCTATGGAGAGATTCCATTCTGCTCAACAGGTTTTACTAAACACCAATAGGGCAGCATATTTTCTTATTAGACATGCTGGATTGATTCAGCAAATATTTTGGAATTTCTGATTAAATTGTTTTTGAGAAGACTGTTACTAAGGAATTTTATCTTAGTGTTCATGGCAACCAGATTTTTGGCAAGAGCACAAATAAAGATCTAGGACAAAAAGTAAAATATTAGTAACATGCATTGTTATGCACATGCTGTATCTTAAAGGCTACAGGAATGGAACAAGCAGATTTCAAGTTCTAGGATTCTGTTTTCTGCTTTTTAGTTCACAGACTATGGGAAAAGTGAAAGAATTATCTGATAAAAATGAAATCATTCCATACCTTTCCTGATTTTCGGGTTGGACTGAACTTCCAGTATCACGGTTGTTACTGTATCTGCGTACATATCGTTGGAAGGGTTTGCTAACCACTGTGAAGCAAAAGGCAGAATTAGGAAGCTGTGAATACAGCCAACTGCAAAAGCTGTGAACCCGACCATTCACGGACTGTACCTATGGGACTTCTGTGTCTAGCATTTTCATTGACATTAACTATTTCCTGAAATTACTAATGCTGGACTTCAGTACTGTGTTTCAGAAGCACACAGCATGGGAAGAGGGTAATATTTTTAAACATTTACTTTAATTACCCACACAAAGCCTAGGACCAGTTGCTCCTGCACATGCCCAGTGCTCTGAGATAGTTTTCCTTGTGTGCCAGGTTAGGATGAGACCAGGTGAATTCTTTCAGGAACGAGTGCCTTCCCTAATGTGTAAGGGGCACCTGGGTGGCTCAGTCGGTTGAGTGTCCAACTCTTGATTTCAGTTCAGATTGTGGTCTTGGGGTCATGAGATTGCCCCAAGCATGGGCTCTGAGCTCAGTGGGGAGTCTGCTTAAGATCTTTCCCTCTGGGGCAGCACCGGTGGCGCAGCGGTTTAGCGCCGCCTGCAGCCCGGGGCATGATCCTGGAGACCCTGGATCGAGTCCCATGTCAGGCTCTCTGCATGGAGCCTGCTTCTCCCTCTGCCTGTGTCTCTGCCTCTCTCTCTCTCTTTCTCTCTCCATTTCTATGAATAAATAAATAAAATCTTAAAAAAAAAAAAAACTTTCCCTCTGACCCCACCCTGCTTGCACACACACACACTTTCTCTCTCTAGAAGAAATGGCTAAAATCTTAAAAAAAAAAAAAAAAGTGTAAGAACAGACCAGCAGATGATCTGGATGGAGAATTTATATGATTCTACCCTGAGGCAGAAAAATGGATGAGGTACCTCCCTGGATCACTTAGTTCCAGGATTCACTTTTGAAGTCCTTCTTTGGGGATGCCTGGGTGGCTTAGTGGTTGAACGTCTGTCTGCCTTTGGTTCAGGGTGTGATCCCAGGGTCCTGGGATCGAGTCCCACATTGGGATCCCCGCAGGGGATCTCCCTCTCCCACATCGGGATCCCCGCAGGGGATCTGCTTCTCCCTCTGCCTGTGTCTCTGCCATTCTCTCTCTCTCTCATGAATAAATAAAAAAACTAAAAAAAGGGCCTTCTTTGAACTTAACAGAGGCCAAGCTATCAAAATCAACCATCAAATTAATTTAGTGTCTGGGTTCCAGATTCTACCAGTAGGAATTTAAAATTCTAATAGTAGGAACCAATTCAATGGTTTCTAGCCTTTGTGTATTTGGGTCATTTTTAATATTGCTGATTCGAATTTTCAAAATTCCACTTTCTTTAAGAGTGCTATGTGACAAGTCTGTTTGTTTCAATGTAACAGAATTTCATTTTTAGCTTGAGCATGTTGGATATTTTGATATAACTGAAGACATCCAGGGCTATCACAAAATCAGTTGAGCCTTTCTCATTTGAGACATATATTCACTACACATATTAAATATTAAGACTTAATTCGTTATTAGTTTCATTTTTCTTTTTAACTAGGCTCCACGCCCAGCATGGGGCTTGAGCTCACAACCCTGAATTCAAAACCCGAGCTGAGGTCAAGAGTTGGGATGCCTAACCGATTAAGCCACCCAGGTGTCCTTAATATTAGTTTCTATGTTACTGGAACTACATAGAAAATACTCAGCTATATCATATTTAAAGCTGATTTGGGAAAGATAAATATGCACATATATACATATTTTTTTCCTGATTGAGAAGAAACAAGTTTTCTCTACAATTATACGTGAAGTCTTAAAAACATTTTTCCCCTCCTTGTTAAGGTAAATGATCCTATCTTACTTCTAATACCACCATTCCTGGCTCCTGTATGACAGTAATATTTTTGAATACTTTCAGAGCAGGTTTTTCTTGAATTTCTAACTCTTCCACATCACCTGAAAAAAAGAATATTAAGACATATAATTTTTTGATAATCTTCCATAAGCATCATTATTCCTTGTTTATATAGAGACAGCTGAAATAAATGTGATACACAATGAAAAAAATTAATTTGCTCATTTATATAGTTAGATTTCAAATAAAGTTTTCTGTGAATTGCTTAGAGCAACTGAAAGATCTCAATGTCAATATGTATTAAAAAAAATTCATATAATGAGGCATGATTTACCTTGGACATTCAACATTAACCACAAACTCTGGTGACTGTCAAACATCTGTGTTTGTATAAGAGATTTAGCCACCAGCATCTTAAAATTTAACATGAGACCAGTCAACTACTGCCACCTAGTCCATTCTGCCTTCATCTACACAGGCTTTATCATTCTACAGGAAAATTCTGTTGTCTAAGAGGAGACCTTCCTGGTCTCCCAGCAACCTCTTAATTAAATATTAATTCAGACATATTTTTTTAACTTTCTGTGTGATGACCTATAATTCTAATATGAGGGTCTGAAGTAAAAAAAGGATTTTCTTTCTATTGGTTTATTCATGGTTGTATTTTGCTATTTGAATTATCAAGAGCATATTAATAAAAAGTGTAATTTGTAATTCAAAGTGTTCCTGCTTATTAGAGGGAATCCACACCTTTTAACTCAGGCATTGTCTCTCATTCTGTTCATAAATAGAAATCTCTAACTCAAAATGGTCTAATATGAAAACAGAATAGGTGGGACACCTGGGTGGCTCAATGGTTGAACATCTGCCTTTGGCTCAGGGCGTGATCCCAGGTCTGGGGATCGAGTGCTACATTTGGCTCCCTGCGAGAAGCCTGCTTCTCCCTCTGTCTCTCTCTCTTTGTGTCTCTCATGATAAATAAATAAAATCATAAAAAAAAAAAAAAAAGAAGAAAGAAAACAGAATACTGTTTTACTGGCCTTTACCAGTGGTCATGTGTTCTTATAAAACCTGCTGTATAGACTGGTACTGATGGAACAAGAAAACTTATTTTCTGAATAAGAGATAGATAAAAATTTAGCAATAGTATACTAAACCGGATTTTAAACACAAGGAGCAAAGACTACTGATATTTCTAGAGCTTTCAGTGGATCAGGGATAAGAAGTATAATTCAATTAAAAAATTTTATGAGTACATTTTCAAAAATTCACCTAAAGCTGGTAACATGTCCCAGTGAAGTGCAAATAAAATTTGTGCAAATCCTGAGACAATTACCCAAATTAAATAACGTCCTGTCTCAGACATATACTAATTCTTACTCAAAAGCGGAAAATAATTAAATGAATTTTTATAAATATACACACCTGTCAATTTCTGTAGCTGATAATAGAGCAGATTAAAAGGGCCAGTATAGGGAATGGCTTGGGTCTGTTTTACAGTGCTCATGGCCAAGTCAGTATAATCTGAAGAGGAAATTAGGAAATTAGAATAAATACATTTTCAGTGACAATACTCGTCACAACAAAATACGATCTGCAAACACATATGGGGGTAGAGAGAAGTGAAAGTGAAGTAGACCAGAACGTGTTTTCAGAAAGCTTGTGAGGCACTCTTTCACCCCACATTTCCCCCCTTAACTCCCTACCCCCACCCCTACTCCCAGACTAGTTAGCTTAGGCTTCAGCCCTAAGCCAGCAGCCTCACTGCCCTGACAACATCGGGTCCCCGAAGGTCTCCAAGCCAGTAAGCCAGCTGTCCTCTGTTTTCCTCTGGGCATGGCTGCTCCTGATGGCCCTTCACCACCCAACATAAGTGCTACCTGGTCTGCAAAACCTTTCCTGACTCTTCTAGATCTTCTCCCCTTATATACTTATGCACTTCTCTGGATCATTCATCAGTGCTGTGACTAGCTCTTGACAAGAGTGCTTCTCTCATTAGCTTTCCAGGGGCTGGGGCTGTGCTTTGCAGAGTATCTTTAGTCCTCCTGGCCCAGAGTAAGACTGCGCTCACCACTGAACAGAGGAGCAAGTTATGTTCACTGCATGATGGGCTGAAAGCGGACAGCGGGTCCAGATCACAGACGGCTATCTGAGCATTACTATTTCTTGTTCTTTCACACGACACTCATACTCGATTAGTGCTATATGCATAAAATTGAGCGCTGTTATTTAAGAAAATACCATATTTACTGCAAAAGTAATGGTGGCCCAGCATTTACACAGGCACACAACATAAAGGCCCCACAAACAAGGAGACTCTAGGTCCTAAAGATCAAAATGTGTGTATGGGGAGGCCAAGGTTACTATAGAAAATAAAAGCACCAGAACTCCAGTGTGAAAAGTGGAAACAGGCTTGTATAGGGTCAGCAGGAGTGGTCAACCGTCTCAGAGGTGATCTCATGTTCCCAATTAAGAAAAAGTTATTTCAAAAAGAATGCAAACATTTAAATAGTTCAAGAAAGATTCCCCCCCCCCATAAAGCTATGTGATATAAACTCATTAATTTATATTTTATTACTTGGCTATTCCTTAAAATTTGGCCATCAGCAAGAGAAGCATTCATAGATTTTCTTTCAATGTTAAAATCAATTTATATTTGACAATTAATAGTATACTTACTGGAGAGGTCACAAGGAGAAAGTATGTGATAATTAAAGTTTCTTTTAACAAGTATTCCCGAGACCCGCTGGCCTTGTTCTGGTTTTTTGTCTGCTAAAAAGCCCATGACCTATTACGAAAAAAAAAGAAGACAGAATCCTAGAAAATGCAATTATTCAGATACTCAGTCATAATGATGACCATCAGGCATTTGAAATCAAAAGTTGGGTGCTTAACTGACTATGCCACCCAGGCACCCCTGTAGTTAAAACATTTTTAAGTGCTGCATACTGTATTTCTTGAGGGTTTATAATGCACAAGGGCCTAATAAAAACTCTGAAAAGTCCTACTGTGAAGAAATCAGCTTAACCTTGTTCAACTCTACTTCTCCTAAATTGTCTTACTGTAAAACTGTCTCCCTCCCCAAAGCTCAACCAGCAGTTTGGGAAATTCAGTTCTTAGATTCCTAACTGAATACATTTTCTATAGGTATAAGATCGCGTCCAGTAAACTGGCCACTGGAAAGTTTTGTGAACAGGGGTTAATTCAGGAGTAAATACAACCATCTGTCTGTCCTTCGGCAACAAAAGCCTTACATCCTAACTTTTGCTTTTTTTCCTCTCAAACTTAACTGCAAGGAAGGATATTCATCAATTAGCCTTCTCATTTCTGGCTCATTATATAAAAGAATTGCTGTAAAGTTGCTCATTAATATATGTCTGATATTAAAACTTCAGATAATCATTAAAAAGTTTCCCTTAGAAGTATCTTGAAAAAACTCCTAACAGGAGGCACAAATGCCTTACCATATCCCTCTAAAATCTCAGGAAGATTTTTAACTATTTATTTATTTAAAAATATTTTATTTATTTATTCATGAGAGACAGAGAGAGAGAGACAGAGACGTAGGGAGAGGGAGAGCCCGATGAGGGACTCCATCCCAGGACTGCGAGATCATACTCTAAGCCAAAGGTAGATGCTCAATCTCTGAGCCACCCAGGCGGCCCAACTATTTTATTTTTTAAATTCTGAAAATACTATATTTCAATATCAAAAACAGACAATTTTTTATAAGTTCCACCATACCACATTTGTTTGTTTATTTATTTTTTATACCACGTATACATTTAAAAACATGAGGGGATCCCTGGGTGGCGCAGCGGTTTGGCGCCTGCCTTTGGCCCAGGGCGCGATCCTGGAGACCCGGGATCGAATCCCACATCGGGCTCCCAGTGCATGGAGCCTGCTTCTCCCTCTGTCTGTGTCTCTGCCTCTCTCTCTCTCTGTGACTATCATAAATAAATAAAAATTAAAAAAAAAAAATAAATAAAAATAAAAACATGAGCTTATCTTTAGATTCTTTAGGAGAAGGACCAGTGGACAGAATACTATATTAGATGTAGTAATAAAACAGTAATGAATATTTGTTTATTTTCAGAAACAGGGAGGAAAAGAAGTGGTGATGTGGATGACAAAACTATCAAATTCAACTGCACTACGGTCTAATGTACTTGAAAACTTTCTATGTGAAGAAATGAATTAGTAGGACCAGAAGAAGACCTAAAAAAGCAAACGAGTATAATTAATATACTAAGCAAACAGAAAATCATCATTAAGGACATTATCTTGCTTTGATTAAAAGAAGTCTGTATTTTTAAGACATATACATTCCCTTTAGAAAAGGCCTGCATAAAAAAAAAAAAGAAAGAAAGAAAAGGCCTGCATAAGATTAGAAACCACACTGGGACGCCTGGGTGGCTCAGTGGTTCAGCATGTGCCTTTGGCTCAGGGTGTGATCCTGGGTCCTGGGATTGAGTCCCGCATTGGGCTCCCTGCGAGGGGCTTGCCTCTCCCTGTGTCTCTGCCTTGCTCTGTGTCTGTCATGAATAAATAAATAAAATCTTAAAAAAAAAAAAGAAAAGAAAAGAAAAAAAAGAAAGAAACTATAACTTTTTACCTTGGCTAGCTTTTCTCCTCTGAAATTCAAGGTCACAGCTTCTGTATTCCGAGGATTATGAACCTCTATGTGAACTTCATCGTTATCCTCATATTCTCGAATCAGGGCTGCTTTCAATCTGGCCATTTCATTCTGTTCTCCATGGACTAAAATCTACATAGAATGAATTGGAAGAGAGCACAGAGAAACATCCTGAATTTGGGTTAATGACGGTTCCTATCTGACTTAAATATATGACACCGACATATACTTGGAAGTCATTAACTTAAATACTGTGAAGGGCCTCCAATCAGGCTTGTACAGGTATTCTCATTGTTTGCCTTTAAAAATCCTGAAGTGGAACTATTTTAAGAGAGAGTAAAGACTTCCACCTCAGGTTTTGCCACTAATGAGTTATGCAGCTTTATGGAAGCTGGCTTTTTTCTAGACTCCTATGCTCAACTGCCAAGGGCTGCACCACATGACTTCTTTAGCTTCTACCAGCTTTAGATGCATGATTCTTGTATGAAACTAGTGCTATTCTTAAATGCAGAAAATACCCAATTTTCTTTAGATTTCTTAATACAAGACTTTCAAAAGAAGCTTTTTATGGGGGAAAAAATAGACTGGTGATATTTTCTTCCATTTATTATAGTAATACCAAATAAAATATTTCAGAACCAAATGAAATTCCATCTGAGAGATATTTATAGTTGTATTTGAAACCAGGTTCTTCCTATTTACTTTTGCAATCTATACCTTACAAGACCGAGTATTCGTAAACCTGCACACTACTGGTTGATGATTTCTTGCCTGGGCTTACAGAAGCCTACCCAGCATCACTACTAGGCAGAGATGTATGGCTTAGTAAAGAGCCCCGGCTTTGATGCCTGGCTGCTTAAACACTAGCTATGGCAACTTGGGCAAGTTACCTAACATCTCAGTTTTTGCATCTACAAACAGTTGTTGGTTGTAAGGAGTAAGCAAGTTGGTATCACGTGTAAACTATGAGTACGGGGTACCTGGCTGGCTCAGTCGGTAGGGCAGGTGACTCTTGAGTTCGGGGTTGTAAGTTTGAGCCCCATGTCAGGCATAGAGGTTACTTAAAACATGAGAACAGTACCTGGCACATGGTAAATAATAAATGCTAGCTGTTATTTATTATTACCACCAACACTATGGTTATTCTATCACGTAGATACACTTTTGCTGACCTGGTTATTGAAGGAAGGTAAGCATCGAGTTCAATCCAGGAATTTAAACTGTCGGCACAGAGAGAGCCTGAAGAGCAATGAAATGGGGCTGAGGAAGAGGTGGTGAAAGCCGAGAGGAAAAGGCAATACATCTCCTCCCTGGCTCTAACATGCGGGAGAGTTTCCATGAAACACACACACACACACACACACACACACACACACACACACGGGAACCCCTGGCAGGAGCTGCACTGTAACAAGATTCAACACCTCACGATGCTAAAAATTTTTCTCCACCCAAGATTCTGCCGATTAAGGGCTTCTGGCAAATCCCTGCAAGGACTCCCATGCCAGAAAGAACTCAGAATAACAGAAGATCACATGAAAGGGCGCTCGGCATCATCCATCATTAGGGAATGGACGATGGAAACCACAGTAGACATAGAAACCACTGCATGCTTACGGGGAACGGCTAGAATTACAGGAAGGCAAATAGCACGTGCTGGCAAGAACATGGAGAAATTGGAACATCTGTGTACCACTGGGGGGTCACCACAGCAAGTCATCACAGCAAGTTGGGTGATTCCTCCAGAAATGAACAGAATTACCCTGTCACTCAGGGTGAGAACAGGCATTCAAACAGGTGCTCAGAGGCCAGTGTTCACCATCGCACGCATACACCACATGCATGAATATGGTCTATACGGTGTTTACCCGCAAAGGGGAAGGGAGTTCTGATACATGCTATGGTGTAGAGGAACCCTGAATGTAGAAGGTAACATGCTATTGGATATTTTGCTTAATAGGTACAGTTTCTGCTTGGTGCGATAAAAAAAATCTGGGAATAGGTGGTGTGATGGTGCACAACACAGTGGATGTGATTCATGCCACAGAATTCTATGCTTCTTCCATAGAACTTATAGATGGCAACTTATATATTATATATATTTTCCCACAATGAAAAAACCAGCAAAAGGCTATTTCCTCTAAACATCCTTTTTAATACATTCAGAAAGGGCACTCCATCTGCTTCCCCCCCTACACCCTTGTTCCCTGAGTGTTCTGTTGATTAAAAATACCTATTTTTTTTCTAGCTTTCTTCTCTTATCCCCTCTCCAACCTCACCAAAATGTAACTTATTTTTGTTATTACATAAAACTTAAAAAATATAAACAAAACACATCAGTAAGGAGCTATGTGATTTCAGATCTATTTGGATCTTTGATTTTTACTATTATGTGATTTGTCTTTCTCTTCTTTCCCTATTATTGAGCATTTACTCTATGCCAGGCACCATATTACATGCTTTAGATATATGTTCTCTCATCCCTTTCTCACAGCTGCCTTATGAGGCATTATTATCCCTTTTTACAAATAGGGCAGGGAGAAGTTAAGTAACTTGCCCAGGGTTACCCAGCAAGTGAGGGATGGAGCTGGGATTCAAAACAGTCACCAGCAAAGCCTGTGGTCTTAAGTTATTGGGGAGGCAGCAAAAAATGACAGAAAGAGCCCTGAGTTGGGGTTGGGGGAGCTGATGAGGGACCCCAGGTAAGTGGAGACAAGCAGAGCGCACACCTTCCTAACTCAGCAGGGAGCTGCAAAGGTCAGGTCCAGGTGCAGGCAGAGGCCCCCGGGGAAGAGCTACCCTAATGACAGGCAGCGTTTGATTTGAAAACCAAATCGGCTACAGTCTCTTGGGTATGTTTTCTTCCCCTTTAATGTCATAAATCAAATTCATAGACTAACCACATGAGGCGGTTTCAAAGCACGAATAAATTCACTGGTTTGCTGGTAATCTGTGTGAGCAGAGAAAGAAATGTAATCAACAGACATTTTCAGTGGTAGCTTCTGTCCAGACATGGTAGTGATCTCTTCTGGCTCAGACATGATATGCTGTTAAACAGAAACAAAAATAAAAGAAACAAAACAAATAAACTACCCAATTAGAAGAGAAAAGGCACATTTTCTATTTGTTACTGCAGCCAAAAACTTTTACGTTAAATTCGGGACTGTTAGCACACAAAGCGTTTTAACAATGGACTCAGTAAATATCAAATACTTATGTTCTTGGTCAAGCAAATATTTTATCAGGAAGGTAAGCAGGTTAGCTAAAATTCAATGTATTTGGAACATAGGAAGTGGCAACTGTAACTTATGACCAGAAAGGCAAACTTGTATTCCCAGCTATTCT
Source organism: Canis aureus (assembly GCF_053574225.1). NCBI lineage: Eukaryota > Metazoa > Chordata > Mammalia > Carnivora > Canidae > Canis > Canis aureus. The sequence continues at coordinate 58,506,119 of NC_135622.1, forward strand.
CCTGTTCTAGAAAGTCGCTTTCAGACAGATGTGCTTCTATTCTGGAAATCTATTTTAAATCACAGCCAAGGTTGCCTGTGTGACTTAGAGAATACACTAAAGTAGTAAAAAAAATGGGGAATCATAACGTATTTAAAAAAATAAGACAAGTTCTAGAAAGAAGAGATAAGAGGATGTGATGATTAGATGCTCAGAAACTGCTTCTGGAGCTCAGCACCTATTTCCTGCAATTTGTAGGAAATGTCCTCAAGAGTTAACATCAACCGTTTTGTATCAACAAGAAGATAGGCAATCAACCCAGACACGTGTGACTTTTCAAGAGAACACATATTTGCAAACTTCTTCTGTGAATGAGGGTTGTCTGTGTTTTTGTATTGGTCTCAAACGGGTTCCTTTCCATAGTTTTTACTGCGACCAGATGGGTGATCCTTAGGCTTCACTGAGCCACCTTGGCAATTCTGATTAGGAATAACATGGTGGTCTAAGACCATGGCTGACCTTGGCAAGTGTCCCTTCCACACAGTACCCTGCTATAATGACGCCGTTCCTCTTATCCGTGCACCAGCTTTCAAAGAGCTCTCTGGATAAGCCACTCTGCATCATGCCCGGGGAGGCCATCACGACGCTGGGACCAATGTCATCAAAATGATCCATGCTCTAAGAGAGAAAAAGGAATGGTAGAGGAATGCTAAGTACCAGGGTTTGGCAAGGCATTCCTTGTTTTTAAAGAATAACAAAAAGCTAGGTGAAAAGATTAATCACACTACTGAAAGGGCCTCAAGACTAGTGATAAACATTTTAAGTCTGATATCTAAGTTCCTAAACAATTTAGGCTAGGAATGAAAGGAGAACAAAGTGATAGAAGGCAATTAGCTCACGCTGACCTTTTAAACCTTCTACCAGAATTAATGGACTATTAGGACCATTTTTATTGCTAGGCAGGCAGGAAAAAGTAAGAGTCAAATGGCTTCCTATCTGTCCAAGATAGAACTCTAAAAGAATTCTCCTGCTCACAATAGCCTTGCATACTTCATGAATATTTTAAGCTACTTAAAAATCTAACCAAAAAAGTTTAACATTGTTTCTAGGGAAAATCTGGCTCTAATTCTTAAGCAACTAATTTAGAAAATAATAATGAACAAAGCCCATTTATAACTGGAAGAGGACTTATAGCTTGAATTATTTGGAGGCATTATTTATTAAGATTAAAGCATTAGTTTTAATAAAGCAATACTTCTGTTAAAACTATTTTTTAACAAAAGGAAATCAGACTGTATTGAATGTTCTACAAAAGTAAACATATGAAAATTTTCATAACGTGGAATTTGCAAGGCAAATCAGAAAGATGATTAGGTCTGAGCAAGAATAGAAAAACTTAATATGTGATGTAAGATTTTTTTTCATCAGGACTTCCTGTTCCTATGGCAGAGAGACCCAACTAAATCAGCAAGCGTAAATACTGAGAATGTATGGAGAGTTGGAACAAGTGGTGAAATCTGTTTCAGCAGAAAAGTATGCCAGTTACCAGATTTTTGTTTTCAGGCAGAAAAATGGTGCCTGCTAGAGAAACAGTGAGACCTCAGCAAGAAGGACTGGCCCCAAATCAATGGCAGGCAGCTAAGAGCACTATGGACTCTGTGTTTACGGGTCCGTCAGCTTCCTTCCTCGGCACTCACCTTGAGGTTACTAATGTGCTTGAAAACAAAGGGATTATTGATGTTGATCTGTTTGCGGATTTTGTCATTCATGGCATTTACATATGTCTGGTACACCGCCATGCACTTCTTGGCCAAAGACGATGCGTAGTATATGGGGATATCATGGAGTTCTGGGTGGTTCTGCCAATACTCATCTAGAGAGATTTTATAAGAAACAAATTTCGTTTTGTGATGTGGGGTAAATAGTTCAAATAATAAATGATACATGTAACTGATTTTAAGAAATTCAGACAACCAAGAAATAAAGCATGTGACTATGTATATATAAAACAGTACGTATACACACAGCCACATATATACATATTTCTCTATCTCACAATTTCTATAAATTACTAATTTAAGTGTTAATAGCAAAGATAAAAGGTTTGGAACCCCCTGGAGTGTGAGAAGTACAATTTGTAATTACAAGCACAGAACAATTGATTCAACCTGTCAGCCACGGCTGCAGTAGTCATTACACGGTTAAGGGTAAGCCACATTTAATGACACTGCTGTGCACGGCGACGGGAAGCCAGGGGTGAGGGTGCTGGGCTTGGACCTTGGTTGCCTTCCTTGAGGCCATCTCCTCTCTCAGGTCCCTTTTGGTGCTTTCTATAGTAGGCCATGTCTTCATGGCTCTGCACCTGGTTTCTCACAGGGCTGGGCCCCACCTGCAGATACCCATGTAACAATAAGCGGACCCTCCTTCCTGGGACTCATTCCTTGTGGATCTCGCCTCCTGCCCCCAGGAGGGGTCCTGTTCCATCCTTGCTTCCCAATTTTCCTGGACAGTCTGGGAACACCAATACTTTTCAGTACAATCCGTCTTGCTTTAGTCAATGAGCCTGCCGTAGGCTGCCTGTAGCAGAGGCTCTAGCTTCTGCTCCCTAGTTTCCCTAGAGGCCCTGCAGCTCTGTGGCAGGGATGGCCAGTGGCACCAGAGGGGCTGACGGCACCAGAGGGGCTGACATTCCCCGGGCGTGCTGAGTAGGACTCACATAGGGTGTCTGCAACCACAGGGAGAGAGCACAATCTGCATCTTACAGAAGGAATAGAGGTTCAGAAATACCAAACCCCTTGCCCAAGATGCAAGGTCACACATCAGAATGTGGGCAGCTAGGCTTTGATGCCAACAGATGGCCCAAGGCTCTGGGATGCAGCCTCTGGTTGGAAAGGGTGCTTCTTCATGTAACACACGTTGGTCAGGGATCTCTGGGTGGCTCAGCGGTTTGGTGCCTGCCTTCAGCCCAGGGCCTGATCCTGGAGTCCTGGGATCAAGTCCCGCGTCAGGCTCCCTCCATGGAGCCTGCTTCTCCCTCTGCCTGTGTCTCTGCCTCTCTCTCTCTCATGAATAAGTAAATAAAATCTTTATTAAAACAAAAAAAAAAACACGTTGGTCTTTCTTTTGCTCTGGCTCCAGTGCAAGGCGGAGGCTATAGCGGAGCAGCAGGAGAGACATTCAGGCTCCTACGTGCCTGGCCCTGGCTAGGCTAACATTTTTCCCCCCCAAATTGAAGTATAATTGACATACGATATCCTATTAGTTTCACATGTACATCATAGTGATTCAATATTTTTAAACACAACAAAATGATCCCCATGGTAAGTCTAGCCACCATCAGTCACCAAAGTTATTACATTATCACATACTATTCCCTATGCTGTATATCAATTACATTTCCATAACTTCTTTATCTTATAACTGGACGTTTGTACCTCTTAATCCCCCTCGCCTATTTCGCTCGATCCCTAAGCCCTCTCACCTCTGGTAACAAATAATTTGTTTTCTGTATCTATGAGTCTGTTTCTATTTGGTTTTGTTTGTTCATTTGTTTTGTTTTTAGATTCCACATGTAAATGAAATCACACAGTCTTTGTCTTTCTCTCTGACTTCTTTCACTGCATAATACCCTCTAGGTCCATACATGTTGCAAATAGCAAGATTTCATTCGTTTTTACGGTGAAGTAATATTCTCCACTGTCTATATACACTATACTTTCTTTATCCATTCATTCATTATTGAACACTTAGGTCATTTCCAGGTCTTAGCTTTTGTAAACAATGCAACAAGAGGGGTGCGTGTATATTTTTAAATTGGTATTTTAATTTTTTTTGGATAAAAACCCAGAAGTAGGATTTCTGGATTGTATAGTATTTCTATTTTTTACTTTTTGAGGAGCCCCCATACTGTTTTCCTCAGTGGCTGCACCAATTTACATCCCCACCAACAGTACACAATGGTTCCCTTTTCTCCACATCCTCATCAACATTTATCTTTTTTTTTTTTTTTTTTTTGTCTTTTTGGTAATAGCCAATCTGGCAGGTGTGAGGTGGTATCTTACTATGGTTCTGATTTGCATTTCCCTTGATGATAAGTAATATAAGCATCTTTTTCATGTGCCTGTTGGCCATCTGGACGTCCTCTGTGAAAAAATGTTTCTTTCAGTCCTCTGATCATTTTAAAAATCCAGTTGTTTTTTTATTTTAAGTTGTGTAAGTTCTTTATATATTTTGGCTATTAACCCTTTATCACATGTATGATTTGCAAATATCTTCTCCCATTCAGTAGATTGCCTTTTTGTTTTGCTTAATATATTTTAAAGAGTTCAAGAAAATTAGCCTGGTTCTAACTTAAACTCTCCTATTTTTTATGTGTATTTTTATGGATGAATTTAAATATTAAAGAAAAGTTGAATAACTTGCCCCAAGGTCAGTCACGTGCCTAGAAAATAGACAAAATTTGAAACCATTTAAATGTCTATCCTTTTTCTATTATACTACATCATAAAGGAGAATTTAGGGGGAAGGGAACAACCAATCTCATAGAGCAGTCCTGGTTCATAAAAGAAATCATAATATATGCCCTGATGGTAGAGTTGCTAGATAAAAATACCAAATGCCAAGTTAAACTTGAATTTCAGATAAAAAAAAAACAAAAGATTCTCAGTATAGGAATATATGTTAAATATTTGAGACACTTCTGCTAAAATATTATTTATCTGAAATTCAAGTTTAACTGGGTGTCCTGTATTTTTGTGTGCTGAATCTGGCAACCCAATTTGATGATAACAACGTGACTTCCCCTTCCCAATTTCCTTTGTTCTTCAAATTACATTGTTATGGAAACTTTTTATTTATTTCAAAGGTCTTATTTATTTATTTTAGAGGGAACACGAACAGGGAGAGGGGAAACTCACGCAGACTCCTTGCTGAACACCGAGCCCCATGTGGGGCTCAATCTCACAACCCCAAGATTAGGACCTGAGCTGAAATCAAGAGTTGGACACTCAATCAACTAAGCCACCCAGGTGCCTCTATTATGGAGACTTTTTAGTTCAAGATTTCTAAGGATAGGGGATCTCTGGGTGGCTCAGTGGTTTAGTGTCTGCCTTTGGCCCAGGGCGTGATCCTGGAGTCCCGGGATCAAGTCCCAGGTTGGGTTCCCTACATGGAGCCTGCTTCTCCCTCTGCCTGTGTCTCTGCCTCTTTCTCTCTCTCTGTTTATGAATAAATAAATAAAATCTTAAAAAAAAAAAAAAGGATTTCTAAGGATAAATCTGACTTGCAGTTGGAAAAAAGGACTAAGAGAAAACTGGACTGGGTTAGGAGATGCAGAAAATGCAGCTCCTACTACGTCCAATCTCTCTCACAGACCAGCTTTTGAGTTGGGGTCTTTTTTTAAAAAAAAAAAAAAAAAGATTTTATTGACTTATTCGTGAGAGAGAGAGAGAGAGAGAGAGAGGCAGAGACACAGGCAGAGGGAGAAGCAGGCTCCATGCAGGGAGCCTGATGTGGGACTTGATCCCAGGTCCCCAGGATCATGCCCTGGGCAGAAGGCGGTGCTACACTGCTGAGCCACCTGGGCTGCTCAAGTTGGGGTCATTTACTCCATTTTTCCTTGTTTTCCTTTTCAGTGTAATGGGGAGAGACTTATCCTCATCACCCTACAGATGGAGGTGAGAGCAAGAGCCTGATGTGACAATTTCTAGTTCTTCACACTGAAACTGTATACACAGTCTTTAAGGAGAAAAAAGAAATCTGGATAGTGAGAAAGTGGATGACTTAACATCTTTCCAGTCATTTGTGTATTTTTAACTAGGATTGGAGTACATACTATTCTAAACTCCAATTTTTTTGGTCCGATTAATATTTTACGTGAAAGTATAAAATTACTAATCTGTGACGTGATTTTTTTTCTTACAAGGTGATATTTACTGACATGATATTTCTTTTTCTTTTTTTTTTAAAGATTTATTTATTTATGATAGACACACAGAGAGAGAGAGAGAGAGAGAGGCAGAGACACAGGCAGAGGGAGAAGCAGGCTCCATGCCAGGAGCCCGACGCGGGACTCGATCCCGGGACTCCAGTATCACACCCTGGGCCAAAGGCAGGCGCCAAACCACGGAGCCACCCAGGGATCTCCTGACATGATATTTCTTTAATAAAATGATGGGGCACCAGGGTGGCTCAGTTAATTGAGCCAAACTCTTGGTTTTGTCTCAGGTCATGATCTCATGGGTCATGGGATCAAGCTCCAAGTCAGGCCTGTGCTCAGTGGAGAGTCAGCCTGAAGATTCTCTCCTTCTGCTGACCCCCCAAAACAAATGTCTTTTAAAAAGATACCAAAATGATGAATACCTTTACTGATAAAATTCTCTTTGTATCATTTATTTCCCACAAATGGTACTGCTGGGTCAGAGGGTGACATATTTTTAGGACTCCTGAGGCTCACTGCAGGGTGTTCTGAAGCTGCTGGCAACCAGAAAGGACACCATTTATATTCCCAGTAGCAGTGCCCAAGGGTCACTGTTTCTTTGGGCACCACATGTTTTTAGATACAGAAACCGAAGTCCAGAAAGGCAGAATAACCGATCCAAAACCAAGCAACTACCTTGACAGAAAGACACTCCCAAGATTTTGAGAATCCCCCAATAAAAAGGAAAAGGCATACCTAAAATCAAGAGCAGCTCCTGAGCCCTTCCAAGGGCAAAGACAGGAATGAGGCCTCTGCCCCCTCTGTTTACAATGTCATGAACAGTGTTACAGAATCTTGCTTCTCGCTCTTCGCGTTTCTCATGGATATGGGTCCCATAAGTAGATTCCTAAATAACACATTAGAAGTATGAGACCAAGACTGATGATTCCCAAAGAAAACAAAAGTTAAACATCAATAAAATGCAGCAGCAAAGTGATTCATTTCCCCACTGACATGCCATTTACTTGAACATGTATTGTTATAATACTAATTGAAAAGAATAATAAATAAAAACGACAGAATTCAAGTCTGGCTAAGCAGTTAAGACATTTTTAAAAAAGGAAACAGGAAAAAACTTAAAAATGTATCTTCCCTGCTCAAGAGAATTCTTTTTTATTTTTTAAACCATTTTGCTTTCCATGGATGGGCATTCCCGGGAGCTTGTTAGATGTGCTGAATCTTAGGCCCCAGCCTGGACCTACTGAACCCAAATCTGTATTTTAACAATGACAGGATGATTCATATGCAACATCAAAGTTTGAGAAGTACTGCACCAAAGAACCAGATATAATGAAAATAACTTTTTTTCTGAGGGTCAAAAAAACCCACAAACAAACCCCACAAAACTTCCCTTAAATTAAGATCAATTTATATATGCAGGGTACCATTAGCTGAGTGAAAATGAATTCATTTATATTTTGTTTATGGATAGCAATATGCTGGGGTCTCTCCTACTTGGGTAGTTGGGGATGTTATAGGTGATGAGGGAGAAACAGTTCTTCCGTCTTGAACTAAATATATTTAATATTCTTTTATGTATGATAAATCCAAAAGATCGCTCTCCTAATCCCTGACCTCACTGTCCCAATACACATTTATTAATTTGTTCCTCATCAACCACCACCCTACCCCTCACCAAAAACTCTGTACAATTAATTTTTTATTCTCCTGTGACTTGCAAACTAATAGGCAGCTACAACACACACACATATAAAGTTAGTGGGTGCTACAAGGTGAAACACAGTAACCATGGCAAAGGCAGTAAGGTCACATCATTCTATACAACTCTTAAGACATTCTATTAGTTTGGGGTAATTCTCTTAGACGAAAATACTTAGGAGGTGTTGTATCATCTCTGATACAAGACTATAGTTAACATATTGAACAGCAAAAAGGTAGAGCTGTACTAAGAGAAACAAAAAAAAAAGAATTAAAAAACGAATACGTTTACATCTAATAACATATATTATGCAAATGTGGCATTTTTTCCATTAGAAAAAACTCTGCTTACATTGCACTAATGAAAACACAGCACTAATACTTACAATAATAAGAATATCAGGTTTAATATTAGGAATTTCAGCTGCCATTAAGTGTCTGTCTTCTTGTCTTGAGAAGTCGCCTGTGTACAAAAGCTGTGAAAAAAAATAAAGTGAGAAAGATAGGATTTTGGAAGGTTTGCTTTCCTAGTGAATATATCTAGCTCATAAAATCTGAAGGTGAAGTTTAGTAGAAAAAACAGCCTACAACTGATGAAATTTAGATGCAATATTTGTATCTAATTCAAAGTGTATATCTCAGGGCAGTTACACAAACCACCCAGTGTTTCAATATTCACTCTAACTTGGGGGAATGATACACTCCCAGATGCACCCAGCATGCACAACCTGCATATTAATAATCCTGAGAAGTGCTCTGAACACCTGAGACAAAAAGGGAATGATGAGGAAAGAAATCTAAGGTATATGGAAAAACCATCTAGAGTGGAGAAAAATTATGGGAGGGTATGCATCAAATTTCACATGGGAATTCAGATCTGCATTTGTGCTATTTTCTGCGCCTCTGAGCAAACAGAATAAATGATTTAGCAGCAACAGTCAGTACAACTCGTTGTGCAAACATTTCAAATGTATGAGTAATTGCTAACAGTTTGGGACAGTACTGCACTAGAGCATTGATTCTCAGTTCTGCCTACACATGGGAATCATCTAGAAAACTTAAAAAAACAAAAAAAAGGCCAGGGCCACACCATGAGTATAAACAGGCTAAATGACTCCAACATGCACAAGGGGTAAGAGCTGGTGCAGTCATCGATCTATGCCTTAGGTGGCATAGGATGGTGGCAAAGATCTGTTCTGATTAACACCCGTGACTCATGCAGCTCCCCCCGCCCATCTTCAGAGGCTTACATGTGTATCCCAGAACACCCAGACGACACAAATGCCTAATCACGGTTTAATGTGAAACAAGTACAGTCACAAAGACAGCTCTGCCCACATCATTTTTCTACAGGACCCTGGAAAGGAATCAATCCTATGGTCCTGTGAAGAAACTTTAGGCTTTAGAGAAGCTGACTTTACTATTTCTAATCTTGAAACAGGAAATCTTACCTTGGGGTTAAGACCTGTGATATTTAAAAGGAAAAAATATCAATTTTTATCCCATGTTTCAGGTTTGGACACCTCACAAGTCTTAGGGAATCTCCTTGGGTATCACTCAGGGACAGAAAGCTCTGCAAGGATTTCTCTGGGGAAGGAAGCTGCCAGGGCAAGAGTACCTTCACGCCTGCGATCTCAATCATGAACATGGCAGCTCCCAGAACGTGGCCTGCGTGGTAACACCAAAACTTGATTCCTGCAACTTCTTTAACTTCATGGAAGTTGATAGTTTCAATTTTGTCCATGCTCTCTTCCAGATCCGTTTCTGTATACAGCATGTCGTCTGCCGATATGTTACTAAATATTTAATGAGGTCAACACAGAAGAAAATTACAGGTAAAAAAATTTTTTAAAAACTCTTTGAACTCAAAGAGACTATCTGTGAATAAAATAGCCACAAAGTTCTTTCACTGTATGGATTATGCTACTTACAATCTCTTGGACATTTTGTGTATTTTTTTACTAGGTAATTATAATCAAAGTTTGGTGTGTACAGCTACAAAGCATGACTTTAAGCAAAGTACACAATAACTTAAAGCAGCGGACTCTTATCATAGTATTTCTCAATATGATAGTTTTTCTTCCTGCCCCAATACTTGTTAGGATCAACTCGCTCATATACTCAAGTACACTGAAATACAGCAGAGTTTCACATCAGGATGTGAAAAGATTTCTCTACGAGGTATAGTATAAGTTTTCTCCTGAAAATTATGGTAATGTACTTCCAAAAAAGCAAAAGGGGGTTGTGGTTAAGGCCACAGACTCTTGTGCCAGATTGCTTGGGTCCAGATCCCAGCTTCATCTCTTACCATGACCACCACAGGCACATCACCTAACCTCTGTGTGGCTCAGTTCTACCACCTGTAAAATGGGCTTCATAACAGAATCTACATCATGAAGTCGAGACGAAGATGAAATGAGTTAATACATGTTGAGAAGTGAGGACTGCGTCTGCACATGCTAGCATTATTTAAGTGGTAGGCAGTATAATTACTAAGGGTAACTCTTCCATTCTTGTCTATTTACATGTGAAGATAACAAATTGCCTCTTTGCTATTTTTGGAATGTACACACTCAACGGTAAACTCCTGAAGGCTAATAATTTATGCTGTAGGTATCACAAAAATGCTTCTAACTTTCCTGATTATCCTCTTACAACTAAAAAAAACTTCCTTTAGGAAACTTTTTCACTTAGGAGAGTAAATTGCTGTGATCAAATAATCTAAAATACGATTTCAGTATATATCACTGTATCATGTACTTGATCTTAAATTTTAATAAAATCATAAAATTCTGTTTATAGAATATTGTTAGTGTATCTTATAATTCACCTAAATTACAAAGATTTAAGGATGTAAAAACTTCATAAGGACTTTACAGCCAGGAAGGTGCTGGCACATGATGGGTATTTGAGGAGCTGATATTGAATGACAAATAAGGGGCGCATGGGCGGCTCAGTCGGTTAAGTGTCTGCCTTCCACTCAGGTCTTGATCTCAAGGTCCTGGGACCAAGTCCCGCATCAAAGTCCCTGCTCATCGGGGAGTCGGCTTCTCCCTTTCCCTCTGCTCCTCTCTCTCCCTAACTTGTGTGCTCGCTCACTCTGCTCTCTCAAATAATGATCCATATCTTAAATTGTATGTATTCTACAGAAGGAAATTCCTGTATAAACCTAATAGAGCAATTTACCTGACTTTGACATAATCTGAAAGAAGCCATCTATAAATAGCTTTTGTAGCATGAGTCATAAATGTTCTTCCTTTGAAACTTGTCTTCTGTAGAAACCAGGGCAAAGCTCCACAGTGATCCAAATGGAAACTTAAAAAGAAATAAAATGATTCTGTTAGTTCTTAAAATACTATCCACCATATACTTTATGAAATGAAATCACTGTTCATTGTACAGAGTCCTATGTGATAGTTGCATATGGATACTTTCAGAACACCAAGGGTATCTTGTTGCAGAAGGAAGGAATAATGCATGCATCCAGTTCTAGTGTAAGAAGATATCAAAAGTATTTTTTAAACATCAAAATACTTGCCAGTGATAATTACAGAAGAAAGAACATACCCAAACCTCCTCTCAACAGCCAGAATTATAACAAGCGCTTTAGTGCCATGAAGCTGAAACATGTCACTTTTTACAAATGAAGTTCCTATAAAATGTGTCAAGGATAGTGATGTCAAGGAGATATTCCAGGAAAGGGCTTTCTTGGTTTCAAGTTTCACAGTGGTCCAAGGTGTACACTATCTCCTTCTCACTCTACAAGTAGGAGAGTATGTTTTTTATAGCAAGCGTTTCTAACCTATGATGCCAATATGAAGTGCTGTCTTAGATGTCTGCAATATGCTTCCAAGTAGAAAATACTCTTTTATTTTATTTATTTCTTAAGATTTTATTTATTTAGGGGCACCTGGGTTGCTCAGTCGGTTAAGTATATGCCTTCCGCTCAAGTCATGAACCTGGGGTCCTAGGACTGAGTCCCACGTTGGGATTCCCTGCTCAGTGGGAAGTTGGCTTTTCCCTCTCCTTCTTCTCCTCCCCCTACTGGTGCTCTCTAGCTCTCTCAAATGAATGAATGATCTTTAACATTTCTTAAAAATTTATTTTAGAGAGAGAGTGCATACCAGCAGAGGGAGGAGCCTCGGAGGAAGGTAAGGGAGAGAGAGATGAGGGAGATAATTCCCAGCAGACTTCCTACCAAGTGCAGAACTGGAGGGCAATCCCAAGGCGAGATCACCACCTGAGCTGAAACCAAGAGTCAGAAGCTCAAGCAACTGAGTCACGCAGGTGCCCCTTTATTATATTTTTCAAAAAATTCTGTTTATTGGGCAGCCCTGGTGGCTTAGAGGTTTAGCGCTGACTTTAGCCCAGGGCATGATCCTGGAGACCCAGGATCAAGTCCCACGTTGGGCTCCCTGCATGGAGCCTGCTTCCCCCTCTGCCTGTGTCTCTTCCCCCTCTGCCTCTCTCTCTGTCTCTCCTGAGTAAATTAATAAAATCTTAAAAAAAAATCTTTTTATTAAGGGCACCCGCGTTTTGGCTCAGGTCATAATCTTGGGGCCCTGGAATCAGCCCTGCATTGTCAGGCTCTGTGGGGAATCTGCTGGACATTCTCTCACCCTCCCCCTCTGCTCCTCTCCCTCCAATTCTCATGTGCTCTCTGTAAATGAACAAATCTTTAAAGAAAAATTTATTTTATCTTTTTTAAAGATTTTATTTATTTATTCATGAGAGACACAGAGAAAGAGAGGCACAGACATACGCAGAGGGAGAAGCATGCTCCACGCAAGGAGCCTGATGTGGGACTTGATGCCGGGACTCCAGGATCAGGCCCTGAGCCAAAGGCAGGTGCCCAACCACTGAGCCACCCAGGTGTCCCAAGATAAATTTGTTTAAATTAACTCTACCACCCTCAATGTAGGACTCAAACTCATGACCTGGAGATCAAGAGTTGCATGCTCTGCTGACTGAGCCAGGCAGGTACCCCAGAAAACACTCTTTTAAAACACCAGAATCTTAAAATCTGATAACGACCTTTATAGTAAAAGTTCTTGAGAAACAGTGCTGTTAAGAAAGAAAATAACTTACTGACTAATTAACAGGAGATCAATCTCGGCTGGGTCAATTAAATCAATATATGGAAGAGCATCCATTCCTTCTAGGCCAGGGTGGATCCCGCAGTCTAGCTGCAGAGACAGAAGAAAGGATTACCATCTCCTACACGTTTTATTAACACTTATTTAATAGACAATATTTAAAACAAATCCTTGACACACATAATTGAGATGGACTGTATACAGTAACACCTGCAATGCAATTCTTACTAAACATAGCAAATCTGGGGTGCCCAGGTGGCTCAGTTGGTGAAGTGTCTGCCTTTGGCTCAGGTCATGATCTCAGGATCCTGGGATAGAGCCTCACATAGGGCTCCCGGCTCTCAGCGAGGAGTCTGCCTCTCCCTCTGCTCCTCCCCCAACCTGTGCACATTAGCTCGTGCTCTCTCAGTCTCTTTCTAGTAAATAAATTCTTAAAAAAAAAAAACATTGCACATTAACAATTCTAACTCCCCAAACATAAAATACGGCTCACAGGATACCAGGCACCTTCTTTGCAGCTAGTTTTCGTAGTCACTCTAACAATGCACGAACTCTTTTCCAAAAACTTTGATATGAGAAGATGATGGGCATTTTGTTTACATAGATTTGCTACTACCGGCTCTGGCTACTGTGAGAAACCAATGATCAGAAATGGGAAACTTACCAGATTAGGGCAACTGAAGTATTTTTCTTTTTAAAGATTTTATTTATTTATTCATGAGAGACAGAGAGAGAGAGAGAGAGAGAGAGAGGCAGAGACATAGGCAGAGGGAAAAGCAGGCTCCCTGTGAGGAGCCCGATGTGGGACTTGATCCCAGGACTCCAGGATTATGACCTGAGCCAAAGGCAGACGCTCAACCACTGAACCACCCAGGTGCCCGAAATTGAAGTATTTTAAGGCATTAGGGAGTGAGTTCTTCAAAGTCAGTCATTAATGAGTTACCAATTCATTTTGGGGGCATTACTACCCCAAAATGACTGATACAATAAATGACTACAAAGACAATACCTGACACGTGCCTATTCTTTAACAATGGGAAAAAGTAGAGAAGTGGAATCACAGAACACGATGAGCCACTGACGTGCCTTTCTAGCGAGGACTGTGTAAATCATTGCTTCTAAACCCTCTTTTAGATAAGGAAACAGGTTTAGAGGAACAGACTGCCTTGCCCAAGGTCAGCGGCCCTGATGTAAACGTCAGTATCTAAGCTTCCAAAGCAGGGCTCTATCATCCCAGGCTACATGGGGCTGGCTGGAGCTCTGTGTGTTCGAGCATTCAGTTCTTTGGCTCTCTTCCACAGGGGTCAGGAGGGAAGTTAGGTTGGTGCGACCCCCCAGAAGTGAAAGGGACCTTGAAGAAGCAACAGTTCAGGAGACATAGTTGACAATCTTACAATTTTAGAATACATCTTCTCAGCTTACCTACTGTTTTGTCAAATTACTTAGCCTTAGTGTATATTATTTATTCACAATAATGTTTTATAGCCTAAGCTACATATACCAACTATGACACTTTCCTGGGCGCTAAGGAGAGAACCACAGTCCTGGAAAAGATCTAACCCCAAAAGATCTCTTCCCCTGGAAAGGATCTACTAGTACGACAGAGCCATACTATTAACCTGACTGCAAAATAATTACCATTATTTTTCTTCCTTTGAACTCCAGGATAATACATGATCTTCCTACTTCTTGTCCAGCGCCACTGCAAACATAAGGAGAGAAGAAAAGAGGATTAAAAACAAAGTCAAGCCCAATAAATCCAAACCTTTTTACAATTTAAATTATGCCCCATTTGATGACAGCATTTATCTCATGCAGATAAGAATTCGAGAAACGACAAATATAGGGAAGAACAGTAACAATGTGGGAAAAGATGGAAAGTGATCCTTGGGAGTTTTCGGGACTTTGCAGCTGCTAAGATGGCGAGATGAGATGGTACAGATGCACGAAGCCCGCAGTAAAATTCAATCTTCTAAATGTTAGGGTTAAATCATGAGGTAATGGAAATGAAATCTCAGTTATGTAGATTATGTGATCATACTTCTAGGATCAGCATTTAAGTTGTAAACCCATAAGCACTTCAAAACTCTTTCACGGTCTTTAAGAGCCTAAGACGCACTCACTACATGCTTCAATTTCAATAGATTTATTTTATTTGTAGCTGTGCCTGTCACTCCCTTTCCCCTCGAGCTTGTTATTTCAGGATCCTGGATGCCCCGGATTTCAACAATTGTCCTTTCTTCTTAAATGAATAAAACAGCCTTAATTTCCAATTATCACTAGATGCCCTTGCAGCTGAACCTCAGCTGTTGCTGCAGCCCCTCACCTTCTCTGTGGTCTTTTCCCACCTGCCCTAGGTAGTGTTTCACTCACTCATTCAACACCAAGCACTGTACCCTCGGTGGCTCAGATGTGGAAACGCTAGTACCTGGAGCCTGATCTCAAGGAACTCAGCCCATTTATGAGGGGACACACACGAGATGGCTCCATCCCCAATTGGAGATCCTGCCGCAAAGCAGGATGCTGATAAAGAAAATCAAAGGACCCTGGCGCTGCCGTGACCTCTGGGTCCCCCACTTTCACTGGCCTGCAAGGCAACCTCTGAAGTGTCCAGGGCTCAGTTCTCTCTGCCACAGCAGGTGTTTCAAACTTTGTCCCCATTCCTACATTTCCCAACCTCCTATCTCCCTCTTCACTTGCGGCGGGGCCTCCTTAGCATCAAAACAGAGGGCATCTGTCATTTTCTCAACGTCAACCTGCCTCCATCTGGTCTCCCTCCAGTTCTCCTGTGGTGACACAATAGAGCTCTTTCTGTTCAAGGCTGATCCTGCCACCAGTGTTCTCCACCCTGCACACTCTGTGCTCCAAGGACCTGGCCACAGCCAGGCGAACACTTCCGTTCCTGTCTACTTTAGCATCACAACTGAGGCGTGCTACAGGTTTCTCACCCCCAAATTAAAATCCCTGCATTCTAATTTCCTTTCCCCACCACCACCTCCCAGGAGAGCTGTGCACACTCCCTGCGGCTGGTTCCTCACCTCCTCTCCCTCAATTCACCGCAGGTCGGCTTCTGCCAACCACTCTTCTGGAACTGTGCTTGCAAGGTGGCTCGTTGTTGCTAAGTGTAAATCGCCTTTCCCATCCTTCTCTGGTTCTCGCAGCAGCTTGGCACCCCTAGACCCCAGTCACTCTCTGCGCGCTTCCCCCTTGGCATTTCTGCCTCGTGCTCTCATCCGTCTCCCTGGTTCTCCTCTGGAGGTCCCTTCGCACTCAGAGGCCTCTGGCCACACTCCAATGTTGATACCGCAAAGTACTCTCCCTGGCCCACTTCTCAGGTTTCCTGATCTTCAGTCTCACGTTTTTGACACAATCATGATTCCCAAGTCTGTATCCGTAGCCCAGAGGCTTCTGAATGGCGTTTAGGTGTCTCTCCTGGGCTAGCACACAGACACCTTAAATTCAAATGCGCCAAACTCATTTTCACCTCAAACCCCTTGTACTTGCTTTTCTCCTGGATTATCCCTCAGATACTGACATGGTTGGCTTCTTTGTATCCTTTGGGTTTCAGTCCAAATGCCACCTGCGAAGGCCTCCTTCTGACCCCTCTTTTCATTTGCCCTTCACCAACTTTATCGTAACATAACTACATGAAGTTACTCTACCTATTTATAGTTTCTCACCATGAAAATGAAGGCTCCATATGAGCACAGACATTGTCTATTTTGTTCATTATTTAGCTGCAGTACCTGAGATGCACTCAATCTCAACAAATACTTCCCAAGTGCCTAAAAACTCCTCTAAATTTTAACCTTGGAAACATTATGCTAAGTAAAAGAAACTGAAGTTGGTCATAAAAGGTTGCATATTATATGACCTTATTTAAGTGAAATGTCCAGAATAGGCAAATCTGTAGAGAAGGAAAATTAGTAGTGGTGGCCAGGGACTGGGGATGTTGGGGGAAATGGGAGTGACAGGCTTTCTTTCTGGAAGGACAAAAATGTTGTGGAATTAAACAGTAGTGATGGTTGTACAACTCTGTGAATATACTAGAAACCACTGAATTGTACACTTTCAATGGGTTGTATGGTATGTGAATTATATTTCAATAAAGCTGTTATAAAACAAGAGAATTCCCAAATTTATTCCAAATCTGCCCCAGCTCCCTAACTCCTTGAGTGAATTCCATGATCGTTTACCAGTTGCTCCATCTAGAAATCCAAGACATCCTTACACTCCTCTCCACAGCTGCTCCTTCCAGTACATCTGATGAGCTACGAAACTGTAAAGATTTCAATTCCTTACTCTCTGAAACCTACTTCTTTCCAACTCAACTTTCATTTCATTCATTCCAAGCTCTCACTGCTTTTTACTGGGATTATTTCAATTCCATCCTCCTGGATTCTCTCCACTGAATCCACTCTTATTCATCTGCTTACCCTGCTGATAGGAGTGATCTTCCTAAACACAGCTCCCACTGTATCTCATGGATGCTTAAACCGTTCATTGGCTCTCTAGAACCGGCGTGAAAAGTGCCCAAACTCCTTAGTAGGTATACAAGCCGGTCCCTGGGTCCCTTTCCCACCTCATCTGCTCATCTTTCAGTCATAGCCATGAGGAAACTGGCCACAACTACGACCACTCTCTTCACATGTGCCACTACTGCTGCCTGGAACACCCTTGCCCTACACTATTTTTAGTTCCTATTTATCCTTTAGGGCTCAGCTCACCCATTCTATTTCCCAGAATGCAGCTGTTAGCTTTCTCTTCTTAATTTGCTAGAGTGTGTGCCTCTCTGTTTTCTTCTAACATTCCATTTACTGAGCACCTTCTACGATCTTCAAAGTAAGTGTGGCTATATTATTTTCACATGAAGAAATGGGTTCAGTGAAGTTGCTGCCAGGAAGTGACAGAGCAGGGACTGAATTCCACGTCTGACCCCCAAGTAAGGGTCTCCTATTATTCTAAACTATCTCTCCGGAACTTCTCACTTTGATCTGCAATTCCTTCCAAAAGGGTGAATTCAGTTAACTCGGCGCTCTCTTAGGTGCATCTCCAGTGCCCAGTGCCACGCTTGACACTTGCTCAGTGTTTGCTGCCCACAGGAAGAGAGGGTGAGCGCGAGATGAGTGGTGGAAACTTGTGTTATGTCCCCAGCAGGTGCTCAACTAGGCCCTACTGATGGATGTGTAGATACTGCCCACCTTCTGAGGAAAAAAAAAAAAAAGCACAGGTTAAGGTGCCGTTGACTCCTATCTACATGTGTTTGTGAATTCAAATTGCTCGCCTACAGGAAAAGGGGGGGGGGGGATGGGAGTGACGACAGGCTTTCTTTCTGGAAAAAGAATTTTCTCCACAGGTCTGCTTTCCGGATCTGGAGAGAGTGTTTCTCCGGCAGACCGCCACCTCCACTGAAAGACGAGCCCTCCCACGGACAAACGCGGGCTGAATTTCTGTCAACATCTCCGCTCTTTCTCCTCTCCGTCTACCTTTCTTATTCTGCTAGGGTCTGAAGTCTGGACCTCAAAACTCATACAGCTAATGGATTTCCTCTTTCCCGTCTTGGCAAATGTCAAGTCCTGGAGGAAACAATAAACAGCTTTAGTTCTGCTTCGCGCCGCCACAGCCTAATCCGGGTCCTCCTGTCATCCCGCCGCCGCCAGCAGCACCGCTTCCCCCAGCGCTTCCACTCTAGCACCGAGGGAAGCGCCCAGAGGCCCAAAGCCATTCTTTCCCGCCGCCAACCCCAACATCCTCTGCCCTGAGATCGAAGAAAAGCCACGTCCCGCTCAACCCAGCAGACCCGTTCCGACCCACGTTTCTCCGAACCCCTTCAGCCTGAGAGGCCCGGCCCGCAGCGGCGGAGCAAGGGGCGGTTCCTGAGGCCTGCGGGCGAGGGGACGACCGGGGGGGCGACCGCGACGCGGGGGGCGACCGCGAGGAGGGGGGCGAGGCCGACCCTCCGGCCGCCGCGCCTGCCTCTCACTGCTCCCAGCTTCACTCCCTCTCGCGCTGGGCCCTTACAGGGGTCGGATCAGCAGCTGGTCACTTTCCTCGGCGGGAATCGCAGACATCTCCGCAATCTGACGGCGAAGCGGGGGTGAGGAGCAGGCGGCGCGAGTCTGCGTAAACAGAAAGCAGAGCCACGGGGAACCTGAGGTAGAAAAACCCCATCCACCAAGAGCACAACTTCCGGCACTCCGGCGCCCGCGACACCAGGCTCCGCCCCTCGACTTCCGGCCGCAGAACCCGGGTCGCGAGGCTCCTCCCCCAGCGGAGTCCGGAAACCGGGGGCGGGGTCACGTGTGCGCCTGCGCGGTGTCTCGGAGGCGGGGCTCGGCGGGCGGGGCCGGGGGCGCCGGAAAAGCTGGCGCTGGATTAGAACTGGAGTGGCTGCCCCGGCGTCGGTTCCCGGGGCGGTGGGGGTCTGACCTGGGTCGCAGGCGGCCCCAGGGGCGGGCCGGCGGCTGCGAGGTGAGAGCCGAGCCGTGGCCGAACCCGGGCTGAGCCTGGCCGGGAACGCGGGAGCTGGGGCGGCGTTGGCGGGAAGGCCCGCGGTGGGGCGGATGGGTGGGGCGGCGGGGGCCGCGGGGTCCCGTCCTCCCGGGGTCGGGGACCCGGGCCCGGAGGCGGCGCGGGGCGGGCGGCGGGGCCGAGGAGCGGGCCGGGGCCTGTGGGAGGATGCGGTGCCCCCGTCCCCGCCCCGGTGCCCGACCCCAGCTCGGGCTGGGACTGCA
Source organism: Canis aureus (assembly GCF_053574225.1). NCBI lineage: Eukaryota > Metazoa > Chordata > Mammalia > Carnivora > Canidae > Canis > Canis aureus. The sequence goes on from NC_135622.1 coordinate 58,525,564, forward strand.
GCGCCCGTGACGACAGGTGTCGGGGTGCATCGGTCCCGTCTGCCGCGGGGCGGCTTCGCGAGTCGGGCTCTGCTTTCTGGGGCGGAGAGGAGCACCGCCCCTCCGCGCCGGCCCCCGCGGGGGTGTCCCCCTGCCGCCCCTCCCCCACCGCGCCGGGCGGGGGGCGCCGGTGTCGGGTCCGCTGTCGCCGTGCGCACCTGCACCTGCACCTGGCAGGCGCCGCTCAGCCGCGCGACAGGCGCGGGAGGCCCGGTGCGGTCTGGGGAGAGCGTGGGCCCGGCTGTCTCGGGTTCCGACCTCGGCCCCACCCGTGATTAGCCCCGCGGCCTCAGCCGAGTCCCCTCGAGTTGTGGCTTCTTCCTTTGAAAGGGGCTGTAATACTGCAGCCTTGCTGGTCTCTAGCGCGGGTTGCAGGCACACACAGCACCCGGCACTGGACGGCGCACGGCAGGTGTTCAGGACAGGAGGGTTCTTGGATGTCATCTTCCCGGAAGGTTCTTTGGTTCATTAAGCATGCCCTCTGCCAGCCCGTGCCAGGCATTGGGTGCACCGAGATGCAGGACCTAGCCCTGTCTTTGAGGAGCTCCGGGGGAGGTGGTTCTAAGTAGGCGGATGCTGCGATCAAGGTTTATGCTCAGGCTGCGGAGCATGGGCCCTTAGCCCAACCTGGAGAGGTCCAGCCCAGGCTTTCTGGTAAAGAAGCAGCCTGGACTGAGTCTTGAGAGGTGAGTAAAGTTAGCTGAATGAATAAAAGGTGTAAGGGCACGCAGACAGCATGGCAGGAGCGGAGTAGAGTGCATGCTGAGAACCTTGGAGAAGCCTCGTGTTCTTTACGGATTACTGTGTGAAGCTGGATGTGGAAGATGAGACTACAGAGGTAGATAGGAGCCCCCCGACATGCAGGACCTTGCATGCCCTGGCAGAGAGCTTTGACTTCAGTCTCTCACTTTGACGAGCCAGTGAAAGATTTTAAGGATGTTAATGGCGTCAAATTTGAGTTTTAAAGAAATCATCCTAGCTGGGGCTTGGTAGTAGATTTAAAATGGTGAGGAGTCCTGTTGGGACGGACGTGGATTCCTTATAGGCAGGCCCAACTTTGTGTATCTGTGCATTGTTATGGGTTGAGGATCCACTGCTTTCATCAGCTGATGAAAAAGCATTTACATACAGCAAAAGTCTAGCGATGGCATGTATGGATGAGAGAACTCTTCTGGTGGCATATTCAGCAGATATTAGTATTTTCTTGGATGTGGGGCCTGGAGGACATGTCAGTTGAGGATTTCCTGGTTTCTACCAGAAATAATACAATTTACTGAAAGGCAGACGTGAGGGGTGGAGCAGATATGGAAAGGAAGGAAGATGAAGGGTTTGCTTCAGGCATTTTTGCATTTGTCAAGTTTGGAACATACAAGTGACAATCGGTATCTTTGACCTCATTTTAGTGCATGAATAATTTAGAGACAAGAATGATTTCCTTAAGAGCATGCATCAAAATAGCAGCAGAGGGGTGCCCGGGTGGCTCAGACAGTTAAGCATCTGCCCTCAGCCCAGGTCATGATCCTAGGGTCCTGGGATGGAGCCCCACATCCGGCTCCCTGCTCAGCGAGGAGCCTGCTTCTCACTCTCCCTCTGCGTGCCGCTCCCCCTGCTTGTGCTCTCTCTGTCAAATAAATAAATAAAATCTTAAAAAAAAAAGCAGATATCAGAGACTTTAATAAATGCCTTTCCCTCCCCAGCTCCTAGATTGGTGATAGAAAGTCTTAAGGAGTTGCAAAGGCATGATAGTACCAATGGGGTGATTTTCAGAGCTTTCTAGTATTCCAGGGATTTTTTTTGGAAAGATTTTGTTTATTTATTCATGAGAGATACAGAGAGAGAAGCAGAGACATAAGCAGAGGGAGAATCAGGCTCCCTGGAGGGAGCCTGATATGGGACTTGATCCCAGGATCCTGGGGGTCATGCCCTGAGCCAAAGGCAAATGCTCAGCCACCGAGCTCCCCAGGTGCCTGACCCATATTCCAGGGATTTGAAGGGATGCTTCAGGATTTCACGAGCAACGGATTCAAATTTTATTTTAAAATTGTATTTAAAATTGTTATATGTGTGTGTGTGTATATATATATATATATATATATATATATATATATATATCAAAATGTGCCTATATATGTGTGTGTGTATATATATGTGCATACTTAAGATATAATGTTATTAAATAAGCTACACACCAATATTTTGACCCATCAGAGATTGCAGTTTGTGTAGACCTGGGAATAAGGCTCTCTTGCCATCTTGTTCTGATTGAAAAGCATCCCGTGAAGGCTCGGTGGTCCATGGCAGCAAATGAACCCCAGTATAGCCTGCTAATTCGTCTCCCTCTTTTTACTTGTATCCTCTGCAGCTAGTTCTCTACCCGCAGCCAGTCGTCTTTCTAAAACAAGTCTGATCCTATCACTTAACTACTTCTTAACGTCCCCTCAAGTCTTTTGTTAAACCCAAAATAAACCCCAGCCTTTTGTTGTGGTTTGCAAGGCGTCCCATGGATCTTTCTCCTTGTCTGTCCCTGTCCCTCCTTCCTGCTCCCATGAAAGCCACATTGGCCCCTTGCTGTTCCTTGCAGCAGGCATGTGCCCTCAGGACCTTTGCACTTGCCCTAGTCTCTGCCAGAAAGCTTTTCCTCCACATTCCCATGGCTGCCCGCTCTTCCTTCTTCAGGTCTCCTTATTGTTCACTTCCTCAGAGCATCTTTTTCTGTCTAAAATGCTCACCCTTCCTTCCATCAGTTGCAAATGTTGAACCTGCTTATTCTGAACTTGCTTTTGTTTCCCTCATATCAGTTGTTTCTAACAACGCTTTTGTATTTGGTTTTCTTGTCAGTCTTTCTTGTTCCTCTGAAAACGGGCTCTGTGAGGTCAGGTTAGGGGCTTTATCTGTCTCATTCACTGATGTATCTCCAGCACCTAGAAGGTGCTCACTGGATACTCAAGAATGAGTGAACAAATCAGATTTTCTTGCTCTTCCACAAATTAAGCAAAAACATAAAAATAAATTCTATGAAAAAGCTTGGGCTTGGGAGTTAGTCTTGGGCAAATGGCCTAAGGCCAGACCATGGTGAGTGGACTGAGAGTGGGGTCTCCAGTTAGAGTGGGAGAAACTTCTTATGAGAGCGGGGACATTTAGTGACCACCCCATGATTTACCCATTCTTCTTCCTTCATCAGGTACCTTGTTTTTCTGAAAAGAACTGACCGTGTCAGAATGAGAGGAAGCTCTCTGCGCACACTGCCATCTGTGAGGCCTTTGAAGACAATAAAGTAGTATTTGTTCTACGTAAGTACATTGCCTTGCTCCCTCTGTAGGATCCAATCTTTGGTAAAAATTTGCTAGGCCATCTTATTCATAACGCCTCCTGAAAGACGGGTCACAGTCCCCTCATCTATAAATGCAGATTATAATCTCCCTTCTATAAGCCCCCAGCATAATATGCAGCACAGGCTAGAAACCCTTCTGGAGCAAATGAATGTGTCCCCAGGTTGTTGTTATGATAAAAGTGACACGATGTATTTGGAAGCATTTGAACTATGATATGTTCTGCAGGTTAGTCAATATTTCTTCAAGTATAATAGATGTGCTCCTATGAAACGGGCAAGGATAAATTTTGTTTCCAGGGCATCAATTATTACTTAAAAAAAAGATACATGTCAGACTGACTCTGGAGGTCACCTCCTTCCCTGGCTTTATGGGAGAGCTGGCACCTGGGCATGTTTTTAGGTCAATTTATACTTCAGGATAGCTCAAGATGTTGAGAAAAATCCACAGTTCTGAGAGGTATCTCTGTGTCTTCTGTTCCAAGCCCTCCCAGTCACAGAATGTCAACCTGAGATGGCAACAGAATCTCAGTATCTCAGTTGGTAAATTAACATGCAACCTGTTTTACTAATGTCTTGAATTGATTCAAGAGAAGCAAGGCACTTGAGTATTTTGAGAAGTAGATGACGTGTGTCTGTTACTCCCGAGAACCATGCCTTTCACACCCCTGGGTATGATAAGAAGGGTTCAGTCTTTTTGGATCATTGGGTTAGATTTTTCAGCTTTATTTTTTATTTTTATTTTTTTAAAGATTTTTTTATTTCTTTATTCATGAGAGATGGAGAGAGAGAGAGGCAGAGACACAGGTAGAGGGAGAAGCAGGCTCCATGCAGGGAGCCTGATGCAGGACTCAATCCCAGGACTCCAGGACCACGCCCTGGGCCAAAGGCAGACGCTAAACCGCTGAGCCACCAGGCATCCCAGATTTTTCAGCTTTAAAGAGAAAGAAGGAATGAAACAATAGTATCCAAAGGAAAATATTTCTGCTTCCTGTAGAAGGAATACATCTTGGAGCGGGAAGGAATGGATGATTTTTATTCCTGTTATGCATAAAATGATTTAAAGTTGTTTTTCTTGCTGTAACTAACCACCATTTGTTCTTCTAGGGCAGCTCCTTTGGATCAAGCTATGGTGAAAAATGTTTCGGAAAGGCAAAAAACGACACAGTAGTAGCAGTTCCCAAAGTAGTGAAATCAGTACTAAGAGCAAGGTAGGGGGATGGAAATAGGAGCAGAGCCATAAAGCAGCGAGTGTTTTGTTTCTCTTGACTGATTCTGCATAAAGGATACTAAGCATGGCAGCCCTGTTGATAATTCTTCAGACTAGGTGTGTGACACTTATTTTTTGCACTAGAGACACATTCTGTGCCTGATTTAATTTTATTTTGTTCTGGAAATTTTCTAAGATTCCTCATGAACCTAGATGGGCCAGGACATATGAATGGTCTCACTGAAACACTGATTTTTAAAATTTTTGACGTGATCAAAATTCCAGGCCATTCAGGGGCTGGAGCTCTTGAATTCTTGAATTGGGTTTGCGGTGTGTGCTCATGACTATAATTCTCTTAATAGTGAGTTGGGAGGCAGATGCCATGTTTAGGACTCTAGAAAAACGGAGCACACGACTACAAAGTGTCCGCAGCGTCCTACATCCTCATCCCTGGACCCAGTCGGTGGTTCTCACAGTTTTACTCCTACATTTTCCACCCTGTGAGCTCCCTGTTCTAAAAGACGAGTGGGTGCAATGCCAGGATGTGGTGAGGCAGGGGAGGAGCCGATGGCACAACACAGAGGAGGTGCCCTCCTGCTGGGAGATGCACCCCTCTGGCCTGTGGCCACCAGACTGAGTCACACACATTGGTCAGTGAAGACACACATGACTGTCACGTTTCACTGAGCTGGGATGCTCCTCGCCAGGAGCACAGAAATTTGACATTTTAGGAATCTTGCCTCAGAGTGGGGGAAACTGAGTTTTCCCTAAGGTTTTTGAGCTGAAGCCAGTCAGGAACCTCCCTGCTATTAGCTTTCGGGCCCTTGCATGAAGACCTCAGCCTGGGAAACTGATCAGGCCCACCTCTGGTCTTCTAGATCAGAGAATGGATAAAGGGAGACCTGAGGACTCCTGCTGGCGGAGTAGATTTTCGGAGTCCTAAGGCAACTTGCTGATGGCTTGAGATGCTAGCTTCAAGCCTTGGGTTCACCTGTGAGTGAGGGCCTTACCTTGGGGGTGCTGTGACCGCCCTGTGGGCTGGAAGCCAAGTCATGACCATTATGTTTTAGGTTGATGTAAGCTTTGTTTGTTGTCTATTCTGAATGTGGAAAAAACCAGACAGTGTCCCCTTCCTGTTCTCCTGGTTCAGAGAGAGGCTCACTGGGCACTGATGGTGTCCAGCGTGGGGAGTAGTATGGAGCACAGAAGCTCAGTCTGTTACGCTCTTCGGGGCTTGTGCTCATCCCATATGTCAATCTCAGTTTGTAACAACATCTCAATTCCAGCTCCCTTCCCCTCGCCCGTTGGATATGTACAGAATTTCCAGGGTTCGGTACCGCACAAAGCATCATGGGGAACGTCTCTGTGCGTACAGCACTCTTCTCATTTCACATCATACTCTAAGAAGTACAGGTTACAGAAAAAGGAAAAAACATATTTAAAACCTGTGCCATTTTTGCATTCCCCTTGATTCACTTCTTGAACATTGAAAAAATCTGAGTCCGTTGCACTTTTAAAGTCTGATTTTGATTTGAGGTACAAAGACTAATGTTTTGAATTAGAGGCATTCACAGAAGGTCATTTCTGAAGAAAGGAAGCATATCTGGAGAGTACAATTCTGGAGAACATACTACGCTAACGTGTATGGTTCTTCGTGTTTTGCTTAACAATTTTGTTGGTTTTCCTTTGCAAGTCACACCGCTGACCGTGCCCTGGTCTGCCAGTGGGCCTGAGTGTGACCGTGTGGGCCGGGTGCTGGTTGGCCTCCACAGAGGCGTGGGGAAGGGGGCCGGAGGCCTGGGGCAGAGGTCGGGGCCATTTCCTTGGTGTTCCCCTTGGGGAAACCACTTCATGCCGCTTGTTTTACTGTATAGAACCATACTCCCTGCCTGCTTTCTGCACAAGGTTCAGGGGGAGTCATGTGAAAGCGAGGTGCTGATTTTCACATACAACCGAAATACTGGGCGGCTTACAGGGAGGCAGGGGTAGTAGCCTTGGTTTACCCTGGGACCATCCACACCGCATTTACCTGATGTCGTGTTCAGGGGAGGGCAGCTGGGATTTCCTCTTTTCTGGAGTTTGCCATAGAATTTGACTTTAGAAGATAATCTGTCCTGGCCTAGTATCTGCCAGAGCCATTTCTCTGCTCTTGTACGTGTTGACGCCGCTCTCATAAATAAGTGGTTTGAGTGTTTGCTAGAGAATTTGAGAGAAGACAGTGCTAATTCAGTTTACATTTTTGTTGGTTATTTCTCAGTCTGTAGATTCCAGCCTTGGGGGGCTTTCGCGATCCAGCACTGTGGCCAGCCTCGATACGGATTCTACCAAAAGCTCAGGTACAGAGAAGGGTTGGACTTTGGTTAAGGCTCTTAGCTAGTGTTCACATAGCTTGACCAGAGCAGCGCAATAAATTCTCGCATACCAGGGGGTTTTCTCCACTGTGTCGGGCAAGAGCTTCGGAAGGGCTCCGGGTCTGGTGGGACGTGGGTTGGTGTGAAGCGGTTGGTGAAAGCCGCCGCCTTGGTGGTTTGCTAGTGCCTGTGGGCAGCCTGCTCTGAACGGCTCTCGAGTGAGACTGCGTGGAAAACATCATGGTAACAATTGAGATGTTTCTGAACAGCTTCTTAGGATGTGCGGTGGCCGAGTGTGAAATACGTTGGCACTACGTTGTTCGTTCGTGGGGTGTAGGAGGAGCCTCTTGCCGAGTGAAGGGGTGGAGCCGCGGGCCCAGAGATTCCCCAGCTAGCAGAACTCAGAAGCACCTGGTGATTGCGGGTAGCATCCGTCACAGGCCCTCGGAAACGTTCACGAAGCCACCGGAAATACGTAGCTCCTCAGAAATCAAAAAGTGACTTCTGACCCAGGGCAATAAACAGCTGGTGTCTAACTAGAAATATAAAAACATACTCATTTTCCTGTGTGCAGTCTTTCCACTTGTCCCTTCGGGACCACAGACTAGTCAGTCTGTGAAGAGTGAGGATGAGGGAGGAGGGGGATGAAGAGAATCCCCACATGATGTACAAGAGAATATAGTAGCTAAGGTCTATTATTTTTGCTTCCAGATGCCTTAAAATATTAAAAATGTGGGCATCTTTCTTTACATAAGCATTACCCAAAAGTAACCACCCGCTACATTCCCTCAATGTGGCAGATACCGTAATGCGCTCTGGCAGCGGGGCCCTGGCCCAGTTCTCCAGCCCCTTGCCCTCCGCCATGTAACCCAACATCTGGTCATGTTAAAGGATTTCCTGTCAGGCATCATTCCATCTGCATGAAAAAAAAAAAAAGATTTGCTTTATTTTTTTGACTGGTAGACGTAGACTAGGTTTGCTGAGTCAGGAAAACAAGTGAATAGTGAACATGGTGAAAGAGGGAGAAGAAACCAAAAAAAGCTTTAATATCTTAATATATTGTAAAGGTACCCGATCATTATCTAGTCAAAATTCTTTTTTTTTCCTGTGTCTTAATTTATTCTTATTGAGATTTTTATACATTTAGTATATTGCGAGTCACTGAGGAAGAGGTTAAATTCCAAGTTCTTTCCTGTTCCTTCAAGTAATCTTGCATTAAAATGTTTTTATTTTCATGAAAGTTAAGTTCTGTTGATACAGCCTGTTTTTTATTTGCAAAGGAATTGAGGACATGTTGTAACGCAGATATTTCTTTTGAAGTTTTACCCTTACGACTTTTCTTTCACCTTTAGGACAAAGCAACAACAATTCAGAGACCTGCGCGGAATTTCGAATAAAATATGTTGGTGCCATTGAGAAACTGAAATTCTCTGAAGGAAAAAGTCTTGAAGGGCCTCTAGACCTGATAAATTATATAGATGTTGCACAGGTAAAAAAAAAAAATTAAAATGTTCTAGAGAATAAGTTCATGGCTCTAGGGAAAGATGTTCCACTGTTAAAATATTGACTGAGCACTGTGATCATAGGTGGTTCGAGGTGCCTAGAGACTGAGTCCCAGAGAGAGCAGAGTTCTTCTCTTCAAAAATAGCACTTTTCACTTTTTTTGGGAGCTAACTTCCTTGTTCAAATGAGGAGCTGAGTGCAGGGATGGGTTATACACCATAGTTTTTTTTTTTGTTTGTTTGTTTTTTTAATATATTGGGAGCCTTACTGAATTTCCATTGAACTAGTCACCGCTCTTTAATCTGCCTCAGAGTGCTGTTGACCTGTCAATTCCCTCACACCCTGTTAGCAACAAGCATTAAGGTGAGGTGAGCTTCATAAACATATCCCAGTCAAGAAGATTAAAAAGAAAATAACCATGAAGGAAAACTAAGAATAAAAACGGAGACAAAGCAAAGATCTGTACCCTCGCCAGTGTGGAAGTGCATAAACCATAAGATGGGAAATTGCTTCCTGAGTTCCAGAAAATGAGATTGCAGGTCTTTGTGTTTATTAGCAAAGGGATATTACCACCCTGGAAAGATTCCTTTATCAGTTCCTAGAGCGCTGGTTACTCTTCAGGCTGTTTGGTCTGGTAAATCATGGAGAACAGGATCACTAAATACCATGCTCCCTGCCCTCACAAAAGCAAAGGAAGTCTGTCCTGAGGGAATCAGCCAATTGCATGTGCGTTCCACAGAGACCACTTGGGAGTCTGGACTTAGACAGTATCCCAGTTGGTTTGGCACCAATCATTCCAGACAGTGTGCAAGAAACACCTCACCTAAGTATTGCACTGAAAGATTGCTAATGTTTCCCCCCCGAAGTGCACTAGGATTGTTTTCATCCCGTTCGGGACTGCTCAGTTTCTCAGGTCACCGTAGACTGTGGGCTTGTCAAAATTCCCTTCTTGCTAAGAGCGTTAGTATTGTTGCATCTTTGGATTCTTGGAATGCTTGAACCCTACCTACTGTGAGAAATCCTGGTAGTCATTTGAGGACCCCCGAATCAAGGCATGCAGGCATAGCTTCTTTACCAGAATTTCTGTAACGTAGGCAGATGTTTCCAGGCTAAGATTTACAGGACGGAACATCTACTGATGGCCCTATCTTACGTACTGTGCATTAGACAAGGCAGGCCATATTCTGACTTTGGGGAAAAAAGTGGGCAATCTGCTAAGGAAACCTTCACATATCATTTGCTCACGGCCCCGGGATGTGGGGCAACCAGACATACCTGGCATCTGGGTAGGATGTAAAATGGCTGCAAACAGTATTCCCCGCTGCTCCGCTTCCTGATGGTTTCCTGTGCTGACATCAGCATAAGCTCTGAGCACTTTAAAACCTAAATACCTTTATTTTTCTTTTTTTTTTAAGATTCATTCATTCATTCATTCATTCATAGAGACACAGAGAGAGAGAGAGAGGCAGAGACACAGGCAGAGGGAGAAGCAGGCTCCATGAAGGGAGCCCAACGTGGGACTCGATCCCGGGTCTTGGGGTGGGGAGGTTCTCCGGGATCATGCCCTAGACTGAAGGCGGCGCTAAACTGCTGAGCCACCCAGGCTGCCTTTTTTTTTTTTATTAAAAGATTCCTTTTTTTCTTATGTAGATATTTAAACCTCACTGGGATTGTGTGAGGCAGTTTGCAGTTAGGGCTAACATTGAGACAGATGGAAGTGAATTTTGCTCAGGTCTATGGACCTGAAAACAAAACAAAACCCTAGTGACAATTCCTCTTCTGCTCATTTGAAGAACAGTTTTTGCCAGGCTGTCGAGTACCCCACATTCTTGAAAGGGTTTGGGTTTGGGATGGCTAGATACTAAACTGGACTAATCAGACTTAAGGAATGTGATGTAATTTTTAACGGAGCTCATGTAATTTATTTTTGCTTTTTTTTTATTTTTTTATTTTTGCTTTAAAGCAAGACGGAAAGCTGCCTTTCGTTCCCCTGGAGGAAGAATTTATTATGGGAGTTTCCAAGTATGGTATAAAAGTATCAACATCGGATCAGTATGTAAGTAATAGAATTTGTTAGGGAAAAAGTGGGTTTCAGGTACTTGGGAGTCAGCCTGCTGAGAGCCCACTTGTTCTGTTTGTTTGCAGAACTGTTGGTTGGTAAACATTCCTGGCAGCTGGTCTTAAAAAAATGACCGATTTCTTGGGGTGAATGAATAGAGGCCTCCGTTTGCTTCTGTATCGTGGGGCCCTGGCCAGCACCCCTGCTGCTGGCCCCTAGTGTGGTTTCAGTGTAGGACCCCATGCCAGTGCAGAGCAGCTGTCAGCTTGGAAACTGGGCACAGAGAGCAGGATTGTGAACTTGGATCTTCCTCCTGTCTTTGTGGAATTTTAAGTGGGAAGGGCTAACCCTGAAGGATAACTGCCCCATAACTCAGCATTCTAGAATTTCCCTTTGGGGGAAAGACCTATCCAACTATTTTCAGTCAGCTCCGTAGATTGGCTCTGATGAAAGCCTCACATAGTAGATCCTGCACAGAAAATGTCAACATGTTAAAACAGTCACGGTCTTTCTTTCTCCCGACTTGGGCAGGATGTCTTACATCGGCATGCTCTGTATTTAATCATCCGGATGGTGTGTTACGACGATGGTCTGGGGGCAGGAAAGAGTTTGTTGGCGCTGAAGACCACAGACGCAAGCAATGAGGAATACAGCCTCTGGGTTTATCAGTGCAACAGCCTGGTGAGGTTTAAAGTTGTTTGGTTTTTATTTTATTTATTTTATTTATTTTATTTTTTTTAGTTGTTTGGTTTTTAGTCTCACTCATCAGGCGAGGTGGTAAAAGCAGAGGAGACTTCCGGTCTAGAAGAGGTGCTGTCCACTAGCATCTGATGCCTGGCAGAGTGTGGGTGACCGTCAGGCCCTGGGTCAGCCAGCGGTTCGGACCTGCCGCAGGCCGTCACCTATTTGGCCAGGGTTGGGCCTCACCTGGGCCATGATCTCCAGGTCAGGGCAGCCACAGAGCAGGTGAGGAGACGTGGTATAGCGCCTCCTGCTCTGTACGTGTTATCTCACTGACTTGTCACACTCCTTCCCAAGGGCCGAGTTCCTACAGGTTACCACGCACCTGCTTCTCCACAGGTGCGCTGGAAGGGGCCCAAGGGAGGTGATGTGTCCTGGGCTTCCCAAAACTGTTGGTGTGTAGGTTTTTAAATTTTTTACTTTTTTAATATTTTATTTACTTACTCATGGGAGACACAGAGAGAGGCAGAGACACAGAGGGAGAAGCAGGCTCCCTGTGGGGAACCTGAAACGGGATTTGATCCCAGGACTCTGGGATCACGACCTGAGCCCAAGGCAGACGCTCAATCACTGAGCTACACAGGTGCCCCAAATTTTGTTTTTTTTTGGGGGGGCGGCAAAGTGTATTGAGCACTCGTGAAGTTTGGGGAGTAATAGTACGAGCTCCGCAAGAGGCCTCGAGACCAGAGAGGGTTGAGAGGGTTGCCCGGGTGCAGGGTCAGGAGAGGTGTTAGGAGGGTCAGAGTCATACCTGTTTGGTCACATTAATTCAGGAAGAGAGCGATGAAGTCTCTTACTGTGTTTTTTACTTCACATAGGAACAAGCACAAGCCATCTGCAAAGTTTTATCCACCGCTTTTGACTCTGTATTAACATCTGAGAAACCCTGAATCCTGCCCTCCAGTGAAAGCTGGCTCCATGCAGACGTGCAGTGGCTTCCGGTCTGGAGTGTTGAACTGTTGTGGAAATAGAAAGTGATCCCTTGCTCTAGGTTTTCTGAAGAGATGCAATGTAGAAAGTATTGATCATTTGCTTTTCTATTAAAATGTGTCTTATTACAGTTAACTCTCAATGAGGTTGTCTACTTTCTGGGACTAAAAAAGAAACCTCATCTGTTACTTTTATTTATTACTCTTGTTTTTAAAGTTTTATTAGAGTGAGTGAGTGAGCAGGGTGGGGTGGAAGGGAGAGGGAAAAACAGACTCCCTGCCGTGCAGGGAGCCGCATGTAGGATTCCATCCTAGGACCCCGGGATCACAGCCTGAGCTGAAGGCAGATGCTTCACTGACTGAGCCACTCAGGTACCCATCTATCACTTTTTTTTTTTTTTAAGATTTTATTTGACAGAGAGCAAGTGAGTGAGCATGCACATGCACACAAGCAGGGGGAGTGGCAGGCAGAGGGAGGATAAGCAGGCCCCCCCCGCTGAGCAGAGAGCCTCATATAGGACTTGATCCCAGGACCATGACCTGAGCTGAATGCAAATGCCCAACTGACTGAGCCACCCAGACGCCCCTCATCTGTCACTTTTAAACACAACTGAGCTCAACACCTAAGTGTCACAGACGTGCACGCAGTCAGTGGGGAAACATAGAAGACTTTCTGAGGAGGTTGCACACCATCTATTGTGAGGCTCATGGCCCCACTGGCTGGGAGCTTGGGCTGCTGGTTTGGAACAGCAATGCTGCCAACTCAGGTCACAAAAAGCAAAACTTTGGGCAGCCCGGGTGGCTCAATGGTTTAGCGCTGCCTTCTGCCCAGGGCATGATCCTGGAGACCCGGGACCGAGTCCCATGTCAGGCTCCCTGCATGGGGCCTGCTTCTCCCTCTGCCTGTGTCTCTGCCTCTCTGTCTCTCATGAATACATAAATAAAATCTTAAAAACAAAACAAAACAAAAAGCAAAACTTTAAAAGTGTATTGTCAGGGTGGCATGCTAGTAAGCCAAAGTATTTACCTGAGTTCAGGGAGGAAAGATCACCGTGCGTATGAATAGCATAGGGAGAATCTCCTGTACAGTAGGCCAGTGGGTTTCTCTAAAGGGCCACTTTAATATGCAGTACTTATGGATTAAAAACATTAGAAATAACACTATGTCCATTTAAAAGTATTTTATTTTTTTTCCAGTCTCAAATGACTAGTTAACAGGAAGAATCAACTTATTGAACATGCTCTAGTTATAAATCACTGCATTAAAGACAACGAAAATAAGAATTGATTTAGGTTATACAATATATACAGTTGCGCTGCAACTAGATCGAAGTAATCAAGTGAATGAATCGAGTATCATACATCTCAGATAGCATTCCAAGCTGCATATTATTCTCTCCACCCCGTAGCAGATCACACAGGACCTAGGAGTCTGTGCACATGTTGGAGTCCTCATCCCTAGAAGTCAGATCTGATGGAAGATGGCATGCACAATGCCAGAATCCTGCAGCTAAGTTCATGAAAAGTAAACTTTAAATATAAATAGATATCTACAATGTTTTCCTTCCTCTCGGTTGGTTTTTAATTTGCAAAGAGCAAATTACTAGGAAAGGATGTTAGCAGGGAAGTTAATATAATTTCTCCTCTGGCAAGAGTAATATTATTTACTGCACAATAGCACCACCAAATTGTCAACTGGAAAAAATATTTCCTAGATATTTATGTACCAGTGAACCTGATAGATTAGTTTGGGACTGGTGTTTAAATGTTGGTGAGGATCAACTTTAATTCCTTAGATAGCTGGCACCAAGTAGTCAAAAGGCTAATTATAAGACACAGATGCAAGAGGACTGTGTTAAAATATACATAAGTGCACTGTGCAAAATATATCTGTTTACTTTCTTAAATCTAGAGAGAATTAACTAAAAGAAGGGTTCAAACAACGGAAATGAACAATTAGTGAAAATAGATGTAGTGCTTTAAAAAAAAAAAACAAAACCCAAAAACTTTAATTACAGATCTAACACATTTTTACCCGGAACTTTGGAGGGCAAAAAGCCATTGCCACACAACATCGTAAAACATTCCAGTTTGTTCTGTTTTCCTTTATAATAGCAACACAAAGTACAATGCAATTTAAAAAAAAAAAAACTGCCTAATAAAGACGGGCTGCTCCAATCAAATGTACCATTGTCACCATGCGATGAAAGCATCGCTGCCTCGCTTTCCAAGCCCAGACCTAAGCTTATCTCTTCACTTCTGGTAAAAATCCGAGTGGGCCTTGTAGGCCTATTTATTCTCAAAGAGTGCCAAAATGTCCAATATTCCTATTATGAATCTTATGCTCACAATTACTAAAGAGAGGTATGACAGTCAAGTTCATTAAACTAATGAATTCTGATTTATCACACACAACCTAACCCCCCACCCCCAGTAGCTTCAGTTTAAGAATAACATGATGGACTTTGGTCATGAAACTGGGATGTGTGTTCGGGAGTATCTTATTACCTGGGACCTACAGATTTAGGATATGCTCTTGATTACAAACAAACGGACAGATTCGATCTGTCGGGAGTATTCGGGAGTATCTTATTTGGGAGTATCTTATTACCTGGGACCTACAGATTTCGGATATGCTCTTGATTACAAACAAACGGACAGATTCGATCTCAAGACAATATAACTACCATTCCTGTTGGTATAGCATATAAATACAAGACACTAAATTGAGTACACATTCCCGGGAGCCGGGAAGGGAAGGCAGTGGTACACCCAATAGGAAACAGCAAGTGTGTGTGAACGTGCTAGCTGGGCGACGGAGGAGGGTCGAGAAGGTGAATTCCAAAACACCTAAAGCATACCAACTAGTTTAAAGAACTGTTTTGCAATCCATCATCCTTAGTTTTTAACCAAATTCAGGAAATGCAGGTTTCTAGAACGTGGAGCTGAATTAGCTATTACCATATGCCGTAATATAAACCATGGGTAGTTTTGCTAGGTAGGGTTGTTCACAACAGGCTACACGCACATGCAGGATACAATGAGAGTTGCAACCTCACAAATTAGGGCTGGAAGGTACAATGCTAAGGTGTAAATTTCCAAGTTGCTTTAACTAAACCTTGGGTGGATTCCAAAGGAAATCATTAAATGTATGTATGTTTAAAAAAGAAAGTCTTTAAGGTGAACTGATAGCATTTTTTTCTAGAAAGTCTGGGGCTGGGCTATTTCTAAAGCAAGTTTACTGACTTCCAAAGACAATTGCACTAGT
Source organism: Canis aureus (assembly GCF_053574225.1). NCBI lineage: Eukaryota > Metazoa > Chordata > Mammalia > Carnivora > Canidae > Canis > Canis aureus. The sequence goes on from NC_135622.1 coordinate 58,540,992, forward strand.
GGTCACCGACTCTAGAATCGGACCGAGGAAAGGCTGGAAGATGTCTTTCTAGTACTCAAACACTTAGGTTTAGCTAAATCTGCAGAATGACGATCTTGATTAGTTAAAATAACTTTTCAGTTCACCTTTTAGGAAATTCAGTTTTTCCTAATAAAAAGTATGGCAGTTATTTCATGAAAACCACAAATTATAAAAACAATTCATTTACACATACAAGTTGCCTTTGAGCTTGTAAAAACAGAAGAGTGGCGTTAGAGAAAGTGGGCTACCGCACGATACATTTCATGAAACTGGTCATCTGGCAAGAGTTTTGGTACCAATAACAAAACAGGAACATAACTGTTAAAAGAAGTATTTTTGTTCAGTAGCAATTCAGTCAGCAATAAAGTGCACAAATGATACGGGAAATGCTCCTTTGCGACTGGGATCTCCATCGATGTGGCCAATCTGAAAAGAATCAAAGTTTATAGGTGGTTATAGAAATTCCAAAAGCAACTTTGAAGGACATTATAGCATTTGGGAAAAAATTTTTTTTCAGAGGAATTTGAGAAAGAATTACTTGGGTAAGACATCTAAACTGTTTTCTTTCTTTTTCCTTCATGCCCATTTCAAATACAGTTGACCCTTGAATGCATGAGGGTTAGAAGTACCATCCCCGACCCCCTGCAGTTGAAAATCTGCATACGCAGAGCTTCTGACTCCCCAAAATCTTAACCACAAATAGCCCACTGTTGACCAGAAGCCCTACAGATAACAGAAACAGTAAGTGAACACATATTTTGTATGCTACCTGTATTGTGTGTACTGTGTTCTTCCAGTAAAGTCAGAAAAACTGTGAAGAAAATTATAAGGAAGACAGGGATCCCTGGGTGGCTCAGCAGTTTAGTATCTGCCTTTGGCCCAGGGCGTGATCCTGGGGTCCTGGGATCAAGTCCCACATTGGGCTCCCTGTGTCTCTGCCTCTCTGTCTCTCTCATGAATAAATAAATCTTAAAAAAATTAAAAAAAAAAGAATCATAAGGAAGAAAAAATACATTTAAGCACTATACTGCACGTATCAAAAAATAGTTCTGTGTGAGTGGACCCACGTGGCTCACATCCACATCATTTAGGGGTCAGCTGTGATGCGTGTCAACTGTGAGGAAGCGCTAGGTTAGTGGGTCAGGCATCTGCCTGGACGTGCACGCGTAAGGGTCCTGGCTTCCCAGGGTGTTGGGGTGGTGGTGGTCAGGACAGTCATCTGGTTACTGCCCCCCCCCCCCCACTTGCCTTAGAAACTGAGTGTCAGAAGTTGTTGCACAGTCACTGAAAGTGGCAAACATGTGAGTTGGCTCTACTTAAATGTAGTCAAGCATTTATGAAAGGTTTCAACAGATTCACTGATTTGGAGTCTGGGTAAATTACACACCGAGTATGATCTCAACCATGTAAATTATGTAGGTAAGTGAAAGTTTAAAAGAAAAACCACTGTAACATAATTGCTAAGATTTAGGAGAACTGCTGAGATGTTGGGCAGCATTTACTTTCTTCGCTATACCTTTCTCGATTTCCACAGTTCTGGAAACAAACAGGTATTTTCCAGATGGCCAAGCCCGCTGGCAGGCTGGAGCCCCACCCTAAGCCGGGTTGTACACAAGTGTGGAAGCCAGGCCTGCTTCAGCTCTTGGGGCCACTCAGGGAGGAAGTTCAGGTCCTCACACTGTGGATGTTAGCGCCTCATGCCAAGGCCCACCATCCTCATTTTTAGCAGTAGCCTCTCACTGGGGGCCTTCTGTACCATCTCCCCTGTGGGGCTGAGGGGACTAAGGCTTAGTGACATAAGCATGCTGCCCAACGTCACCAAGTCTAAGAACTGAGTCTGGATTCTTAGGGTCATCAAGTGAAACACCGCATTCATGCCATTCCAGCTCCCACCTGGATGTTTCAGGGACTTCACCCTCTGGGTCAGCTTTCTGTGTGCCTCCCTCCACCAACAGGCAGTGTGGGGAAGGACAGAACCACCTCTAAGCTCAAAAGCTCACTCCAGACCCTGAGTGCATTCTGAAAACTGCAGCCCACGTTGTCTGCCCACCCACGTGTAGGAGAATCCCACTCTGCAGGGAGAAATCAAGCCCACACAAAAATGAGTATACATGGAAGGGACGGCTGAGGGGCAGCACGGCCAGCGGTCCTGAGGCTGCACAGGCAGAGGGCCTTACCTGGGAGCAGGGCTCTCAGGCCAGGTGGGCAAGGATTCACCTCCGCCCCTCCCAGACACATCCCGGGCCCAGGCCCCCGACTCACCCACCACTCTTGGTCCTCCTCTCCATCCACGATAATCACATCCCCCTCAGAGAATGTCAGCTCGTCTGGGTTGTCAGCCACACAGTTATAGAGAGCTTTGACCCGCTTGGGCTTTAACTTGGTCTGTATTAGAGAAGAAGAAGGGTCAGAGGTGAGCATTGCTGGGGCACATCAGCTCCTGGGGCAGAGAATGGCGCCACTTTGTTTCCAGCTAGTCCTGGGGTCCTGAACACAGGCCCCGGAGCCCACAGGCAGGTGTAAAGATGGGTAGATCAGTGTAGCTCAGGGGTTGGGGGACTTCTAGGAGGCCCAGAGAAAAGTGCAGAGAGCGAGGAGTAAGGCTGCCTGGTGCCTAGGGTGCATGTGCCGAGGGGCCGAGCCCACCAGCTGGAGAGCTCTGCGGCTATGTCCTACCCAGATCCAGGAAGAAGCCTCCCTTCCGCCCGCCAGGGGAAGAGGGAAAGACCTGTTTCCTCGGGGAGTCTCCTGATCACTGCTGGCCAGAGCCAGGGGGGCAGGAAAGGAGGGGCTCTTCCACTTACTGTCTGTGACTTCCTGGGCATGGGGGCTGGGGGCTGCAGGACTCCAGTGTTGGACAGAGGACCCAGAACTTCCGTTCCAGAGAGATCTGCTGCTTTAGGGTTAAAATGAATCAACTTCACAATATGCCCTCAGTCATAAAGCCATGAGTTATACACAATTAATATAAATGCCACAGCATCATGTCCGAAAGGCAGGTTTCCGGAGATTTTCTGATCTATTGAGGGGAAAGTCCCTCAAAGGCCCAAGAACCTGTGACTTCGTGCAGCCTCTGTAAAGTGTGCAAGGCATGTGAGTGTCATGGAGTGGGACAGATACTGCCAGCCCCTCCACAGATTTCTAGGTCCCTGCCCCGTCAGAGGGTGACAGGAATGCAGGACACAGTACAGAGCAGGCCAGGAGCAGGAGCGGCAGAGGCTCTGGAAGGTGGAGTGGCAGCTGGGTCTGGTATAGGGCTGAACATGGCTGGAAACGGCTCCCGCTCTGCCCCCATGGAACAAGCAGCGGTAAACCCCAGGTCCAAAGGAAATAATTACCAGGTCCTCTCGGCTGGCCTTTGTTGATCAGCGGGGTTGACTTGTCAGCCCTACAAGAAGAGGAAAGTAGATTTACTGATGCCTGAGGCCCCAAAGACACATATCTACCTGCACCTCACTCCCCTTTACAAAGGAACCACCTGTGCTCAGACCAATGGTGAAGAAAACATAACACTGATCTTATGTATATTTTCCAGAAATTAAAATCACATGACAAGCAAAGGCCCCAGGACCCAATGGGTCCTGCCATTTGACTTCCATCAATGCCAAGACAGGAGTCATCACATTGACCCCCTCTGCCTTTAGTTGACAGGCCCACAGGAAAGGCCTGATCCTCCAAGATGCCAGGCAGCAAACCTTTCTTCTAAAGGGCCAAGCACTAAATATTTCAAGCTTTGTGGGTTATAAAATCTGTCGGGGTCACTCTATGCTGACGTCATGGCACAAGAGCAGCCATAGATAAAGCATAAACAAGTGAGTGGGGGCTATGTTCCCAAATGCTCTATTTATAGTCACTGGAACCCAAATTTTACATAATTTTCATGTGTCATGACATAGACTTTTCTTTCCCAACCATTTAAAATGATGAAAACCATCTCAGCTTGTGGGCCACACAGAAACAGGCTGACCAGGCTGCAGGAGTAGTTGGTGGACTCCTGCTCTAGGAGGACACATTTTGTAAAAACCCTGATTTCTACCCAGGATGAGAGTAGGGTGGGGGCTTCCTTTGCAAGGAGGCCACACCAGGGTATTCTTTTGAAACACAACTCCACCAGGCGGTGAGGACGCACAGGAACTAGGAGAAGCGCAGGCTCTGGCCACTTAGGGTGGCAGAGAGAGCGTCCCCCCGCTGCTGAACTTGGGGCCAGTGAGACGGCGTGTGTACTGCATAGACCAGGAAGGCAAGGCCATATGCGTTCCATTTTAGGAAGAGCTCTTACAAAGCAGCATGAAAAACGTTCTGAGAGCCTTCTGGTTAAAAAAGGTAGACTGGGGCAGCCCAGGTGGCTCAAGAGGTTTAGCGCCTCCTTCAGCCCAGGGTGTGATCCTGGAGACCTGGGATCAAGTCCTGTGTCAGGCTCCCTGCATGGAACCTGCTTCTCCCTCTGCCTGTGTCTCTGCCTCTCTCTCTCTGTGTCTCTCATGAATAAATAAATAAAATATTTTTTAAAAAAAAAAGGCAGACTGAAATCCATTTAATTCCACTTTCTCCAAAGGAGAAAGATGGGAAAAAAACTCAAAGAGAACCTGAAGAGGAAACGCGATGGAAGCGGCCACTGGAAGGACGAATCCTAATCATGCTGGCTCACTGGCGGAGGAGGATCCCTTGTGCAGTGAAGGCAGCCCTGAAGGACCCCCACCTGTGCTCTGAGCCCCTTTGAGTGGGGGTAAGGCAGGGCAATAAACACAGAGATTGGCCCAAAATCTGCTCAAGGAGCTACTGAATCCCTGGATTCCCAGCCCAACCCTGAGAAGCTAAGCAACTACCCTCCCTCAACCCACTGAAGACTAGAAGTTTCTATTACTGGAGAGGATAGAATAAAGGGTGTCTGGACGGGGGGGGGCACACCTCCGTGGTTTTGGGGAGCATCTTTTAAAAAGGGAGGGGGACTAAGAGCACCTGGGTGGCTCAGCTGGTGAAGGCTCCAACTCTTATTTTCAACTCAAGTCATGATCTTAGGGTTGTGGGATTGAGCCCTGTGTTGGGCTCAGAACCTGCTTGAGATTCTCTCTCCCTCTGCCCCTCCTCTCCACCTCTCTAAAAATAAAGTGGGAGAACTAAATGAAGGCTTAACTTTATTTTTTAAAGATTTTATTTATTTATTAAAGAGAGAGCATGAGTGAGGAGGAGGGGCAGAAGGAGAGGCAGGGTCCTCTCTGAGCAGGTAGCCTGATGTGGGGCTTGATCCCAGGACCCTGAGATCATGACCTGAGCCAAAGGTAGAAGCTTCACCGACAGCCACCCAAGCACCTCCTTAACTTTATTTCTATATTCAACTCCTAGAAAACCTGCTCCCTTCAGGCAAGAGATGAAGACTGTTCTCTACAGAACCTGAGTTGCTCAAGAAAAAAGGCCCCAATTCAGGGTTCCCTAGTGAGACTCCCCAGGGAGATGCTCCATGGCCAAGCCCACATGGGCAGCTCTGCCAATGAGGGTACCATGCGTGATCAGTTTTAATGCCTCAGCTAAAGTGGCAGCTATTGGGCAGGGAGCACCATATTTACAGGAAAAAGCCTCTAATGTAACAGAAGTGAATACAAAGATAATGGACAAGGAAGAAACAAATTATTCTGAAAAGCAAAAGCTAACATAAAAACACCACCCCAAATCCATCACTCATAATCTGAGATGAGAGAAAATGATTCCATGAAACAAACAGGATACTGTTACCTTGAAAATTATGTGGTTACTGAAATGAAAAGCTCAGTAAAGGAACTGGAATATACAGTGAAGAAAATCTCCCAGAAGGCAGATTTGAAAAGCAAGTAAACAAGCAAGGAAAAAATGCAGAATGGAAGCTAGAAGGTGGCGGAGAGCCGCCTCTCGCTGAGCAGAGCTGCACTTCCAGCCCCGGCCTCCAGATGGAGCCCCGGGACTGGCTCTGGTCAAGGCCCCCTCCCCCCCCCCCCCAGCTGCTCCCTCAGGAAGGAACCCTGGGTTTGAGGGGGAACAGAGAAGGTGGTGTCAGAAGTAGAAGGAGGGTCCGGTCTCCCACTCGCCCCTAGGGGCTGCTGTACAAGCAAGAATGTGGGCACCCAACTTTGTGTAAGAAGTCAGCTGCCGTATGTTAAACCACAGAGATGGATTCAGGGGGAGGCTCTGAGGGCTGTCCTCTTACTGGAATAAAAAGAGAAAAGACAAGACCTGTATGAGAAAGGCCAAGGGAGTCTTCATCTGAATAACACGAATTATATTAAAAGCAAGAACAGAAAAAACAGAAATTAAAAAAAAAATCAACGAAACTTCTCAGAATTGAAGGTGTAATTTATATACTGAAAGGCTCCATCATCTATCTGGTGGCATGGATGAAAAAGGATCCGGCCCAGGGAGTCAGAGCCTCTGCGGGGACAGGAGACCTGATGGGGTGTCCTAGGTGGGATAAGGCAGGCAGCAGGGGGAGGGGGCCTCCTTGTGGGACCCCGGATCTCAGTGGGGAGAGGAGGTGGCAGCAGAGATGGGGGATGAGAATGAACCTGTGGTGCTTTGCAAACACTGCTCCCAAATTCTTTCCCGAGATCTGGAGTTTGCAACCGCTCTGTGCTGTCGCACTGTCTCCACTTCAAACCCTGACTCTGGGCTCTGCCACTGTTTGAACAGTGATATGCAGAAGGAGTGATGACCTGCCATTCTCCAGGGCTAGACCTGTCTCTTGGGCATCGTTCCTGGGCCCAGCCACCGTGATTGCAGGAAGCCCTCACCACACAGAGAGGCCACGGACGTGTAAGCATTCCAGCCGACAGCCCCAGCTGACAGCCAGCATTGACCACCAGGTGCAAGGACTGGAGAGGTTCCAGCCGACAGCCCCAGCTGACAGCCAGCATTGACCACCAGGTGCAAGGACTGGAGAGGGGACATGAGCCCTCAGCCAATGAGTCACTTTCTGAGTCCAACCATCCCCAACCTCAAGGGTCTTTCCAGGTAGGGCCCCAGATATTGTGGAGAAAAGACCATCTATCCTCACCACGCTGATGCAAATTCCTGACAAAGTCTGGGAGCATAATGAAACGGTTGTGTAGGCCAATAAGTCTTGGTGTGGTTTGTCACTACAACAACTGACATGGGGGACTGTGTGGACTAATGGACTCCAACACATAGATAGAAATATGGAGATAAATGTGTTTATAAATGTATGTATGCATGGATGTACATCTATGTATGTACCTGTGTGTATCCCGGGTCCTGACCACACAGAGGGCCTGCCTGGGAGCAGTGACACTCCAAGAGCAATGAGCACACAAAGCACTCAGATCTTGGCTTCTATGTATCACTGCCACTAAAGGAAACAAACCATTGTCCACTAGAAGGATCCAGTTTGAGACCATGAACTGGATCCCTCTCTGGTAAAGGATGTTATATGGACATCTATAAACCTTGAATGGGGTCCAAGCATTGGAACATTGTCTTTGTTAATTTTCTGACTGTGCTGTATTGTGTTTATGCAGGAGAACATCCTAGTTTGTAGGTATATGCCCCATACTGCAGAGGATGCACAGAAGCCAAATAACCTCATGAGTGACCAACAAATTGAACCTAGAGGCTTCACACCTTGAGGACCTTAATCCCAAATCTAAATTCATTATGTGGATAGAAGATGTACATTTATATGAAATCTTTACAGTTTAAATATTCTTGTGAAGTTATTTTTAAGACACTTGAACCTGGTGAATTAGTTAGGTGACACCTGAACTCAAATGTTGTAGTAGAAGCACCAGACATTTCAAATGTTTGCACCAAAATTTCAGCAGATGGGGCCATTGCCCCTTGGAAGTTCCTTGAATTCAAGAAGCAAGGATGGCAAGCTGCCAGGCCCTGAGGGGGACGTGAAGACAGGTGGTTACCCGGGAGCAGGCCTCTTCTGGGGGAGGCGGCTGGGCGGCTGGGGCGGCAGGGGCGGGGGTGGGGCTTTGCTCAGTGAGATCCCAGGCTGGGCAGGCTTGCTCTGCTGGCTCAAGGCTTCTATCACACTGGGCGTTTTTGCTACTGGAGGGGGCGGTGTGGGAGCCAAGGGATCTGCAGAAAGAGAAAAGGAGAGGAATAGAGAGGGTCAGGCTTCATCACATCCCCAGCCTTCTCACCAGAGGCTCTTCTGGTAAGGGCTTCCTTTTCTTTTAAAATGGTGATTTCATTAGGGAAAAAAACCCCCCTTTCATGGCAGATTATTAGAAAACCGTATTGGCAGGGAGTTCTTCCAAGACTCAAGTTAGGATTAAAATGTTCCTATGAGCCTGTGAGTATCTGCCTCTGTGGGGAAGCCACCTCGAGACCCGGAGAGACAGAAGTAGGAGGCTGAGTCTGGGCCTGGGATCTTGCCCCTGTCCCACCCCTGGCAAGCAGGCCTTCCTGGGCTAATTCTCTCACTGCCTTAGCTGGCCCATGGCCCCTGCCCATTCCACCAGGCTTCCAGCAGGTCAATCTGAGAAAGAACTAACCCTGTAAAGACTCCATAGTCTATGAGAGGCCACAAGACGAAGAGGTTATTTATTCACAGACTTGGAGGCCGAGAAGTGATGTGCTTGCCCCCAAAGTTAGAGAGTTGGTAAGACAGGGAGCTGGGCCTGGAGTCCCTGGGCTCCTTTCTCTGTGGCCCCCTCTCCAGAAAACATTAGTGCTACTCCCAAATATCCAGTGTCCTCACCCGCCATCCTTGCTGAGGCAGCAATCGTGCTGAGGACAAGACGGGGACACCCAATGAGCCTTCCAGTGCCACCAGCTCTCACACACATGGCACTTACTGCAGCTGGGGCTGGGCCTCTTCTCAGGTTAAAAACCTCAGGGAGCAACCTGGGTACACCCCAGTGCTCCCAAAGCCAGCCCCGAGATGCTGGAGGTCCTCCCTCCTTTAGCCTGCAGCTTGGCACCCCACGGGTCCAGCAAAGGCATTCTTCTTCCCCTGCCCCTCCCCTAGGCCCCAGGCCTTTCACCCACATGTTGACACGGAAGAAACACGTACCAGATCATATCCACATGACTGTGCCCAAATATTGGGAACCATAGAATGGCCAGAGGAAATGATGCCCTGGGCTCGTGCATGAAAGGAAGCAATGTTGCTCAAGTGCTCGGGAAGACAGAGGAGAGTATGTGAGCCCCCCTGGGGCAGGGTGCGGGACAGATAGGAGCTGCAGCTGGGGAGGGCGGCTGAGGGGGGCTGGGGAGGGCGGCTGCGGGGGGCTGGGGGGACACACAGTGCTGGGCTCCTGGCAGCGTCTGCCTGTGGGCAGGCGGCTTCGCAGCTCTCCCCGCGTGGCTGCCGAGAGCACCCCCCAGCCATCCAGATCCAAGAGCCCACTGGCAAGAAAGGAAAAAGGAGAAAACGTACTGGTAGATGTCACGCGGAGAGGGGGCAGCGGTGGATGGACAGCTGGCGGATCTGACGAAGATCGCTGCCTGCTTGCACCGTCCACACTTACAGAGTTTGTCTTCCACAGGGCGGTAGCGGAGGAGGCTGTCTGAACTGCACACGCACGCACATGCACACGCACGCACATGCACGCATGCACACGCACATGAATGCACGCACAAGCACAGAACAAAAACAGAAACAGAACACTGCATTATTGATCCTCTCTCTCAGAAAATGGTAAATATGACCCTTCTAGAACAGCATTAAGACCACAAAGAGAATCCTGATTTTTCTTTTTTTAATTCTTGTCTCTGATAAGATAAAGATTTATCCACACCAATTACCAGCTGGTTTTCACAATCTCACTGCTTTTCTTTCTCAGATATAATATTGTTTGAAAAGGTTAACGAATAACCACAGGGACGGGTCCTGAGCACTGCACTCAGGCTGTAAAAGGTCTGCTTGTCTCTACCCGTTCATCAAGTCCTCCCATGGGTGTGTGAGGGTCACTGCCTGGCACAGGGGAGCACCTGTCCTCAGAGCACAAGGAGACAAGGTGCAGATTGGAGGCTCCCCACCTCCTGCAAACATTCCTGACTAAAAGTCAGCACACCTGACACCACGGAGGCTCAAGTGACGCACCAGGGAGGCAGCACTGCCTAGGTCACTGTCCCTCCTCTGCCCCCACAAAGCTCCGTGCATGGCGGGGCCAGGCCCAGGGAGGAGAGCGAGCATGCCAGCATGGGGCATCGCTGCTGCAGACGACGTTTGCCCTGGTGCCGACTCCCCTCCTGTTTGCTGTGTGGGGATGCCCTGCATGGGGATGCCCTGCTGGGCCAAGTGTGGACTAGACCCCGAATGAGGAGGCTCTCTGGGGACTACAGGGATGAAGGACAATCTATACCATCAAAGGATGGCATGAAACTAACCACACGGATAGTTAAAAAAAAAAAAAATCCCAAACCTTCTTATTCTAAAACTTTAGGAAAAAAAAAATTCTATTCCTTTCACATGACCAACAGAGCAAAACAAAATCTTTCCTCCCATGACACACAAGTCAGTAAAAGCCAAATCATTTTAGTTCTAGGCTTCCAAAATTAGTAGACACACACAGGATATAGGAAGAGGCTGGGGAGACGAGAGGCCCCACAAGAACCAGACTGTGGCTGCTGCCCTCGGCTGCCCTGGGCCACTCCCCGCCAGTGCAAGGAGGTGACAGGGAGAAAGGCAGCCGTGGGACCTGGCCTGCAGCTTCCCTCCTGCTCAGGAGTCACCCCATCAGGCCAGGTGTGGCCCTGCCTGGGGTGGGGGCATGCAGGGGCTGTGGGCCCCATGGGGGAGGTGAGGAGACTGTTTCTGGGGCCCGCCTGGGCAGCACCCACTCACCTCTTGGGAATTTACTCCTGGGGGTGTGACCTGGACAACAGACCTATCAGCCTTCTCTGGGCCTCCCTGAGCAATCTCCCTAGTGCTGGGGGCAGGGCCACCGCCCTCGCCCACATCCCCTCCCAGAGAGCAGCTACTGCACCACGGCAATCTGGGACTTATTTCTGGACCACCAGCAGCCCACAGCAGTCCCAGTGCCTAGACACCACACCCCACAAGGCTCTGTCCCTCCTTCTCACGGGAAGCCCTTGGGAGGCTGTGCCGGCCACGTGCTGGACCTGCCTTCAAGGAGCAGACTGGCTAGCTGGCCTTCAGTCCTGGGAAAATCACTTAACTTTTGGAGCCTCAGTTTCCATTTTCATAAAAATAAAAACCAGCATCTGCTGAGTCAAACTCATTCTGTTGTGACAGAGCAACTAAGGTAAGCTTAGCAAGCTCTGGCCCTGAAGGCCCTGGTTGGATGTAGGGATTATTTTGTATCTTTACAATTAGGTTGAGTATTGTTTACCAAATTAGCATCTTTTTACCCTTCATTTCATGGGAATCACAGAGATTAAAAAAAAAAAATAACCATAGGCATCACAAGCTGGCTGAATGCAGGCTGGGCGAAAGGAAATAGCAAAGAATAAAGGCAGAGGGAGGGGCAGTGGCAGAAGCAGAGAGAAAAGGAAGGTCTGCAGGAAAATGTCTCACAGGACCAGTGTCATGAGCTGAGCCACCCACCTCAGACCTGCCCTGGTGGCGTCCCTGCACTCCCTGAGTGACACAGATGCCACACCTCTGCCCAGAATAAGGATCAAGCCAGATGTTCCACTACCATTCAGCATCCTAAGAATGATGAGCTCCTTTAGGATGCCAACAGCATAACTATAAGACCAAAAAAGCCCCAAATGTCATCTAGCAGGGGGCAAAGCAACTATAAGCTTCCCAAAGCAAAAACCAAACCATACTGTTCATGCACTGGCAGGAGCTACAGCAGTTTAGTACCTTTGGCAACATTCCGTGGGGGCAGCGGGGGGGCGCTGGCGGTGCTGGGGGCCGCAGGCTGGGTGGGTGGCGGGCTGCCACTGAGGATCGCTCCGTACGTCTCGTTCTGCAAGATGCTGGGCACAAAGCTCCTCTGCTTGTCCTTGGCCAGGCTGGCGGCATCTCTGGCCAAAGATGCGGCATTAGACTGCAGCTGGTTGGAGCCCAGCTGGTAGAAGCTGACGGGCCGGTCTTCTCGCCGACTGGGGCTGGGCTGCGGAGGGATGGCAGGCAGAGGTATGTGGCATGCACACACACACTGACCTCTTGGTCTCAGCGTTACTCTACTGGTGACCACCTCACATTCACTGCGGCTACTTGGGCACGGTGCCTTTTTTGGCTCTCAAATGTTACATGAGAACCACAAGATTTCAAAGTTAATCTCAGCATGTCTCTTATTGGAGATACACATGACCCCCAAAACCATGATTTATAATTTACAATTCTCTATTCTGTGAAGGATTTACAGCATTGGCCATTTCATCTTTACTAGCCAGAGTGATTTTAACCTAGATCTGTGTTTTCACTGGATTTCCCATTAGTAAACAAGCTCTCAATTGAACAACCAGCTGCAATCAATCCCCAACATCTAGGCGGCAAATTCAGGGGACTGATGTTTTTCTTCCCTTATGAACCGAATTCTTGAGATTCCCCTAACTCAAGAGTCAGCAAACCATGGCTCGTGGGCCGCCATCTTTTTTTATAAAGTTTTATTAGAATACCATCATACCCAATCATTTACATATCATCTATGGCTGCTTTTAGGCCACCCTGGCACATCTGAGTCGTTGGAGTAGAGATGGTGATTTCTTAGGCCAAGAGGCCTGAAATATTTATTATTTGGCCCTTTTGGTTTGCTGACCCTTGCTCCCCTGATGGTCATGTGCATGATATCAGGGTAAATCAGACCTAATTCATTTCAAATATCAGCTTCATTATAAGAGCTATGATCCTGAGCAAATATCTTAACTTGCTGACCTTATTTCTCATCTGTTCAATGGGTAGAATTTTGCTTCTCTAGCACAGTGATTGGCAGATACAGTACTGGCTGTCACACCCCATGTCCCCTCACAGGACCACCCACCCAGTCAAGGCTCTGGCCAACCCAATGGCTCAAACTCAGCTCAGGTATGCAGAACTTGATGGCTAGTTCTCTTTGCGCATATTTTAGATTCAACAAAGCCCATGACTATATGAACGATACCCATCTCTGGTGGAAACAGGGAATGGATGAGGGTTAGCACTTGCTGTCACACTTTTACTTGGACTGTGTGACCTGCTAGGTCATGCTACACTAATGTGTATACCTGCCTTGGGGTCGATGTTTACAATACATTTTTAGGGTAAGTATAACATGAGTCATGAATCAGCTCTTCTCACTTGGACACTGTTTTATAGCTAACTCAGTGGAGAAGTTTCTTAGTCTAAGAAATTTTTTTTTTTAATTTTATTTATTTATGATAGTCACATAGAGAGAGAGAGAGAGAGGCAGAGACATAGGCAGAGGGAGAAGCAGGCTCCATGCACCGGGAGCCTGACGTGGGATTCGATCCGGGGTCTCCAGGATCGCGCCCTGGGCCAAAGGCAGGCGCCAAACCGCTGTGCCACCCAGGGATCCCTTAGTCTAAGAAATTTTAAGTATGGATGTTGACTGCTCCACAAACAAGGATAGTCAAGGAGATATCGGAAATGCCACACACGTATATAATGAGACATCCTCAATGTGCATCAGGACACTCAAGTCCTACCGTAAAAACAAAACTTTACATGGCAGTATGGCAGTCCCCACTGGTTTCATAGCAGCCAGGAGTGTGGGTTCTGGAGTCAATCTGCTAGAGTCTGACTCAGCTCTAAGACCTGCGTGAAGGTGGTCACCTGCCAGCGGCACCCCCAAGACTCAGAAGCAAGTACCCTCAGTCTGGGCCTCAAGCTGGCCTCAGTCAACCTCTCTCGAAACTTCCCTGAGACATTTTCTTATCTGATAAAGGAAAAAGGTGGACCCAGAGCTCTAATGGTCATTTAATGATTCTAATTAAGGTTTTGAAGATCAACTAGGTGAACATGAACTATGATGCTGGGGACCCTCCAGCTCTTTATCACATCCACTGTGCGAGGGCTTCCCCTATATCTTTATCTCAGATCAAAAGGTGGGCAGCTGACAATGATGATACAAGGGACATTCCTTTAAATCAACACGTGTAGGAGCTGGAGACCAGTGACAGTTGGGGGAAGGGCAAAGACAAACACCTACTGAGATGGATGGAAGCAGAGTTAATTCTACTTCTTGAACAGAACCACTCTGTGCCCTGATTCTAATCCAGGATCCACAAGGCTCCGAGCAAAGCTCATCTCAATACTCCTGGCACCCCGAGGAATGGCACTGACCTGCAATTTCTCGTCCACATCGTCATCGCTCTCATCCAGGTCTTCGTGGAGCAGTCGCCACTCGTACTCGACATGGACATGAGAGTTGAACCTCCCAGATAAGGCCTGCGTCAGCTGAGGGAACAAAGGGCTGTCAGTGATGCTGCCTGTGAGGTGGGCTACCATGGGCGGTGGGGAGGGGCAGAGGCAGAGACCCTCCAGGGTGAGGCCCGCCCACAGAAATCCCTCTCCCAACTTCAGAGGACAATGCACGTGTCCACTAAATGCTGACCCAACCGAGCCTGGCCAGCATGATAGATCAAGCCCCACAGAAAAAGGATGTGAATTTTAGCAACTCTTTCAAGGAAGGTAGATACCAGCCTCCGTTTTATTTATTTTTTAATTTTATTTTTCTTTTTAAAGATTTTTATTTATTTATTCATGACAGAGCGAGAGAGGCAGAGACACAGACAGAGGGAGAAGCAGGCTCCATGCAGGGAGCCCAATGCAGGACTCAATCCCAGGACTCCAGGATCACACCCTGGGCCGAAGGCAGGTGCTAAACCGCTGAGCCACCCAGGGATCCCCCCAGCTCCATTTTAGATACACAGGAGAGAAGGGAATTCATGAGATTCCGTGGGTGTCTTAGTGAGTTAGCCCTTAATTTCCTCCACAGCCAGAGAGGAGCTGGGTGACCTTGGGCAAATGACTGAACCCTTCTGTGCCTCCTTCCTCGTTGGTAAAACAGAAGAAACCATGTCATAAGGTGCCTCTCAAGTATTAGGAATAGTACCTCTTACTCTTCTCACCTTGGGTGGCATTTACTGTCTGTTCTGTTTATTGAGCACTTACTGATTTTCACAGAGGGCAATGCTGGCTCTCACAACCATATAAACTGGCAAAGCTGACTCCATCTTAACAACTAAGGAGACAGCTGGAGAGCTGGCACTGGCCTGACTTTCCCACGTCATGGTTGGGGAGCCCTACATTGCCTGACCCTGTGGGCTCTGTCCACTGGCCGTACTGCCTCTTCTTCTAGAACAGGACAGGAAAAGATGGTGCAGAACAATCCACAGGATTTGGGACTGGGAACAGAATAAGACACCAGTTTTGGATGCTGCTGCTGGAGGAAGAGCTAGCGGCTTACAGACTCCAGAAAAGAGCCAAAGCTGTGGTGGCCTCCACCTGCCCCAGATAATGCCACAGCTACCATCCACCTGTCTAACCAGCAAGTACTGATGTGTGTTCAGGTGTCACTACAAAGGGGTGGTCATGTCCTCTCCAAAGACTCCCAGGACGCTTTCTCCTGGTTATCCCTCTAAGG
Source organism: Canis aureus (assembly GCF_053574225.1). NCBI lineage: Eukaryota > Metazoa > Chordata > Mammalia > Carnivora > Canidae > Canis > Canis aureus. Next base: position 58,556,513 of record NC_135622.1, read on the forward strand.
TCCGTATGTGGGAAGACCCTCTGCACAGAGGACAGGGCCCCCCACCCTGGTCCAGGAAGGGTGCCTTGACTCCATCTATGCTAGATAGAGACTCACCAGCTCCTCGCAGTGCTCGTGCCTGAGGCGTTTGGCGATGTCCAGCGGTGTCTCTCCGGACTCATTAGCTAAAAGGCCGGGCAACAAAAGGAGACATTATGGCAAAAACAAGAAAAGGTCTGGTTGGCGAGGCAATTAAAAGAAGATATAGTGAAGCAGCAGCAAGTGAAACTGAGCATGGGGGCTGAACTGGTCTTACAATTGCACAGAACTACAGCAGTGTATGGCCGGTAAGACTTCAAAAGATAGGGTGAGCTAACCACGGATGCAGATACGAACTCCTGTCAGCCTGTAAATCTGAAAATGTGTGTTTTCTTCTAAATAAGCCTCCATCAATAAGGTTTGGCTATTAATTAAAAAAAAAAAAAGCAAGAAACTTGGCTCAAGCAGGTGTGTGCCTTCTCTTCTGTTTCCTGTTCATGGTTCTTCACAAACCTTCTTCATGATGTGATCACAGCTGCCTGCCCTCCGGCTGGCTGCCAGCACATCAAGGTCCCCTGGCAGAGAGAGGGATGAAGGCCCAGCAGATCAGTGTCCCTCGTGGAGGAGACCTGGTGCCAGGATGGGCGGTGAACAGTGAGTCCCCACCACCCCATAAACCTTCCACTCAGAGTCAGGAAGGAGTTAAACCTGGTCCTGGGTGGTGGAGATCCTGAACAAGAGGGCAAGATGCCCCAAATCTTGTTCAAATTCACCTCGGCACGAGTGACATCTGCAGGGTCTGTGCTCTGCCTCTTGTAACCTCTAGGATGCCTGCCAATGATGGAAAGTCTATGCAGCAGATGGAGGGAGACCACAGCAGCCTTACAGAGCATGCAGGGGAGGCCCCCGCCTTTGGAGGGCAGGACTGCGGTCTCCTGAGATGACAGGAGCCCAGCACCTGGACTAGGAGCCAGGGGGGTGCCCACTCACCCGTCTCGATGGACGCCTTTCCCCGCAGGAGGAGCTTGAGGCACTCGGCGTTGTCCGTCAGACAGCAGTAGTGCAGGGCGGTGCTGCCCTTCCCCGTCTGTTTATCCAGGTTCCCACTGGCCAAGAAGACGGGCAGGGCAAGAGAAGGAACAGTGAGTCATGGGCCAGCGGAGCAGCACTGCCCAGCTGGGGGGCCTGGGCACGTGAGCAGGAGGCATCCGGCCATCAAGTCACCGAAGGGCACTCCTCCCAGTCCCCCTCCTCTGTGGTAGGACATGGTGCCAGCCCTTCCATGTGGATGGAAGGCCAGGAGGAGGCCAGGAGGAGGCACCCATGTGGCTGCCGAGCGGGGGGCTGAGGGGGTGTGCATCTTGCCTCCCCCGGGCCTGCCCCGGACCACGGCATCCCTCCCACTTCCCCAGCAGTGCCCAGCTGCAGGGTCTGTCGGGGCCTCGACACACCTGTGTGACTCGTCATCCTGTTCCCCAAAAGGACAGGGAGAGCTTTTTCTCATTATATCATTGGTACTCTTGCCAAGGAAGGGGAAGAGCCACCTCTCCCCAAGTTCAGAATGCGAAAACGCCTCTGAGGCTGTTGGCCCTGCGCCCCCCTGAGAACAGCCAGAGGGGAAGCTGTGAGATTTCAGAGTCATCTGACGTAAAACAAGACCGGGTTACCCCAAAAGACACTGGGCTCCTCAGACAAAGCCACTCAACCTGCTGCTAGAGGGAGCCCTGAGACGTGGCTGAGCAGGAGGGGCACTTGGGGCCTTGTGGCCGCTGGAAGGACAGATGGAGGACAGCCACCAGGTGACACCTACTGCTTTCATCAGGACAGAACCTGTTACACTTTTGGGGTGAAAAGGAGCCTCATCTTCTGATCTCGGCCCTCTTCCTGCTGCCCTGCTTCCAATGCTGGAAGAAAAGGAAGCAGGATTTCCCTTCTCACGCAGCAAGAGTTTACGCGGAGGGAGGATGGCGTCACCGGGCTGTGTCGTCCACTGTCCATTGAGCCACTGTGATGCGCTGGGTGGGCATTCAGCCTCCTACAGTGGGCAGCTTCCACGGAGTCCAGCAAACTGCCAACCTGCCTCAAGCTCCCCTACCGCCGGCCATTTCGTCCTCCAGAAACAGCAGGGAAAGGCAGAAATGCAAAATAAGACCTTGCTTTTGCACTGTGGACATTTCCACTCCGTCTGGAGCACTCTCGGTGGCTTCTGAGAAGCAGCCCCCCTCCATACACCCCAAACCACCATCAGGGAGTCCACATACACTGTGATGGATCTTTGTGTTTGGCCTGCTGCTGCCAGGCAGGTGATGCACTGAGGGAGGTGGGTGGAATGTGCCCAACAACAGGGCTAAGGAGCCGGGGTAAGCGGCGTGCACACACTCCTTAAAGGCAACTTCTAATTAAAAAATAGAAACAGCTTCTTGAACCAAAGCAAATGCCCACATCCCACCCAGTGTTGCAGTTTACAATCTCAGCATAGGCAGGTGGCTCATGTGTGGATTTGTGCGTCCCCTTCTCCTCTCCCCACTGCTCAGGGCACCCTGCCTGGCTCTTGTGAGGCACTTGATGGACAAACACGGGGATGGCTCTGTCCACACGGGGTGGTAATGGGGTCCAGACAGTCTGCCCTCCGGGACCCAGAATTCAGCAGATGTTTCGCCCAGATATCCCCTGAGTCCCAGATACTAGAAGATTTCTTGCAGAAACCAAGAAAGGTCTCTGTCCTCACACTCTCAGGCTTTTTGGGGGCTCCCACTCATGGTAGCTCTCTTCCTGCCCCCCAGTTCATGCTCAGGCCTGGGAAAATCCCAGCATGTTGGCCATGTAACGAAGCAGGAACCTGATCCTTCCTTGGAAATACCAAGAAACAAAATCAAACGCCTCCCCTAATTTTAGAACACCCACCTGTTCTGGACTAAAAAGTCAACGATGTGGAGAGAAGTCCGGTCCACCGATCTGACCGCCAGATGGAGGGCGGTTTCATCTGGCTCCTGAAGACGAAACAGAAACATTCCAGAATTCCAAGGGGAGCATTCAGTTTTGTGTCCAGTGTGAGTGAAATCACGTCTGTCTCTTCCAAAGCCTTTTATTCTTTCTCTCAAACCCTTAATCTCTCAGACACTTGGCCCCTTTAATCTCCATGGCAAACTCTGCCCTGGGGAACCTGCAATGTCCAGACTGGTCCTCCTTCTGCCACAGGAAGTAATGAGAAATTCAGGGGTTTCATCTCAGAGTCCCCTCAATCTCCGTGTCCTACCCCTGAACCAATAGCACAGGTGTCATCTCTCCATTCAAAGAAACCAGGAAGATTCCCCAGGCCTCCTATACCCAGTCTCTTCTGCCCGTGTTCACGATTCTCACTCTACACTTACAGAGAGGGCTCAGGGGATTCCTGACCCCACTGCCTTTCCTGAAAGTGAGCTCTGGCAGGTGGGGAAGGATAGACCTGATGAGGGCTGTCTCATCAGGCAGGTATGTGGGCAAGAGGCAAAGGAAATACTCATGCAACAGGGAACATGGAGCAAGGAGGAAGGTGCCCCCAATCCACCTGTCTGGCCTGCGCTGCCAGCTAGGGCCACTCCCCCGTCCCCTGCTGCGGCAAGGCTCCGAGCTGAGTGTGCTCTGCCCTGGACCACTGGGCCTGACATCTCTCTCTCTTAAACACTGAATATCAGGCTCCACATAACACATGGTAAGAGGTAACAGCCCAGCACCCTGCACCTTCCCTATGACAGTAAGGAGGTTTCCAGCCAATGAGTGTGTGTCTACAAGGTCACCCATGGAAGAGAACTAGGATACACGCCAGCCTGTGACACTGGTAATCCATCCTAAAGGTAAGATCCCACCCCACCTCGAGGCCGTAATTACCCTCTCAACAAGGTTTTCCTGGAAGACTGGGGGATGTCCCTCCCACTCCACTTCCCCCAGGGAGGAGGGCACAGGGAGGGAGCAGGCTGTGGAGCTCTCCTTCCTAGGGTAGCCTCAGCAGCTGCTGCTGCTGCGAGTCTGGCTGCCAGCTGCCCATGTGCCCAGGAGGCACCAACGCTCCCTGCTCATCAGGGACAGGACTGCTGCTAGGTTGCTCGGGTCCCTGAGAAGATGCCCCCTTCCCCTAGGGACTGGACTTTCCTCCCAGGGCTGACATTATATTTTTGTTTAAGAATAAACCACCAATTTCTAAAATTCAGTGCTATCTTCTTCCAGAGACTTACGCCTTTGTCAGCATTGCTGCCACTCCTCATCCTCCCCCGCCCTCTCCCCCATCTTTTTCTAAAAGTAGCAGGCCACACTCTTACATGTCCATTGGCCAGTGGGATTTTTTCTGTAAGATCCACACCGTCAGCATACGCCTGGAGTAAACCAAAAATATCTCTTGTTTTGACGGCCTCACAAAGGCTGTGAAGTTTTGCTGCATTGTCCGCGTGCCTCTTCCTCGCGTATTTCCTCTCAATGTACTTGGCAGTAATGTAGTCCTTTCTGGCATTCCTGAAATCAAGCATAATTGCCTTGTAAATGATTAAGGGCCTCTATTCAAACATATCTAACTTTCCATCATCTGTTAACAATTTAAAGAAACCCAGCATATGCCCTCCTTGCAGGAAGTGCTGGCGTATAGGAAGCAAGCCACCGTGTGACCACAGCAGTGCCTATATCCAGTGACACCTGGAGCCCCCCTTTTAAGAAGCGTTGACACTTTCCAGTTTCCATCACAAGAGGCCTCTTGGCTCTGGTGCAGGGTGCCTGGGTCTTACTCAGGGGCCAATGGTAGGCAGCCAGGCTAGGCAGAGGGGGAGGCCCTCCTCAGAGGTGAAGACTGTAGCCTCTCAATCGTGGGCACCGTGCCTGGCAGGAAAGAAACACACCACATGTCTGATGCACCAGAGCAAACTATCGGCTCTGTGGTGTATAGTCTGGCCTCCCCACGGCACTGTGTTCAGACCCTACCTTCCCACCCAGCAAGGAATGGCTGTGCCTCCCGAAAGCCCAAAGAAGCAAGGGTTCAACTTCCACCGCCACCACACTGATAGTGTGTCCTGGGACAAGAATTTCATCTCTTGAGGCCTGAAGGTAGGTTTGTGCCGAGCATGTACCATGTACCCTCATGAAACTGTGAGAAGTACGTGAACTGACATTTGCCGGGCCCTGGAACTAACTGATGAACTTAAAATGTAGAGAGCAAGAAAAACGGTAGCAGCTGGTCAGAGGATTCTCAGCATCTTACTCCAATGACCTTAACAAATAACAGCAGAGCAATAAAAGACGCAGACGGGATTTCGAGAGGCACAGGGAATGCTAAGGTCCCTGTGGCTACCCGGTGAGAAGTGACGGGGAGCAGCTCAGAAACCCATCAGCTGAGGAATGGATAAACAAAATGCTCTCTCCACATAATGGAGAACTCGTCAGCCATAGAAGGAATGAAGTACTGACACAAGCTGCCACATGGACGAGCCCTGAAAACGTTACACAAAGTCAAAGAAGCCACCCAGATACACAAGGCCACACAGTATGATCCCGCTTACATGGAATGCCTGGAAGGGTTAAATCTGTGGAGATAGAAGGTAGGTTAGCAGGGCTGGGGGAGAAGGGGGTGCTGGTTAACAGGTGCGGGGTTTTGTTTCGGGGGGATGAACATGTTCTACAATTGCAGTGATGCGACTTCTGGATAGCTCAGTTGGTGAAGCATCTGAGCTTGGGTCATGCTCAGAGGGTCCTGGGATGGAGCCCCACACTGGGCTCCCTGCTCAGCGGGGAATATGCTTCTCCCCCTGTCTCTCCCCAATACTCATGTGCATGCGCTCTCTCTCTTTCCCTTTCTCAAATAAAATTTTTAAGTAAAATAAAATTGTGGTGATGGATGCACACTCTGTGAACATGAATACTGAATTTACATTTAAATGGGTGAACTGTATATGAATTATACTTCATTAAATCTGTTAAAAAAGAAAAAGCATGTCAGAGAAAATTAAATTCCACCAATAACACAAAAACTTAACTTTAGCCAGTAGATGAACAGAGACATAGGGAGAATGGCACTGACAAGATTGATGCCCTTGGTTCTTTCCTGGAAACTATTTTCTGGAAAGTGTGAAGTACCTTGAAATTTCAAAAAGTTGGGGTGGGGGGTGCAGGGGGAAGGAAAAGCCAGGGCCTGGTGGTTGGCTCTGAGAGATGGCACGGCCCAGGGTCTCGGTCAGATGGCTGCTCACACTGGCTCCGCTGCTCCCTGTTGAGGGCACTGCAGACAAGCCCTTCCCGTGACAACACCTGCTCACTGGGCTGTTGCAGGTGACACGAGATAGCACACTTAGAGCATTCTAGAAACACCAGCATGGAATGAAGGGGCTTATGGTGCCAAGTGAAACCTGCTCAGCTCTTCTCAGCTTAGGCACTGCTCCTTCCCATCCTGCCACCAGGGCTGTGCCAACCGCATCTGCTATCAGCACCAGTCACGAGTCCCTCAGGTCAACACCCCGGGGCCCGTGCTGCAGCACACCAGGGCTGGAGTGGGCAGGTCAACTCCACCCCGGGGCCCGTGCTGCAGCACACCAGGGCTGGAGTGGGCAGGTCAACTCCAGGCTCCGAGAAGGTGGCAGGGGCTTCACTCCCCACTGTTGATGACCTGACCTAAGACACCCACCACCTGGGTGTTTAGAAAATGCAGAAAGCATGAACTGTGCTAACCAACTTTATATGTGTCACCTCACAAAGGTGCATTGCCCGTGGGCTTACAGGTCCAGTGAGACGTGCAGTCTCATTTGGTCCTGACAACAAGGCTATGAGCTTTGTCTCCACCTTACAGAAAAATAAACTGAAGCTTATTAAGGGGACATAAAGGAAACCTGGTGACTCAGTCAGTGAAGCATCTGCCTCTGGCTTAGGTCATGATCTCAGGGTCCTGGGATCGAGCCTCCCATCAGGCTCCATGCTCAGCAGGGAATCTGCTTCTCCCTCTCCATCTGCCCTTCCCCCTGCTCCTTTTCTCTCTCTCTTCTCTCTCTCTCTCTCTCCCTCTCTCAAATAAATAAAACCTTAAAAAAAAGGTGTGGGGGACCTAACAGCTGGCAAGCTCCCTGAGGAGGTCTCCTGGCACAGCCTGGCACACAGGGAACTGCTCAGGGACTCTCTGGGCTTGATGACAGGCCAATCTGACCATGATTCAAATCCTACAGATCTCTTATTATGAGTGGTTGGACTAGATGGCTGTCAAGTTTTAGGGAGTTTCAATAATCCTTGTGGGATGGACAATCACCACTGTGATCTCCCCTGCCTCCTTTGGATGGAGCTGAAGAGATACTGGACCCTTCACTTATTTTTTAATGTATTATTCATCTGCCCAGGGCTCTGCATCCCCAGAAGGTCATTCCTACACAAGTACGGGAACGCACCTGCTCTATGCACCACCACGCTCTATGGCGCTGTGAAGGAAGTTCACCCTGCCAGTGCAATCCCCTCCACACCTTTTTTTTTTTTTTTTGGAAAGGCTTAGACTTTTGGAGAAAAGCAGTGAACTTAAAATAACAACACACTTGGCATGTGTTCAAGAGAGGTTTCTTGTACTTGTGAAGGATGGGCCTGTGTAAGGGTTCCTCACAGAGGAGGAACGGTGCTGCCTCCACAAGCAGACATTCATCAGCGGGCTTCCTCTTTTCACCTATTTCTATCTCTCCATAGCGCCACCCAACCCAAATCCAAAATCTGGGGATTCACAGGCCACTAGAGGGGTCTTTGGCTTCCCTTTCAGCAGATTTATCTGCAGATGGTATGTTCTTCTGAGATGAAGACAGAAACAGTTCACTCCTTTTCATTTGCAAGTAAAATACTGGCTTATATAATAAGTTGCCACTGAGCTGAGACTTTATCTTTGACTCCTTGATTCATTAAATATGTATTGAACCACCACAAGCAACATGATGTGGCGGGAAATACAAAAATTAGAAAGATACAATTTATTAAAGAAATATGTGTCAATACTTTATAAAGTGGGATGAGAGGTTTTTTTTTTTTTTTTTTTTAGATTTATTTGATGGGGGGTTATGGGGAGAGAGCACATGCAGGAGTGCAAGAGCTGGGCAGGGAGGGGCAGAGGGAAAGGAAGAGGGAGAAGCTGACTCCCCACTGAGCAGGGAGCCCCATGATGAAAGGTTTTAAAACTGAGCCCAATGCTACAGAAGCACAGAGCCCAGCAGTTAATTTCACCTGAGCAGGTATGAAAGTAGGTGGCATCTTGCTATCACACTGGCCCTCATTCTGGGGGGAAAGAGAGAGAGAGCTAAACTTCCTTTTGATTTGTGCCAAGGTTGGGGGGGGGGGGGTCTCAATGTAGACAGAACATTCATATTGAAGGATTCAAAGCAGACAGTGATCATTTTTTAAGAATCATCTGGCCCTAGAATAAACAAATTCCTTACTTTTATAAAGCACCCCTGGTATTGGATGAAATTATCATATGCTTTGTTCAAAATTGATCATTATTCTAGCATTTCAGGACACTGGTACCTTCTTTTTAAGCATAGGTATCAATTAGACTGTAAATAAATATGCTGGACTATGAAATTTCCTTTACTAAACAGGATCATCTAGCTATCCTAGGAAGAGCTGGCTCACTTCTGGGTAACTCTAATGAAAACCTAAATTGAGAGGACGCTAATTTTGAGGGGTATGTGGGATCGCTGTGTAGCACTTACGTTGCCTCTACTGCCCACACCCATGGTGAACAGAGCTGCCAACACCACCTAAGTATGTGTCACCTCACCATCCCACTGATAATCATCCCAATGGCGTTGTGAGCAGGGAAGTGTGATCTCCTGCTTATATCAGAGGAGAAGGCTCAGAGAAGCCAGGCAAGCCTGCCCAGGTCCCACCACTGGGCTAGGGCTGGATTTCTACATCTCATACTGTCTCTTTCCAGGTCTGGGTAAGAATACAGATTTGGAACTCAGGTCTTTATCCAGAAAGGACAATAACTTAGGCTCACACCTGGTATCCAATCTCATGGAAATGTTACATCACAAACATTCGCTCTAGGAGTCCAACATGAATCAGCTCTAATTCAACACCAACCAAATGGTCATCTCAGATATCTGATACATGACAGGGTGTATAATGGCCACAGGCTGTGTTCATGCCCTTAGATGTCTAGGCTATCTTACTGCATTAAGTTACCCATCCCAATGCAGAAGAACACAGATCCTATGATCCCAGCTTCCCAAAGGCACGTCCCAACAAATTGGTTACAAACACTGAAGTCCTCAGCTTTTGCTATGAGCCTGTGTGCTGCCTATTTGGGAAAGCTCTCTCCAAGCACAGTGCACTGTTCCTCACCCAATGTCCTTTAGGAGGACCTGTGCCATCCATTCCCTCTCAAGCTACTCCAAGGGCAATGCTGTCTCTGTAAATGGTTTTTCTACTCTCTTTTTTCACATTTTCCTCATTTCTTCCTCTCCTGCTGGAAACACTTGGATCCAGACTCACCACTTCAACGCAGATGCTGTGTCTCTACTGAACTGCAGACACCCCCCTTCCTTCCATGTGCTTCACTCTGCCTCAAAACATAGCAGTAACCACCCCCAACCGTTTGGAGCAGACAGGCCATCCACTGCCCTGACCTACTATTCTCCCATCCATCTTTCACTCTCAGTGACCAGTGTGATCTCGGTGATTTGCTCTGTTTAGGAAGACTGGCAGGAAAATATCCTGTTATGAGGTCTGCTCATGGGGCCAGTGGGATGCATGATGAGGCACAAAACCTCCTCCATCAGGTTTTGTGTCAACAGTAAAACAAAAACAAAAAATTTTTGTTGAAGAAACCATACTCCACATTTGAAAGTACCCTGAGAAAGAAAAGGATACATACTCGTGTATCTATGACAACTGACCCTCCCAGTGGCTGAGCAGTTATGCAGAGGAAATGGGCAGAAAGAACTCCCCTGAGGCAGAAGGCGAGGGGGCACCCACACACCGCCAGCAAGGGTGACAACTCGCCATTCCTCCTTCGTAGACACAGAGCATCAGCCAACACTGTCTTCCTGTGGTTTCTTTCTAAGAAAACAAGCCACACCAAATTTTCATTTGGATATCCAAAAAGGTGACTTACCAAAAAAACCCAGGCTGATTTATTCCCTAAAGAAGCAACTACTGAGATACCCCAAGCTTGTTTTTCTCCTGTGTCTCGGGGCTTGGGTACAAGGCCAATCTTTGCTCAGAAAATGGAACAGCCAGTTCCATACTTACATGTCGCTGCCCGGGTTGGGTTTGACGGAGTCCTCAGCTGGAAGGCAATACTCCATAATCTCATTAAAGCCTGCATTCCCAATATTCTTGGCAAGCTGCAAAAACAGAAGTCTATTTCAGGGTACTCAATTATTAATCCATTCCACTGTTACACACTACTCATTCACTGATGATTTATTTAATAGCCACTAAGAAATAGAGCAATAAAGTGGCTTGCCTTTAATAAAGATGTACAAACCCCAAAGGTACCCATAAACTTGAGGTAAGAAGCAGCACATCTATCACAGACAAATGTTCTCATAAAATGTCCCCTGGATAGAGCACCCAGATGGACAGGAAGAAGTAGTAACTTGGTCCAAGGAGAGTGTCCATCCTTACCCACCCCCCAAAAAACTCATGCTCCAGTTGAAATGGCTCAAACAAAATCTATTTACACCAGTGAGGAGGTGTCTCTGATAGAGTCAAGAGGGTACTGGGCCAGGAAGCTAAGACTTGGGTTCAAATTATGGTTTAACTCCCTGATTTTGTGACCACACACAAGTCAGTTTACCTGGGTTTCAATTTTTCATTGGTAAAATGGGGATGATACCTGACTTGTTGGGTTGTAATAATAATAATAATAATAATAAAAATAATAAAAAATTTGGACAATTTAGGTGAACGCATTCTATACAATGAAACACTAAAAATGTATTTGTTCCAAATGTAAGTAAGGTCCTCCCTTCAACAATTCACTTTCTTATTTGTTAAAAATTAAATGAACACATCTTAGTTAACGCTGATTGAATACTAGGCACTACACTTGGTGCAGCAGGCAGGAGGACAGGCGTCAGTTTGTCTTAGTCTAGCTACCCTGACAATATGGCAACCGGCAGTCTCTTGAATGGATCACAAACTCCTACTAGTGACCAGGAGCTCCTTGAAAGCAGGGGTTTAATCATCTTATTCCAGCTCCCAGTCCAGCACCTGACAGGGATTAGCTTCTTCAGTGTTTAATGAAATAAATCCGGTGGAGGGGGGCACCTCACACAGACAGGGCTTTGGAGAGAAGAGACATTTTAACTTCATGTTGAAAATGGCAGAGTGGAGAGCAGGGGGCCTCTGCTGTTTCTACTCTCGATGAATGATGTGGACACAGGGCCACTGGGAGGACGTCCTGGGAGATACGGATGCTGCTTGTGCAGCCCCTTTTCTCCCCAGAGGGAGCTATCTGAAGAAACAGTCAAAGGGATCTGAGTTAAGGTGAGGTCGAACTTTCTGGTGGCAAATAACATCAAACAGTGAAATGGGATTGTGAGGGATGCAGAAGGGGACACGTGTCCGCTTATTAACTGTATGATGAGGCTTCCTAATTTTGTTGTCCTTAGTTAAATGAACAGAGCATCTCAGAAGGCCCAAAGCACCAAGCACTAACCAACCCCACTTGGGCCCCCATCCTGGCCTGATGGCCTCAGGCCACTGTCAGGTGACAAAACCCCAGGGCCTCACTGCGGTTTCCCCAAGAATAAGGCTGATGGTCAACCATGTCGGGTGACAGATCCAGAGCTGAACCTTGGTATCAGATCTGTTTAGAGCCAGGCATGCTCTAATGATGCCATCTTTCAATATAATGTGGACACCGTCCCCTAGCCAAGCACAGCCGTTTTCAGAGGGTAAGTAACAGAACAAGCCACAGCACCCCTCTGTGAGTGAGGGGCCCACATGCCTCTGAGTCTGTGGTACGCAGATGGGAGGGGGGCGTGAGGAGGAGACTTCCCCAGGAATCGGAAAGCTGCTTCCCTTCTGCTTGGACTTGGCTGGTTTACCAGAGGACAGCTGGTCCAGGGAGCCACCACATCCGTGCGTCACACTTATCCAATGCAGAGAAATGTGCCGCCTGACAGTTTTGCCAAGTTCCAGTGAATATTTCAGCCTGCAGAGAACTTCTTTAGAATCATCAACAAAAGCAAAGCATTTGCAGATGGAGGCTGCAGGGTCATGTTAAGAAAATGTGAGTCCCATGCAGGCCAAGTGGGCAGGAGCCAAGGAAGCAGGATGGCTGGTGTTAAGCAGGCCCCAACACACACGTCCTCCATTCCCAGAGGACTTTGAGGGCTGTGCTGAAGCAGACATGGGGCCAGATCAGATCTAGGAGCGTCTGGGGCATTTTAAGTGCTATAACACTCAGCAAAGCCAATGCCAGCCCTGGGTCAGTGTGCAAATGCACAGTGAGTTCTCAGGAGTGCTAGGCGCTGAGCATGAGACAGGACCCTGCTTAGAGAGAGAGCTCAGTCTAACGAGAGGGACATGAATAAAAAGAGATGCATGGTGATGAGGGCTGGGAAAGGAGCCTGTACTGGGCACTACAAGTATGGACACGGCAGGTGTACACCAGCAGGGCAACTGCTTGGCCAAGATGCCCACTTTATTTCACCTGCCTTACATGGAAGCCTGTGTGTCTCTCTCTCTCACTGTATGGAAGCACCTGAGCACAAGGACCAGGAGTCCCACATTTCTGGAGATCTGTAGCACCTACCTGTGCAGGGTCCACAGAATCACCGAGAGGGCTTGAGTTTTACTCAGAAATTGTTTTAGAGTCTGGGGTGAGGATGGGGAAATCTCCTGCCCGTCTTCATGTTTCCAGGTGGAGGCATATCTACTATTGTGACATTCTTCTCTGTTTCTGCACCACCCCCCCAAGGGGAGGAGTGGGCAAATGAGAGAAAGAACTTCTCTGAGACAGGGTCTCAGCCCCACTGTACCTATAGGATGCCATCCTAGGGGCGATGGGCTCCTCCTGCCCGAGCCTGAGACTTTACCAAACTTGGGAACCTTGTCAACTAATCTGGCTTTTCTCAATAACAAAGCAGATTTTTGATCTCTCAACTGGTTCCATATCCATGCAGGGAAATGGAATGTTATTTACTGGGCCACTCACATCCCAGAAGGGTGGAAGGCTAGAGAGCATGACAATGTACAAATGGGTTAAGGCCCAGGGAAGGGAAGGCACTGGACCCCAGCAGGCCAAGCTAAGAATGCAGTGAGCTCTAAATTTTTACCTCCAAAAGAGGGAGCACAAAAAAAAAAAAAAAAAAAAAAAAAACTCTGGGGAACACGGAGATTGTATTTTCATTTAAAAAAAATTATATTTTCATCCAAGGCTTTAAACATTCTATTTTGACATATTTTACAAAGTATATAATATACTTCTCAGTAATACTGCTGTAGTTAGAAATTGTTTTATATATACGTATGTTTTGGTGTTCAACTTTTTTTTGGTGTTTACTTTTTTTTAAGTAATCTTTATAACACCGGGCTCAAACTCAAGACCCCGAGATCAAGAGTGGTAAACTCTTCCAATGGAGTCAGCTAGCTGCCCCTCAATCTCTTTCTGATAGAGTTTGTGGCTGAGAAAAAGTTTGAGATGTAATTTATAGAACAGAACACAGGCTCTGGGGTATATGATGGTCCAGAGTGTAATTCCTGGCTTCACCGCTCCAGCCCCTTTTTATAAAACAGTGTTCTTGCTTAGGTTAGATACAGATCACCTAGGACAAGGCCTGAGTGTAACAGGTGCTCACTAAGCGGTGGCTGGTACCACACCTCTTGCTGCCTTCAGCTTCCTAGGAGTGGCTTTAACTTAATCCCATGTGAAACAGCGCTTCCAGCTGTAAGGAAGCTCTCGTCTCTGCAGGCCTCCATCACTGGGCTCTCCTTCAGACCTGGCCATCAGCCAACCTGCTCTATGCTGGACAGCTTGTTAGCTTATTAACAATGTCTCGAGAGGAGAGGCAGGACAAAGCTAGGTAACACAGGCCAGAGCCAGCAGTATGTGCACTTAAGGTGCGTGACCCTGCGCTTCAATTTGATGGAAAAGATTTTTAAATTACTGACTCAACATCAAGTTCATAATTCCAAATTTCCCTTTATTAATTTCATGCCAAATGGTGGTGTCAAATTGATCATAGGCTACAGGGACCCTAGTACCACTGGTGCTGTTTTACATGTGAACTAAAATCAATGCTGAAATGATGATCTATGTTAGGGAGGAAACTTATCTTTCTAAAATCTTTGTTCAGGACGATTTCTGAAAGCAGGTTTGCTTTAAAATCTAAAGATATCTAGCAGTACGTGCTAGAGTACCAGTTCAAAGGGCATGACTTCTCTTCATGTACCTGGTTTCTTTCTGCTGAATGAGACATGATTTCTAAAAGCAGGTGGAGGGAAGAAAAGATGACTGCTACCCGGCCACCTTCATGGATGCCGCTGAAACCCATTCAGTTAATAAAAATATTAGAAATCAAACATGCTTTGAAACCAAAATAAGAAAGGAAATAGTGAAACTGCTACCATGGCATACCATCCAAGAGAACTGTGTGCAAACCTGAGACCAGAAAATAATTTACAAGCTTAAGCAAAAAGCTTTTTATCACGAAGAAGGAGGCCATATGGGAGGACAGGAGTGACATTCTATGTGACGAGCGTCTGTCTGTTTAGAAGCACCATGCCAGCCAAGAATGAAAATCCCTGCTTGTCACAGCATACCATCCTGAGATCTGATTTTCCTCAAGGACAGAGAATGTCTGAGCCCATAAAGTAATTTGGCCCAGGCTGCTCCCATAGAGACACTCAAGGTTACTTTCCAGTTCACCCTCTTAACAGGGTGTGGAGAAGTTTCCTCAACATCTGCTGTGCAAGAACACATACCATCGGGAACGACTCAACCAAACAGCTTGACGTCACTGCTCTGCGCATCCTACAAGTTCATTCGTGCAGCAGACGAGCACACTGGAATCTTCCTGCGGATTCACACACACACACTAGGACACGGGGATTATTCTTCCAAAAGGATTTAAGGTCATCTTGGAGTAGGGAATAAGGAGAGCTAATCCTTTACAGTTCTTACTATGTTCCAGACATAATTCTAGACACACACAGAGAGACATCTATGTGTCAAGGCTTCAGGAGAGCCTCTAATTCAAGCATCCAACAGTCTAAGCAGAACAAAAGAACTGGGATGCCTTAAAAAGGCTTGAACTCATAGGGATGCCTGGGTGGCTCAGTCTTGGTTAAAAGTCTGATTCTTGATTTTGGCTCAGGCTATGATCTTGGGGTCATGAGACTGAGCCCTGCCTTTGGCTCTACACTCAGTGCAGAGTCTGGCCGTCTCTCTCCCTCTGTTCCTGCCCTCACTCGTGTGTGTGCACACTCATTCTCTCTCAAATAAATAAATAAATAAATAAAGGAGTGTTTGGGTGGTTCAGTCCATTGAGTATCCAACTCTTGATTTTGGCTCAGGTTGTGATGTCAGGGTTGTGATGTCAGGGCCTGGGATCGTACCCATGTTGGGCTCCAGGCTGTGCATGGAGTCTGCTTGAGATTCTCTCTCTCTCCCTGCCCCCTTCCCCGCTTAAGCTCAAATAAACTTTAAAAAATACATAAATCTTTTTTAAAAAGGGTTGAAAAAATAAAAATAAAAAAAAAATAAAAAGGGTTGAACTCATGTTTTACAAATGAATCCTAACCCCTGACACACACTGTCCACGTAGTGCTTGACTGAACAGCTGAGCAGTGAGGGTTCTGGACAGGATGTCAGGCCGTCATCCTGGCACCCAGTGGGTGGGGGTGGGGAGATGCCCACCGTCCATGAGCATGAACCACATGACCACACAGGCAGGGTTGAGGGGGAGGCAGGGGATGGGAGTGAACCTCACAAGATCTGGGGCCCTTTTCCCCTCTATTTTTCTGTAACCACTGAGGAAGACACAGACAACGGAGAGCCTGGAACTACAGCAGAGGTCAGGTTCTGGAAATACCTGCAGGTATTAAATGAGCAGGCTCTGCCTGACAGCTCCATCAGGGCTGACAGCTGGCCAACTGTTAAACTCCTGTGAGCATGCGTAGACAGAGGCTCTGGGAGATAGAGACCAAGATTCTAACTTAGCATCAGAATCCATCTCATCATTTCACTGAGATGTAGACATCTTCCCTTCTACCTTCCTTGGCCTTTTCCTGTTTAGTAGGCAAGAGTCTCATTTAGCCCATGTTTAGGTTTTGAGACCTATTTAAGCAGGTATAACAGATGTGCTGGGGTCAAGCTCCTACCAGCTCACGAGAGTCATTAGTAAAATTACATTATATGAACTGACAATTACACAAATTGTATTAAAAACAAATAGTCAAAACTCATCACTTCCTAATCATTTTACTATTCTGTTTCTGAAGTCATGGACAATCACCATTTGTGAGGTGAGCTCATTGTATAACAGGGTGTGTTTACCCAGCACCTCTTTCTCACCACACAGTCGGTAACTCACACTGGTTACTGATGATGGCAAAGATTTGACAAAAAGGCCACAGTGAGATCATGACATCATGCAGAAAAGCTGTTAAACATTTTATGGGGAAGGGTACAGGGATGGGGATGGCAGATGGGGGAAGAGGAGTGACAGCAGTGAATGCTCACATGCTCACTACACAGGCACACAAGCCACTACAAAGGCCAGTTATGGCCCGGGCTCCTCAGAGGTTAAGTGCAAGCTCTGGAATCAGATGAAAGGGTCCTGTCCCAGATCTGGCACTTTATAACTATATAACCTTGGGCACATGAATTCTAAGCCTCAGTTCCTCCTTTGCAAAGTGGGGATAAATACCAAGGTCATTGGGTTGTTGTGAAGGGGAAATGAGCTAATATATACCAAGTGCTCTGGGAAGTACCTCATACAAAATAAGCAATTATTATTTCACCAGAAGTCACTTAACATTGCCCACTGTTTTGAGAAAACCAGTAGGACAGTACAGTAACTGCCTTAGTTTACCAGTGCTTTCTGAGAATTTGTGTTTCTCTGAAAATATACTGTGGGAATCTCAAATTTATGCCATCATCAGCTTCCCAGGATTCCACTTGTACACAGATGGCTCTAAGACACAGGAGGAATGTACCACGACATTAACGATAACCACACTGACGATCCAAGAATACACTGCTTGAGTCTTGCCAAGTCCAGCTTAGTTTTAAACTTTAAATAATCAAGAATATTACTAACCGGGAGACCAGAATTCACTCTAGTTTCTCCCAACTTTGTCTTTCAAGACCATAAAGGAATTCTTTGGAAAGACTGGAAGGATTTGACAAGATAGTTCAAAATGCACTGTGAGCTCAGACATGCTGGTTCTAGGGCAGTCATCAAGAAAATTTATGGCCCCTTGAGATGTTATACTGACCACAATAATTGATTTTCTGTCAAGACTATTGCACTTTTCATTACAATCAACAGCAATCTGTAACCACTTAATGTTCACTGTCCAATGCCCAGCTACACCTAGAATTTCTAACACTGCTCCTACCAGCAATTGCAAATCTTGAAAACCGTTCACAAAAGCTTCCTTTTAGGTGGCCCCGAAACACCTAGTGTGATGTGCCTTTCCCTCAGTGGGGCTGGTCTCAATACACTGGATGCTACTTCACAGAAAATGCTTCAACCTCTCAGTCTTAATGGACATCGCACTGCACAGCTTATGTGTTCTCACTGTACCAAGAATGAAAACCTTCCTTAGAAACAAAGGCAGTGAAAGCAAAGACCAGTATCTCCCCCGAAAGGGTAATAGTAAGGGGGCAGGGAAAAGTGCACTAGAGGCTTGAGCCAAAAGGTGACCACAGACTTGGCAGGAATCTGCAGGTGACTTGGGGGGAATGAGTCCTTGATTATCTCTGGGCTTTGCGTTCCGCGTGTGGCAAAGGAATGAAGTAAGCTCGACAGTGCCACCATCCTAGTCCACAGTCTCCCAATAGTCTCAAGCCCTCCTTTTAGCCCTCCTTTTAATCACTTCACTTAATTCATTTAAGAATAAAGTTTTACAACAAAAAGTGCCCTCAACTACTAGTAGCTAAGAAGGAGGAATCACTGAGGTTCTAATTGGCCAAACCCATCTGGCAAAAATCAACAACCATCAGCCCAGTGGAATTTCAAGAAGACAAAATGGATTTGAATACCAAAATAAAAACTTGGTTTTTAGCTTATTCATTTCCATTTCAAAATCAAGGACTTGAGAGTTACCAGCAGCTCAGATGTTCCTAAGACATCTAATGTGAGGGACTGCATCCGGGAATAGTGAACCCCGAGCTCCCGGTGGATTCCAGAACACTCAATGCAGGTCAGGATGCCCAGATTGGTGGAAAGCCATGTAGGATCTGCCAAAGAGAACAGGGAAAATTGGAGCTTGCAGTAAGTAGAGGGCCGGGGTCACAACATTTTTCCTGGAGTTACTGCATGTGGAGTTTTGAGCATGAGCATTTTCTCAATCCTTAACACAGCTGGAGCTCTCATTCATCATTCATTCGCAATAGCACCGGTTTACGCACAATACACACACATGCACGGGTCTGCTCCCCCTCATTCCATTCCTCCATTTATTTACTCATTTATCCTGCCCACCCTTCCATTCATTAAGAACTCCCAAGTGACAGGTGCTGTGTCCAAGAATAAACAGGCCACAGTGCCCTCTAGTGAGCGTAGGCTTTTGAGGGCTGTCCTGAGCACAGACCACGCAGGTCGCCAACCTTGGTCAGACCAGCAAAGGGGAAAGAAAACCCCCCCAGTCTAGTGCTGTCTATGTGGGGATGCCTGGGTGGCTCAGTGGTTGAGTGTCTGCCTTTGGCTCAGGGCATGATCCCAGAGTCCCGGGATCAAGTCCCAAGTCAGGCTCCCTGCAAGGAGCCTGCTTCTCCCTCTGCCTATGTCTCTACCTCTCTTTCTGTGTCTTTCATGAATAAATCAATAAATAAATCTTAAGGAAAAAAAAACCACGTCTCTATGTTCACCAAATGCTAATGGTAATGATGGAGAACACATACTATGTGCCGATGCCATACTCTGTGCTCAGCACTTTGGGAGCAGCAGTGATAGTTCTGTATCACAAGAGCCTCAGAAATTACAGATACTGATATATAATACTTCATTTAGCACAGACAAGGGCACCAGCAGGTGAACAGGACAGGTGTCTTCACAGTGTAGAAAGGAGAAGGGCCTTGCTCAAGAGGGTGGAGAACCAGACCACAGCCCTGCCTGGGCCGAGGCCCAACGTCATCTGGCACTGTGTCACCGTGCTTCTCAGAGCAGTTACCTACTCACTGAGGCATCCTACTATGTGTGGGCCACACAGCAGACACTCCAGAAGTGCCTGATGTATAGGTGCTAGATTGACTAAAAAGGAGGCATTCAAAATAAAATCTATTCGAGCACATTATCACAGCCCTTATTAGGTACCATTCTCTTTCGAACTGCCTGCTGCCTTTAGAAACTCACTGCAGGCAAACAGTGTAACCTGGGTCCCTAGATGATTGTCAAGTTCTTTTTTTAAATGTTCAAGTTACAAAAAATGTAATCCATTCCGAAATACTTCTGGGCATCTGCATTTTCACATCTATCGTATTGGCTGATTCATGCTCTTGGCAGGTATGAGTGCGTTTTGACTACTTTATACCAAGTGTCACGTCACCCATCTTGTCTCAGCATTTGCAAACAGAAATGTCCATAGCTTTGACTTCTTTCTGGAAGCAGTTTAAAAGTCCAAGTGCTGCACCATCCTTCTCTTTTCTTAAGAAAAAGCATGATTCACTACTTATCACTCCCTCATCTCCTGCCAACAGGTCATTTTTAGTGGGTCTGAGACTCTGAGGCAGTTCCTCAAATTACCCCCAGATATACAGCCTTTGGGGCAACACGAAACACCCAGCAATTCTCAACTGCCCACGCTGTTTTTGTTGTGTTTGTTTCTTGTAAGAATGGTCAGAAAATTAGAAGAATGAAAATGGTAACTGACCATTCTACCATCTTTCTCATTTTGTAAATGTCCAGAAGCAGCTTTTTCAAAGCTCCCAACCTCCCAGCACCATTTCATCTTAATCAGAAGAAAGCCACTCTTTAAGCTTTTAAAATACCAGCGATTAAAATCTACAATGTTACTCTATGTCGATTAAAAAATGAAGACCCTGAGAGGCTTCATGAAAAGGCAGAAATAAACCTCTCATTTCACAGAACGTGGCACCTGGGAGGGACCCGAAAACCCTCTGGGCCAGTTCCTTCGTTTTCCATACAGGAAAACCCACACTTAACAAAGACAATGGCTCTCCCAGCATCACAGGCTAGACAGTGGCTTAGAGTCTACAAAGTAGCACAAAGGGAGGATGGGGTAAATCCCGAGAAAAGCCACCCCTACAGCTGATACAATGAACACATGACCTTGGTTTCAGCCGCCTTCTGTGCTTCCGTTTTCATTTCTCAAAAAGCTTTAAATCTTTTCAGCTCCATGGGCCTGTTCGAGGCCCGGAGGCAGGTGTCTTCCCACCCTCCTCCCACGCAGTCTGCACACAGCCCAGTATGCAGCTGCGACCTCAGGGCAGCCCTGGTCTGCAGCACAAGGGAAAATTGGTGACTGGACTCTGAATCGGAATGAGATGTGACTGTCCAAGAGCAGCGGGGGCGGGGAGGGAGGGGGTGTCACCTGGCGCCCCACAGTCGCAACACACGTCATTGCCCGTCATCTTCTGCACTTCGGAGATGATCTCCTTTGTCAGTTCTTGGACTATGTTATTTTCCCCGGTATTGTCATCCCCCTTAAATGCATTGTTTAAAGCTTCTTCTTTGCTGTTCTGCAGCACAGACATCCAACTAGAAAAATCAGAGATATTGTGTTAAATCCCCAAGGGCTGCAGGGTCCTGGCCCCCAGGCCCACCTCCCAAGTAACTTACATTTGACATTCCTGCTCATCCTCTGCCTGGAAATGGTACGTCCTGTCATCTGCACGGCAAGAGGAGTTTTGTCACTTGTGAGGCCGTGCAGTAATCTGCACACAATTCCCGCAGAAAGTGGTTTATAATTAACCTCAAGGAATAATCTCAACTCTCTGCTGGAAATGAATGATCTGTGGATCACTGGGCCCTCTCTCATGTCCTTCCCGCACCTTGCTTGCCCTTGCTCAGAGACTGGCTTTGATATCCAAATTCACAAATCTGCCATCTCCCATCCCAGTTTATAAAAGACATGAGGCTTCCCCAAACTGAAGCTATCCTGTGATGGAAACCATCATCATCTTTTCAAAAGCTTTGTTTTTTTAACTGGCTACAAAGTTGGGCCCCCAAAAGTAATTGCTACAGCCCTTTGAATAAAAAAAGCCTTTTCCAAATGAGTATCTTAGAAGTTTTCTGGCCTTTTTAGAAAAAGATGAGACATTCTAACAGGCTGTGGAGGTGCTGTATTTACAGAACAAAGCAGAACAGCCAGGTGATGATGGGACACAAGCTGTATGCTCACACACAACCTGTGTGCAAACACGGCAACGACTACAAAGCTTGTGCCTGACTGCTGACCCCTGTGTGCAGAGCCAAGACGAGGGGCATGGGATGTGCTATTCTCACTAAAAACGCAGAAGTTTGGTCCAATTGTGGGGAAACATCAGGGAAACCCAAGTTGAGGGGCACTGAACCAAGAAACTGATTAATCTTTTTCAAAACAAGTATCAAGGTCATGGAAGACGAGGTGAGGCTCTGGTATTGCTACAGCCTGTAGCATACAAAGATAAAGTAAAAACCAACCACAGGATCCTGCAGGGAGTCCCAGAGAGCCAGGGGAAACGCTGATATAATCTGAGTAAGAATCTTAGTGAACATCATCATCAATGTTAATTTCCAGGTTCTGAAAGCAGTACACATAGTTGGTACCATGTACTACTAGACAAGTCATGGTGGGGAGCAGATATTCAGAAATTCTGTCTATACTCAGTGTAAACTAAAGCCAAAAAGGAAATTAAATTTAAAACCAAACGGAATAAAGGGAGGAGACCCAACTTCTCCAGACAGCAGAGCAGTGACTGTCCTTGGGGACACACAAAACCCTCCGTGCCTCTCTGAATAAGCTCACACATCATCTTCCAGCAGTGGTCTTTATGCCCCCGGAAGCACGCTGGTCCTGAGAGCGGTTCCTGGTGAGCTGGCTGGAGGGACACCTAGGTCCAGGGAGGGTGGGTAAGTGACAAAGGTCAAACGCAGCCAGCAGCAGAGGAGTAAGGTTTCCGACTCATGGTCCCACATGCTGCTTCCCATCCTGACACTTGGGGGATTATAACTACACCCTTGCTACACCCCACCCTGTTACCGCAGAGAGGAATGGGACTTAAGAACAGTTTCAAGTTCAGAAAAATGAACCAAATTACACGATTCAGATGTTAGAGGCTGAGCCATGCTGAACTACCAGTGCTGGAAAAAGGGGAACACTGCCCTTTCCCAGCTCCCACCTTCTGCCCTGACTTTAAAGGCCTCACCCGGAGGCAGGACCCACAGGGGCAGAGCCACACCCCACACTGGGTGGGTCTCTGAGTTCTCAGGAAGCTGTGCTGTTGGTGGGTATGCTGGAGGCTGGGACTCTCACTGACCTGTCTCCTGGCCAGACCAGCCATGGCTCAAGGAGGAGAGTCAAGGTGGCGGAGGGGCAGCCCATTTCCTTTGGCCAATGCTACATTCTGAAATGTGAGGAGCAGGTGAAGTGCTCTGTGAAAACTTCCAAATAAGAATTTATCTCCTACAGACGCTCCTGAGATGCTTTCAAACTCGAGAATAGTTTCTAGCAGCTTCAACTATGAGAGAGAAGAAAAAGCAAGAGAATATGGTAGCTGGGGCCCGGGAAGGGCTGTCTCTCGCCTTAGGCTTGGGCTCCAACTGGCCACAAAACCCAGTGTGTGGACTTAGAAAGAGACTGGCTCTCTGTGGGTCTGTCCTATTCAGGGCACTGACCCAGGCCATCTCCAAATTCTCCTGTACCTTCCATCCTGCCAAGAGTGCCTGTGTGATTGAGAACAATGGGGCAGGCCTTGAATTTGCAAAGGGTAGGGTCGATGTGAGGGCAGCAGAGCTGGACAAGCTCCTGAAGAGCCGGCTGTGCCACGAACAACGCTCTCCTTGAGAAGCCCAGGCCCATGTGCAGCTTGTACAGAGCGAGGAATCTCTGGTGGCAGAAAGAATGGTAAAGTAGGGCCCTGCAGGGAACCAAATGAAGCCTGCTGTCCGTCTCTTGCTCTTCCAGGCTCTTTGGGTCACTCTGGGGCGGCTTCACAGGGTGAGGGTGACTCTGGGGGCCTGACAGACCCACAGCTGAAGGATCTTCCTCACTGCACACCATGCAGCTTGACTTTTATTCCTCCAAGCACCCAAATGTTTAAAGAGCTCAAATGCATCTTTGTAATACGTTTCCCACCAGCCCAGCCAGCAGGTAGGGGAGGAACGGAGAGGGTAACAGCCTCGTTTCCTGTGTCAGGCCCCACAAGACCCGGACCCAAGCATCAATCTTCTCGAGGAGCTCAACAAATCAGGGCTTCATCACTGGGCAGCCTTTCCCTAGATGATTCCTGGCCAGTTTTCTGGCTTCTCTGTGACGACCAAACCCACACAGCACGGTGACAAAGCATTATCTTCACAACTCCTCCCAGGAGAGTAGCACCTTTTGAAAACTAGGATGAAAAATTGGTAGGATTGGGATTCACTCTGCCCACTAAAGGACAGTGCGGGGAAGAAGAAACAAGAGCTTTTTACAAAGAATGACAATGGTTTCTGGCCAATTTACAAAAGCTCCTCAAACCAAATTCAGTAAGCCCATTTGGGGATCAGGGGTGGGAAGCCCTTGCCTGAAGTATTTATTATGCATTAGGTAGTAGAGCAAAGATACTGATGGAATCTTGGCAAATGCTGGCTTGCCAGAGCGTTCATACAAAACCAGATTTGCACAGGCTCACCTTCCCACATGTCCAAGGAATGCAATAATTCATGCTTGGTAGGTAGTGAGGCACACTTACCATCCATCCACTGACCCTCCTTAGTGCCTGACCTGTGGTTAAAAATGGGGAGTGCTTTGGAGTTGTTTACAATTGTGTAATAAATGCTTCTGTGCTGCTCTCACGGGGGGGGGGGGGGGGGGGGGGGAGGGGGGGGCGCAGGGATGCTGGAGGGACTGGGGCAAGTGATGAGAAATGCTCACATCTGCCTTTCAGTGTGTGCACCACACGGGCAAGCTTTGTTAACTACTAAGGGCCCATCAGGTCTTGAAGGGTGACACCCTGCTTATCACGAGTTATCACTTCAGAAAAAGGGAATGGCCTAAAGCCTCCAAGTGGTCCCCAGCCTCTTGATACCAGATTAGGACATCAAGTTCTCTGTTCACATAAAACCTCTGGAGGCAGGTAACCCCAGAAGCGATCACATTTTATTTTATTTTATTTATTTTAAACATTTATTTATTTATTTTAGAGAGTCAGAGAAAGAGAGAACCAGAGCGAGCGAGCTCAGGGGGGTACAGGCAGAGGGAGAGAAAGAGAAAGAATCTCAAGCAGACTCCCCACTGAGTGCAGAGCCCTCAGGGGCTCCATCTCATGACCCCGAGATTATGACCTGAGCCAAAAATCAAGAGTTGGATGCTAAACCAACCAGCTCCCCAGGTGACCCTAGATCCCATTTTAAATATGGTCAGTTCTGCATGTTTACACTATCCTGTGTGAATGACGGATCTGAAAGCAGAAGAGGGGTAAACAAATTTGTGGCCCTCCTGAGCCAAGTAGGGACACGGGGTTTGAAGCAGGACAAAGCCAATTTTTATTTTACAATTAAGTCTAGAATTCGAAGGACAGAACAATGCCCAAAGCCTTTACATCACACTGCTCAAGGCTCTTCCCCCACCTCAGTACGGGGCGCATTACAATGGGGACAATAGGGTACGGGGGTGAACTGTGGGCCTCTGTCTCCTCATCCAGAGAAGTGGAGGTGGCAATAATCACCTCCTAAGCTTGCTGTGAGCAATACATCACAGAGGAAATAAGTTCCAATAATATGACCCAACAGACATCTTAAAAAAGCAGACACCTCATGCTCTGGATACTAAGATACACAAGACAGTGCTCACCTTCCTAAAATGCATGGTCTAGGCTTTTCCTCTACAAACTCAAATCCTGTGCCCAAATCCCTTATGACCTCCCCCCCCCGCCCACACACACTCTAAAAGGGGATCTGGCTCCTTCTTTTCCCCAAACTGTAACCCTGCCACCCGAAAGTACCATGCACAAAAGGCCAATCTCGTTTCCATTAAGACCCACTAGTCTTTTCCCTTCTTCGTATGGTTCTGCGGTGATTCTTTTGTGTATGCCACAAAAAGGAAAAGCATACAGATGCAGAAAGACAAACTCTGTGGTGGGGAAGACAAAACAATTTCAAAAACCAAAGTTTCCAGGGCCCTTCTGAAGACCTCACCATGTTAGTTGTGCAACATTTCTAACATCACCCAAACCATGGAAACTCTAACAACAGAATCGTCCTTTTTTTTAGTTAAGTGAGGGGATTTTAGGCTTGAGGGCTGATCTACTATAATCTCGTTTACAGGGGCCTGTGAGGAGAGCAGGGCCGCCTTTAGCGTCAGGTCTGAAGCTGCAGAGACACTGGCAAGCAAGCCGTTATGAGTGGAAAGAGAGAGCATGTATGTCACATCAAATGAAGGCATTTCTCCCTGGCAATCAATTCTGTGAAATGGGACTGATGCCCTAGCTGAGAATTTAAAATCATTTCTCTGTGGCAGAGTACTGAGAAATAAACTTACGTGAAATAAGGTCAAAACACTTTTTCTCCTCGGGGTTGGTCTTCACTTGGCAGGTTAATAGGTTGAGCTTCGCAGGAGGCCGGTTAGCCTGTTTAAAAACAGAGAAACAGGGAGATGTGTGGGAAGGAGGGGAAAATCATATGGTATCATTTCTCTTTAAAATACAGCAAGAACATCGGGTACCTGGGAGGCTCAATTGGTCAAGTGTCTGCCTTCAGCTCAGGTCATGATCTCAGGGTCCTGGGATCGAACTCTGTGTTGGGCTCTCTGCTCAACAGGGAGTCTGCTTGTCCCTTTGCCCCTATCCCTGCTCCTGCTCTCTCTCTCTCAAATAAATAAAATCTTTTAAAAATACAGCAAGAACAGGGTTTCTGCTAGTTTGCAAAGACAGCTCGCAGAAGGCAGATTTTATGTAGGAAGGCACAACACAGCATGTCCTTAAATCTCAGCTCCCATGGGGAGGGCAGCTGCCACTCCCTGAGAGGGACGCTTGGTGGCCCACACACCCACCTGGCCAGGGGGACATGTGATGCTAGCTCTGAGGTCGATGGCAGTGGGCTCCCTGAGATCAAATGCTCCATGGCTAACGCTCTGAGACATTCTGTCCCAATTCCTACTGATGACACAGATGGTTGGCTGGGTGACTTGGGCACCCAGCTCAATTTATGGTGATCTTAGAAGTGTTTTCCTCAGTGTAAACACTCATTTCCAAGGAGAGAATCTCACAGCACAATAATGACAAGAGAATCTCACAGCATAACAATGACAAGAGAAAGAATTTTCCCTACTTTTTGAAGTCACAACAGATAATTGATAATTCTAAGTGCAAGTTTTAACAAAACTCATCTTTTTTACGAAGTACCCTGAGTCCCCTGAGCACAGTGGCAACAAAAGATCACAATACATTTTTGTCAGAGAGGTGTCAAAATGGGTATTTTATTTATTTATTTTTTTAAAGATTTTATTTATTTATTCATGAGAGGCACACACAGAGAGAGAGGCAGAGACGCAGGTAGAGGGAGAAGCAGCTCCATGCTGAGAACCCGATGTGGGATTCGATCCCAAGTCTCCAGGATCACACCCTGGGCTGAAGGTAGCACTAAACCACTGAGCCACTCAGGCTGCCCAAAATGGGTATTTTATTACCGTTTCAAAAACCACCACAATTAGTTGAAAAAAGAGCAAAGATCAAATGTTAAGACAATTTAGAAGGAAACCCCCCCACCCCCCAAAAAAAAACCTATTAATGGCAAAATGTCTCTCAGAAATCTTGGGGAAATCTCCAAATAAGAAAGGGCTTATTTTACTCACTTCCCAAGCTGCTGAGGGAAAGATCAAATAAAATGTCATACACTTCAACCTCTTACTCACCCTACCTTGGCTACCAGCCATGTTTTTAGGTTGTAAAAGCTTGGATTTGGGATTCATTGAGAAACACACACATGTCCACCCATAGACCTGTGAGACCTTCATTCATTTGTAGATCTCTTTTCACTAAACTCAGAAAGTCAGGGTAAGGGAGCATAGTCTCTGTTAAAACAGGATGGATCCTTGCAGTGTGAACAGTTTGGGTTTGATAAAGGTAGGATAAGCAGAAGTTTGGATCAATAGGGTGGACCAGACTCACCTGGTTTGTGGCCACATTGGGCTCATCTCTTATATGAAAGTCACTGGATATTCTCCACAGTCATAGATGCCTAACAGAATCCTTGGATCATCAGAAATCAGTATTAAATAACTTCAAACTCTGTTCAATCTTGTAAACCTTGACAATTCTGAGTGAAAGTACCATCAATCCAATTTTGGATCTTTACCAATAGAAGTACCTGGCTCATCCAGGAACCAATACACCGAATGATGTATTTCTATAGTGCCAAGGGGGAGACCACACCAAAATGCAATCACGGAATTTACCACATAAAGCAGGTGTCTATCTCATTAACTCCTGTGCATATGCATCTAGGGGACTTTCCTGGCCTACTTCCAAACTGCTGGTGTCCATTGAGTCTTAGGCACAGAAGCAGTAAGAGGGGTTGGTGTGTACAGAAATACTTTCATGCACAAGAAGGTAATTCTGAATAATAAGAGTAGTTACATTTACTCATCTATTTGTAATAATAATGATTATGATGATCAGCCTATAGGAGGCAGGTACTGTTCTAAGCATTAAAAAAAAATAATTCATTTAATCCTTCTGACCTTTGAGATATGAACTGCTCCAGTGTTATAAAGGTACTGGCCCAGATAGACTAAATAACAAGATGGACCTTATAAAGCTTGGAAGCAGTGAAGCAACATTTGAGCCAAGCAGCCTGGCCTCAGAGCACAAGCTCTTAACTGCTGCTCCTGGCTTTCTGCAGAAGGCAGTCATGAACCTGGACATATCTGTGGGTATCTTTCAGTGCAATGAAGAAGGTCAATGAACTAATACCACCCCTTCTCCATCCCCTATAACTTGTATTCTTTCATTTTCCCTGTGCCATGGGGAAAGTTGCTCATTCTTACCGAGACAGCTACCATCAAAGACAGTGTCCTTCACAGTGTACAAACACCATAGAACATGGGAAAATATTCAGTGCCTATAGTGGGAAGTAGGAATAATTATAAAGGCACAAATGTGGCTACACATTAAAAGTAATAGCTATAAGAGTAGGTCCACAAAACTCAGAACAGCTGATACTGCTTAAGATGGTCAGCTTGTAGGTTTTACATTCATAGCTGTTTGCTATCTGTCCATCCAGATTAAGGAGTAGTTGATACCAAAGCCTTAAGAAAAAAGTCTATGAAAAAAAAGAAAGAAAGAAAGAAAGAAAGAAAAAAGTCTATGGGAGAAAAAAATTTTTTTAAATATTTTATTTATTTATTCATAAGAGACACAGTGAGTGAGTGAGAGAGAGAGAGAGAGAGAGAGAGGCAGAGACACAGGCAGAGGGAGAAGCAGGCTCCACGCAGGGAGCCCAATGTGGGACTCGATCCCAGGTCTCCAGGATCACAACCTGGGCTGAAGGTGGCACTAACCACTGAGCAACTCAGGTTGCCCTGGAGAAAATTTCTAAATAGAGAGCATTTTCTCCTTTAAATTCCCTCCCCTGCTGCAATTTGGGGGAAATGGTGTCATCACTGAATTCAGCTATAGAACAGCTCTACTGAATTTATCAGATACCAGTGCTCGTTGAGAGCGTAATCTGAAAAGCTCTGGCTTAAGAGAAAGGAAGAGGCAGGGTTAGAGACCTATTATAGATTTTGTGTTTGACTGAAGGCACTGATTATTAGAGCTCCTCTCATTTTAATAATGCCCTTCTATTTTTTCCCAATTTGTCAGGCTTTTAATAGGAAGTCTGTACTCTTCATGATTGATGATCATTTAAAAAAAAAAAAAAAACTGAAACTACATAAGAACCAGTGGACAGTTCTTCCAACTTAAAAAGTCCCCAGCCTTTGGCA
The DNA here is from genome assembly GCF_053574225.1 of Canis aureus. NCBI lineage: Eukaryota > Metazoa > Chordata > Mammalia > Carnivora > Canidae > Canis > Canis aureus. Next base: position 58,585,814 of record NC_135622.1, read on the forward strand.
GTGTGGCAGTGATGCACTTGACAAAGATGATACTCAATTAGTTACTTTGTTCCAAGGATCACTTCTGCCTAGTGCCAGAAAACACAATTGACCTTGGCTAATGGGGAATACCAACTACGGGTTTCACTGAATTCTTCCGGATGTTATCACCGTCCCCTATGCTAGAATACAGAACACAACAGTCTCCTTTCCCAAGGGCTGCCAGCCTCCTGGGAAGAAACTAGTTTTCCAAATGGAGCAAAGACAGCCTGTGCTTCTACAATGTAAAGATGTGATTCTCCACCAAGTGCCAGACACTGCTCTTAGATCCCCATTTACTCAGTCTGGTCTTTGAACAATTGTCCTCCATTCCCCTGATGATAAATTAACTTCTCAGGGAGATGCTGGCTACAAATGTAAGCTACACAAGGAGCCAAATCCAAACAAAATGTTTAAAAAGGCACAAATCCCTTTCTGGGCAGAGGTTAATTCCCATGACCACATGTGAACACCATGTAGGTGCAGTGGCACGTGTGTGTGTTGGGGGGTTGGGGGGTGGAGGGCTCTGCCTTCCAAGAGCATTCAGAATACACACAAAGGAAGGAGGAAAGGACTGCTCTGTGTTGTATGTATACATCGCTCTTGCTACAGTAACCCTCTTATTTCCCTGGCAAGGCAGAGGGTCAGAGCTCTCACCTGCAACTCCTCTGCGCTGGAGGCAATGGCTGCTCCAGCAGCTCCCAGCCCAGGTTGCAAAGGGCAGGGTGAATCATAGAGTGTGCAGAGATTCCCTAGAGAGGGATCCCCCAAACACAAAGCACTTATTAAATATGCAAGTTGTGTGACAAGGTGAGCTGTCAGCATTAAAGCTAGTTATAACGGTACTATTCGCCAAAAACTGGAGTGACCCACCAACACTGAAAGGAAACAGCTTCTGCGTCTTCTAGGGAGAAGCTCAAGCAACAGAAATGATGTGAGCCCAAGTTTACACTGTGAGCCGGTTTTCATTTCTGTCTCAGAGGGAGAACCACTCACTGGCTTAAGCCGAGGCCCTGGGACTAGCAACATACTTTCATGAGGAAAATATACCAAATAACTTAAGAGCTGTCAACAGTCCCCAAATGAAACTCAGTTTACTCTGTGAAATTTTCTGCATTGAGGCAGTACACCTGAATTAAAACAAACAACTGAGTAGAAAACCATTTGAAAGCAGAGCACAGAATCACAGGTGTTTAGAGCAGGGAGGGAACCCGGTCATCATCCAGTCTGTGGTCTTAATTTTTTTTTTTTAAAGATTGTATTTATTTATTCATGAGAGACACACAGAGAGGCAGAGACACAGGCAGAGGGAGAAGCAGGCTCCGTGCAGGGAGTCCAATGCAGAACTTGATCCCAGGACCCCGGGATCAGGCCCTGAGCCAAAGGTAGACGCTCAACCATTGAGCCACCTGGGCATCCCTGTGGTCTTAATTTTAAAGAGGCATAGTGACTAAATAAATCTGCCTCCCAGAGTCTATATCATTCCTCCCTGAGACTCAGGCATGTTTATATGGAAAGATCACACCAGGATCCAAAATGCATGGCCCCAGGAGTGATGTCATGACCACAAAGGAGGCCAGTGAAGGCTGGATTTTGGAAAAGAGAAATGATCTCTATTTGCCCAGGCAAAAGACACATTCAATCCCGTGGGGCAAAGGTCCAAAGAGATCCCTGCAGACAACTGATGCGTGCTAGGGCCCTGTCTCTCTCTCTCTTCCCAAAGCAGAGTCGGGGAAAATGAAGGGGCCCCCTGTGGGACTCAATCCACATTATGGGTCCAGCCTTCAAGTGGGGTTGTCCACTGTTTCTTGATGCCTGAGTACTGAGAAGAGCTATTTCTCTGGAACCCACATTGAGCCATGACCTGTCGAGAGACATCTGTGCTCCCGCCCAGCTGTGTCCGTCACCAGGGGAACTGGGAGGAATGGGGGGAGGGAGGGGAAGGATGACAGACTCCAGGTCCCTCCACTCCCATCCACTCATGGGACTGAGGCTTGCTCGTATGCACTCGGTACAGGCCTCCTGCTTGGGGAACAAGAATGCTGACCATCACCAGTGTTCTCATTAGCACCAATAAAGCAACAATTAAGGCTTTAGACATTTTCAGAAATGTCTACCTGCCTGTGTGGTATTTACCAGATTCTGCTGTACCAGGTAAGGTGACAATATGCCTAAGCCACTGTGGGAAAGAGCCCATGGTATGAACAGCTGTTTGTAACCATGGTTAAAATTCTTGGTCTCTGAAAGATTAGTAAGTCATTCTATTCTGATTGGTTTTTTAAGAGGCTCCACATAGGGGCCTCAGTTTCTTGCAAGGACTCATACACAGGATGACAGGAAAAGGACTTGACTGAGGTTGGGCATAGTGTGTTAGATTTCTATAATAAAGTGACTGAAATCTCTCTTCTCTTGGATTTTAATTCCCAGAGTACTGATCACTTACGCGCTTCTCCTTTACTGGAAAAGTAGGGATCTTCCTGAGTGGGATGTTCAATTTCCCGACAGCTGGGAAGTGGTGTGCTGTTTGTTTCTGGAAGCTGCCAGGGTCTAAATAAAGACCATCTGGCTCATCAGGTCTTCCTGACCCTGTTGGGCAATGAATGACACAAGGCTCTCCCTGGCTAGAGAAGCATAAACTGGGGGCAGATGCACCACATCGAGAAGGACCCCAAAAGGGATCCTTCTAGTAGGGAGGACTTTAAAAGGCATCCAACCTCAGGACACCTGGGTGGGTCAATGGTTGAGCATCTGCCTTTGGCTCAGGTCGTGATCCTGGGGTCCTGGGATCGAGTTCCACATTGAGCTCCCCACAAAGAGCCTGCTTCTTCCTCTGCTTATGTCTCTGCTTCTCTCTGTCTCTCATGAATAAGTAAATAAAAATCTTACAAAATAAAAAGGCATCCATCCTCAAGGCCATAACATGCACAGTGGCCTGTGTCCCGCTGTCGCTTCACCATAGCAAACCATGAATTAAAAGAGAATACTTACGGTGCCGTGGGATATGGTCAGAAAACCGTTTTTAACTGAACATTTCCTTTTCTGCCACACTTTTCGGATCCTTATAGATAAATGGGGGGAAAAAAAAGAGTTCAGCAATTTTGGACACAGAGGAGCTAAACCACCATTTAAACTCTAGTGACACAACCACTTACCCATCGCTCTTCTTATATAGGTTGCCATTCCGCTCAGTCCCGTGTTCTTTGTTTCCCTGAGGCTGATGTAAACTATAGGCTGTACTCTGGCGAATCTGTGAATCCTAAAAGTGGTCAAGAAGTTGTGTTTAATTCTGTCCAGATTCCAAGTTTTTAAAAAAGCCAATCTTATTTATTTTTTTAATTAGAGAAATGTTACCTATCGGCACACCAAAATACGGACATAAAATTCATACCCAGAAAATTTGTAAATGCCACCTACCAGGCTGGAGAAGGAAATGTCAAACCAGCATCCCCCAACTGGCTGAAAGAATGAAACCATCTGGAAGTTACAGATTTTACTTAATTACAAGCCTTACGTCCTTGGTAATGGCAAGAAGCTCCTGGTGTGGCAAAAGCAGAGCTCACTAAGAAGGGTAACATATGTGTTAGAAAAGGCAGCACTTTAAAAAGCAAGAAAAACCCAAAAACAATGTTTTACCTATTATTTTAAGCAAGATACCTAAGCTCCCTGCCTCCATTTCTTCCTTGGAAAACAGGAAAACAACACCCAGTAAAATGGTAACTATAATAAGGTCTGAGTCACAACAGGCACGAAGACCTGGTCCATCACAGGTGTTGAACTTCCTTTCCTGACCCATTAGCCCAGCAGAGGGGCCAAAGCACTGAACCTTAACTGCTTAGCCTCAGGATAGACCATCTGCTTGGTCAGCTGAGAATATGGCTGAGTCTGCACAACTGGGAACTCCATTCTTCAGCTTCTTAAGGGCAAAGACCGTCAATGAAACCCCAGGCATCCAATGGATGATCAACTATTGAACAGATGATACTGGAAGCCCCGAGCCAAGCGTGAAAAGGAGCTGTCCATACTAGCGCTGGAAATTCTGGCAGATGTAAGCAAACAGGGGGGATGAAACATGAACAGAGTTCACAGGCCAATTATTTATTGAGAAGCCCCCAGCCAGTCCATTTCATAATAGAGGAAGTAGAAATATGATGAAAATAAGTGATTTAGTTTTAAGATGCAGAGCTTGTTAGGGAGAAAGGAAAGTAGAAGGGAATTCCATTTCCCCCATCGATGCTCCTTCCATGTGCCCTCACCAGAGGATGTTCAAGACATGAGGACAGTCTCATCTCCACCATCCTTTGGGAAATGAGGCACTGCTGAACCATGAAAGAACTAATGCATGTCAATCAATATGACCTGAACCAAGAACACAGGTACTTAAGAAGCAAAGAACCAAGTGAAGGAAACCACAGGAGTCTGGATGGAGGGTTTTCAAGTTGAAAGCAGGAATAGGTGGAGAATAAGGGACGGCACACAGAGGCTTGGAGAGGAAAGTGGAGGCTGTGGTCATCCTCTACAGAGATAAGGACAGCTAGTGCAGCTAAGATGAAGTGGACCAAGTGGTAGAAGGGCCAGATAGACTCGTGTTGGCATTCAGACTTTATCTGAAAGCAAAAGCAAGCCAGCTGGATTCTTGATAGTTTTAAAGGTTTTTGAAGCATAGCATTTTAAAATTTTGATGAAATTTATCTATTGTTTCTTTAGTCATTTGTACTTTAGATGTCATATCTAAGAAACCGTTGCTGGGATGCCTCAGTGGCTCAGTTGTTGAAGCATGTGACTTTAGTTCGGGTTCTGATCTCAGGGTCCTGGGATCGAGCCCCATGTCGGGCTCCCTGCTCAGTAGGGAGCCTGCTTCTCTCTCTCTGCCTCCCCCTCCCTTTTCATGCTCCGTTTCTCTCTCTCAAATAAATAAACAAAATCTTTAAAAAAAAAGAAGCAATTGCTTACTCCAAGGTCAGGAAGATTTTATACCTGTGTTTTCTTTCTTTCTTTTCTTTTTTAAGATTTTATTTATCTATTCATGAGAGACAGAGAGGCAGACACAGGCAGAAGAAACAGGTTCCCTGCAGGGAGCTCGATGCAGGACTCAATCCCAGGACCATGGGATCATGACTTGAGCCAAAGGCAGATGTTCAACCACTGAGCCACCCAGGTGTCCCTATAACTATGTTTTCTTCTAAGAATTTGAGTTTTAGCTCTTACATGTAGGTCTCTGATTCACTTTAAGTTAGTTTTTGATTATGGTGTGAGGTAGGGGTCCAAATTCATTCTTTTGCTTGTGGCTATCATCCATTTGTTCCAGCATCATTTGTTAGAAAGACTAATCTTTCCTCACTGAATTGTTTTAGCACCCATGTTGAAAAATCAACTGGGCCTATGTGTAAGGGTTTATTTCTGGACTCTCAATTCTGTCTCATTGATCTGTAAGTCTATCCTGGTGTCAGTATCACACTGTCTTGATTATTATAGCTTTGTGGTGAGTTCGAAACCAGGAAGTATGAGTCCTCCAACTTTTGTTCTTTTTTAAGGCTGTTTTGGCTATTCTGGGTCCCCTGCGTTTCCTTATGAGTTTTAGAATCAGCTCGTCAATTTCTGCAAAAAGGAAGGGGGAGCATGTGATAGAGATGGCAATGAATCCACACATCAGTCTGGGGCTGACCATCTGAACAGTATTAAATCCTTGATTCCATGAACATAGTCAGTTTGTCAAAAACAGTTTGTTCGTTTTTTTTCCCTAGCACTGACTTTTTAACTGAAGTATATATGGGATAACTCTGCAAAAAAGAAAATTAAAAGAAAAATCTTGATCTGAGAAGTTAATAATGTGCTCAGGCATCCCATTACAACAGAGCCTAAACAAACAGACCCCAAAAGAGGAGAAATGTCCTCATTCTTCGTAGAGTTCACATAGCACTCCTGCCTGCAGACAATGAGGGCACACAACTCATCCATCAGGTGAGGATGGTGCTGGTGCCAGTTTCCACATTCTCTCAAAGGTGCAGAACATTAGCACTAGAAATATAGAGCAAATCCAGCGTTAAGCATCATGGGGAATAAACGTGTGGAGGAGAAACAGAGAAGTGCTTCTCACCTATGCGAATCTCTGTGAAAGACTAAAAATAAACCTGTCAAAAGACTAAATTGTACAACCAAGAAATACCACTATTGATTGGGGAGAAAAAAACCCTGCACAAATTAAGTGGTGGAATCATGTGACAACACTGCTGAAAGTGTTCATGCCAAGCATGTTAATCAGAACTCTCACAGCCCTTAGGAATACGATAAAGGGCATTCCTCTTTTCAACACAATCAGAACTGTGGCCAGACTTTAAGAAAGAAATTACGGTTTTATTCTTTAGACCAGGGATTTCTTGAATCAATTAAAAAGTGGAGGGAGGCAAATCTGAAGCTCTACAATTCAAAATGTATAAATAGCAGGAATATAATGTTTGACATAAAATTAAACCTTCTTTAGAACTAAGTATTTCAGCATCTTCAAGGTGACTTTCAGGTGATCAAACAAAAATAGCCTTTCTTCACCTGTTCATACAGGTATTTTATACAATACCTGATCAAGTAAAAGGGTGACAAATGAAGTCTGCCTTTTCACATAACCAAGACTGCAATTCAATGGAATATAATCCACGAGAAAAGAGCCTTTACTTCTGGGGAGAAGACGACATATAGAGAGGTGACTGGCTCGGGGCCGGGGGATCCATGTTCCCCTGACTTTCGGAGACTCTCCATCATACTATGCACTTCCTCAGAAAAGCCAAGGATGCCCTAGGGCTTGATTGAACAAGCCTCACAAGGTGGACACTGTCTGTATGTACAAAGGTTTTCTATCAATATGCACACATCCTCTTTCCTGTGACATCCAGACAAGTTCTCAGACTCCAGGCACCACCACAACCCTAAAGTTTACGTGGCCATATGAAATGTTAGGCATTGGGTCCTACCAAGATAGAGACTGCCCAGATGAGCAGCAGACTTAATGTTTGAAATTTTCAGGAACAGGGAAAAGAAAAAGAGTGATGATGTTGCATATATCATAAAGGTTTACTCATACATCAGAAGTATCCCCAAGCTCCCTAAGACTCTAGAACATCATAAAAACTTATATACTTTAGGGGTACCTGGGTGGCTCAGTGGGTTAAGCATCTGCCTTCAGCTCAGGGCATGATCCTGGGATCGAGCCTAACATTGGGACCCCTGTTCAGTGGGGAGTCTGCTTCTCCCTCCCACTCTCCTTCTCCCTCTGTCCTTCCTCATCCCACTCGTGCATGCACACGTACGTTGTCTCTCAAATAAGCAAATAATCTAAAAAAAAAAAAAACCCCACCAACAACAAACTTACAAACTTACTTTATCTGTCTACCTCTCAGAAAGTCTATGTCCAGACAATTCTTGTGATATATGGATTGCTAAGGAGTCACCTCTGGATACCTGAAGTTTAACTACCAAGGGAGAGCTGTATGTCCAAGTATGTCCCCCCACACATTCCAGTACCTTCTCAGGGTACGACAGGTGTGTCCACCCACATGGACACAACCAGGAGCTGGAGGCTTTGATACGCAAGCACTAAGCTGTGTCTAAGAATACTGTCTTCAAATCTCATGACCACACATTCCCCGTTTTTGTGGATAATTTTTAAGATTTTGTCTGATACAAAGTATGATTACAATCTGGCTAAAGAGAACAGGCTTGCAGTAGAAAAGACCAGGGTTAAAAGCCTGGTTCTGACACTACTGAGTGGGCTCCTGCAAGTATACTTTTCCCCTCTCTCAGACTTAACGTTATAAATGTGGACTAATACGACCTGCCCTGCAAGGTAGTTGTTGGGATTACTGGTCACAGTTATAAAGTGCTTGGAAAAACCTAAGAAGTAAGGCAAGTAGGCCTGGCCAAACCACAAAGCAGACCCCTGATGCAGTGAGGGGACAGGCATCAGTGGGTGAAGGCAGGAAACTGGAGAAGTGGGGGAGCAGGGGTCAGGAGCGGGGAGGGGGTCAGTCTAGGCTGGGGTGTGATGGCTCCCAAGTCAGAGAGGGGAGGAGGGCAAAAGTGGGGGTCAGCCATGAAGACAAGGTGCCAGATGACAAGCCAACAGGGAGCATCAAGTTGTCAACCTATCAGAGATACCACCACCAACATCCATTACTGTTCAACCACCAAGAGGTGGCAATTAGATAATTTTTTTTGTAGCTCACTATGGTTCTTCAGCATCTAGCAGCACAGTATGTGTTGAATGAATGAACTAGTCCCTGTTTTTATCAAGATAATGTGTAGAGTGCTTTATAGAGACTATCTCCTCTAGTTCTCATAACAACGCTCTGAGGTGGCAATATCATTCCTGTTTTACAGAAAAAGAGACCAAGGTGTGAAGAGGGCAGGTTACTAGCTCCACACTGTCCTAGTAGGAAGCAAAGACCTACGATAAATCCATGCTCTTCTGCTCTGCTAGACAGCTACTCAGGCAAATTTGCTGTCCTGGTCAGAAGCTGGCTCAAATGCCCCATCTGTTGGGACTTTATTAACTCTGAGCCATCCTCCAAACCCTCAATCCTGACATACACCCACCTAACACATACACCTGTAGCCCACACTGGAGAGATACCTTTTTCTGGAGCTGACTTGCACTGGAGTTCTCATCACACTGTACCCCAATTACTTTTCTCACCCCACTCCCAGAGCCCTTTAAGAGGTAAGAATTAGGGGATCCCTGGGTGGGTCAGTGGTTTAGCGCCTGCCTTTGGCCCAGGGCGCGGTCCTGCAGTCCTGGGATCGAGTCCTGCGTCGGGCTCCCGGCGTGGAGCCTGCTTCTCCCTCCTCCTGTGTCTCTGCCTCCCTCTCTCTCTCTCTCTATCATAAATAAATAAATAAATAAATAAATAAATAAATAAATAAATCTTAAAAAAAAAAAAAAGAGGTGAGAATTAGATCTATCTTATTCTGTTTGTGCAGTGCCTGGCTTGCAGGATGAAATGAAACCCCAAGAAAATGGGGGTTGAGGGGTGCCGGGGGGTGGGGGACGCAGTTGGTTAAGCATCCAACTCTTGGTTTTGGCTCAGGTCAGGATCTCATGGTCTTGAGATCAAGCCTGCATCAGGCTCCATGTTTAGCAGGGAGTCTGCTTCAGATTCTCTCTCCCTCGCCACTCTGCTCCTCTTCTGCTCGCTCTAATAGATAATGTACGTACGTACGTACATTTGTATGTATGTATGTATGTATTTATTTATGAGAGACACAGAGAGAGGCAGAGACAAAGGCAGAGGGAGAAGTAGGCTCCCCGTGAGGAGCCCGATGCAGGGTTCGATCCCAGGATCCCGGGATCATGCCCTGAGCCAAAGGGACACGCTCAACCACTGAATCACCCAGGCGCCCCATAAATAAAATCTTTAAATAAAAAAAAAAGAAAAGAGAAGAAAATGGGAGTTGAATGTGTGACTCAATAAAGAAGTCTTCCATGAAGGGCAAACTGAAGGCCAGTGTCAGGCCTCTGGGAGCTTTGCAGGAGAAGCAAGGAAGTGAATACCTGGCCAGAGGGTTGTGATTAAGGTCAGATTCAGGCATAGGAAGATATGCAAGCCTAGACCAGGAAAGCCAGAGTTGGAAGAGAATTACAGCTGCCATGGACCTCTGTTCTCTGGACAGCACATATTATTGCAACACATTCCTACCAGATAGGGACATGTGAAAAGTGGGGATCACTGGGGCCCTGGGTGGCTCAGTCAATTAAACATCGACTTCAGCTCAGGTCCTGATCTCAGGGTCCTCGGATGGAGTCAGGGATGGAGCCTCGCACTGCATGCCCCTGCTCAGTGGGGAGTCTGCCTATCTTCTCTGTCTTTTCCCCCTCTTGTGCTGTGTCTCTCTCAAATAAATAAATAAAACCTAAAAAAAGAAAGAAAAGAAAAGAGGGGAGTATAAAGCTGATGTGAAGAGAGACCACACTTGAGATGCCCATAATGGGAAAATCATTGTGGTTTCAGCGCTCAGGCCTACCAACCCCAGCTCCCAGACGCGGAGTCCTCCCCCTGGAGGCACGAGTCTGGGTTCTCAACAGCGAATAGCAGAGAACCCACATGCCAACAATGAGGTTTTGGCAGAGAATCTGCCAGCACTGCAATGGGATGAGATGGGATGTACATGGGGTGGGGAAGCAGAAGGCTCACACAAAATGAGCAGTACTAAAGGGCTTTAACTTTGTTGAAGGGATCTTTCCCAGATGTTAAAACTATGATGCATACAGAGGTGTTCCCTGAACTATTTTTTAATTCTTCTATGAGACTGCAAATTTCATAATAAAAGTAGAAAAATCAAACAGTAGAATCTTCTTCACAGACAGCAGAGATATCAAAGAATACAAAGGCTGGTGATTGTGAGGTGTGGGGGCACTGGGATCGTAGCAGCATAGTCTCCTTTCTAAAATGTGGCCATAGGGTGACAAAGAGAAGCAGCCCAAAGCCGCCATATGCAAGAGCTACATTCTTCACTTAGACCGATGGGCTGATGGGATTTACAGGAAAGAAATAGGAGAGTGGCTCCTACCAACCAGTAATACAGTTTCTCTGGGGCATGTTACCTAATTTTTTTGAACTGAAATGATGTAGTAAGAATTTTTATAAACGTTAAATAGAAACTATTAGCACCTTTGGTTTTCTAAGTCATAGAGAGAATCCAAAAAAAGGGAATGAGAGCTAAACAATGAGAGTGCCCAATGTTCAATTCTCACTGTAACTGAAAGAGATGGAACCCCAATCATAAAAATTATTTAATAATATGTAAAATTCCACTTAAACACATTTGCTTCTTACTGGCAGCTGTGTTCACAGACCATCCAATCTATAAGTACCATCACCAAAAAGCAATGAAGAGTGTAATATAACATCCAGAACGACACAATCACATCAAGAGACTGAGGAGTTAGATCTTTGGGCAGAAATCCAAAGAGGAGCAGTAAAGAAGGTTCTTATGATCCCTTTGTGTAGTCGTGGGCAGTTGGGCTGGTCAACAAAAAAACACAAACATAACAAACCATAAAGACTGGTCTGTGCTGGTAGATTTGTCATACTTTTCTGCAAAACTATAAAGAACCAGCTGACAACAGCCAGTTTTCCCAAACCTCCTAATTCTGCATAGCCAAAGTAAACATGGCCTTTGCACTGCACCCAGAGGGCCACTCAGCTCCAGCATCTGCTCTCCTTTACTGTAAACCTGAGCTTTGCTTCATGGGTGTGACAGTCCTTTCCAGGCAAGAGTGGCTCTCAACTGCTCCCAGAGCCAGCTGCCTTGATGGCATCGGGGCTCCTACACCTAGAACCCTGTCTTCTAGTTATACTTCAGCCATTATTTCCTTCATACTCTAAGTTCTTTTTCTCCTTTTTACTTTTCTGCTTATAGTCCATGTTTGGGAACATCAAAGTGTCAGGATATATATTCTCTAGACTGGGAGGAAGCCATCACCCCGTGGGTAATTTTGAACACTCCCATATAACTTCAACCTGCCAATCTCTCACTTAGCTGACCCACGTTTACCAAGAGCCTAGTAAATGAGCAATATGGGACTACAATGTGATGGCTGACAAGGCACAGAAGGCAGGAGAGCAGCCTCAAGCTGCTCAAGGTCTAGCTGGAGAAAAAACATCTGTGCACTTGAAGACACAGCCAATACCCATCAGGAGTATGTCATGACTGAAATAGCAGGAACTGAAAACCCTGGGGCTGGAGTGAGTAAAGGTGGTCTCCAGAGGCAGGGCTGGCCATGGTCAAGAAGGACGTGGAGAATTCAGCTAGGTAGCAGAAGGGGAGGGAGGGGGTAAGCCGCTCTGCTTCCACAAAGGGACGACAGCAAGAGTATAAACTGTACACTTGGAAATGTGCCATTTCAGTGATACTTGTGAATTCAAATTCTTTACCCTTTAATAAAACCTAGAGAAAGAGTTAAAATTAAAAATGCCACTTAACCATTAATGTATGCATGGAAGAAACTAATTGAAGTTCATGAAGAAAGCATGCAGAACTCTCCAATTTATTGAAATACTGAACTACTTACTCTCCTAGACTTCGGTCACAAAGGTAAATGCATTTGGGAGAGAAACAACAATATTCAGTTATAGTACAAGAACTTAAAATAGAGCATACCAAACTGCAGACAGTGAACGCCATGCTCTGCTAAGTAGTTTAACAGTTACTTATCTAAAATCTACTAGTTACACATTTAGATACATTCTTTTATGCACAAGGAAGGGGATTAGGTTAAATTTCACGTTAGTATCCACACTATAGTAAACAGGTCATAGAATTACTTAAAGTTTTACTTTTTAATATATTTTTAAGAAGACTCCAAGACATGAATTGTCACTCTATGTTAGCATGCAGCAAGGGGATTATAGGAAAGATGATGCCAGAGAAATGAAGGTTTCCTGCTCATCGAAATGCAGCTGTAAGAAAGCATAGCTCCCCATGTTTTACAGAGCACGATGTCAGGCCTGGCGGGCGTGGGTGGCCACCCTGTCTGTACCTGCTGAAGCCCAAATGGGCAGAGTCCTCGTATACTGGGCCATGGAAACCACAAAGTTCCAGGTAATGGCATAAATACCCAGTATCTACGTAATAGAGATGTTAAGAGCTGCTCATCTACAACCACAGAGCAGAAAAAGGGTTTATAGACTGCCATGAAGGCTGGGGCTCCAGTAAATGCTTCTCCCCATGAAATAAACATATCTCAAAAGATGGTTTTTCAAAACCAAACTGAAAGAGCAAACCAAATGGTTGGTGCTGGCTGATACAGTCCCAGAGTGAGTGAACTGTGGTACCCCGAAAACCTGCACGTCCCATTCTTCTGTCCCAAAACCTCGGAGACACAGGTATATAAAAAAACAATCTATCAAAATTAAATTCTCTCACCTCTTTCTGTTCAACTTGCAATGCTGATTTCAAAATATCTCGAAGCTGTATCAACTGCCTTCTCTCTTCATCCTGGGCCTGCTTTATCTTTCAAAAAACAGAACAAAGCAGAGAGCAGCACAGCTGGGGTACGGCAAGGTGCCAGAGTGCACAGGGCATTGCTGCATAAACGTGCCCACTGCCTCCCCCAAGGGTCACCCCTCCCCTGGTCATGACAGAGGATGGGAACAGGAACTCCATCCTTCACGAGGCTGTTGGCTTCTGGGGGGCACAGCATGCAAACACAGGATCATACATCATACATAAAGCAATGTTTAAATCAGAGTGTTTGTTGCATAAAAACCATTTCGACACTCATATGGAAGGGAAGCTGCTTACTGTGTGAAGGTCTGTTGAAAGCGTCTCAATGGAAGGCTTGAGGCTCTCAACCGCCTTCAGTCCATCCTGGAAAAAGCTAAGAGGAAAAAAAAGAGACAGAGACAGTGTTTTCATAAAAGAGGAAACGATTTTATTAGACGGAGAAGCTACTTCTTTTAAAGGAAAGTGAGTGAAATCATTACATCATTCCCAGGGGAAAGGACTGTGTGAACCAAACTTTAAAATATCAGGCAAACAAAGAAATGAAATGACACTGAAAACTCGCCAAGAAGTGACAGAAAAGGAACTGCAATAAACCTAAGTATTTATAATATTGCTCTCAACCCATATGAAAGGAGCCCTAAATTTTCAGTGTATAATGGGAAACAGGCCCCTGCTGACAGAGGGCAGTGAAGGCTCTGTTTCAGGAATGAAAAAGCCTGAGGTCAGAAAGAATGGGGTGCAAATAAGAACAAGACACCAAAAAATCTGCCTGGATAGTCAATAGCTGGGTGGAAAAGAGAAGAAGAAAAAAACGAAGCCAGTTTGATGCAGGTGAATGGTTGTGCCACATCTGCAGAACAGGGAAATGTGGCTGGAGAACTTGAGATCAGATATCAAAAGGAAACTTTGTTTTTTGAAGGCCCAGAACTCAATGCTTGGGAAGGCGTTTGTGTGATGCAGGAAATAGAAGAGAAGCTAGACAAGTTTTTCTGCAGCACCAGCGGGCTGATGCTCAGCACTGCCTCTGAAGCAGCACCAGCGGGCTGATGCTCAGCACTGCCTCTGAAGCATCTTTCTCTTGAGAAGAAAGAAGAAAAACGCTTCCCTCATATGCTCAGGGCAGAGTTCAAAATGTAACAAGGCCTGTAATGCCTGTGAGATTTGGCTACTGTCTCTGTTTCCAAGCTTTAAGTAGCACCATTTACCCCTTTCATTCACTAGATTCCAGAGCTACCACCAGCCTTCTGTCAACAGCCATCAGATCCTTTCTGCCTCAGGTCCTTTGTACATAGGGCTTCTGCTTTCTAGAGTTCTCCCTGCAGATATCTTCTGTTTTGCCTGGATTATTCCCATCCACTCTTCAAGTTTTAAGTTAAATATCACTTTGTTTGTGAGGCTTCCAGGATCCCTTACTTTAAAAGAAGTCTTCTTGCTATATTCTCTCAGAGCACCCTGTCTCTTGTTTCAAAACTCTTAGCACAACTGCCATTATGTAGTCATTAGTGTGATTATTTAAACTATACCCACCCTCCCTTAGATCCAAAGTTCTAAGAGGATAAGGACACGGTATCCACAAAGCCTGGCACATTTCAAGCACACAGTATTTGGTGAGTGAAAAAATAAATTAATGAAGGAAAGAGTCTCCAACTTAAGCCAGGTTCCTGGAAGGAGATGATCTTCAAAATGTGATCTGGGTCTCACATGTGCTCCTGTGAGGTGATGTTAATCAACTTTTAAACTCAGCAACGGTCCTGTGGGACTTTCCTACATGAAGTATGTAATGAACAGAAGGGGCTGTAAAAGCGATGCAGCATGATATTTAATACAGAAATTCCAAGGAGGAAGGAAGAAGGAAATACACACACAGGATGTGGGTTATGAACCATTACCAGCTAGGCAGCAGGAATCACAGAAGCTGCGCTATGAGAATGTTCTAACCTTAATTTTTAGATCCACGCATAATTCTTTATTTTATAGTCTCATTCCTACATTTTACCTAACACTTTTTCTGAACATGGAATAAATTTCTGACATGGCAACCGTGTCAGAGTGTTATAATGACTTCTCCAGGGGTCTGTGTCCACCGTCAGGGAAGAAAGGCCGTATCTTATGCATTTCTGGGCTTTCCACTCTTCGCACAATGGCCAACACACAGCAGGTATTTCTTTCAACTGAGAAGGAAATTTGGAGGCACACACACAGGAATGAAAAACTGAGCTTCTCCCCTCTTGTCAGGAACTTATCTGGTTCTCATGATTTGCTTCAGTTACATTTTTTCTATATAGAACTATTTCCTTAATTACTTCAAAGTTTTGTGAAATAGGTAGGAAAGGGACCCCTTTAGGGGTGGGAATAGGTGGGGGCGGGACACCAGGGGAAGGAGTAGGAAAAGTATTGCAGGAGACTGGTATGGAAATGGCTCCTACTCTTAGGGACCCGGTGCTCAGCTCTAAGAGCTTCTATGCCCAGCAAGCGCCATGGTGAAGAGAGCCTGTAGCAGAGACAAGTTCTCAGAGAGTTCTCATTGGTGACAAGAAACACCTTCAGCATGACACTGGGCAGTGCGCTTGGAATAATGATACAGATTTATTTGGGTTTAAGATTTGGTTTTTCTCTTTGTAATCACCTAGCTGATTCTGACCATCTACCTAAAACACCTCCTCCCTCTGATTGTCAAATTCCTTATCTTTCTGTACCATCTTTTTTTTTAGGGGTAGGGAGGGGCAGAAGGTGGGAAGAGAGGGAGGGAGAGAGGGAGGGAAAGAGGGAGGGAGGGAGGGAGGGAATGAGAGAGAGAGAGAGAGAGAGAGAGAGAAAGAGAGAGAGAGAGAGAAGCAGACTCCTCATTAAACAAGAAGCCTGATGCAGGGCTAGATTCCTGACAGGGAGATCATGACCTGAGCTGAAGGCAGACACTTAACCAACTGAGCCACCCAGGTGCCCTCACTGTGACATTTCTAAATACAAACCCTGGCACATTTTTCTTAGGTTGAACAATTAACACTTTCCCAAACTTCAAACAATGTTTACTGTCAATATTACTAAATATCAATTTTTTAATTAAATGTTTTCTACCCAGCCTGATTAAACTCTCAAGTCTTTAAAATGCACTCACTGAGATTCAGTCTTCAAGTTCCCACCCACGCAGCGTGGCCTCTCCCTCTGGTCACAGGCTTTATGAGAACACCCCATTCTCATGGCCCAAGACCTACCTGCCCTCTGCACCCTGGCCCTGGTGTCTCACTCAACACTGTATCCCAAGTACATCAGGTAACAGGTGGTCATCGTGGTTCTCAGTAGGTACCAGCTCAAAGAACAAGTCAATTCAACATTCATCATCATCTTTTAATTTTTATTTATTTATGATAGTCACACAGAGAGAGAGAGAGAGGCAGAGACACAGGCAGAGGGAGCAGCAGGCTCCATGCAGGGAGCCCGACGTGGGATTCGATCCCGGGTCTCCAGGATCGCGCCCTGGGCCAAAGGCAGGCGCCAAACCGTTGTGCCACCCAGGGATCCCCATCATCATCTTTTAGAACAGGGATGCTTTTGTTTGTTTCATTATTGTTTTAGAGACTGGCCTAGTTCTAGACTCCATTAGAGAATAAGAGTCTCAACCTTCAGCAGCAAAGGCTAATAAGACAAATTTTTAGGATATTCCAGGAACTAAGCAGAGATGCAAATTCTTTCTTTAAATGAAATAAAAACAGAGAAACATGAAATACTCTTCAAGGACACTGAAAGTGAAGAGCAAAAATGAATCAAAAGCAAAATAATACATATCTAAGCAGTTCTAAGAGTGAACACTCAAACATGGCTCCCAGAGTCTAGTCTACACCTGCAGAGAACAGCAGCATGTGGGGATATGTGCTGCCCGAGCTGGCTGCCTCTGCCCATCAGGGCACAGTGCTTTTCTGGGCTAAGGATGGGAGACTGGGAATGCTAACTGGGGAACATAAGGGCACTCCTAGAACAAACAACATATGGCCACGTGGTCCTCCGTCCAATGGCCGAGTCACTTCTGCTCTGCATTTTATGCTCCAAAATATGAATTAAAAAAGTCAAAGCTGTGCAGATGATTTGAAGAACATGCAGAGTGCGTGCGTGCACGAGCACACGCGCGCACACACACACACACACACACACAGAGGAAGTAATAGAAGATTCATCGTTTTTAAAGGTTACAGAGCTCATGCCCATAAAAGGCCAACTAGTTCACTTTTCCACAAGTGGTCTGTTGCTACCCAACGGATCAGTTTGGGCAAAATAAAGAGAAAAAAGGAAATCCCAGAATAGCTTCTTAAAAATAAAATATTAGCAAGGAAGCGACCCACTTCCTAATCTGCCTCACATAAGGTTATGAGGACAAATGCTGAAGAAGTAATTTGTATGTTAATCACAAAGTTAGGATTTTGAGTCTCTATAAAAGATTTCATCTTGGAAATTCTACACATTAGGGGTCTTTGTCCATCCTCCAAGACTCTTTTCCCAAGCTTGGAGCTCCTCTTTTAACCTAGGATGAATCACACAGCATAGCTTCCTCTGCTGCTTGACCTGAGATGCTTCAGAGATGCACTGTCACCGATGCTGTATTAAGAGTTCCAAAGCTGGGCAAAGTTCAACAGTGCAATTCACCGCTGTAACTTTGTGCCAGGTTAAAGCACCGTGCACCATAGATTAAACAAATAAATGTCATGGCCCCTTTCCTTAAAGAATATACAGTTTGGTGAGAGACATGACACAGCATGAAAGATACCATCCTAGAGATAGAGAGTATAATGATACCCTCAGAAGGAAAAGAAGTGTAATAGAAGTATAATTCTATCAGGGGAAGACCAGGCGACTTCAAAGTAGCAGTAGGTAGGTCTTAGGGTGACCATAAGCTAGGGGAAGGCAACAAGGGAGCAGTGGGACATTCTAGGAAAGGGAGCAGTACGTACAAAGACACATCAGCATGGGGCATAGCCTGCTGGGCAAAAAGCAAGAGGCAGGTGTGGCAACTCAACCTCCAAAGAGTTCTCACATCGTCACACCCTCTGCTGGCTTTGTCACCAGTCTAGGCCAAGACATCACCATCCATGGACTGTGCCAGGATGCCCATACCCATTCTTGCTTGTCCCTTTGTTAACACAGGAATGGAACTGAGAAGCCTTCCCAGATGTTTCCCATCAACACTGCTCTCTCTCTCCCCTTTCCCTGTTCATAACCATGCCCACTCCCTAAAAACTGTTAGAGGTTTTCTTACGTGTTTACTATTTATCCACCCCATCAGAACTGAAGGTTCATGAGCAAATACTGAGCTCCTACTATAGACCAGGCACTATTTGCTGAGTGAATCCCTTCCTTAAAATTTCTGAGAGCTTTCTAATACACTTAGAATAAAATCTAAAACCTTTCCTAAGACTCCTAAGGCCGTCCATGTCTCTAGGTTTTTCCATCCTGTTTCATGTCACACTAACCTCCCCCTCACTCATTATGCTTATGTCACACTGGGCTTTTTCCTGCCTCAAGATCTTGACTTTGCCTGGAATGTTCTTCCCCTCTTCCTCATCTGCTAGATACTCAGATCTCAGAATACAGGTCTCCTCAAAGAGGCATGCAGTTAGTTCAAGAAGTATTTGAATATGTACCATGTGTTGTGCTAGGTACCGTGTCTGGTGGCTGGAGAATACAGCAAGGAACAGGAAAAAAAAAAAATCCTGTGTCTGCTCTCAATCTTAATCTAAATCGGGTCCTTCTAGTCTGTTCTTTGTTAGATGCCAACACCTCTGAACATGTTTCAGACGTGCAATCAGAAACCCACTGCGTAAGCCTACTTGCCTACTTGATTCAAGCAGGAACTATGTCTGTGATGTACGTTCTTTTATCCCCAGCATCTAGGACAGTGCCAGACACATGGCACATGCCCAGCAAGTGAGGAACGAGCTAGGGGCCAGTATATGTGAGGATTGCGGGTCGGGCAGAAGTGGGGGGATGGCAGAAGCAAGAAAGTAAGTGTGGCATGACAAGGGCCAGGCTGTGAAGGGCTCGAGTGAAGGCCAAGCTGAGTATGAGGCAGCCCCAAACACAGAAGCTTTTCCTTCTCTACCAGATTCAGCCTTCTTAGCTCAGTGCTGTCAACTGCTTTCTAGGATAAATAATACATTAAGGCACCTGGGTGGCTCAGTCAGTTGGGCATCTACCTTTGGCTCAGGTCATGATCCAAGCATCCTGGGATCAAGCCCCAAGTTGGGCTCCCTGCTCAGTGGGGAGCTTGCTTCTCCCTCTGCTACCCCCACTTGGGCTCTCTCACTCTCTCTTCTCTCTCTCAAATAAATAAAATCTTTAAGAATATAGGTATATGAAAGTATTTCCTTAATTTAATATACTGCACTAACCCCATCTAATTTCTTTTTAAGATTTTATTTATTTATGACAGAGAGAGAGACAGTGAGAGATAGAGACAGAGACAGGCAGAGGGAGAAGCAGGCTCCATGCAGGGAGCCCAACGTTGGGACTTGATCCCGGGTCTCCAGGTTCAGGTCCTGGGCTGAAGGTGCCCTAAACCGCTGAACCACCTGGGCTGCCCCCCCACTC
This sequence comes from Canis aureus, assembly GCF_053574225.1. Classification (NCBI taxonomy): domain Eukaryota; kingdom Metazoa; phylum Chordata; class Mammalia; order Carnivora; family Canidae; genus Canis; species Canis aureus. The sequence goes on from NC_135622.1 coordinate 58,605,401, forward strand.
CCCATCTAATTTCTTGCAAACAAAAAATATCTGTGAATCGTGTATTAGATCAATCTTGTTTGTCATTCTGCAAAAAGGGTAAAATAAATACATCTGAGAATTACTCTAGATTTTTATATTGTTTATTTTTATTGTTTATTGAAAAAGACTCTTAAACCACAAAATATGCCCTTATAATGTGTACAATTCAGGGGTTTTATTATATTCACAACATTGTGCAATCATAAGCACTGTCTTATTTTAGAACATTTTCATTACCCCAATTAGCAGTCACTCCCCAGTCCCCCTAAGCCCTGGCAATCACTAAACTGTAGATCTGCTTATTTCTGATCTTTCAAGTAAATAAAATCATACAGAATGTGGTCTTTTGTGTCTGGCTTCTTTCACTTAACGTGTTTCTGAGGTTCACCCATGTCACTGTGTCTGCCTGTACCTCACGCCCTTTACATTTAAAGGAATGTTTATTTTCCTCGATACGATACTACGCATCTATCGGAAGTGGCCATAAAGAGAGAAACAGCTGAAATAACATCAGAGCAAAGAGAAAGAACTTACTTGCACTGAGCATGAAAGTATTTGATCAGATTCTGCAGCAAATCCACTCCCTTCTTAATTTTAATTTCATTGACCTTCAGCAGATACTGTTAAGAAAACACAAGATGGTGTGTCATATGCAGAACAGGACAGACTGCCTTCTCCACTATGTAAGATAAATCTAACACCAACCATTAATTAAAGATAAGAAAGAAACTAAAGAAACATCCTCTCTGGCTGCATAGACAGACTCACCTCTCATTGGTGCATTGCTAGAATAGTCTCTCCATTAGTGTTTCTCCACTTCTCTGGGGGTAGAGCTCCTGGCAGATGCCTAGTACTTTCTGAATGCCAGAACTAAACATTTCTCTCAGTCTGGTGCTACGTGAATTATTTGATGTCCAGGTAGTTAAATATTTATCTTGAAACACAACTCTTAGTAGTAAGACACTGTATCTTAACCTGCTAGAGGAAATCTTCTATGAGCTACACAAAGAATGTGGATGTTGAGAGGGAATGGGCTCTTTCTATCTGCAGCCTTCCGTCCTATGTCCCTTCTCGGGCAGCTCATTGTCTGCCACACTAACTACCAGTGTCTAGGAGTGGAGACTCTCATCACCACGTCTCTAACGCCGGCACCGAAAAAAAAATGTGATTGCTATCAAAACCAAATTTTGAGTTGAAATGAATGAAAGCCATTTTTAACTTGGAGAATTCAGGAATGGCCACTAAAATATCCGGAAGTCCCAGGGAATCCACAAAACCAGCATCAGAAAATACATTTGTTCTTTGCTAAAGGTTTGCAGAACAAAGACTCCATAAATTCTCTATCCCTTCCACGGTCAGGATACAACAAAAAGAACTCTGACAACATGTCCTCTCCGAGACTGGGTGCCTCCGAAAGAGCAGCGACCCCTGCTGACCACGCCCACTACTCAGCAATAACCTGGGAAGTAAGTTCATGTTCAAGCCACAGTCCAGCCAGAGAGAGAGAGAGAGAGAGAGAGAGAGCGAGCGCGCGCACTGCTCTGAGACAATCAAGTACAAAATCTCCTTTTCCTATACCAAGCACCTTTATGTTTTCTTCTTTCAGTCTGATATTTATTTACTGTTAACTGAATAAGATGCTTGGCAGCGTGTCAAATGGTTAAGCTGTTAATAAGATGCTTCACAATGTGTGGACCTTTTGACATAGAAATTCTTCTTAAAGGAACTTATTCTAAGAAGATAATCATAGACATTTACAAAGATGAATAGATAACAAGGTTCAGTGCAGACTTGTTTGTAAAAGTAACAAATGGCAACCCAAATGTAATGAATGGAAAATTAAAGTATGGTTCAGCCACACACAAAAAATTGCTATGTAGCCATGAAGCCAGTGAAGCAAAGACTTTCCAACATGGAAAGATGCCCATGACATACTCATGAGTCAAAATAATCAGGTTACAAAGCACCAGTAGAGAATGATCCTGTTTATACAAATTATTTTTATGTACACAGATATATATATGATATGAAAGATGTCAAAGTGCTTATCTTCTGGTGAGTAAAATATGGGGTGATTTTTAATTTCATATATATATAGACTAATTTTTTAAAGTGTGGATTTTTATAATCACTGAAAAACAAGAGAGGATCTCTTATACATTCTCCATACACAGATGTTCTATATTACCTACTTATTATGGCACACTGAATTTCTCTACAAAATTCATTTTGAAGAAAAAGTTCAGCAGCTTTAAAATAAACACCTGAGGGGATCCCTGGGTGGCTTCAGCGGTTTAGCACCTGCCTTCGGCCCAGGACATGATCCTGGGGTCCCGGGATCAAGTTCCAGATCGGGCTCCCTACATGGAGCCTGCTTCTCCCTCTGCCTGTGTCTCTGCCTCTCTCTCTCCCTCTGTGTGTCTCTCATGAATGAATAAATAAAATCTTTAAAAATAAAATGAAATAAAATAAAATGAATACCTGAAAGCCACTCTTTTAGATTAAATCTTGGGCAACTAACATTTTAGATACCTAAACAATGGCAAGAGTTTATGATACTTGAGATGTTCGGCATGAGGAACTAGCTGAACAACTTTACCATGAATAACTCCAGCAATCTATTCACTTTGAGATTCTGGGGCCTGGGGGCGTGGGGGAGGGCTGCTTTTCAAATATATTCCTCCTTCGCCCACGGAAAGTCTTTTCCAGCCCACTTCTGTTTGGCCCACATGAGTATCCTTCATCAGGTATGTCCTCCTCTGGATGCTTCTGCACAAAGATAAGGTGCCTGCATCCACTAACTGCCAGAACCCCCAGCAAGTGTGCAACTGAGAGGCATCATCTAGACAGGACATTTTCAATAAAATTAACTACTTCACCAGTGCACGGATCTACTCACTCTGAAGGGGAGATTTAACTAGTGTTGGGTGCAATGCACCTCACCTCAAAAGGGGAGATTTAACTAGTGTTGGGTGCAATGCACCTCACCTCAAAGATATACTAGTTAAGTTTCACAATTCACTAAACATTTTTAAACAGTCTTTTGCAGAGTTTAAGCTAACGTATTTCCTCCTTACTAGCCAAAAAAGAAAAAAAAAAAAAAAGAAGAGCATAAACTGTACACAACATAAACACACACACCTGTTCCAAACCCATTCTTTGTAAAACACTGCTACTCATTTTTACCCCAATTAAACAGAAACAATACCTCATATTGGTGTAACAAACAGCAATTTCCTATCCCATCTCATAACCTCTGGACTGATTCCCCTAACACCCTGTGAAACCTGTGAAATCGGCCAGGCAAGCATTGTTACATATGAGGTCTGTTTACAAAACAACACGTTTCTAAAAACATCCACTCTCCTCTTAAGACTTAGAGCTTAGTTAACTTTCTAAATATCCACTTAATGAAAAAAGAGCAAAGGAAGAACAAAGGAATAAAGAAGACATGAGATATAAAAAACAAAAAAAGACAGCAGACATAAATCCAACCACATCAATAGTAACATCAAATGTGAATGGATTAAACAATCCCATCAAAAGGCTGAGTTTGTCAGACTAGATTTTAAAAACACTGTCTGCCGGAAACACGCTTTAGAGTCATAGAAACACACAGGTTGAAAAAGAAATTCCATGCAAACAGAAACTTAAAGAGCTGGAGTGGCTGTACTGGTGTGAGACTAATATCCTCTCCTTGATCCTGGGACTGGTTCTGTGCCACTGACCACTGAAGAGATTGCTCGGGGAATAAAAACTCGTTTAAATATACTCCTAAGATGCACAATTCTAAAAGTTAAACTCCCGTTGCAATTAATAAACGTTCTGAAGTCAAAAGTGCCTTGTGGTTCAGCTTTGCTGTGGAGTGCTCCCAGGGTGCCGGAGAGCAGACTCAGCCAGTTTTGGGGCCTGTCACAGACATCACCGAGCACTTGGCACATCTAAAACTGAAGTCTGAGCTGCCATGGCACAATTGCCAAGGAGCACGAGGGGCTCCATGGGCACTGTCAGGAGAGGGGACCCTCAGGCAGAGGTGAGAATGGTTTCCACAGGGCTTTCTTCCCCTTCTTACCCACAAGCAAGGCATAAAAGGCCTTCATGATCGGTGTCTGGTATTTCCTGCCCCCCTCAGCCTCCAGCAAGGGACGTGTCCCAGGGCATCAGTGCTACTTCCCTCCCCCCACAAAGGCAAGGGCTCAAAGCTGCAGAACAGAGCAGAGCAGAACAACTCCCCAGGGCCGCCTGCCTTGATGAGTGAATCTGGGTGGAAGCGCTTCAGAGGCAGGTGGCTTGGCTTTCCGTAGTATGTCCTCACTCACTCATTCACTCACTCACAGACACCCACAGGGGACCGGCTGCAGTTTTTTCCAGCTGACTTCTCCCTGGCCTTCCTCATGAATTCCACTGGTATAATGGGAACCCAGATACCTCATTAAAAAAACACTAACGGAGAGAGTATTCTAGCAATGCACCAGTGAGAGGTGAGTCTATGAGGCCAGAGAGAATGTTTCTTTAGTTTCTTTCTTATTCTTAATTAATGGTTGATGTTAGATTTATCTTATCCCACCCTCCCAGAGACTCAGGCTCCACTTGTAAGAGAAATCAGACAAATGGAGTCCAATAATGCATTAGTGTGCTGTCTGAAGCCTCTGGGAAGTGTGCACTCCCCGGAGTTCATGTGCTGGTGAAGGCAGCCCACCTGGAACCCAGCACCCTGCCAGAACCTGCATCCCACACCTTCCCAACCGTGGTGGCACCCTCAGCATTCACCCTGCACATCTGTAGCTGGAGCCTGCACCCCCTGGTGCTTACCTTGCACATCTGTAGCTAGCCTGCACCCCCTGGTGCTCTGCTCCCACATCTGTAGCTAGAGCCTGTACCCCTGGTACTCTGTTCCCACGTCTGTAGCTGGAGCCTGCACTGCCTGTGCTCCCACATCTGTACCTGGAGCCTGCGCTCCCTGGTGCTCACCTCCCACATCTGTAGCTGGAACCTGCATCCCCCGGTGCTCTGCTCCCACATCTGTAGCTGGAGCCTCCACCCCATATGTTCCCACATCTATAGCTGAAGTCTGCACCCCCAGGGCTCACTTCCCATATCTGTAGCTGGAGCCTGCACCCCATGTGCTTCCACATCTGTAGCTGGAGCCTGCACCCCTGGGGCTCACCTCGCACATCTGTAGCTGGAAAAGCCGCCGCTCCTTTTCCATCTCTTCAGCAATTTCAGCCCCACTGATTTCGGTGCGAATCATCCCATGCAGCTTGGCATGCTCCTTCTTCTCCTTTTCAATTTTGGTTCTACAGGTGAAAAAACAAGGATAATTTGAGATGCCTCTTAGCACAGCACTCTGCACTGGACAGGCTTGCCGGGATGCCATTACCCAGCCTGCAACACAAATGTGCACAAGTCTTTTAGAAACAAGATAGCCTCTTTACTTACTGGAAAGGAACATGCATTTGATCCTAAGAATGTCAAATCTGACCCTTTTTGTTGAGTACTCACTCAAAAAATACTTCCTAAGCACCTCCTTTGTGCCAGATCTGGGTCAAAAGAGGCAGAAAGCCTGTGCATGCCTCAGGTCTCCTTTAGGGCAGCGCTCTGTCCGTCTGTCTGGGTATCTGTCGCTGTGCCTGCTGAGCAGCACACGGGGCTGTGTGGTGGGACTCCCTCCCTCCTCCTATTTCTTCCCACTCCTCTCCACCCACCTCCTGAGCGGGGCCTTGCCAGGGCTCTGTCTTGACTAGGATAGTGTTCATCACTGCAGAAATCAACCTCGCATGTAAACGATTAAAGAGTTACTTTTAAAACTTATCTGAGAATTATTTGAAGCTCTTGCACTGTCAAATTCTGGCATTTTGTGAGTAATTCTGTCCCTACTCTATGTATGTCCTGATTTTACAGAATTTGATCTTGTTCCCCCTTCGAGCCTTTTCCTTTCGGAACCAGCAGAGTCTTTCAGGCAATCCTCCTCAAACCCCCCTTGTGGCCCAGGTTCAGTTACACACAGAAGTATCCCGTCTGAGGCACTTGAGGGTGGTGGCAACTGCAGCTGGATGGAAAGTCACCCACTGGCCCTGGCTCAGTGACCTTCTCGCTAGCTGACCAGCAGCAAACCACCAAGTCCTGGCTCCTGTCTATAAAGCAGGAGTGGCGATCCTTTCTCCATCGAGTGTCCTGTACTGGTATGCAGAGGACGGTGCTAAGGGCCAGAAACTTCTCTGGCTTGAACAGACCTTCAAGGCCATCTACCTCAACACTCTGTGATTATAGGTGAATGTATGCCATTAGTGAAAAATCCAGAATTTGGGGATCCAAGCAACTTCGAGTATGGAAATGTAAGATTTCCAGGAAGGGGACAAATAGCAAAGGTTTGGTATTCCTTGGTTTGAGCTTCGTGATCCCTCACCCAAGGCTGGTTTTAAAAACAAAACACATACAAACACAAAAACCCCAGGTCTACTTAAATACTTGTAGTTACATCTGGAACTACTTTCTTCTTAACACCTCTCTCTGTAACAGATGGCTTCATGTTAAAGTTTCTATTTCCACTCAGAAAACTCTACATTGTTACCCGATGCACAGTAATTGCAAAGCAAACATGAGACATTTAAAAATATTTTCTGTCTCTCAAGTATTTACAGTAATTGAAACCACTATCCCCACAATCGCCAGCCCAATTCCATCGAGCTGAACCTTCCCATGCTGGGAAGGAGAGACTGTGATCTGAAATGTGCTATGGCACAAACAGATGGACAGAGTGGTCATGTCTTCAGTGGAAACAGTGGTGCACATCCAAGAACCAACCAACCCTTTCTTCTTGTTCTTATGGCAGATGAAGCGATCAAATAAGGCTAGAGTAGGGTGTTGCAACTATCTCTCTTTTCTCTCTCTTTCTAAACTGAGGGACTGGTGTTGCAGGGAAATTGAGACACAAAACTAAAAGCAGACAGCTCTTGCAAATCACCAGGAAGCTGGTTGCCAAAAACTGCATTGCCATCGTAAATGGTGACAAAATGGGGAAAGCATTTTTTTTTAAAAGAGGGAAAGAAACACCTCTGACACAACCTGGATTTCACATTCTTCAATTAGCTTTCCTGAAAATAACTTTCTGTAACCATTATGACATCACAGAAAAGGGACCAGGAGAAACTCGTTGAAGAGGTCCCCCTAGCTTCGCTAAATTTAGACACCGAGTGTGAAAGCATTTGGCATCATAACGGACCACAGCAACACAGGTTTAAGTGAAGTCTCCCCTAAGTTAAGGTTTATTTAAAAAATACCTTTGAGCCATAAAAGCTCAATTTAAAATTAAGATCTCAAATTTCATACATTTTTTTAAAAAATGGAAACACTCACATTTTTGTTTCATAGTCCTTCCAAGCTTTATCAAAAGGCTTTTTCAGATCCTGTAAACAGAGAGGCATAAATTAAACGGAACTCATATTAACTTCTGGGCAAGACAACTTATTTATTCCTGGACTGGTCCTGAAAGGAGCATTAATTTCTGTAATAAATGATGTATGCAATCCCATGAAAAATAAAGAACCTAGGGTACAGGCTTTTAATTAGATGAGTAGCTTTGCCACACACACACAGAGGAAGCAGGGAATCCCAGCACGTTCGCACTGCCCAGCTAGAGTGAGTATGAACTCAGGACCAGATACCCCACCCAGAGAACCATTTAATCTCCAAGTGTTTTAGTACCTCTCTCTACAAAAAAATAGGGACACTGACTTTTTCAATGAATAGGAGATGTAACCCTGATTTGGGCCCCCAGAGCAATGACAGAAAGGCTGTTCACCTTCTCCTGAGGTCTCCTGATTCCACTCTTCTGTCTGGAACTTCGGACCTCATATGCTTTCATAAAAGCTGGCTCAAAAGTATACTGAGCCACTGAAAATTTTATCAAATGGTTCCCATCTATTTGTGTTTCCTTTAACAGGGTTCTTTTGTAAGAACCTCCTTTTTTAGGGGTCAGGAGGCCTATTTTTTCTTTGGCTCTTCACTGGCCTTATGACAAGGCCAAAGCTCATAGCCCAGCATTGGAGGCCTTCCACAAACTAGCCCTTCCCACCCTGGAAGCCTTATCTCCTACTCCTGTACCTCCCTGGACTCAGGGCTCAAGCCTCAGGAGCAGTACCCTGTCACGCACCCACCTACCTGGATGTGTATCCCTTTACCTCGTGTGCCCTGCTCTCCCATTTTGCTGGCTAACTGGGCTAACATGTGTTCTAGGACCTAGGTCCAGGACGATGAGGAATGTTCCTCAGTCTCGTAATAGCTCGCCAGTCCTGGCAAGCTCTGGGAAGTAAATACTGAAAGGTCTCTGCAGAGGTCGCTGAGATTGGCCAGCCTAGGCTTCCGGATGAGCCAGACGTGCCTGCGAATCACGTGCAGATCCAATCAGAGAATGTGATTTAAGAACTGGGGCACAATCATCTGTCTTTCAGATCACACATCTGTTTGGGCCAATGACGTGCAAAAGCGGCTACTGCTCAGCATCTGGTACAGACACCACTCGAGCCGACTTCCTCACTCACGTGTTCATGAAACAAATCACAGCCTAGGCGTTTATTCTGAACAATGAACGTCCTTTGGAGGGTGGAAAAATAACGTTGGCTCAAGCCTTACTGGTGCGGATTTTCCTGCCAGGAAGCTACATCCTTGCAAGGACCCTTACTGCAACAGTCAGTGAGAGCCACACTGGCCTAAGAACCAGACTTCCCCACATGGGCTTCCCCACTCAACCAACAGAGCCTGAAAACTGTTCACAGAAAACAGTTTCTTTCCCTTCCTGCCCTCCTCTCTTTCCCACATTTATGGCACCAGCTAGATGACCGGAAAGGCCATGGGACACCACCGGTATGCCTGAAAGGTGATGCCAAGGTAGCAAATCGAGGGAAACTGAGGCAGCAAAAAACCATCTTATCCAGTAAGAAGCTGGGTGTGTGCTGTGGCCTTGACAGGCCAGCAGGACTGCAATTCTACGTCCCCCAACGGCCGTCCCTGGAGAGTTGGTTCTTTGAGGGCATACCCCTTTCACTCCTTTCAGGTCTCCCTTCAGCAGACTGTCCAAGGGGAAGGAGATGATGTTGTTCATATTCTGAATCTAAAAAGCAAACAAACAAAATTCTCATTCGATTTCCTTTTTAATCTCCAGTAAGGACAGCAAGATGTTAGAGAACAACTGGTATCAATTAACCTTCCCTAAAAACCTGGCCTGCATGAGCATGTCAGCCTTCTTCATTCCGAAGCTCTTCATGGTGGCTTTATCTTGCAAACAGAAACATAACTCATAGAAGTCTGTAACCGTCTATTCTTCACAACTGTGAAGCTGGTTGAAAAGATCGTCATTGTGATGAAGAAAAATTATTTCAAAATAATGAGAGAACCACTCTAAAGATACTGGACTAGAATTCACAAACACACACTTCCTGCTCTCACTCACGGCTCTGTCCAATGTCCTGGGCTATGCTTCATTGATGTCTCAGGGCCCACAGATCCCAGTCTCCCCCAGAACTGACCCCCACAGGGCAACACAGAACAAAGAAGAGAACGAAGGAGGTCACTGTTTTGTGGATGCATATGAGTCAATGTTCAGAGACAGGAAGAGAAAGAGGTATGGTGTATTGCATGTTGTTGCATGTGTGAGGTGTGGGGTATATGTGAGATTTGTGGTGTGTGTGTGTGTGTTGCACGTATTGGGCACATGAAGTGTGGGGTACATGTGGTACATGTGAAGTGTATGTGGGACATGTGGGGTGTGTGTGTATGGGTGTGTGTGTGTGCATGTTGTGTGTATGAGGTGTGGGGGCATATGGGGGATGTAATGTGTGTGTGTGTTGCTGGAAAAGGAGAAAAATGAAAAAAGGAAGGGGGGGGGTCTTGGGTACTCTATTCTTCTCTCTGAAGCAAGAAGACAAGGGATGGAGGCTGAGCAAGTTGTCACCATGGATCAGATAGACCAGAATCAAACCCAAGGCTGTCCCCACTGGCTTCCAATGTGGGTAAGCTAAGATAAAGCTTCAGCTAGGACCCCTCAGGCACAGCCTGCCATGTTCTGAGGCCTGCAGAGTCCCTCCCTGGCAATAAGCTAAAGCTCTATTGTCTCCTCTTCCCAGGCTCAGCCCACTGCCTTAAATCAACACAATTGCCAGTTGGCAATGCCAGGGCCTGGTGGCATGTGTGTCACTTTGGGATATATACACCTAGATTGTGGCCTATAAAAGAAGACAGACAAGTAAGGACTTTGAAACCATGTGCATTTATTCTTACCACTGAGCAGAGGAAAATTTTAATCTTAGTAGAATTACACTGAATAGAAAGACCAACACCAGGTATAATTTTTAGGGAAATAGGGGATCTGATTTTCAAATACTATTCAGCATATGAAACCTCAAAATAGGAGGAAAAAGTTTATCTGAAAAATACTGCAAGTGTGTAATGATGCCTGTGCCAAAGCACCAATCCTGCCAAAGAAATGATCGATTGATGACGGTCATTTCAGAAATGGCTTTTTTTGGGGTAACATTTGTCTGAGGCTCGCACACCTCAATGTGTGTCATGCACCTGGCAGGCGTCTGAGGCACAATGTAATCAGCTAGGACTTGTGAGGATTCACCTTAAGCATTGGATTTTTAGACACTGAGAAGTGGAGTTTAAGGCGAGGTCTCAGGGCTGCCTGGAAGGAACAGTGACAAACAAAGGTGGTGCTGGTGAATAGTCTCTGATGGCAGGCACACCTGGTTTCCACCATAAACTGTGGCAGGAGTAAACCTGAGTGCAGAGCACAGGGCTGCCGCACGCCTGGCTCCTCCCACACCTCCACCCACCGGCAAGGATGCCTGCTGGCGACTGCATGGACCCAAGCCAGCTGCCACTCCACACCCGCCCTGCTGCTTCTGGCAGGTCCCTCACACCGGGCTCCTCTCGGCTCCGCCTTGCAGACCAGCTGCTCACCCACAAGCTCTCCGCTGGCCATTCTTGCCGCCGTGTTCCTGGGTGGGTCTCTCTGCCCCTTTTCTGGACTGAGGCTCTATGCTCCTGGCCTCCGGCCCCTGCTCTCTGCCCGACCCACCCTCATCCTCGGCAGTTGTCAGATTCATCTGGTGTGGTGCCCCTGCCCTAGGGACCCTCCACAGTCCACCTCCTTCACCACTTTCCATCTTCGTATCCGGCCAAGTGGAAGTCTTTGCTCTTGTCTGCTTGTGCTCAATCTGTTCCACCCCGCTGAGTGTCCTCCCACACCTCCTCGTCCAAAGCCTTCTCATCCACCAGGCTTTCCCCACATGCTACCTTCTCCATTAGCACCTCCCAGCTGCCAGCAGGAAGTGATTCCTCCCTCCCAAGTCCTCTAATATTCTCTTTTTAACAAATTTCTTCAGGCCCTTGACAGGTCCTACACTGCTTCATCTCATCAGTCTCGCACTGTACACCCCGAAGGACAGTTTTAAGTATACTTCATTTTATATGCCCCGTGGCACCTAGCACAGGGCTTGGCCCAGAGCAGGTGCCTGAGAAACACTGAGTAAATCAATATACTGAAGTATTTTCCTGATCATCTAATGCATAAGGGACAGACCCTTGAGATACATTAATACCCTTAAACTGAACATCATATGGCAAATATGTATGTGAATTCGTTAATCCATTCATCATGTATTTATTGAGCATGTATTTTGTAGACACCAACTAGCTAGCTACAAAATAAAACACAGTACTTGCCAGCCAGGCAGGCTACCCTGGGCTTGGGAAGAAGGGGACTGTCCCAGTTACTGAGCCTTGAGACATTGCCCATTCAGCCACACGATCACAAAGAGCCATGGCTAAGACTCAGAGGCACTGATCAATTTGGTCCTAAACATTGCCGAAAGGGGAGCCAACACAGCACCATCTTGGATAAGGCAAGTACAAGAAAGAGGCAGCAAAAACAGTCTGAGGAGGAGCAGTAAAACGGCCCAGGGTGGCAGGTTGAGCCAAAGGCACCAGCACAACCCAATTATACAGTGGGCTGGAGGGGGAGAAAAAAGACCAAGGTGCTTACAGATTAAAAATCTTATTATTAAAAAAAAATATATTATTATTAGGGCAGCCCCGGTGGTGCAGAGGATTAGCGCCGCCTGTAGCCTAGAGCGTGATCCTGGAGACCCTGGATGAGTCCCATGTCAGGCTCTCTGCATGGTGCCTGCTTCTCCCTCTGCCTGTGTCTCTCTCTGCCCCCCTCTCTCTCTCTCTCTCTCTCTCTCTGTGTCTCTATGAATAAAAATAAAAATCTTATTATTAGAAAGAAGTCTAGTGGGTTTGTTACAAGAGGCATGTGTAGGTATGAGTGCATGCACGGATGAATGAGGAGAACAGAATTCTTTACAGCACGGGGAAAGAACACAAAATTTGGCTGATAAATCTACTTTAAGACTATTTGTTATTTAATTCAAACAAGAGTATAGGTACTGATAGACAGATGTTAGGTCCAGAAGAGGTAAACTAAGCTTTGGTATCTAGACTGAAACAGTAAAGTTGAGGAGTGAAAATCGATGGCTATGCAACCAGCTGGCTTTGCTTTCATTCTCTCTCTCTCTCTCTTTTTTTTCTTTTTTTAAGATTTTTAATTTATTCATGAGAGACAGGCAGAGGGAGAAGCAGGCTCCTCACAGGGAGCCCAATATGGGACTTGATCCTGGGACTCTGGGATCACGCCCTGAGCCAAAGGCAGACACCGAACTGCTAAGCCACCCAGGCATCCCTGCTTTCATTCTCAATGCCGTGGATGGGGCCCACAGCCTTGCAGTGACCAGGACGTCACACAGCCACTATAGCTGCCAAGGAGATGCACAGGGTCCTTAGGGAATGACAGGAGATAAAGCTGAAGAGGCACAGAGGGTTAGCAGACAAAGATGGATTAGGTAGAACCGCGGTCCCCAGGAACTCACCATCTAATAGGAAAGATAAAGCCCATAATTAAGTAAGCAACCTGCCCTGTGAAAACTCTGAAGAGCCAAATAAAGCACCATGGAACTTCTAAGAAAAGAAACTTACTTTTAGTCTAGACACCAGGGAAATCTTTGCTGACTGGGAGTTATGTGAGATAGACCTTTAAAAAAGAGGGAGAATTTTGTCTTGCAAGATGGGGTGGAGGGTCTCCCAGGCAAAAGGAGCAGGGTGGAGAAGCAGCCAAAGGTACATGTTAGCCACGTGAGCACAGGGGCAGGGAAGACAATGCTGAGAAGGAAGTCCAGATGCCAGATGGACCCAGGGGGTTCTGGCTTTCATTCCAGTGGATTTTTTTTTTCTGGAGTTATTCAAATGATCTAAAATAAGAAACCATTACTTTTCTAATCAGAAAATAATTAGCTGAATTATTACAAGAGAGACTAAGTGGTTGCCTGGAGCTGGGGGTTAACTGAAAGAGGACACGAGGGACCTTCCTAGGGGGAAAAATGGTCTCTAGGCTGATGTATGGTCATGGCTTCACCATTGGTAGAGTTCCTAGAAATCACTGACTTGTAATACTTGAAATGGGTAAAATTCATGACATATAAAATATACCTCAATAAGGCTGTTTTTTTTTTATTTATTTATGATAGTCACACAGAGAGAGAGAGAGAGAGAGAGGCAGAGACACAGGCAGAGGGAGAAGCAGGCTCCATGCAGGGAGCCCGACGTGGGACTCGATCCCGGGTCTCCAGGATCGCGCCCTGGGCCAAAGGCAGGCGCTAAACCGCTGCGCCACCCAGGGATCCCCAAGGCTGGTTTTTTTAAAAAAGAAATATACAATTATAAACAGAATCCTCATCAATGAATTCATTAACCCAGCTTCGTACTACAGGACAGTAGCCTCTGGATTTATATGCTCCACGTATATAAACTGCACAGCCCAGAAGCATTCTGACTCAGGGTGAGCATCCCAGAAAATGTCTGCTTTCGTTTCCACCTGGCTGGGAGAACACGTACGCTGGAGCCCAGATGCTCTGTGTTGGCAAGAGTGCCCTGAAGCATGAAGGCTGGGCTCTGACTCTTTCTCTGACTCTGTGTGCTTGGGGCAGCCCCACAGTCTTGAATGCACCATCTTCTGTTCTGGCGGACAGCAGTGAAAACCACAGCCAAAGACTAGTGCACATCCCTGTGCTCAGCAGCCCCTGCCTCAATTCATGAGTAATGAAATCTTTATGACCTAAGGGAATAATTAAGTTATCCCTGGGTAATCCAGCCAGAATATTCCCTTAGTGCCAAGCAAGCACTGGGCTTTCTCCTATGTTCTTACTTTTAACACATATATTTATACAAAATGGCTTTCTGAATCACCAAGCATGATCCAAATAGAAGTCATTAAGCTCAATCACTGCTATTAACTATGGATCTAATACCAATAGCAAATAGGTAATCTTCTTTTTTCTTAATTACAGTTTTTATTTAAGTAATCTCTATGCCCAACTTGGGGCTCGAACTCATAACCCTGAGACCAAGAGTCACATGCTCTTCTGACTGAACCAGCCAGGTGACCCACAAATAAGCAATCTTTGAATTAACAATCCCCCCTTCTCCCTTCCTGTCTTCACTTTTCCTGGATTCACTTGGATACGTCTGACAAGATGAGAGAGTAAGTAGTCAAAGGTCTGCAATCTCACAAGGAGAAATAAAATGATTCAATTGGTGGGGCAGACAGGCTGGCAGAAATCAAGAAGAACCTCAGTATGCTACTGCCACTGTTCACCATTCGTGAACCAAAATGGGAAAGATTAGTGGGGGCTGGGGAGACAGAGCCAGCCAACAGCCATCTTTCCATGCTATTCTTCCTAATTTTGGGGTGGGGGTATTAAAAATTCCTGGACTCTAGCTTTGTCACTTCCATACTCAGTAAAATCTTTCCACTTTCCCTCCTATGCTTCCTCAGCCCACAGGGGCACCATCTCGCCTGCTCCTTTAGCTCCCATCACTAGTGACCACCTGTTGCTAATCCAGCCAAAGCTCCACCTTGGTCCCATAAATAAAGCACCATGGAACTTCTAAGAAAAGAAACTTACTTACTTTTAGTCTGGACACCAGGGAAATCTTTGCTGATTGGAGGTTATGTGAGATAGACCTTTAAGAAAGAGGGAGAATTTTGTATTGCAAGATGGGGTGGAGGGTCTCCCTGGCAAAAGGAGCAGGGTGGAGAAGTATACAACATGCCCTGGGACCTCGGTGCTGCCTCCTTAACTCAGGCAATGAGCAAAATGGCTTTGCCAGGTGATCTTGCTAAAGGGGATCCATCTAGAAGCCTGAACCTAGACAGGATACTCTTATCACAGCTATTTTTAAGAAGCAGCACAAAAAGAGAGAATCACAACAGAGGAAGTCACTGGGCAGACTTCCTACCTCCAGGCCTGTGAATCTAGTAAGTCCAGGTGTTCCCAAGGCTCCCCTCCAAAATCCTTAATAGAGCCCAACTCTCTTTGGGGATAATAAGGTTGTCTCTAAAAGGCCAATGTATTGCTATATAAAACATGGCTAAGGAATCTCATCTGAGACTGATCTGTGTCATGTAAGTTTATTTTCATCTACTTTGTTCATGAGAAGCCTGAGAAGCAGACAACACTTTGAGATCTGTGGAGTGTTTCTTTTCTTTCTAACATGAGCAAATGCTGCCCAATCACAGAGTTACACAAGTAAAAGTGAGGCTTCAAAGAAAGGCAAACCACAAGGAGGCCCAGCTCCTCCTTGTCAGGGTGGAGGGTTGCAAAAAGACTTCAGACCTCATTGCTTCAGTTAAGGGCATAATTCTCAGCGAGGTTTCAGTATTACTAAGGATGAGTATGTAAGAAACAGTCATCACCTGCTGGAAGCTTCAAGTTATTTCCAGGAGCCAGAGCCTAAGGCCCAGTAGGGCGTGTGGGTTGCTAAGTGTGTTATAGTAGCAGGTAAGGCTATACACCTGTGCTGTCCAATGTGTTAGGTTCTAGCTACACGTATATACTCATCACATTGAAATTAACTGAAATTAAATCAAGTTAAAGACCAAGTTCCTTAGTTGCACTAGCCCTATTTCAAGTGTTCAACAGCTACATGTGGCTGATGGCTTATTATACTGAAGCAGGTATCAACATTTCCATCAAAGCAAAAGTTCTACTGAACATCAATGCTTTAAACCAATAGCTTAAAAAAAAACTTAAGCACCTTTATTAAGGTATAATTGACATATAGTAAGCTACACACACTTTAAAGTGTACCTAACTCTGGGAAATGAACTAGGGGTGGTGGAAGGGGAGGTGGGCGGGGGGTGGGGGTGACTGGGTGACGGGCACTGAGGTGGGCACTTGACAGGATGAGCACCGGGTGTTATTCTATATGTTGGCAAATTGAACACCAATAAAAAATAAATTTATAAAAAAATAAAGTGTACAATTTGGTAAGTTATGACACATATACACACACCCGTTAAACCAGTACCAAAATCCTGATAGTGAACATATATATATCCATCCCCCAAAAAAGTTTCTTTGTGCTCCTCTTACAATCCCCATCTCCCAGTTCCTCAGTCCCTGGGCAGCCACTGATCTAATTCTGTCAGCAAAGAATAGTTTGCATTTCCCAGAATTGTATGTATCTGGAATCATGGGGCATGCACTCCTTTCCGTGGCATCGTATCTGGTTTGAGAGTGAGCACTCCTTACTTGGAGAGGCGTCCATGCTGGTGCATCAACAGTCCACTCTTGTTCCTTGCTGAGCACTGCTCCACAGTCTGGCCAGACTACAATCAGCTTATCCTGACACCTGCTCACAGACTTCTGAGTTATTTCCAGTTTGGGGGCTACCATAAATCTTACAAAGAAAGGTGCTAGGATGATTCATGGCATGGGACTCTCAAATAGTGGTGGGAAGGCCTTTTCAAGAGGAGACATTTGAGCAGAGTAGAAGTGAGGCACAGAGCCACAGGAGAATCTGGCGGAAGAGTGTTCCCAGCAGAAGGAATTCCTAACATGAAGGCTCTGAGGCAGCAGTGTGCCTGGTGGATTTAAAGAAGTTTTCTATGTGCTTTCCAAAGACTGCTTATCTGAAAAAATGGGCACCCAGGCCAAAAGTTTTTTGGAGAAGCAGAAGGTATTAGATAAAATGGTCTAAATCCCAAAATGGCGGTGGGCTATTTTGTTTCATTCAACCCTAATAACTATTCTGAGAAGTAGGCACAGTTATCCCCATTATACAGACATGCAAAGCAAGAGAGAGCTAAGTCACCCACTTGGCCCCCAAATCCCATTAGAAGCAGCAGAGCTGAAGGGAGAGGCTGAAGCCAGGGCTTGTCCTATCATTTTGCTGCCAGAGAAGGACTCTCACACACACCCCGAGACCAGGCAGGAGGAGCCGGGAGGCAGAACACAGGCTTCCCTCTGAGGGGCCGCTGATGTCACAGTTCCCTTCTAGTCCCTTGTTGAGCAAGCAGTTGGTCAGGAGAGCTACCCAGGTCACTGAGGCTTTCAGGGTCTATGAAGAGGCTCTGCTGGCTGGGGTTGACAGCCTGCACTGGCCCGCTGCACTCCCAGGCCAGCTTCGCTGGCAGCACAGCCACTCCGCTGGTTTGTTTAATTAGAAAAGGGCGGGGGGGAAGCCCACGCCGATCTTGAGTTAAGTTTAACACAAACTGAAAGATCCAAACCAGCCAGCTGCCAAAGACACACTGGCAACTTTCACACCAGAAACACGATGGGATGTAGCTGGCCTGGTTTCTGCCTTACACACTGCGTCTCTGCCACTCATACTGCTTTGATCTGTCAGGTTCTAAGTGGAGAGAAAATAGTGACCCTTTGCCCCTCTTTTCCATCAGAGGCCAGGTGTTGAAATTACACACTACAGCCTCCCTGCAGCCATGCTGGAAACCCACAGACATCCCCCTCTGAGGCCTAGGGGCAGCCACAGAAGAACCCAGCTTCCACAACTTCTCCGAAGCCCACATGATGTGAAAATTAAGCTACTAACCAAAAATGAAAGCACCTTTTCAAACTTCTTACTTCCTAGAATCCAAGGCTGGGAGATACTTGCTGGCCGCAGCATCACTGTCTTCATCTCTGGGGCAGGTAAGCCTCGGAGGCACCTTACCAGGCTGTCCTCTACAGTAGCTGGCTCCTAACCAGTGAGGTCAGCATCATGAGGAAACTTCTTAGAGATGCACATGGTTAGACCCCTGGGAATGGGCCCAAACAAGTGTTCTAACAACTCTCTAGGCATAGTGCGGCACCAAGGTTGAGAACCACCATTCAGCAGGTGCAGTGCGGGGTTGTGATTTTTATTCTGATGAGTTCCAGGTGATGCCAGTGCTGCTGCTGCTGTCCAGGGACTACACTGTGAGAACCTCTGCTTTAGATCAATACTTCTCAAACCCTATGTGCCTACTCATCTCCTGGGGAATCTTATGAAAATGAAGATTCTGGTTCAGTAGGTATAGGGGAGAAGGGCCTGGGAGTCTGCATCTCTAAGATGCCCCACGTGATTCCACTTGAATGCAAGACTGGGGCTTCTAGGGGCATGGGTGAAACAACATCTAAATGCTCTGTGAACTGAATCTGGGATAGGCAAGCATTGACATGGTTTACTGAGTTTTAGATTTTAAGGAATGACTAATAGGTGAAAATTCCCAAAGAAAGGGGAGTATAGGTCACCTGGGTGGCTCAGTGGTTAAGTGTCTGCCTTTGGCTCAGGTCATGATCCTGGGGTACCTGGGATTGAATTCCCCATCGGGCTTCCCACAGGGAACCATGCATCTCCCTCTGCCTATGTCTCTGCCTCTCTCTGTGTGTCACTCATGAATAAATAAACCAAATCTTTAAGAAAAAAAAAGAAAAAAAGGGGAGTGCACATGAAGAAACTAGGACCTTGAATTTATCAACTCACTGTCGCCTCCCCACAGAGGGGCAGGGGCCAGACTCCTGGTCAAGCACCTCACTAACAGGAGGAGACACCAGAAGCACTGCTGACAGTTTGCAGACCCCCTTCTGTAGCATCAACCTCTTCCAGCCACCAGCTCCATCCCTTTGTCACTTTCTCCTTTCCTTATCAACCTCCCCTAGAGCAGCAAACACCTGCTGTTTCCGCCTTGTGCTACTGCAACTTGTCCTCTGCTTTTACACACTCAGGAGAAAGGTTCCTGTGGCCTCCTGATCTCCGAGGCCACTCATCAGGGCTCCTCCTCCTGCTCGTTTGCTGCTAGGTCCAGCTGACTCCCTTCTGCCTTCACTCACATCTTCTACTCCCATCTGTCCACAGGTTATCTCACAGATTTCACAAAAGCTTTTTTTTTTTTTAAGTTCAAAGTTCCCTATAACATGGTGGCTGTCCCTTAAATAGCCAACTACTTGAGGAAACGCAGGATGGTGGGAAAGAACAAAGAGAAACCTTGTTTTAAGTTCACTAATGCTCTCAAATGATTATTCTGTAACAGTGCATCCTCCATCTGACAAGTCATTACAGATATGTGCAAGGCATGTGTTCATAAACCTTGCCATCATGCTCATTTGCAGATGGCCCTGGGGACACCTTGTGAAGCCCCACAAGACTCCCTGGACCCACCTCCACCCCAGGACCCAGGGACCCAAGGTGGGGTCACACCCCCAGGGCTTTGTGGCATTTGCACAGTGGCCATCGGAGCACACATTGCTTCTAACAAAAGCGTCTGTGTGTCCCCGGCCAGATGGCAGTGCTCATTGCCTAGACAGCGCCAGAGCGGGCCCTCACCCAGCGGGCCATCATCACTCCTCCCCCACCCAGTTAAGCTCTCCTCCCTCTCGAGGCCTTGTTCCCACCCTGAGCTTCTCCCACTTTCTCTCACTTCTACAGGTCAGTGGTAGCACTGCCATTCCAAAAAAGAAAAGAAACAGAATCAAAGTACATTTACACATATCAGGTGTCTGTGCTACAAACAAGACAGAGACTCTGACATTTTTACTGCTTTTGTTCTTCTGGTCAAGCTAAGGATGTGCTTTCATTTGAGAGCATAGGGAGCAGCTTGAAAGTCTAAGAGAATTTCCAACTGCATATGAGGCCAGTTAAGAAGTCAGTGCCAAGGTTTCTAGGCATCCAAAGTAACAGTCAGTAGGCCTGCCCACAGACTCCATCGCCCTACAGCTCTAGCTCTCCAGCCCTTCATACTCAAAGCTTAGAGATTTTTACTGTGCATACAAGCCTAGGAGCCAAGTCATCCTGAGTGTCAGCTCCCAGCACTGTGGAACAAGAAACAGTGGGGGCAGATACCACAGCAGTCAGAAACCAGTGATCAGCAGGGCAAAGAGCGTCAGGATACTAAAGTGTTGGAAATGGAAAGTAGGTGGTCTGGCATCAATCTCAGGGCAGAAATCCCCATATACCAAAGGAGATATGATACAGTGGGGGAGGGGTTCCTTCAATTTCAGTGTAGTTCATTTACACCCAGAAAAACGGTAAGTCTTCCTCCCAAAAAGAGGAAATTTTGGTCCCCCTGAGTTTAAGACATTTTAATATATAATCATTTTCAATAAATGAAGTTGAACGAGAAGAAGTATGTGGGGCATGTGGGTGCCTACTTGTTAAGAGTCTGCCTTCAGCTCAGGGCATGATCTCAGGGTCCTGGGATAAAGCCCTGGTAAGCTCCTTGCTTAGTGGGGAGTTTGTTTCTCCCTTTCCCCCTGTTCATGTTCTCTCTCACTCAAATGAATAAATTTAAAAATCTTAAAGAGAGAGAGAGAGAGTAAAGTTTGAGGGTGAAGACCCCTGGCAGGAAGCTCTCCATACTTTAAGCAATGAGATATTCTCTGTTTATCTACAAAATGAGCTCACAGTGACCGGAACATGGAGGATATGACAGAAGAACCTGGCTGGGCTACTACCCACACAGCAGGATGGGACACCTTTCCTCCAGGCTCTGCCCACCTCACATGAACGAGGCCACAGGCTACCACATACCCACAACAGAACCTCACCAGTGCTTTACTCTGCTGCTAGAATATCTTGTATCGCCAATCATTTGTGTAAAATAAATTCATGACTCAAGTGCATGATGGTTGGTAGAACTTTCAAATTCCTCTTTCGATGCAAGTGAAGTGAGATTTCCTCAGCCGCAGGGCCACCCCCAGATCTCACATCGGAACTCCATCCTTTCCTGGGCATCTGTGGGCCCTGCTTCCACTTGGGGCAGCCCTGCAGACAGGGAGCACAAATATCACCTCCAATTCTCCGGAACCAGAGACACAGGGCTGTGTATCTGGGAGTGACCTTTCAGCAATATGTCCTCTAATGCAGCCATTTGTTAAAAAGCTACCTCTTAGCACAGAAGTGGTCCCTGGAAAATCTTTCCAGGATTCTCACATCCATCTGGTAAGAGGAAAAGAACTTAAGAAACTGGGCTGACTTTATAACCAGTTTAATTTCACACATGTTACATTTCTGGAGATGTCTTGTTTTTCCCTTTATCCTGCATAACTGCAGAGAAAATTCATAGGCTCTCTGAAGGTGAGAATCTCACCCATTAGTAACAAAATCTCACTTTATATTAAGTTGGCCTTTCTCTGGAGATGTTCCAAAGGCTTTCTAAACATCCACTCACGCCACAAAGCAGGTAGGTGGTAATTCTTCTTTCTGGACAAGGGGAGAATTGACAATCTTAGCCACCCAAAACGGAAATGTTTTGAAGTGCCTGAGAGAAAGTAAAAGCAAGGCTTTAAAAATAAGAGATAGGATAGATGTGACCAAAAATAGGACTAAGAATGGTATACAAAATACCAAAAAAGGAGAATTCTCCTGTAATCAGCTCACTCTCAGCAACAGCTCCTTAGAGGCGGCTACTCGGTGGTCTGGTGGCTGGGCAGCTGTGCCACCAACACTGGCCCAGAAAAGTAGGCCTGGTAAATCTAATTTTGGCACAAAAAAGAGATTTTCCCCCTCACTCTGATCTTTGCCAGAGGCAGGGTCAACAGCCCTAACTCCATAAAGCAAAAGCTGAAACCAAAGGAAGGCCCACAGACTCAAAGCTACTACTGCCAGGATTTCAGTCAATGTCTTGTCGTGACACCAGGATGTCACCCATGTGCTGGGTTGCAATTTTCAAAGAACCCCCCATCCCCCACCTGCTGCTTTCCTCTTGCTGAGCAGGCCTGGTTTTCCCACCATGAGGGAAACCGAGGCCCCGCTGCTGCCTCGTGGTCACTGCAGCTCAGCGTGGCCTGTGTTTCTTTTTACGCTTTCCCCACGTTGCCATCTCTCCTGTTCAGCCTTTCTCCTTCCAGAAGAGAAACCTTAATTTCTTTAAATGCTACAGTGGACACAGTATGGATCCAGAGTTCTGAGAGCTGGATTTGAATCACAACTCTGTTGCTCACTCAGTACGGACCTGGTGAATCACTTATCAAGTATGTGCCCCCATCAGATGAAGGTAACTTGAGATGTCCTGCATAGTGGTCAGGAGGACTGAAAAAGTGTCCCCTCACGCCTCACCCGGGGCCTAGTGCACTACGGGTGCTCAGCAACGATGGCCACCGATGGCTCACTCACCGCGGCAAGGCAGGTAGCTACTGGGCCTTGGTGGGATTCCCGAAGTGCTCAAAGTGGCAATGCCATGGGGTGGTAGGCAAAGCAGCAGTCACAAGGTCCAGACCCGCCCTGACTTCAGTTGTGCAGAAAATCAAGAAAAGAAGGGGGGGTTCTGTTTAACTGTTTAGTTGCTCCTGCTGATAACCAGGTACAAGCTGGCTTACTGGGGATCCACTGTGTGGAGTACTAGAGGGGGCCTTTCTACACATGCAGGCACATGGGCCCATGTCCCAAGGGCAAGCTCTTTAAAAACCCCAGAGCCTCCTCAATTATATAATCTATGAAGCAAGGAGAATGCAGACTCCCTCCGGGGGTGATTGTAGAGATTAAGTAAATTCAGATGTGTACAACAGTGGGCTCCAGTCTATACACACAACCAGGTGTGGCACTATTACCTCCATTTCAGAGCTGAGAAAAGCTAGATCTGGGGAGGAGTTGAAGATAAGAGTAGCTGCCTGTGGGTGGCGGGCGGCGGGGAGGCCCCTGCCTGGGGCCCTGCCTGCTATTCCCTTTGCCACCCTCCCGGGATCCCTCCTGCTGCATCCTGTTTCAGGACTGACTCACGCATTCAGATGACTCACACGTCTTGCTTGTTCTTGGCTTCCCTCTTCATCTTGCTCAAGCACATCCTTTAGGAGTTTCAGAGAAATGATGCATGGGAGCTAAACTTTTTGAGCCTTGAATGTCTGAAAATCTCTCTAATTCTACTCTCAGGCTTGGCTGGTTAGAATTCCAGGTTGGAATTCTGTTCCTCAGGATTTCAGGGGCCTGGCTTCATGCCTTCAAGTTTCCAGGGTTATTGCTGAGATGTCCAGTACAGCCAATTCTCAGTCTGCCCTGTGCTTTCTGAAAGGGCAAAGACTGTTCGCGATTTCACATGGAGATGCCTGGGGCCTTTCCTCTCCCTGCTCTGGGCTCTGACCAGCCTTCACTTGGGAGACACGAGTGGCTGGTGTCAGGGACCGTCCTGAACTCACAACACCCTCCTGGCCTCTGCTCCCTCTGAAGCACCTGTCCACCGAATGATGGGACTTGAGGATTAATCCTCATCCATTTTATCTATTTTCCACTCTTGTTTTGCTTTGTTTTTGACCTATTTTCTGAGGAATTTCTATTCCAATCTCGTCACTGGATTTTGCTTTGATATTGTCTTATTACATTAATTGCCTCTCCTATTTCTTTAACCCTAAACTGCATCCCTACTCCTTTCCTCCGATACAATGTCTACTCCGATCTCTCTGAAGAATTACATGTAGATTCCTTCAAGTTTTCTTCTGTTCTGTGCCTCTGAGTCCTTCCCTCTGCTGATTTTGGTCTCTTTCACCCTGGAGGCTGCTCATTCATACTTAGGAGACAAGAGCCCAAAGCCCGGAAGGGGCTGACCCATGGAGGGCCTGGAAGAGTGGGCTGCACACTGACAAGGTCCCAAGAAGATCCCCACAGGTCTTCCCTGGGGTCATTCAGTTTTTCCAGTTCAAACAAAATATTCTAATCCGACTCAGTGGTGAGAACCTACTAAGTGTGTCTGCCAGAGTCCAGGGAGCAGGGTGACGGGGAAGGGGGGGGCGGTTAGGGCTCCCCAGTCACGGCACTCACTGCCAGCCTGTTCGGAGCAGGAAAAAATGGGTGACAAACTTTATAAAAGCCCCAAGAGACTGCAAATGAGCCTGAGTAAAAAACTTCAGCACAATAATAGCAACTGAAATCTTTTATGAGTGGAGACAGGGAGAGAGACCCAGAGCCTTAAGGATCTGGTTCTTTCCCTTCCCCGTTATTAACTTATACACAATGTTCCCTTCTTTCTGCCCCGCCAAGGCCAGACATACAAACCCGCCATCACCACCATTTGAAGAACGATGAGCTACTTTTTCACTTGTTATTTGCTTGCTGACAGGAGAAATGAGAATGGCGCTGCTGTTTGCGACCTTAACCTGCTCTGGTCACCCATGACCTTTAGAAGCTGGGAGAGAAAAACAGGAAAGGGACGCTGGGGCCATCCCAGTGTACATGGCCCTTGTGGAAGAAGCCAGGCACAGCAGGGTCATGAACACCCTCTCAGGCTGCCCACTTGTTCAGAATTCTGTTCCCACAATGAGGAAGGCACAGAGCTGCCAAGCTCAAGAAAGAAGCCCATTCACCCACGTTACCCAGCACCTACCGCAGGCAAGAAGTACCAGCTCCGTGTTCCCACTTGCTTAAAGAGTGACTTTTTTTAGGCTCTGCCTTTGGGAGCATAAAAGGCCTTTAAATATTCATGGCAATTTCTGTGCTTTGATTATAGGTTACCTTGGTGTGTAAGACAGGCCTGGAACATATTTATTAAATATTGTAAGTTTAACTGCCTACCATAATTACCAGAAACAGATGATTCTACATAGTTTAGAAACTTAAAAATTGAAGTCAGAGGCCCTTAAGAAGATGAATGCATTTATTTGCTTTGTCTCACAGCTGTGCACATTTAAAATGTTGACTTGAATTTAAAAAGCCATGTTACCGTAAAAAATCATAATTCTAAAATTTATTCCAAAGTGACCTAATGGTTATAGAAAATATAATTCCTTTAGGTACCGCATAAGCTTTGAAATTTATTCGCAGTTTATCCAGACACACCCTCTCTATCCTCTACTGAGCTACCTTTCTAGCTAAAGGAACTGCAAGCACTTCACACGCAACCCAACAGCTGCATGTGCGCAATGACACTCACCAGGTTTTTGAAAAGTGCTGTCAGCTCCTTGGTAAACACTGAGAACTTCAGGAATGCACTTCCTAAATCCGGGTCATCTCTGCACACACAGTTGCCACCAAACTTCTCCAGAGCCTGGGTGTACTGCTCTTCATTTTCCACGTGAGCTGCAACAGCAATGTGAGATGCACTGTTAATATAGCAACCTCTCCATCCCCCCATCCTTACCCACTCCTGGTTGTGAGTAAAACCGAACATGTTACCAGAATAAAAATCTGAAAAAAGTCCAGTTGCACCAGGAACAGAAATCATTGTGCAATCCTGAAAACGTCCCGTTGCATTGGCAATGGACCCCAAAGAACAAGCATGACAACCGGGATGGAAAGAGCCTCGCACAAGCCCCATGGCCTCCAGTGCATCAGATGAGGCTCCACGGGTACCTCCCCCAATGCCTTCCACATCCACTAGGACTCCTCTGCAGCCTACGTGATGCCAGGAGTCACCAGTCCAGCCAACAGACAGCCTTCTCCTAGAAACTCAGCAAGAGGAGCCTGCTCCTCCCTAGTGAGGTTCACAGCCCTAACCTGGAGCCACATGTCACAGCTCTCCTTTCCACAAAGAGCTGTGGACCTCGGAGCACAGGCTAGGGCCACGAAGGTCACTTGAGTGGCTCTGAGCTGTGCTCAGACACATCCTCTGCTCAGGTTCCCTGCCATCCCGGACTCCTGTACATCCCACAGATGTTTCCTTCCTCCAGGAAGCCTTCCATGACTCTGCCCTATGCCCCTGGTATCTGGCTTTGGCACTTTCCTGTCTTTGCTCTTAGCATGGACATTGAAATTGTCTGGTAATGTATTTCTCGATGTTAGAAGTGTTTAGAGGACAGGGACTAAGTTTTACTTGTCTTTGCACCTAAAATACAAGATACATGTTGTCTAAATAACAACAAAAAGTGAACCCTTGTCATCTCTCTGAGGGCATTTTACTATCACTATGCCTTAAAACAGCACCTTTAACGCATGAAAACCTGGATTCTGGGTCTCCAGCTTAGTGGTTCCCAACCCCTGATGGACATCAAATCATACATGGATCTCACCAGGCTGTGGAAGCCACCATCCTGCCTCAGATCTCCGATTCAGAAACCCGGGGTGGGGTGGGGGAACACTGGTAATTCTAGTAAATTAATGTGGTTAACTATAATCCCCTCTCTTCTGGGTCAGACTTTTTTTTTTTTTTTTAAAGATTTGATAATCTTTTTTTTTTTAATTTTTTTAAAAATTTTTTATTTATGATAGTCACAGAGAGAGAGAGAGGCAAAGACACAGGCAGAGGGAGAAGCAGGCTCCATGCACCAGGAGGCCGACGCGGGACTCGATCCCGGGTCTCCAGGATCCAGCCCTGGGCCAAAGGCAGGCGCCAAACTGCTGCGCCACCCAGGGATCCCGACATTTTTAAATGAATCCAGCCAGTCTGTGATAAAACAACTCTAGTTTGCATCAGGCACCTGATTTCCACGTTTTCCTCATTTCAACTAGAAACGTAACACAACTACTTTGCAGGCACAACAGAGCACAGAGATGTGCTATGTCAACTTGCATGCGAACACCACCAAATTCCTACTTAGGTAAATAAAACCACTGTCAAAAAACAAACAAACAAACAAAAAAAACCACTGTCAGCCAATCCAGTTCCTGGGCCCGATAACCCAGGCAAACAAGGGGAACATGTGTTTGTGATGGGCACCCCGTGACCCTGAGCCAGATCCCTCCAATCTGTGAATGGTGTGGCAGCCTGTCTCACCAGGGAGGTACTCTGGCCTAGACCTCCGGGGGTGGCCTGAGGGGATGCCCACATGGGTCTGACAAACACAAGAGAAAATTAATTTCACTGTCCGAGCCCTTTTCCTTGTTTTTTTTTCCTTTGACATTTCAGAAAAGGACCTGAGAGCTGTGGCTAAATTAAATGAATTTCCGAGACCCTGCTCTGCAAACAAGACAGATACACACACAGGCCCTGAAGGATGCGTGCCAGAATGGGAAAAGCTCTAGTCTATGCTTTCCAGGAAGTATGTGACTTTGGTGAGTAAATGACCAAATGTCTGAGCCACGTGGAAGTCAGAGACCCGCCGTGAGCTACTCACAAGGTTATGGTAAGAATTAAACAACAGCACAGATGGGAGTTAACAGCAGCATGGATGTCATTTCTATGAAGCATGGACATAGGCTTTTTCTACACCTCACACCAACTTTACAAGATACACACATTATTTCTCATCGTGGTGAAAAGAAATCAGGGCTCAAAGAGACCAGAAAACTTGTCCTGGGACACAGGCCAGCATGTGCATCTCACCCCAAGGCCCACTGTTCTGCTCTGTACTGGTGTTTGTCCCACTAACAAAAACAGCTCACCTCGCCAAAACCAGGTGCACAAGTTTTAGATTTCTAAAACTCCATTTCAGAGCTGGGTCAGGTATGCCTCCTAGTTCACGCCAGCTAGAATTCTAGCACACAGGGTTAACAGTGAAGGGCAGTCCCTCTCCAACTACATGCTCTTTTATAACTATTTCAAAGCTGGTGGTTAAGATGTGGGTAATTCTGGTGTGGCTCTGGGAGTGACAGTCACAGCAGACATCTGGTGCTGAGTTCACACCACCGGGTGAGAGAAATAGGAATGCAGAGGCCTAAGTCGCCTTGGGAGTCACATGGTGCTTCCCCCTCCCCCCCAAAAAGTGCACGTACCATCACCTGAAGGGTAGCAGGAGGGAATTCCCTTTCAGTTAATGCCTGTCAGGTGGCCTGTAAGCCTTTATTCAAACTTAACTTGGTAACATCATGAGGTCTTAATATTATCATCCCTATTGTCTTCTGAATAAATTCAGTGGAATTCAGAGTGGTTACAGGATTTGCTCAAGATCACACAGGTGGTAAGACATGGGGCAGGGGTCAAATCCACCCTCTGTTCACTCTGCAGGCTGCCTCCTAGCCGGTGGTCACCTTGGGAAAGAGGAACCTGTCTTGTCTTCAGTGGTAGTCAGCGAACCTGACCCAGAGGAGAAACAGCAAGACTCCACACTCCAGCATCAAGTAGGAACAAACTTCCCATCATCCCTCCTCCTGGGCTTTTCAACAGACTACCTGCTGCTATAGGTTATGGTTTTAAAAATTCTTTTCCATACAAATCATTGAAATAACGTGTTGATTCCTACACCCCAGTCATGATCGACAACGTTTTGGGCTCATCATCAACTCCATGACCTCTTATATTTATATTTAAAATGTCCTGGTCCACTGCAGTCTTTACTTTCTGATGCTCAGGCTGTTTCAACTTGGGTCAGTGGAAACCTCTTCATGCTGATCTAGTCAGGGTTTCTTCCTGCAAACAAATCTGTTAGCTTCTTGATAAAGACCACAGTGCTGTAACTCTCCGTATCTTCCTGAAACACCCAGCATGGTGTCCACTGTAAGAACAGTAAACCTTCCATAACTTATACATTCACTGATTGACCCACTGCTCCAGATTGCCCAAGGTTTGAGATTTTCCTACTAGAGAACAGAAAGTAATTGAGTGCCTTTATTTTTTTCTTTTGCCAGAAACAAACTTAAAATAGGAACCTGAAATAAATAGCTTGGGAATAAATCTTCTGGAAAGAACCCAAACTGGTCTATCAGCTTTTATTTACAAAATTGTTGAAAGCTGTTTTTCTAAAAAGAGCTCTCTTGCCTCCCCCGTTGTTCAAATATATCTTAAACTTGGGTTCTCATTAATGATTCAGATCCAAAAGTCTCTGATGTGGGAAGGATTTAGGAAAATGAGAATCCAAGTCCCTGAGACCACGGTAGGACAAGAAAGACCCTGTTTCTGTTCAGTTCTAACCCTGCAGACCTTCCACTTCCCACACCTCACCGCCCGAAGTCACACTTCCCACCAATCCAATCGGAGGAATGCAAAGAGAGATTCGCACTGACAAATCCATTAGGAAGCCAGAAAGCTGGCTAAATTCTGAATTTAGAAGAACTGGTTTTATCATGTACTCTTTAGTTTGCTTGATTCAGTTATTTATTTATTTATTTATTTATTTAAACTTGCTATCAAGGAGAAGGCCCAGTGAGTATAGTTCAAGCAAACACAGTTGGACCCAGGAAGGACAAAGGACAGACCCTTTACTCCCACACAGGGAAGAAGCGAGCCATGGACGCAGCACCTGCCAAAAGTGGTCCCACAGCCAATTCATCTTCAAGCAAGCTTCACTTCCACCTCAGATATTTCATTCATCACTTCCAACTCTGCAAAGGGGAGGACCACATGCTGGGGTGGGACACAGACTAGTGTGCTCATGGTCACTGACATCTAGGGAAAGACACACTAACCCACGCCACTGATGGCCTACAATGTGCCAGGTGCTGAGGATTCAGAGATGCCAAGAAGGGGACATGTGAAATGGGGCTCCAAGATCAGGTTGGAATTTCCAGAGAAGGAACAGGAAGCAGCGTGGAGCCCCATGTGGTCAGAGGCTGTGAATGCTTTCATGGGTGAAAAGCCCCTGCCTACATGCAGCTCTCTAAACCATCACAGGGCAGCACGGGCCCCATGGGCCATCCTCCTCACAGCCATCCATACCCACCGCTGGGTCTTTTCAGTTGCAATGGGAAATGATCCAGATTCCTCTCTTTACAGACAGGAAACCAAAGCTCAGAGAGGGTGCCGACATGCTCAAGTTCATATGGCAGGTTTGCAGCAGAGCTGGAATGAGAACTCTGGTCTCCTGACACCCAGCCCTCCAACATTCTTCACACAGCCACTACTCTGCGCTCTGGGCTAACGTAATTATCCAGTCTCCCAGCCAAACATGTGCACTGGTGACCCACACACCACAGGCTACAACCGGAGAGATGGGAGTAGGTAGGTCACCTTGACTAGGACTGTCTAAGCACCTGCTCCTGGCTGGACCACCGGCCTCTCAGGGGTCGGCTGAGGCAAAGCTCTGCTGACACCACACATACCAACCACCCACACAGACAGCTCTGCCAAGAGTGCGTTTAAGAAGAGACGGATGTTCTCTACAGTAGAGGCTTTACAAAGATACCCCTGAGATAGCATGGTGATTACTATTTGACTGTGTGCCACAAGTCTAATGTCAGGATAATCTGCACAAGTGAACATCAAGGAGACCATCTCCACTCACACTGGCGGCCCTATACATCACCTGGTTTTGCATCTAAACTGGAGAGCAGGGGCTCCTGGGAGAACAACGCTTCAAGTCAAAGCTAATCCCTGTTTCCAATAGGATCTGTGCCCTGTGATCTTCTGTCCCGTGGGAGAAAACCATTTTTAGAGCTTTATTTCCAGAATCATCCCAGATGAAAACCTTTCAGTTCACCATCTGCTAATCTGTATCAAACATCTAAAACATTTTTGCCATCCAATAATCCTACTTCTGGAAATGCATTCTAAGGATATAATCTAGGTGATCAGAGATGTGTGTGCAAAATAATTTGTGAAGAGTGAAAACTGAGTGTATCAAGTGCCAACAGTGTGGAAATGGGTGAATATCTATCTCTACAAAATGGAATATTCAGCAGACTTTTGAAATCATGGAGTAGGAATACGTTCAGGACAGAACTCAAGTTTCAGGGGGAAAAAAGGCAGGATACAAAACCACATATTTAGTCTCAACTTTATAAGAAGTTAAAATGTAGAGAAGAGGCTGAGGAAAATCCATCAAAATGCTAAGTGGTGGTAAAAATAGCAAGCACTCCAACAGCGTAGCTGGTGTATGCCAGGTACCAGCCCGCGTCTATGCAGCCCTGTATCCTCTCCCAGTGGGCATCCTTCTGGTGCAGGAGCAGCTAGCCCGGGGGGCACAGCTCTGACTGGCCAGGCCTTGACCACTATCCCGCAGGGCTGCAGGCCAGGAACACACCTGTCCCACAGGGAGTGGGACCCGCCTGCAGCCATGACTTTGTGCTACTGCTTTTCTGAATTTTCTAAAATAAGCTCATATCATCTTTATAATCAGAAAACAACATAAAGGATAAATAAAAATAAATTGAAGTGTCAGCTATTCTGGCTGGATAATTTTGGCTCTCTGTGCCTGCTGAGGATATTACAATCTGTCTTTCTCCACCGAAGCCTCTCCTGGGCAAGGTGACATGATAGAGACAGCCTTTGGAACCTGAGTACTTACCTGCATCATCTCTGAAAAGACACAGGCACCTACAAATCGAAATGGGTTTGATGAGAAACCTATTTTATAATCCCTGGGCTCACACTCAGGACAAGAGGAAGCATGGTCTCTCCCTTGGGAGTTTCTCCAACATACGGGGCTCTTTCCTATTTTCAAAAGTCAGTCCTTTAACCCTTTCCTGGGGCATCCCCTTTGACCTCATGGAAACCACCAGGTTTTTTTTTTTTTTTCTTTTTTGAAGATTTTATTAATTTATTCATGAGAGACACACATTGAGAGGCAGAGACACAGGCAGAGGGAGAAGCAGGCTCCCTGCGGGGAGCCCAATGTGGGACTCGATCCCGGGACCCTGGGATCACTCCCTGATCCAAAGGCAGATGCTCTACCACTGAGCCACCCTGGCGTCCAGGAAACCACCCATCCTTGTGGAGATGCTCATGGATGTATCCCATCTGGTGATATCTAGCACAGGAAGCTAGCAATGAAGTTATTAATTAAGGTCAAGGTGTGGGCTGGCTACTGAAACATGAACACTTTTGTCTGAGATCACCTCATTCTCTTTGATCCTGCCCTCTATTACTAACAACACAGTGACAGCTGGAAGTCTGTGTGATGAACTCCACACAGGCCCATTGCCTCCATATATGCCCCCCCCACCCCCACCCCACCCCCTGGCTCACAAAAGTACGTTCGGGAGGAAAAGGAGGGAGTGAAGATCAGAGACTACTAGATGAGGTCTTTTTTTATGCTGTCCTTTTTGTCACTTTAGATTATAGGCTCAGAGTACAGAAAACCTATCAACATTCACTTGTGTGTACTCATTCTCTATTTCCCGAATACCCACTATCAGGCAAGAACATTATTCCTGGCTACCAAAGGGTAAAAATCTAACCACGTTGAGAGCCTTTTCCACAACAAGCACTAATGAACACAAGAATTCATGAAGCAGAGCCCCCGCCTCAAGCAGCAAAGCTTCTGTGTGAGAAAAAGTCATATGCCAGTCAATTCGGTGCAGAGATGACAGCTGCAAAGAAAATGACACTGGGGACTCAGGGGTGGGGAGGCAGGGGTAGACCAGGTGTGGCCAGAGCATGGGGAGCAGCCAGTGGGAGCCAGATGAAGGACTGCAATCCCAGGTGACAGAGGGCCCCTAAAAGGCCACAGAGTGACATGATAAGACTTCCATTTAAGGAAGCCAGATTTGGAGGGGACAAAGATGATAAAGCCTGGTAACTGCGAGTGCACAATTGAGCAAGAACAATAAATGTGCACGAACAGTGCTCCACGATACACGTTACGGGAGGCAGAACTGAAGCTTGATAGGAGGAAGAGAGTACATTTTCTGGGGCTGGTGATGGAAAAGGCTTCTCGGAGGAGGTAAAGCTTATAGGACTTTCGTCCTTCAGAATCTGGTCCAGGAGATTCAAGCTGAGCAGCCAGCAGCTTGACTCAGCCCAGATTCTCCTTAACCAAAGAGCTACTTCCCATCCTAGGGCTGCTCTATGGCCGAATCGGAGAAGGAGGCAGAGGCTCCAGCTGAAGGGCTGGCAAGGCTCTCCTTTAGCCTGGAATCCCCAGGTTAAAAGCATGGAAAGTGGGGCAGTAAATCAACATGTGCTAACTGCGGACTATTGGCTCGTAGAAACTTAATGTCCAACTACACAGATGCCCTCTGTTGGCGCAGGAGCTTGCCCGACCGCACCAGAGACTGCATTGTCACTGCCACTTGCCTTCAGTCTTTCTCCCCTTTATTTTTGCCTCCTCCTCCCTAAGGATAAAATTTCCATTACTTACAGATGCTCACCAGACTTCCCCCTGCCCCACTTCTTTGAGAGCACAGCGGACCAAGAGAAAAGACCATGGGAGTCTTCATGCCCCGGGACAAGCAGCCTCAAAAAATCACTGGTCTCCAAGCCTCATGTAACAGCTGCTAGTCAGGCAGGAAAGATTTTAGAGACATACACATATACCACCATATGCATACACACACGTACACGCACACACAACCTTTCACCTCTACAACTCTGGGAAATTTTATAGATGAGGAAGGAGGTTCGGATACTCTTTGAATAATGTAGTCAATGTTTTACAGTAAATAAGGCAGAGTCAACTCTGATGGTATCACATCTGTAAAACATGGGGGGTTTAGCTAGATCACTGGTTCTTTAATTTTTTTTCTTTATCACAGCACCAATAAAAATCAGAAGAATGTTTCAGATTACCTCTCCAGGAAAAAGTACCTTTACATAATTTCCTATACAATTTTTGGGATGCACAGACCCCTTAAGCCTGTCTGCAGACTCTACATACCAGGTGAAAAAACCCTAGCCTAGATGAGCTTAAAAGTTCCCCACCCAATAAATATGACGACCCTAAGTACAATTCATGTTAATACCTGGGACTCTATGTCACAAATTTGAGTGTTCCTTCCAATTAGCTACCCTTTCACAATTAATATGTTGATCACTGCTGACAGGATTCCACAAGTTACTCATCTAAATTCCAATTATTATTCTTAACCAGCAGGAAGGAGACCACAAGCATCTCAGAGGCTTGTAAGTGGAAGACATCTCAAGGTCTCAGAGTCCATGACCCCACCACACCCTACAACTTCTGTAGAGAAGGGGGCACCACACCTCTACTGAAACCCTTCCAAAGGCCAGCTCACTTCTCTCTCATGTTTGAGTCAAAGCCTGCTCCCATCAAACTACCCTCCAGAGAGGAACAGATGGTATGCCTCACTTCCTCATCCTAGAGAATGCCTTTAGATATGCCCTCCCTAGCTAAGAAGTCCTGGGTCTTTCCAATGTCCTCCTACAATGAGGTTTTTAGCTCTAAGATTTTGAGGTCCCTCTTAAAATGTTGCTCTTATGGAGCATCTGGATGGCTCAATGGTTGAGCGTCTGCCTTCAGCTCAGGTCATGATCCCAGGGTCCTGGGATAGAGTCCCGCATCAGGCTCCCTGCAGGGAGCCTGCTTCTCTACATCTCTGCCTCTCTCTGTGTGTCTCACATGAATAAATCAAAAAAAATTTTTTTTAAATGTTGCTTATAACTCAATAGTGGGGTAACCACCTTTTTTTTTTTTTTTTCTTAAAAAAACATACTTCCCCTAAGTCACCTGATTCACCTTTGAGCTTCTCACATACTGGTTCATACTGAAGTTGTGATCAATCAAAACCACCTGGACTTTTTCCAAAAAGGATCACCATGGCTCAGCTAGGTGATATCCAGGACAGCCCCACAGCCTTACTGCTTGGTCCTTCTTTGCTGTGTGGACCCTCATTCACACCCGGTGCCTTGTGCACTAGGAATTGTGCTGCCATGGACAAAAGCAGAGATAGAAAGGCAAGTCTGGCTGTGAATCTCTAGTTCCTAGCTCGACAACCCTGGGCAATGACCTCTCTGTGCCTCACTGACCTCATCTGTGAATGGAGGTGCTGATAGTACCTAACCCACAGAGTTATTGTGAGGATTATACTTATGTAAACTAGTTATCTAGCACAGTGCTTGCCGTACAAGAAGTACTTCATAGGTGTCAGATTTTTATTACTGTTATTATGCCTCCAGTCTCACATTATGAACATCAATACAGAAGCACTTTCTTTTATCATTTATCATGATCTACTTCTTTTGATCACAGACACAGCAATATATATTTTGTATCTTGAGTTTTTAGTCTGAAAATGTCATCATAAGCATTTTTGTTTCATGTTGCTACATAACCATAATTCCATCAAGTAGTATATCCTAATTTAGTTATAGGAGGCTTTCAAGTTTTCTCTGTGAGGAAGCACTGGGACAATGCAATGAGCATCTTTGTGCATCTTCCCACATAAAGAATTTTATTTCTCTTGACATGAACCATCAAACCACTTTTTAAAAATTCCATGTCCTGGTTTTCAATGTACCAGCAAAGTAGTAGAATACCAGTTGCATCCTATTCATGCCAATCACAGGGGATTATTTGATTTAGTTCTTTTTCTCATGTAACAGATAGAAAATCAGGCCAGATATAGTACCTTCTTCATGCACAATGGAATGTCACTTCCTAAGCTACTGCACAGATTTCTTTCAAACTGTTCTATCCTAATTATGTATCTATAATATAAAAAATTCTCTGTATTCTCTGTATTAATTTAATAGCTATATCTAATTAGCATTGCAAATAAAGGGAGAAAAACACACAAAATTACTAAATTCTCATTTTCTTCCATAAGGGGAAGATGGTAAGGGCTTACAGGAAAATTAGCATTTCTTTCTTTATACTTCTCATTTCAAGGATGTGACAATTACTCTAGGACATTCAGCTCCAGAGAAAAGAAGATATCCCTCTCTCAGTGAGAAGAGCTGCACCAAATCTTTAAGATACAGTAATTCTAGAGAAGTGAAAATGAAAGTCTTCCGTTACTTCCTTTTTGATAAAGATGAGTTTTTCCACCCACTGATATGTCAAACAGCTAAAAAATGTCAGCTTCGACTTCTGGGAGGGCGGGGGCGCAGGGAGAGAGAGAGTATCTTTGGGCTGAGACAGAGCTTGGGATATTTTAGACTAATAAAAGTTTCAAAACAAATATAAACTGTATGTTTTTAAGACATCAGATAGCAGCT
This sequence comes from Canis aureus, assembly GCF_053574225.1. Lineage (NCBI taxonomy): Eukaryota > Metazoa > Chordata > Mammalia > Carnivora > Canidae > Canis > Canis aureus. Next base: position 58,641,426 of record NC_135622.1, read on the forward strand.
TATTATAAGCGAAAAAAATTATTGTAGACACCGTCTCTCCACAAACCATTATAATGACGGCTTCTGCAAACCTGCATTAAGATGTTCTAGAAAACACACCTAGATGGACTGTCATCTTCTTTGAAAAATGAGAGCAAATGTAATATACTTGCTATTGTGTAAGAAAACTATTGTTTTGTATCTGTGGGGACACACATGATACCCTTTTGGCTTCAGCCAATGTTTCAAGTTACACGTGTGTGTGTACACATGTGCTGTGTGGAATAGTATTCTCACAGGCCAGCAGCAGCTGCAGTGTCACTTGGGAATTTCCTGAACCTACTGAACCAGAAACTCTATAAAGATGGAGGTGCTCAGCACCCTGTGTTTTAATAAGACCTCCAGGGGATTCTGGGCACTCTGACATTTTAGAACCACTACCCTCATGCAGAGGTTGGCAAACTTTTTCCTAAAAAGCCAGAGAATAGGGATCCCTGGATGGCGCAGCGGTTTGGCGCCTGCCTTTGGCCCAGGGCGCGATCCTGGAGACCCGGGATCGAATCCACATTGGGCTCCCAGTGCATGGAGCCTGCTTCTCCCTCTGCCTGTGTCTCTGCCTCTCTCTCTCTGTGACTATCATAAATAAATAAATAAATAAATAAATAAATACCTTAAAAAAATTTAAAAATAAAAAAAAAGCCAGAGAATAATCTAATTTTTTAAGATGTTATTTATTTATTTAAATTTTATTTATTCATTCAGGAGAAACCCAGAGAGAGGCAGACACACAGGCAGAGGGAGAAGCAGGCTCGCTGTGGGGAGCCTGATGTGGGACTCGATCCCAGGACCCCGGGATCATGCCCTGAGCCGAAGGCAGGCACTCAACCGCTGAGCCGCCCAGGGGTCCCAGAGGGTAAATATTAAAGGCTCTGCAGGCCAAGAGGCAGTATTGAGGTTACTGTGTAGGTACCTGGTAATATGGTAAAAAACCAGCCGTAGCTCACAGGCTGTAAAAACACAGCTGGTAGCTCTAAGGCACCGCAAATCCCCCTTCTACATAAATCTATATAAATCCTCACATAGCAGCAGAGAGGAGTCAGCCACAAGTGCACCAATTACACCTAAAGTTTTATGTTTCTCTCTTCGACACGAAGAGGACAGTCTAAGAACTTGCAGCAGAAACACAGGAATGACAATTCTGGGGCACCGACTATGGATCTGCTAGCCTCTGCACTAGCCACTGCATGGAACGCACAGCAAGCATACATGCCGCTGCCATGCTCACCTGAGCCCTGAACCCCATCTGCCACTTCTGTCCTGTACTAGCTCAGTTAATCTTCACTAACAACAGTTTAAAATATTAATATTCCCATCTCACGTGTGAAGAAACTGAGGCTCAGAAAGATTATTTTCCCGTGACAGGCTTTTTGAGTGGCACACCAACTTCTATTCCAGGCTTCTTGCATTCTACTACCTAAGTGCTCTTTACCCTGAACTACACTGCCTCCAAGAATTAGTCCCTGACCTCAAGGGCTTGCCATCTAGTTAAGGAGCAAAGATCAACAGACATACACCTGCTAGAGAATAATAAAGAGCAATATTTAAAGAGTAAGTAGGACCTGTGTATTAGGTACTCACTTTTTCATTCCTGGCTGAGTAAAAGAGTCAAAATGGATTCAACTGCAAAACTCAGAACTTAGAGGTAAGGTGTGGAAGGCAGAATAATGTCCCCTCCCACCCCAAAGATATGCACATCCTGATGTGTGGGCCCTGTAAAGATGTTCTGCTACCTGACAAATGGGAAATGAGGTTGCATATGAAATTCAAGTTATTCATCAGCTGAATCTGAGATGGGGAGATTATCCTGGATCACCGGGGTCAGGCCCAGTGTGATCGCAGGGTTCTTACCTGTGCAAGAGGGAGGAAGGAGAGTCAGTATCCCCTATGGACAAAACTGTGTTGTGCTCCTCCTCCCCCATCACCATCCTCCAGTGTGGTGAAGGGAGGTCTTCTAGAAGATACTTAGGTTTGGATGACATCATAAGGGTGAGGCTCTTCAGCATGGACTAAATGCTCTTACAAGAAAAGACGGCCAAGAGCCCACTCTCTCCACCATGTGAGGACACGATGAGAAGGCGGCTGTCTGCAAGCTAGGGAGAGAGCCTTCATCACAACCAGCCATGCTGACACTCTGACCTTGGGCTTCCAGCCTCCAGAACTATGAGACACAAATGTCTGCATTAAGCCACTTGGTCTGGGTATTTTGTTACAGCAGCCTGTGCAGAACAAGACAGAGTCACAGTGACAGAGTGTGAGAAAGACTCTACTGGCCATTACTGGCTTCAAAGATGGAAGGGCATAAACCAAGGAACACAGTTGGCCTCTAACAGCTGGAAAAGGCAAGGAAGTGCTCTCCCCTGGACTTCTGGGAAGGAGATCTGCCAACACCATCATTTTAGCCCACGAGACCCATCTTGGACTTGGGGTCTCCAGAGCCATGAGATAAATCTGTCTGCTTCTTTTTCATTGTAACAGTTTTTATTGGAAATTGTATATAAGATTACTTTATTCCTGTATCTTCTCAATGGTGTCTTCCTTATATTTGCTCTTTCCCTTTCCTACTTGACGAGATTTGGCTTTACATCCCAGGATCTTTTTGGGGTCTTTGTCCAGTTTTGGGCTAGGGATCACCACCTTATTAGGGTGAACGCCCACATGGACAGTTGCTCCATTTGACCTCACACCATATGTACCCGCTCAGTGCACATGACATATGTCTTCCTGTAAACCTGGACTACTCTGCCAATCTGCTGACCTTTGGAGCGTCCTCACACAACCTCTACTTTATCATTCTTTCGGATGGGCATGGCTCGAACACTATACTTCTGGCTCAGCATTTTGGAAAGAGGGGAAGACATAACCTTCCTGCAAATGTGGGAAAATGCACTGAAATACCCTTTATGGTTTCTGCTCCCATCAGATGTCACAATGGGGTTAAATTTCATTTTGGCCACTGGGGCTTCAGTGATGGCCACAAAGGAAAGAAATAAATTTGTCATTTTAAGGCACTCAGTTTGTGGTAAATTGTCAGAGTAGCCATAGAAAATATAAGAGAGTAAAGAAGGTTAATGCCATGTCAAGTGTCGGGTTGATGGATGTGGGTGAGGAAGGGGCAGGTCTTTAACAGGGGCCTGACACAGGAGAGCATGTGGGGACAGACCAGGAGTGGGGCTGGATGGCAGACAGTGTACAAGGACAGATACTGTCGTGACATGCTCATGAAGCAGGGGGAGGTCAGTCAGCCTGGAGCAGAGAGACACTGGAGACAGCGAGAGATCAGTCAAAGATCAGATGGGGCCAATCCATGACAAATCAGGAAAGTGGGCAGAAAAATCCCAATCTCAGAGAAACAAAGGAACACAAGACAGGAAAGGTATGTGGCAATATAAGGCATAAATGCTAAATCCTTTCTGTTCTTTTAATCATATGTGAAATGAGTGCTTTTCCTATGCAAGCAGTTGCCTTAGGACATTAAACACTCTCACGATCAAACCACATGGGCGTCCTCTTGGAACTAACCTCCTCAGAGACAGAATGAGTGTACACCCACAATGCTCCGGACCAACTGTGGTCACCCGCAGCTAATCCCTTCCTGAATATGCCCCACTGATTTCTGATGTCTAGTTCTGAAAAAATTTCATCTATCCTCACACTCCTCTACCAACAATATTCAAAAGAATGTGCTTACTAAAAGCAGTTCTAGAGAAGAGTTACAAAAATATTGTGAATTGCGTCAGCGACATCACAGGAAAAGGTATGGGGTTTCCTCTAGAAGTCACCAGAGAAGGTGAATTCTTTGAAGCAGGCACCATTGCTCTGAAATAAAGGCTTCAGGATCAGTATTCCAACTTTAAAATAATTCAGACTCAGGGCCTCATGATAACTCAAACTTGGCAACATCTATCAGATGGGTAAAAAAATGACAGAAAAGGAGACCCCCACCCCCAAAGGCAGGCTAACAGTCAGCCTGCTGTGCGGCGCCTCAGGAAGTCACAGGCTGGGTGCTCCAAGTGCGATGTTAAAAATTCCAGAACCAGCCTTTCAACTTCCTTAAGCCTCCGTTTCCTCCAATAAAGTGGCAAAATGCCCTTGCAGGCAGACAGAAGAGCAAATGCAGAGGGAGAAAGCACAGAATGACATGTACTGGGGGAACTGCAAATTATTTCCAAGAAGGGCACAGACTTGGAAGAGCCCCCTGGACAGGGAGCCTGGGGCTGAGGGGGTACAAGGGGCTCAGCTGCCTCTGGAGTTCTGCCATGTTTCCTGAGCCAACCAAGGCTTATGTTGAATTGATGAAGGGAGGTGATGGCACTCTTGTAAGCAAATCAATCTGGAAAAGGCTAAGACAGAGCTCCTTTCATAATCCCCAGGGGCAGGTTGAAGTCTCCAACCAGTCCTGCAGGAATAGACACCGGGTCACCTGTGCTTGACCCCAATTTCCCTACAATTCTCGAGCCCACGCAGGCCCTCCCCATCTCTCCCAGGCTCTGGAACTCACCTTTGAACACCAAAGTGACTAATGAGAAAACACTGTGAAGTTTTGAGAAGAGTGACATCACTAGGCTGTATTTTAGGAAACGACTCTGGGGCAGGTAAAGGAAGAAGGTTTGTGGCACACGCTCAACAATATAGGTCAGAAAGGCAGATTAGACCAAAATGTTACTAAATTTGTACAGGCTAGCTTCCTGACACCAGTGTGTTTACACCTCCTCCCTCTATGCTTGCTTGTTTAAAGCCACGTGGCAGGGTACTGGGTTAGCCTACAAGGACACACATGTCCTTCTCAGGACTGGCAGTGGTCACATGGCCAATGCCTGCATGAGAAGCACCATCCTTCCTTTTCATTTCTGATCAGAACAGCCTTCTTGACATACAACTTCAAAGTCACTCTTGAACCTCATCAGAATATAAAATATTCCCCTTTTAAACTAGTTTTAAATTCTAAACTCAAAAAGGGAAGTGAACACGGTTAAAAAAAGAAAAAAAAAACCTTTTAGATACTTTTTGAAATCTGCTGCTTGTCAAAAGAATTAAGCATCCATCTTTGAGTGATTTCTGGAAATCTCGAAGGTAGTCAGTCAGTCAGACACACTGAAGACACGTTGTGGCCTTGAAACAGAGCGGGCCCCTGAACACGGCCCCCAGGGCCAGCAGGAAGCCAAGATCCACAGAGCATCCTGGGAACATGGTAAGCCCTCTGATCTCAGATGGCTCATTTGTAAAATGAGGACAGTTGGCTGTAAAGATTAGCAGAATGTACAGAAAGCACAAGGTTTGTGTAAGTGTTCAGAAACATACAAACAATCATTACACCTCCCTGCACCACCCGACCCTGACTTTATCCCGAAAAGAGCTGGAGGCAGGTGACCACTTTTTTGGATATTCAAACAGTTGCTTCAGCAAAGTTCAGTGCTGAGTTAAGTGAAGAGTTTTATACTCTTTGAACTTTCCTTCTAAATAAATAATAATTTCTTACATATGCTTACATCTAGTTATGTGTTACTCAATGAAAACTAATTGTACTTCCTTCTTTCATAAAATCAGTAATCGTAAGGTAGCCGATCAATGTTTATGCACTTGCAAGCTAAGCATGGTGGTGGTTTCTGGGTTTGTTTTGTTTTTTAAAAACTGCAGAGGACTTTGGGGGTGCTTGGGTGGCTCGGTTGGTTGGGCATCCAACTTTTGGTTTCAGCTCAGGTCATGATCTTGGGATCATGGGATTGATTCCTGCACTGGGCTTGGTGCTCAGCAGGAAGCCTGCTAGAGAATCTCTTTCTCCCTCTCCCTCACCCCCTGCTCTCTCTCAAATAAATAAATACCATCTTTAAAACAAAACAAAACAAAAAACTGTAGAGAACTTTGAAGAGCATCTAGTTGAAGGCTTTAACCTTGGCACTACTGTCATTTTGGCTCAGCTAATTCTTTGTTGGAACTCTCCTGTGCATTGTAGGAGCTCTAGCAGTATCCCTGGCCTCTACCACCAAGGTGCCAATAGTATGTGCACACGCCCACACATGTGTGCACACATACCTCTCAAGTGTTAGTAACCAAACTGGGGGTACAAAATCATCCTGGTTGAGAACCACTGATCTGCATTCTAACCTGACTGGATTATTTCAGATACAAGGAACCCAGGGCTAATACATGCTAAGCGATTTGCTCCAGAGTACAACAGCACCACAAACTCCAGATCCAAAAAGTTTTCAAATTTGGTTCAGACAAGCTTGGTCACGAACAACTTGAGTCTTTCCCACCTCTTTCCTTTCCTGAACTTCTTTCACATTCATTTGGAACTTAACCATAAACAACTTAATACCTGTATAATCAATTTGACATCAATACATTACAACATACAAAATATGGAAACTGAAGAGAAAAAAAAACTATAAAGTCAAAAATGCTAAAACAATCATTTCCTACATATGTGTTTTTCCCCCTTCTGAGAAATTTTTAATTTTCTCTTTATCCCTGAGGTCAAGATAGTAGGATATGTTCTGAATCATGTACACATATCCACCCACACATAAATACACACACGCCACACACACTTTGCATATGTACATGTACATGTGTGTACAATGTTTTCCTTAGAATGCAGTATACTCTCTCAATCTGAGATAGTATTTTATTTCTTTTAGAGAGAGAGAGCAAGTGAGAGCACACACACATACAAGAGGTGGGGGAGGGGCAGAGAGAGAGAGAGAGAGAGAGAGAGAGAGAATCTCAAGCAGGCTCCATACTCAGCGCAGAGCCCAACATGGGGCTCAACCTACAACCTTGAGATCATGACATGAGCCAAAATGAAGAGTTAGATGCTCAACAGACTGAGCCACCCAGGTGCTCCTCAACCTGAGATCTTAAACTTTTCTTTCTTCTTTTTTTTTAAAAAATATTTTATTTATTTATTCATATGAGAGAGAGAGAGAGGCAGAGACATAGGTAGAGGGAAAAGCAGGCTCCCCGCGGGGAGCCCGATGCAGGACCCGATCCCAGGACCTGGGGACCATACCCTGAGCTGAAGGCGGACGCTCAACCACTGAGCCACCCAGGTGCCCCTTAAACCTTTCTTTAGTTCTGAGAATATGGCAGCTATTATCTTTTAAAAACTTTCTCCTTTTCCATTTTCTTTTCCCTCTTCTACAAGTCTTTTTGGATGGATGCTAATACTCACCCCTCTGAATCTATTTTCTGTGGCTCTGGATTTTTATTTTACGCTGTCCATTCCTTTAACTCATGTTCCAGCAACACGGGGCCTCACTAATCCCCTCTTCCTATGTGTGCAGCCTGCCATTCAGCAAGTTTTAATTTCAACAATTATGTATTTTTCTACTTCCCCACCTTTTACTGGTTCTTTTTCACTAGTATCTTTTCCTGTTCTAGTAATTAAATATCTCCCTTGCTTTTTTTAAGGATGTTAATCACATGCTATTATTTTAAAGACCTGTTCTGATTGCCCTATTAATTTCGTTTCTTCAAGTGTAAGCTCTTCACTGTCTTGATTGGGGGGGGGCATCAAATGTTAGGCTCTTCTTAACAGCATTTTTGAGTGCAAAGAAGTGTCTCATTTTGATGCAGTCTGATTTGTCAATTTTTTTCTTTTATGCTATTGCCTCTGTGTCCTTTCTAAGGAGCCTTGGCTGCCCCCATGTTGTAAAGATGTTCTTCTATGTGTTCTTCAAGAAGCTTTAGAGTTTTAGTTTTTACTCTTGAATCTATGACCCATTTCAAAGTACTGTTTGTGTGGGGTGAGAGAGAGGGCTGTTCTGATGGAAAGATCCAGTTCTTCCAGTACCATGTGCTAGAAACACCCTCGTCTCCCCACAGGACTGCCTTGGCAACTGTGCAGTCAGACACATCTAAGTGAGGGTCTATATCTAGACTCTGTCTTTTGTTCCACTGATCTCCTGTTGGCCCCCGCTGGCAGCACAGTCTAGACCACTCCTGTCTCACAAGACTTGAAGGCAGATGGTTTAAGTTCTCCAACCTGTTTCTGTCCTAAGATTGCTTGGGATATTCCAGGTCCTGTGTGTTTCCATATACATTTTGGAATCAGCCTGTCAATTTCTCCTGGAGGACTTTTGATTAGGATTGTGGTGCATCTTAAGATCAATTTGGGGAGAGCAAACATTGTGATTATATCAAGTCTTCCAACCCACATATATCATATATGCCTCGTTTATCTTTAATTCTGACAGTGGCATTTGGTAGTTTTCAATATAGAGTTTTTGCACATCTTTTGTTAATCTGTTACTAAATATATTTGCCATTCCTGATGTAATACCAAATTTGTAGCTGAGATTTCCTACTGGCCTCGTCACAATCTTGGTTTGCAGAGCCCTCCCTGGGGGAGGCAAATGCAGTTATTGGAGCTGGTGCTCACAACAGCAGAACTGGGGTGGGGGCAGGGTTGGGCACAACAGGCATTCCAGACCGTTCCGCACCCCTCCCTCCTTTTGACCACTTATGGCATTCTCTGTCCTTCTACTCCAGTTGCTACTGTCATGAAAGGAAACACCTAAGGGTGATCCAGTGGCCTAACTGCTTCTGTAGGCACAGAGCCCTCCTCTTGGGGCCCCTCCTCCTCCTAGCCAGCAGCTGAGGGCAAAGGGAGTGTTTCTGTCGCACTCGACAGGTGGTGTGCTCTCCCAGGAGCCAGCCTTACTCTCTGCAGTCCATCAGCTGGTTCCAAGGCCTCTGGGAGCTCTTACAACCTTTAGACCTCCAAGGCTGCTACTAGCTTATTTCTGAGAAAAACTACATAGTCATTTCATGACTTTAAAAAATTATTTTCTATCACCTGTAAGGTTTTGAGCAGGGGGCAGACCTGTCACATATGCACAGCCTGAAATCTTTAAGTCAGAGAAAAGTTTATTAGTCTAGATCAGATATTACTTTGAATAGTTGACTGTGCTTTTATGTTGTCATTCCAAATAAGAAAGGCAAGCATTGGATGAGAGAAACGGAAGGGCCATTCTAACATGATTAACACACAAACCAAACAACAGAGGCAGGAATGAGGCTGGTGTCCTTGCCGACCAGTTAGACAAAGCTGGTTCATGCAGGGCTGTGGTGGGAAACTCAGCTACACTTCAGAGAACAGGAAGCAGTGCATGGGATAGTAGGAGGGTGGGGAAGGGGGGTGGCAGATGAACTGCCATTCCAGAATTAGACAATGAACAAAACAAAACACACTTCTAAAAACCAAACATTCAACTCAACTTTATAATTTGCAAGCCTAGAAAAAAAGGTTTAACTGGTTATTCATTAATGGTGATCTCTATTATGGCATCAGTATTGCTAATGCAAGGATGTGCACAAAGAAATCTCTTGGAAAGAATGCATACTCACCCAGCCCAGAGATATTTATTGCTTTTACGGATTTCTTCATTTTGTAAAGAACCATCCGGTCCACGTCCAAAGCCTAAAACATAGAGAAGTGGTATTAATTACAAGGTGTTTACAAGGTGTTTGAGCTTAGATCATGACTACCAGGTGATGGCCTGTGACAGCCACTCTGGAGGCCCCTGTGGAGCTGTTTCTTTGGGACAAATACTCAGTATGGCATGAAGATGGAGTCATCCCCAAACCATGGGTGCTGCATCCACTTGAAGCATGTGAGCCACCTCTGCCCACACTACCCATTGGACGTCCACCTTCTACAGTGAAAAGGGTTTTAACTTAGACCGACTCTACTTCCACCAGGTCTCAGTCCTCCCTGCAAACAAGGAAGGCTCAGACATGTGCCCACCTGCCAGGTGCCCCTTCCCAAGAGAGGCAAAGAACAGGGAGCAGGGAGAGGAACGACAAGGGTGTGGTGAGGCAGATCTACCATGAGTGTGTCCCCACCCTGGCAAGACCTCCCTGCCCAGAAGCAGCAGGGTCCGGTGGAAGGCAAACTCACTGGATTTGCAAACACCCAGACATGAATTTGTTCAGGTTAGAAGGCATGTTCTTCTTAAATCCTCTCCTAGCCTAGGTTTCTTTTCCAGAACCAGGGTGTGACAATACCTACTCTGCAAGGCTGAATGATTAATTAGACTCACTTAAGTATTTAATATTCCTTTATTATACTTCACTTAGTGTTACACTTTAACAGACCAATCATTACACAGCAGCAGCATATGGCACTTATAATGCCTAGCACATAGTAAGTGCTCAAGTAATATTTGCTCAACAACTAATCAAATTAGGAGTTTTAAGTATAGCTCAGCTTTCACAAAAGTTATAAGGTAAAATTTCCCTTTAAGCCAATTAAACACTACAGAAGAGCAATGTGTCACTTTCAGTTGTGACAGGAAGAACAGGGCATTTGTAAACTGGGACAGTGAGATCACCCATGACAGGGTCACTGCAAAGAACTGAAGAACCATAGGGGAAACAGCCAGCCCAATATCTGGTATACAGTGACACTCAATAGTATCATTATTACTTATCAGGAGTTGTAATCATAAAAAATTGCAAACGACTGTCATCACAGATAGAACACACCACCTCAGAGCAACAGCAGAGTCCTTCATGTCCAGCCTTCCTGAATCACTTTTTTTTTTTTTGAGAGATAAGAGCAGACGAATGGGGAGCAGGGGGAAGGGTCAAAGGGAGAGGGAGAGAGAAAACCTTAATCAGGCTCTATGCCCAGAGTGGAGCTTAACCCAGGTGACCCCTGAATCACCTCTTGAATCCAATTTCAATATAAGTCCCATTCTAAAGCAACAATGACTATTTTTAAAAAGATTTTTAATCTATTTATTATTAGAGAGAGAGAGAGAGAGAGATTGAGCAGGGGGAGGGGCAGAGAAGAGGGAGAGACAAATCTCAAGCAGGACCCCCTGAGCACAGAGCCCAGTGCAGGGCTTGATCTCATAACCCTGAGATCATGACCTGCACCGATATCAAGAATTGTGGATGCTCAACTGACTGAGCCACCCAGGTGCCTGGAGAAGTGATATTTTAAGGTTTCATTTATTTATTTTAGGGAGAGAGCAAGCATAAGCAGGGGGAGAGGTAGAGGGAAAGGGAAAGAGAAAATCTCAAGAGCAGACTCTGGGCAGAGCATGGAGCTCAACATGGGGCTCTACTCCTTCCCCAAGATCATGACCTGAGCTGAAACCAAGAGTCAGATGTTTAACTGAGCCACCAGGCAACCCAGGACAAGTTATATTTTAAAAAGCATTATTGGGGTACCTGGTAGACTCAGATGCAGAGCATATAACTCTGAATCTCAGAGTCCTGAGTTCAAGCCCTAATGCTGGGCATGGAGCTTACTTAAAAAAAAAAAAGGCATTATTTTCTGACATATTGTAGGAAGGGGTAGGTAAGAACTGGCACAAGAGAGTCAAAATTTCTTGTAGAAAACTAGCTTTTCTTTTCCTAGGTCATCTCTGGTCTGTTCTTGACCTTCCCTTGGGATAGGAAAAGGGATGTGGAAACAGAACATAACCCAGGAAACTCACTGTTGAACTCCTTCTCTGGAAGTCTCACCAACTTTTACTTCTCAGTCTGCCACCCAGCAAACAGTACCCTGCAGGGCATATGATGACTTGCAGGGTTCTGCCAGTGACAAGAAGAAGACAGGATTTGTTCAGGGCTATGTCAGAAACATCAGCTCCTGAGGCTTTATCGACAGTGTGTCGGAGAGTACAACTCTCACAAAGACACAAGTTCAATGACTTATCAAAGCTCTGAAAGGTCCCAATCCCCAGGTGAAGGGCCATTACCGAAAAACATACATGATCTAATCAGCATCTACTCAAGTGCTTGGAGAGTTTGGTCCGGAATTGCTAGAACAATCTCTGACCTGCCTTCAAGTAATTACACCCGCTCCTCCTTCTAAAGCTTCCCACAGACAGCAGAAGATGCCAACACTGGCCCAGCCTACCTGGAAACACAAGTCAGCCAAGATTCTCACGAAGCCCTTTCCAAGGGCTACGAGGTATGAAGAGAGAAAACATCACCCACAGGAGAGAGATGCAGGACACAAGTTCAAGGGGCCCCGCCCCGCCTAGGAAGCCGGTGCTGTTTCTGCACATCCTCAGAATGGGGCATCAACTCTGTGCAGCTCGAAAACCTCTTTGTGACCTGGCCCCCACTGCTCTTCCAGCCCCATCTCTTGACCCCTTCCCCAACCGTGCCCTACGATTCCCTCACAAGAACTCCTGCAGCTCCCCTCAACCTTCTTCCTCCTCTTTACTTCTGAGCACTGTGCACTCTCTTCTCTCCTTCAAAAGCTCTCTTGCCTCCTCTTGACACGTTAGTTCAACTCTGGCTCCAACTCCAACTCTGCAAGTTGATTTAGAGACATGTCCTCCTCCTGAAAGCCTTCTCAGATGGGCTAGGTACTCACCTAGGCTTTTCCTGTAGCACCCCATACTTACTTGGTAGTTGGTCTGGTAAAATTTCCTGTAGCACCCCATACTTACTTGGTAGTTGGTCTGGTAAAATTTACTGAGCACCTACTTACTTAGTACTTAGCGAGCTATTAGAGACACAAATGGGTGAGCAAAACAGGGCCAATGCCCATGCCTGTATGGAATTCATAATCTAGCAAGATAATCCCTTAAATAAACACAAAGACAGAAGTCCAGGCCTATCACGTACATCACCTGCTTTTCTTTTCTTTTTTTTAAGATTTTATTTATTTGAGAGAGAGAGCCCAAGCCAGGGGAGAGGTAAGGGAAGCAGCAGACTCTCCACTGAGCAAGAGCCTGATGCAGGGCCCCAGGATTATACCTGAGCAGAAGTTGGACACCTCACAGACTGAGCCCCCCCAGGCACCCCCATGACCTGCTTTTCTATTTGTCCTGCTCCGCTCAAGACCCGTGCTGCTTGATGTGGTACCTACAAGATACACATGTTTATTGAGCGTGGAAATATGGCCAGTGTCACACATTAAACATAATATTTTGGACATAATAGGTTAAGTGTTAATAAAGTTAACCTTATGTCTCTTTTTACCTTTCTCAATGGTCTGTAAGGGCAGGAGCTTGCTCATCACTGTGTCCCTGGCACCCAGCAGAAAGCTGACATACAACAGGACTCAACAGGCAGTTCTAAGTGAGCCTGAGACCAGAAAGGCAGGCAGGGACTCAAGAGGCTGCCATGGGTGTTTGGCTGAGCCCGGAGACGGTGGGAAGCTACCGAAGGCTTCCCAGCAGGGGAGAAGGGAGAGTGCACTTGAGGTCACTCAGGCCACAGCAGGAACAATGCATCTGAGCAGGCAGGAAGTGGACTTAGGGAAAGGATATCTAAAGGTGAAGGACGCAGCTGGGACCCATGATTGGGAAGACACATGGGATGGGTACAGGGCAGCACACCTCACAGAGAAGTCTGTGAGTAGTCAGAGAGATCTACTCTGCCTCCTGCACGGATTTGAGCTCTCCAGCCTCTGGCACTCTAAAAGAGAAGAAAGTAATCTGTCTACACCCCTGCTCAATCGTGCTGAGACAAATGGCAACTGGAGTAGTCATATATCTCAGTGTGGAAGGCCGACCACAGACGAAATATGCTTCATAACACTGAACTCTGACAAATTTCCTCCCACATTATACTGTGTGTCACACCCCTCCCTGATCTTTTCCTGCATAGAAGTCTTGTAAAAATAGGCCACCATATGGAATCTTCTACCTGTTATTAAAGGGGATGTGCTGTTTCCTGAACTCAGCAAAGAGTGGATAAACGATAACTGTTGCTTTTCTACAGTCTGTTAAGAAGAGCCTGGAAATAAAGGTGAGATCAGCGTAGAGGTAATTTTAAATTAAAACTGCAAGAGGGAAAAGCAATTACCTCCCCACTCAAAAACAAACCCTTCATTATGATGCATACTTGCAGATAATTAAGATTAAACTTGGTCAGGAGAAGTCAGATTGATGAAGAATGAATGCTACAAAAGTCTTCCGTCAATTACATATAAAAACAGCACTGGAATCCTAAAATAATTATAAATAACACAACTCGAGAGCCTCAAGAAACCAAAGGTGTCCACCAATCAGGCTGAGATTTCAAACAGACTGGGCACTCGCCCATATCCTCCTCTCCCAAAATCTACCCACGCTTAGAAGAAGGGAAAAGGGCTGTAGCCTTGGCCAGAACGTGTGTCTAAAAACTATAAACACAGGCAAAGACTGAATAGCCAACGCGGGCCTACGCGGGAACAGCACAACAGCTCTAGTCTGGCCAAATCCCATTAGTTCTGAGGACCTACACTGCAGCTGACCTTTAGTTTATAAAACAAGTTTCACAGAGCAAATTTATCACATAAACAAGACAGTAGGGATGTGTCTCAGATATTTCAGAAGAAAATAAACAATCGTTTCTGTCCACTCCAAAAGCATCTCTTTTGATCCCTGAACCATTACACGAATGGCTCGGGTTTTGATTTATTCCTGCAAGCAGCTCCTCGCAGTCTCCACGGCTCAGTCATGGTCATGGTCACAGGTGGTGGCTCCCAGGAGGGCTGCAGTGTGAGAAAGGGAAGCCCTCCCATGAGGGGACACAAAGCCCTTTACTCTTTCCCTCTTCAGGAAAAGGAACCAATACAGTAACTACTAGCCATGAATGAACATGGAGAATACAATTAATTAACATTTTGTAAAAACAAAATCCAGTTCCTCATGTCTCGCCACCTTTCTCAGGAGCTGCTCAGAAATACACAATCTGTTTCTAAACATGCCACCCACTTTATGCTCTTCCTCTGTACCTACAGATCCCTTGTGTGCCATCCCGTAGGGCAGTCCCATAAGCCACGGGCATCCTCTGCGGGGAGGGAGTCCTCTCCTCTTCCCCACCCCACCCCGGGCTCAGCACAGAGGTGACTGTGTGACCTGTTGCCCTTCGGAGGCTGAAGTTCATCTTTGTTTCCAGAGCCTACAGGGCTGTCCATTCTGGCATGGAGGCACGTGCCTCCCAATGCTGGATGGTGAGGCCAAATTCACAGTCTGAGGAGCTGAGCCTGGAGCAGGTGGATACCTGATGGCAGGCCAGTTTTTGTGTGGCCGCAAGCTAAGATCTGCACAGATGAAGATTACAAACTGATTTAACAATGAGGCAAAGGGGAATGCTAGCTTTGAACCACAATGCAGAAATCTTCCCAGAAAGAACTCCCTGATTCTGATTAGTAGACTGACATTAGCAAAAAAATTGTCCTCCAGTATTATATTTTGAACTTTGTTTAAAAAAAATTATGGAAATTTATTTTCTCTCTTATTAGTACCGATATAGTATCTTCAATTTTGCCCCTAGGCCTACAAAGCCTTAAATATTCACTGTTTGGCCCTTCACAAAGTCTGCTGACCCCTGGCCCTAAGGATCCACACAGAGGTTTCCCTAACACTATCAGCTGGCCCAGTTTCCTCTTGGCACAGCACCAGTTTGGTCCCCAGCAATTCAAGCCAATCCAAGGGTGGGAAGGGGCTGGCTTCATTCTTGGAATCCAAAGATGCTGCCTGGAGGAAGAGAGAATGGCCCCCGATTTGGCCTCCTGGGAGGCCTGCTCCACTCTCCTGTTCCACCTCCTCTCTCTCTCACTCCTTTAATGAAAAGCTAACCTGAGAGGAAATAACATTTTTAAAAGACACAGACCAAATAACAAAACAAAGCAACACCCAGATCTGTTGGATTTGCCCAAGGATGGCTTTGCCATGAAAGAACCATACAAATATTTAGATGGCAGCTTTGCCTCGTCACACATTGGACTTTACTTTTAAAGTAACACAGAACATTAATGACAGTGTCAAATATTTCCAGAAGCCTTCTGGGAAGCACAGAAATGCACTGTGGCCTGCAGGCTCAGTTTAAAACCAGAGCAATAATGGATCTACCTCCTCCTGGGAATAAAGCAGAGGCCTGGAGAATAGCAGGTGTCACAAAGAATTATGATCAAATAAATATCCAAGCTAAATCAAGCTGTGTAAAACACGTATGCATAAGGACACACTAAAAGAGCACATTTGGCATTCTCTAATAAAACTAAAGTTACTCATAGTATGTAGACATCTGTACCAGAAGACAAGGGTGTTTGTGGCACTCTTCCAAATAGCTGAAAATGGGACAAACCCAAATCCCTGTTGACAGTAAAATGGATGAACTGTTGCATGGACACAGGCAAACTTTATCCACTCAGAACCTAAAGGAATTTCACAAAAATGTTAAGCAAAAAGCAGCAAGTTGTAGAAGTATACATGCAGTATATGACCATAAAAGTTTAAAGAAATAGGAAAAACTAAGATTATATTGTTTATGTTTAGGGATATATATATATTGCCAGTAAGACTACAAATAGAAGTGAGGAGTTGGCAGTCGGCCTGGCGGCTACTCTGAGGGTGTTGACAGAAAGGCAGGCAAGTGCTCTTAGAATGCTGACTGTTGGGACACCTGGGTGGCTCAGTGGTTGAGCATCTGCCTTTGGCTCAGGTTGTGATCCCAGAGTTCTGGGACTGAGTCCCACATCGGGCTCCCTGCATAGAGCCTACTTCTCCCTCTACCTGTGTCTCTGCCTCTCTCTGTGTGTCTCTCATGCATGAATAAATAAAATCTTAAAAAAAAAATGCTGACTGTGACCACGAAAGACAGGTGATGAGTGTTTGTTCATAATCATTCTTTAAATTACAGTATATTTCCTAATGAGTGTGTGTTTGTGTGTGTGATATGCTAATTTGAATAAAAATAAATTTAAACCCTTCTTTATGCTCACAGGGGTAATATATTAGCTTAGCATTTCGGTCACATACAATGAGTGTAGGGAAATTAGAGATCCCCTAGTCCCATTTCCAAGGCATCTGAGAGCAGATGACCTAAGTCAGTAGGCTGGAGAGAGATGAAGACCATGTCCTCAATCACAGGTAGTCTGCAACAGATGCATCCAAAGAGATGCTGTGGGGGAGGGGGGGCCCAACCTCAGAGAGAGGGGCACCAGCATACCCAGCCTGAGTGCATGAGGTTGATTCTGACCCACATGAGTATAGAGGACTTGGGAGACATGGAGAGCAGAAAACAATAAGGCAGCTTCCAAAGATCAAAATGCAACATACTTTTCTCAAAATATCATCTTGGGAAGTAGGAGTGTACAAGATGACTTACTGAACCAACTGAACACGCATACACAAAATTGTAACCAAGGAATAAACTGTTATAAACTAAAGGAAAGTAAGTGTTGTACTACACACACCAGCTGACTGTGTATATATAAAGAGAGGAAACAAATCATCTTCATTGTCTCAGGGAAAGTTGGAGGGCTTTTTGAATTCTTCTACTTTTAAACTATTGTCAACATGAGTACGTTATACTTGAAATTTTTTAAATTAACAAAGAAAGTACTTCGATATCCTGTGCTATTACCTTCTACAGTTACTTTCAGATCGAACAGGATATTGAGGATTTAACTTTGAGCACAAAAATGTACAAAAGAAACTGACTAAACAATAAAGAAAAATACTCAAAATGGCATTTTTCCATATATAAATATACACATAGAAAGAAAAGTTCCGAAGACACATGAATCCAGCACCGGGGCTCCATAAGGAGATGGAAAAGACCATGAAGGAAGACTCATTTTTTGGTACTGTTCGAAATATTTACTACAAAGATATACCTATGTGTGATTTGTATGGTTAACAATAAGCAATGGAAGATAAACAACTCTCTGGAATGAAAAGGAGTATCACTAACCCAACCTTACTGGCTGAGAACATCAGAAGTTGGACCCTAGGAAGCTAAGAACTCATAAAACATGAAAATCACTGAAGGTTCTGGGGCAGAGAAAAGAAATACAAATCAAAAGAATAAGGCACTAGGTGGTAGAGAGAGCTGATGGTGTGAAATACAAAACAGGGGCACTTGGCTGGCCCAGTCAGTGGACCTTATGACTCTTGATCTCCAGGTTGTGAGTTCAAGCCCCACGGTGGGTGTAAACATTATTAAAAAAATAAACTTAAAAAAAAAAATGAAAGACAAAACAAAACTGGTGTCACCATGCTGCACCCTGAGTTGGCAGCTGAAGGCACTGCTTCCTGCTAGGGTCTTCTGGAAAGTAAGCTTGCCAGAGGCAGCAAAGGGCTTTACCAAAGCCGTTACTACTCTTCTGTTCCAATCCAACTGTAGAAGTACATCCCCATGTCCTCTCTCCTTCCCACACAAGTTATTTCTACAAAAATGTTCTCAGTAGGACTTTGAAAAGAGAGAGAGAGAAAAAAAAAAAGGCAACACCACAAATACCCAACCAAGGAAAATAACCAAACTACAGGACCCTGACACAAATTCTGGAGAGTTGTTACCACGACTGAAATGGACTGCATCATACTACGTGAAAACATTTGGGCGGGGGGGAGAACACGGACTATGTGAAAATGCCATGTTAATAAAGGAGAGCCTCGAGGGTCGTCAAGCTTGAAGACCCAACTAACCACAGGCACTCCTGTGAACCCTACCAACTGGAGACATCAGCCAGGAAAACTCAGGCATTTCTAGATCACTCTCTCAGAGAAACAGAAACAGAGGACAGTGAATTCTAGCTTTACAAAAATGCTCACATCCTGATTTCTGCTTTGGGGGAAAGAGCCTCTGGGAGATCTAGGGGGAGTTGAAAAGAGAAAGTTGAATTTTGGCAAGGCAGCTACAATACCCCAGTAGCAAAGAAAGGCATTCCTAGTCTCTATGGCCCTGGTGCCCCATTCCCAGAGAAGGGCCTGAAGTCCCCCTGACACCATCAACACTGCACCACTCAGCTCTGCTCCCTTGGATTGACTACAGAGCCCAGATGCAAGCAGGAAGAGGGCCATCTCAGGGGAACAATCACAGACGGAATGAGGAACATCATACCAGAAGGTGCGAGCACAGCACTGAAGGGTGGGGAGGCGGGGTGGGGAGTAAGGCCACGCACAAGGCCAGGCACTGGGGGCCCGGTGACACAGAAGCAGCGGGAGAGGCTGGGAAGGTGACCTTCAGTTGGGAATGAGGTCAGCCTTCCACATCTGTCCCTGTTCCAGAAGACAATGTAATCACAAGCCAGGCTGATTTCCCCAGGAAACAAGGATCCAGCCACACGAACTCCACTGCAGTAACATAAACAGGAGAAAGGAGATGTGAGAGAGCTGTTTTCTCTGAGCCCCACATGCAGACAAGGAGTACAAGGGAGGACTTTGCTTCCAGAGGCTCTGGAGGTCTGCCCAGAAACCATGGTTCACACTCAGTCTGTGGGCTCTGTCCCCAGCCTCATGCCTTCTAGCACACTGGCACTACCATGCCAACTGAGCCGTCGACGGCGGCTTCTCTGCCGTCAATGGGCTGCCACCCTCGTGCGGCACTCTTTCAGAAAGTACATCTCATGACTGCAACTAGACTTTGGGTGATACACACATCAGGAAGGGAAAAGCCATCATTCCCTTCAAGGCGCCTCATTCCCTTTTACCCCCCATACCCCTAACTCCACGATGTCACCTCCAGGGAGACACTGAAAAGAAAACCCAGTAGAATGTGTGATCTTACTTCTAGTCCCTCCATGCTGGATCCTGTAGAATCATGCAGTGGCTAAAAGTCACTGGTTTTTTAAACCAGATAGGGTTCTAAACCAGATTCCCCATATCAGCGCCATGACCTCAGAAAAATCACTTCCCCTCCCTGAGCTTGGTTTAGTCATCTGTAACTGGGGAATAACAATACTTGCTCCATAGGATAAGATTATCAATGTGCACAGTATCTGGCACACTGGAGATACTCCATAATTAATAGCTTTTAGGAGGTGCCTTCTGGGTCTCCAGGGGCTAGGTCTACACTATGCTGAGTAAGGGGGCTGGCCAGGAACATCATCATCCCAGCACTGTTGCAATTGGTAGGATAAATATTTTCTGGACTGATAGTGGTTATGGTAACAAGGAAAAAACTAAGAAAAAAATACCTTTGTAGCTCATGCCAGCCTTTCACTTGCATTAAAATAAGTTTTTTCCCCCATCAACATTTAAATTCTTCAAAGCATTCCCTGATGTGTTTCTAACTCCCCAAGGGGAGACATCAGCAAAGGCAGGGCCACATGACAAGTGACAGAGTAGGGTGCTGTGGGCCAACTTAATGGAGGGGGTCACTTGTCCCCTTTGGGGGACACACAAGGTCAAACGAGACACAGTGGGTGAAAGGGAAGCAGATGGGAACCTGGTGTCAGCCTGTCCCCTGCTCCCGATTCTGCAGACTCTTTGGGAACCCCGCTCACAAAGCCAGACCTCCAAGCAGGCTGGCCCCTCTCACACTTATGTGACCCACCTGTGTCAATCCAGCAAAGCCCACATTCTGTGCCCACCCCCCACCTCAAGCCACACTGAGGGGAGGGGATCACATTGGACAGTCTCTGGGTGCTAGGAGTGTTCCCAGAAACAAAGTTACTTGGGTAAAGTCACTGGCATTTAAGAGAAATGCCTTTCAGTTCCAAAGATAGCAGCAGGTGAGTGGTCTAAATAGGTACCTACAGTTCCAAGAATCACAGAGCACTTTGCATTCCTCAGAGCACTTTAAGCATCCACCACCTTGCACAATATTTACAACATCTTGTGAAACCACCACCAATTTCCCCAATTTAAAGTAAAAGCAACTGACTCAAAGAGCTGGACTTACCCAAAGTTGTTTATTTGGCTTTGAACTAAAGAAAGGCTAGCGGAGTTCCAGCAAGCTGAGAAGCAAGCTTCCAGAATCATGTGGTCCCCATCTCACCCTCCCACTACAGTTCATAACCATCTGGCTACCAGAGCCAGGATGAGCTCAGGGAGCACTGGGGACTTCTGCTGTGACTTTTCCTGATGTTGGGGGGGACACAATCCCCTCCCCCTGCTGTCCTCCAGGCTTCCTTTAAGCCCCCTCCCTAGTCCAGGGATAAAACCACGTGGAGCTGCTCCTCCCATGCCAGAGATGCCCACTTCCGTTCACTGCGTGAGACTGCCCTGGCCCGTGGGACCGCTGCGCTCCCGCCACCCCAATGGACTGTACCTGACGTTCACCTGGAGCGCAGGCAACCCACCTAGACCACCTGATGTGAGCACTTCTGTGGTTTTAGCACCTTCCCGTGGGCCAGAGCACCAGAGGAGTGGACAGAAGGCAGGTGGTAGAGCTGGGCAGTCAGCCACCATTCGTCTGTGTCCAGGATACACCCTCTCTCCTTGGGCTTTAAGGGGGAAGACTAAACGACCGTGTCCGTAGTCTCCCCATGTCTTGGTCTTCCACTTCTCAGTTCCTGTTTCCCATCCCAGAGACCTGGCCCCACTGCCCCTCGATGGAATGGGAAGTAGGGAGGAGGAGGGAGACCCAGAATGAGGAAGGGAGAAGGAAGGAAGGAAGCACCAGGCTCGTTGAGGCCCCAAGTGGCCTGTCACACACTAAGCCAGCCTCTAAATGCAGCAGACATAGTTTCTGGAAAAAGGGAGGGAGAGCACGCAAGTGAGGCTGATGTGCTCACTGGATCTCTTGTGCCCCTTGCCCTACTTAGGCACACAGACTTTGTGGTGCCTTCCCTCCATCCACGGCTCCCTGGCTGCAAGTCTGTCAACTCCAGGAGCTAACCTTTTGTTTCTGTAATCCGAGAACCATGCTGATGGGGATGAGGAAAGCTGAGCGGGAATGGCCAGGCATTTTTCCTGTCTGCAGACAACACACTCTGCACCCCATTTCATCCTTGTCACCCAGGTTCATCATAAAAGCCATCAGTGCAGTAAAGAGACCATGGGCTCAAGACACACAGACAGTGGACTTCAGTTCCCACATCTCCACACCCGGGTTCCTGATCTCCTGGGCCTCAGGGTCCATATCCTTAAAATGGGGAAATAACATCCATTTGATATGGCTGTTGTGAAGATCACGTGCTAGGTATGAGCACAGCCCTGGCCACTGGAAAGCATCTGGGTTAATGTGAGGACATTCCCCTCTTGTCACCCCAACAGACAGCACAGCAGAGCAATCAGGTCGTCTGGTTAGTGCCTGGCTCTAGGGCAGGACAGGTCCACTGTAGATCTGGGTCTTGCTCTAGCTCTCCTCCAGTTATACCCCTTTCCACATATAGTAAGGGCCAAAGGTCAAAGGGGCCATCCTACAGGGAGCCCACAGCTCCCCCTCCTAGACTGCATTGTGGATACCTAGCTCCCCACCACCCCCTGGACCAGCAGCCTGAGTCTGTGTGGGCTTCCTCCCTGAACTTTTCCCAAATGTGTTTAACCCTAGGCCCAAAGGGTAGCGAGACGGTGGACAGAGCTTGGACAGGAGGTTGCCCCCACTGGTGTGAAAAAGTAAAGCCTATCCAGAGGCCTTGCTTTATAAGTTGCCTACAGGGTGGGGGAGCAGAGGACAGGTTGACACCAGGTGCCTCTGTTCCCCTTGCACCTGGAACTGGGGACCCCTTCTCTGTTCTCCTTGACCCCAGGACTATGCAGGATCCTTTGGCGCCCAGGTGTGATAGCTGAGAAGGCGCGAAGTTCAGTATCTTCTCCCAGCCTCGAACACAGCAGGGCTACCGGCTAGTGTACATGGCAGGTATCAGAAGAGTTCGTTTGAAGAAAATATACCTCTGCTAAAAACACAGATGCAATCTGGATCCTGCTGCCTAGAAGGACAGGAGTCCACAAAACGGTGCTGCATGGTGACCAGCGGGCCAGCCTCAGAGGGGGGTGGTCTGCAGGCCCCTGGGGACAATGTGGGAGCAGCAGAAGGGCCCATCAGATGCACACATCCTCGTTCCTCCTCTCTCCCTCTGAGTAACCCTCCTTAAACAGCACCCACTCACCTAGGAAGCAGGAGTAAAAGATGCGACAGAAATTCAGGAAAGGCCAGCTTAGGAGGAGCCCAGAGAGCATGACCAGCTGGCAGGAAGGGCAGGTCACGGGGCCAGACGAGGCGGTGGGGGCAAGACGGGAAGTAGGGGGAAGAGGTGACAAAGGCAGGTCAGGGTCCCTGGCCCCGAGGGGTGGGGGAGAGGACAGGACTTGCAGCACAAGGCAGGAATGGCTCTTGGCTATGACAGCTCAGAACCTTCTAGGGCTTCTGCAGGTCATTAAGGACTGTTTCAGTATTTGGGGATGTGAGCATTTCTCCTCAAGGATGGGCTTCAGACCATTAGTTTTACTTTCTTTGTCTGGTCTCCATCCAAAGAAAAGAACATCGGAAACCCCGGCTAATAAAACAAGAGGGAGAGAAAGGGAAGGGCACTAAGGGGAAGAGGTGGCCCTCCCCCGACAAGCCGGAAGCAGGAGGACCAGGCCCCGGGGCCGCGGTTGTCAGCTTCCCCACCACAGAGACACAAGGCCCAGCTGCACTCCGCGTTCCCAGGGGAACCCCTAGGTGCTGAGTCCTAAACACAGACACTGCACATCATGCTGCTGTTGGTGTGGGGGAAGGAGACGAGAGAGGGACAAAGACAGAAGGTGTACAAGTCAAGATTGCTCAGGTTTCTCGGCCAGAGAGTGGTCACTGCCTTGAAGCTAATGTGCAAGGTTATTTATTTATTCACTGCCCCTCGAAAGGGCAAATATACAGATGACCCTCTCTCTTCCTCCTGAAAGCTGGGGACACTGCAGGAGCCTAGGGAAGAGAGGGCAACATGTCTGGTTCTGCTGCTACAAGCCGTAAGGCCCAGGGATGCACCAGGCTTCCATTTATCAGCAACAGGGAACGCTGGATTGTGCAGGATGAGGGCAGGTGTGTAGTGGGGGGAGAAGGCCAGGAGCGCTGGATGCCACCCAAGCTCTGACAGCCCCTCATATCTGGCCCTAGATCAGTGAGTGACTTCTCCTCCAAGGTTTGAGATGTAAAATCCTATGGAACTACTGTCCTCACGGCAGCTGCACTCCAACTGCCGAGAGCGATCACAATTATGTTCAACTATATGGGATGTAAGGGTCAACTTTCCAGATGAAATGAAGAATCCTACTTGGAAGTGTCAATAAAGCCAAGTAATGACTAGCTATTAATACTATGAATAATCCTGTCCGAAATGTAAAAACAAATATTTGATAATGACAAGAGGTAATTTTCAAGAATTTTTTTTAAAAATTCCACTGCATTTCTCTGGCGTGGGTTTCTCAAATAGACTGGAAGAAATGTCAAGTGTCAGTGAGGGCAGCTCACTAGAAGGTCAGGTACAGACAGGACAATATTAGCAGGGGTCATGGGGGTGGCAGCAGTAAATCTCTTTCATCCACATGGCACTTGAAACAAGAGGCGCTTGTATGTACGTTACAGCTGGTGATTCTGAGACTCCAGGTAAGGCAGGTAATAGTATAACAAAGAGGAAAGTTGGGCTTGGGAAGGAAGCTAGGTCATTTTTTTCAAGGCCATAGGGTAAGGATAAATACCAACATGCTATCTTTGTGATTTCCTTTTCAGTTCAAAACTGCAGGCCCCTCCGCCCCCATTCCCTTAGCCTGTTGTTCTTTCTGAAATCACGTGTTGCTTCATCTATTCAAAGCAAACTGTTAAAAAGCCAAGAAACAAGGAACAACAAACGGAGAAAATAAAGCTATTTTCATTCTATGGAATAAACTGTAAAACCTCCAGTCATTCCATAATGCTTATTAGGCAGCTATTGTGTTCATGTAGCTGTGTGAGATTCTGTTCACAACCACTGCTTGTGACACAGCAATTGACACTTCTCAGAAACTGAGCCCCACGGAATAAAGACAACCAGCTCCTCGGGGACAGGGACCCACAATTTCTGTCCCTGAATCCCCAGCACCTAGTTCAGCTCCTGACACCTATAAATGCTCCATGAACATGGACTGCATGACACCACATGCATCTGGTCTTCAGGGCACACCAATCAACACTGACACGGCTCTGTTGGGGAAAGGGTTCCTGCCACAGGTAAGCAGAGCCACATGCTGAACGCAAGGAACCGCTTGCTGGCAGGGAGCTGAGTCAAGATCAATAGAGAAGTAGGGCTCTCCCCAGCACCCCACTGGTGGGGAGTGGGGGATACACCCAGAAGAGAGACCAAGAACATGAATGGGCCAGACAAATGACAAAGGCAGAGTTGTGACGGATTTCATTCACTTGGTGGCAGTTTTTTAATACACAATTCCTCTGTATGCAGTGGATTAGAAAGCTTATCTTACTAGTATACAAATTGTTTAGATATAGAACATCACGTCCTATAAAGCGACTCAGTGAAAACAATGACGCTGTTTTCATTCATTTAGAATTGGCAGCCTGGATGCCAATGGCCTATACTTTCACTTCAGAGCTCTTACACAAGATGGGGAAAATTCTGATTTGTACATATAAATAAAAACAGATGGTCACAGACATTCTTTTAAAAAACAAAACAAAACAAAATAGCCCAATATTATTCATTTAAACTAATTTAAAAGCTTTGAAATAGTAAGACATTTATTTCAACTCCCTACCATCCATGCCATCTAATACCCTCTGGAAGTCCTTATCTCAAATATGTTCGACAACTAAGCCCTTAAAACTTACAGTAACTGCTAAGCCTGTGTAAATATTATCATGGCATTGATTTGTGAAACATTAATTCCTTCTTGTACACTGACTGCTTTGCCTGACTTTTAACTGAAGATGGCACATGTACACACACACACACACACACACACACAAAACACTGATTTTTTTTTTATGTGTGCACTATACCTAGCACAGAGTCCAACACAGAGCTTGAACTCACAACCCTGAGATTAAGACTTAAGCTGAGCTTAAGAGTCACTTGACCTGAACTGAGATCAAATGATGCTTAACCAACTGAGCCACCTAGACGTCCCAAAATACCAACCATAACATCCTGGCACCCACATATCAACGTATTTTTTTTCTGTCTTGGTCACCCCAGGGTCCTGCTTGACACATAGCTGACATTCAATAAATATCACTAATGAATGAATGGTGCCACCAGGATAATCTGCTTTGCAGAGACCCTAGAACAGCTTTTCTCCTGCGATCTCTGTGAACATGTCTGAACCTATAATTGTGTCACTGATTAGGAAGGCTGTCAATCAGGCTATCGATCAGCATTGGTCTTTCTATGAGTTGAGATCTACATATGTTCCTTTATCAAAATAGGGCATTAAAAATCATCTAACTTAAGGGCTGTAGCACTAGAACAACTCCAGTTAATAAGTGTTCTTCAATACCAAATGAGCCACCAACAGGCACACAAATATGGACAGTGAATTTGCACCCCACTTACCATGAATGGGTTAAGTCCACTCTTATCAAGAGTTCAAAAAGTTGGGATGCCTGGGTGGCTCAGTGGTTGAGTGTCTGCCTTTGGCTCAGGGCATGATCCTGGGATCCAGGATCAAGTACCGTATCAGGCTCCTTGCGAGGAGCCTGCTTCTCCCTCTATGTCTCTGCCTCTCTCTGTGTCTCTCATGAATAAATATATAAATCTTAAAAATTTTTCAAAATGTTTTGGGATATCACCTCACTGCTAGGGGATGGAAACATGACAATATAAATCTTGCTTCTGACAAGTTTTTATTTTTTTTTCTTCTTTTTAAGGTGTACAATATAATGATTCAACAGTTCCTACTTGGTGCTCATTAAGGTAAGTGTACTCTTAATCGCCTCCACCCACTTCACCCATCCCTCCACCCACCTCCCCTCTGGCAACCACCAGCTGGTTCTCTATAGTTAAGAGTCTGGTTTTTGGTTTGTCTTTTTTCCCCTTTGTTTGCTATTTTGTTTTTTAAAATTCCACATGAGTAAAATCATCTGGTATTGGTCTTTCTCTGACTGACTTATTTTACTTAGCATTATACTCTCTAGCTCGATCTATGTCATTGCAAATGGCAAGATTTCATTCTTTTCATGGCTGAGTAATATTCCATTGTATGTGTATATACACACATATATATATATTTATATACACACAAACACATCTTCAACTATTCACCAATCAATGGACATTTGGGCTGCTTCCATATCTTGGCTATTGTAAATAATGCTGCAATAAACATAAGGGCATATATATCCCTTCAAATTAGCATTTCCCTTTTCTTTGAGTAAATACCTAGTAATGCAATCACTGCATCATAGTGTAGCTCTATTTTCAACTTTTTGAGAAGCCTCCATACAGTTTTCCACAGTGGCTGCTCCAGTTTGCATTCCCACCAGCAGTGCCAAGAAGGTTCCTTTTTCCTCTACATCCTTGCCAAGCTTGTTTCTTGAGTTTTTGATTTTAGCCATTCTGACAGGTGTGAGGTGCTATCTCATTGTCGTTTTGATTTGCATTTCCCTGATGATCAGGGATGTTGAACATCTTTTCATGTGTCTGTTGGCCATCTGTATATCTGTTCATATCTTCTGCCATTTTTAACTGGTCTGTTCAGCTTTCTGGTATTGAGTTATGTAAGTGCTTTATATAGTTTAGATACTAACCCTTCATTAGATACGTCATTTGCAAATATCTTCTCTCATTCCATACATTGTCGTTTAATTTTGTTGACTATTCCCTTCACTGTGCAGAAGCTTTTTGTTTTGATGTAGTCCCAGTAGTTTATCTTTGAGTTTCTTTCCCTTGTCTCAGGAAACATCTCCAGAAAAATGTTGCTATGTCCAATGGGTTTCTGACAACTTTTAAAAAGTTGTTGGCAATACTAAAGATAAAAGCAGTATAGAGAAACCCTTAAGAACCTCTGGGGAACATTAGGGTCTCTGCATCAGTTCTGCCCCTAAATCCCTTCGTCATCTTGGACAAGTAGCTTCACCTCTGACAACGGGGAGGGTGTGAACTCCATAACCTGTAAGGACACCACCTAGAACTATCCATGGTTAACACACAGAACCAGCATGTCACCGCTCCAGTGTTCACCTACATCAAATCATTCCACAATAGCAAGATGGTGTGAGACCATCTCTTCAAAACTCCACAGAAGAACTTTTTCAAGTAAACTGGTAAGCTGCAGGCTATGGATTCTTTAATTTTTTTTTTCTGTAAGAATTTATCCTAGCTCCACAGAATATCTGCAATATTATTCTGTTGAGTATACCTTTCAGAATCTTATGACAAATGATTGTTATTTAAATGTTCCGTTTCTCCTGAATGGCCCCTTTCAGTGAGCCAGTCAATACTCATTAGAATCTCTGCTCTCACAAGCATTTTAACCTATAAAAAGTAAGTTACATGGTGTAAGTAAACACATGTAGATCAAGAGAGTTACACAATGGCCAAGAAGAACATGAAAAGATGCCGAACATCATTAGTTATCAGGGAAATGTAAAATGAAACCACAATGAGATTCCTCTAACACACTCACTAAAATGGCTGATAATGCCAAGCGTATGAAGGGGCAGGAACTCTCACACACTGCCAGTGGAGTGATGAATGAAATGAAAAATGGCACAACCACTTCGGAAACCAGTATGGCTGTATCTTAAAAACACATACTCAGCATATTACCCAATAATCCCATCCCTAGGTATTCACCTAAATCAAGAAATAAAATAAAACATTACGTCCACACAAAGACTTCCACTCAAGGGTTCATGGCAACTTTATTCATAATAGTCAAAACCCAGAAAGAACCCAGATGCCCATCAACTGGTCCTTATAAACAAATTATGGTACAGTCACACAATAGAATATACCCAGGCATCTGTCTGTATCTCCAAGTACCTTCAAAGGCCTTTAGAATAAATTTCTCTGGATTCACTGGTTCCTCAATCATTTAAAGTCTAATGCAGTTCCAATAGCTGTCGGTTCCATCTTCATCAGCTGTCCATCTGCCCTGCCTGGACCCAATGCCCGCACCCCACAGCAGCACTTGTCAGCGCCTCTGCAGTGTGTGTTAATGGCTGTCTTGACACTGGGGATGCGTCTACTCCCAGCATCTCCCAGAGGGAAAGTGTTCTTCAGGATACCACTCTAACCTCTACTTGTCAGTATCCCAATGACATAAAAGACTGATGAAAGAAACTTGATGCATTCCCATGATAATTTTTGGGGAAAAAATGTAAGGAAAGGAAAAATGAGATATGCTGGCACATACTTCCTCAAGTCTCCTCTCAGTTCACCTGGGGCCTGCCCCTGGTCCCATTTACGCACATAACCCCCTCCCCTTCCTGCCAATTGCCTTGCTAGATGGGCAACTATTAATGTCTCAGCTAAGGTGATCTCCCCTTTCTATCATTCTTAAAGGCATCCCATTTTCCACACTAATTTCCACCCAAGCACTCTGCTCTCCAACACAAACCCAAGGTCTCTAGGAAAGATGCCTGCCCTCTGAACTCAGCAAGGTTACTTTCCTCTCTGTTCCTCCCAAGGATGCACTGAGTCCCAGCACTTGCCAGCTAGGATGGAGGAAAGGAAAAATCAGATGAGGGGATACTTGGGTGGCTCAGTGGTTGAGCGTCTGCCTTCAGTTCAGGTTGTGATCTCGGGATCCTGGGATTAAATCCTGCATCTGGCTCCCCATAGGGAGCCTGCTTCTCCCTCTGCCTGTCTCTGCCTCCCTCTGTGTGTCTCTATGAATGAATGAATGAATGAATGAATGAATGAATAAATAAATAAAATCTGAAAAGAAAAATCAGATGAGGTGATGAGCATTTTTAGTAGAGTAAAAATGCACATTTTTCTCTTTAGTTATTTAACATACAAAGCCCATTTGATGAACATTGGGGATTAGCCATTCTGCATCGAGCTTTCAATTTCTTCACATCCTGTGTGCCCAGAGCCATGCAGCAAGCCAAATTCAGCCAGGTCCCATAGCTTTCAGCACCCGCTAGGAGGACAGAGACCACAGAGACTGCCCCACAGAAGGCACTGTGCCAAATGGTGCACTGAGGGTGGAGGTTATGTTCCCAGGACCTCAGTTCCTTTCTCTATAAAGTGAGAGACCTGGTGAAAAACCAATGGGCCCATGTCGCTGACAGAATAAACCCCCTTATCCTGACAACTGAAGCTCCTAATACTCTAACTCCCTTCTTCTTTCCAATGTCTACCTTCACAATCCCTTTGCCAACCCTCCATACTCCATTCCTATCAGACAGCTCACTCTCGAAGCCATGGGCTTCACATATGTGTGAGCTCATGCCATTCCCTTGAGCAGAATGCCTGTTCCACTTTCACCCTTTCTCCAATGAAAACCCTTCAGCCTTTAAGACCCGCCCAGTGCCAGTTCCTCTGAAGCCTCCCCATCCCCTTGGGCTTCCAAGGCCCTCCGATGCTACTTCTTTAAGAAAACCTAATTTCACCTTGCCTTGTTTTGTAGTTTATTGCTGAAAAATTGTCTGCCCCACCAGATCTGAAGTTGCTCAAAGGTATGGCCTGTGTCTCCTCTATTTCTGCTGCCCTACAATGTTGGCCTCAGTGCATTGCTCACAAATGGTCTATAATGGTTGCATTTAGTTTAATCTCTGTGACTCTTTTTACCTGCAGCAGCTACTGTTTGATTCTGTGAGGCACATTACTAGGAGGAGTTCAACATCGCAGAGGCCAAAACACCGCGCCCTCCAGCCAGGCTCTGATTATAGCTCCTGAGCACTGCAGCCCATGACCTGTCCCTCTCTTGGGCACATACTGCTCTCCACTGTGTTGGATGGCTATTTGTGGACTCAGTTTCAGCAAAACACCACCATGCTGTACTCTCTTTGGGGACCAGGCAATGTGTTCTACATCTTACATCCACTGTAGAACAGGAAACCACTATGTGTTCAAAGGCTTGGTAGGTGATTAAGGATCCAAGGCTCCAATCATTGCACGAGGCATGGGTCTGACATCTTCAAAGTCACTCCTGGCACCTGGAGTGCTATGCAAACTCTGGAGTTCTAGAAACAACGGAGTAATTTAATGATCCGGCTTTACATTTCTTATTCTTTCCCCTGTGCTTAGCATGAAGTCTGTGGTCAAATACCATCAGCTGAATTGTTAACAATTACCATGTGTGTAACACAGCTTACAGATCACAGAATTTTACTCAACAAATTTCGAACACCCGCTTTGTGTCAGGTAACATGTTAAATGTTAAAAGTGATGAAGATGGAGTTTCTGCTGAAAGAAGATCCTGTGTATTATTTCAGCTTCACAACAATCCTATGAGGCAGTGGTGTAGGTATTAATTTCCTCATTTTATAATGAAACTGAGGCTAAAGAGATGAAGTAAATTTTCTAAATAAGAAAATGGTCCAGGAGCTCAAGTGGTTGAGCGTCTGCCTTTGGCCCAGGGCGTGATCCGGGGATCCTGGGATCGAGTCCCACATAGGGCTCCCTGCTTGGAGCCTGCTTCTCCCTCTGCCTATGTCTCTGCCTCTCTCTCTGTGTCTCTCATGAAGGATAAGAAGAAGGAAGAAGAAGAAGGAAGAAGATGGAAGGAAGCAAGAAGAAGGAAGAAGGAAGAAAGAAGAAGAAAGAAGAAAGAAGAAGAAGAGAATGGTCCAGAGGGGAAGAGATATAAACTCAGACTTATTGCTGTTCCTGCCCTCCTCCCACCCTAGGGGACTAGCCCCAAGCAAAAGTCTGGGAACTTGGCATTCTTGTTTTCTTGGTCATTTCTCTCTGACCAAGCCTCTGGGGCATTCTCTGCAGTGTCCCCAAGGAGGTCCTGACTTCCTCTGGAGCCACCAGTGCACCTAATTCAACTCAGCCCAAAAAGGTTACTCTGCTCAAGTGCCAGGACACGAGCAGGTGTTGTGCAAGCTCTAGCTCTTGCAGAGGTTACAGGCTCCCAGGCCACAGCTCCAGCCGCACACAGGCTGTCCACGTTCTGTCCTCCATACTAGCACCATGTTGCTCTATCTGCTAAGGCCCCATATGCCCATTTGTGTGACAAGTCCACCCCCATTTCCTTCCCAGAAATCATCCATATGATCTCAGCAAGGTCCTTCCTGCAGGACAATCATAGCAGGCTCCCAGGCAGACAAGACCTTCTGATATCCCCTCAAGTCAATCCCCATTTGAGAATAAGGCAAATCCAAACATGTGGTTCAAGGTCCTAAGTATGAAACCCTTCAGACACCACAATCATCACAGAAATGAAAATTACTACAAGACAGCCCTTGCCATGCCCCTGGGAGGCATGAGGACAGGCAAAGGCAGATGGAGGGAGATTAGGGACAGGGCTAAGCCGCAGACCCCAGTGCACACACCAAGTTCACGCTGAGAGTTCACTCCACATTTAAAGTCCTCTCAGGGCAAAATTTTGAGGCTAAAGTTTCATCGCAGACAAACAAGACAGTAAGCTCCATCAGCGTTGTAAAGAGGGAAAAAACCTGGTCTATACAGATACCTAAAGACCAGGCTGGCTCCACCACTAACTAGCTGTGTGGCCTTGGCCAAGGGACAACCTCTCAGCCCCTGTCTGGGCTGGCCTATCTCACAACAAGCAGTCTGGCCACAGGAATACTAAAAAACAGTCTCACTTAGACCTAAAACTCTAGGAGTCTAAGATTCTATATATGTGGGGGCAGGATGATCATAAAAGTTGAAGGATAGAATTACTCAACACAAACTTCATCCTCTGGATTTGAGGATGGGTAGAATTTTTGGTGATAGATGAACACAAGGGCAAGCCTCACTCACCACCAACACTGGGCACTCGGTAGGCCACAACAGTGACAGTGACCACTGGGGACAAACACCATGATCAAGAGCAAGGTCCTTCACTATAAAGGATTTGCTGAAATATATAACTGCCATGGCATACGGTGGAAGAGAATTTACACGAGGGAGTTATTGCTGTATGCAGAGTAAAGAGCAGGAAAGAGGAGTTAATTCCCACTCCTACCCAGCACCTATATCTGGCGCCTTCAGGTCAGGGTCTCACAAATTCGGGTGACCCTGTGAGCTAGGTGCTTTTATCCTTGTTTTGTAGATGAAGAAATGGGATGTTCAAACAATTAACTGTTGTTGGATCACCTAGCAAGTAGGTGGCAGAAATCAATAAAATACTCTAACATTTCCCTCATCCTTAAAAAATGAAGAGTTCCACATAAATTAATTACCGAGGAAAAAATGACAACAAAATACAAAGGTTTGTAAAAATTTATCTTGGTTGCAATCCCAGAAAAGCAAATTTTGTATTTTCCTCTTTTTTTTTAATATATATGTATTTTTAGTTTAAGTAAGCTCCATGTTTATTAGCATGGAGCCCAACACAGGGCTTGAACTCATGACCATGAAATCAAGACCTGAGCTGAAATAAAGAGTCGGATGCTCAACCAACTGAGCCACCCAGGCACCCCTTCCCTGTTTTCTTAAATATAGAATGCTCACTATAATTCTGCCTTGATACTATTGGCAGAACCAAAGACTGACTGTCTTACAACACTGGACGGTCTGCACACGATACAGAACTGCTGGCCACCATGCTGAAAGGCCCCACTCTGTTGGGCTTTTCTCTCTGTTGCCAGCTGTTCCGCCTTCCATTAGCTGCCTTCTCCTCCACCTACCCTCTGACTTAGACACAAGGGCCGCTGAGCTGAGAGGCCTTTTCTGTGGACTTCCGGTGCCTGGATATGTTCCAGATGGCAGAGGTTGCTAAAAGTCTGACCTCTAGATAAGTGGAGCATAATTATGCCTAAGAGCTGGGGGACGCATCATAAGTTATCAGAGTGTGTGTGTGCACGTGCGTGCGTGGAGGGGAATGAGGAATAGGGCCAAAGACTGATGGTTTCCTGGATCAGCCAAACTTAGCACCAGATTTTAAGCCTGAGAACATGAAGTATAGAGTAAGGAGGAGAAAGACTATATAAGGGTAGAACTGTTAGCTTGCGCAAAAAATAACAGTAATAGCTCCCATTCACTGAACACCTACTCTGTGTCTGGTACCAGCCTGTGTGCTCTCTGAACACGGTCTCAGTTAATCAATGACTTAGTATTATTCTTAAATTTCCAAAAGCTGAGGACCTAACTGAGCTTTTAAGACCAAAGACATGAAACATGAAACATAGGAAGCAGCACAGGTGGGATCTGAACCCTGGAAAGCCAATACCATCCAAGTTCCTTCCTCCATATCACACTACCTTAAACAACCTTCTACAGAAGCAGCCAGAAAAATTTCTAGAATAACTGAAATCAAAAAGTTGAACTATGAACAGAAGGAAGCACATGAGCTAATGAGTTCTGTGAGAGCACCATTCTATTAGACATGCAAACTGTTAAAATGATCACCTGGTACAGATGAAGGCCGTGGATGGTCTCAGGCTACCCAGGCATCTGGTGATTTGGAACCATTCCAAGATGGCGCCTCTCTGGCAAAGGGCAAGTCAGTCTCCTTAACTGAGAAACAGAGAGTTCATCTTTATCAAGATTCCCAGTTGCTGCCCTTCAATATCAGATCCATGCATGGCGTGTTATCAAAACTCATAAATAGACAAACTGCTGTCAGCCAGAAGATCCTTCTCAATTTAAAACATTGCTGGATGATTCTCCAGCATACAGGCTTGCATGGAAGCCATTAACTTCCCAGAGACAAGCCTTTCCTACACTGCAGACTCATCAGGGCTGAATGATTTGGATGTGCAGCTAAGGATCAAAAGCATTAAACACAGTAGGGGTGCCTGGGTGGCTCAGTGGTTGAGTGTCTGCCTTTGGCTCAGGTCATGATCCTGGAGTCCTGGGATCGAATCCTGATCACCGCAGGGAGCCTGCTTCTCCCTCTGCCTGTGTCTCTGCCCCTCTCTGGGTCTCTCATGAATAAATAAAGTTTGTTTGTTTTTTTAAAGCATTAAGGGCAGAAAAGCAAGAAAGGCATATTGTACTAAAGATTACTAAAGACATTTTATAGGTTTTAAAAATTCTGGACCCAGGATGAAACCTCACACACAGCTGAATGATTAAACATTTCACACAGTTCACCTGCTCTGTAGTAGATGGGTTACTAAAAAGTTACATGCAAATCAAAAGTTACTTAGGTATGCCTATTTTTTTATCTTTATTTTTTTATTCATTCATGAGAGACGCAGAGAGAGAGAGAGAGAGAGGCAGAGACACAGGCAGAGGAGAAGCAGGTTCCACTCAGGGAGCCGGATGTGGGACTTGATCCTGGGACTCCAAGACCATGCCCTGGGCCGAAGGCAGGAGCCAAACTGCTGAGCCACCCAGGGATCCCCAGATATGCCTATTTTAAAGTCTAGTGAGTATGGGTTTTGAAAAGACTTTACGAGAATCCCACCCAAATTTTTATACAAATCTAAAGAGCTGTTCAAAGTCACACAACTTATCGGGGTCAGAGCCGAGGCCTCTAAATCAGGTCTGCTGGTGCCCAATCCAGCGCCCTTTCACTGCCCAAGGGCACACTACCCACCTGTCCTTCTAGTAAACTTATATAGCCACCCATTCTATATACTAGTCGTTAAAGGTTTGATTACATGATATAATCAAAGGTGAGGCTCACCTTTCTTGCAACTGGGCCCTGACCACCAGCACAACAAACTCTTTACTGAGAACCAGTTCTGTTCCAGGCACTGTTCTGGCCACTGGGGAGCTGGTGGCAAACAAAACAAAAAGAAGCCTCTGCCGTCAATGCCGTCACTGACTGTCTATAGTGTCATTCTGGTGGTGAGACACACAATAACCTAATAAATGTGTGGCATGTGCTGTCAGACAGGGACAACAGCTACAAAGAAGCTTTGTAGCACAGCTTACATGAGGTGACGTCAACTCTGCAAGGCAGGGATGTCTGTCTCCTGTTCGCTAAGGCATCACCAGCATCCAGAAGCGCTCAGGAACTACTTTTTGATAAAGGAACACCAGAAGGCAAAGACTGGTGCCATTTTAGATAGGGAAGTTAGGAAGATGTGAGGTGATACTTGAGCAATATGTGCAAAAAAGACTTTAGAAACTAAAGTCTTTGGTGTTACAGAAGGAAACTGCCATCACTTGGAGAAATGACCAAAAATAAATGTATGACTCATCTTGTAAGGTTTGTTTTTACAGAAAGCTCCACCCCTAGCATGGTGAATGGCCATGCAGGCCAGCAACATGTGAGGCAGCCCCCACTCCGGGTGTCTCTAGAGTCCCCCAAGAGCAGCAGCAACTTCGGCCTTCATGCCACAAAGGATCCAGAAAACCATCCTCCCCAACACACACACTGCTCATCTTTCTCAGTCCAGAAGCTCTTGCACAGGAGGATCCCAGCTCTTTGCACTCAAAATCCAGCACAGTTCCTGGAATCTCTATTAATTACAGTAGTATCATTACCACTTTGTACTGAACGCTGACCGTGTGTGCCATACTGTAGGAAGCATAATGTAAGATTACTCTTGACCCTCCCAGACAATTCTGCACAGTAGGAAACACAAAGTCATTTGCCTGAGGCAACACTACCATTAAAAGGGAAAAGTCCACACCCAAACCCAGACCTATATGATTGTCTTTACCGTCTACATTATAGAGGTGATCACTTAATGTTGGCTAGATGCGCACGAACTTGGGCACCATCATGTCACCGTGTACAAGCATTCATTTCAGCAGAAAGGCTAAATAACCAAACCTAAGCCATTCTTTTTTCTGATGCCTTAAAGAGGATGTAGTAAAATGCCTTTCCTTCACATCAAACATCCCAATTATACTGTAAATAAATATACATTAAATCCATCCCTGCTTTTTCTAATGGGTGCTTGGTGAGGTATTCCAGGCACAGTCATTAAGCACTGTTTACACTGTGGCACCACCTGAAAGCCCCAGTTAGTGATTCTGTCCTCCACTCAAGCAAATATCAGAGCCACCAAGGCAGAATGGCTTAACATGAAACATGCCTCAACTACTGAGTGTGGTATCAAATTCTGCCCCTGAGTGTTAACTGTGTCACATGCTCTGTGCTCTCACACAGAGTTCTCTGTTCTATTGGCATCATGAACCCTAGACCCTTACTCAAGAATTTTCAGAACCCTGACTCTGTAGATTAACCTTCACCCAGTATTCCAAAATCAAGCATTTGAATTTAATCCTCATTTAATGGCTTGCCAAGGCACTCTATGTGTGAAGGCCTGAATGTATTCAAATTCCTTTAATGATGAGTTTATATGAAAGCAATTTTTCTACTAATTCCCAAAAGAAAATTTCACACATATTTCGTGTGTGTGTGTATCACACACACACACTTCATAAAAACCAACACCACTACCACCTCTCATTTTAGAGAACAAAATTTGCTGGCTATTTTTACCATACCATTTCCTAATTACCTGTATCTGTCTCTTACAACTAGACTGTGAGCCCCAGAAGGTCCGTATTTATGGAACTCTCGGCAGCCACGACAGTATACAATCCAACTGCTTGATGAGTAAATGAATGAATGAACAAATGAATGAATAAATGAACACAAACTCGGGAGACCTAATTCTCTATTCACTATCTCAAATTAGCCTAGATAAAAACAAAACAAGCTTCAGCTTCTCTAAGTAGAAATCCTATCTCATTCTCTAACCCATACCCTCTTGCAAAATACAGTATGTCTTTGACTTTCCGTCGAACTAGATCTCAAAAGTATTTTAAGCAAATTAATCTGCATGACATACAGCAAGCAGATGCTTTTTAAAAATCATTATAATAGTTCCTTCTCTGACTTAGTCACATTTCCCATCTGACTTCCTATACCAACTGTGATTGTAATCTATGAACAAAAATGTGCTTTATGAAAATTTTTTCAAGGCTGGCTACAGCAAACCATTCTTGTTCTTGGAACCTGAAGTACAAACTTTTGTTAATCCATATGCCTTATCTCCATAAATACCTAAAGCCATTACTCAGATCAGGCCAAAATAAAGTACACAAGAGCGCTTATGCATCCTTTTGGAGCAAAAAAAAAAAAAAAAAAAAAAAAAAAATTTTTTTTTTTTTAAGTTATTGGGCCTTCGTTACATCCAGGCAGGAGCTAATACTAATGGTCTCATACCTAATGGTCTGAACATATGAAAGAGTCTCACCTGACAGTCATCACACAATCATAAGCTGTTCCTCAGTATCATGCTACCCTAGAGTGGGCAATTTCCATCCATAAAGAAGGCAGGAAAAGAAAGAGAAGTTGGAGAAGAGGAAATAGCAAAAAAGTGATAAAATGGTGATCAGCTGGGTTTCCTCCCTTGTGTTACAAGGAGCCACAGGTATCTAGATCACTTCCTTCTCAGTGATCTGGCCACCAACTATTCTCCCCAAAGGCTTCAGCAAGAAGGCCTGGAGGACAGAAACAACACTCTGTTCTGACACAAGATATTCAGTCCAGGCCAGGTTGGAGGCACATCAAGGACCCATCACGACAGGCTGGACAGCGCTGTTGCAGTGCTGGAATTATTCAAGGTCTATAGCGGCCAATTTCCCAGGGGCTGATCCTCCCAGTAGAAAATGCTCATAGAAGCAGAGAGCCAGAGGTCACTGTAAAACCTGAGTATACTGACTCAGCAAACATTTAACTGTACCAACCAATGTGTCAGCACTGGTCTAGGGGTCCCAAGAGCAAATGACAGTCTCAGTAAGGGCCTACACTTTCTGTGGTCCAGGCCAGATTAGATTCCACCGGCAGACCACGTAAGTATGTTCCTTAAGACCGCTGCCCACACAGAACACTTATCATTACTGTCTGACCAAAAAAATCAGGTTTCATTTCAGCACAGAGCACAGACCTCTCAACTCTTCTAAGACAAGAAGCACAAACTGAATGCCTGTGAAATAAACATCATACCTTCATCTTTTTTTTGTCTCTGAGGAAACTAGAGCTAACTTGCCCAGAAGTACAGAGCTAAGAAACAGTAGAATCTGGTTTGAAACTCACATCTGTCCATCCAATAACAAAGTTCTTACTCTGTCAAATATGCTCCCCTAAAAAATGAACTTATTTGGACCCTAACTCATGCAATCAGAGGATGACCCTTTTTTGTCTGTTGAATTCATCCATTCAAAATGGATGTCATTCCTTTCTCTTCCCCTCCCTTTCCTTGACTTAGCACAGTGTCTGGCATAAAATGGTTGGTGCTCAGTGAATGTTGGCTGCATTGAAAATAAACACGTCCATTATAGGAAGATCACAGTACTTTTTTTTTTTTTTGCTGCGGCATGAGCATATACTTAAATCAATCATTTTCATCTTCAAGGGTATATGTATATACTCAACTCTGACTATGTGTTAGGTACTCATAACCATAAATACAGCGGCAATATGGTGATGGCTTCTCAGAAAACTTTCAGCTGAAAACTATCAGGAAGAGAAAGTGCCAATGCTTTACATGCCTATAAGGTCAACTAAAATTCTGCAAAATCATTGCTTAATATTGATAAAATATGTTCCTGATCATAAGGTGAAATAAGAAGGAAGATAGTTGTTCTAACAGATAAATATATGAGCTAATAATATTTAGTTTTGAAATTTGATTTGTACTCATCCTGGTATTCATATAGGTCTGTGAAGACCGACTGTGAAAATCTTGGTTTAGGAGATGGTCTAGTTTTTCATCCTGACTGAAACTCTTTCCCATTAAACCATCCTCAGAGTAATATAGGCAAAAGAACTCAACTTGGAAACAGAAGATCTGAATTCAAAATCTGGCCCTGCTTTCTCACCAGCTGTGTGGTTTTGGGAAAGTCACTTAAACTTCTCTATCAATATCTTCACCTACAGAAATGAGGATGCTGCCTACTGAAAAGCTTTTATGTCAGTAGATGGATCGAAACTTTTGACCCATCAGTAGTGCTCAGTTAATGTCAGGTGAAGGGAAATTGACTTCTCTTACCTCCAAGAAACAGGACCTCAATCTCTTCATTTGTAAAATGAAGGAAATGGCACCTATGTCTTCGGGTCCCTGTGGGAACTCAGAGGTCCTATCGTCTGGCATACAACAGAAGCCACAGAGGGTGTCTTCTCTCTCACAAACATGGCTTTACCCAAAATACAATGAAATTGTAAAAAAAGGTTAGCAGAGTTACATTTAAACAGATCAGACCCTATGGGAATGACTATGGAGAGTAATTGTTGTCAAGAACTCTGAATGTACTAGGAAATCATGAAGTGCAAAACAGCTAATCCTCAAATCCCAATATGATGACACAGAATCCGTGCCTACCCTACACATAAGGCTTCCGTTCCGAAAGGTAGTCGCAGCATTAAAAATGTAATGTAATTCATCACATTAACAAGCTAAAAAAGGAAAACCATATGGTCATTTCAATCGATGCAGAAAAAGCATGTGACAAAATTAAACAGTCATTCACAAGGGAAATTCTCAGCAAACTAGAAATAGTGGAGAACCTGATAAAGGGCTTATACAAAACACCTGCAGCTACTGTCACAGTTAACCATGAAAGGCTGGGATGCTTTCCCCTTTAGGATCAGGAACTGGACAAGGATGCCCATTCTCCTAGTGACCACTCAACACTGTACTACCAGAGGCCTAGACTGTGCAATAACACAAGAGAAATAAATGAAGGCAAACAGATTGGAAAGGAAGAAGGTAGGGGCAGCCCAGATGGCTCAGCGGTTTAGCGCCGCCTTCAGCCCAAGGCCTGATCCTGGAGACCCGGGATAGAGTCCCATGTCAGGCTCCCTGCATGGAGCCTGCTTCTCCCTCTGCCTGTGTCTCTGTGTCTCTGCCTCTCTGCCTCTGCCTCTCTCTCTCTCTCTCTCTCTCTCTGTTTCTCATGAATAAATAAATAAAATCTTAAAAAAAAAAGGAAGAAGGTAAAACTTGGTATCCACAGGTGACATGATCATCTATGTAGAACATGCTAAGAAGTCTACAAAAAAAGCTCCTAGAATCACCAAAAAGTTAGCTCAAAGCAGGAGGGAACCTCTTAGAGTGATGGAAGTGTTTTATATCATAATTGTGGTAGGTGATCACATTACTGAACACTTACCAGAGTTCACCAAATTGTACCCTAAAACAGGTGGCTCAGTCGGTTGGGTGAATGACTCTTGGTTTCAGCTCATGATCTCAGGGTCGTGAGATGGAGCTTTCCCTCTTCCTCTCTCTCTCTCTCCCGCTTTGCCCCTCACCACGTGCACTCTCTGTCTCATAAATAAAATCTTTTTTTTTTTTAAATCAGTGTTATTATATGTACATTACACCACAATGAAGGTGACCCAAACAGGAAACAATACTTGACCACTCCTCAGTTACAGGCTGCAGTCCTGCCACCCCACCTCCCCACACACATACAGCACTATATCTAAAATACTTGAAGCTTTGTGGTTTCCCATCTTGAGGAGGGAATTTCTGACTTGTAAATCAGAAAAGCCCTGGAGAAAGCAATAACTAATAATTTCTACAAGTAATACAGAAATGAAAACAGCTTTATGCATGAGGTTGGATGAGGTGATCAGGATTCAACACAGTCTGGTAAGACAAAGCTTTGTGAAGTGGACGTGTCAGACATGAGAGCTGGGCACAAAAACATCTGTTTACAAAGCCCTAGAATGTGAGAACTGAAACCAGGGCTCCTCTAGTCGCTGGTGTTAGAGATGAGAAAACCGAGCCTCCAGGAAGAAGCAGTGACTTGCCCAAGAACACAGAAGTTTCTACCAAAGACCAGAAGGATAACATCTAAGCTTTTCAGTTTAAGGCAGAACTTTGATTAAGAAATAAACTAGAGGGATCCCTGGGTGGCTCAGCGGTTTAGCGCCTGGCTTTGGCCCAGGGCATGATCCTGGAGACCCAGGATGGAATCCCACATCAGGCTCCTTGTATGGAGCCTGCTTCTCCCTCTGCCTGTGTCTCTGTCTCCCTCTCTCTCCCTCTGTGTCTCTCATGAGTAAATAAATAAAATTTTTAAAAATAAACAAACTACTCCCTGTGTGTGGGCGGCCGTTAAAAAAAAAAAAACTAAAGGGGCACCTGGGGGGCTCAGTGGTTGAGTGTCTGCCTTGGGCTCAGGTCCTGGGGTCCTGGGATGGAGTCCCACATCAGGCTCCCCAAAGGGAGACTACTGCTCCCTCTGCCTATATCTCTATTTCTCATGAATAAATTAAAAAATTGTTTTAAAATGAAAGTAACTAGAAGTTAACACTCAGAAGAAAATAAACACCTTTTATCTGATGCAGGAAAGGAGAACAAAAGAGAAAAGCAAGAAAGAAAAGAATTTTAACTGTGCTGGAAATAAATTATAGTTCAAATTACCAAGGCAGGGCATTGTTTTCTTTAAAAAAGTAAAATGTATCATGTGTAGCTCTCACACACACACAACACACACACACACACCCTTACATATATGCACATGCAATAATGGGGTAATAGGTTGCTTTCTATTTTTTAAAATTCTCTCAATCTTTAAATTTCCTTTTAAGTCTCAAGTGGAAAGTTTTCCTACTTTTATAGATACCGAGTTAAGATTTTTTAATACGGATAATTATGAAAGCAAATTAAAGTCAAGCTCTTTATAGGAGTACTAAAACAGTTTTAATTTTATTAATCTTCATTTCACAAAAGTAAGGTATCAAAATATACCCCAAAAGGAGGTCATCTGGCATACTGCACAGCACAAGGTTAAAGGGCATAAAAAAAAAATAATACAGGAAGAGGAGTCTAAGAGGATCAGCATTTTAATGCAACTCTTTGAAGATCTCCATTGACTTAATATACCTGAGTGCCCTGAAATCACGATCTTTACTTCATGGCACTTGATTAAACTTCAGCTTATGAAAATTTCTAAATCATCTTCATCCTGTCCAACTTAAAAGAAACTCGGGCCCACCAAGGCCCTCCCTCCTTTCACCAGGAAACCAGGGCCCAAGAGCAGTGAGAGTGCAGACGGCTGCCCCCTGGGCCCACCAAGCCCCCAGGAACTTGACAACCTTCTAACCCCAGGGGGGCTCTCGGTACATCACTAGCATCACCTGGGCTGGTGCACTGCAGCATGTTGAGCAGGACCCCTGGCCTCTTACCCACCCCTTCTCCCAGGATCAAATATGCCCTGGACCTTGCCAAGAGTCCCTAGGAGGCCAAAGCGCCCAGGTTGAGTGACTCTGTTCAAGCCCATTCCTACTGCCCCAGCAGGGTTCGAGGGGCAGCATCACCAGCCTCACCCTCCAACAGAGCTCTCCAGGTACCACCACCATGGCCACCCTCGGGGTCCAGAATCTCTGGCAAGACAGCCACACCAGCTTTTTAAATGCTTCTTTAGCTCTGCCCCAGGGCGGCGGCCAGCCACACGGCGGCATGGTGAAGGCACGGCTGGGCCTCACTGCGCCTGTCCTTCCCACAGCTCCAGCTCTCCCTCTGATTTTTCTATTATTTCACTCTCTCATGTATCAAGCTTTCCAATCAGCCTGCCAAAAGGCCTCGGGCTATACAAAAGAGAGCCGCTGCGTGATGATTTAAAACATCCGGCCTCTGTTAGAATGAGCAAGGCCTGTATTAAAAACTGAAATAACAGCAAGCTATGGTAAAATCAGACTGTCCAAAGGAAAGAGCCCTGTGTGCGCTGCATGTGCTCTGTCTGCCCCGAGAGGCGAGGCCGTCCTCGCTACTCTGTGTAATAAGGCTCTGAAAGCAACTCTGGCCAGGGGAGCTGGCATATTCTGCATCACCGCCACCCTGGTGCACATGAAGACAGGCCATCTGTTTGGTTCAAAAGGTCATCTAACTCAGTCAGGTTCAAAACTCCAGGCCCCATCTCTAATTTGATTAACTCCATCATTAGTCACTCTGGAGCCAAATGCAGATCCCTGCCTACGACATAAGAGGAAGCTTCCAGTTGGCGTGTATCAGGTCAAGGCAGTGAAACGGTGCATCTGGAGAAACTCGACTTGTTGGGAGACCCGAGGCAGGTGGGGGCGGTGGGTGTTCCTGGGGTAAGCAGAAGAGCAGGGCCATCTCCCCCCTCCCCCCCAGCCCCATTCATCATCAGGAGTACATTTCACACCACTCTGAAATTCTTCTCTCAACACTTCCCCAAACAGGATGTGTCCAATCAGTGAGTCATGAAAAATCGGGTATTTCTAAAAATCTGCTGGAAGGAAGGTGTGGGAGAAAATTTCTAAAGGGAGAGAACAAAAAGACAATATGCAAAGCTAATTAACCATGCAAAAGGCCGGAAGTGGGGTAGCTGGGCCCTGTATGACCTGACCTCACGGTGGTTGCCAGGCCTTTCATTTCACTCCATCTCCTGGCTCACCTTGAAAGTACAACCCACTACACCCCAGAACAAATCCATCTTTCTGCACCTTGTCATACCTACCCATCTAGTCAAACCCTAGCTTTTTAACCCGTTAGAGCCCCAGCTCCTGGATCTATCCAATGGGGAGTCAGTCCCCTGTTGCGCCTCGCCTGTCCTCCCCTCCGCCTACATAAAGGCATCCTAGTGCCCCCAGAAGTAATCTGTTATCAGTGCCCTGTAAGGACGCTTAGCACATGTTACCTTGTATTAGCGTAATTTGTGCACCATTTTTTTAATGTTTTTTTAAATTTATTTATGATAGTCATATAGAGGGAGAGAGAGAGGCAGAGACATAGGCAGAGGGAGAAGCAGGCTCCATGCACCTGGAGCCTGACGTGGGACTCGATCCCGGGTCTCCAGGATCACGCCCTGGGCCAAAGGCAGGCGCCAAACCGCTGTGCCACCCAGGGATCCCCAATTTGTGCACCATCTTATCTCCCTCCACTAGACCACAGTAGCAGTGCCAGTTGCCATGAGCCCTCTCCATGAGACAAGCTCTAGGCTAAATGTCCCATGTG
The DNA here is from genome assembly GCF_053574225.1 of Canis aureus. NCBI lineage: Eukaryota > Metazoa > Chordata > Mammalia > Carnivora > Canidae > Canis > Canis aureus. Next base: position 58,686,030 of record NC_135622.1, read on the forward strand.
AGTTTTCTCATTTAATTCCCACACCAATCCTCTGCCCAGGCAGTATGATTATCAGCTCTCCCATTTTATGGATTTAGGAGGCTCAAGGGAGAAAGCTGATAGGCAGATACATAGTATCATGATGAAAGCATGAACTCAAGAGCCTGAGTGCCCAGGGTTGAAATTCTGGCTTTACTCTACCCAGCTCAGCGATCCTGGGAAAGCTACTTTAATCTGTGTCCCAGTTTCCTCTTCCTTGAACATGGATGACACCAGTACCTTACCACAGAGTTGTCATTAAGGATTAAATACATCTAACTTGTGTTAAGCGCTTAGTGCCTGGCACATAGTAAGTGTTATGTAAGAGTTTGTTAAATAAAAGTCAACAGGCCTACCTGCCCAAGGTCATGCAAGTATTAACTGACTGAAATCAGTGTTTGAGTCCTGATCCAACTGGCTTCAACACAGATGCTATAGTCACTGCACAGGCTGAGGAATAACAAATTCCTCCTGGGACCGGACAATTTCTCATTCATCCCTGCACTCCTGAAAAAGCATATCGGTCCCGGGTCACCACACAGCTTTTAGAGGTGTTTCTAAAGAATGAAATCTGAAGAATTTATAAAAAGCTGTCTCCGAAAAGAGTTTAGAAACACTAAAGAACTACCAGGGCCTGCAAAAGAAAAACCTACAAAAAAAACACATAATAGCCTCTCATCAAGTAACCTTACAATCCGGACATCCATCCTGACTACGCTCTTTTGGAGACCCCGACATTAACAAGACAATATTCCAAACAGGAAAACAGGGTGACAGGGCAGGAGGTAACCATGGCTTCTCAACTCCCTTACTATCTGAGAGACTCTTCAGAGTCCCAACATAACACCCATCTCCCTTATAATTTTCACATGGACATTGATCACGATCACCAAAGCAACCCCTGCCGGTTAAACTCCCAGCCATCGTGAATAATAATTAGATGACTCACACAGTTTCAAAGCCACAGCTCTGAATCTCTCTGCTATGGAACTACTTTGTTCCCACTGAGTAAAAAAATAAATAAGCAGATTGGCAACATTGTCCATTCATAATAAATAGCAATCTAGAAATATACAGGTGATCCTCAGAGCTCTGCTGGAGCAGAACAAGACTGTGGCTAGTCCACATCTCACCCTGGAATTCCTTCCTTTAGAGCAGTAAGGCAATCTCAACCCCTCTACACAGGTCACAAGTGCTGTTCCCAAGGGATGGAGCAATTCAACCCAACTCTTAACTTTTTTAAGGGATCTACACTCACTAATTCAACTTTTCAATCACTACCCTCTAAAATCAAATCTCTTCCCTTCCCTTTGACCAAAGAAACAAGATTTCTATTATCCAGCAATATCACTATTTCTGGAACACCATGGGCCACTCCCCACAATCTAAGCTATACCTGCTGGCCACTTTTGTTCATTCAACAAACATGAATTATGCATCAGGCACAATTTTAGGTACTGATTAAAAATTCCTGCCCCCTTGAAGCTTATGATCTAATGTGGGTAAGGGGGAGAGAGAAACTACAGCTGCAACAATTAAAGAATTTATTAGATTAAGAGGTGGGGAAGGGAGGGTCAGGGAACTGGTGTAAACCATGATCAGTGCAGGCCTCTTGAGAAGGTGATGTTTGAAAGAGGGAAAAGGAGTGAGCCACGTGGATTACCTGGCAGGAAAGCAGAGAACTCTGGACAGAAGGAACAGCCAAGCACACAGTCGTGTGTGCAGAGCAGCCAGGATGCAGCATGGCTGCAGCAGAGGAAGGCAGGAGCATTTAGGTCAGAGAAGACCCTCTCAGGACACGAGGGTGGTATTCACAGAGCACCAGCAACCTTAACTCTTTCAGTGATTCCTAAGTGCAGGTCTCTGTGCTCAGGAAGGCCACAGGCTGATGGAGATGGGGTTGATGGGACAGTGCACGTGCTGATCACCAGCCCTGAGAGAGGTGCCACGGAGGCTGTGTGAAGCCAGGAGGCGGCTAACACAGCCTCCAAAGATGCTCCAGCTGAACTTTATAGGACAGGCAGAGACAAGATGAAAAGGAAGTGACTCGACCGGCAGAGGAGTAACATTCATAAAAAGACAGTGGTACGGGGCAGGGTGATTATGTTGTGTGGCTGGTGGAGAGAATGGGGATGGGTTGGAGAGGCAAGCAGGGGCCAGAGTCTGGTCATGAGCCAAACGTAAAGTCACAGTGAGTTTGAAGCTCTAAATTTAAAGGCCACGTCTTTGTTTTAGGATGAGCTCTGTGACTGCAGCTGGCGTGGAGGCCATTGGATAACTGAGCTGAGAAATGACCGGTATCCACTGCCACTGTAGGAATGGAGAGGAGTCTGAGCAAGAGAGGTTGGAGGACTAGTTAACCAACTGGAGGCAAGCCATGTTGTTTCACAGAGCACTTTCCAAAGGAGCACCAGTCCAGTTTAGACGGTGCTGCACACAGCCTCTCCAACTTTCCTGTGAAGCAGGAAAAGGCAAGGCTGCTAGAAGACAAAAACCAACCCCTTCCCTGACCCACTCCCAATGATGGCTGAGATGCTAAGACCGGGCAAGAAGTTAACGTGCCGGGGATCCCTGGGTGGCTCAGTGGTTTAGCGCCTGCCTTTGGCAGGGCATGATCCTGGAGTCCCAGGATCAAGTCCCGTATCGGGTTCCCTACATGGAGCCTGCTTCTCCTTCTGCCTGTGTCTCTGCCTGCCTGTCTCTCTCTCTCTCTGTCTCTCATGAATAAATAAATAAAATCTTAAAAAAAAAAAATGTTAACGTGCAGAAAACCTCCATAGAGCATCTGCAGCATGAGGCAGGAGGGGCCCATCAGCAGGAGTTGGGGATACAGGCAACAGATGTCAGGGACAACCAAAGGCCAGCCAGAAAGGCAGGCCTCTTGCTTTAGGAGCACCTAAGAGCAAGAACATGGCCCTCAGACAGGTCGGGGAGGAGGAATGGACAAAAGCAGGGCAGGGGTGGGGAGTGAGGGCAGGTGTCCTCGATAAAGTGGGCAGGCAGCCAAGTGTCTGAACAGGAGTACTGGGCAGAGCCTGGGCCTCCCAATGGAGGCAGTCTTGTCATACAAGTAAAAGCCATTTCTTGGCATTCGCTAAGCAAGTGGCAGGCCTATTCCATGACATAATAAAGCCCAGGCTACCACCACCACCCTAGACACCCATTAAAACCGAGGCTCAAAACTAGATGTGACTTCATCAAAGTTCCCAAGCAAGTCCCTCCGGGCTGAAGTCAGAGCAAAGTTGAGGAAGGGCAAGTCAGAGTGCAGGACAAGATGCAGAGCCTGAAAACCCTGGCAGTAGTCAAAAGGAGATGGTCAGCGGCTTCCAGGAGGGGACGAGTTCTGCCCAGAGAGCTGAGGGGCAGATTTGTGCCAGAACAGCCTTCTCATAGGCAGAAATGGCACCCAAGGATCCTGCTGGCAGGAAGAGGAAACCCTCTTGCCCCTGCTGGCATACGAAGGAGAAGGAAGGAAGTGGCTCAGGGAAAGTGACCAACATATAACCACAGACCAACCCGAGCCTGGGCAGCAATCCCCCCTCTGTCAGAAGGCAAGAAGCCCCAGCGCATGGGACATGCCAAGGGCCTTCCTCACACACCACAACTCCCCAGTCCCACAAAACCCTGTGGCCCTGTGCTTGTGGCACCGACAACCAGGCTCTGCATGGGGCCACGGGGCCCTTGTAGCTGTCCCAGACACTGCTGCCGCCTTGGCATCTGTTCTCATCAGAACCCGCACAGATCCTGGCTGATCTGAGAAGGCTGCTTCAGTGATCAGAAAATGCAGATGTTTCCCTGACGACCTTCCCTCTCCTTGCCCCAGACCCGCCTTTGCTCCCAGCCCAGAAAGAAAACAAGGAACGTCCTCTTCACCAAGGAGCTCAGGAGATGCATCCTCTCTACCAAGGAGCTCAGGAGATGCAGGTGCTATATTTAGCAAGCTGGCTCTCAGCAGAAGCCAGGTCCACGTGCAGAGGCTGCCCTCCACCCCTCCCACCCCTGCTTCATGAGGCTGCGTCTACCCAGGGAGAGCTGCTTGCAGTCTGATCACAGGACTGCGCTCTGGGGAACCAGTCACAGCACAGGTTTTTCTTGCTGGTTCCAGAAACTTCTGTAACACTCCTGCGTGGTAAACCTGTTCACCAGGGTCGGGGCTGACCCAGGTACACAGCGGCACATCTGTACCATGTCAGCATCACTGGTCCATCAGGTTCTCCACAAGACCCTGGGCAAACAAGCCTGTTCACTGCCACGCGCGTTGTTATGAGCGACTTGACGTTGCCATAGCAACCGCCTCGGTCTCTTGCCGCATTTATCAAACCATACCCTAATTGTTTGTTTACGCATCTGTTTACACCGCAAAACTGTCAACTCCTAGAAATTCAGGACGCTCTCTTTATTCACATTAGTAAGCGCCCCGGTGCCTGCACAGGATACGCAGAGCTCCAATGAATGATGTAAAAATAAGTAAACGCAATAATCTCTTCTTGGAAAATCATGAAGCTGTTCCCAAACAACGCCTTCCTTTCCTCTTAGAGCTTGGTGAGTATCTCTCCTCACTCCACACACTCAGATGAAAGGCCCCAACACCTCCCCTGTCCAGTTGAAGAGGTGAACACAGTGCACACAGCCCTCCCCACCAGGCCCTGCACTTGCTTACTTTCTTTCTTCTTAAGATTTTATTTATTTATTTGAGAGACAGCCAAGTGAGCACGTGAGGGAAGGGGGGAGCAGACTCCCCACTGAGCAGGAAGCTTGCCATGGGGCTCAATCTCACGACCCTGAGACCATGACCTGAGCTGAAACCAAGAGTCAGATGCTCAACCAACTGAGTCACCCAGGCACCCTGGCCCTGCACTTTCTTACCTTTCTTCAGGCAACTCTCTTGCCCAGGCTCAGGTACCCTGACCCTTCCTACCAGGCTCTTTCCTACTCTCTTTGCAATCATTTGTTCATCACTTACTCAACAAATCTCCCTGACTGGTTTTTGGTGTGGCAGGCCTTGTTCCTGGCTACCCCTGCCTGCTTGTGCTTCCTGGTCCAGTAAAGGTTCAGGCTCTGGCAGGAAGCAATGCTAGCCACGCTGGTCCCACTCTCCTCTCCAGAAAGGAGCTGGGCCTCTCCCCCAGGCTAGCAGCACACCCAGGAGGGTGCTCACATCTCTGACCTCTTTCGCAGCTGCCCCCAGTGCCCAGCTCAACACGAGCTAGAGACAGTATTCAGGTGGGTTATCAACAGATGGGGAGACTCCTCCATCAAGGCCCAAGGAAATTCAGAAGTGAAGACAACAAAGGTGCAGGTAACACCCCTGCAGTTGCGGCTGAGTGAAGTCCGGCCCACTGCCAACTACCCGGGGCAACGGCAAAGCCCAGCGCACACAGGATCACCTCCAGTGCACTCACCTTATGCACGCTGCCTACCCCTCAGCAAACTCTGCTGATGAAGCCCTTCCATCTCTCAACCTGCTTGGAGTCTTTTTCCCTGAATGTGAGATGTGATGACCCAGGGGGCAAAGAGGGACACAATCCTGAGAAGCCCAAGATAACTTTCCTTCCAAAGTACTCCCTTCCTGGTCTCAACGCCCTCAAATTCTTACTAAGACTCCTCTCCTTGCCAAGTCATCTTGACAGCCTGTCCTTAATCAGGCATTCCCACACCAGGAATAGTCACGGCCATTAGCAGGGAGCTAGGCAGCACTCGCTCCAAAAGGTGCCAGAAATCTTCCACCTCTGGAGCTGTAGCCCCATGGGGGTATTTGGAGCTGCTGGAAATGTCACAGAAATTCATCAGGAAACGACTACTGATGCACTTCGTTATTGTGGCACTAAAACGGAAATTTTAGTTACAGAGCACCACTATTTAGGTACCACTCATGGTGTCTTTGTCAACTGAGCAGCATAAATTTACATATATTAGGTACCAATAGACATAATTTGCATTTGGGTGTGCTAACTCACATACACATTCTGTTGTCCCTTGGGATTCTGAGAAATTCAATGTTGAAATGGCACCAGTGGTTTTTCTGCCCATGTGACAGCCAGCTGGAAAGATGGAAAGAGACCATTCAGTTGTCATTCACAGATGAACTCTGCTTAGAGGAAGAGCACCATCTACTTTGTCCAGCATAACAGAAATGCACCATCAGCCTCAAGATGGGCTCATTTCTCCTGCAGCCACCCAATCACCTTTCCATAAAGAAAGAGATCTGCAATCAAACATCAAAACAAAGCAATCAAAAGGAATGAGAAAATCATAAAAACAGTGACACAGACTCAAAGACTGGGTGCCACTTAGCTACCACCTAGAATCCCCTTCTCTTCTTAAGGATAACCAAGTGAGTAGGAGGAATGTAAAAAAAGGAAATATGCTATGTAACCAGAATATTCACTATGACACATGACAGAAAGAAACACTTTTAACACTAGAGAAAGATATGATTCTTTCTTTTTTCAAATACCCTTTGAATGAAAGGGTATTTCATTCCAATGATAAATAATTCAAGATTGATGCCTTCTCATGGTTATATGGCCAGAGTACCTCCTGTCACAGACAGGACATAAATTATTCCTTACACTAAAATTTGGGAGCTTTTAAAACCTTTATTTAAAGATTCCCCCCCCAACTTCCCTTAAATTATAATTACACCCACATTTATAATGTCATCTGAGCTTTCTTCTCCAATCTTGCTGCTATTATCTGGTTATTACGAATAAACAGTATCTTTTCCCGGAACAGCTAATACCACTAGTATTAATAGTAACCGTTATTATTAATTCTCTTCTGATGTAATGTGCAAATATTTCTAAAGTATCTGTCCTCTCCAGTCATTTCTAAAGACAGTAACATATAACTAATAGTGCATGTACAAAATTTTCAACCTCTTTTAAAATAAAAAGACAGGGCAATGAGGTTCCTAAGCTTAGGGAATCTATGCATATGCACATGCACTCCTCAATATTATACCCATACATTTTCTTTTTAACTCAAAAGAATGATTATTGAGCAGCTCTCAGCTGCTCAGATGGTTCTGGGTAACAGAAAGATCATTCACAAGGGCTGTAAATCCTTGTTCAAATCTCATGACCACTACCAAACTAAGTATCTTATTTTATGAAGCCATTAAACCTCTGGGAGGCTGTTTGCTCAGCTGCAAAATGGGCATAAGATTTGTCCCATCCAAACTATGGTTTGAAAAAAATTAAGTATAAATAAAAATAAGAGGGTTTTTTTGTTTTTGTTTTTTTAAGAGCTCCTGTTCTCAGGAGTTTGCAGTTTGGATTCAGGAAATAGGAACACAAACACAGGAAACAGGTCCACAGTGTGAATGGTACACTTGTTTTATAAGAGATTAATCATCCAAAGACATTTAGAGAGGGTCTGGGTCCCTGGCACTGCAGGACACGGGAAAACACCAACACTGTCCTCACGGCGAGCACACACCCTTACAACAAAGGGCTAAAGGGTGCAGCCAAGGTGAGGTGCCCAACATTGTAAGAGGTGCAGCTGAAGGAGCCTATTGTGATGAATGGAAATCTCTTTAGCACAGCATGGCTGGAGAAAGACTTAGAAGATAGAGGAGTAGGATTACAGAACCACAGAGGGGAGGAAATCCTCTGCTGTCTGACTGTCCCCAAGACACAGGACTCTCTCAAGCATCCTGCCTTGGTTTGCACATCAAATTCCTCTCCTTTCTCCCTTTGGGCTGGGCTCTGCTGACAATTACCCTGTCCCAGCCCATCCTCCATGCCTCCGTCAGGCCAAGGGGTGCTCAGCCTACAATCTCTCTCTAAACCAAGGCACTTCTCAACCCCAGGCTGAGAGCTGGCCAGGGAGCATCCAGATGGAGAGCATACCCAGGTGATGCCAGGTAAGGGAAGAGCCCGATATATGGATTGCTGACATGTGAGTAGGTGGGAAACAGATTTCTTTGGGTTTTTTCCAGGCTGCCTATAACCTATTCCTTGAGTCTGCCCTTCCACTCAGACATGCCCCCCCCGCCCCGCCCCCGCCCGGTCTAACAGCCCAGTATGAGAAGACAGAAAAGTGAAGCAGGATGACCCCTCCTGCAGTAGCAGGGAGAACCCAGCAGAGGCCAGAGTTCAGAATATCTTTAGCACAGCTTACTCCACCCATCTCCCTTTTACTATTGCCCTTCAACAGGCGGCAGGACACCAAGAAATGAGGCAAAAGGTATTTGGAGGAAAAAAAGCTCAAGAGGGCAGGAGGCAGACCTAAGCGTCCTGTATGGCTAAGGAAGGTGACCCTGCTCCCTTTGTACATACACTGGTGATTACTAGGCATATACGAATGTAGGTATATTATGCGCCTCAGATAAGTAAGTATTGAATGAGTAAGTTCATGGTTGAATAAATTCATGACTGGTCTGTTCTTTTTAAGTGGTCAGTTCCTTAAAGGTAGAGACAAGATTGTATCTCTAATATTTTTGGTGTAATGTTCACTTCTCACATACAGCATTATTACTCTAAATACGTGACCTGCTGCCAGAGATCAAATACTCAACCTCTGAGTCCCTATTGCGTGCAAGGCACTGGGGTAAGACATACATGCGCGAAACAAAGTCCGCCTTCAAGGAGCTCATCTGCTGCCACCTCCTCCCCAGAGTTTCCCTCATCCCCTCCCTGGTACAATCCTTATTTCTCCTTCCCTCTAGCTCATGAATACCTTCAAGGCATGAACTCTGTGGAGCCCAGGGCCTGGTACAGAGCAGATGATCTATGTATTTAATGAAGGAAAAACAAAGGCCTAAACCACCAATCAAACCAACCAACTCTGAGTGATGGCCAAGTCCACAGACAGGTCTGACAAACAGGTGGCCGCTGTTTTACTCCCCTGCAGCTATGTCCCTTCCTTGGATTTCCCACTGCACTATTTCAGACCCCAATGACCACCTTCTTGGGCAGTGGCCAGTGCTTCCCTATTGGGCCCCCTTGCCTTGGGTCCTCCTCACCCTCCCATCCCATGTCAGATTGGTCTTCCTGAAGCCCAGCTCTGTTCATCTCACTCCCTTACTCAAAAGCCTCCTCCCTATAACCCTGGATAGAAAAGGATGCTTCCACAGGTAGCACAGACCTCAACACTGCAGCAAGCAGAGATGTTCAAAATAGGGGCTCATGTAATATGTGGACCACTAGGCTAAACAGCTTTTTTTTTTCCTAAGATTTTATTTATTTATTCAAGAGAGACACACAGAGAGAGGCAGAGACATAGGCAGAAGGAGAAGCAGGCTCCCCGTGGGGAACCCAATCCGGGACTTGATTCCGGGACTCCAAGAGACCATGACCAGAGCCAAAGGTATTCAACCACTAAGCCACCCAGGCATCCCTAGACTAAGCAACTTTTAAGCTCACTACATGCAACATTCTGTCCAGGTTAGGACAGATTCTATACACCGAGAGGTGGGAAAACTTTCTCTATAAACAGCCAGATAGTAAATAAATATTTTAGGCCTAACAAGGCACATATATAGTCTCTGCTGAATAGCCTTTAGATTTTTGGGTTTTTACAACACTTGCTAAACTATGAACTCCATTTTTAGTTTTTTGTTTTGTTTTTTTGCATACAAAAACAAGCTCTGTGCCCCTGAACCCAAATTGCTTTGTTCTAACTTCCACAATGCCTCAAGCTACACCCTGTTGTCCTACTCCTTTGATGAGATTCTTACTCTCAAAGCCTGTGAGCACTGAAGAGGGAAGCAAGGACCACCACCCTCAGCATACAGGAAGCGGCCACATGTGCCGTGCACCAGCACACTCTCTACTGCTGCAGAACACTTTATGCTTTGGCACGTGAGACATCCCAGGTCGGTCCCAGGGATGGACAGACAGATGGATTGATCGACTGATGGATCAAAAGATGGATCAAAGGATAAACAGATAGGTAAGTGGACAGTTGGATAAAAAAGAACCAACAAGTGAGTCAGAGAGTACTGCTTTAAAAATTCAGAGAAGTGGGGTGCCTGGGTGGCTCAATTGGTTAAGCGTCTGCCTTCGGCTTAGGTCATGATCCGGGCGTCCTGGGATCCAGTCGTTCATGGGGCTCCCTGCTCAGCTGGGAGCCTGCTTCTCCCTCTCCCTCTGTCCCTTCCCCCCTGCTTGTGCTCACTCTGTCACTATCTCTCTCAAATACATACATACATAAAATTCAAAGAAGAAAATGGTCCTGATGGACTGGGGATGAGGGGAAGGTTTACAAAAGAAAAGACATGATTAATATACTTTTCAGAGTAGCCCCTGTGGCTTAGTGATTTAGCCTTCAGCCTGGGGTGCGATCCTGGAGACCTGGGATTGAGTCCCACGTCGGGCTCCCTGCATGGAGCCTGCTTCTCCCTCAGCCTGTCTCTACCTGCCTCTGTGTGTGTGTGTGTGTGTGTGTGTCTCATAAATAAAATATTATATATATATATATATATATATATATATACTTTTCAACAAAGAAATTAGGTATTAAGTGGGATGCTTTATAGAGCAGAGATCTTGGTGACTCTTAAAAAGATCTTCCTGTTTCGAAGGATGGCATGAGAATCTTGATTTTGCAAATAAAAAGAAATTTATTTCTAAACACACAGAAAGCCTTTTGAAGGGACAGATACAAAATCACAAAATCAAAAAAATTACCTCACATTCAACACTTTCTTCAAACTGCGTGCTGAGAAACATGTTGGCTGCTGTGGGTTCAAAGACCCACTCCTCATCCCAGGTACGGTCTGATATGAAGGTCCACCATGGAAACTAGTCACTGCAGGCAGGGGGAACTCCAGATTTGGAAGCTACTTCAACCCAAAAAGGAAGTGCCAAAATACTCTGAGGTCAGATAGGAAACCACACGGCTCATTCTCTCCCTCTTCACACTCTTTAATAGCAGACATCTGAGGGCCAAGGGCTGTCCTTACATATGTCCCAGAAACTGATTTCTCCACAGTCCAAACTCCATCCAGGAAGCTACACCAAAGGCCTCACTTGGGCCAACACCACGGAAAGGGGTTGTTCTACATGAATTAATTTCTCAGTAAACTAAAGCTCATCAAAATTACACCACAAAACCCAAAAGCTATTTTCATGCAAATTCTCCTCAGTGGAGGGCCTGCTTCCCTCCACCACAGCAGGGGGCACACATCTGGACCCTTCTTAAACAGGCTCTGCCATAGTGTTATGGCCTCAGGGACAACTTTCTGCAAGAGTCTAATTCCCTTTTCCTCCCTTCCACTGGCCTCAGCGGTTGAGCACTGGTCTCTGCTATTTCTATTTTACTATATGATCTTTTCTAGAACCTTGAGGATGACATGATCCTGACCTACAGAGAAACAAAATGGGCTTCCTAGTAGCTACTTTACTATTAACTGGGGGTTTTTTGTGTACTTCCTGGTTCTAATGCAAGCCCTATGGTCCCCAGCTTTCATTATTCAACCTAATGGTACATTTTCCTTTGGAAAAAACAGTAACTCTCATTTGCTGATACTCTACTCCCTAATCCAAACCAAAATCTGGCAAAGTGTCAGAACCCTGTAACAGCTCACCTTGTATCAGGGGCAGAAACAAAGCCCAGAATGTGACGTTGCAGGCTCTCTGGCTTTGTGCACAGATGCTCAAGGGATGCAAGGTAGTTCATAAATTAAAAGAGCAAATAAAACAGGAGCCCTTAAGAGATTTCATATTAGCTATGACTAAATCAATTTTGTCGTAAGATCAAGCCTCCTTTATTTTGCTCTGACCATGAAGAAAAAAACTGTGCATTTCAACAATTACACTCCTTTCACATTGCCACAGAAGATGATAAATCATTTTTTAAAAGATAGAATAAAGGCAGTTCTGGAAAATGGAGGCAGCATGGCAGGAAAGAAGGCCAACTTTAAACGTCATCACCAAAGCAGCCGCTTACCAGTGGGTCTGCAGAGATGTGGGAGGGCAGGCCTCGGCTGGAAATCCCAAATTAAAGCTTCCCTCTGGAGTCCCTTCTGGCTAGAATATCCTCTTTTAAAAAGAAAACATAAGGCCCTGAGGGTCTGGAAATATAAAGAAGTAGTGAAGGTAAAAGAGAAAGCAACGGAGAAGAAGAGGAGGAGAATGTTAAGCTTTGGACATCACCTAAATTGCAGCGTAAGAAACTTGGTCCCCAAGGAAAAGACAGAGACAGGAGTGTGGAGGAGGGAAGAGGGGAAGATGAAAGAGGCGAAGAGCCATTCTGCCTCCTTCACTGTGGGTTGGCAAACAATCAAGCAGGACCTCTTCCAAATCAAAAGCCTGCGACCTGGCAAGCCACAACCAAGACAAAGAAAAGCTACAGGTTCTGACAGCCCAGCAGTTCCAGTAGTAAACACACCTAATTCCTATTTGCCAAAAAAGAGATTTACAAGGTGAGAAGAAAACCAGGAATCTCAACAATTACCTTTTGTCAAAAAATGAGTGGTCTCCATGGTGAACAAATCAAGATGATGCTTATAGAAAGGAGCAACCAAAAAGCCACATTAACCAGCAAAAACAATGGGTTGTTCAGAATCTGCTGCTGCAGAAACAGACAAGGTCAGTCCCCTGGGCTGTAAACCTCCCAGGTGACTACTAAACATCCAGGCTGAATGAGGCAGATATCTGAAACCCACTTACTAACCCAAGCGAGGTTTTTAACTTACTTTGCAACTAGAGACCAAGCAGGCAGATCTTCCAGTTTCCTTAGTATTTTCAGGGCCCAGATGAGAAGGAACAAAACAAACTAAATATAAGCAATTTTGGCCACAAATACAAACTGTTTTCTTAATCCTAAAGTCAGTCATCCCATAAAGTAATTAAGCCCCTACTCTGTACAACCCACTTGGCATTTAAAGATGATTAAGAATTGATCTAGCAACTAGGCAATACAAAGACATAAAAGACACCCAGATTGTTAAGGAAGAAATAAAACGATCTCTATTTGCAGATATTATCTTAATACAAACAATCCTAAGGAGCACAGACATGCACAACACACATCCATGAAAACTAAGAAGTTCATCAAGACAAACTTCAATATCAATATACAAAAGATCAATAACTTCAAGATCAATATACAAAAGTTAATTATATTTCTGTGCATTAGTAATCAATGATCCAGAAATGAAATTAAGAAAGCAATTCCATTTACAATAGCATCAAAAGAATAAAACACTCAGTAATTAATCTGACAAAAGAAGTGTAAGATTTGTACAGTGAAAACTGCAAAATATTGTTAAAAGAAATTAGAGGCTTAAATAAATGAAAAACATCCCAAGGTAAAGACTAGAAGATGTTAAAAGGAGTTGTTAAGATGTCTATACTTCCAAAATTGATCTGCAGATTGAATGCAACTCCCAACAAAATCCCAGCTGGCCTTTTGGCAAAAATGGACAAGTTGATCCTAAAATTCACATGGTAATGGCAAGGGACCCTGAATAGCCAATTTTGGAAAAGAATAAAGTCAAAGGACTCAGGCTTCCTAATTTCAAAAATTACCATAAGCCTACAGTAATCAAGACTGTGTATTATTACTACCGATTACTAGAATAGAACTCAAGGTCTAGTAATAAACCCATCAAAGAACAAATAATTTTTAAAAAGGGTGCTCAGAGAATTCAATGGAGAAAGAATCCTTTTAAACAAATGGTGTTGGGACAACTGGATATTCACATGCAAAAGAAAGAAGTCAAATCCCTACCTCACATCATATGCAAAAACTAACTCAAAATGTATCAAGGACTTCAATGTAAGGGCTAAAACTATAAAATCCTCTTAAGAAAATATACGTATAAATCTTTGTGACCTTAATTTAGGCAATAGTTTCTTAGATACGACACCAAAAGCATAAACAATGAAAGAAAAAATAGGTATTCTGGACTTTAGTAAAATTAAAAACTCCTGTGCTTCAAATGATACCATCAAGTGGATAAAAAGTTCACAAAATGGGAGAAAGTGTGTGCAAATCACATATTTGTTAAGAGTCTAGTTTCTATAATATATGAAGTAGTCTTACAATTTGACAGTAAAGACAAATATCCCATTTTAAAACTGGGCAAAGGATCTCAAGAGGTATTTCTCTAAAGAAAATATACAAATGGCCATAGGCACATGAGACAATGCTCAGGACCATAAATTATCCATCAGGAAAATTCAAATGAAGCCCATGAGATACCAGTTCATTGCTCGAGGATGGTTATAATCCAAAAAACAACAACAAAAACAAACAGACAATAAAAAGCGTTGACAAGGGTGTGGAGAAATGGGAACCCTGTATGCTGCTGGTGAGAAATGTAAAGTAGTGCAGCCTCTATGAAGAGTAGTCTGGTGGTTCCTCAAAAAGTTCAACATAGGGTTGCCATGTGACCCAGAAATTCCACACCTAGGTATATACCTAAGAGAAAACATGTCTGCTCAAAAACTTGTACAAGAATATTCACAGCAAGGGATCCCTGGGTGGCGCAGCAGTTTGGCGCCTGCCTTTGGCCCAGGGCGCGATCCTGGAGACCCCGGATCGAATCCCACGTCGGGCTCCCGGTGCATGGAGCCTGCTTCTCCCTCTGCCTGTGTCTCTGCCTCTCTCTCTCTCTATGTGACTATCATAAATAAATAAAATAAAAAAAAAGAATATTCACAGCAACATTATTTACTATAGCCAAAAAGTAGAAACAACCCAAATGTTCATCAATCAATGAATGGATAAAGATGTCATAAATCTATACAATGAAGTATTACTCAGTCAGAAAAAGGAATGAAGTATAGACTGAACCTCAAAAATATTATGCCATGTGAAGGAAGCGAAAGACAAAAGGCCATATACTGGATGAATCCCATTACATGAAATGTCTGCAATAAGCAAATCCACAGAGATAGAAAATAAATTAGTGGTTGTCTGATAAAAAGGGAAATCAAGAGTAGCTACTAATGGGTACACGGTGTTTCTTTGATGTGATGAAAATGTTCTGGAATTGGACAGTGGAGGCCACACAACTTTGTGAATAAAAGTAAAAATCAGGGACACTTGGGTGGCTCAGCAGTTGGGTGCCTGCCTTTGGGTCAGGGCATGATCCTGGAGTCCCAGGATGGAGTCCTACCTCAGGCTCCCTGCATGGAGCCTGCTTCTCCCTCTGCCTATGTCTCTACCTCTCTCTCTCTGTGTCTCTCAAGAATAAATAAAATCTTTAAAATTTAAGTTAAATTAAATTAAAAATCAATGAATTAGTTTAAAAAGGTGAATTTTATGGTATGTGAATCCTATCTCAATTTAAAACAACAACAAATAAGCACTCCAGGAAGCCACCGAAAGGTCTTTTTTTAAAAAAACTCAAGTTGGAAATATAATTCAGAAGCTACACTTTCTTTTCAGGACTACAAATTAGTAATTTCCTGTTGACTTTTATTCCCATCATTTTTTCTAGAACCTTTTCAAACCCAATATATGTGATACAAAATCCATGGTCTTTTCAGGCTGGAGAGAGAAGTCAGCGACCATCTAATGCAAACCCCTCATTTTAGACGTTCAGGGTAGTGACTGGCCCAAGATTATATAGCAAAGTGGAGACCAAATTAGAGCTAGAATCACCTCTTCTAACTCTTTGGTGGGTGATCTTTCCACTCTACCATATTAACACAACCCAATCCACAGAGCTTCATAATCAAGGGCAGAGCTTCCAATGAGGAAAATATTGGCTTTCCCCAAACCTAGGGAAAAGCTATGAGAACCTTGATATCAAAAGATCAGTATCTACTTCAAGTTCAGCAGTCCAGATTATTTAATGATCACAAAACCCTGTGATCATATTTTCAGTAACACAACCTGCTTTTCACCAGCAAAACAAAGCACCACAGAAATAGACTCAAGAGACCAAGACATGTAGCAAAGACCTAAGAACTGCTCCAAGGAGAGATGGATGGCAAACAACACTGCCCCACTTGTCCCAAACTTGAACTAGAACTGCACTCAATGACAATTCCAGCTCAAGTACCAACAACCACTCTGCTGACTCCAGTGATCTTCTGGGGAAGGGACTCTTTAAAGGGGGAATGGAAGAGGTGAAGCTTATTTTCACTTATAACCTCTTGGAAAGTAGGAGTATGAATAGCTAAGAGAAAGAGAGTAGAGGAAATGATCAGAAAAAAAGGCAGGTGATTTGTGTTGCAGACAACTGTAGACACGGAATGTTAAGAGCTGGAGAAGCCCTGCAGTTCATCTCATCCTGCTCTTCATTCTACAAATGAGGCCACTGAGGCTGGACCAGAAAACACCAGCCCAAGATCCATGAGCTGGTTAGCAACAGGTCAGGGCTAACAGAGGAATAAATACAGCACAGGACTCAAGACTCCTTGTTCCTCTCAGAATCTCTCCCAAAAAGTCCCCTAACTGGCAAAAGGGAACTGACTCCTGGAGTCTGCCTGGACATGCCACATTTGTGATTCACCCTCCAGTGGCCTTCTCTCAAAACACAGATTTGCTGGGCAGCCCAGGTGGCTCAGTGGTTTAGCACCGCCTTCAGCCCAGGGTGTGATCCTGGAGACCTGGGATCAAGTCCCACGTCAGGCTCCCTGCATGGAGCCTGCTTGTCCTCTGCCTGTGTCTGTGCCTCTCTCTGTCTCTCATGAACAAGTAAATAAATTTTTTTTAAAAATCAACTTTCTAAAAAAAAACAAACAAAACAAAAACCACACAGATTTGCTGACAAAGAAATCTGTATGGGTCTGATCACTGCTGAACTGGCCGTGGAATCCCTTACACACAGCTGTGACAGTATTCTCAGTCCCTTGGCTCCAAGGAAACCAGATCTCTCCGTTTAACTCACTTCAAGGCAGTCAAGGTCACTTAATACACACCTCTCATGCTAAGCACCTCCCCGAGGGGTTAGTGTCTGATGGCCCTATCTGGGCAATCACACATTCTCTAAGTCAGCAACAATGGGAACTGGCCTACAGAATGTCTACAATTATCCACGTGTGCTAAAGAGACCCACAGAGATACCTACAGAGGAACAGAGATGCCAGCAGGAGACATCAGGTGGTTCAAGGACCAAGACAAATAAGGGCCAGGATAGCAGGGCTGATGTCAGCATGGCTGAGAGGACTGGTTCCGTCAACTGCTGGTGTGGGATGGCAGAGCCACAGTCATGTAACTTAACTTGTCTGCGTCCTGACTTCCTCAACTGTAAGATAGAACAGGATCTACCTCAAAGGATCACTGAAAGGACTCAATCATCAATTTAAAACATTGTGTACGTCCTTAATACACAATTAAGGCTCAACTCAAAGAAATGTCAGCTATTGTTGCAGGTAGTTTAAAAAAAATACTAAAATGGGCAGCTGGGGTGGCTCAGTGGTTTAGCGCCGCCTTCAACCCAGGGTGTGATCCTGGAGGCCCAGGATTGAGTTCCACGTCGGGCTCCTTGCACGGAGCCTGCTTCTCCCTCTTCCTGTCTCTCTCTCTCTCTCTCTCTTATGAATAAATAAATAAAATCTTAAAAAAAAAATACTAAGGGCAGCCCCGGTGGCACAGCGGTTTAGTGCCGCCTGCAGCCCAGGGTGTGACCCTGGAGACCCGGGATCAAGTCCTACATCGGGCTCCTTGCATGGAGCCTGCTTCTCCCTCTGCCTGTGTCTCTGCCTCTCTCTCTCTGTGTTTCTCATGAATGAATGAATGAATGAATGAATAAATAAATAAATAAATAAATAAATAAATAAATAAATAAATCTTAAAAAAAAAACTAAAATAAGAATGTGATTTCTTCTGGGAAGCTAAAGAAAGAGGCCTCCAAATCCTGATCACCTTGATAGAATCCTAAAAGACACAGAAATTCATCATTAGAGGGAGCAATCTTCATCAGCCACCTGATTTTACTGACAGCATCTGTGTATAAAATCAAATTGACAAAGCCATCTCCAGGATCAAGTGGAAAGATGACATCATTAGTAACACCGTTAGTAGGACAGGCCTCCTGCCAGGGTGTGAGCAATGCCCTGGGCCACTCGGCTCTGCACGGCTGGGCATGTCAGCAGAGCAGCGAAGCCAAGGAAGAGAAACCATTTCTGCAGCACAAGGACAGAGAGGAAGCAGAACAGCAAGGGCTTCCCAGAAGCTACTCCCCAACACTAAGGGGAGGGGGTCCTGCTGGCCATGCAGCCATCAACACTGAGGGCCTTCTCTGGCCCAGGTTATATACAGGCAATTGACTGCTAAAAGGGCAGACTCTTGTGTTGAAATGCCTGAGTTTGGGGATCCCTGGGTGGCGCAGCGGTTTGGCGCCTGCCTTTGGCCCAGGGCGCGATCCTGGAGACCCGGGATCGAATCCCACATCGGGCTCCCGGTGCATGGAGCCTGCTTCTCCCTCTGCCTGTGTCTCTGCCTCTCTCTCTCTCTGTGTGGCTATAATAAATAAATAAATAAATAAATACATACATACATACATACATACAATGCCTGAGTTTGAATCCTGCTCCTACCGCTTCCTAGTTTTGTGATCCTGGCAAAGTGGCTGAGGTCCTCTGAACCGTGTAGGGTTTTCATAATAATGAAACAAGGTAATAGCATATAGAGAGAACTTAAAGCATGTCGGGCACATGGTGAGCACCTCATAAAGGCTAGAAAGACAAGAGGGAAAAAGAAGTGACCAACTAACACTCCAGCACACTGTGGATATCCCAAACACATTCCTACAACAGCAGCATCATTTCAATGTAATCTCACCAAAAACAAGATTCTGGGAAGTTTCCCTTAAAATTAAAACTCTGGGCAGAAGGTCCTGAAAACGTACTACAGCTTCACAAACAAGCCTGCCATACAGAGTCAAGGATAGTGAGTAACATGCTAGCAAAACAGGAAGGGTAAAAACAGGAGGACTGGCTTGCAGAGAGGCAGCCCTGCTCAGGGTCCTAAGTACAGGATTCAGAGATGCATTCACCGTTCTGCTGAACTCCAAGGCATGGGTAAGTGCGTGAATGAACTGATGGGACTGTATGAGAGGCTGCCAAACCCTGACCCTGAAAAAATGCAGAGAGCACCATGGCTGCCAAACCACAACTGGCAGCTCTACCCACCACCCCAGTTCCTCCAAACATCTTTACCACTTGATCATTTTAACACCAGCTTTGGGTATAATACTTCTCAGCTAGATCCTAAGAACCAACTCACGACAATGACAGTATAATAACTGCAAAGCCTTTTTAAAGAGCATTGTTACAGAGTCAATCACTCACTCCAAAATCAATGAACTGAAAGAATCTTACCACCAAGCCTAGAATTCTTTGTCTGAATTCAAAGGGTCCATAAACCTGGATTGGAAGAAAGAATCACACCTGTATTTCATTAGTCCCTTACTGAAATTTAGTATTTTCTTCATTTATGAATGTAAGACACCATAGTAATATTAGCAGCATCTGTGACTCCAATAAAAGGTATGTTAATATAACTTCAGAGTTTGAAATATCTCACGGTATTGCTTATACTCATTGGCACCTCAAAATTATTTATTATCAGACCCACTGCCAACTGTTGATATTTAATGTCTTAGTAAAATAGCATATATTGGTATGACAGATTTTTCAAATATTTTGCTAACTGTATTTTAATATATTTCGTTACCTTTCACTTCCTCTGTACTGTATCTGATGCACTAAAACATCTTTCTGAATAAGGTCCACCACCTTCCTCAGAATGTCAGAGGGGTCCATGGCACAAGTAAGGCTATAAAAATAAACTATAATTGCACAAAAAAGATGAGAGTATAAGTGGTTCCTAGGGAAGGAGCTAGCCCTGTCCACTTTTATAGCCCTGGCACCTGGCAGAGACAACATACTGGTAGGTGCCCATGACAGACATTTATAAACCAATAAACTCAACAAAACCAAATACAAATAAAAAATATAGCCCAAGTGTTCCAGTTCTAGTTAATGGCCCATTTATTCCAACATCATTCATATGATAAAATGATAATGGTACACAAGTGCCTGGAAGGGTCCTGGCAACTGCTTTAAGGCCATACAACATGTGAAAGCATAAGCAAAGGAGGCAGGATAGTGACGAGGTAAACTCAGCACCTCTCTTTAGTAGGGAAAGAGGAGTGTTTGGGGAGCTTAATCAGGGACAGGATCTCAGGCATCTGACCCAGACATAAAAGTGTCACCAGCTAACCCCTGCCTAGAAACAGCAGAGGAGAGAAGCAAACATGTCCCTCCTGCCCAGGTCTCCATCGCTGGATCTCAGTCTGCTGTGAAACAAAATAAATATTCAGGATCGGTCCTAACAGAAGTTCTAGAACTAGTGAGGCTGTGCAGCACACAGTTGGCTTTGAGGTGATACAAAGCAGCAGCAGAGAGCTTCAGCTCCACTACACAGGCACCGGAGGTCCCTTCTCCAGTCCCCTGGGTGAACCGGGCTTGACTGCCGCCTCGTGGGGCAGGGCCTCAGTTCTGCTCGCCTCTCCCCAGCACCCCAACACCATCTTCACCAGACGGCTCCTCTGCCCCCACTAAAGGTCAAGACCCTCTTGTCTGGATGGCCCCAAGTCTCCCGCTCTCCTCTCTTGCCTTGCTAGAACAATTTCCGTGACATCTGTAAAATGTAAATCAGATCATGTTCTTCCCTGCTCAAACCCACTGATAGCTTCCCAACTCATCAGAGTTAGGTCCAATCCTCTCCCAAGACCACAGAGGCCCGTGTGACCTGCCCGCCCCCATCCTGCCCACCTTGCCCACCTCCTTCTTCCTGTCCTTAAATACCCTAGCCCATTGCCATCTTCTGGCCTCTTCCACGCTGTTCTTCCATTCCAACTCTTCCCTGGCTTCTTCACTGCATTCTGGGTTCTGCTCTACTGTCACCTCTGCAGAGAGACCTTTCCTGATCTGTCTCCCAATCTAGTTCTAGGCAACTTTTCTTATCGCTTATCACTTACCAATACCTGATGTTGCACTAGATGATTATCTCTTTACTGAAGGGATCACCAACCCCAACTGGGGAGAAGCTCTCAAAAATGCCAGCACTCCAGGCCTCACCCAAACCAGTAAATCAGAGTCCCAGGGAGTGGATCAGGCATTTGTGTTTCTACAAAATCCCCCAGGGCCAAGTGATTCTAATGCGCAGCCAGGATTCACACTCCTAGAACAGTGCTTCTCAAACTTTAATATGCATATAATGCACCTGGGGATGATATTAAACTGTAGACTCAGTTTCAGTAGGTCTAAGGTGGGATCTAAGATTCTGCGGTTCTGACAAGCTGCCAGGTGGTGCCAAAGCTGCTGGTCAGTGGACCCCACTTTGAGTTGCAAGGGTCTAAAACAGCACTGCCCAACAGAACTTTCCACAGGGATAAAAATGTTCTAAATCTATACCATCCAAAACATACGTGGCTACTGAGCACTTGAACGTTAGCTAGTACAGTGGAGAAACTGAATTTTTAATCTTAGACTACCATGTGAGTACAGGACTAGAAGGCATATGCTCCATGAGGAAAGGCAGCAATGCCTAGAAACGTGGAGGGTAAGAGAAGAATTAAGATCCCTCCAAATTCTTGGCCTGAGCAGCCCTCTGTAGGTTGGACACTATGAAAATCTGATCAGAGGCCTAGTTGGCCACCACCTCAGGAGTGGATCAATATTTATCTAAAGCAGGGAGGCAGACACAGAAGACTTTTGAGACTTCAGTGGCTAACAAGCATGTGGAACCCACAAATGACTACCTTGCCCTCACGATGCAATCACACATCACTACACAAAGCCCTCCTAACCACAGCCCCAGGTACACCTGACCGCTGCCATCCTTGGGCATCTGTGGTTCTGGATGATCTTAGAGCCGCAGCGCTCACACTGACTTGGTTTATTGCACGGATTTGTTTATAGGATGCCTATCTCTCCCACTCAAGCTGTAGCTTCTTTCAAAGACAGAACTTACTCCACTTGGTATTCTATTCCCGCCACTTAGCACACAACAGGACTCAATAAAAACTGCATGACCGAGCCTGGAATCTACCAGGAGTACCATTAGTGGTTTTACTGTTAATCACAAGAAAGAGGGAAACTGAATTGTGGGAAGGCGGGGTGGGGGGTGGGGGGGGACTTACATAACAAGAGAAGATCATTTCCTCCTTAAATGACTCAAAAATTTCCAAGCACATCAGTCCAGATTTCAGAACACAGCATAAATAAGGTGGTCTTGTGTGACCACAGAACCTCATTTCCAAAAACACAAATGCGTGGCCAAAAAGATGATGTTGTTCTGACAACAAATCCAAGATCTGTTCGTCTGGGATTTGGAAGAGGCCTGTTCATAAAGAGCTAAGATTCCAAAACACACTCTTGCCTAAAAGGCACATGGGCCAGGTTCCCAACTGCTGGGAGGGACATCTGGCCCCAAGGACAGCAAGGCCCCTTGGGAATTGGTGTAGCCCAGATGCTCATTTTACCCCTGCAGTCAGAACCCTGTGCTTGTGACAGCAATGAGATTTCCAAGGTAACCAAGGACAACAGAGTAGAGAATTATGGCCCCGGAAGGAAGTAGATTAAATTTTAATACTTGCGAGTCGACATCAAATTTATTTTTAAAACTACGTATCTAACAAAGCCACCAGATAAGCAAGACAGAAAGGATGGTGCTCTATGGGAGGGTTTAACTATAAACATGAATATTCCAAGTATGTAGACAATTTTTTCCTATTTTGAGAATACTTCAAAGTTCCTAGAGACTCAAAGAAATGGAGACAGAAATAACACCCCCCCCAAAAAAGGGGGGGGGGAGAAGCTCATTTTTCAGAGTTATGCCACAACTACTTATTTTTTCCCGTTATTTCCAAAAACACAGATTCCATCTAGTGGTTGAGCAGCAGACTTTGCTAAAACTGTGCACAATAATTACTTTACCCAGAGAAAGTGATCACCAGGCAAATATTTTAAAACATAGCTATGTGCTGACCTGCTGCCAAGACAACAAACTGGTTAAAAAAGAAAATAAGCAAAAAAAAAAAAAAAAAAAAAAAGCATGGGTTAACAGATACATGGTTTTTTATTCCCTTAACTCATTCTACGATTCATCCATTTCTCCCACTCTTCCTACTCAACCCCCATGTAAATCCCATCTTGATGCCAAAGCCCTCACCACTTTCCATGTATTAACTATAATATCATCTGTTAAGCAGTTAGCATTTACTCAACCAGTTGTCTGTCAGGTATCTCCCTGTGGATTATCTCAGTAAGCCCTCCCCATAACCCTCTGAAGTAGAAAAGTATTGTTATCCAGAATTTAGTGCTGAGTAAAGTGAGAAAAGGGGTATCTCAGCCAAGTGCACACAACTGGCAACTGGAAGAGTCTGAACTTGAACCCAGATCTATCTCACAAATGAGGGATTCAGAGAAATCGGTATTTTTCTTTTTTTTTAAGAATTCAGCATTATTAAAAGTAACAAAACAGGGGTGCCTGGCTGACTCAGTGAAGCAGGTGTGACTCTTGATCTCAGGGTCGTAAGTTCAAGCCCCATGTTGGGTGTAGAAATGACTTAAAAATAATATTTTAAAAAAGTCATGGAAAACAGCAACATTTCTGAAAATAGCACAGAGCCAAATTCAATTCCAGCTCTTCAACTTCCTAGGCTCTATAGCCTTGAACAAATTATCCTGAGACTCAATTTCCTCACATATAAAGCCAGGATGAGAAAGACATGTCAGAGATGTGATGTTCATAGTATAGGGCAGGGACCCATAGTATAGGATAGGATATTCATAGTCGGCAGGGACTACTCATAGTCTAGCTACAGGTGCGTGTTATCAAAAAAGTACAGTGCAGTTGCAAGACGATTTTTATCTAATTTGCTAATTCTATGACTCATTTATTTAAACACAGGGCCAAGAGCTTGCAAATTTTAAATTCATTTTATTTCTGTTAAATGAGTGACAAGTCACAACACCCACTGTTTCACTCCAGTATGAAAAGTAGATGCTTGTTGAAAACCAAAATGTGGATTCATCAAGTTTTGGTAATGGGAATGAACATTCGAGTGAAGAAAAAAGCATTATTTAAAGGCATCCACAGTGATTTCTCAGAGAGTAAACACCTTCAAAATCCAGTTATCCCATAAATCCAAACTCACAAACTTCATCATCATAGTATGGATAGTGGCTTTGCTTAAAGCTTAAAGTGAAGACAGCCCCATAACGATTTCAAGTTTTTCATTTTTGAGAGTTTAACCAATTTGTGTGCTTTGATGGCAACACAGAGCAAGTCTGCAGTTTAATAAAATGACCAAATCCAGGCTCTTTTTAATCTGCTCAGTAACTGAGCTCTTGGGTAATCCCCTGCACAGCATACCAAAAAAAAAAAAAAGAAAAAAAAAAAAAGCCTTGGAATAACACTGCAAACTAAAATTAATCAGAGGAAGGGTATGCCAATTTTAACAGCAATTCCTATTTGCTAGCTTCCCAGCATCTGCCAGCGTTAATAATATTTGACAAAGCGCGGTGGGTAAAAGAAACAGAACTTTACACGCAATCAAGCCTTCTTTAAGGCATAGAGTACAAAGCTTCCTTCTCCAAAGAAATATTTGGCTACTTCTTTGGTTGCAGTCCTTCCATAGATGTTATTAATGGTGTATTCTCAAAACTTCATGAAAACGTTCCCCTTGCTTTTCAACCAGTACTTCTGGAAAAACTTCTTTGGGTCATCCCCATCTGCCTCCTTTGAAACCATCTTTTTAAAGCCTTGCTGACACAAGTAGAATTAAGTGATGTGGGATTACAGAACTCACTACAAAAGATTTACACGGAGCTCTCCTCCACCAAAAAAAAAAAAAAAAAGAGAGAGAGAGAGAGAGAAGGAAGGAGGGAGGATGGGAGGATGCCCTAGCTATACTTAAACATTTAGAACGCTGAGTCTATAACTTTTGAGTTAGCCTATTATTGACTGTTTATGCCTACAAAGAAAAAAAAATCCCATTAAGGGAAACATTCTGGATCCCCCCCACCCCAAACAGTTCCTAACAGCAGATGCTTTGTTGAAGTGGGGGAAAAAAAAAAAAAAACAACCTAATGGCATCACTTAATTAATACCTCGGTGGTGACCTTCCCTCACTCACTCTAGCCCAATCATCTTCTAATACAATCCCTACAATACACCATTTTAAGGCTGGAACCTGACGTTCTGGCCAAGAGAAACGTAATCGCCGATTCTGCACCTGCACACGTGTGGCTCGTAAACCAGTTACCTATTATGAGCCAGGCAGGGTGCTAAGCACCTTACGCACAGGGTCTCTAACCCTCGTAATAACCCGGGAAAGGATGCATCCCTAGTCCCGTTTGCTAGGTAAGGAAAATGAGGGGCAGAGAGGTGAGGAGCCGCCCCCACCCCACACAGCCAAGCGGGGCCCTGGACTCCCAAACTCGGCCCTTCCCCGCGGGCTGCTCTGATCGTCAACCGAGGCTCGTCCATTCCGAAGCGTTCTCCCCTCAGGAGGTGGAGGGGCTCACCCGTTAGCACGAGGCGCGATGACTTTGCACCTTGGAAGCACTTGACTAAAATCAGGCCCTTGTGCAGGAGGATGGGGAGGGCGGCGATGAGGGTGGGGTCCCAGCAGGTGAGACACACACACAGACGGGGGCGGGCGGGGGGGGGGGGCTCTCCAAGGGCTTCGGGTCCGAAGCGCCGGCTCAGCGCCCAGCTCCCCGCACCGGGCTCCCGGGCGCGGCTGCGGGACGCGCTGAGGCCTTCCCGGCGGAGGCGTGCACCCCGTTCCCGGGCGGCCGGGGTCCCGACGCCCCCCAGGGCCCGGCCGAGGCGGTGCGCGCTGCAGCGGGGCTCGGAGCTCCGGGCTGCGCCCCCGCGGGGCCGGCTGCGGGCAGGGGCTCCTCCCCCACAAGCAGCGGGAGGTGGGCGCCCGGGGAAGGCGGGCCCCGGGGTCCCGCGAAGTCGGCCGCGCCGCGGGGGCAGTGAGCGCGGAGGGGGGGCTCGGAGAGGCCCGAGGTGGCCGTCAGCCGTCTCCCCGCAGCCACCTCCACGGAACAAAGGGCTTCTGTGTCGGGCCCGGCCGCGGCGGATTCCGAGGGAAAGAAACTTTTCCCGGGCGGCGGGCGGCGGCGGCGGCGGGCGGGGCGCGGGGCCACCTGAGGCCGGAGCCGCCGCCCCCGCCGCCCCCGCCCGCCCGGCGCCGCTCACCTCCTCGATGGCCGCCACCGTGTTCCGGCACTGCGCCGTGCGCGTGGTGAAGCTCGAGGCCGTGGGCGCCTTGTAGTCCTCATGGGTCTCCGCCACGAATTCCGACACGGAGATCTGGTCCGGCATCGCCTCGGCGCGCGGGCGCGGGGAGCCGCCGCCTCAGCCGCCGCGCGGGCTCCGACCGGCCGCTCGGACGCCGCCGCCGCCGCCGCCGCGCCCGCAGCTCGCCCGGCCCGCGGACAAAGGGAAGCGCCGGGGCGCGGGAGCCGCCGCCGCCTCAGCCGCCTCAGCCGCCTCAACCGCCTCAGCCGCCTCAACCGCCTCAGCCGCCGCACGGCGCGGGTCGGCCGCCCGCGGGGCCCGGCGGCGGGAGCAGGGGCGGCGCGTGCAGCCCCGCGCAGCTCGGGCCCGGCCGCTCCGCCCGCCGCGCCGAGGGCTCCGCCGCCTGCCCTCCCCGAGCCTCGGACCCGAGGCGGACGCGCAGAGCCGGCGGGAACTGCCCGCCACCCAGCCGCGGGCCCCGAGCGCCTCCCGCGGAGAGAGGGGCGGGTCCGGGCCGGGGGCGGCGGCCGGCGAGCGCGGGGCGGGGCGGGGCGGGGCGGGGCGGGGCGGGGCGGCGCGGAGGGCCGGGCCACCAATGGGCGCGCTCGCCGCCGCCGCCGCCGCCGGGAAGCCGAGCCCGCAGGAAGGAAGGCGGCGCGCGCCCCGGCCCCCGAGCCGCCCGCCCGCCGCCGCCGCCGCCGCCGCATTGTCTCGGCGTTCGAGGCCCCGCGCTGCGGTTCGAGGGCGCGCCCCGCGGGCCCAGAGGGGAAGGCGGGGGCCGCGTCGCAGCCTCCCCCGCCCGGACCCGACCCCCTCCCCGGGGGGCGCTCACCCCGGGCCGCCGGGAGCGCCGGTGCGGGCGGCGGAGAAAGGACGAGGAGCCCGCCCCCTGCCGGACGCTGCGCCCCGGGGTGGGTGCCCCCGAGCTCGACGTGCAGCCCCCAGGCCCCCAGCCTCGCGGGGCGCGCCAAGCGAGGCTTGCTTGCTTTACGGAGAGAGCAGCGGGCCCGGGGGCACGGGGCGAAGCGCACCCCCACCCCCACCCCGCGGCGGCCTCGGGGTCCAGACTTGGGTCCTGCCCCCCCCCCCCCACAAGCGCTCCCGGGCCCCGCGCGGGTGTCCCCGTCGCGTCTCCCGCGCTCGCAGGAGCCTGGATCGCTCCGCCCAGTTGGGAGTAGTTTTAGGGTCCTCGCCCAGGACCCGCCCCGGGAGGGTAACTGGGTGCCCCGAGGCGCGGGGAGCCCCCGAGAAGAGCTCTTTTTCCTACGGTGGCAGAGGGGAGCGTGCGACAATGGCAGGCAAACCTCGTTCGGAACTGGTCCAGTGCAGAGTTTGAGTTAGGGACGCCTGGGTGGCTCCAAGGTTGAGCGGCTGCCTTTGGCTCGGGGTCTTGGGATCGAGTCCCGCGTCGGGCTCCCTGCACGGAGCCTGCTTCTCCGTCTGCCT
Source organism: Canis aureus (assembly GCF_053574225.1). Taxonomy (NCBI): domain Eukaryota; kingdom Metazoa; phylum Chordata; class Mammalia; order Carnivora; family Canidae; genus Canis; species Canis aureus. Next base: position 58,713,669 of record NC_135622.1, read on the forward strand.
GTGTCTCTGCCTCTCTCTCTCTCTGTCTCTCATGAATAAATAAATCTTAAAAAAAAAAAAAAAAGGAGTAGGGCAGCCTGGGTGGCTCATCGATTTAGCGACGCCTTCAGCCCAGGGCCTGATCCTAGAGACCTGCGATAGAGTCCCACGTCGGGCTCCCTGCGTGGAGCCTGCTTCTCCCTCTCTCTGTCTCTGCCTCTGTGTGTGTGTGTGTGTGTGTCTCTCGTGAATAAATAAAATCTTTTTTTAAAAAATTTGAATTAGTACAGATTTTCATGTGTCAGCTCTTAAACTTTTAATAGTGTTTTTTAAAAAAAACCGAGAAGCTCTAAAGACACTCCTCAAACACAATCACACCCTATATAACTCTACACCAGGCCTGTGGCATGGTTTCTGTAGCTGCCAGCCATAAAACCAAGAGAAACTTTACAAAAACCTTTTGTGCATCTTGAAAAGGAGGAAGTGTGAGAGACGCTGGAAATTCAATATGTCAGACAAAGCAGTCTCCTGACAAAGCTGCAGGACAGTGGACCAGTCAAACAATCTTTTTAAAGCTCCCGTGTAAGAATTTGCTATATGACATGGCAGCTTGGGTCAGACGTTATGTATGGCCTTTGGTATTTTAGTAGCCTCGCCTGTGAAATTTAGCTCTCCGAAATAGCTGTGTTAAGTAGATGGCTTTTATTACTGCACTAAGCAATGGGAACAAATTTCGAAAATGTAGCATCTCTGCTTCTGTCTTTTATGTGCTTTCACTCTTTTGGCGTCTTTGGTGGGTTTCCTCTATATGCAGCTTTGTACCATCCGAGTCCTGTACATGTTTTTATCAATACATCCTCCCTTACGCCACGGCAACGCTGTATTCCTCCCAGCTAGTTTTCCAGCTACAGCTTTTGCTGTGGACGCCAGGGAATATTCTGGATAATTTTTCAAGTCTTGACTTTGAGAGGACTAGTATCTACCAGGCTGTGAGAGTTTAAGAGGAGGAAGTAGTATTTTTCCTTGGCATCTAGTCCGGCATTAACCAGACCCATCAAGACTTCCTTTACCAGGACAAAGTTGAGCGTGGCATTCTTCTCTGCTCTCTTTTTATCGGCAACTTCTGTTCTTGTGTCCTGTGGTTTAATATAGCTCTTCGGGTATCTTTACAGGAACCTTTAGTAGCCTCAGAAATAAATTTGCAAAGCAGCAGTGCATCATGCAGGTGTATGGGAGGGCTGGTGGGAGGCAAGTAATTACCAAGTCCACTGGTGGTGCAAAGAGGTCATCTTGAACGTGGCTCAAGAAAATATGACACACAACACACACACACACACACACACACCCATTTTTTAGTACACGAAGGGAAGAACTTGCTGATAATATCATTAAAGACCTGCATTCCTGGGCACCTGGGTGGCTCAGTGGTTGAGCATCTGCCTTCGGCTCAGGTTGTGATCCCGGGGTCCTGGGATCGAGTCCCACATCCGGCTCCCCATGGGGAGCCTGCTTCTCCCTCTGCCTGTGTCTCTGCCTCTCTCTGTGTGTGTCTCATGAATAAATAAATAAAATATTTAAAAATAAAAAAGTCCTGCATTCCCTTAACAAGAACTTTAACATCTAAATAGCCCTGAAAACATAGTTTCAAAAATAAGTTTCAGTCATAAAACTGACCTGAAATGAACTGACATGAAGCTATTTTATAGTCTTGTTTATCCCACTTCATATGAATATTTATGCTTTGCTGCAAAATATAAATGTGCATAATTATGGACTATTGCCCCAGACCCTACTGGGGGTGACTCAGAATATCCAGTGTGTGTGCTGTATTACCATTCTAAAACTGAAAAACTCTGAATTCCACACACATCTGGCCCCAAGGATTTCAGATAAGAGGTTGTAGGCTTGTATTACTTAAAAAAGAAAAAAAGGGGATGCCTGGGTGGCTCAGTGGTTGAGCTTCTTCCTTTGGCTCAGGTCGTGATCCCGGGGTCATGAGATCTAGTACAGCATTGGGTTCCCTGCAGGGAGCCTGCTCCTCCCTCTGCCTATGCCTCTGCCTCTCTCTGGGTCTCTCATGAATAAATAAATAAAATCTTAAAAAAAAGAAAAAAGGGAAAAAAAGAAAAAGATGGTGTTACACACTTCTCATTTCCAGGGAAGAGGAAAGAAACTCTCAAAAATGACATTTTCAGCAGCCCACTGGGACTGGCCAACAGCCCATTTTCCAAAGGGATTTTCTGCTCCACGAGTTTTCAAGAACCTGGGATTTTTCACTCTCAGGTCAAGGTGTAAAATAAGTTCTTAACTCTGAAATGTATTTGAGGGTTGGCTGGTTTAATACAAGACTTATCCAGTTCGCTTGCTATTAATTTGTGAACAATTACTCTTAGAATGAATAGATCTTGGCTTTAAAAGAATTATGGTAAACAGTGTAATGAAAAAAGGGGCAGGGGAAACCTACAACAACCCCAGTGTTAGAACATGTAAATATAACCAAAAGTTTCTCTTCTACAGCTTAACAACATTCTCCACCCCCACCCCACCCCCACCTCCAGTGTTAGCAAAGGGGCACATTTATCCTAAAGTGAGACAGGTTTGAATACATTTACCACAATGATCTTGCCCTTGAGAGGGAAAAAATTAGCATACAGAAACTCTTTTACAAGTGAGAACTTAGGCTTTGGCATCAGCTTTGCTCTTCTGTGATTTGGTTAAGTAAATTAACCTCTTTGTACTCAGTTCATTTGTAAAATGAAAACAGCTGGACGAGCTAATTCCGAAGGTTCTTCCTGCATTGGTACCGATTCCATGATCCATGTTTTATGTTAGTTTGGGCCCAAGAGGGAATACAAGCCCTTGCTACAAGGGCTGTATTATTACTGAGAATCTAATCATTGGTCCTAGACATTTGAGAATGAGCATGTTTTAGAGGATGTTTCAAACTAATTTTTGAGAATGTTGTCATTTTGTTACGTTGGTAAGTTGAGATGACAAACTGATTTATTCATAGCTCACTTTGCATTAAGATACTTGAGGTGTGTTCATATATATATATATATTTTTAACAAAGCAGTTTCTCTAGGGGACACTCTGCTGAACTACAAGAGACAGTTCTAGAAAAATGAGGCAGGGATCCCTGGGTGGCGCAGCGGTTTGGCGCCTGCCTTTGGCCCTGGGCGCGATCCTGGAGACCCAGGATCGAATCCCACATCGGGCTCCTGGTGCATGGAGCCTGCTTCTCCCTCTGCCTGTGTCTCTGCCCCTCTCTCTGTGACTATCATAAATAAATTTTAAAAAAAATTTTTAGAAAAAGAAAAATGAGGCATAATCTGCACTGTGCCGCAGTCAGCTAGAGCTGATTCCAGAGAATTGACAGATTGTCAGAAATTTTGTGAATTGTCGATTACCCCCATGTGGTGGAAAGACTATTCCAACAGTGTGCTACTGTACATCTCTTGCCAGTTCCATGCCCTGGTGGCTTGAAACTGTCCGTTGGTGGGAATATTTATGAATGCTAAAAACCAAGGTTTTATTGTTGTGTTGATTGTCTAAACTTAATAAAGCGGTAGAGAAACATTAATAACGTAGATTAAAAGTGTGTCATGAAAAAAAATAAATAAAAAAATAAAAGTGTGTCATGTCTGTAACCTTTCTGTTGTGAATCGTGAAAATATTTGAGGTGATGTTCTTCTAGGATTTGCAGACTGTCATACGATTCAGCCAAGAGGTTGCTCACATGTCACTGACAGATGAGTGAAGCTACAGCATACATCTTTATGGCTTCACTTCTGTCTCTTTTATTAACATGGACAAAAATATCAACCAACATTCATGTCGGAACTACACTCATTTGTCAATGACATGAGCAACTTCTTCGCTGAACTGGATAATAATCAAGCATTTATTCATAGTCATAATGTCAAATCATGGGTGAGTTGCAAATCCTGAGTGGCCATGAATACAAGAGTTGAACAAAAAGAAATGAAAGCATTCTGGGAGAATCAATTAGCTGTATGGAACTTATAAGAAAGAATATTGTATAATTTGGTGTTATTTATAAATTAGGTGCTACATATCCTTTATATCAGTGAAATTTAAAATAAATGTATGTATACACACATTTTTTTCCCCCTGAGAGCAGGTTGTTAAACATTTACCAGCTGCTGGGTATAATTGTATCTTCCGTGCCAGGAGGCAGAGCATTAGACCTTCCCACCCTGAGTCATGCTTATGGGATAAAGCCCGTGTGGGACAAAACCTCGATAAATTGGACTTCACAGGCAAAGGCAACTTGTGTTAATAAAAATTATCTTAGGGTAATTAAGAAAATGCCATTTGTTGTTTTCAAGTACTTAGAACAACACAATTAAGTGCCAACAGAGGGTGTGGTCTGTTTTAATGAAAAAGCGAAGAAAGTTTAATTAGCACTCTGTATGTAAATAGATTTTGCCAAAGCATTTAAAGAGTGCTTGCATTAATTTATTTCCAGCAAATCAGTGGCTTCCCTCTCAATTTAGCTCCATTCTCAGGCCTCCTAGGATGCCCTCAGGTGGCACAGATTCTCATTTGTGCCTCATCTGAACACCCTAGCCCTTCACTGAACAGCTCTATCGGTTCACTTTTGGCCACAGAATAAAGCTGAAACTCCTTACTCACACACAATCTGTGCCAGGCTTTTCCCCAGCCTCCTCCACCATTATCTTCTCTCAGCCTTGCTCTCACTCGGGGTCCCCAAACTATGGCCCTCGGGACAGAGATGATCCGCAGCCTGCTTTTCTACTGTCTTCGAGCTTACAATGGTTTTGACATTTTCCAGTAGGAGAAAAAATCAAAAGAAGAATAGTTTGTGACACAAGAAAATGATATGCATCTCAAATGTGAGCGCTGATAAAGTTTTATTGGCACACAACCACACCCATTCACTTACAGATTCTCTGTGGTGTGTGGTGTGTGGTGACGGAGTTGAGTAGTTGCAACAGACCCCGGAAGGCCCACATACCTAAAATGTTTAGGTATAATATGGTCCTTTACAGAAGGAGTTTGCTCACCCCATCTTAACTGCACTAAATTTCTCATTTTTCCCAACTCAGAGAGACCTTTTGAGATAAGTGGAGTGAACACGACTGCCTTTAATCTCATTTTCCCAGAGGGCAAGTCCTAGCTTCCCTGCTGCTCCAGCCTCATCCTCAGCCACTTACCCACTTTCCCCTCCTAAGCCCTGTAACCCACACCTGGGCCACACCTCTCTCTCATTGTTCGCTGAGTTCATTATTTCCTCACCACAAGACCTGAGCCTGGAGACTCTTCCTCTTGTCCATCTGCCAAACTCCTGACCATCCTTCAGGATCAAACCCAACCCTTCTTTTTTTTTTAATTTATTTTTTATTGGTGTTCAATTTGCCAACATATAGAATAACATCCAGTGCTCATCCCATCAAGTGCCCCCCTCCGTGACCATCACCCCGTCACCCCCACCCCCCGCCCACCTCCCTTTCCACTACCCCTTGTTCGTTTCCCAGAGTTAGGAGTCTTTCATGTTCTGTCTCCCTTTCTGATATTTCCCACTCATTTTTTCTTCTTTCCCCTTTATTCCCTTTCACTATTTTTTATATTCCCCAAATGAATGAGAACATATCATGTTTGTCCTTTTCCGATTGACTTATTTCACTGCTGGGGACTTACCCCAAAGATACAGATGCAATGAAACTCCGGGACACCTGCACCCTGATGTTTATAGCAGCAATGTCCACAATTACCAAACTGTGAAAGGAGCCTCAGTATCCATCAAAAGATGAATGGATAAAGAAGATGTGGTTTATGTATACAATGGAATATTACTCAGCCATTAGAAACAACAAATACCCACCATTTGCTTCAACGTGGGTGGAACTGGAGGGTATTATGCTGAGTGAAACCCAACCCTTCTTTCCACGAAGCCTCTTCTAAACATTTGAGACCGAGGGGCGCCTGGCTGGCTGAGTCAGTAAAGCATGCGATGGAGTCCTGAGTTCAAGTCCCCGTGGGGCATGAAGCCTACTTTAAAAATGACCAAACAAATATTCTAGGCCAATTCAACTATCTCCTCCTCTGCTTCCATGGTGCTTTAGACCTGTCTCTGGTGCTTTTGTTAAGGAAATGGAATGGCACGCCAGGCTCTGCACCTTAGAACACTGTAAAAGACCTCTTCTGTCCCTCCTCCCTCCTGTGCTCACCCTCCTTCCCATTCTCTTTGGTGTGTGAAGCAATTGGGTTGGCCAAATAATGAGTCGGACAAGATGGGCACACTCATTTCAACTGAATGGATAAGTCTCTACTTTACTCTAGAAAAAAAAATGCTTTGCTCCCCCAAAGCTCTGGACGCTTCCATTAGAGAAACGTTATCATGACTAGCACGTTATTTTTCTCATCTCACTGTGGTTACCAGACTAAACTCCTGGAGGAGACGGGATGTCTTTGTGCCTCTAGTTCCAAAACACCAGGCAGGCACACAGTAGGTGCTCAGTAAGTGTTAACAGAACTGAAATGCATGCAAGTGCTTCTCTTTCAGCGTACAGAATGAGAGAAGACAGAGCAGTTCAACATCCAGAAAATCCACAGATTTGAGAGGTAGGAAGGCAAATGAGCTTTTCCTATGATGGGGCCTTCGCAATGGCTCAGGTGTTCTGAGATATAAGGGAAATCTGGCATTGGATGGTGGAGAAGAGAGGATTGCTGGATGACCCGCCCCTTCAGAGACCGAAATGTACAGTTTTCTTCCCTTAATATGGGAAGACTTACCATGTTGAGGATGGTTTCAAGATGACAGTGGTATGACATCATCACACGTGGCATCCCCTCAATCCTTGCTGCTCCATCTGCGGTCCCCAGATCAGCATCATCAGCATCTTTTGGACGCCTGGGGGAAGTGCAGAACCCAGACCTAGTGAATCAGAGTGTCTGCACGTTAACAAGACACCCAGGTAATTTGTTTGCATTTTAAAATTTGAGAAGGAATTTTCTAGCATACATAAAGGGTACACACTACCTGGCTTTCCCATCCTGCCAGAGACCCAATATTCCAATTATGTAAACTGTACTGTACTAAAGGGACTTGATAAAACCCAAAGAATTAAGGTTCTTTCCAATCTTGAGATTTATTTATTATTTATTTATTTATTTATTTATTTATTTATTTATTTATTCATGAGAGATGCAAAGAGAGAGGCAGAGACATAGGCAGAGGGAGAAGCAGGCTCCATCAAGATGCGGGACTTGATCCCAGGACCCCGGAATCATGACCTGAGCCAAAGGCAGCTTCTTAAACACTGAGCCACCCATGTGCCCTCAACCTGAGATTTATGAAGGTTTCTTTCGGTTCTGAGGCGCCATGCTATAATGCACTGTCTAGGTGCTGCTCTACTACATTGCCCAGTAACTCCACTAATATTTACCAATAGCCTACTATATGCCTGACACTGTCCCCAAAACTAAGATGTAGCAGTGAACAAGCCAGAGAAGGTCACCTGTTATCAAACTTAGACTCTAGCAGAGACAGACAAGACAGATAATACATAAATAAAAGAGTTTCATGTGAGTCCCCCTTGAAAGAAATGCAACAGGGTGATGTAATAAAGGGGATCTAGGATGGATGAGAAGTTACTACTTTAGAGAGGGCAATCAGGAAAGACTTCAGGCAGGAAGCAGCTTTTGAACTGGGTCTGGAAGGAAGAGAAGGGGCAGCTGAATGTAAATTACAGAGGAGCAAACAACAAAGGAACAGCAAGAGCAAAGTCCCTAAAGCATGAACTAGGTAGATATTTAGACAAAGGTCAAAGCAGCTGGGATGTTGTGAGCAAGAAAGATAACGTAAGACGATGCCGGAGAGGTGGACGGAGCGAGATCACACAGGCTAACCTGTGACTTTCCTACATGCAGGAGCCTGGCAGAGTTTGCTTTATACTTTTAAAAAGATCACTTTGGCTGCTCCTGGAAAACTGACTGCAGAGGGTCAAGTGGAGAGGCAACACAGGTGGATGAAACACTAATTAGCAACATAGACATTGGACTTCATCAAAATTAAAGACTTTTGTGCTTCAAAGGATGCATCAAGAAAGTAAAGAAAACCCCCAGATGGTGGGACAATATTTTCAAATATCTGATAAAGGGACTTGTACCTAGAATATAGAAAGAACTCTTATAACTCAATAATAGGAGACAAACCAATGGAAGAATGGAGAGAGAATATCAATAGGCATTTCTTCAGAGGAGATCTACAAATGGCCATAAAGCACATGAAAAGATGCTCAATAGAATTAGTCAGCAGGGAAATGCAAATCAAACCACAATACAATACTACTTCAAACTCGCTAGTATGGCTGTAATAAAAAAGACAATAACAATGTTGGTAAAGAGGTAGAGAAACCAGACCCTCGTATACCGCTGGCAAGAATGGGGAATGGCGTAGCTGTGAGGGAAAGCAGTCTACTAGCTCCTCAAAGGTTTGAACACCGAGTTACTATATGACAAGCAATTCCGCATCTAGGTATGTATACACCCAAAGGAGAAGAGAGCACATGTCCACATAAAAACTTGTTCACAGAGGTGGACTGCGGCATTACTCGTAATAGCCTAAAGGTAGAAACAACTCAAATGTCCAACAGTGTAACTTAGTGTGAACTCAGCAAAATGTGGTAAATTCATGTACTGTGTGTTAGTTTGCTAGGGCTGCCATGACAAACTGTGTGGCTTATTGTCTCACACTTCTGGAGGCTACAAATCTTGGAATCAAGGTGTTGTTGGCAAGGTCGGCACCTTTGAGGACCTAAGGGGAGAATCTGTTCCATGCCTCTTTCTGAGTTTCTGGTGGTTGGTAGCAACCTTTGGCATTCCTGGGCAAATGGCGGTCATCTCTGTTGTGTTCATGTGGTGTTCATCCTGTGTGCACGTCTCTGCGGCCAAATCTCCCCTTTGTATAAGGGCGTTGATCACCCTGGAGTCAGGACCCACCTACTCGATATGGCTATATGATGTATAGGACCTCCAGTCTGATTGCTTATATGTGCAGTGTTCCTATTTCCAAATAAAGTCACATTCTGATCTGCCAAGGGTTAGGATTTCGAGAGACGAATTTTGGAGGGACCCAATTCAATCCATACAACAGTAGAATATCATTCACCTACAAAAAGGGATGAAATACCGATGTAGGCTACGATAGGGATGGACCTTGAAAACATTAACCAGGGACACCTGCATGACTAAGTGGTTGAGCATCTGCCTTTGGCTCAGGGCAAAGGACCCTGGGATCGAGTCCCACATCAGGCTCTCCACAGGAAGTCTGCTTCTCCCTCTGACTATGTGTCTGCCTCCCTCTGTGTGACTCTAATGAATAAATAAATAAAATCCTTTTTAAAAAAGGATATGGAGGGCAGCCCGGGGGGCTCAGCAGTTTTGCGCTGGCTTCGGCCCAGGGCATGACCCTGGAGACCCAGGATTGAGTCGGGCGTCAGGCTCCCTGCATGGAGCCTGCTTCTCCCTCTGCCTACGTCTCTGTCTCTCTCTCCTCTCCGTGTTTCTCATGAATAAATAAATAAAAATCTTTAAAAAAAAAAAAAAGGATATGGGGGTTCTTTTTTGGTGATGAAAATATTCTAAAATTTATTGTGACGGGTGCTCAACTCTGAATACACTTAAAATTATGGAATTGTATACTTCCAGTGGTTAAATAGTAGGGTATGTTAATTATATCTTGATAAAGCTGTTACCAAAAGAAAACAAATTAGTGTTATAAAAAATGTTAAAGACAAAAAAAAAAAGTGTGCCTTCTAGGCTTTGGAATTCAAAGTTCAAAATCTGGCCCTGCAACCTTCTGTTACCTTGAGCAATTTTCTCAAAGAGCCTTAGATCCATTGGAAAGGTGTAGATGGGGAAGGGACAGACGGCCACATACCTAGCAGGGTTGTCATGAGAATTGGAGACTATCTCAATAAAATACCTGACACAGGGGATCCCTGGGTGGCTCAGCGGTTTAGCGCCTGCCTTTGGCCCAGGGCGCGATCCTGGAGTCCCGGGATCGAGTCCCACGTCGGGCTCCCGGCATGGAGCCTGCTTCTCCCTCCTCCTGTGTCTCTGCCTCTCTCTCTCTCTCTCTCTCTTTCTCTCTCTGTATATCATAAATAAATAAATAAATCTTAAAAAAAATACCTGACACATACAGTTGCTCAATAAAAGATATTGTTCGGGGCACCTGGGTAGCTCAGTGGTTAAACGTCTGCCTTCAGCTCAGGTCGTGATCCCGGGGTCCTGGGATCGAGACCCGAAGCATGATGGAGTCTGCTTCTCCCTCTGCCTATGTCTCTCTCTGCCTCTCTCTGTGTGTCTTTAATGAATAAATAAATAAAATCTTTTTAAAAAATTAAAGATATTGTTAGTTGTACTCTTGAAAGCCGATTGTGAGTCCATCACAGATCAATCTTTCTTTGGGTTACTTATTTTTTTTAACTGGTCAGAGAAGGGCTATTTCATGCCTCTCAGGAAGCAAACTCCCAAAATGGAGCCCAAACTTTAGAAGATACCTATCCTCTCATATTATTCATGCCACCGGAGGACCCAACTCTACGCTGCTTTTTCTGCCTCTGACATCTCTTCCTAACTTTTGTTTTTATTCCTGGAGCTGATAATTGAAGCTGTCAGAGATGGCTCTTGAGGCTCCTTATTTCATTGACGGATTCCAGCTGGGACCTCTAGAGCATGTTGCTGAGTAGGAGAAAGAGAGAGGAGGCCTCTCAGGAAGGAGCCCACACTCAAGGCAGTGGGGGTTTGAGCGTCTGGCTGGTTATTCAATCTGTGCCAGGAGGGTTTCTCAGCACATGCATCTGAAGGGACAGGCCTGAGTCAGCAGGAGTCTGAAGAGCACAGTGAATCCAGCAAGACACCTGGAGACTTAAGTCGCTGAAATGAAATTAGAGTAGACAGTGATTCCTGCCACAGGCCTAAGCATTTCCTGATGCTTTCAAGGGAAGATGAGAATCAGACATCGCTCTGGTCGGGAGTCCGACATCTCCATCAAATGCTGGGAGCCCCCAAGGTAAAATAATATTGAGAGGCTCAATTCAGAGCAGTGCAGTGGTGTCCACGGATGGCATCCTGTGTGCCAGGCACTGCGCCGGACTCTAGAGACATGGGGACACCTGGGTTCGCACGCAGGAACCAACAAGGCCCTTCAGAGAGGCGCTCCTCAGGAGCTCAAGGTCGCAGAGAAACATGGCCTGAGCCGTGCCGGAGCACCAATGACTTGGCAGCATGTGATCAGAGTATGAAGTGCTGATAAAACCTGCTCCCAAATTACATTTTCTTCTAACTCTCTAGATGGTCTACTTTATTGCATCCTGCCGCTGTGCCCCAAACAGGTCCTGCCCAAATAAGTCCTATGGTTATGAGTCATAATCCGAGCAGCAGCAGCCTCATTATAGAACAGCTTATTCAGGAATGATCTCCTCCTGAACTTTGAGGAGATGAAGATGGTTGGTAGGTAAACCCCCTCACCTCTGAACCCCGTTCTGAGGATTTCTTTTCTTCTTCCAGGGCTCTTCTCCCTGCTGCCCCCATGCCCAGCACAGGCCTCTCCTAGTACCAGACTCCTGTGGTGGGCCAGGCCCCCATGATCTCCTCTCCATTGTGGTCACTGCTCACCTGTTGGGGGTGTGGTGGGAATGACCATGAGGGCGGGACCACCCCCTCCACCTGCGACCCCTGGCTTGAAACATTGCCACTCTTCACTTGTATAACTGAGAATTTCCAGGCACCCTTGTTAAAATCCAGGTTCCAGACGGCTGTACCATAAACCTACCAGGTCAGTCTTCAGGGGAGGGACCTAGACATCTGGATTTTTAATATATGCCTCAGGAGATTTTGGATAAAGCCAGTTTTGGGGAGCAAAACTAAGACTTTTGGGCTTCTTGGCAAGCATATGCCTCTGTTGGGGCAAATCCTAGAGGCAGATGAGTTAGTCCCCTTCCATTACAGCATTAATTCCTCAGCTCCCTGGGGAACCATTTACAAATTATGATCTGAGAGCAAAATGTTCCCTAGGGATCCGAAAGTGCCTAATACTCATTCTGAAAGTGCTGGCCTAACTGCCCTCCAGGGAATGGTTGGTTTGCCCACAGGATTTGGAGCTGTGGACATTTCCTGCCTCGATGCAGACGTAATAACCCCTCCTTGTCATAAGAGACCTAGTCATGGCTTTAAACAGAAACTTCGGTTTCTCAGTTCGGCGGCATTCCCTAAGTCTTTGTGACTGAATGTGTGATTCTTCTTGGAAAGGGTTTGTGAGCTATTTTCTCAGGCCTTTGAACTTGACTGGGGAGCAGCATTCGGTGAGCTGCTCTGAGCAGCCTCAGGGGGCAGGTATCAGAGGGACAGGGGCAGACTGCCTCTGGGTTTAGAGTGGCCCCCTTTTCCTCTAAGAGTTCCTTTCCCAGTTGTTTCTAACAAGAGCTACACCCTGGTTGCATGTGCCCCTGTGTCCCCTTCCTTCCTCTCCTTGACTCTCCCCGCCGGTTTGAGGTTCTCAGCCAAAGTTGACCTCACTTGCTGACTCCACATCGCATTTTGGTGAGTCCCAGTTACAGATGCCAAGAAGTGAGCCGTGATGTTTGCTCAGGCCCTGTTCAAATTTTCCATAAGGCTCTGAGCATAATAACTCAGCCCGGACTCCCTGCCTCCACTGGGGTCCTGTCCTGAACCTTCCCTGGGCACTGCCCTGAATGTGGCAAGAAGTGCCCCCACACACACACAGGGGGTTGGGCCTGTGCAAATGGCCGGTGGGCACACTGGGTCAGGCAGCCGTTGTGCTGGAGACAGGACACAGCAGAGGAATGACCTAGGAATTTGATGGCAGTGCACCAGCTGATCAATGCCTCCTTTGTGCCTTGCTCTGTAATATGACACAGCAGCGCAGCCTCGAGCTTGTAGAAGCAAAGAACACATCTTATGGACTTTGAATCAGATGGAAAGGTGCTGATATTATAACCAAATAGGACTGACTCACTCACTGGGGTTACAGATTGAACAAAGGTTCTCACACTCCTTGAATCTAAGAGTCCCTGGCATAGCAAAAGACAGATAACTGTTGCTTCCTTGCTCAGAAAGGCTGACCAGAAGCAGTAGGAAAGATGGTTTTCCTTGGTGGAGGCCCCAGGGATTGACGACCCAAAGTAAATAGATAATTTGCTTCATGGTCCTACTGATTTAATTTGTTCTTTTTCCTCAGCCCGCTGTCCAAACAGAAATGGTGGCACCATCCTAAATCCTTCTCCATATCCCACAAAACCAGTCACCAGATTCTGATATTTCAACTTATAAAAAGTCACATAGATGCCCCCCGCCCCAATTCTCCTCCACATCCCTCATCGATCCAGGTTCTCACCCTTTGAGCATTAAGAATGCAGCTTCATTAATGAGTCCTTGTATCTCCAGCCCAGACAACCTTCCAATCTGTCCTATTTCCACCAATGCCAGAGTTATCTTTCTGAAAGTGATCCTTTAAAAATGCAAATCCAGTTACAGTGCTTGCTTAAAAGTCTCCCAAAGGCTCCCCAGAGTCTGTGGACAAAATCCAAATGCCTTAGTGAGCTACATAGGGTCCTTCACAGGGTACACTGCCTAACTGTTCAGTCTTGTTTCTCTTCGAGCCTCACCTGGCCCTTGCATTCATTTGCTGTGTTCCTGTTACATGTCAGATCCTGAGCGAGGCTCTGAGGATCCAGTGATGAGCAAGATAGTCAAAGTTTCCCTGGAGCTGGCAAGGGGAAGACAAACTTCAAACAAGAAGGTATAATCAACTTTGGAGGGCACTAAGCTAGGGCAGGTGCCAAGGGACATCACCTAGCCTTGGGTACATCCCCTGAGCCAAAGGAATTAGGGAGCAGTGGTGAACATGAATTGGAAATTGGAGGTGAGAGACGGTACGTAGAGGTTCAAAGATGAGAGAGCTTCGTGTTTTCAAGCAACTGAAGGAAATGTGGCCTTCAAGCTATGAGCGAGAGAGAGCTGTGAGGTGAACAGGAGCCTGGTCCTATAGGAGAGCTTAGAAGATTGCATATTAAGGACTTTGTGACTTTACCTGGGGTTAACAGAGAGCCACAGACCCATATTTTTAGCAGATCTGCATTTTTTAAAAAAGATTTTATTTATTTATTCATGAAAGACAGAGAGAGAGAGAGAGGCAGAGACACAGGCAGAGGGAGAAGCAGGCTCCCTGCGGGGAGCCTGATGTGGGACTCAATCCCAGGATCCTGGGATCACACTCTGAGCCAAAGGCAGACACCCAACCACTGAGTCACTCAGTCATCCCTAACAGATTTGCATTTTTGACAGATCCCCAGCTGCAGTCTGGGGAATGGGTTGGACCACTTATAGATCCCCAAATTGCTGTGCATTTCTGCATAGCTGTGCCTTTGCACAAACATTTTCGTCTAGCTAGGAGGCCCTTCTGATTTCATCTACTTAGTGAGTTCCTTCCATGTTTCAAAACTCAGCTCGGAATCCTTAAAATTCCCAGCCCTGGTCCCGCTGGACCCACCTCCACCTTTGCTCCCACGATATATTGTTCAGCATTCTATTAGTCTTGTTCACATCATATGCCAGTCCCCATTACTGGGCTACAAGTTGATAAAGGGAATCCAGTCTGTGTTCTACTGTTTCATACCCCCTAAGGGCTAGCACTTAGTTGTTGCTTTAAACACATTCGGTTTAAGCCTCCGACTCCTGATTCCGGCTTGGGTCACGATCTTGGGGTTGTGAGATTGAGCCCCATGTCAGGCTCCGAGCTGAGTACGGAGCCTGCTTAAGCTTCTATCTGCCCCTCCCTCTCTCCCTCCCTCTCCAATAAATAAGTAAATAAATAAATAATAAAATAATAAAATAAAAGTAAAAATATTTTTAAAATGTTCCTTGAATGGATGATTTTTTTAAAAGAATTTAGTTATTCATGAGAAGCACAGAGAGGCAGAGACATAGAGGGAGGGAGAAACAGGCTCCCCACAAGGAGCCCCATGTGGGACTTGATCCCCTGACCCAGGATCATGCTCTGAGCCGAAGGCAGACACCACCCAGGCGTCCCGATGGATGAATTTATGCCAGGGGCAAGAGAATACTGAAAAGCTGAGATTCAAGACTTCTGTGACTCCCTCCATAGTCTGTCTCTCGGCTGGAGGGGCCCCATTCCCCCTAGACCCAGAAGCCACACAAGGGTTTACCATCCCTGAAGACTTTTCTGTTCCACACAAAGTACATTTCAGCAAGCGGGCTCCTGAAGGAATGGGGAACTCTAGTGTCGCCTTCCAATCTTTTATGATGGTGGAAATCCTTAACTTTGTACCCAAGTTGCTTAAACTTAGAAGTCTGGTCAGGAAGTCTGAATTTTATTTTCATTGAAGTGGCCCAGGGCAGGTAAATAACTCGGGTGTCACATCAAACTGCATGTTTATTAAGCTTTTGGGGGAGGGGAGCAGATGGCAATAGTGTCTTGAGGAAGGGGCTCCCTTTCTAACCACACAAATGGCTCTATATGGGCTTGAGAAACTAGGAGTGTGTCTTTAGTGAAGATGTTAGAAACTTGCTTTAGTTGATTTTTGTTTATATGTGGCTTCTAGCAGTGTTTAGTTGGGATTAATTGATGTAAAGAAGAATGGGCTTGCCTTTTTGGAAAGGGTCTTCACATCAGCGGGGCAGACATGTTTCGTTTACATCATCTGCCCTTCAGTGGGGACTAGGGCTCTGGAATCTCTCAGATTCTTTGTTGAAGTTATAAGCTGTTCATTCATTAATTTAATCCTTTTTTCATTCATCCAACATATTAATGGAGCCCAATTTGCCATTTGGGGCCCAATTTGCCATTTTGGGGCCCAATTTGCCATTTGCTTTACACAAGTTATGTTCTTGCAAAGTCCTTATTACACAGGTATGTCATTCCCATTGCACAGTTTATGGACTAAATAGGAAAGGTGAAGTCCTGTGTGAAGAGCCACATGTTTAGGACACGCTAGAGCTGGGCCCTCTCTCTCCAGTGACTTAGACTCTTCCAGGGTTGACAAAACATGTAGAGAAATGCCCATGATCTGCAATAGGAAGTGACAAGTGACCTCCATAGTGGTGCTTACAATGTTTCTGGGAGTACGACAAAAGACCATTTCTGATTGCCAAGATATGAGAGGGCTTCCTGGAGGAGGTGGCACTGGAATTGGACTTGATAGGATTTGGATATGTAGAAAGAGGATAAGCCCTCCCTCTCTCTACAGTCCTGCAACGGTGGTTCTTCTTCTTCTTCTTCTTCTTCTTCTTCTTCTTCTTCTTCTTCTTCTTTTTAAATTTTACTTATTCATCAGAGACACACACACACAGAGGCAGAGATACTGGCAGAGGGAGAAGCAGGATCCCTCTGGGGAGTCTGATGCGGGACTTGATCCCAGGACCCTGGGATCAGGCCCTGAGCCAAAGGCAGCTGCTTGACCATTGAGCCACCCAGATGTCCCTGCAATGATGGTTCTAAAAGCTAGAGCTTTAATAAGTCTTAGAAGGATGCAAATGTTAGGGAATGGTTAAAAACGAAAGGCAGAGAAGCCAGATCTAATTATTCGAGAATCTCTCTTGGCACAGGTCTGGGAGGAAGCATATAAAAAGTCTTGGTCCCTGCCCCAGTGGCCAGCAATTTAAGAGGCAGACAAGTGGCCACACACTCTCCAAGCACACATGAGGTAGGAGGGCATCGAATTAGCAGAGCAGCATCCAGGAGCCAAGGCAATGTTTGATTTTATCTTCATAGGCAATAAAATGTGAAGCATACTCTCTGGCAGCAATCAGAAAGGCAGATTGCTGGCTTTTTGTGATTCTCTGGAGTCTTAGAGCGTGTCAGTTAGCACAGCAGTTCTCGCAACAGAGAGATACCTTGTGTCGGGGCCAATTGAGTGTGCAAGATGAGTGTGGCGGGAGGCTGGGGCTTGTGACACAGCGCTCGGCCTTCAAGCTGTCCTGCCTCTTCTGAAATACGTTCAATTAGAGAGCTCATCTGCTGTGCATTCCAGAGCTCTCGTGGGAAACGACTGCTCGATCTCGCTGTCGTTAGGTGCGTGTTTTACATGACACCAATTATGATAATGTTTCTAACGTGGAGACAACATTGTGACGAGTGCCGTTTTAGCGCCTGGTGTATCTAGACCGTGGGGCGAGTTCCCTGCAAGTCAAACAAGTCAAATGTGTTGTGCTTTCAAGAACACTGCTCACACAGGATCACTTTTAAGTTTTATTTCATCGCCATCTGTTGAATCAGGTTTGACATGTGAATTAAATAATCATCACCGTAGATCCTGATGGCTTCTCTTCATCTCAAATAACCTCTTGCCATCGAGAGTTCTATGAAACAAAATGACGTCACTCTCATTGGATGCTGGATGTGTGTTCTTTCTCATTTAGGGATTCTGCAGTCCGTAAGGATGTGGGCTCCTGTATTGCAGATGGGGAAATTGGCTTTGGGAAGTGGTTTCCAGGGGTGCCCAAGTCGGGAGGGGGGCTCAGTGCACTTGGGTCACCTGTCTCCGACACCCATGCTCTCCCATGTTCCCAGGGCCTTTGCGTGAACAATCATCTCTAAGTCAGACTCAGGGATCTGGTGCAGAGGTGACCTCCCCCACTTCCACCCAGGCGGTAAGACAGGAGCACCAGTGATAAGGCAATTGTCCCTTTAAGCCTCTAGAATTATGTGGCAAGTCATTAAAACTAAACCAACGCAAAATCACACCTTCCCTGCCACAAAAGGAAAAAAAAAAAACCAAAAACCTCATGAATCAGAAGGGAGAGCAGCCACCTGTCTTCTATTTATCTGCAGAAGGAACATGTCACAATATGTTTGGGTACATACCCTTGAGGAAGGCACTTCTGAGTCTCCACCAAACCATCCACCGCATCCCCTGCCTGGAATGGGGATCGGGCCCCTGGAGCTCTTACTTCTCTCAGAAAAGAAGCTAGAAGGGACGCCTGGGTGGCTCAGTGGTTGAGCATCTGCCTTTGGCTCAGGTCGTGATCCCTGCTCGTGGGATGGAGTCCCGCATCGGGTTCCCCACAGGGAGCCTGCTTCTCCCTCTGCCCATGACTGCTTCTCTCTCTGTGTGTCTCTCATGAATAACGAAATAATCTTAAAAAAAAAAAAAAGAAAGAAAGAAAGAAAAGGAGCTAGGAGAGGGGAAGGCGCTCTGCAGCCCAGCCCCCCAGCCCCACTTCCCATTCTCTCATTTCTGGTCCCACCATGTCAAGGAGAGACTATCTTGGTGGAACACTAAAGGTGAGTCAAAAGAATCTGAATATCACACGGCTGCTTCTCTGAACTGGCTACGGAAGTGCACAACCCACCCTGGGCCTGTTCCAGCCCTTGGATATCACATCTGTTCTGAGATCCTAGGTAGACAGGGAACCAGCCGAGAAATGTGCTCTTAGCTGGTATAGGGGACAGAGATTTGGTCCCTTTTTGCTTCCCCGGCTGTTCAAAGTTCTAGGTTTTAACTGCCCAGAACCCAGATCACTTAGCAAGTCACAAACTAGAGGAAATAGGCCTGTAGGGGCATGAGGGCAGCTTGGGGGCTTGTGGCAGAGCCATCTGGGGCCCTCGTGACCTTGGGATGCTCCCATGGCAGGGGGAAGGCTGGTCCTGGCCCGTGGCCCCCGACGGGGTCAGGCTCTTGCTGCAGGACAGCCTGGCTCAGAGGCGGCATCGGAGCCTGCCAAGGTCTCTGCCAAGGACCTGCTAATAGCTCCCATCTATCATCCGGGGAAGCGATTTCTGGGGCTAGATAATCGACTTCTGTTCGTTGTGACGGATGAGGTTTTGACGCGCCTGGGCCCGCACCTGTCTCTTTCATTAGTGACAGGCTCTGCCTTGGGAGGGCAGGTCTGTGGGAGACGGGGAATGGGTGTTCTCACTTTCACCCCAGCGCAGGGGTCAAGCTGAGATCTGGTGTCATTATTACTGTCCCTTTAGGTCCCAAGTCCCTGTTGTCTTTGCCTTTATAGTTATGCAAGAAATACTGAGGTTCTGATCGAAAGAGTTAATAACTGCTTACATTCATAGTTTGTACTACTCTTCCACAGTTTCTCTGGTTTATTTATTATATATATATATTATTTTTTAAAGATTTTATTTATTTATTTGAGAGAGAGAGAGAGAGAGCACACGAGAGGGAGCACAAGCAGGAGGAGGGGCAGAGGGAGAGGGAGAAGCAGATGCCCGCTCTGAGCAGGGAGCCCAGTGGGGGACTCGATCCCAGGACCCCAGGATCATGACCTGAGCCAAAGGCAGATGCTCGACCACCTGAGCCACCCGGGTGCCCCTCTATGTTTCCATAATAGCACTAACACCCTCTCATATGTGGCACAGTCCAGTGACATTTCCCTCGTCTCCCTGTGAGGCAGGCAAAGTAAGGAAGGTGCTCTTCTCCCCCCTGAGACTCAGAGACATTAAGTGGCTGGCTCGGGGTCACAGAGCAGAGATGGGGCAGGGCCAGGACTCCAGTTCCTGCCCTCTGGTTGTGAAGTGCCATCCCGCCCTGGTCGGCTGGTTTCAAGGCAGCCCCTTCTTGTCCCTGCTCTGGTGGGGGTCCCCCCACCTCACAGCTGGGGCTCTGGCAGCTGCTGAAGGGCACCCCCACATCATCCGCTCCATCTAGGACACCGCACACGGGTTCAAACTAGTTGGGCCTCCCCGCAGCACCACCTTGCTGCCATCCTGAACATGTGCTTGGGTGAACAAGCACCCAGCACAGTGTTTTACCCATAACCTGCCATCGGCATTATTGGCTGAATGAAAGCACCGGTGTGCTCCTCAGGGCGGGGGGCATGCTGTGTTTACCGGGGACCCCATGAGCCAGCACAGGGGACAGGGTGGCTGCCCAGCCATGTTTGTGCCACACGATAAGCAAGAGGTGGCTTGTCCGCTCACTTTCAAAGGCTCCCTCTCCCTATCAAGTTAGTGTTCAAATGGCTTTGCCTGGCATTCATTATACATCTTTCTTTATTTCTTTTTTAAATTTTTCCTATTTATTCATGAGAAGCACAGACATAGGCAGAGGGAGATGCAGGCTCCCGGCAAAGAGCCTGACGAGGGACTCGATCCCAGGACCCCGGGATCGCGCCCTGAGCCGAAGGCAGACGCTTGACCACCTGAGCCACCCAGGAGCCCCTCAATATACTTTTATAAGATATTTCTGTATTAGAGATTACAAACGCACTTGCAAAGAATTTAAGCATAAAAAAGGGAATTTATTGGCTTGTATGACCAGAGATCTATCAAGAACAGGATCAGGCTACTTAAGGCAAGATCTGGAAGGCCGGCAAGGAAGCTGAGGTGCAGAGATGATGGGGGATGGGAAGGGGGTTGGGGTAACCTTCGTCGTAGGTGCTTGCAGCAAACTCTGGAGTCTGGGTCTTCACGCAGTCCCCGGACATCGTCTGCACATGCAGGACCATTCAAAGCAGCTTCGCTGGTAACGTCCTGTGGGGTGTAAGGACTAAAGGCCCCTCAAGCCGGGGGTGGGAGTGGAGGGAGGTGCTTGGAAATGACATACCGGAGGTAGAATTAAGAGCTTCTATCCAGTAAGATGGTCATTTTTAGGTAATAGCCTCACCTGAGTGAAAATTAAAATTGCTTTCTTCCCATCGAGAACATCAGGGTTCTTGCTGTGGGCCTCAGTTCTTCCTCTGGATCTCTGTGAGAATGAGAGGAGTCACTGCACGCAGACCCTGGTTGGCACACAGTAAGCGCTATCTAAATGTGCTCTTATCTCTGGACGATTATTACATCATGCTGCCGAAAATGATTTGCACCCAGAAAAACAACATTCTAGAAAAACAGGAAGTCTCTTTTCAAATGGAACCTCAGGAAGACTAACAGCCCTGGGAAAGCTGGTGTTGCCTTCCCCGCCTCGGTCAGTATGTCCCTCACCAGTGGGTCCAGGCCCAGGACAAGGCCCTAGCAGGGAAGGTCACCCGAGAGCTTCGCCGGGTCTGTCCTTCGTGGCCTAAATTAGATGGTCTGATGGCTGTTTGGAAAAATGCACCACATTCTTTATGAATTTTCCCCATCAAAACACGTCTGTTTCGTTCTCTTTTAAAGGGCATTCATGAGTCATGCGGCAGGAACAAAGAAACTTCAGTCTGAAACTTCCATGGGGGAAGCAGTTTAAACAGTGTGGGCTCACAAGGTTTTCTGAAATCTGAAAACATGCCTTGGAGGTGCCCTCAAGCACCTGATAGCAGCTGTTCTCTCTTGACAGCTGGATTCTAAATGTAAACATTATTTGTCTGAACGCGTTGGAGTCATTTGCATGCAGATGTCGACAGCTATATGACAGGGCGGACCGGGAAGCAGCTAGAAAACACTTTCTGCTCCCTGTCGGCTAGAGCCCGGGGTGCGTTCCTACAGGGGCTCATCGCCTCACAGAGGTGAGGACCTCAAGAGCCAGGCCAGCATCCTTTCTCTTTGTGGGGACAGCTCCCCAACTCTCCAACCCAATCTTCGGGCCATCAGTGTGAAGTGAAGATGCAGAAGGCCAAGGGCGGGGGGTGAGGGGGAGCAGGAGTGAAGTCCTGCCACCTGGAGCCCAGGCCCAGACATCCAGACACCCAGCACCCGCACCCCAGCCTGTGTGTGCAAACACCCCTCTCTCAGCAACCTGCACACCTGAGCCCACCTGCCCTCACCCAGGTGCACGTTGGTGGCGGAGTGAGGTGGTCTGTGATTCAGGTACAGGCCACCCCTTATTCAGTGACTTGCACCCCGAGTTTTATCAGCTTCTTACAGGGGATAATAACGCAACAACTTCCCCTCATGGGGCGGGGTGAGGACTCAACGGTGTCATGCACTCGAAGTGCTGTCCCAGCGTCTGGCACAGGTAAGCCCTGGGCACATGTTGCAGGTTGTTCAGTCAGCAAGTCCCCCATAGCCTTCCCTGGTTATTACGCTGGATTCCAACGGGCCTCCCGTTCCTGCTGTGGCCCCAGCCCCATCCGCCCCCAACTCAGTCCTGAGTTAGCGCCTTCCACTCACGTATGGGGCTCTAGTCTCCTTCCTAAACCCTCGGTGGGATCCTACTGCTTCAGGACACACACAGGAGCTTCTAAGCCTGGTTCCCAATGCCCGGGATGGCCTGTCTCCTCCCTCCCTCCCACCTTCCTTCTCTCCCTCATTCACTCATTCACTCACTCACCCATTCACTCACTCATTCACTCACTCACACTCATTCACTTATTCAATCTCTCATTCACTTATTTACTCACTCATTCACTCACCTACTCATTCATATTCTCACTCAATCATTCCACCACCCATTCATTCACTCATTTATTCACTCACTCACCCATTCACTCACTCATTCACTCACTCACTCATTCACTCAGTCACTTGCTCACTCATTCACTCGCTCACACTCTCATTCACTAATTCATTCTCTCATTCACTTATTTACTCATTCACTCATTCACTCACTCATTCATACTCTCATTCAGTCATTCCCCCACTCATCCATTCCCTCATTTATTTACTCACTCACACTCTCACTCATTCATCCACTCATACTCTCACTCAGTCACTCACCACGTAAATACTGCAAGCTTAGTGTGTTCCAGGCTCAGTGCTGGCCCCAGGCAAAGTCCCAGTTTCTGCCCCCATGGAGCAGGGGACACAGAGAAATGGGAGGAAAGACCCTGAGGAAGTGATTTCTGAGCCTAAATCAGAAGGAAGAAGCAGACTTAATCTAGCGTGGGGAAGAGGGAGGGGGCCCGGAGCATGGCCGACAGTGGTTAAGCAGGAAGGCCAAGCCCTTTCAGACCCTCCTGGGAGGGTCCTGCCATTCTGGAGACCCCGATACCCTCCTTCTCTTTCTGTCCCTCACTGAGTGGCCCCGGAACGGACATCATAAGGCCTATTCTGTGCCCAGAGAGCACTGGCTGAAGAAATGAATGGCCTGGGTGGACCATGCTTGCTTGACATGGGTTTTCCAAAAACACTCTCCAAGGGCAATTGAGTCATCCTTAGATGACTTTAATTCATCTCTCTGGAGCCCACTTGCGCAGTGCGGCTTGTTGGTGCCTGGTGTTCGGATTGGCCAGAGGCAATATCCAAAAAATATTTCACAACTGGTGAGAAAGAGGTGCTGACCCATCTGGACTGCTGGCAAGACCGGGTCGGGCAGAGGCGCTGCTCGTGATATGCCCAGCGGTGTGTGCCCACGATTTGTTGTTTGCGGAAGAGTATGTCCCATAACTACGGGCTTCTCTTCATTCTCCCACATATTCTGTTCACTTCAGCTGCCAGCAATTATAAGACAGAGCAGTAAGAGTCCTCTCACATTGACTGGACACTAAATCAACCTGTGGGATGAGCCTCCTTTCTTTCCTTCCGTAAGCGGACATACAGTGCAGAGGAGAGAGCAAAGTTTTGAAGCTAGGTGGATGAACATTGAAGTCCTCGCCCCACTACCATGTGTGATTTGGGGTAAAACACTTAAGATCCTTGAACCTTCGGTTTCTTTTGTGTAAAATGGAAATAATTCATTGCATCTACATTAGCAGCTGTGAAGCTTAAATGAGAAAATGTATGTGTGGTGCTTGGTATATAGCGGGCGTACAGTGAGTGATACGAGTTCCCTCTTTCTCTGGTGGTCGGTGGAACTCGCTGACCTGATAGTTTAACTGACACCCCCCTTTCACTGTAAACACCCGACTTGCTCCACGATCATAGGCTGAAAGTTCACGGTCACCAGGCCACTCCCCAGATTGCTCTTCTTATACTTCTGCTTCTGTCATCGGCAGAGCTGCATGCTTTCCGAGGGGTGGCTTTGGTTCCCAAGCCCATTTATGCCAGCAGTGCCTACAATTTTCATTATTTAGTTTAATTACATGCAATGCAACCAATAAAATATGAGGCTGTAAATAGAGTTATCTAGAAAAAACAACTTTATTTTAGATAAAAGACTTAATAAGGGGGAATTACTACCTGTGGAATTCTAATGAGACATGCAGAACTCCAATTAGGTACAATCACTCAAAATAAGAATGAATAAATGTACACTTTAAGTTAAAATAAGATGTTTAAGAATAAATAAAACATTTTCCTTCACCCTGTTTTATCCTATCCTTGTGGTGGAGAGACCAGCTGTGGCTTCTGGTCCCATTCCAAATGCACTCGGTATCTTATTACAAGATTGACATGTATGTCTCATTATCCTCACCATAAGGTAAGAATATGTGTATGACCAACAAACTTAACATAAGGTCAATTTAACCAAGATAACTTTTATTTTTCACATAAAGGAAGTCTAGAGGTGAGGAAGTCTCCGGTGTCAGGGAGCCAGGCTGCTGTCTTCTTGTTCCTTTTGCTTTCTCAGCCATGGCTTCCAGTCTCAAGATTTCTTCCTGAGTCCAAGAAGAGTGGCTTTGTGTGAGCTCCAGGTGTCACATCTTTAGGTCCAGGGACCCCATCTTTGTTTCAAGCAACAGGAAGAAGGAAGGGGTGGTAGTTGGGGAGGCTATTTCTCTATCTTTGTAAAGCTGAGAACCGTAGTCTTTTCTTCCTGGGAGCAATATGACCAGATAATAATCGAGGTCTTGTGAGCAGGGAAAAGGGCAAAAGTGGTTATTAGGGCTGGCAATTAGCAGTCTCTGCCACATATTTTTATTTTATTTTATTTTAATTCAATTAATTAACATATAGTATATCATTAGCTTAGGAGGTTGAGGTCAGTGATTCATCTGTTGTATATAACACCCAGTGCTCATGACATTATGTGCCCTCCTTCATGCCCATCACCCAGTGACCCCACCCATCACCCACCTCCTTTCCAGCCACCCTCAGTTTGTTTCCTAGGATTAAGAATCTCTTATGGTTTTCTCCCTCTAATTTCGTCTTTAGTTTTCCCTCCCTTCCCCTCTGATCCTCTGTTTTGTTTCTTAAATTCCACACAAGTGAGATCATATGATAATTGTCTTTCTCTGATTGACTTATGTCGCTTAGCATAATACACGCTGTAGTTCCAACCACATTGTTGCAAATGTCAAGCTTTCATTTGTTTTTTTTTTTTGCTGGCTGAGTAATATTCCATTGTATATAATGGAATATTATATACCACATCTTATCTGTTTCTTAAGATTTTATTTATTTATTTATTTGACAGAGAGAAAGAGAGAGCAGAAGTAGGCAGAGGAGCAAGCAGAGGGCAAGGGAGAAGCAGAGTCTCTGCTGAGCAGGGAGTCCGATGTGGGGCTCCCACCCAGAACCCTGGGATCATGACCTGAGCCACCCAGGCACCCCTACCTCATCTTCTTTTTCCATTCATCTGTCGATGGACACCTGGGCTCTTTCCATAGTTTAGCTATCGTTTTTGCCACGAGCATTTCACAGGGAGAAATCGGAGGCTCAGAGAGGGAAGACCACGTAGCTAGTGAGCAGCAGAGCCGAGGCTCAGACACAGGTGAGTGGAAAGGCCTGACAAGGTAAAAACATCCTCCTGGCGTTGAGTGTTTGCTAAGGCAGCACTTGGTCTGAGTCACCTGTCTCTTAGGAACGCTTGTGCATCTGACACCCTGACCTCTGCCCACACCAGCACTCAGCTGCCGGCTCAGAGCTGACTCCCAGCTGTATTTGTCCACGGCAGGTTTTTAATTGGTTTCCGTTTTTGCAAAGTAGTCATAGCAGCTTTGGTCATGACCATGATGTGGTTCTTCATAGCAGTTTCTCATTACAGGAGGATAGGATTGTCAGAGGAAGGAGTCGCGAAGATTCAGTTAGAATGGTATGGATGGACGGGATTGCCTTGTGGGGCTTAGATCAGTGCTTCTCAACTAGGGGCAATTTGACAATGTCTGGAGATGTTTTAGGATGTCATACTGGAGAGGGGGGGCTACTGGTGTCTAGTGGGGAGAGGCCAGGGATGCTGTGATGCATCCTACAATGCACAGGACAGGCTTTTACGACAACAAGAAAAAAATCGAGATGCCAAGGTGGGGGAACCCAGGTCTCGACCATTTGAACTAATGGAGCCGATGTAATATGGCACCTGCTGTTTTAACAGAGATGTCCTAGTAAGAACCTGGGGACTGAGTCTTCACCTTTCTCTTTCTGTTTCTGCTCATGGCTATAGGAAAAAAAAGACCCTAGAGAAGCCTACTCAGTGGATGTTTGGTTGATATTCATTATAGATAATAATACTCGCAATCATATCTTTTCAAATCAATTGCTAAGTATTCATTGAGTTGCCTCAATCCCTAGAACAGGAATTTAGGGATCATCCAATGCAGAGGTGGCAAGTCCATGGCGTCTGTACCGTGCGTGCCCTGCCTGCTTTTGCCCACACCTCTAGAAAACCGTCAATCAGAGCATTTTTTTGAGGAGCCCAGATGCAGCCTCTGAGTCCTTCTCTTTTTTTTTTTAATTTTTATTTATTATTTATGATAGTCACATACAGATATAGAGAGAGAGGCAGAGACACAGGCAGAGGGAGAAGCAGGCTCCATGCACCGGGAGCCCGACGTGGGATTCGATCCCGGGTCTCCAGGATCATGCCCTGGGCCAAAGGCAGGTGCCAAACCGCTGCGCCACCCAGGGATCCCATGAGTCCTTCTCAACACAGCAAGCCAGGGACAACTACTAATGAATATATATGGCATGGAATGTAAAACCTATTTGCCTTTCCTCTCCTAGATCAACCCCTATTCCTTGCTTGCTAAAACTAGAATCTAGGTTTTGTAGCTTCCTGTCTGCTGTTCATTTCACTGCCCTGTGCTAGAGCCTGCGACTTTATTTATGATCCACTGTGGTTTGAACTGTGTCCCCACAAGAAGCTCTGCTGGAGTTCTAAGCCCCAGTACCTCAGAAAGTGACCTTATTTAGAGAGAGTGCTTTTTACACAGGTAATCAAATTAAAACAAGGTCATGGAGACAGACATGCACCGAGAGAGGACAGTGTGGAGACACAGGGAGAAGACAACCACCTGCAGCTGGAAGACACCAACTAGAGGAGCTGGGAGAGGGGCCTGGGACAGCCTCCCCACCTGTTCCCAGGAGACACCAACCCTGCTGACACCTGGATCTTGGACTCCTGGCCTCCAGAGCTCTCGGTGGATAAAGCTACCCACTCTGTGATAATTTCTTACTGTAGCCCTGGCAAACTCCTACAACACCCAGTGCTGGAGCAGTCTTCCATAGCACAAACTACTGTTATTCCAGATTTGCTGGTTTTTATTGTCAAGAACTTCTGTGATGTTTGCATATTTTCATTCCTCCTGTGTTTTTTTTTAAATTTTTATTTATTTATGATAGTCACAGAGAGAGAGAGAGAGAGAGGCAGAGACATAGGCAGAGGGAGAAGCAGGCTCCATGCACCGGGAGCCCGACGTGGGACTCGATCCTGGGTCTCCAGGATCGCGCCCTGGGTCAAAGGCAGGCGCCAAATCGCTGCGCCACCCAGGGATCCCCCCTCCTGTGTTTTGATAGCGATTTTCCTCATTACACCTGTGCTGAGGAGTACTCTGCTGAGTACCGAAGGGACCGTCCACAGATCTGCAGAGTTCTCCTATCTGGTCCTCCTCCTGTAGCTAGAGCTGCCTGGCTCCCTGGACTTGCATGTCCTCAAGTCACAGAGGTTGCAGTGCCCTGCCTGAGTTCTTCTCCTGCTGCCACAGCCTAGGAAGAGTCTCTCCTAAGTCAGCTGGAGCAATGGCAGGTCTGCCTCACCTGTTGTCAGGCTCTCAGGCACCACTGTCCCTTATCACCCACTGTCCCATGTCTTGTGTGTCATTGTTTTATTACCCTGTCTTGTTGTTGAGTTGTTTCAGGTGGAAGGGCGAAACTGATTCCATCTCGATTGGGAGTGGAAGGCTCCACAGGCATCGCTCAGGTTCTGTGAGGCCGGGAGAAAGTGATGAGGGAATTCAGGTGGGAGGAAGCCAGGAAGGGGAGAAGCTGTGCCAGGTGGGGGTGAAGACCCTCTACAAGCTCCTCCTGAAGGTTCTGCTAAAATCACCTGGACCTGAAAACGGCCATATGGGGCTGGGGGTATCACAAAACAAGGCTGAGACAAAGGAGGCTGTAAGGACACAGGCTGCCCTGGACTTCAGTGCAGTCTTTGGGAGGGTCTGAACCTCCATCAGCAATGGATCCATCCCATCTGGGTCTCAAGAGGCTCTTGCCCAGATGCCCACCCTCCAGACAGAGGCGTGCACTCCCCGGCTGCTGGGGGTGTTGGTGACAGACCACTCTCAGTGGGTCCTTCAGGTGTCACACTCAGTCAAAGAAAATCTCACCAACGATATGCCCTCCCCTCAGGGGCGGCCCACACCCAATGATTGGTTAATGAAGGGGGTACTCACTCTTGGTCCCCTCTTTGTCAAGGGAGACAACTCTGGAGGGCCAACTAATTCTAGGCTCACCACGGGGCCGTGGAATTGGCTGAGGTCTCTGCTGTGACTACATCTCACATTGCTCTGGGCTCTTCCCTCTGCCTCATTCTGCACTTCACTCCCTTCGAAGTGTGGATTCTCCAGTAAACCTCCTCCACGAGAATCTCCGTGTGTCTGAGTGCGTTACATACAGGGGATGCCACACATCTGCATGCACGTGTGTGTGTATTACATGCAATGGACGCCCTATGTGTGTGTGCATACAATGCACACACACATCAGTGTTAACATACAATGAAATTTTAAAAACATTATTTATTTTAGAGAGGGAGAGAGAGAGCATGAGGGGGAGGTGCAGAGGGAGGGGGAGAGAGAATCTCAAGCAGACTCCCCGCTGAGCACAGGGCCTGACTCAGGGCTTGATTCCAGGATCCTGAGATCATGACTTGAGCTGGAATCAAGAGTCTGATGCTTAACCAACTGTTCCAATCTGGTGTCCCAACATACAATGGATTTCTTAAGGCAATTAGAGTTCAATTTATTGGGATCCCAGTTGAGAAGGGCTCTCTGGGATGTGCACACCCACCTTTCTGGGCTGGAAAGTCTGTCCTGGGAACACATGCCCAGCTCCTCTGACTTGGATCCACTCCTCTGTGGCTCACACTGTGGTGTCCAGCAGCTTCTGTGTCCTAGGAATGTCCTGACTTCACTCTGTACCCTCTCTTCGGCTCCTAGGGCTCCTTCCCAGCCTCCTTTCCAGCTGCTGCCTTGCACATCTGGGCTATCTCACTGTGGTTGCCCTTACAGGTTTTCTTAGCCACGTGCTCTGTGGTTCCTTCTCACTGACTGCAGGAGGGGCTACTTATTTAGCCCTTAGGAAACCCTGGTGAGGGGATCCCTGGATGGCACAGTGGTTTGGTGCCTGCCTTTGGCCCAGGGCGCGGTCCTGGAGACCCGGGATTGAATCTCATGTCGGGCTCCCGGTGCATGGAGCCTGCTTCTCCCTCTGTCTGTGTCTCTGCCTCTCTCTCTGTGTGACTATCATAAATAAATAAAAATTAAAAAAAAAAAAAAGGAAACTCTGGTGAATTGTCAGAAAAGCATTGTCTTCTGAATAGTGGCAGGAAGAGAATATCCCCCTGGAAACAAAACAAACCTATTTCTAAGGCATGTTGTTCCTTCCATTCTCTCTCTTTTTTTTTTTTTAAGTGTGACTTTTTTTTTTTTTTGAGAGAGAGAGAGAGTGCATGAGCAGATGCACAAGACAGGAGGGAGGGGGGCGGTATCAGGGAGAAAGGGAAAAAGGGAATCTTAAGCAGGCTCCATGCCCAGCACAGAGCCAGACATGGAGCTCAATCCCACAGCCCCTGAGATCATGACCTGAGCCAAAATCAAGAGTCAGATGCTGAACCAAGGGAGCCACCCAGACACCCCTGTTCCTTCTATTCTAAGGAGGCAGGGCTAAACCCTATCCAGACCAGGAGAATGCATTCTTTACGCTTCTGCTTTTAACCATTTGATGCCCACCACAAGTGAGTTACACCATCACATAAAGAGAAGATTAAAAAATATTTTTCAACAATTAAAAGACCTAGATATAAATAATTTGCTTGCTGATTTCTGGTGCCTTGGCCTGGGGAGAGGCTACACAATGCATTTGAACTTGGCTATTTGGATGACTAACATTTAGCTACTAGTGGCCAAGGTGCTGATAACAGTGCGCATATTCAAAACACTTTGTATGCACGAACGGATCACTTATTTTTCATGATCCATGCACTGAATCTCAGCTTTACAATGGGATGTGTGGCTCAAAGACAAACTGGGGCAGAATTAAAACTCAACACCTGATATCTATCCAGACATTTAGATCGTGTCTTGGGAGGTAAAGTACCTTGACATTCCTAGATAAAAATCAACTCAAGAAAAATGCCTTACTATAAAGAAAATGCCCAGAATTTCTATTTCTCTGCCTATCTCATGGGAAAGTAAATAGCCTTAGATGAAATATGTAAACCATATTTCGTGCAGTGTCATAAGAGTTCATCAGAGAGATCTCTTTAGATTTTGCAAGCGTTGGTCAGCTCACAGGGAACTATTCGAAGTGTCACATGTCCTTGTACCTCTGAAGTCAAAGTCGACAGCACAGCCAGCACAGGGCATTGCTTCCAATGTCTTCCCAGCTAATGACGTGTTTGGGGACTCAGACTGGAAGGCACTGCCTTGTTTAGCTGAGCTGA
The DNA here is from genome assembly GCF_053574225.1 of Canis aureus. Taxonomy (NCBI): domain Eukaryota; kingdom Metazoa; phylum Chordata; class Mammalia; order Carnivora; family Canidae; genus Canis; species Canis aureus. Next base: position 58,744,307 of record NC_135622.1, read on the forward strand.
ATATTGACAGAGGGGTCAAGCGGCCAGAGCTGAATGCACAATCCTGAGATGAAAGGAGTCTGTTCTGCAAACAGACATTGTTCATGAAACGACACAGGCTGAACAGCAAGTCACTGACAGATTCCACGACATCCGAGAGCCAGGAGTGACCTCCGAGATCGGCGAGTGCTGAGGACGCAGGGTTGGGTCTGGAGAGCCGCAGAGCCTGGGGAGAGCTGCGCGCCCTGCCCTGCGGCGCCCCCTGGGCTCTGGCTGTCGCTGGGAGCCTGCTTCCTCCTGCCATCCGGTCCGGGGCCCTGGACAGTCTCGCCCCCTCCCATCAAACGGGCTGCGGAGGAAGCCCGGTGGAGGCTTGCCCTTTTCCTGGCTCTCTCACTTCCTTTATTCACGGCTCCTGGGAAGTGAGTCACCCAGAGGGAGAGATGCTCCCGCAGATGTCAGGATGAGTGGCACCACCGCCAGGTCCTGCTGGGCTTGGGGCAGGCCGCATCCCCGCTCTGGGATCCCTTATCTGCAAACGAGGACACGGGCTGCAAGAATCTGGCTCTGGCCCTCCAAACTGCACTTTCTAGAATTTCACTTTCCCATTTTCAATCAGGTTGGCTTTCCTCCACCAGCAAGCAAAGAAACAATGCATGGCCACCAGCCGAGTCCCCGCCCGGCTTCGGGAAGCCTCAGGTTTCACCAGTTCTCCTAGATGGTGCGGGGGATGCTCGGGGCCAAAGGCGGTTCAGGCTCTTTCACCTTCCTGCGTCGAGCTCCCTGGATGGACAGCGGGCGCACCCCCCACCCCGGTCCCTCCAGGGGGGCAGGCCTGCCACGACCCCAACCTGGGCTGCTGGGCCCTGGCCCGGGCGCCGCTACCGTCACCGCCTCTCCCCCTCTAACCCGGGGAGAGGGCCTTCCGCTGTCGCCTGTCCCCGGACTGCCGCACCCTCTGCCCGCTCTCAGCTCCTCCGCCATCAATGTAGCCAATTCTGTGCATTAAATTCCCTGCTTTAAGTTATCAGAGTTGTTTGCCTTCCTGGTGGAGCCTGACTGATAACACCCGATGACCACGGGGGCCCCCCCACCCGGATCCAATGTCTTCCAGACTCCTCTGTTCTCATGCCGGCCCCCCCATAAATTGACTGGTCTTGGGCAAATCGCTTCTCCCTCTAGAATGAATGCTTTGTCCTCCGTGGGCTTTAATTCCTTCCCGGCATAAGAGCTCTGCACCCATAACTAAGCCTTGAGGCTCACCTGGTGAGCCTCCCTACATTCACCCCCCAGCCCCGCGGCGCCTCTCGAACTGCGGCAGGCACCGGCAGGCACCAGCAGGCACCAGCAGGCACCAGCACGGCCAGGAGAGGTCATTCGAAAGGCAGGAAATTAAGGAGGGCTCCTGATGAGATGAGCACTGGGTGTTGTAGTAAAAGTTGGCAAATTGAATTTAAATAAAATGTTTAAAAAGGCAGGAAATAGGGGCGCCTGGGGGGGCTCAGTCCGTTGAGCATCCGGCTGGCTCTCGGGTTTGGCTCAGGTCCTGATCTTAGGGTGGTGAGATTGAGCCCAGTGTCCGGGTCCGTGCTCAGCGGGGAGTCTGCTTGAAGACTTTCTCCCTCCACCCTTCCCCTCCTCCTTGACTCAAATAAATAAATAAATCCTAAAAAAAAAAAAAAAAAAAGAAAAAGGCAGGAAATACAGGCTTTAAACCTGAAGGCTGTGATGCAGTTGTCCTGGGGCAAGGCCCAAGAATGTGACATTCTATCAAGCATCCCAGGAGACTCTGCGGCAGGCAGTCTGCTGCCCTTTCTAAAGATCTAGTGACTCCGGTTTTTATGACAAACCACCAAGGCTGCGAGACGGTTTGCTGGTGGCGCTGTGATGCATCAACTCCATTTTTTCTTACTCTTCTTCTGACTCTAGCACCCATCAGGGTCTTAGTTTCAAGTAAACAGAATCCAACTGGCTAATCCAAGCAGAACGGGACTTTATTTGTAGGCCCCTGATAACCCACAGAATCTCCAGAAGGGCTGGTGGGCCAGGCTCAGACGTCGTGCAGCCAGAACCACATCCACTCTGCAAAGCAGCGCTTGTCCTCCCAGGAGGCCGCCGATCCTCGGCCCTGGCCACTGGCCACATGGTGGTGCCACCACGAGGGCGGGAATTGTATCTCACCGCTAGCTGCTGGCACTGCTAGAGAGGATCTGCTCTGCTCTTTTTCATTATGAATGAACCACATGAGTCCTCCTTCTCCTTCCCACCCACCCCCTCCTCCACCTTCCACCTTTGAGGCTTCCGTGGCTCTAAGAGGGTGATAACAGAATCCAAGAGCAAAGGTTTCTAGTTCTTGATTTTAAAGCTGTGATGTTCAGCCCTAGACTCACATCAGAATCACCTGGGAGATTTAGAAGCTCTCCTCGTCTGGATCATAGCAAACTGATTGGATCAGAATCCCCAGAGGTGGGGCCTGGACACTAGTGTTTTTAAAAGTCTCCCCAAGTAATTTTAACGTGCATCAGGGCTGAGAATCCCTGTTTTGGTTTCAGAAGCTATGATCGAGGTATAATATGGGCAGAAGGGTTTGGAATAGTATGGGATTCAGCAGAGATGGTTCTTTCCCTGCCCTTGGTGGACTAGAGAGGGGTCCTGAGCTGGTAGGAGGGAGAGTCAGGAAGAGGGGACACACTGCTGTCCCCAGGCTGAGCCGAGGCTGGAGTAGGGCATGGGGGAAACTGCAGATGTGGTTTTGCCCTGAAGGCAGAGCGAACTTGGCTACAGATAAGGGCTGTCCAGTGCTTCTGAAAGATGAGCTGAAGGCAGCCTTACTGTCGTGACCATGCCATTGAGGTATGGAGAGCAGCCAAGGATTTTTCTTCATGTGACTAAGACAGGATCAGGATGAATGGTAATGACAGCAGCCCTGGAAGATCCTTCTGGGCAGAAGGAGGGATGTGGCAGGGACTTCAGGGTTGATGGCTACTTGGAAGGACAGCAGAATGTGTCAGCTAAGAGCTCAGATTCTGCAGAATGCATGAGCTTGAATCCCAAATCCACCGCTTTTAGGTCTGTGACCTTGGGTAAGGTACATAACCTCTCAGTGCCTCAGTCTCCTCATCTGTAAAATTGAACTAATACGGTGACCACCCGACAGGATTGTTCTGAAGAATCTGCCTATTGCTTTGGGTAAAGTACTAAGAACTGTGTCCAGCAGGCAACCAGTTAGCACCATATGGGAGCATCTTACATAAATGCAGAGATGGGCATGAAGATATCTCCACGGATGCTAGCTCAGAAGCATTGGATGACCAAGAACCAGATAGCTACCCTTACGTCCTAATGCTAAAAATCCCCAAGGGAGCTTGGCTGAAACTCTGGGGAGACAGTGGAGAGCAGAGAACCGTGAAATGTGTAATTTTGTCATGAGAGGAGAGTTTAACGTAGACGCTGTTCACAAAGGACATGAGGGACATCGTAGAGCCCAGGGCTGGTGCCAGCAGGCCTAACGCCAGGGGTTAGCAGGACGAGGGAAGCCAGAGTTCACGGAGAGGGCCATCTGGAAAGGAGACACAGCCTGCTAGTGCGACATACAGGGAATAAAGTCCCTGACCTCCCTCCCTCCTTTCAATCTCTACCTGGGCTCCACATTGGCTAAGCCCAAACAGAAGCTAGAGGACCAGGGAGACCAGGCCCATCTCTGTGGGCAGATGGTGAGGTAGAGGGGATGTGGAGAAGGGGCTGGAGCAGAGCACCTGGCTGTGTGGGAAGAACTCAGGGATGAGGCCTCACTTGGAAGTGAGTTAACTCTGTGAACTTAGGTACTTACCTTCCTCTTTACAGGCCTCCGTTTCCCCAGATGTAACAAGAAGAGGTTGGACAGGATACTTTCTCAGAGCCTTTTTGTGTTTAACACGCAATGATCATCCCAACGCCTCCTTTTTTTTTTTAATTTTTATTTATTTATGATAGTCACAGAGAGAGAGAGAGGCAGAGACAGAGGCAGAGGGAGAAGCAGGCTCCATGCACCAGGAGCCCGACGTGGGATTCGATCCCGGGTCTCCAGGATCGCGCCCTGGGCCAAAGGCAGGCGCCAAACCGCTGCGCCACCCAGGGATCCCTCATCCCAACGCCTCCTTAATGTGGTATGGCTACTCTCAGCTTCTTGAGACTGAACTTGGCTGCAATTAAGAGATAACACCGATAATAGTAGCTTAAAGAAGATAGGGATGTATGTCCCTCTTTTTGCAAGAGAAGTCCAGTGGAGGGTGGTCTCAGACTGACATGGCAGCTGCTTAGAGACCCAAGGTCCCCCTATTCCTCCTTACAGGTATCTCTGGCTGATATTTGTTACCCTGTGTTCACAGAATGGCTGCTGGAGCTCCAGCCATCATGTCCCTGTTCCAGGAAGACAGCGGGGAAGGTTAAAAGGCAGAAGAGGTTTTCCTAGAAGACTGGCTCAATATCTTCTACTCAATCTCCTTTGACAACCATGTCACATGTCATTGCAGAGTGACTAGGAAATTTAACATTTTAGTAGGACACACTGCTTCCTTGAATTGAACCTGGGTTTAACTAATCAGGAAGAAAGAATGGCTTTTGGGTTGGACTCTCTCCATCCCTGTTATAAGATACTGGCTCATAAGAGAAGACAATGGTCAACAATAGCCCGGGAAGGGGAAAGGACCCGATGCCCAGGACTTGGTTAACCTGCCAGCAGGTACCAGTGTGCCTGGTGACCATTCTACTGGGCTGAGCATCTGGGAGAGGCTCCCGGCTCCTCCTGAGCCCCTGGGATCCGGCTGCACTCTGCAGGCTGACTTACTTCCATCCCGCCGTTGCCGTTGTGGTTGGAGCTCCATACATCCCCGCCCCAACCCTACAAGGCATTGCACAGTTGGATGCCATTTGAGTGAAATTGTTTCATTTTTAAATGTTAGAGCGTTTAAGAAAAACAACTTATAAGAGGAGCAGGATTTAATGAAATAAAAGGTATCTCTTCTTCCTAGTCTTAAGCGGCTTCATTTTGTTCTGGCCACGGGTGCAACAGAGCCAGCGACATGGAGGCTGATGACGGTGAAGGGAACAGCTGTCACTCTTTCCGGAAAGAGGTAGGAGCCAAACCTCACGGGAAAATCGATCAGATGCAATTTTTAACTAATTGATGAATTGCTGTCTGAAGTCCATTCATTAAAACACAGTCTTATCGATGATGGAGTCATAAAACTGTAAAAGCCCCAGCAGGAGCGGATGGAGCCACTGTCCCCGGAGGCCACGGGCGGCTCTTAGGGACCCTGCCTGCCAAGCTGGGACCTGGGCAGCCTTCCTGAAGACTCCATACAGGGGAAAGAGCCGGGGCTTCAGGGGCCGAAAGAGCCTCAGTCTGAAGCTCGGGTGCACTTAGGTGAGGGTATCCAACATCTCAGAGGCTCCTGTCCTGAAAGTGGATGAAATGCAGGGTTAAATCTGTAGGGTATATACGTGCTCCCGCAGAGCAGCATGGGTAGGGACACAGTAAAGGTCTGCTTATAATCGTTGAGCCTTGGGGCTGGAGTTGAAAAGGGAAAAGCAAGGGCCAGGCCATCTGTGAGAGGTCCTCCCTCCCGGTTGTCATTCACTTCCCTTCCCTTTGGAAAGGAGAAGCCAAATTCACAGTGTTTGGGGTTCAGCTCATGCCGGGGAGAAAGACACCCTACACGGGCCAGTGAAACTTGGCTGAAGGAATGTCCGTGTTGACTAAAGTGAGTTAAAGCAGTGAGCTATTTTCGACCTTAGGCATGCTCCTGTGCTCTGATGAGGCTTTCAGGACAATAGCATGGGTGCAGAGGCTGTGGGAGCCGGGTCTCAGGAGTGGGGGGGCACCTGTGGGCTCCCCTGTGCCTGGTCACCGCACTCATATTCAGCACATGAATAGCAGATAAAATGCACCCCAACGCTAGCCACTTATGATAGAATTTTCTCAGATAATTGGGAACAAACAAAAGGAACAATCATTTCTGAATATCATGCCCTCAAACCCGCTGTGAAGTCAAACTGTATCTCTGCAGCTTGCTGCCTGTTGGGTTTTGTATCTTTTTTCTGGACAGCGTTGGGGCAGAGGTGGTCCACACGAGCTGCCAGCTTTTCCTCCTTTTCTGGATCCTCCTGCAACCCTCCCTCCTCTCAGCCTGGGGACCTGAAGGGACATCCATCCCTTGCTGGCTCCTCTCTGGATCTGGATGACTTGGGCTTCCCCATGGTTCCTTCCCGGGCTGCAGGGGCCACAGGCAGGGCCAGCTGGTGTGGGACAGAAAACATGTGGCCTCAGAGGCCACTGGAGCCTCTCTTTTCAGGACTGGCCTTCCTAGAGCCACACTCCAGGTCAGCACAGCTAGAGGCTGTGGGGAGTCATGGACTGAGTTCCATCTGTCCAGGTGAGCTTGGGATGGACCCTCCCGACTCTGTCCGTAGCTGGCTGTGTGGTCCTGGGCAAGTTGCTCAACCTCTCTGAGCCACCACTTCTCTAGGGTAAGACAGGTTTCAGAGAGACACAGCTCAGAGGACTGCCGAGGTGGAAATGGGGGTGTGATAGTGGGGGTGTGGTATTGGGGGGAATGAGTCCAGCCCAACCCCCTCTTCACAGAGCCCGAGTGGGGTTCTCACCAGGGTTGGGCTCCTGTCCTTCAGAGCACACAACACTTACTGTTTTATGTACATTAGACTGAGTCCCGTCCCCACATACGAGTCCTCACATTGGAATGTGAGCTCCACAAGAGCAGGGCCCTTTTTGGCACCACCCTGAACACTGCCTGACCTGGAGCGCTGGACACGGATCTGCTGCATGGACCCCGGTGAGTCTCCGCCCTCTGACCGGCTTGACCGGGTTCCGCGCCCGCACCCCCGGAGGGGCGGTTAGTGTGATCACAGCGTGCACTGCACGCACCGCGGGCTTCCCAGGTGCCAGCCGGTGTTCCAGGCCTTTAGGCGTGTGGGCCCCTTCAGTCCCCATGGCAGCCACCAGGAGTGGCTGTTACTGGCCCATTTCACAGAGGGGCGAAGCAGAGCACAGACACTTGAATTGCATTGCCCTAAATCACACAGTCTGTAAGGAAAGCAGGATCAGAATGACCGCTGGCCATTGGCTCTTTACCTCCTCGGCTTGGGACTCAGAGAGGTCAAGCTTATGACCCCCAAATCCTGAGTTAACCCAAACTGGATCCTCCTCCCCCTCCCCCTCCTGCCTTGAGTTCCCTACTGGTGGGGTTGTGCTAGAAGGTGGGTGGTGGAGGGCCAGGGGTAGGAGGCCCTGTCTAGCCCCTCACAGGGCCAAGAGCTGCTAAGCCATCACCGGAGTCCCCACAGGCCCGGGGGTCTCCCCTAGGGACAAGCAAGAGGCCCCAGGTGCTGTGCCTCATTGGCATCCCCTGCTCTTCACAGGCAGATGCTACCATGGGATGTAGTTCCTGAGGAGGGGCTTAGCCCCCGGGTTTCTCAGACGGTAACAGGGAGCCCCCCTCCATCTCCCAGCTCAGCCTTCAGCAGAGCCACAGAACAGTGAGTGAGGAGGCGGGGTCCCCGGGGCTCCCCATCTCTTGCTGCTCTCCCAGAAGGAGCGTGGGGCGGCCTCGCCCAGCAGGTGCAGGGCCTTTGAGGCCTACCTCCTCCCAAGCCAGCCGGGCGGGATGTGTGCAGCAGAGGCGCCGGAGGTCCTGGGTACCAACTCCGCTCCCTGGGCCCGGAGCTCCCGTTAATTGTGGGCATCAGCATCCGTGGAGAATAGTCCCTAAGTTTACACTCGTTTCGCGCCGAGGAAGACAGCTCCGGGCGCCGCGCCGCTCCGCTCCGCACGAGCACCGCGCTGCACGCGTGTCCGCTTCGCTTTCCTCCCTGACCGCTGTGCGCCTGCTGTGTGGTCTCGAGCACCTCCTCTGATTTCAGGTCTCAGGTGTCTTCACCTGCTCAAGAGGCTATTAAAGTACCAACCACGCAGGGCGTCAACTTGCAATGATGGCTGTGAAGTGCTCAGCGCAGGGCCTGGCGCATGAGGGGCTTTGGAAATTTTTACTATCATTGGACGCTTAGGCTTCCATGTGCCGGGGCCCAGTGGGTGCGGGAGAAGCAGAAGTGAGAGAGACGGGAGCCATGCCTTTCATGTCCGGAGTGACCTAGAGATCACGGAGACCGGCTGGAGCCCACCCGATGCAGCAGAGCAAGGAATCGAGGAATCAGGGCAGGGAGCAACCAGAGGCCTGGAAAGGTCGGAAGGTCCCTGGAGGAGGGAGACCCATGGGTGAACAAGAAACTGCCCTCCTGGTAGACCGGATCCGGATCCTGGAGACTGGAACGCCCAAGCCTGACCTCCGCGCCCACCCCACCCCACCCCACCCGGCGTCCATCCCCTCCCCGCCTCCACCCCACTCTGCACCCACTCCCACCCTGCTCCTGGCTCAGGCAGGAGGAGAGGTGCTGGTGGTGTGGGGTGAGGGTGTGGAGCTGGGAAGGACCACAGACCAACCCTGGGGGCCACCAACCTTTGAGAGGCCTATGGGAGAGAGGCCTCCACAAAGGAGGCCAAGAAAACACCAAATGTGGGGCGAGAATCCTGTCCCAGAGCCCAGGAGGAGAGAGTGTTCAGAAGGAGGACCGGGGGACCAAATCCTACCAGGATGCAGGCAGGGGGAATGGACACAGTCTTCCCATTTTAGGATTTCTAGTGAGGAGTGGGGGCAGGACCAGATTGCTGGGGCCTGAAGAAGGCTCTGGAGTTCCCAGGAGTAGAGCCAGTGAGCACAGGAGGGGAGGCAGGGGAGGTGGGACCCAGGGGAGAGCAAGGGAGTAGACAGGAGGGGGAGGGGAGGGGGGACAGGATGGGGAGGTGGGGTCTGAGGCAGAGGGGAGGTGGGATCAGAGGGGGAGGGGAGGTGGGGCACAGGGGAGCCATAGGGCAAGGAGTCCCAGCAGGGCCCTGGGTGGGGGAAAGACTGGGACGTTTGTCTTGTTGGGTCACAAGCCCAAGGCTTCCTCCCAACTTCCGGATGTGGGGCTCCCAGCTCCTGGGGTGAAGTCTGGAGATCATTTCTGCCTCCGCCCATTCCTTCCCTTTCTGCTAGGGGGGAAGGTACAGAGGAGAAAGATCACTGATAGAAGGTTCAGGAGGACTCTGGACTCCCCAGCAGCCCTGGAGGTGTTGTCAGCCTGTGCACTTCCTCTCTCACCTGGCTGGCTGGTGGAGCCCACCCCTCACCCCCGCACCCCCGGGGCGCCTGCAGCCCTGCTCCCCCCCATGGCCCCCACGGGCTCTGTGCCAGGCCCTGCCCCGGGCTGGCCACACCTCGGCCTTCTGCAGCCGCTCCCATCCGGTCTCCTCTCTGCTTTCCAGACCCTTCCTGAAGTGACCATGACGATGCTTGTGTTACTGTCCAAACCTTTCCACAGAGCTCCGCGTGCACCCGAGCTATGCGAAGTCCTCTGCAGCTATGAGCCCCGTCTGCAGCTGCTTCGCATAGCAATCGTACCTATTTTACGGATGAGAAAACCAAGGCACGTGGGGCCGTATGACTGTCCCCAGGGCCACGCAGGGATTGGCAGAGCCGGGTTCACAGCCGGGAACCTCGGAGCTCGTGCCCTAACCGAAGACATTTCTTCTGCTCCACCCAGATGGCTCTTCCCACTTTCTCACCAAAAGCCTCGTGGGTGTGGTCAGACTCCTTCATGAGGAAGAGAGGGAGGTGGGAAGGGGTCGCACATGACTTGTCACAGGCTGCGTGGATCCTAGAGCTGGCGCAGCTGGGCCTCAACCTCTGACCCATGGGCCGAGCTCTGAGAAACTCAAGATAAATTCCAGATGGCAAAGAAGAGAGCCAGGTCGGGGAGGCCCCCGCTGCTGGGAGCACCCAGCACAGGATGGAGGGAGACTTGGCCTGGGGCCCAGGAGGGAGACTCGCATGGTCCCCATTTCACCGAAGAAAAAGCCGAGTCAGAGCGATGAGGTGACTTGTTCCAGGCCTCATAGCTGGTGGACCGGCAAGCTTTCTCTGAGCTCCGGGGTTCTGGAAACTGGAAGTTCAGGTTCTGCTACTTGGTTTGACTGATTAGACTTTCCTACCACAGCCTGCCCGTGGTTCTGAAGTCAAGTGTCCCTCCCACTAGCCCTTTGCTCCTCAAGCCTCATTCGATGAAAGCAGTGAATTTTACTTGGTCTCCTGCCGGAGAGCCAGAGCCGGACAGTAGCTAAAGCACAAAACCGATTTCCACAGGGAGCTCTACGGTGGGAGGGGAAAGGAGAGCTGGGGTCAGAGGTGGGTTCAGTTCTGGAAGCAGCGTGGACAAGCAGGTGTTTGTATCCAGAGGTGGGGCGGGGGCCGGTGGTGGAGGGCTGCTAGGAGACGGGGTGTGGGGGGACGGGTAAGTGGGATTCAGGTTAACCTGCCCAAGCAGGATTCCTGCTGGAGGCAGGGGTGGGGGGTGTCAGACATCACCTGGGGCAGGGAGGGTGAGGGAGGAGGAACCTGCTCAGATATTGAGGGTGATCGGAGGGGTGGGGGTTTATAAGCTGACTTTACAGGATTCCTGCTACCGCTGGGCGATGCAGGCCCAGCAGGGGTGGAGGCCTGGCCTGGCGGCTCCGGGAGCCTGACTAGGGTCGGTCAAGGAGATAGTTTTGTCACTTCCTACGTTAATTTTTGATGTCTACCATGTGATCAGACTTTAATGCGGGACCTGAGTACGTACAGCACCTGGAAGCCCAAATGACAGGATTGCTTTTGTGTTTAGAGAGGGTCACCAGGGCTGCGGGGCAGAGATGTGCCTAGAGCCTGGACACCTGGAGAAAGAGGAGGTGAGGACTGCTTCACCACCTCAGGGAGATCCCAGGGCAGCGACTGACCGGTGGGACGGGGTGACGGGGTCCCTTGGCCATGCTAGTTGGAGGAAGCTGGGGGTGGGGGGGTGGGATCTGGAATAGGGGAAGCTTGTTGGACACACAAGCCTGGGCACAGGACAGAAGAGTGGGCTGGACATGGAGACACAGGCTTGCAGACATCTTTTTTTTTAATTAAAAAAATTTAAAGTAATTGCAGATTCACAGGGCAAAGAAAAAGGTCCTATGTACCCTTCATCCAGTTTCACTCAATGGTAATAGAGTCTTGGAGAACTACCGCACAATATCAAAGCCAGGAAGGTACAACCTACTGTGTTTATTCAGATTTCACCAGTTAATATGTATAAAGTGTGTATGTGTGTAGTTCTGTGCAATTTTAGGACACATAATGATGTGTGTAATCACCACAACACCATTCACATACTTATTTTACGTGTGGACATTCAATTGTGGTGTCCTGGAGGCATCTCAGATACCAAAGGCCACAGCCTAGGGTAGGATTTCTGAGGGCAGGGCAGAGAGGGAGAGGAGGCGGCAGCTTGGTATGGAACACCAGGCGGAGGAGGAGAGCTCTGCTCAGGTGGAAGAGACCCTGAGCTCCCCTGAAAGGACACCACAGTGCCGGGGGTGGGAGGGGGTGGGGGGGTGGGGGGGCACCCTGCCCTGTCTCAGCTCTCGGACCTGCACTTTGCAGCCCTGCTCACCCATGCCCAAGTCACCAGCCCAGAAACGCCAACAGAGAGGTCTCTGGGCTACACTTCCCAGACAGCGGTTTGCATCTGGAAAATGCTTTGTGGGGCCACCTGTACTAGATTCAGGCTTGGAGAAATGTAAATATATCCGTAAATGTGTCAACGACACTTAATGCCATTACTAAGGGTGGTTCTGAGGGGACCCTGCCCTGAAGCTGGACACTGGGGTCTCATTTACCTTGGCACAGGGCCTAGTGCAGAGGGGGCGTCTGTGTGCAGCTCTCACATGCCACACTTTTGTACCTTTTTCCCCCAAAAAAGAGCACAGCTGAGTGGTTTCCCTAGAGCTTCAGCAAGTCAACTCCTCCCAGCAAGTCAAGGGGCGAGGAGGGGGGGATCTTTTTTCCCCAAAAAAGAATGGAAGTGCCTCAGTATGTTTCACGCCGTCTATATTTTTATTCCGTCACCTGCACATTAATTCTTTCATCCATGAACTCAGATTCCGGGGATCACAGCTTCAGACACTTGTCCCTTGGAACACCCCAAGGGCACCTTGGAGGCCAGGGGGCGCCCGGATGGCGCGGTGGTGCCATCTGCCGGCGGATGCGAGCGTGGCACCCGGCTTTCCCAGGCTCTGCCCTCCAGCCTCCCCGCAGCCCAGAGAAAGCCTGCCGTGGACCTGGGAGACAGGGACCCCGTTCCTGGGTCCCTGCCGTTTGGGTTACGGTGGCTGCCGAGGACCAGAGATGAAGGGACAGGGTCCCTGATGCCCCAGAGCCCAACCCCTGCGGGGGTCAGAGCCAAGCTAGAGACTCTTGGAGTTTGAGTCCTGGCTCTTTCTTGCCACCTGGGGGGCGGGGAGCAAGCTACTTAAGCATTTTGAAAAGGCACTAAGCTTTTTCATCGGTAAACAGGAAAATGGGGCTGAAAATTAGTCCCTGGTGTGGCTGTTTTTAAACGACATCCTCTCTGTGAAATGTGGAGTACGTGATAGAGATTCACTAACGGGCAAGTAAGTGCGCTTTTTCATTGATGTAGTAACAACTGGTCAGACGAATTAGGGAGTACTGGGGTGTGGGGGTGAGGAGAGGCTTGACAGATGAGGGTGCATATCAGCCGGGTTTTGAAGGATGAGTAGGAGTTTTCCAACCAGGCAAAGGAAATGGGCGTTCGGGATGGGTGAACCGTATGTACAAAGCGTGATAGTTGGCAGTGCTGTGCTGCCTTAGGGAAACTGTAAGTAGTCTGGTCTGTTCTGTGGGAGAAGTGAAGCAGGTGGAACTGGAACTGGACAGGGGAGCTGGATCAGAATCACTAGGAGCCGGCTGTGGAAATCCGTATTTGAAAAAGATTCCTGGGGGATTCTGAGGCAGGCCGCCAAAGGTCTCAGCAGGGCATTCAGCATGGCTCTCTCTAATCTGCACCCCGAGCTGGCTAGGGAGACATCATGGTCCTTGTTTTACATAACGGAAAACTGAAGCTCAGAGAGGTTGGGTGACTTGTCCAAGGTCACACAGCCAATGTGTGCCAAGATTCAGTGTCTGGTCAACTTGACTCCAAGCCCCATACACCCAGTGAGTGCTCAGTAAAAGCAGCTATTACCCTAAATGCCAATGCTCTTCAGGCCTGGGCTGCCAGATGTGTCCATCTCCTGTCCTCCCGAAGTCTGTCCTGTCAGTATTTGCAGGAAGACGTGGACGGGGCCAGAGAAGCCCACTCTGTGGACCAGATTTTTTTCTAAAGATTTTATTTATTTATTCATGAGAGACACAGAAAGAGAGGCAGAGACATAGGCAGAGGGAGAAGCAGACTCCCTGCGGGGAGCCCGATGCGGGACTCGATCCTGGGTTCCCAGGATCACGCCCTGAGCCGAAGGCAAATGCTCAACTGCTGAGCCCCCCAGGCGTCCCCACGGGCCAGATTCTTGTGCTGGGCACATGCAATTAAAGAGTTTTTCCTCATTAGAATTCCTCATTGGAAGGCAGAGAACCCTCCTCTCCTCTCCTCTAGAATTGTTCAGTTTCATAGGTGTGTATGTATTTTTTTTTAATTAAAGAAACTCAAATTTATAGAAAAGCCTTATCACAAATTACATATTTTATTCTGGAGCCATTTTTTTAAAAGATTTTATTTATTTATTCATAGAGATGCAGAGAGAGAGAGAGAGAGAGAGAGAGGCAGAGACACAGGCAGAGGGAGAAGCAGGCTCCATGCAGGGAGCCCGACGTGGGACTCTATCCAGGGTCTATTCTGGAGCCATTTGAGGGTAAGTTGTCAACCTGGTGCTCCGTCGTCCCTGACTCCTCCACCGTTTTTCCTACAAGTAAGGACTCTCTCCTATTGGGTCAGAGCAACGCCGCCAGTCCCAACCGGGTGGGCACGAGGCCGTCCCGGGGTTCCTTTAGAGTCAACGGATCCAGCTCAGGTTTGCAGGTGGCCTCCGGTGGTCGGGTGTCCTCAGTCTCCCTCAGCCTGGAGCAGTTCCTCAGTCTTGCTTTTCGTGACCTTGACACTTTTGAAGATTCAGGGGAGACTGTGCCCCCTTGTTTGGGTGTGTTTGCTGTTCCCTCGTGATTAGTTTGAGATTAAACGTCTTTGGTGGGAGCCTCCCACAAGGGCTATTCAAGTGGCACGGGATTTCGAGGAGTCCCCGGAATACGACGCTTACTTTGATCCTTTGGTTGAATGGTTTCTGCTAGGCTGCTTCTCTGCAGTTATTCTTTCTCCCTTTGCAATTACTAACTTGGGGGGCGGCAGGTGGCAACTGTGACCCCATTCCTCATCAGACTTGCAATGCTTCATCCATGTTAGCATATGGCCTCGGGTTTCCCGTGTGCTCAGAGGGTTATCATCGATCTGGGGCTCCAGTGGTCTCAGGTTGGCCAGTGGAGCCCCTTGGAGGCTCCTGAGTCCTCCTGGCGTGTCCCCTGGTTCTCTGGGCACCCCCCCCCCCAGCCTTCTGGTGCAGTAGGACACCAAAGCTCAGTTTGTACTTTCTCTGTCCCCTCCCTGGAATCAGCCCGTCCTCCAAGGGCCCCAGTTCTCTTTAGCGGAGGAGAGAACTTAAAGTCACCATCTGGGTGATGTGTTCGCGCAGTGCTATTGAGGGGTCGCCGCTCCCAGACCCTCTCAGCAAAATATATGCATGTGTACGTGAATTCACACACGTGTGTATACTTCTGCATTTGCTCTATCCCCATCTATATACCAATGTGTTTAGATCACGTGTTTACTTATTTATCAACCTTTGGTTGGCAGTCTCTTAGCTGGATGGCTTTTGAGATTCAGAGAACAGTGGAAGGTTAAAGCTTTTTTTTTTTAAGATTTTATTTATTTGAGAGAGAGAATGCGAGCGAGAGCAAGCTCACAATCAGGGGAAGGGCAAAGGGAGAAGCAGACATGGGAGTCAATCCCAGGACCCAGGACCCCCAGGATCCTGAGCCAAAGGCAAATGCTTAACTGAGCCACCCAGGCCTTTTTGAAACCATCCCCTCTAATGTCTTTATTTTGCAGATGGGGGTTGAGACCCAGCGCAGGGGAGCTGGAAGTTCTGGGGCTCCCCGCAGCCTGGCTGAGGACAGAAGGGTGCCAGGCTCACTCCCTTCCCAGCACGTGCAGGTTGTGATCAAACAGGTGGAGCTTGTCTTCTGGGAGAGGATTGGGCTTACTGGGAGAGGAGGGGGCTTACCTGGGAGAGGAGTGGGCTTACCTGGGAGAGGAGTGGGCTTACCTGGAGGAGGAGTGGCCTTACTGGGAGAGGAGGGGGCTTACCTGGGGGAGGAGTGGCCTTACTGGGCGAGGAGTGGGCTTACCTGGGAGAGGATTGGGCTTACCTGGGAGGATGGGAGGACCTCAACCACGGAACAGGACCCTGGGAAAGCAGATGTCCCCTTGCAGTGAGGAAGGAGTGTTCAGAGTCAGCCGGTGTTCACAGTGGCCGGTGGTGGGGAGCTCACTCACCAACCCTGTGTGTGCTGCCCTGGGGCTCACATGTCCGGAGTGGGTGGGGCTTGGGGCACCTGGACTCCTGTCAGCTCACCCATCAAGCCTCAGAAGTGCCCTGGGTGGCTCAGCGGTTTGGCACCTGCCTTTGGCCCAGGGCATGATCCTGGAGTCCTGGGATCGAGTTCCACATCGGGCTCCCTGCAGGGAGCCTACTTCTCCCTCTGCCTGTGTCTCTGCTTCTCTCTGTGTGTTTCTCATGAATAAATAAATAAAATCTTAAAAAAAAAAAAAAAAAAAGAAGTGCAAGGCCTGGACTAGCAAGTTCTCATCCCGCCTTCTGTGCAGATTTTCCCGCTCTTCCCAGGTCACCTGGACTCTGGGGGTTCAGCCTTCCCCACACTCTTGGATTCACTGACTTCAGTTCTGACCCTTTTGAGTCCTTCTTAGCGCTGCAGATGGACTTCTGGGGTCATCTGAGAACCCTATGAGCCTGACATCCCCCTGGTGTCTCCCCTTGGGTTCTTCTTCCCCTCAGAGTGCGGGTGGCCTTTCGGGTCTGGCACACATTATGAGGTGGCCAGGAGGTGGTGCTGCTGGGTCCGGGCCCTGCACCCCTACATGCTAATTAAGTTCAGAGAAGGGACTGTATGTAGGGCAAACGGGAGGGGTGGAGACTGGGAACGAGAGGCTGTAGGGTACGCCCGAAGCATTCTGTGTGTGCGTGCACGTGTGTGCCAGTAAACACACATGTAAGTACATAAAGTACATGCCAGTAAGTACACGCACACATACATCATAATACACGTAAATATATATTCACACATACATATACGTACCAGGACAAATACATGCATACAGGGGCACCTGGGTGGCTCAGTCTGTTGGGTGTCTGCCTTTGGCTCTGGTCATAATCTCGGCGTAATGGGATCAAGCCCCGTGTCGGGCTCCCTGCTCAGCAGGGAGTCTGCTTCTCCTCTCCCTCTGCTGCTTCCCCTGCTTGTGCTCTCTCCCTCTGTCAAATAAATACATCTTAAAAAAAAAAACCCAATACGTGCATATACCAATATGTATATATACAGCAGAGGAACACGTATACATCCACACACATATATGCATACTGTCCACACGGGCACATATACCAGCATACGGAGAGAGAACTAATGACCAATATGCATTTCTAAAATATATCATATGTACATACATACACAGAATTACCCATGTGTATATGTGTGTGTGTGTACTGGTGTACACGCACGCGAATACTCACCGACATGCATGTGTCCGTATATATCTGCACACACTGGTATGTGTATCTGTGTGTGCACCTGCATATGTATATGGCAGCAAATAGGCCCTGCCAGTCTGTGGTTCCGACGTCGGACCTGGGAGGCTCCAGGAAGGCGGCAGCTTCTCCCGGGATCATACGGCCCCGTCCGGATCTCCTTTCTCATCACGGATTTATTGGCCACCTGAGGGCAAGATCTTAGCACACCTTCAGAGAATGTTGCCCCAGGTTGCCAGGGTCTAGAAATCTCCCCAAATGAAGAAAGAAGTGGCTTTGACTTGAGTGAGGATATTCTTTTTGGGGTTCGGGTGGGAATGTGATCGAGGTCAGCGTAACAGATGTGGGGCGTTGGAAGGGCCTCCCAGAGAGTGCCAGACCGGGTCCCTATTGCATTCCAGACAAGGATATATTGGTTTGCTCGGCGTCTGTGATGAAGTACACAGACTGGGGGGCTGGAAACACCTGAAATGCATTCTCTCGTGGTTCTGGAGGCTAAAAGTCTGAAAGCAAAGCGTGGGCAGGGTGGGTTCCTTCCCAGGGCTGTGAGGGAAGGCTGTGTTCCGTGGTTCCCTCTGGGCAGCTGATGGTTTTCTGGCAAATCCCGGCATTCCTTGGCTTGTAGACGCATTGCTCCCATCTCTGCCTGGGTCGCCACAAAGCCGTGTGTGTGTGTGTGTGTGTGTGTGTGTGTGTGTGTGTTTCTTCTCTTCCATGTAGAGGGACAACAGCCTGACTGGATTAAGGGCTGCTGTGCTTCAGTGTGACCTTGTCTAGGTGCCATCTGCAACAACCCTATTTCCACAGAAGACCATTCTGAGACTCTGGGGGTCAGGACTTGAACCTGTCTTTATTAGGGGACGCAGTTCAAATGGCAGCAGAGGGACTGTGACTCGCTCAAGGCTCACGGCTAGTTCATTGATTAGTCCGCTTTTCTCTGCGTCTGATGCCTAATTAATACAAAGTGAACCTCCGATTCCTGGAGTTCTCGTAGCTTCTGGCTTGTCCGCTGTTCCTGTGGCCTGTTATTCAGACAAAACAAGACTTGCTTGACAGATAAAAAGAGGGATTAGCTAGTTGTCTGCAGTGTCTCGCTTTCTGCAAGACAGCTACCGGCACTACGTTCTGGGGGAGAAAACAGTTGCATAAGGCGAAGGAAGCTCTGACCCCCCTGCCAAAAGCACTTGAGCTCTGAGTAGATACTTCCCCTGTCAGGCCCGGGGGGAGTGCTAATGGATCTGTGCATCACTCTCTGAACCTTGGCAAGGGAGACTGGGTTTCTCATGTAAGGAAGGCGGCTCGGTGCCAGCCAAGAGATTGCAAATCTGCAAAGTCGGAAATGCTGGAGGACGCGGGGTCAGCTGGCCCGAGAGATACATGGCCATAGGGCAGGTGGCTGGTTGTTGGAGTCAGAGCAAGCCCTGCGGACCTTCCTTCTTGTTGGAGCCGGAGAGCACAGCTGCGCAGATTGTATCTGGGCATTGGTGGGACAGGGATTAGGGTGGCTGGCTTCAGGGGTGTGTGACCGGGGCAGTCACACAGGGACCTGCGCTTAGAAGAGCCTTGAGCTTGGTTTTAGGCATTGACAGTAGTCACCATCTTAAAATTCTTTTCTTTGAAGATTTTTTTAAATTTATTTGAGAGAGAGAGAGAGAGAGCACAAGGGGGGGGGGCAGAGGGAGAGGAGGAAGCAAACTCCCCCCTAAGCAGGGAGCCTGAGGTGGGGCTTGATCCCAGGACCCCAAGA
This sequence comes from Canis aureus, assembly GCF_053574225.1. Classification (NCBI taxonomy): domain Eukaryota; kingdom Metazoa; phylum Chordata; class Mammalia; order Carnivora; family Canidae; genus Canis; species Canis aureus. The sequence goes on from NC_135622.1 coordinate 58,762,810, forward strand.
TCATGACCTGAACTGAAGGCAGATACTTAACTGATTGAGCCACGCAGGCGTCCTGCTACCTTGAAATACTTAATGATAGTTTGACAACCACTCTTGCATTTTCTTCTTTTTTTATAAGGATTTTATTTATTCATCACACACCACACACACACCACACACACACACACACACACACACACACACACACACACACAGGCAGAGACACAGGCCGAAGGAGAAGCAGGCTCCATGCAGGGAGCCCAATGCAGGACCCGATCCCAGGACCCTGGGATCACGCCCTGGGCCAAAGGCAGGTGCTCAACCGCTGAGCCACCTGGGTGTCCCAAGACTCTTGCATTTTTGTGTGCACTGGTTCCTGAAAATTATGTGGCAGGTCCTGATGGATGAGTGTCCTCAGTGCGTGGTTATTTGTGAGGCAAGTGGTGCGACTGACTGTCTACAATCTATGCTCTGGTGTCAAAGAGAGAAGCCAGAGCCCCTGGAAGAAGACCAGAGGCTGGCCTCGAGGACCCTTAGGCTCTAGTCTCGATACTGCTGGGACCTGGACTAGCTATGTGCCTTTGGGTAGGTCATTGAGCCTCCCTTGACCTCAATTGCTTTATCTGTGACACAGACACATGAGAGCCCTGCATACCTCACACAGAATTGCTCTGAGCTCCTCGAGCATAGGGACTCAACTTCTCCCTTTGTACCTTGGGTGGAATCCAGCCCAGCACTTTGCATGTGGTACAGTTTCAGTGTATCCTTGATAATTAAAAACGAGGTAATGGGGGATCCCTGGGTGGCTCAGTGGTTTGGCACCTGCCTTCGGCCCAGGGAGTGATTCTGGAGTCATGGGATTGAGTCCCACATGGGGCTCCCTGCAGGGAACCTGCTTCTCCCTCTGCCTGTGTCTCTGCCTCTCTCTCTCTGTCTCTCTGTCTCTCTGTGTCTCTCATGAATAAATAAATAAAATCTTTAAAAAAAACAAAAAACTGAGGTAATGCAGGGAAAAGTGTTAGGCGAGGCCACACGAGTGAAAGGTGTGATGTGTCATCGTGACACACTGACGCCTTGTGTGGTTCTCCCAGCTGGGCTCTGAAGCTCTGAGGTTTCATACCAGAGGGTCAGGGACCCTGTTCACCTTGGGGACCAGTCCTGGAACATCTCCGCTGTGGATGCTTGGAATACTGAGATGATCAACCAACTGATGATCAAAACCATCAACTGAGATGATTCGTGTGGGAGTACACGAATGTTTGGGGTGCCTGGGCAGCTCTGTCTGCTGAGCATCCGACTCTTGGTTTCGGCTCAGGTCATGATCTCAGGGTCGTGAGATCGAGCCCCGACTCAGGCTCTGCACTCAGTGTGGAGTCTGCTTGGGACTCTCTTTCCCTCACCCTCTGCCCCTCCCCACCCTCCCCACCCCCACCCCCACCCCCCTCAAATAAATAAATAAATCTTAAAAAAAAAAAGGAATACATGAATGCTTCCTTCTTGTCAGCCAAGTTTGGATGATTCAGTTCAGGTCTTCCCTTCAGATGAAGGGATAATCATAATGATCGTAGTAGCCCCTCTGGATGTGCACTGTGCACGCAGGTGATTTCATTCGTGTCGTGACCCTGTTACAGTCTCTCTCCATTTAACAGACGAAGCTCTGGCTTGAGGGACCTGCCTGCATGTCATGACTGGGAGGGACAGGTCTGTCTGGTATCCCCATCTTGGATCCTGTCACCTGTGCCGGGCACTCCTGCACACCTGTGTTCACTGTGTCTCCTGAGGAGGGTCTTCTGGGGGCTTTTGTGATGGGTCACTCTGCAACATTGTCTAAAGAGAGCCTGTTTTCATGCATTTTAGCCTCCCCTGTTTCCCAAGGCTTCTGAGAGAAATGTGCTACAGGGGCTGCAGGTGGCTGTCCAGGCTCCTTCGAAGTCTTAGGAGACTTTAACATTTGTTTATTAATTTCCTTAAGAACTTGATTATGGTATATTTACATACTATACAATTAACCCATTTAAAACAATTCAATGGCTTTTACTATATCCAAATAATGGCACAACCATCACCACAGTTAATTTTAGAACATGTTCATCATCCCTAGAAGAAATGCCACACCCTCCCCTCCTAGGGAGCCACTGGTCTTTGTTCCGCCTCTGTGGACTTGCCCTTTCTGGACATTTCATATAAGTGGGTTCATGCCGGATGTGGCGCTTGGGTCCGGCGTCTCTCACTGAGGACCATGTTTTCAAGGTTCATCCACGTTGTAGTGTGTGTCAGTACTTCATTCCTTTTTATGGCCGAGTAACATTCCACTGCAGGGACATGCCACATGTGTTTATCCAGTCATCAACTGGTGGACGCTTGGGTTGTTTCCGCTATTTGGGCCATTGTGAATAATCCTGTCTGGACATTTGTGCATAGATCTTTGTGTGGGCACATGCTCTCTTTTATCCTTTATTTACATCGTTCTTTTCTAGGACCCAAATGTGGTCTCTGGTGGTCCCTCCTGGATGATACTGAGTAAACCATAAGTCTTCTTGGGCTTAGTTATCTTGTGGCTGTGTGTGCGCACGCGCATGTGTCTTTCTGCGTCGGGCTGCGGTGAGGCTGGAGAGAGGGGTCTAATCAGGAAGCAGGTGACCAGGTGAGCTGGAGAGGCACTCCCCCCAGAAGGACATCCCCAGAGAATGATAGATCGGCAGGCTCTTCTCTCTGGGTTCCTCTCTCCTGTGCTGGCCAGAGGTACAGGTGAGAAGAGTGTAAAGCACTTTGGGATCAGGCCTCCGACTGGCACACTTTGACTTGGAAAGTGGACGTGGAATTATGCCATCTGCGAGTCATCCTGCAGGGACCACCTTACTGTTGCCCTGTGGCCCTGGTCCGGCAGGAGCTTCTCCCAGAGACCTTCCCCGCAGAGCAGAGAAGATGCACACTGTTCCATCTTCCACTGACAGGTGTCTCTGGCTCCCTTAGGCGTGATCCTAGTTTGGCCCAAGTCATTCAGATTCTTGAAACGCAGCTGGGCAGAGTGGAAAGAGGAAGCACCGGGATTTGGACAGCCTTGATGCAAACCCTTATTAGGCACATGGCCTTTAGCAGGCCACTCGCCCCCCCGTGAGCCTCATTCTCTGTGTCTATAGATGAGGCTGACGGTTCGCACATTGGGATTGTCGGGAGCATCAGATGATGAACGCCAAGTGCCTGGTGATAGTAGACAGCCATGAACGCTGGCTGTTGTTGTAGGACAACGTTGAGTGATCTATTGAAAACACACCCAACTACTTGGCCGCTCGTCTAACCTGTGGGCAGAAGGCGGAGAACAAGGAGGCTTCTACTTTTCAATTGGGTGCATCTTTCCACAAATGTTCTTTCTACTACATATGAATCAGCTCATAGATTTCCAAGGGACTCTGAATTTTAATTTGATGAATTTTACTAAGTTGTATTGCATATGTGAATCACCTTCAATTATTTTACAAATATTCATCCATCTGACCAGTCCGTATGAGTTTATTTTCCAGGCCCACCTCTCTGATGGGTGGAGAGAAGGGAAAGTGTATAAGACAGGCACCTGGTGGCTATGTCAGGTAAGCGTTCGACTCTTGGTTTTGGCTCAGGTCATGACCTCAGGGTCCTGGGATTGGGCCCTGCTTCGGGCTTCTCACTCAGCTCGGAGTCCACTTGAGATTATTTCTCCCTCTCCCTGCTCTCTCTCTCAATCAATAAAATTTTTGAAACTTGGATTTGTGGATTCCTTCCAGAACAGACTGGAATTAAGTGGGGTTTGAGACCCTTTGCCAGCCCTGACACTCCAGAAGGATGTTTGCTGATCACTTTGGGCAGTTTATCCTCTGCAGGAGAGCACAACTGCCCTCATTCCTCAGCCTGGGACACTCAGCCTGGGAAATGGGGCGCACTGTGTAGCCTGGCTCTTCTGCTTTCAGGTCTTATCACCACACATCTGCATCTTCCTTATGGATGGATCCATCTTACTGATGGATTTCTGTCAGAACCAGAAAGGTGGCATGTGGCACATTTGGACCTGGGCTGAGGGTGGACAGCCTCCAAGGTACTGAGCAGAGTACAGATGGCTTTATTACGTCACCTGTTTTTAATTTTTATTAAGGAAACTTCAAGCACAAAGGTAGATAGAACACGGTAATGGATATCTCCGTACTCACACCCAACTTCAACGGTCACTGGCCTTCTTCCATCTTGTTTCATTTATCCTTCTTCTCCAACACATTTTTCAAAATTTTAATTTGACTGTAAGGTAAATCTCAGACATCTTATAAGTTCACCTGTGAGTGATACGAGATTTATTTCCGACATATGTAGCTGCACCTTACATACCTCCAATGCCATTATCACACCCAACACATTTAACACTATCCTCTACTGACCAATTCATATTCCAGTTTTGTGCATTTTAGTTATTTTTTATTTTTTTAAAATATTTTATTTATTTGAGAGAGAGACAGAGAGAGCATGAGCAGGAGAGAGGGGTCAGAGGCAGCGAGAGAAGCAGACTCCCCACTGAGCAGGGAGCCCGATGCGGGGCTCAATCCCAGGACCCTGAGATCATGACCTGAGCTGAAGGTAGACACTTAACTGACTGAGCCACCCAGGCGCCCCAGTTGCAAACATCTTAAAGACTGTCCAAATTATGAAGGATATATTGGCCTATCTAAGTATCCATCCATTCATCCATCCATCCATTCATTCATTCAACTGATGGCGTGACGTCTTTACTGTGGCCAGTAGTTGGTGGGGCTCACTATCTTATCGGGAACAGGCTTTCGGCAAGCAGGTGATGGGGGAAGGTGGGAGCAGGAGAGAGAAGGTGTGGGAAACATGTGGTGCTTGGGAAGCAACAAGTATGTGTAGCAGGTACTCTTCGGGACCTGTGACCGAAACAGACAAAAATTGCTAACCCGGTGCAGCTGACGCTACTCGTCGGGAAGACTCACAATAATGTAATAAATAAATGTCTACATGTTAAAAATAGGACTGTGGAAAAGAAAAACAGAACAAAAATGAGGTAAAGAGGATTAGGTGTGCCAGGATTGGGACCGGTGGCCATCAGGGTGGGGGTGGGAGAAACTGGCCAGCTGCTCACATCTCTTTTCCTCCTGTGCACACAAAAACTGGGTTTCTCAGCCTTTTTTTGGAGTTAGATTGGGGCAACTGATTGCGTTCTGGTGGATAAGAGACAGCTGGAAGTGACGCATGCCCCTTCCAGACCTGGCCATAACCCTGAGTGACCTTCCATGTTCTTCCTTCTTCCTCTTCCATGACTTGTTGGAGGTCATGCACTGGGGATGAGACAGCAGAGCCCAGGTCACTAAGTCACAAGTTTGGAACTGTATTTAAAAATCCTGGGGGTTGGTGCAGCCCGGGTGGCTCAGCGGTTTAGCGCCACCTTCGGCTCAGGGCCTGATCCTGGAGACCCGGGATCGAGTCCCATGTCGGGCTCCTTGCATGGAGCCTGCTTCTCCCTCTGCCTGTATCTCTCTTTCTCTCTCTCATGAATAAATAAATAAAATCTTAAAAACAACATCCTGGGGGCACCTGGGTGGCTCGGTTGTTTAAATGTCCGACTCTTGGTTTCAGCTCAGGTCATGATCTCCTGGAGTCATGAGATCGAGTCCAGTGTTGGGCTCCGTGCTGAGCATGAAGCCTGTTTGGGATTCTCCCCCTTTCCCTCTGCCCCTCCCCCTCTTAAATAAATGAATAAATAAATAAATATCCTGAACTCAACACTAACGTTCACAGTACAGTTGTGTCTAGTGCCCTAGGGTAGCGTGGCCCACTCTGGTCCTCTGTTTTTTTTTTTTTTTTTAAAGATTTTATTTATTTATTCATGAGAGACACAGAGAGAGAGGCAGAGACACAGGCAGAGGGAGAAGCAGGCTCCCCATAGGGGGCCCGATGTAGGACTTGATGTGGGGACTCCAGGATCAGGCCCTGGGCCAAAGGCAGACTGTCAACCACCGAGCCACCCAGGTGCCCCTCCCTCCGGTCCTCTTACCCTCTTTTCTTCCTCTGTGTTCTGTGTCATCTTCCCAGGAGCAGGACAGCAGCTGCACAGGGCGAGGAGGACAGGCTGAGGAAGGACGGGCTTTGGGCTTGCACCCATGCCAGCTCAGAGGTGCCAAGCAGAGGATCCCAGATTGCCCACCTTCACAATACCCGTCCTTCTGAGCCTGGTCTTTGTGTCACTCAGCAATTCTGATGAACAAGCTTGGCTATGGATGGCCTACAAATGTTACTTCTTTTTTGTCCCAATATTTTAATGTGAAAAATTGCAAACATGCAAAACTTTGAAATAATTTTACAGTGAACCCTTGCCATCCAGATTCTCCCCTTAATATTCCACTATGATTGCTTCATCACACATCTACTGACCAGCCCTCCAAGAATTCTTCTTACCTTTTCTGTACTTCAAAGTAAATTGCAGACACCAGGACACTCCCCTCAAATACTTTAGTCTGCTTGTGTATCATTAAACCAGAGTTTGGGGCGCCTGAGCGTCTGCCTCCGACTCAGGGTGTGATCCCAGGGTCCTGGGATCAAGTCCCACATTAGGCTTCCCACAGGGAGCCTGCTTCTCCCTCTGTCTGTGTCTCTGTGTCTCTCATGAATAGATAAATAAAATATTAAAAAAAAAACAAAAACCAGAGTTTGATATTTGTTTATAGTTTTCTCTAATAAGGTAAATCTTACATAAAATGAAATGCCCAGATCCTAAATGTGCCTTTGCTGAGTTTGGACAAAACACACGTAAACCTTCTCACCATATAGAACATTCCCAACACTTCTGAAAATTACCTCTTGTCCCATCCCTGTCACTCCCTGACTCCAGCCTCCAAAAGCAATCCCTGTTTTGATTTGTTCCACCGAAGATTAGTTTTTTCTAGAGTTCCAGAATCTCATATAAACGGCATCATACATTATGAAATCATTTGTGCGAGGCTTCTTTCACCCAGCGTTATGATTTTGTGATTCACCCATGTTCTTGCATTTATTAGTGAATCATTCTTTTTATTGCTGAGAAATATTCCTTTCATGAATATACCACAATGTGTTTATCCACTGACAGACACCTGGGCTCTTTCCAGGATTTGGAAATTATGGATAAAGCTGCTATGAATATTCTTGTGCAAGCCTTTCTGTGAATTTGGGTGTCTTTTTGCTACTGCAGTTTATAAGCCATGCTACCTTTAAATTGTCGTGATTTCCATATCTTAATTGCCAGTAATGCTGTGCGTTTTTTACCCTCTGATAATAATGATAATTCCATTTCTTGAATGCTTACTATAGTGACAGGCCCTCTAATTTATCCTCATAAGAATCCTGCAAAGTAGGTATAATTACATCCATTTTACATACGAAGGGACAGATGTGGGCTCATTAAGAGAGTTGAATGTGTGGACTGTGAGTCATCCCTCATCGGAGGCTCTCTCCAGGCCACTCTGGGCTCCCTGAGGATGTGACACTGGCTCCTGGATAAACCACCTGGACATTTTTTTCACTTCTTGGAGGGGCATCTGGATTTGAACATTATGCAGTCCTACCAATTTTAATAATTTTATTCATAAGCTCCTTGCTGTTGTATCAGTGACACATTTTCTGCGTTCTGTGGTTTTCTTTTTAGTACATATTTTGTAGAATTTTGTTGCACAAAGATGTATTTATTCAAACCCATCTATCTTGCCTGTTGACAGGCTCGATTTTTCAAGAGCCAGAAACTTATCTTTGCTCCACTGCTAGAATAAATTATGCGGTTCTGTTTTCTTCTTTTTTTAAATGTTTTTTGTGTTTTGCTTTCTGACATATTGGAAACGTGTTGCCATACATGGCACGAGATATGGAACCACATAAGGATGAGAAATGTCTGCTCAATAAATAAATCTAAAATGGAAATGCTGCTTCAATTTCATCCATGATAAATAGAAGCCAAAATTATTAAAGCATGTTTCCTAAAGTTGGGCAGTCGGCTGGTGGTGGAGGGGGAGCACCCAGAAGCCCAGGGCTGGGGAGGCCATGAGTGGGTGGGTGGAGAGCTCTGCTCTGGAGGATGGTAGGCAGGAGGAAGGGAGCCTAAAGAGGTCTGGGAAAGACCCCTCCACCCTGGGGACCTCACCACCTGGTGCAGAAGCTTTTCCCCTAGCAGGGCTGGGGCAGGAGAGTGCTGTGGCCAGAGCCTGGGCATACAAAAAGCACTCAGGCTCCAGGGAGGACCAAACTGGGGAGGTACCAGGATAAGGAGGCCACTTTGCAGAATAGCTGGGGATGCTAAGACATTTCTTGTCCTTATGTGTGTTGGGAGGGATGGAGAGAAGAGATACTTAGGAAGTAAAATCAGTAGGACTTGGTGCCTGACTCAGTGCGGGGGAGGGAAGCAGGAGGGAGGACGGATGGGATGGTGTGGTGCCCATGGAAGGAGGACACAGAAGAGGAAACTCAGTTTTCAGGGAGTACGATGCATTCCATTCTTGACATGTGAGCTTAAGGGGATGCAGGTCATCCGAAAGGCTCTGAGCTGGGACGGGGGGCGTCACACCTCTAGGCACTGGACTGAGACTCAGCAGCAAATGGTGTTGAATCGACTAACAGCTGAATCAGCCAAGGAGAATGAGTAGATGGGAAGCAGAGGGGGCCAAACAAGGATAGGCCCCTTGACATTTAGGGGCAAATGAAGGAAGGCGGCCAAGAAGAAACAGTCCAAGGGGGAAGCGGGGAGGTCAGTGGGGCAGTGAGTTTGGGGAGAGGGCTGCGGGAGGGCACACGGGTGAGATGAGGACTGAAGGTATTTGGCCACAAAAGGACTTTGCAAACTGAGAACCCTATCAGTGAATTGGGAGTGGGTGGGTGGCGTAAAATTCAGATGCAAGTGATTGAGTAACCAGAGAAGGGCAAACCCAAGTGGAGACTGGGAGTGGGTTTTTCTTTGAAGAGGTTTGGAAAGAAAGGGGAGAAAACTGGATGATCCTTACGAAGCGTTAAGGGAAGTTTTCCTCGTCAGGTTGGTCAAGACCTGAGCGTGTGTAAAGGCTGAGTGTGGGGAAGGAGTCTTCCAAGAGAGAGAAGGTTCAGGCCTAAAGACAGAGGGAAAGGCTGGTGGGCAGAGGCCCCGGGAGACGGTGTGGTCAAGGGCATGTGGGTGGGTGCGGGGGCTGCGTTGCCTGGAGCTGAGCGGAGACCCACTGTGAGGGCAGGGAGGGTAGGTGGGAAGGCTCGGCGGGGGTGTTCATATGTTTGTAGGGGCAGGAGGGGTGCGGAGCGTCCTGTGCTTTTTTTTTCTTTTTTAAAAATTTTATTTATTCATGAGCGTCCTGCGCTTCTTGCACACTCTGAGGCAGTTGCTTGAGGAAGGCAGCTCAAGCTGCAGAACTTGCCAGAAGCCTGGGGGGCCAGAGGTCTAGGTGAGAGCTGGTCAGACCACAGGGCCCCCGAGGTGACCTGAGCTGAGAGACCAGGCCATGATCTCTGCACAGAGTGGGCCCTGTGGGCCTTGGGGGGTACCTTCACACCAGGTCAATGTTCTAGAAGCTGGGTGGGGTCTGCTCCAGTCCTTGAATGTGTACCCTGTTCTAGTGAAAGGTATGTCAGTGCAGAGGTACCAAGTAGGGATGGGCAGATTGGTGCAACAGGAGGCAATGCCCCTTCGGGCCCTGTGTGATGAGTGCTGGCTTGTAGCCACCACCACCTCCTGCTCACACCCAGCCTTTGTTCTTCTCTGGGAGATGAAACTGTGGAACGCAGTGATTCTGGAAGGAGAGGGCAAGATCTGGGCCGTCGGTGCTCTGGGAGTGGCTCAGTGGTTCCAAGCGCCTACACCTGACCTACTGACCATTTTAAAGGAATGAAATAAACACCTGTGAAAGCACCGCCCCACCTGAAATCTAGGGCCTTCTCAGTGGCTTACACCCAGCTGTGTGATCCACCCCATTACATCCGCCTCCTTCTCTTCTCCAGAGTAACCACCATCGAGTCCTGTGTGCATTATTTTCCTTTTCCTATCATTTCACATTATCTACATGTGTTCCTCTCCTCTATATGTACTCCTAAGTCTACCTCTTAAGTTTTAATTGTCTTTACCTTCTTTAGAAAGGTGTCAGTCTGTCTGTAATCTTTTAGGACTTTGTTTTCTCTCAGTATTACGTTGATAAGCAGCATCCACGTTGCTCTGTGTTGCTGTAGTTCGTGTATTTTGACTGCTGCGTGATATGCTGTGGTGTGGACATGCCGTGAGCTTTTGAACAGTTCCAGTATGAGCATTTTTATACATGCATAGAGGTTTTACTTAAATATCTACCTAGAGGTGGAATTGTTGGGTCATAGAATAATATATGACCATCCCTCTGGGGGCTGCTCAACTGTTTTCCCAAATGGCTGATAGTTTAGACTCCTACCGCCAGATGCAGAGAACCTAAGGGTCACACCTTCTCCAGCACTTGGCAGTGTCATACTTCTCAATTTGTGTCAGCTGAATAGGAGTGTCTTGGTCAGGATTTTCCAGAGAAACAACTAACTGATAGATGATAGACAGATATAGATATATAGAGAGAATATTTATACTAGGAATTGGCTCTCATGATTATGAAGGCTGAGAAGTCCTGACATTTAAGCTGAAGAACCAGGAAACCTGGTGATGTAACTCTGTCCAAGTCCAGAGGCCTGAGAACCAGGGGAGCTGATGGTGAAGTGTGAGTCCAAATCCATGAACGTGGGCCTTCCAATGGTGTAAGTCCCAGCCCCAGTCTAAAGGCCCAAGGGCACCAATGTCTGAGGGCAGAGGGTGGATGTCCCAGCTCAAACAAAGAATAAATTTTCCCTTGCTTCACCTTCTTGTTCTATCCAGGCTCTCAATGGATTGGGTGATGCCCACTCACACTGGAAACGGGAATTTTCCTGAGTCTACTGATTTAAATACAATCCCTTCCAGAAAACACCCTCACAGACTCACCCAGAAATGATGCTTTACCACCAGCTATGTGGGCATCCCTTAACCAAATCAAATTGGCACATAAAATTAACCATCATGGCGGGTAAAAAGGCGCCTCACTGTGTCTGGTTCTGCCCAGTTCATGAATGGATTCAGCTGGGAAGGCCTCTTTGACCAGCATGTGTATCCAAGCTCACTCTTTTGGGTGCCACTCAACTGCCTTCTCCCACTTCCCCACTGTGTCCTTACCTCTTTGACATTAATTGTGCTGTTGGAGTAAAACAGAATCCTTGTTTGTGCAGATGGAGGAAGTCAAACGCCATTTATGCGGGAGGTGGCGAAGCCCGGGAAGTGCTGGGATAGGAAGCCAGCTGTGAGCTCCTGATTGCAGGTCGTGGTTGGCCAGGTGAGACCCTAATTAGCCTCTCGGAGGGGCCCAGTGATTGTTGGGAGCGGTGTGACTTCTCCCAGCAGGCCGGGGCCAAGGCCTCTGAGGGTTGAGCCTTGTCACGGGGCAGGAGCTGGTGTTTTGCTCAGAGGCAGACTTTGCCTTCCGTCTGGAGGAGAGGAAATCAATAGCTCATTACCAGGCCTGCTCCGGTCGTGGAACCGTCCTTGGCAGCAATGAGGAGTGCCAGCCTCAGCCCGGCCTGTCCGGAGCTCTCAGCCAGGGGCGTCAGGGGAGCTTCCGATTCATTCCAGGCAACAGTTCCAGGCGCGTGGCCTGTCCCACCCCGGGGCCCAGGCTGGGCTGAGGTGGGCCCCGCGCAGAGGGCTTGGGCAGGCGTGGGGGGCGCTCCAGCCTCGGGAGGCCTGCCTGGTGGGGGCTTGCAGGGAGCGTGGAGTAGGCCCGGAGGCCAGAACCCCCACACCTGCCCATCTGTGGGTGACTGGAGGGTTTTCTTTTCAATGTGTCTACGTTCCTCTGGGGCCTGCTTCCCTGTGGGCCTCAAAATCTGAGGCTGTGCAAGGAAAGTTGCGGGTGGGGCCGCTGTTGTGGGTTTTATTCTTCTAAACCCACAGCCACACGTGCGTATCATCAAGCGGGCTTCGGTCCTGGCCTCTGTTTTTACAGCCTTCTCACTACAGGCCGGGGAGCCCCAAACAAGCCCCCCGCTAACGTCGTCTGTGGTTCTATCAGGCCGATAAGCAATGGTCACGCATATGAAGAGCAGTCCCTTTCTCTCTCGCAGGCTCTAGCACTTTCAGAGCCTGTTGCTGTCCATCCTCCCATTTCATCTTTCCCATCTTTTTTTTTTTTTTTTTAGCCACAAGTTTCCCTACGGGCCCCAGTTTGTGCCATTTCTGTCGGAGGCGATGTCCATTGCTCCCATCCCTCCTCCCACCATGAAAGTGGATGAGGAAAATTCAAACTTCCTCTGCGATGTGAGGGAACCTCGTGTCCCAACCCCCAAGTCACCAGGCACATGCTGGAAACCTGTTACACGGTTACCTTGACTCAGCTCACTCAATCCATTCTAGGCTCTTTTTTTTTTTTTTAAAGATATTTATTTCATGAGACAGAGTGAGAGTGAGCGAGCACACACGCAAGCAGGGGAAGGGGCAGAGGCAGAGGGAGACAGAGAATCCCAAGCAGGCTCCACGCTCAGCATGGACCCCCCTCGGGGCTTGATCTCCCAACCCTGAGATCATGACCTGAGCCGAAAGTAAGAGTCAAATGGACGCTTAACAGGCGGAGCCAGCCAGGGCCCCCATTCTAGGCTCTCATTAATTCTTCTGTCATCTAGCAAACATTTCTGGGCAGCTGTGCAGCAAGGAGCTGCGTGAGGGACGCCGAGGATCCAGAGGTGCAATGCACGATCATGACCTCCATCTGCCCGCAAGTCCTGGAGGCAAGACCGGTGTCGAGCTGTGGTGGGGAGGCTGCGAAGGGCTTGAGTTAAAATGCCTCTGAGCAAAAGGCCTACCCTTTGCGGGGAGACAGAGCTGGCTCTGCTGTCGGCCAGCAACATGTCCTTGGCGGGTTCCTCCCCTCCTTGCTCCTCGCCATCCTCGTCTGCAAAACATGACCCTGGAGCCACCGTTTATCACATGCCCGCGGTGCGCCCGGCAGGTGCGTCCCCGTCTTGAGTGCGCGGGTTTCCCCCAACGCCCCGGAGGCCACCTCGCTCGCTTTCACGTGGCAGACACGTGCGCTCTGCAAGGGAGGCGACCAGCCTGCCCTGTCCACACAGCACGCGGCTGGGTAGGGAATAAAATCCATTAATGTTTGGCTTCTAGACCCAACTTCTTCCCATTCCCGGATGCGGCCTCCGGAGCTGTGGAGAGGATTAAATGGGATTTTTTTTTTTCATACAAAAGGCCCAGCCCGGAGCCTGGATCCCCGCAGGTTGCTGGGAAGGAGCTCTGATGGTTCCATCAGCAACGTGTCCCCTCTCTCCACGTCCCCTCCACTACGTCATCCTCCCAGATGGAGCACCAGGGCACATTTCCCCCTTGTAATAATTAATACATGTGCCAACATGTTTATGGAAAATCGCTCACACTGTGTCCTTCATCTCTAAGGACCCAATACTGCTTGGCGAGCAGGTTCCCAGATGAGAGGCTGGTTCTCTCAGTCAAACAAAGGGGAGGAGATTATCTAGGAAATTCTGACAAAGAAAGCAATTACTCTGGCCTGATGAGTGTGGGCTGCTCATGCCAAAACTGGGGCTTTGTGCTTGAATTACCTGAGTGATGTGTCTGCGGAGCCCCAGACACATTAGGTTAATTTTCTTAATGCTTCTTTTGCCCACTGAGTGCCCCCTAGGCTTCACATCCGTGGATCGCAGGAGAGCAGGCTGGCAGTGCAGAGCCCTCGGGGTGTCCTCCGTTGTCGGGGATCTGGGGAAAGATCTTAAGCCCCTCATCACCCTAAGACTTGAGTGGCGGTGCCCTGCAGTAGGGGTCCTGTCCTTTGCCTCTTCTGTGGTCTCCTGGTTCTTCTGATCTGCCCACCCCGGGGTGGCTACCCAGGCCCTGGGGAGCCACCAACTAATCCCTACTGGGGATTAGCCAGCCCCCTGCAACTGGTGACTAGCGACTAGCATTTTAGTAATAATAATGCTTCTTTTGGTTCTGCAGTGCTGGCTTTCATATCCATTATCTCCCCTGATCCGTACAGGGCCCTGCGAGACAGGCATTAGTGGCACCGTTTAAATGAAAAAAAGAATCTGAGAAAGGAAAAGTGGGTTTATCCCAGGTCACCAGGCTAGAAAGAGCAGAGCCAGCACCCAGCCGAGAGGAGGGAGCCCAGAAGCAGGTGCTCTGAGTTGTGGCTGTGTTCTCTGCACTTGTAGAAAAACACATCTAAGACCCAAAGGAGTGGATTTTTAAATGGACGGCTTTCCAGCTCCCGTGAGAAGTGATGGGGGAGTTGTCCTCGGCTCTGGGAGGAGGGCTTTCAGAGGCCTGATCACACTACACCCCACAGGCAGCTGCCTCCTCCTGGGCGGAGGGGCAGGGGTGGGGTGCAGGGCTAGTATCACTGTCGAGATACCATCTCCCTGCAGAAAGTTTGGAATCTGGGCAGTGAATTGGGAACGCAGATAAACAATCCCATCAGCCAGGTGCTCAGTGGTGACTGCCGACCCTGACCCCGAAAGGGACAGAGCAGTAATCTCTACCGCAGAGATGAGAGACAGAGACAGAGAAGAGAGAGGGAGAGGGAGAGGAGGGACAGCTGAAAGCTGACGCCCTGGATAATTAGAGCTGGTGTAGCACCTTTTGATAAGGATCAGAAAGGTCTTTGCAGACACTAGTGAGTTCTCCCCACCAGGTGAAGAGACCAGTTTCTAAATGCGTCAGGGCAGGCCTGGGTGACAAGGCAGCGGCCTCACACATTCCCCAGAAAGTCAGCTCACAGAAGGGACCCGACCACCGACACTTGGCCCGGCGCCACGTCCTCTGCACCCCGGAGATGGCCGTGTGCCCACTCGCCCCCTCCTCTCTGAGGTCCCCGGACACAGACGTGCAGCACCGAGCCTCTCCCCCAACTTCCCTCTTGGTTTTCCTTTCTGTCGCCCTTGATAGAGACTTCACAGCATCCACCGACCTGGGTGGGCAGCCTCACGGGTTTGGTGAGGTCATGGACGCGTGTCACTCTGTGGTTCCACTTGCAGGCACGTTTCTCACCGTCTTTCTTTTTTTTTTTTTTTAATTTTTATTTATTTATGATAGAGAGAGAGAGAGAGAGAGAGGCAGAGACACAGGCAGAGGGAGAAGCAGGCTCCATGCACCGGGAGCCCGATGTGGGATTCGATCCCGGGTCTCCAGGATCGCGCCCTGGGCCAAAGGCAGGCGCCAAACCGCTGCGCCACCCAGGGATCCCTCTCACCATCTTTCTGCGTGTTGGCAACACTGACTTCCTCCTCTTCCTCCTCCTCCTCCTCCTCCTCCACCTCCTCCTCCTTCTAAAAAATATTTGTTCATTTGAAAGAGAATGAAAGAGAGAGCACGAGCAAGGGGAGGGACAGAAGGAGAAGCAGGATCCCTGCAGGGAGCCCGATGCAGGGCTTGATCCCAGGACCCCGGGATCACGCCCTGAGCCAAAGGCAGACACTCCACCACTGAGTCACCAGGGCGCCCCTGGCAACTTCCTTCTGCACACCCCTCATCTCTGTCTCCCCTCCCCCCCAAAGCCGACGACACGGGCACAGCCACAAGAGCACTTTGCCAACTGGCAAGTGTCCTCCAGATCCTGGCTCCTGGTATTGTCACTGTCCTGTTTCTCCATCTTTGTGCTGTACATCCATGCAATGGCACGACGCTTTAAGATGCCACAAAACTGTCACCCAGAGTGAAAAGGAAGAGAAACAAAGAAAGCATGCTGCTCTCTTGAAAATACTTTGGAAAATCGCTGTCCATGCTGCGCTAAGTAACTAGCTGCCCAGGGGACGTCCTGTGACGTTCGGGAGCCTGGGCGTCTGTGACCGGCCGTGGGCTCATTCAGGGATCGGGGGTTCGTTCAGTGCTCCGAGGGGCCGTGGGCCCTGTGCTGCTGGGGGGCAGGGGGGACGCGTGTGACCACAGGGACAAGGACAGACCAGCCCTGGGCGTCCGCAGTCCTCTCTTCTGAACTAGCTGATCCGCCTCCGGTAACTCCTCCTTGCTCTAGTGAGTTCGCCTTTGCGGAGATCTGTCCGGCTCCTCGTGGCCCTGGTTCAGGTGATTCTCAGCCATAAGCTGAGGCTCCTTCAGATTCCAATTTCTTAGGAAAAAAAAAAGCCCCTAAAAACAATTCTTAAAACCTCAGGCCCATCCTCCTATTGCTGGGCGACTCTCCTCCCAAACCTCCAGCTCTAAGTGCTCAGGTGGATTCCGGGCCCCCAGCCTGGCCCCTCCAGGCCCCGGGCCCCTCCGATGCCCACGTCGTGCGGGTCCCTCTGTTTCTGCCTGGCTCACCCCAACCTCTCCCTGAGGCTCCCCTGTCTGGCCTGTCCCATGGGGCAGCTCCCCAGCCTCACACCTGGCGCAGCCCCGGGGGGTCCCCACGCAGCCAAGCAGCCCATCCCGTCCTGTGTTGCCTGCCTCCCTGCCTGGCAGGCCCTGGGACAAGTGACCCGCCACCCGCCCCCGTGCTCTGCTTGCCTCTGGCTTCCTGGGACCACATCACCTTCCTTCCCGAGCGTTCGATTCCGGTTCGGTTCTCTCTGAAAAAAACGCGGCATGGGCTGGACCTGGGTCCACCTGGCCACGCCGGGTCCCTCCCTGAAGCCTCCCCAAATTACTGTTGCATCAGACAGATATGACCCAGTCCTGATGTCTTTCTGCAGCGCCAATGACACGGTGAAGCGTCCGCGTCTGAGTGTTCTCACGGCCCCCTCTCCCTAATCGCGCTCCCTGAGTGCCAGGACGGGGGCCGTATCTTACCATCACCCCCCGGGGGGGGGGCCTTGTGGCCTTGGCACCCCTTCAGGAGCTGGGTTCTGTCTGCTCTAAGGCTCCCCCAAAGGGCTGCGCGTCCTCAGTCCCCTTGCCCCCATTCCTCCCCGGCTGGTCCGCCTGCCCAAGCCCCCAGCTGCCGTCACCTGCCCTGTTTCTGTTTGGGCAAATTCCCAGGCTCTTGGTCTTGTCCTAGCTAATAAGCCTCCTGTCCTGTCCCCTATGGGACAAGCCCAGATCCCCAGGGATCCCCTGCCCTGGGCTTGACTTCCAGCCTCCCCCACCCCGAGAGCTTTATCCCTGCTCCCGGAGCTTGCCAGCCTGGCCCTTCATGGGTTGGAGCAAATCTGCACATTTGCGTGTTTATTATTCATGTCTGTCTTTCCGGCTAAATTGTCAGTTTTCTGAGAACAGGTTATGCCAACTCCTCTTCCTCATCGCGGGTTTCTCAGTGCCCAGAGCAAGGAGTGTTTGTTGAGTGAATGAATGAATAAAAGTAAATAAATGAATGTATACACACCACTTTGTTCTAAAAAAGGAACATTAGGCAGCTTCTTTTCACATCTATTATTTTCCTTGATTTTTGAACAACGCTGAAGGGTTAGAGCCTCCTCTAAAGATGAGAGGAGAGAGGTCCAGGGAGAGTTAATGAGTCCACTGGTCTGAGGCCACACAGCGAGGCTGGACAGAGCTGGATGAGCTCTGTCCAGAGCTGCCCAGGTCCTGGCACTGGTCATTCGAGGCCCTGTTTGAAAATCTTGGGGCTGGACACACACACACACACACACACACACACACACACACTCATTCACACTCACTCACACCCATGCCTGTGTGCAGGATAGTTCTATAAATAGTAACAGTCATGACACTTCTCTTTTAAGGCCTCCCCCCACCTGCACCCCCAGGGAAGATGCCTGTGGAAGAGGAAGCAGTGAGTTTGACATTCCTGACATCCCAGTGTCCACCAGCCATGGTGACTACAGTCCTGGGGCCGCCAGGCGGCTGAAGTCCTGTTGCAGGAGGTGCCTGAGGGCTGAAGACGGGTCCCTGGAGCCCCCAGAGCCTCCCTGGGGGCCTGGGCCCCCCTCTCGGGGCCCCCACGTCCCCAACACCCGCCGCTCTGGTGGGCCTTCTCCTTCCTGCTCACTGGGAGCCCGCGGCCTCCACGCAGGCATGTTCTGGGCCTACCTCAAAGGGCTGCGGAGGTGGAATTTAAGAAAGGACTCCCTCTCCGGAATAATGAAAATAGGTGTGTCTCAAGTTGCTGTCACTGTCCCTCCTACCCTAAATGCAGAGGGTGTGTGGTGTGCAGCTCTGGCTTTACACCACCGCGTCCTCCCACACCCCTTCCTGGGCAACCGCCAACAGCAGCGCCTCAGGCCTTTGCCCCAACCTGCTGCCCAGACGCGGGCTCCTTACCTGCTCCCCACCCCTCTGCTTTGGTGTCTTCCCAGCTTTCAGAGGCTCACCCCTGCAGCCCCTTGGGTGCTGCCCACCCCCCACCCCACCCCTGCCCTGGACATGAAAAGCCCCCACCCAGCGGTGAGGCCACACGCTTGTGCTTGCCTATGCTTGCCATTTGCCCGTTCTGGCACTTTCTGTGCAGGCCAGAGCCACCTGGCATGCTCGGTCCCCCTGGGCCTGGGTCAGGGTCTTCTGCAGTCTCTAGCTTCCTCTGAAGGCCCTGTGGTGTTTTGTGGCACCTCCGATGACATCTGATGGCACTCTCTGTTGATGGAGCAGACACTGAGGAGCCAGTGGCCGGGGGAGCGGGTTGGGCCTCCTGGCTGGGTTCTCACCCTTCTCTGAGGTCTGGGGCCCTGCTGGGTGGCCGTGCCAGGCCCCTTGGGACCGGGCTCTGGGCAGAACCCTGTGGGAAGGAAGCCCGGGAGGCAAGGGTGGCTCTGATCCCTTCAGCGGAGGAGCCTGGGGGGGCCGGGGTACGTCCTCCTCTGCCATGAGGGGAGCCTTCTCCCTCACTGGGCCCCAGGTCATGCGTCAGTGTCGTGGGACCATGGACTGTGCTCCTCTCCGATCTCTTTCACTTTCTGAGTTTTATGTGATTTCAGTTGTTTCTGCGACTCTGGACTCCCAGGCAGTCTGGCACAGCGCCACAGCCCCTGCACTGCCCCTTCCCTCACCCGACGTCCCCAGATGCCACTCGGGATCGGCCCCTGGGACGGAGCAAGGTCGTCAGGCCTCATCACAGAGCTGTGCGTGCGGGCAGTGGACCGTGCTTAACCCGGGGGGGGGGGGCCGCTGGGGCCCCCCAGGGGGGCAGTCGACTCCTCCCCCCCCCCCCCCAGGTGGCCTACTTTCAGAGGGACTCCCGGGCCAGGGACTTCTCTGCGGGCTGGGGGCGGCAACGGGCCACTGCACCACCGGGCTTCCTTCCAGTGCGGCTTTCGGGAGACTGTTTGTCACTTCGCTTCCTGGCCCGGCCCTCCTGCCAAGTGCCCTCAGCCTCTGGAGCAGCCCAGCAGGTGCAGCTAAGGATTCTGACCGCTGCGGCCTTCGTCCCCAGAATATCAAGTAGGCCTGGGCGGCCTTGGTCAGCACTTCCTGTTCCCCTCGCTGTCACCTCTGCCGGGGGTGGCGTGGGGGCTGGGGGGCAGCATGTGTCCACTCTTCCCAAACCCAAACCATTTGGGGGCAGCATCCGGGCCCCGGGAGTGAATTTGGGTTTTCTCGCTCACATGGATTCAGCCTGTAAAGCTCAGGACAGCACGAGTGACGAGAATCACAATGACAGACATAGTCACTCAAGGGAAACGGGTGGTCACATCTGTGTGTCCCTCGCCTCCCGTGAAGAACATGTTTCCCTGGCAGAGCTGTGCACCTCAGAGCACGTCATCTTTGTGAGCAATGCCAGCCAAACCCTTTCTCTTGAGCTTCCCTGACTTCGGAGATGCTTGTTCCAGAAGCGCATCCAAGCTACCAAAGCGATTCTGTGGTTTCCTCTCTTTGTTTCAGAATCTACGCAAAGTTGACATCCTACGGCCCGAACTATCCATGTTTGCTTGTATATAAAAGTGACATTTTGGGGCACCTGGGTGGCTCAGTGGGTTAAGCATCCGATTCTTGATCTCGGCTCAGGTTGTGACCTCGGGGTTGTGAGATCGAGCCCCACATCAGGCTCTGCACTCAGTGTGGAGTCTGCTTGGGATTCTCTCTCCCTCGTCCCCATCTCTAAAAATAAATGAAGAAATAGAAATGTGCTGGGACACATGGGTGGTTCAAGTGGTTATTAGGCTTCTGACTCTCGGTTTCAGCTCAAGTCATGACCTCAGGGGCATGAGATCGAGCCCCGTGTGGGGCTCCTCGCCCAGCGGGGAGTCTGCTTCTCTCTCTCTCTCTCTCTCTTTCTCTGCCTCTGCTCCTGCTCGTGCACACACTTTCTTTCTGCTTCTCAAAAATAATAAATAAATAAATCTTTTTAAAGAGGTGATATTTTAAATCACCGAATGACCACTCAGTTTACCGATGCCACTCCAAATGTTTGAGTAACTGGGACAGGCACATCAGGAAGACTCACCACGTCCCCTCTCTGGCCTGGCTTCACAAACGCACAGGCAGCACAAATACCAGTTTGAGAAGCAAGGGAAGAAGGTACTGTTTTCCCTCGAAGGCTCAATAATCCCCTTTTTCTGCCCACTGCTCTAGGCGTTAGTAAGCATGCCCACTCACGGTGATGTTGTGCACGTGATGGAGACTCGAGAGCCCCTCCACCCCGTGTCCTGCTGGGGGCCACTCTTCCGTTGGCTTTCACATGTCAACCTGAAGGCTTGAGCTCAGCAAGAGCGTAGGTTCTCCCCAAGGGGCTCCCCTTTCAGAACTACCAGCTCGAGATGAGCCGGAGCGGGAATGAGAGCGTTTAAGGAGATGGTTTAAGGGTCTGAGCTGCGATCACAGAATAATTAACCAAAAGGGCTGGCAGGACTCAGGCCCTGGCCAGCTGGGCAGCATGTGCTGGCTCTGGAGCTCCTCACCAGCAGACTGGAGCTCCACACACAGTGGGAACTGGGCAGAGCTTTGGTGGCTGGAGCTCTTCTATTTTTGAGGACTCTGCTTTGCTACTTCGGATGTAGACCAGTTGGCATGGTGGATGAAGAGCCGTAGGGTGGTAAACCCAGATCTGAATCTGGTAGCTCAGCGGTCCTCCTCAGCAGCGGGGTGGGAGGAAGGATGGTTTTCATTAAACGGCTATCCTGGTTGTGGTTGCCGGAAAGTCCTGCAGTGGAGAGGGAGTGGCAGCCACATCATGGGGTGCATGACTCAGGTGGCTGCGTGCAGAAGCCAGGATGGTGCAGGGGAGACGGGAGGAGTGGGCAGGGCCAGGTGGGGAAGGCTTGGATCTCATCCTGCAGTAGCTGCAGGGCCAGCCCTTCATCCCCCCAGCCAAGATCTGCCTCACCTTGTTCAGGGAGCCAGCCGTGCCGCACCACATTCTGCCCCAAGAGCTCAGGAGACCCTCATGATTCTGCTCAAAGGGGACACTGGCCAAACACTCCTCAAAGCAGAAGTAATAGGGGGTGGAGGCTCCAAAGTGGGTAAGCACTGGACACACTGCACAGAGCCCAAGGGACACTAGGATACGTGAACTCCCTGAGGGCAGGGACCATCCCTATGGTCAGAGATTTAGCTCCCTCACCCAACATGATGCTTGGGCAAAATAACTGCCCACAAATATATGTCTGGTGTGTGAATGCATAACGTGTTTTATATCTTGGAAATCAATCAACCTGGGGCACCTCGGTGGTCAGGGCATGATCCTGGGGTCCTGGGATCGAGTCCTGCATCAGGCTCCCTGTGGAAAGCCTGCTTCTCCCTCTGCTTGTGTCTTTGCCTCTCTCTCTCTCTCTCTGTCTCTCATGAATAAATATATAAAATCTTAAAATAAAGTCAATCAACCTAATCCATCATATCCTCAGACAAAAGAAGAGAAACTCCATGGTCATCTCAATAAATTTGGGAAAATACGTGGCAAAATTCAGCATTCATTTATGACAAAAATTCTCAGCAAACCAAAGGGAACTTCCTCAGTCTGATGAAGGGAATTTATGCAAAGACCTGCAGCCAACATCACACTTAACTCAATGTGTTCCCCTTAGAATCTAGAAAAATGAAGGATGCCTGCTTTCACCACTTCAGTTCAATATCAGGTTAGAGGCCCCAGCCAGAGCAATAAGGCACAGATAAGAAATAAACAACATGCAGTTTGGAAAAGAAGAAAAAGAACTTTTCCCATTGGCGATAACAAGATTGTAGAAATTCCCAAAGAATCCATAAGCTTTTAGAACAAATGAGTTTTACAAGGCCATAGGACATGAGATCATACACAAAATCCAATCAGGATGTGAGAATTAAAAATGTTTCGTTCATCGACCAGCCCATAGTAGATGCCCCATGAATATGCAATATTATCTGGTGCTCAGGTCACTTAGATAGTGGTGGAACTGAGATTACGATCGGTCCAAACAAGGTACTTTTCTATCACGTATTCTCTATTACGTGGCTGCTTGTTAGGTGGACTTTAAGGGAATACTTGATTTAAATGGTATTTATTATGAGTTATGATAGATAGCCTTCACTCCTAACTTTATGTTTTCGAGAGATCAAGCATCATAACTCCTCCCCAGGTCACAACCTGTTGAGTATACATACACTGGAACCTCAAGTATTTTAGTGTACCTAACCCTGCACCCTCCTAAAAACAAAGGTAAACCCCAGATATTCCCATCATCAAGTTAGAAAACTGTTCAGAATTGTTGGCTCCATCCATCCGACACACAAAAAGGAGAAGGGCATGCTGCTGAACTGGCACCTGTGGGGTGATTACACGGCCCCTGATCGCCTATCAAGTGGCTGGATGGACGTTAAATAGGACAGCAGCGTTGAGCACGACTCCCGTGAATCATGTAGTAACCAAGATTTCATTAAGTGGCATAAACGAAAAAAAAAAATTAAAAGATGTAATAGCTTCTTAAGGGAATGTTCGGAGATGTACTCAAAGATGACGAAGTCACTAAAAGAAGAGCCATCTGTCCCGTTAGTTAGCACACCTCCTGACTTCTGTCCGGTAGATTTTATCATGGTGAATGCACTTTGGACATAATCAGTGGTTCCTGGGTCTTAATTAAATCAACCAGCAAGAGATAATTACCTGTGGTTTCTGAGCTACTGCAAAGACAGACCCAGACCGTGTCAAGAGAGGGGGGTCCCTCTCTCCCTGTCTCCCGCCCGCTGTCTGAGACAGATACAGGGAAGGCCTCCGGTCTGACTAAGCTCATCATTGGGAAATACGGTAGTGCTACCAAGAATCCATACACAACTTTGCAAAGAGGGTTGAGGTATGTTTTAATTGGCATTAGAACCACCTGGAGGGGGTAAATTTTGTGATTGGCACATTGGAGAAAGTGTGAACTGTGGAGGGATACATCTCATTTCAAACCTGGCTTAGCCAAATACCAAATATTGTAGCCAATACAAATTTTGGTATTTGTATGACCAAAATACAGGTCATACCTGTATGACCCTGAGAAAGTAATTTGCCCTCTTAGCTTCAATTTCCTTTTCGGTGGGATTACTACAAAAGCACAGAGGAGCTGGACTATATTTATGGGGCCTATTTTTATTCTACTTTACAAATTATACCCAACAAAGTTAACAGTAACAGTGATATGGCTCCTCTCCTCCAGGAGAGATGAGGAGAAAACCCATAATGACATAGAGATTTCTAATTGCTGGGTAAATAATGGTGCTGACAAGTGGAGGAGAAAAATTAAGGCTCCTTTGGTCAGAAGGGAGAAGCCACATGGTTAGTTTACTAGAATTACTCAATTTATTTGTTTTCATTCTATTTTTAGCACTCTAGTAATAGTAAAACAAATGTGTCCAAAAATGTTCCATCTTTCTATCAACTGAAGGAGTGCAAATTAAAGTAAACTCAAAGAAACTTTTTACAACAAATGATTAAAACATAAAAAGTGATAGTGCTCCGTGCTGGTAAAGATGTGATGAAACTGACACTTTTAGCTCATACTGTTGTGTAACCTAATTAGAAAGAAAAATATTGATGTTTGTTCACTGCCATGTTCTCTAGTAAAGCAAAAGCTATGCACAACTAAAATATCCATGAGCAAGAGAATGAAAAATTACAGTTCATCAACAGGCAGCTTTAAAAAAAATGATCATTTTAAGAGTATGTATAAACATCAGCGTATTTTATGATATAAAATACCCTGTAAATGTATATGTCTGATATGATTGCAAAAACATGGCAATGTCCACATGTGGCCAAAGAATGGAAGGCATGTGTAAAAGTGAAAATAATTTGTGTATTAGGATGGTGAGATTATGGTTATTTTTTCAGGAATTTAATGTTATTATTTTGGTTTTATGAGAAAACAGCCTTGGGAGATATGATTCCCTGTTCATCTCTCTTTGATGTGTATCTAGCTGTCTTACAGCTCAATAATATTAGTAAAAGTCAGTGAAGAAGCACTCTCCCACTCTGTATGACGAGCTAATGCAGTTAACATTTGTGCCGACGTTGTGGCTAACATCTAAGGTCAGTGAGTTGAAAACAAAACCTTTTGAATAAATGGATCCTGTTTTAATTTACATTTATTTGTACTCCACCTAGATCCTAGGAGGAGTTAAAGGCTGTGGAATGTTCCAACACGAGCGTTAACTCTCTTGGTGCTAAAGCTGACTGTAGGCTCCTAGCTGTGCGTCTGTCTGCGGTTGTGAAGTTGGCTTTATTTAATCTTGGAATGTCACTTTTATCTGAAGGACCTGAGGTCTTTAACATGGATAAACCGTAACATAGCTAGCAATAGAAGTAAAAGTAGATTCCCTGCTAGACAACCCAATTGCAAGGAAAGGAAAGGAAAAAGGAAAGGAAAAAGGAAAGGAAAAGAAAGGAAAGGAAAGGAAAGGAAAGGAAAGGAAAGGAAAGGAAAGGAAAGGAAAGGAAAAAGGAAAGGAAAGGAAAGGAAAGGAAAGGAAAGGAAAGGAAAGGAGAGAAAAGGTGTGTACCACGTTCCACAAGCATCTTTATCCACAGGAAGGAGATTTTCATGCCACCTGACATCCCAAGGGTCAAGACTCTTGAACACTATGACATCACATTGAGATTAATTTTGTCTTCTTATATCCTAGTTTGATCTACTTTCAGTTTTTACCCTCAATGCATTTAATGAAATATGTGAAGTCGTGTTCCTGTTGTTAGCTCTCACGTCTGAGAAGTACCTGCACTCCCTTCACAAACAAATCCCAGGGATTTAGATTAGATAATGCAATGACTATAGTTTCATAATCATTCGCCACTTACTGCTTAGCCCGGGATCTTGTGTCAGCCACGGGGAGGAAGAGAACATAGTCTTGCTCTGCTCTGCACGGTCGGTAATTCGCGGGGTGTTTGGTTCCAGCCACGGCTGTCTCTGCTCTGAGCTTTTCCAGAGACTCTCCTATTCCCTGGTGTTTGTCACCACCCCCCGAGCCCCGAGGGTCCGCAGCTTTCTCTCCACGCTCAGGCTTCGTGTCACACGCTGGTTTTTGCTGGGCATCTCCTGGAAGCCCCATGGACATCTCAAACCTGTTCGTGTGACACTGGGCCCGCCCAGATCTCACATCTGCTCCTCTTCTGGCTCACCGTGTCTCTTGGTGACAAGCACCAGGTACGCACACCTCCACCTCCCTTCCCAAGGTAGCCTGAAACACAGCAGAGAGCCACCACCTGCCTGGTTTAACATCCTGCGTACTCACAGGCGGACTCGCCCTCTCCATCCCCACTGCTCGCTCCTTGTTGGACTTTCTTCCCCTTCTGCCCGCATCGCTGGCCACAGCTGGCCGAGGCGTCCTGGGGAGATACGGTTTTGCAGGGCCCTGCCCTGTATGTGTACACAATCCGATTAAATATGTAGTATAAAGTCCACGGACCATACAAACATTAGTGATTAATCAATAAATATTTAGAATCAGGGACACGTGGGTGGCTCAGCGGTTGGGCGTCTGCCTTCGGCTCAGGGCGTGATCCCAGATTCCCCGGGATGGGGTCCTGCATCAGGCTCCCCGGGAGGAGCCTGTTTCTCCCTCTGCCTGTGTTTCTGCCGCCTCTCTTTCTGTGTGTCTCATGATTAAAAAAAAAAAAAAAAAAGAATCCTTGGTAGGAAGGGGCTTGTTGTCAATCTTCCAGGTAGTGCCTGGCAAGAGCCGTGCGGTGTCCAGGCACCACACACCTTCCTGATCAGGCCCAGGAGACACTTCTTCTCATGTCTTTGCTGGCTGGCTTCATATTTCCAGCAGGAGGAAAAGTAGCAACACTGCTATTGCTTGCAATGCCGTGACTCTTTGGGTCCTGCTCCTATTAGATGTAACTTGCAGGGGCGCCCCAGCGGGTGGCTCAGTTGGTGAAGTGTCTGCCTTTGGCTCGGGTCATGATCTCAGGGTCCTGGGATGGAGCCCCATAATCAGACTCCCTGCTTGGGGAGAGAGGAACCTGCTTCTCCCTCTCCCCTCCTGCCTCCCCTGCCCTGCTAATGCTTTCTCTCACTATCTCTCTCTCTCTCTCTCTCTCTCAAATAAATAAATAAAAAATCTTCAAAAAAAATTAACTCTCTTGATGTCATGTGTTTAGTGCTGTTCCAACCTTACTCGTCGTGCCACACCCTGCGTCGTGGGCCCCATGAACATGGGCTCCTGTGGATTCCCTCAAAGGCTGTTACTGTGCTTTGTTTGTGACAACCACAAATGCAAGTCTTACACAGAGTGTGAAGGCAAATGTTTTCTGATTATCTTAAATATACTAGTTAAAATTTTTGAAAAAATATTTTGTTTGAGACAGAGAGAGAGAGTGCATGAGTGGGTTGAGGGGCAGAGGGAGGAGAATCAGGCTCCCTGCTGAGCGGGGAGCCAGACACAGGCCTCAATCCCAGGACCCTGGGATCATGACCTGAGCCGAAGGCAGACGTTTCACCGACTGAGCCACCTAGGCACCCCCATATCAGTTGAAATTTTATGATATAAATGTGAAATGGTACATTTTGCAGCTATATCTTCTCTTGATCTCTGTAGGCCGTAACTGCTGCATCCCCAGAATGTGGTACCTTTTGGTGGTGACTGCACCCCTAACTGCACACCAGCAGCGGGGGATAGGCAAGGGGCAAACTGAGGGATCCTGTTCCCTGGGAGAAAGTCACATGTCTCATCTGGCTTACGACTGACCTGTGGGTACAAAATGTCACCATGTGGTTGGAAGCAAGAAAGGACGTGGTTCTGAGACTGGAGGAGACAAAAGAGGACAGGGACGTGCTGCTCTTGCTATTGTTAAACGAAGGTCCCAGAAGGCTTTGGAGGAAACAGGTGCTGTGTCCCGTACAGGACTGCCCAATGTGTGCAAGACCTCGCTGAAGGAGGGAAAGCCACCCTGGGTGCCAGCAGCAGAGGGTGCACAGGCAAGGGGTGCTGCCCCCTCTCTGCCATCCTCAACGCTGTCAATTCTACTCCAAAGTCTAGCTTCCGGTGTGACCACTAACAGTCTGATGGCAGTTGGATTCCTTTTCTTTCATAACTTGTTCTTTCCAATTGGAAACTTGGAAGTTCTTATTTTTAATCGGGACATGTCATGCTAGGATGCTGATCTGTGTTTGGAAAACTCCAATGAACACCATGAAGGGATCTGGGGTTTCTTCAATCACAAAGGACATGGAAACATTTCTGTAGAGCTGGCTATATAGAGAAAAAAAATGCAGCAGTGTCACAGCTGGATAGGTAGCATCCCAGGCCCCTGAGTCCTCACTGGCCTCTCATTGCCAGACACCTTTAGGACTGGCAGTCCACAGGCACGAGAAGCCCACAGTTGCCTCTCTCGGGCTTTCCACGTTCCGGCTGGCTCCTCCTGACTCTTCTGGAGATCTGCCTATGTGCTCTGCGGGCAAATGACAGGTACAACCTCCACCAGCACATTCTCGAGCGCTCGGTGTGTGACTCTTTGAATCAAAAATCAAGTCTCCAGGCATCGTGTAGTTTAAACCATCTCTTGGAAGGATTCCTGCTCTTTGGAATATATGAATTTTATGAGAATATGCTCAGATGTGTGTCTCTTATCCAGTCTTGCCTGATTTGGGGGATTCTTAATCTGCAGTTGAATCTCTTTTCAGATGAGATTTTTTCCTATTATTTCATTATTGCTCCTCTTCATCTCTTACATTTTTTATGTTCCAGGATTCCTATTTTCCGTGTTGTCTCCTAAATCTCTCCCCTACGCACCTTATTTTTCCCATCATGATCTCCAACTCTGTGTTTGCTCAGTATTTACAGAAGCCAGTCTCTGCCTCTACCAAGCAGACCATGCTCCAGGCCACAGCAAACTGTCTCTCAGTCTGACTGTTGAATTTTTTATTATTTATTATTTTTTTGTTTTTTTAAAGATTTTATTTCTTTATTCATGAGAGACACAGAGAGGAGAGAGAGAGAGGCAGAGACACAGGCAGAAGGAGAAGCAGGCTCCATGCAGGGAGCCCGACGTGGGACTCAATCCCGGGTCTCCAGGATCGCGCCCTGGGCCACAGGCAGGTGCTAAACCACTGAGCCACCCGGGCTGCCCGGACTGTTGAATTTTTTAAGTTGAAAATTATTTCAATTTCCGACAGTTCTTCTTATGGTCTAGCTAAATCTCCAGAAGTGCTTTTTCTTTCTTCTTTTTTTGCTAAGTTATTATTCATTTCTTCCAGGAATTCATTTTCAACAACAGTCATCTGCTTTCAGTGGGCTCAAGTGGTCACGTATTTGCTCCTGATTTCACACCCCCTCTCCGTCTTTGAATTTGTTGGAGTCTCATCATGTCCTTTTCTCTGGCTCACTTCTGAATTCTATTTCCAGATATATGTTAGTCTAACCCTCCCTTAACTCTCAGCAAGGTAAATCTCGTGGCTTTTTAAAAGGACTGAGTGAAGCTGGTGAGGCTTTTGCAATTCAGTAATATGCAAGCACCACCTACCTTCATGAGCTTCTCGAACCCCCAAGGATCAATTTAGGCACAATAATCGGTGTGTCTTATGGCATGGATCTTCAGAAGACTGCTGTTTCATCTTCAATCTTTTTACATCTAATTAATAACGACTGAATTATCTGGGACACTTACCCACCGTTCCTAGCCTGTTAGGGCTCATATCCTCCCAAGATGGCCATTTATGCTGTTAATGTTTCACTGTTTATTTATTTATTTTTTTTATTTTTTTATTTTTCTTTAAGATTTTTATTTATTTATTCATGATAGTCACAGAGAGAGAGAGAGAGAGAGAGAGAGGCAGAGACACAGGCAGAGGGAGAAGCAGGCTCCATGCACTGGGAGCCCGGTGTGGGATTCGATCCCGGGTCTCCAGGATCGCGCCCTGGGCCAAAGGCAGGCGCCAAACCGCTGTGCCACCCAGGGATCCCTGTTTCACTGTTTATAATGCAATGTCAGTGTGAGAGTCTTTAAAGTCCAACTGGTAGACATTTATCTGATGTGGCTTCAAGGAAGGGGAATAGCTTTTGAATTTCTCCCAGGGCTTCGGAGGCACCATGCGTGGGGAAATCTGTTCCACAGAGCCGTTTTCTGAAATATGCTAGCAATGAATTGGATATTGTTTCTATGGATCAAGGTAACTGGGGTCACATTGCCAGTAGTACAAGTTCCATACAACCCGGGTTGAAGATATGATTTCTAAACCTTTATTTCCACTGATAAAATATAAGCCTTTCAATGCTACGAGAGCAATTTTGTTCGATTCACAGGAAATTGCATTGGCATAAGACCCAAAACTATCTGTGGAACACGTTACCCATGTCAAAGTGGAAAATTGGCCTCGCAACCTTTGGAAAGTCTCCAAGCTGAGCTAAAACTATTGAAAGCTGTGCTGGTATGAGGTAACTGTATTACGACATTTACTGCCAGACCCTTCCAACCGGCTCCTGAACTCGTTGGTCACATGGACTGGCTTATGCTGCCAATTTCACTTTATGGTTCCATCAAGGTTAATAGAGTTAAGGCTGCTGGAGCCCGCTGGCACAGTAAGTAGGTGCCTTTCCGAAAGGAAAGGAATAAAAGGGTCCATTCCTCTGTGTTTGTCGCAACCTTGAATCTCTGATGGGCTCCGGGCAGGCGATCGTTTACAGCATTGTGGCCTAACGGAGCCAGAATGCTAGGATTCTCCCATAGGGATCCCTGAACTCGGAGCAACAGTGAAGTCTTCCCGTAACTGTGGTCTTCACCTCGCTACGTGGCTGCC
This sequence comes from Canis aureus, assembly GCF_053574225.1. Classification (NCBI taxonomy): domain Eukaryota; kingdom Metazoa; phylum Chordata; class Mammalia; order Carnivora; family Canidae; genus Canis; species Canis aureus. Next base: position 58,792,900 of record NC_135622.1, read on the forward strand.
ACAAAGGGACAGCAATGTGATGGGTGAGAAGATACACGGTTACAAGAAGTTAATGGTAATGGGTATAGAACTACACGGGGATCGTGTTAACATGAGGCGGAAGACCACACAGATTTCAGTGCGGTTTTCCAGAACTGCAAGGTAACCAGCCCGTAATCCCTGGCTCACATGAGGAGCCCACCAGGGAAAAGTGGCTGGCCTTGCCATTCTCGTGGGGAGGGTGTGGCTTGAGTTCCTATCCCCAGCACCCCTGGACCTGACTTCGGAAACTGACTACGTGCCTACGTCCTCACCGTGTGCAAGCAGGTGGCACTGTTCTCCTGCCCCCACCACACGCGGAACATTGACTATGACCCTGGATTCATCATATTGCTCACCATATTGCTGAGCAGACCCAGGAGGGAGACCTGCCTCAGGTGCATTCCTGCTCTTCAGTAGAAAGTTTATTTTCCTATGAAGCCCCTTTGGGAAGCAGAACAATTGCAGCCACAGATCATTCTGAACTGAGGATGGGAGCCAAGATGTCTGCGCTTTGTCGCTTCAACATACCGTCAGGAAGGCTTGCATATTTGAGCCTCTTGTGTTTTTCTCAAGACAGCCTCCCATCTCCTTTTCCTTGGGGAGCCATCAAGATGTCAGACAGGTATGGGTGCTGCGTATGTCAACCGGTAGGTAAATCTGAGTAAGGAGATGACATCCATAGATATCAAGTCCTCAAGGCAGAGGAGATATTACTAACATCATTTTTCTGCCTTCAGAGCTACAATCATAAACTCTAGTTCCAGACAGCTAGGGCTGGTCTGTACCACACTGTTGGACATGGGGCGAGCTGAGAAACTATGGGTGTAGAAATGGGATTTTCACTTATGGAAGGAAGGAAAACCCTGTTACCAACCTCAGAGCATGGGGTACAGTAATTGACCCAGTGTGGACATGTGTCTATCACTGAAATCAGGGGGCCAGGTCTGTTGCCACAAGAAGCTAAGAGGTGTTCTAGGCAAAGAATAGCTATGATGGATGGATGAACCACAAAGCCTGCTTTTGTTCATGCAAAGATGGCAGGTGCCACTTCCAAATACACCATTAACCCACTAGGATTACCACGTAGCGTAGGGTATGCTTAGGTTATCTGAGCAATCATTAGCCAAGTCTCCACACTTATAAATATCCACGTGGAGAAGACGTGTTACGTCAGGAGATAGTGATTAAAGAATTGACCCCTCGAAAAATCAGTCCTCATTCCAATGTCATTCCCATGTAATATTAACATCTATCCCTGATAACTCTAGCTGCATCTCCACTGATCTCTCACAAATTGTAATCACATATGGAAAGGTAATGCCCATATATGCAAATTGCTTGCGAAGTGATATTGTAAAGTCTTCAAAAGATGTAGGGTTTTCAGGAAGTTGAAGTGAGGTTGGAGCATGGCTGGTCCCAGTGAAGACCAGCGAACAACTAAGGAGAACACGGGAAGGAAGGCTGCTTGAAGAGAAGGATGTGAATACCAAAGGGTTAAGAGAAACCCTTGGGAGAATTCACAAAGCTCTGGAATGTTTTCTTAGATGTGCCTCTCTTAAAGATCACTTTTTGAAAGTCAAATGGGAAGTGAAGGATGTGGTTGGTTGTTACGGGAAATAATGCCAATAAAAACAATCAACATTGAATCCCTTTTGTGTTCACTCTAAGAGGTGGCTTTTCTGTCCTAGCGATGATAAATAGAAGACACGTTTTCATTTTTCATTTTTCAAGATAAAGTCCCAGTCAACCCTTTTCACTGTTTTCTCTGAAAATTGAGTTCCTCTTTCATTCTGTAGTGACTCTTCCCAGTATCTACTGTCTTCAGCTAATGAGATTATGGTGATGTATACTTGATGTGATGCATATGATATATGATACGTATAATGATAATAATCAGGGATCCCTGGGTGGCGCAGTGGTTTGGCGCCTGCCTTTGGCCCAGGGCGCGATCCTGGAGACCCGGGATCGAATCCCACGTCGGGCTCCCGGTGCATGGAGCCTGCTTCTCCCTCTGCCTGTGTCTCTGCCTCTCTCTCTCTCTCTCTCTGTGTGTGACAATCATAAATAAATAAAAAAAATGATAATCAGAAACTTGTACATACCAGCATTGAAATATAACTTTCCCCTCGATTACTTTTAATCAACTTCACCTTCTTAATTAGCACATGCAAATCATGAGGGAATTCAGATGAACACTAGTCAATAGACGATTTTGCTTTGTTTCTTTTTTTTTTAAGATTTTATTTATTTATTCATGAGAGACACAGACAGAGAGAGAGAGAGAGAGAGAGAGAGAGAGGCAGAGACAGAGGCAGAGGGAGAAGCAGGCTCCATGCAGGGAGCCCAACGTGGGACTCGATCCCAGGTCTCCAGGATCAGGCCCTGGGCTGAAGGCGATGCTAAACTGCTAAGCCACCCGGGCTGCCCTGCTTCTTGCCGTCACTTAAGACTGAAAGTGAACATGTGTGCGGGTTACTGGGTTACTTCAATGGTTACAACCTGCAGCACCGCATAATGTCAAATTTTTTTGGGCTTTATGCTAATTCTCTGTGTGACCTTCTACAAGTTACTCTACCTTCTCTGGGCCTGAGATTCCTCATCCATGACATGAGGAAGCTGAAATAGATCAATGGTCTCAACCTTGGTTGGACATCAAGATTACCTGGGAAGATTTTAAATGTTTTTCTTTTTAAAAGATTAATTTATTTGAGAGAGAGAGAGATAAAGACAGTACAGGTGGGAGGGGCAGAGTGACAGGGAGAGAGAACCTCAAGCAGACTCCATGCTGAGCACAGAGCCAGGCGCGTGGCTCGATCCCAGGACCCTGAGATCATGACCTGAGCCAAAACCAAGAGTCGGATGCCTAACTGACTGAGCCACCCAGACACTCCTAATATGTTTTCTTTTAAAAGCTCCGAGTCTCCCTCTGTCTCCCTGTCCAGAGATGGAGTGAATCTCAGGGGCACGTGTAGGTGTTCGAGCTTCCAGGTGATCCTAACCCAGCTGGGATGGGGTAGCCCTGAACGAAGCACTTCTTAATGTTCGTCCCACGTTCATCATTATTTCACTTTCTTGGAGTTTAGTTTTAGTGCTTCGGGTGTAAGTATAGGCACAGAGGACGTGTTTATATAATCCGATCTCGTTCCAGTGAATTAAGCCCTTGTCATAAATAGCTCTCGGATAGATAGTGAAGTTTGGGGGGAACACACACCACTGCTGTGTTTGCCACATTTCTCGCGAACGCGGCCTTCTCACTTCGCCCAGAACCACGCTCCGGGGGAACAGGATGCTGGCACCTTACCGTAGAAATGTCCCACGGCTGCTGTGAGTCAAAGGAGGTGACAGACAGAGGGAGCGGCTGTGGCAGCATAGGGGGTGGAAATACTCTGCGGACTCTCTTGGCCGCGGCCTGGGCGGGGGGCTCCGGTGTCCTTACCTGCCCGCGGGCTGGAACCCCCCGGCCGGCTCTCCGGCGGGACAGGTGCCCGGTGGGACAGGTGCCCGGCAGGCCGGTCCCGGGCAGGGCTGCGGGTTGTCAGCTTTCCCGGCACATGGTGTGTGGTGACTGGGGCTGACCCCAAGCGCCCGAAGCCCTACTGTCCTGTCTCTCTTTCCTCTGAGAAAGTGAGACTATTTTGAAATGATCTGCTGAGGAATTCAAAGAACATGAGGTGCTAGAGGGGTCGGGGCAGCTTCTCGTGCTGGTGACGGGAGGCGACGGCCGAGCTGAGTCCACGTCGTGGGGCCTCTCTGATGCGAGCCCGTCCCCGGGTCCCCGTCTGCGGCCACCGGGCCAGGTGCCAGGTCCCAGGCATGTCCTGACTGTCCTCTTGGTGGGGATGTCCCTTGGCGCGGAGGGCGGCGGTGGCCCAGCCTGTTCAAGCCGGGTCCGCAGGCTCTTGGCACCTTGGGAAGCTCCTCAGTGCAGCGGGCCTGGGGAGAGGGTCCTGCACGCCCCTGAGCTTAGGGACTGTGTAGTCAAGCCAAGAGGCTTCTTTCTGTAGGACTTTTCTTTTTCTAAGATCCTTTAAGATGCTAATGGGCCTTAGGGTTTTCCAAAAGTGGGACAGAGAATCCAGAGATGCCCAGATTTATGGGCCCTTTTTTTGTGTGTGTGTGGGGTGCTCTCGATCTTGGATTTCCAGTGTTCCACAAAGCACAGGTTGTAAAAGCTGGTGAGGGGGGTATGCAGGTAGGGGGAGGATCCCATGGTCTAGAGAAGTGACACGGTGGGCATCGGGCCAGGCAGGTGGTGAAGGCTTGTCTGGAATTAAAAGTCCGAAGTCCGAACTTGCAATCTATCATTATAAATCAACAAACACTTATAAATCTGTTACAATACCTGCATGATGCTCAGAATCGTGTCATGTTAGTTTTCCAGGGTCACCGTAACAATGCATCCCGGACTGAGTTGTTTGAACAACAGAAATACACTCTCTCTCAGCTCCAGAGGCTGGAAGTCCTAGACCGACGTGTCGGTGGAGCTGGTTCCTTTGGAGGCCTCTCCCCCTTGCTTGTGGGCAGCCACCTTCCCTTCACATGCTTGTGTGTGTGTGTGTGTGTGTGTGTGAGTGTTCTAATCTCCTCTTCTTGTAAAGACACCAGTCATATTGGATTAGTGCCACCCTAATGACCTCATTTTAGTATAATTAACTCTTTAAAGACCCTATGTTCAAGTTAGGTTACATTATGAGGTCCTGGGGGTTAAGACTTCTTCATCTGAATTTTAGGGGCACATAATTCAGTCTGTAACACATGGGTAGCATAGGGATTTCTTTATAATTTAATGTAGGATGGAGATCTATTGATTTACTGTGTAAATTGTTTTTTTTAAATTACTCTTGAAAGAAATTCCTGTATAGTTAACATACAGTGTTATACAATTTGTTTTTGTTGCTGTAGACCCATCTGGAAGAAATTATAGCAAAACATTTCTCCCATCCTCTGGAAGCCTGAGCTCTCCTTTCCCTCAGAGGGAGAGCCACTTGTTTGTTTTTGATGTTTGAATGGATAGAAGATTCCAGGCCTGAGTAGGATACCCTGGAGACCATTCATCCCTGACTTTTGTATTTGGAAGGTCTGTGCCCTACAGGAAATTAGCCGTATTGTTCAAGAAAGAGAAGGACTCCGAGTTTGGGATTTGAGGATTTAAGAACAGAGTGGTCTCTGCAAGCGAGGTCAGATTCTCTGAGACTGGGAAGGGCAGGCGAGAAGCAGGAGCATGTTCACGGGGCCCTTCGGTGGGACTGGGTATATGCCCGGAAAGGCTGAACACTAATGGCTTTGACTTCGATCTTTCCACAACCTCTGCGTAGCTGAGATGGCTAATTGTTCCCCAACTCCCACCCTCCCCTTCTCTCATTCAGGGACCGAACCTCTCGGCGTTAGCAGGCCCATAGCCACCCAAGGCGATGGCCAGCTTCCCTGAGCAGGAGTGACCTGAACACGCTGGCCCATCCCCTTGAAGGCAAGACAGTGTGACCTGGGGTTTCTCTTTCCTCCTTCGCGTGGCTGGGAACGTGGAGGTGGGTGGAGGTGAGTCTGCATCCACTGTGCAACCACGTGGCGCCCTGGTGGGAGGTGGAGACAGCAGAGATATGGAATGACCCCACAGTGCGGAGCCACGTAACTAATCCTGGACTGCTCACCTCTGAACTGCTATTTGAGGAAGAAATAGGTTTAACTTTTTAAAGCCACGGTGTTTTAGAAATTTTTGTTATAGCAGCTTAGCTTATACTGGCGTCTTAGATCTAGCAAGTGAGAACTCGAGTTACGCCATGGAGAGATTCAAATTGATGATATATGCTGACAGAGCATGCGGAAACTGCTTCTTCCTTAAAAAGTTGATTATAATTGATTTTGTGTTTAGGCCTATGGGAACCTTTAAGTAGATTTTATTTCGATGGGAGATGGCACTTTTTTTGGATTACAGTGTGAAACCTTTTTGGCAGTGGGAGAACACTTTATCCTGACATGCTTCTAAAGAACACATTATACATTACACTTTTTTAAAAAAAGAAAAAAGTCATGCTTTATCGAAAACTCAAAAATTAAAAAATGAAGCAAAGTAAAATCAATTCAGAAGAATCCACCATCAATATTTTGCGTTATGGGATGCCTGGGTGGCTCAGAGGTTGGGCATCTGCCTTTGGCTCAGGTTGTGATTCTGGGGTCCTGGGATCAAGTCCTGTATCGGGCTCCCTGTATGGAGCCTGCTTCCCCCTCTGCCTATGTCTGGGCCTCTCTCTCTGTGTCTCTCATGAATCAATAAATAAAACCTTTAAAAAAATAGATAGATAGATATAGATAGATAGATATAGATAGATAGATAGATAGATAGATAGATAGATAGATAGATATAGATAGATAGATAGATGATAGATAGATTTTCCAGCTTTCTTCCATGCGCATGCAGAGTTTTATTTTGGAAACTGGGATTACCTGTATAGACAGAATTACATTCTACTTTCTTTTCTTGTAACATCATAGCATGAATATATAAGTTCCAAGATCACTAGAAATTCCTGAAAAATAGGATTTTTTTATGGTTGCATAATATTTCAACTGATGGTTAGTTTGCATTTATTTGATCATTGCTTTTTTATGGGAGACTTAGGCCGTTCCTCACCGACTTTGCCGCTACACACTGTAGTGACTGCCTATAGTGAACAGGTGTCAAGTTTAGCTGTGGAACATCTTTGAACACCATCCTTACGACTGGATGCCAAGGCAGAAACCAGAAGTCCCCCTTTCACAGACTCCTTTGGGCTGTGCTTGCAGCTGGGGGCATAGATTCAGATACACCCAGTGACTCTTGGCCCCAAAAGGTAGGAGATGCTATGAGGCTGCCACACATGGAGGTGTTGATTGTCTGGCAAGGGAGGTGGTGGCAAGCTATGGATTTCAAGGGTACAGTCGAGGAACACCTGTGTGCAGCCCCCACACTGAGCAACCGTGGCCACCAAGTCTCACTAGGGCAGCTTGAGTGGCACGAGTAGACGTCACTCCAAGCAGTGAGCCACTACCCCAGAATTTGGCACTCCCAGAGATGAATTCTGTTTCCTACTATCCTGTAAAATAATCAGGTTTGACTTAAACAGAGTGAATTGTGCTGAAGTGTGCATGCAAAATGGTACAGCTACTTTGGAAGATGGTTTGTAGTTTCTTACAAAGCTTAAATATAGCTTTACCTTAGGATCCAACAATTGTATCCTTAAGTATTTACTCAACTGATTTAAAAATGTACATTCACACAAAGACATGCACATGAATGTTGACAGCAGCTTTATTCCAGACTGGAAGCAACCAATGTCCTTCAACAAGTTAATGGATTTACAGACTGGGGTGCACCCAGACGACAGAACACTATTCAGTGATGAAGAGAAAAAGGCTGTCAAGCCAAGCAATGACAGCGATGGATCTTAAAGGCTTACTGTGAAGTGAAAGAAGCCAGTCTGAATGGTGACATATTGTATGATTCCATTTATATTATATTCTGGAAAAGGCAAAACTGTACAGAAGATAAACAGATCAGTGGTTTCCGGGGGTTTGAAGGCTGGGGAGGATTAAACAGATGAAGCACAGGGGATTTTTTTAGGGCACTGGCACTATTGCATAGGATACCACAGTCATGTATACATAATACTATATATTTGTCAGAGCCCATGGAGCTGTGCTGCACAAAGAGTGAACTTTCATGCATGAAGGAAAAAAAATCTAGGGGGTCATGGGATCTTAGGATGGGAAGCAGAATGTGAAGAATCTAATCATATTAGGAATGTATGAAATAACCTCACTGAAGGGGCAGAGGTAAAGTTGCTGACCTATGTAACTCTGGAAATGAGTGGAGTCTGTAAGAAGGAGGCAAAGTGGCCTGTGCATAAACACCAAATTCTAGTTGATAAACTTGTTTCCCATAGGGGTTTGAGTAACAACTCTGAATTGAACAATTCAGGAGGTAGATATCGTGGTGGGAGCCAGGTTTCTCACTATTGGAGCAGAAGTTTAGAAGTAAGAAAGGGGAGAAGGCCAGAATGATCCACTTGGTACTGGGTTAGAGTTGGGAGTATCTGTATGAACTCCTGTTTAGCACAATATACATACAGATGGTTACATACAGAGCTATTTACAGGTTTGCGTATCTGCATGGGTTCCTACACACACATGTGTTTCTTTGCTCTGTCAGCTGACAAGCACCGGAGCATCTTGTAGAGCCGGAAAACAAGGAAGTGCTAAAACCAAAACCCAAACCAAAACAATCCCCACCATGATGGGGGCATGTCAAAGGGACACAGGAGCCAAGCGAAAGAGCATCCAATGTCCAAAGCTGGAACAGTTTGCGTGAAAAAACTAAATAGTATTGGATTATAACCCAAAATATAAAATAAATACCCATGAATCCCTACTGTTGGAAATAAATGGTTGAATAAATAAGTGGGGGAGAAGACACAAGTCTCTCGTGCAGAAGAATTCCAAATACTTTATATAGCTTATGTAAACTATTCCAAATAGTTTATTTGCCCTTGAGGAGGTGAGCATCCCCCCTCCCCACTATCTTTAAGTGTGGGCCACACAGAGTGACTTCCTTTCAAAGGGGACAGTATGGACCAGGAGTGTGGGGGGAGGGTAACTTTGTAGTGGAGAAGCCTGACGAACATACCTCAACCAGACGGTCAAGGTCAACACCAACCATGATGAGTTTGATTTATCATATGCCCTTTAAAGATAAAAGCAGCACTTTAATTTTTGTGGTCTTCCTCCACAAAACCTAAAACCTCGGTCTAATCATGGGAAAAATATCAGATGACTCCCACTTGATGCCTGACCAGTACTGCTCACAACTGTCAAGGTCTTCAGACACAAGGGAAGTCTGAGAAACTTTCATAGGAGCCTACAGACACATGACACCTAAATATAATGTGATAGCCTGGATCAGAGCAGGACGTTAGGTCTGAAAAGCTAAGAAAACAGGAATACGGTGTGGACCTCACTTAATATTAGCTCACTCATTGCAACAAATGTACATGACCAATGTGTGAGGTTAATAGTGTGGGAAACTAGGTATGGGGTATACGGGAACTCTCTGTACTACCGTTGCAATTTTTCTGTAAATATAAAGTTCCTCTAAAATAAGCTTATTAAGAAACAAAGCAAAGGCAAAACTTGCCTGTTGCTGGTACTCAACCCATTAAAGTGTTGCAGTAGCTGGGGTTTGATTTATTCTGGGTTTTCTTTTCCTTAATTTCATGCTCATTTAGGTGATAACTTTAATATAAATTGCCATTTATGCCATGGCAAACTTTGCAATAATTAAAATTCTGGAGGAGAGACTCTAAATTCAGATTTCAACTCTGACTCACAAACATCAGAGATTCATGTTATGGAAGCCCACGTTCAAGGCTTGGTGCCTTCACATTAAAGAAAGTTAGACATCAAGTGAAAAAAATGGGTTATGGTTGAACAGGGCAGCTTTTTCCCTTCCTTAATGGTTCATAACACAACGATACCTTATATAATCAATGTAGTTTAGACTTGACTAAATATATTAGCTTTTAAAAATATGTAATAACAGGGAGGAAAAATACTTCTAACTTAAAGTTGCAATTTTGAGGAGAGAGGGTTAGTACTTTCATTAATTTGTATGCTTTTAAAATATATTGGGAACATTGATTCCTTGTTCCTCATTTGTAACGAACGTTTCCTCCAATTTCTTTGCCTTTTAGCTCTGATTATGATGTTTTGCTCTAGAGTACTTTCTGTGGTAGCGTGCTTGTGTTGTGAGTCTCTTACTTGGGGTCCCCAAGAAGCAGCTTTTGCAGGAGTGGGTTTTCATGGAGCCACATGGGGAACAGAGACAACGAAGGACTCTCTATGAGGGAAGGAGGGGGGCTTCTGGGTGGCTCATCAGTAAAGCATCTGCCTTGGGCTCACGTCATGATCCCTTGAGTCCCATGTCGGGCTCTCTGCTCAGCGTGGAGTCTGCTTCTCCCTCTCCCTCTGTCCCTTCCCCTGCTCATGCTCTCTCTCTCAAATGAATGAATAAAAAAATATTTTTAAAAAGAGATTTTATTTATTTCTTCATAAGAGACACACACACACAGAGGCAGAGACACAGACAGAGGGAGAAGCAGGTTCCCTGCGGGGGACCTGACGTGGGACTCGATCCCATGACCCCGGGATCACACCCTGGCCCGAAGGTGGACTCTAAACTGCTGAGCCACCCAGTGTCCCTAAAAAAATCTTAATTAAAAAAAAAAAAGAGGGAAGAAGGGACAGTCCCCCAGGAGGCATTACTACCTGGGCTATGTGAGGACAAGTAGAACCTGAAACTAAGAGGCTTAAGTCTCCCTATTGGAAACAGGGCAAGAGATTTCTCTCCCCTCCCTCTTCTCAGAGCATTTACCTTAGAAAATATAGAAGTACTTTCTCATCTCTTTAAAATGCATTCCTTTGAAGACGAGACAAATATTTTGTCAGCTGACCTTTTTGTCATTTTTCTTTTTCTTTTTTTTTTTTCGTTTTAGCTTTATGTCCCGGGAAGGCCTTTCTCAAGAGTCTGGAGCCACCTCTTTAAAAGGCAAACATCTTCAAGGCCATCTCTTGAAATTCGAGCATAAGACGTAGTTCCCCTATCTCCCCATTCCTGTGGGAAGGGAGGATCCTCACTCTGTGGGTGCCTTGCAGAACCACTTCCTGCCAGAGAGCTAGGAGGAGCTTGTTTTCCCACTGGAAGAAGTCAATAAGCTAACACAGACGGTCACCCCATTAACTAGGTAAAGTTGGGATGCGCCATGTGTAACCAAGTCATCACCCTCGAGGAGCAGCTCCTGCTGACCTTCAGAACGTGTCTGGAGTGGGCTTTATCTGCTGGCCGTATAGGGGGAGAGATTCCTTTCTGTCTTGGCAGTCTCTCAGTGGCTTGCCTGTGATGTAATCACATTCTGGTTTGATGCTTATTTAATAACAAGAATGTTTTCTTTCTCTACTACCTTTGTGGAGAGGATTTCTGGGTCGGGAGAAGATTTTTGTTTCTAATTATATTTCCCTCCCTAACAGCTGTCACAGGAGGTGACCAGCTCTCAGTCCACTGCGATCATGGGAGTCTTGAGGAAATGCCCCCTCCCTACCCCAGGGCTCTGCTCAGGGCTTGAAGAGAGGAGCATCTATTCTAGACTCTCACAGCCCCTGGTCAAGTGGGGTGTTGAGCCCCCACACCTGTGGGTCATGCGTGCCTGAATGCAGGGTTTCACCAGGAAGTGCTGGGCAGGAAGGGAGGGGACAGGTGTGCGGTCTTTGGCTAGGTCTGTCTGGTTGCACCTGTGTGGAGCTGGCCTAGCAGCAGTGGCTGGAGTAAGGGGATTTGAAGTAGCGCAAGAGAGGAGCCTGGCACCTGTGGGCTTTTCTGTTTCTTTTTAAAGTAGTAAAAATCTTAGAGTTTGTTTGGGGTCCTAGGATGCCACGATTTCACAACTGGTGTTTCTTTATTTGGTAATGCTGCCTCTCAGGTATTTGCTTAGAAAGAACACCAGCCTGGTCATGGAGAAGCAATAGAGCAGAAGAGGATGGCTTCTGGCATCTTATGGAAGGTAACAGTTCTGTGTTCCTCAGAGAACACAATCTCCATGTTGGAGGAGGCCCTAGGACCCACCCAGCTGTGGCATCCATTTAAGACATGGGTTTTCTTTTCAATGTCCCACCCCTCTGCCACCCACTCTTTGCTTTCAGGTTTCTTTGTGGTAAAGAATTTCCAATGATGGTAAAAATCGTGTCTCCATCCAATGCAGTGAATGTTGTAATATTCCCATGGAAATTCCTTTTCTAACAGCGCTAGACAACTGAGCAAGTGCAATATTTGGAATATGCTGCCAAGTTGAAGATTAAATTAGACAGAATGGATTTATAATAAAATTAGTGCTTTGCTGCCTGGATAAGGAAGCCCGATACATCTTGTTTCAACAGACCTACCTAGAGAAAATTACGATCAGCCATAGCATAGCATCATGAGATAGACAAGTTATATAAATATACTCCTGGAACTATAATAAATGATAGAACATTTGCCAGAAAGATAAAGGTGACATGAGACCGAGCTATCCACATCAAAGAAAGCCTTAATAAAAGTATTCAAAATAGTGAAGATTAACCCCGACAACACACCTACCACTGCAGAAGCAACAGGATTGTTTCAAGGAGCCTTGACTACTTTTATAAAAAAGAAAAGAAACACTGTTAAAAAGGAATGCTCTGTACCTTGGAGAGACTATAAATGTTCTAGAGAAACCTAAGACATCAGTGGGAGTTGTCAAGAGCAGAACTGTTGCAGCAAAGACACAGTGGGGCTGACAGTACGCCAGCAGAGAAAACCCAAATTACGACTGAATTATGTGAACACGTGATAGGGATGCCAGTGAAATGAACCAGCCGAGATAATTGAATCAAGTTCAACCTAGTAATAATATTGGTACCAAAGAAATCAGACACTGCAATTAAGAAATTATTAAAGAAGATATTCCTGACATGAAAGACAGTTTATTTATGGGTATTGAGAGCTGTCTTTATACAAAGGACAGAGGGAAGTGGGGCCATTGCTCTGAGAGGGCGGAGGGCAGACCAAGAAATTAATTTTGTACCTTTCAGAACTGTGTCAGCTAATGTCCTGGGGTCTGAAGGCAACGCCGGGATTAGACAGGAGTAGGCACTCTGGCAGATGGACTGGAACTACCTGTGTGAAGGGATGAAGGGGTGAAGCCCCCCTAGTTTTTACCCGTTGGAGCTGGGATGCAGCAGAGGCCGTGCACAGGAGCAAAGCCCTAAGCTCTTCTCCCTCCGTGTGCTTGGGCCCACAGTGTTCAGAGGATGTTGCTAACCCACCCCCAGGCCAAGATTGTTGCTAAGTAAGTGGAGCCATGAACACGTGGTTTACTGCTGTTGCTGCTAAGAAGCCTAATAAACATCAAATAACCACCATAAGTAATATTTGTCCAGGTTTTTTTTTTGTATTTGCCATGCCTACGAGTTTTATGTGCTCTATTCACAGATGACTTTATGTAAGCACTTTTTTTTATTACCACCTATAGCCAGGGAAGCAGATTCAGACAACTAAAACGTGTGCAAGAGCAGATAATTAGGAAGAGCCAAGATTCCAAAACAGGTCAATGTGATTTGAGAGCCTGTACTCTTAGCCATGGCACGGCACAGCTTCTTGGGGAATCTGAGTCACACACAAATCTTCTCAAATCACTGACTTCGCTGTGTCCCCCAGACGAAACCAACACACATCCCACTGGTTCTCCAGGAGCTTGCTCCAGAAAAGTGCAATCTGATCCTGGTGATAAGAGATCCAGGGATCCCTGGGTGGCGCAGCGGTTTGGCGCCTGCCTTTGGCCCAGGGAGCGATCCTGGAGGCCCCGGGGTCGAATCCCACGTCAGGCTCGCTGCATGGAGCCTGCTTCTCCCTCTGCCTATGTCTCTGCCTCTCTCTCTCTCTCTCTCTCTCTCTCTGGGTGACTATCATAAATAAATTAAAAAAAAAAAAAGAGATCCATGCCCATCTTAATAGAGAATCTCAGCTTCTTGAGCCATTCCCAGACCCAGCTGCAGAGAATGAAGATAACAAGAGGTCTGCTGGGGATAGGGCACATGTGCACATGCACACACAGGCTCACACACTCACTGACGTGTTTTCCCAGCCAAAGGGTAATTCTCGACTTTGTAGTGCTCCTCTCAGATGCGGTATTTTAGTAAACCAGAAAAAGCAAGTCTTTCCAGTGGCCGAAACTCAATCAAGAAATTCCTCCACTGCCAGGGAAGAGCAGCTCAACAAATGGACGTGTAGGGGATTTTCTGACCCAAACCAAGGAGTGTAGCGCTGCTGAAGACCCTTTTCTCCAATACCATCCAAACTCCTTTCTGGACAGGGTTATTTACTGTGTGATCCTGTTTTTCTTCTTCTGTGGATCCCAAGAAAACTCATACATACTCATACATAAAAGTCATACATCCTTATTTTCAAAACAATATAACTTTAAGATGCTCAAGTTCATCTAGTTTGATGGATCTAAATAAAATTTAATGATATATCAGGACGCCTGGGTGGTTCAGTGGTTTAGCGTCTGCCTTCAGCCCAGGGTGTGATCCTGGAGGCCCTGGGATCGAGTCCCACATCGGGCTCCCTGCATGGAGCCTGCTTCTTCCTCTGCCTCTGTCTCTGCCTCTCTCTCTGTGTGTCTCTCATGAATAAATAAAATCTTAAAAAAAAACAAATTTAGTGATATATCAAAATATATACCTATTACTACCCAGTATATTAGTTAGCTAGAGCTTCCATAACAAAGTGCCATGGACTAGGCAGTTGAAACAACAGAAATTATCTTTTCACAATTCTGGAGGCTACAAGTCTGAGATTCAGGCATCAGGAGGATTAGTTTCTTCTGAGAGTCCTGTCTCCTTGGTTTGTAGATGGCTGTCTTCTCCCTATGTCCCCACTTGGTCTTCCCTCTGTGTCCCAATTTCCTCTTCTTATAAAGACACCAGTTATATCGATTGGGGCCAATCCTAATAATCTGACTTAAACTAATTATCTCTTTAAAGACCCTATCTCCAAATATGGTCACCTTCTGAGGTCCTGGGAGTTAGGACTTCAACATACACATTTTGGAGGGACACAATCCAGCCCACAACACAAAGTGATATTTATGTAATAGTTTGACTCCATTTTTTTTTTTAAATGAAACTATATACCCTTTGACCAGTACCACCCTGGGGCTCCCTCCCTCCAGCCTCTGTTCATTTCTTTTTTTTTTCTCTGTTCATTTCTGAAAAGATATTTTAAAATGTTACCATTTCAACAGAAGGCAGATAAAAAGGAAAAAAATGAGGCTAAGAAAATGACCAGTGGAAACCCAGTTCTCTGAGAAGGAATGCTGCTCAGCTGGTGCTGGAGTCTCTGAGGGTGGCATGGAGGGTGAGGTGGGCAATGGAGCTGGTTTTGCAAGTGTCAGAAAGATTGCAAATTGGATTTAAATTCTTTAGGAAGGAACTGCTGTCCCAAGGGTGAGAAGTGTTGTGAGGTAACGTTCACAGGAATAGCAAGCAGACAGGAGGTCACACACAAGAGACAGAAGTCACCCAGGAAGTCGACAGGAAGTCACACACTAGAGACAGAAGTCACCCAGGGAGTCGACGGGAAGTCACACACTAGAGACAGAAGTCACCCAGGAAGTCGACGGGAAGTCACACACTAGAGACAGAAGTCACCCAGGAAGTCGACGGGAAGTCACACACTAGAGACAGAAGTCACCCAGGAAGCAACTAGGAAGAAACGCCTTCTTCCCTCCAGTCTTATGGACTCCCCTGAGTACTCCTATGGACAGAGCCAAACACGGAGCCATTGGCAAAAGGGAAATGGAGTTTGCGGAGTCCCAGCTGTGGGATCACAAGGCAAATGATTAAAAGTCCATGTAGAGCTGAGAGATGGTGACTCTGGCACACAGATCTCTTTAGTCTCTTCTTCCAGCACTCCGGTAAATTATCTTGACCTAATATGTCTTTTATGGTAAAGAAAAACTCTCAAGGAGAAGTTAGTAAGAAGCTCGTACTCCTGAAAATAACAATCCTAACAAAATCCTTCACATAAGGATTTTCCTTGCTCCCCCTTTATGATGTTCTACTTTGCTGTTCTTCCACACGTACCAAGTCAATTTGTAGTTGGAGAAAAGCCTTACAACACTTAAATTACCCTAACTCACTCTCAAACTCCCGAGTAGACAGGGGTTATGTCAACATGATAGAACGCTATCGGGATATTCAAATGACAAGTGTGCCAGCTAAAGTCAATACTGGGACATGTTTATAAAGATAAACAGTTTTAAAAAGGACACAACATATTAGGACTACCTTATTCATACCAATGTAAAATTTATAATTGTATAAGAAAGGATTTGAAATAAAACTGGAATAATATAAACAAAATGGCACTAATTGTAATTGAAGTTTAATATGACATTAAGTTTGTTTTCCTAAAATGTTGCCTAAGTTAGTAACTGTTTTTTAAAGGGATATGAGAAAATTTGCTCATTCACATTTCCCAGGCTGCTTTCCTCTCTGATCTCAACGTGCCTTTGAATTTGTTTTTTTATCTTCTTTGAACAAATGAAGTACTGTTGGTCTTGTCTGACCTAGACTCACAGCTTTTTAAACAATTCATGCTTTCACAGCTGCTTATTCTAATATTAACATGCTGAGGGGAGTTTGCCTCCAAATTAATTTTCAAAATAAAGTAAGATCAAGATGCACTATTAGGGAGAATTCACTCTAAAATTATGACTTTTGTTCTTTCTTTTTTTTTTTTTTAAGGACTATCATTACCTGACTTTGTCCTGCTTTGTGCGGAATGAGACATGAAAGTATTGTGCCTGATGATAATATCAAGTGAGAGGAATAGAAAAAACCTCCTCCTATGGAAATGTTTTCCTTCAATAGGACGCTCTAGGTCTCTGGTTGCAGAGGGGCAGAGAAAACAGCCAAGAAGATCCAGTTCTTTTCTTCGTCATAAATAGGCCTTTTGGGAATGGTCAAGGGACCCCCAAGGAATGAGCAGTGGAGCAAAATATTGAATTAGAATGACCTCAACTTTTCTTTTATTGAGCTTGGGGTCATCCAATAGATATTCTTACAATCCGTCTCTTTTTCTTCATCTTATAGTATTGTTTTTCTCTTTGTTTTCCCATCCATCTTAAAGGAACATTATTCTAAAACTTCAATTCAGTGTAACAACTATAAGGTGATTGCCATGCACAAGATATCTCAAATTCTCTAAAAAATTCCTTTTCACTTTTAAACTAGTTTGGGTTTATTGTATTAAATTAATCTTAACTTTCCTAATATAGCAATCTTAACTAATATACCTGTTTATTTCTTATACAGCAAAGTCCAAACTCCTAAGAATTGCTTTTAAGCTTTATATAGTTTAGCCTTTTCTTACCTTTTTCAACCTTATTTCTTACTGTTTCTTAATTACAGTGCTTTCTCCAAACAACTCAGCATACTCTATTCTTTTTTAGATTGATTGATTGATTGATTTATATTTGAGATAGATCAAGTGCATGAGCAGGGGGAGGGGCAGAGGGAGAGAGAGAATCCAAGCAGACTCGGTGCTGAGCGTGGTGCCCCACACAGGGCTCGATCTCAAGATTCTGAGATCATGACCCAAGCCAAAACTCAAGACTTAGATGCCCGACTGAGCCACGCAGGCATCTCCATACTCTGTATTCTGAAAAACGTCATGTTTATTCTCCAACCACACCTCTGCTCATTTAAATATCATCTCCATTTCACTTTCTTTCTTTAAGTCCTGGTCCTCTCTCAAAGCCTACTTATTTCAAAGCTCCCTTTACAAGGGCAATTACTCTTCTTTTGATGATCTATAGCACTTCTTATTTGTGCAATTGATTTGGTATTTGTCATATAGTCTCCTGGATCATTATTAAACATTTTTTGTGTGTATATGAATAAACTAAGATCTTTGGGTCAGAAACCACTGCTTTTGCTTGTGTTCTGAAGGAGAAGCAGAAACAAACATTTTCTGATGCAGGGCCATCCCCAAAATATATACTCAGCTAGAAAATTATTCTTTTGCCCAAGGGAGTGAAATATAACCCTTATATTCATTCATTAAACTGTATTTATTGAGCACATTTGATATGCTAGGTATTGATGAGATACACAGTGGGATCCTGGTCCCCAGATCTCACAGCCGACAGTTGTGACACAAATGGGTCATAGGGAGCCTAACCCAGAGCCCAGACTACAGGGGGTATGGACTGTAACAGGACAGAAGAGTATGAGAGAACTGAGCTGACAGAGGGAGAGAACATTCTAGAGTCAAAGGCTGTCAGTCGCAGGCATTTTACGGAACCAGCAAGACTCCACACATGTTGGGAATTCATCAAGAAGGAGGGGATAGATACATAGCATTGCTTTCTCATGCTCTATGATTTGAATTCAGCTGAGAAACAGTCACAGAGCCCAGAATGAAGGAGGTGAAGACACGGCCTGCATTTGTGGCAAGTGGAATGCTATATTCCCCTGAATTGAATTATCTCACCCAGGGCTGGCCTCACCTGAAGACAAGATCCACCCAACTAAGTTCACTGTGTTAACTCTCAGAAAGCAAAGCAGGACTGAAGCCAGTTAGTCTCTAGCCTGTGGGAGTTTGGGGGGTGGGGAAAAAAAGGCCACGTACATTTCCCATACTCTGCTTCTAAAAAGCACTGATGCACAACGTCATCTAGCGCTCTTCTCTGGGCCTCCTGGGAGTCAGGGAGGCCCTCTCTGGCAACGTGTTACCATCAGGGAAGGCGCTTGGAAAGGAAGAGAGTACAGAAAGTTACAAAGGGTGGTGTGTGTGAAACAGAGAATGATTCGGGTTTAAACACCAGTTCTGTTGTTTATTCACTGTAACATTCTGCAAATAACTTCATTTTCCTCAGCTGTAAAATGAGAATCTCACAAGATTTTTGTGAAAACAGACCTGGTAAAGACAGATCTTCAAAAAAAAGTTGTTTCTGAATTTTTCATTTTAAAGATGCCTTTTGGGCCTCTAATTTACCTTCTGATTAAATAAACAAATTTCTTCTCTAGTTATAAAGTGAAGGTAAATAAAAGCAATAATTTATTGCAAAGAGACTATAGTAGAGATTAGTTAACATGAAGCTTATATGTTCCATGCTTAGGGAGAAGAGTGAAAACACATCTAGTTTGGTTTAATTTCTTCTTAGCACCGGACAAAAATATCAGAATTTGGGATGAGTTGGGATGGGGAGAGTTTATATCAAATGTATTTTAAGTTATAGAAGCCCAAGGCTTTATGGATTTGTCCAAACTTCTTCCTGCAACACCAAGTGTGTATCTCAAGACATATCGGCCCTCTATGGCATCAAAGGGGTACACAGTACTTCTCAGTGACACTGAACTCCAAGGGTATGACCGTCCTATGTGTGCCCCGCCCTTTTCTGTTAATTACTGTGATGAATCATTTTGCTTTAAGAGGTGATACTCCTTTAATTTTTATTCCAACAGAAAAACATGAAACTATCCATTAAGAACAAGGAGCATGTTGTAAACAGAAGTTAATAGATTTTTTTGATATTTGATTAGATACTTATAATACCACTTTAATAAATAATCTCTAAAAATGCCACTTTAAATCCAGGTAGGTGCCCTGGTCGGCTCAGTCTGTAACTCTTTTTTTTTTTTTTTAATTTAAAAATTTTATTTATTTGAGAAAAGGTGAGAGAGAGAGAGAGAGAGAGAGAGAGAACGAGCGCAAACAAGGAAGGGCAGGAGAGGGAGAATCAAGTTCCTCCCTGAGCAGGGAGCCCAATGTGGGGCTCAATCTCAGGATCTGGGGATCATGACCTGAGCCGAAGGCAGACGTTTAACCAACTGAGCCACCCAGGCACCCCAAGCCTGCAACTCTTGATCTCAAGGTTGTGAGTTTGAGGCCCACGTTGAGTGTAGAGATTACTTACATAAATAATATATAAACTTAAAAAAATGTACTTAAAAAATCCAGGGAAATAAAGCAGCATGAAAAGCAATAAATTAAAAAAAAAAAAAACGATTTAAAAACCAGGGTAGAGGGAAATGACATTTTAGCAAAATAATCAAATTGGTCAAAAGCCAGCTGGTCATCTTGACTGTTGATTGCTACAATTTCCATTTGCTATACTTCTCTAGGAGTTTGTCTCCTTATTTTTTCCGGAGCTTCTAAAATTGGTGATCTGTTGATTAAAAAATTGATAGCACAAGATCTTCACTTATTCAACAAACTCCACTGACCATCATGTACTCGCATAATGGCAAGGAATTTACACTCTAAAGCAGGAAACAGATAAATTGGGAATATCCAGAGACAGGGGCCTTGCATCCATTCTATTCTCATAATGTACCTAAAATAATAATAATAATAATAATAATAATGATAATAATAAGCATTCTCAAAACAGGATTATAACAAGTGTGGTACATTTTTGATGTTTATATTTAACCATTGAAGTGGCACGATGGAAATTTTCTTCTCTTCCTGTGGTGTATCTCTGTAGCTATTTATAAAATCTACGCAGAGATAACAGGGAACAGCTGAATCTGAGGCGGGTGTAAATAGGCCCTGATGTAAACAGATAATACAAGAGATCAACCCTGGGCTTCGGGGCCACTTCCGGAAGAAAGATACACAAGAGTTCTGCTGACGGGGGTAGTTCGAGTCCATGTTTACGTAGGCCTTGCTAAATGGAAAGATGAGATGAATATCTGGCTAATTCAGGCCACATCTTCCCTACCTCTGCTTTTAAAGGCAAAGCAAGAGACTTGAGCTTGAATTAGAGGAAGGGGGTGTGGCCTGGGGACAACTAAACATGGGCCTGTCCAAACAGCCGTCACCCTGACTGCAGCACCCCTCCGGCTCGCCCGGCTGCTCCTGCAAACCACCCTGTGTCCTCTCCACAGACTGGACCCTCCCATCTCTTCCCGCCAGAGCTCAGGACACCGAAGACCAGCTTGCCCTGTGGCTGGAGCCACCCCAGAGTCCCTGCCAGGCCCAGGAGGAGGCTGCAGGGCGCAGGGAGCAGGGACAGCTATGGCTGGATCTCAGTCCTGTCTCCAGTAAATGTCAGTCTCCTAATCTGTGAAATGGGGGTAACCACAACTGGAGCCACCTCACTGAGCTCAGATGATGAAACATACATTGCCCAGCTCGTGGTAAGTGTTCCCGGAAGGTTCTCCCAAATTTGTGGTGAGATTCCACAAGTGTCATCGACGAGTCTTGCCAAATTGGTTATTTGTGTGATGGATGCACAACGGTAATTTTCATAGAGCACCATTCTCTCTTTCTTAGTTACATAAGTTATCCCTCATTTCCTCTATGCTGTTTAATCAGTGTGGACCAATGGCTTCTTATTTTACTCAGAGGGTTACAATCCATTATCATCATTATTGATCTTGATGTTCAACATTTCCCAACTCTTGGTCAGTGGAAACTCCTCCAAGTTGGTTCCTATGTCCTTTCAATATGTCTTCATCACACTTTAGACACTTCTTTATGTCTTTTTAAAAAATTATTTATCCATTTAAGTCATTTCTATACAATGTGGAGTTCACGATCCCGAAATCAAGAGTCACATCTTTGTCAGACTGAGCCAGCCAGCTGCCCCTTCTTTATATTATATTATTTATTTATTTTTAAAATTTTTATTTATTCATGAGAGACACAGAGAGAGAGGCAGAGACACAGGCAGAGGGAGAAGCAGGCTCCATGCAGGGAGCCCGATGTGGGACCCAATCCTGGGACTCTGGGATCATGCCCTGAGCCGAAGACACATGCTCAACTGCTGAGCCACCCAGGCGTCCCTCCCTTCTTTATTTTAATCGTCAGTTGATAGACTAATAAAGTGTTTCAGGTTCATCTTGTTACTCTCCCTGCCTCAGATTTGTAATCAGCCATTTTTTTCAAGAAGCACCAGTTCTTCTAGTGGAAAACAGTACTTAGACTCTGACATCTGAGCAGTGGGTGCGTTTGCTACTCTTGGGTGTCTAGGTCCTTCCAGCAGACAGAACTACAGAACATACACACTTACAAACAGAATCATGTCTTTATCTGAGGATTTAAAGACCATGAATTCATGCTGCATTTCTGACTCCAAGTCAGCACCATAATGTTTGTTAACATTTTTATAAAGTGAATTACAAAATTTTATAAAGCAGCCTACATCACGACCCTGGCATAATCAAACTTGGTAATTTGAGAAGAGTTAATAAAGGATCTTGTTGTTGTTGGAAATGGAAATTTAAACAATAATGAAATGACCTTTCCTAATCATCAGTGGCAGAAATCAACAAGCCCTATCACATCAAGTGTTAGAGAATATCTAAAGAAACAGGAATCTTCCATACTAGAATGAAAATATGCATTTGGTCACTTTGGAGAACAATTTGACAGTATCTTTAAAAAAAAAAAGATTTGATTCATTTATTCATGAGAGACACAGGCAGAGGGAGAAGCAGGCTCCCTGCAGGGAGCCTGATGCTGGACTCAATCCCAGGACCCCAGGATCACGACCTGAGCTAAAGGCAGACGCTCAACCACTGAGCCACCCAGGTGTCCCCAATTTGACAATATCTTATAAATTTAAAGCTATGCATAGTTTGAATGTAACAACATGCAATGGGTTTATTATTGCTATTTTAAATGTATGAATTAATAAATATTTTTAAATTTTCTCAGTTTTAATCTCTAATGTGACAAACACCAGTAGCTTTAATACACATATACAAAAACTTTAAGACTGAAAAGGAGTCCTGAGGCAAAAGTGTTTGAGAATTGCTACTCCAGAGAAATTCTGGAGCATAGAGACAAGGAGAGCTGTTCAAAAATGTTCATCGCCTGATTGTTGTTAACAGTTAAAATGTGGATACAACCTAAATGTCTCTCACAGGAATGTAGAGTATGTTGCTACATATTCGTATAATGGAATTTTATATGGATACTAAAATGAACCAGCTTGGGATAAATCTCAAGAACAATGCCAGGTGAAAAAAGCAAGTCATAGAATTCTCCAAAGAGCATGACACATTTTCTTTAACTTTAAAAATTTGCAAAACGATATCATATATCGTAGACACCTATGTGTAAAGTGCAATGAAAGCTTAAAAACATGGCTTGGAATGATGTACTTCAGTTTCAAAATAACGGTCTTCAACTCTATCACATGACTTTTTAGAAAGAAGTATTTGAGGTAAACATGGGAAAATATTAAGATGTTTATTGGCAGTACTAAGGAACTGGTTATATTATTACTCTTCCTTTCTGTGTATTTGCAATACAGAAAGGGAGGGAAGGATGGAATGAAGGTGATCTAGATAATTGTAGAAGAGATCATTTATCTGGACAGATGATCAAACATCCCTCAAAGTGAGAAAAAAGAACTTGAATTAATGCAGAAAAAAATACCATGGAAGGTTGTTTTAGGTTCTTTGAGAGTTAAGGAAAAAAAGGTGTTGAGGTGCACTGTAAAAAAATCAGAGGAAGGAAACTGATATTGATTGGTTCTTATGTGGCTGTCACTATCTTACACAGTATCTTATTTAATCCTCAAAACAACCCAATGAGCTATATAATACATAGCCCTTGGAATAATAATCATTACCTCATATTTACAGATGACCAAATCAGAGGTCAGAGAGGTTGCCCCGGGTTGCCCATGTCTTCTTGACTCAAACAAGAGGGCTTCACACTGCACAGTTCTATGTATTCATCAATTGATAGACATTTGTGTTGCTTCCACTTTGGGACTATTATAAATAATTTTGAACATTCATGAACAAGTTTTTGTGTGAATAGGCTCTCAATTCTTTTGGGTACATACCTAGGAGTGGAATTGTCTAACATAGTGTAACTCTATTTTTAACTTTTTGAGGAATTGCCAAATTGTTTTCCAAAGTGACTGCACCATTTTATACTCCCACTAGCAATATATGAAGATCCCGATTTCTGCACATCCTTGCCAATACTTTTCTTTTTAATTTTAGGAATTCTAGTGGGCTTGAAGTGGTATCTCATTGTGGTTTTGATTTGCACTTCCCTAAGGACTAATGATCTTGAAGAGATTTTCATGTGCTTATTGTCCATTTGTATATCTTTTTTGGAGAAATGTCTATTCAAATCACTTGCCCATTTTTAAATTGAGCTACCTTTTTGCGATGAGTTGTATGAGTTCTTTTGATATCATAGATAGAAGTCCCTTATCACACACATTATTTGTAAATGTTTTCTTCTATTCTATGAACTTTTTACTTTCTTCTTAGTTTCTTTCTTTTTTATAGGCTCTTTCCAAATGTGGGACTTGAACTCATGACCCCAAGATCAAGAGTCACATGCTCTACTGACTGAAACAGTGACAGGACAATGGATATATAGATATGAAAAGAATGAAGGTAGACCCCTACCTCACACCATTTACAAAAGAATTAAGTCAAAATGGCTCATAGACCTAAATGTAAGGGCTAAAACTATAAAATTCTTATAAGAAAATATAAGAGTAAACTTTGTGGTCTTGGATTGAGCAGTGGTTTTTTAGATACAACATCAAAAGCACAAGCAATGAAAGAAAATAATTTGGCCTATATTAAAATTTAAAGCTTTTGTGTTTCAAGAGATACCATTAAGAAAGTAAAAAGAGTTGTCTCTGCTATTTTGATATGGCATCTGAATCCTTAATATCTGGCCCCTTTTGTCTCTCCAGAAGTTTTAATGACCTTTTTTACCTGATGTTCTAAACTTTCACTGTAATATGTCGTATTCTGGATTTTCTCATCATGCATTGTGCTGGGTACTTAATAAGTCTTTCATTCTGGGGACTTGTGTGGTTCAGTTTGAAGGATTTCCTTATATTGCTTCTCTGATCATTTCTTTCTCAGTTTTTTCTCTGTAGAATTCCTATTACTCAGGTGTTGGACTTCTTAGATAATCAACATTTTTCTTCTTTTGCATTCCTATCTATTTTACTTCAGAAGAATTTCCTCAACTTTATCTTTCAATCCTTCCAGTGGCTTAAAAAAATCTACTTGGCTATGTATTTTTAATTTCCAAGAGATGAGATCTTTCTTATTCTCTGATGATGCCTTTTTTAAAATAAATAAATTTCTGTTTTTGTTTGGTGGATGCAATATCTTTTCTTATCTCTCTCATAATATTAATAACTCATATTAATATTGGCTTATTTCCTCTGAATTCTTTTATTCTCATGGTTAGCTTTAGCCTCTTATTTATTGAAACATTTGCTCAAATGCCTACCAGTCCTTAATTCTTATATTTAAGAATGGGACGCAAAAAAGCTGATTGGAAGTTGAGTGTGTTCCTGTGTAGGTGTGTAGTGTGTGTGGTATGTGTTTATGTGTGTGAGCATGTGGTATATTTGTGTGTGTGACCATGTGTGAGTGTATATGGAGGGAGTGTGTGTGGTGCGGGATATGGTGTGGTGTGAGTGTGTATTTGTGTGTGTGTGAGGGTGTGTGTGTGTGTGTATGTGGTATGTGAGTGTGTGTGTGCTGGGGTGGGGTGGGGTAGGACTGGAAAAAGGAGTTGTGGACTGTTGGGCCTCACCATCATGTGATCAAGTGATAAGCCAGTTTCTTTGTCGGGGAAGAGTAGGGTTTGGGTTTGGGGTTTCAGAAGTTTCCTGACTTTATCAAAGATGGAATTTGTGTCTCTAATTTTTACATTCCTTTTTGGTTTTTGGTTGATTTTCAAGAGAAGGAGGTGGGAACATCCTTCAATCATCTTAAAACAGGAAGTCTCTTGTTAATTTTTTAGTGTTTCCCAAAGCAAGGAGACTGACACCAAAGACTGGAGACCCAGTGAAAGAATGTCAGTATACAAAAAGCTGTGAATGTGTCTGTTTATTTTCAAGACTGTGTTACCATAAGTGACAGTCACACAACCGGTATAATGAATAATTACAGGGTTTCATCCTCTGGGGAGAACAGTCTAGCACATTCCACCAACCTCTCTTGAGTCAGAAATGGCTCTTCCCTGCAGGTGAAATGCCACTCGATTTTTGGTAATCTTGGGAAGAGTTCCATGTTGTTGGAAAGAGAGACATAGCTTTCCGGGTCTTTTTAATCTCAAACAAACTCCTATAGTCTGATGACACCTGAAACAGAGTGAACACGTTCTTGGAGAATCAGGTAGCATGTACGGACAGGAAAACCTCAAAAGCTAGAGGTGAAAATGACTGTCTCAAGTAATCAATCAAACTTGGCAAACAAATTGGCAAGAAGAAAGAAGCTGTGTGATTCAACAAGGAGCATTTAGACAAGCAGATTTGTTTTATTGCATTCTGGCATGCAGAATGAACGCAAATGCCAGCTTTCTATACAGGTTTTTAAATTATTTTGCTTGGCATAATAGCTTTTCTCAAAGTATTCTGAGAAGCAGTATAATGTGTCTTCATATATCATCAACTTAAAACCATGGATTAAATGTATTCGATTATTTATTTAAACTATTGGCTACCCTGTGTATTTGTTTCATATCTAACATCAGCATACCTCATTGAGATAGTCTCACGTACTTAGCAAATCTCTGTACCTTGCCTATTTACAGAGTTTTAGTACTAAGAAACGGTTTAGAGCTTCAGACTCATGCAAGTAAAAGTGACTTCTGCTCAGACTCATGCAAGTAAAAGTGACTTCTGCAGCTTTGTTCCAAGCAACCAGAGCAGATCCATGACATCTTTTCCTTAATTGTTGTAGGTGTCTCTAGAAATCCTACATTCTCTATAGGGAGAACTTCCAAAAGCAGTATGGCACTTGAGAAAACCCCAAATCACAGGGCACCCAATCACAGGTGGCTCAGTCAGTTGAGCATCTGACTCTTGGTTTTGGCTCAGGTCATGATCTCCAGGTCTTGGGATCAAGTCCCGTGTTGGGCTCCCTGCTCAGTGGGGCACCTGCTTGAGATTCTCTTGCTCCCTCTCCCTCTTCTCCCTCCTCCAGTTCGTACATGCTTACACACACACACTCTCTCTCTAAAAATAAAGAAGTAAATCTTTAAGAAAAACAAATTACATAATCTAAAAACTAAATTTTATATAGGAGGGTTGTTAAAATTTATTTAGCTATGAGATAAACACTTTACATGTTATGTAGCTAGGATTCTGGAATATGCTGAGATACTATTTGGCCAAGGCTACACAGCTTGGATTGGAAGCAGATTAGAATAAATGCCATAATATAGCTGGCCTAGGGGAAAATGGTATCTCCAAAAAGGTTGGAACCAAAATGAAAGATTGCTTATCCAACTGTTTCAATTGCACCCTTCAGAATATGTCAAATGCCTTAGGGTGATGTTTTTCTTTTTTTTATGCCTTTCTCTATTTCCACAAAGTCTAAAATGTTTGTGTATTTCTTTAATAGTTGCATCAGGGTTAATGGATTCTACTTCGAAACTTTTACAATACACAATCTAGGTATACATTTATAATAGTAAATATTTCTGATACAGTTGCAGATAATAAAACAAATTATCACCATCCAGTTAAATAAGAGCTACAAGTTCTGACAGTTAGCCTTGATCATGCCAGTCTTAGTTATGTGATGATCTCCTGAGATAAATATTAAAAATCTTCTCTCTCCAGACACAAGGGAGGAAAGCAAGCATACACCCTACCAGATATACTGAAGTTACATCCCACCCTCATGAAAAGAGAACGTTTTCCTTCAAACCATAATCTCTTAAAATTCATATTTTGAGGGTCAAATTCTGAACTGCATATTGGAATTTCCACCAGCTCTTTTCTTGGTACAATTCCAAACTGGCAGGAAAGATTTTGCTTGTTAATTGCCAAATAATTATTTCACCATGAGACTCATGAGAGAAAGAACCTCTCTTACCTCTACTTATGGGAGACACACCATCCAAAAGATTCCAACTTGTTCTGCGAGGGATGGAAAAAGTCACGGATGCATGTGATTCAAATTTGGCAGGAGCACAGATGCATTTGAGATATTAGATTTTCCAGTGGCATTGTCTAGCAGAATGAAATTTGCCAAATTTGGAGAGGCTTGCTTGTTTTTGGTATATATAAATAGTGTTCTGTTTGTAGGATCACCTCAAAGGTGAGGGAAGTCCTATGTTGTAGTTGTGAGAACGTCTTCGGTTGATTAGGTCTTGGACCAACTCTGCTGCAGATTGTATATGTGCTCTGGAATAAAGTCCCTAAAGGAGAGATTTGTGCCTCAGTTTTCTTTAATTCAAATATATCAAAATTTTCTACTCTGATGCCTCTTCTCAGAGATCAGGAGAAAGGAGCACTGGATTTGGAGGCAGACGTGGGCTCTGGTCCTATTTTTGTCATTTATCATGTGGCAAGACATCTGTACTTCTCTGAACTTCAGTGTCCTTGTCTATAAAATGGAGACACTAATCCCTGGTTACTAGTAAGTTCCATAATCATAAGATGATCTGTGAGAAAGTTCCACAAATTATAAAATGTTATATATATATATATATAAGCTATTATCAGTAGCAAATATAATGCTACTGATAATGTAAAGGAATTTTCAATCATGTAAAAATATTCTATAAATGTCATTATTGTGCCCTTTACTAGTTATGTTATTAAAACTTGGAAGTCCAGGGGCACCTGGGTGGCTCAGTGGGTTAAGCATCTGCCTTCAGCTCAGGTCATGATCTCGGGGTCCTGGGATAGAGCCCTACCTCTGGCTCACTGCTTGATGAGGAGTTTCCTTCCCCTTCTCCTTCTGCCTCCCAACCACCCCCTACCCAGCCCCTGCTGGTGCCCTCTCTCTCTCTCAAATAAATAAAATTTTTATTTATTTATGATAGTCACACACAGAGAGAGAGAGAGAGAGAGAGAGGGAGAGGCAGAGCCACAGGCAGAGGGAGAAGCAGGCTCCATGCACCGGGAGCCCGACGTGGGATTCGATCCCGGGTCTCCAGGATCAGGCCCTGGGCCAAAGGCAGGCGCCAAACCGCTGCGCCACCCAGGGATCCCTCTCTCAAATAAATAAATAAAACCTTAAAAAACAACAACTTGGGGTTTCAGAGAGCTTTTTATACTATCCATTCGCTTTGCCCAAAGGCATTAAACTCTGTCAAAGGTGTCCTCCGGGGGGACGGGTCCCGTGCTGCCTTCCTCTTCAGGGACTGCCACGTGGCTCTGTGGAAAGAGCACCTGACTTGGGATCAGACCTCAGGTGGCTCCTAGGCTGGGTTGCTAACTACTTGTATGACTTGCAGGAAGTCACTGAGCCCAACTTCTTTGTCTCTGACATGAGGCATTGAACCAGGTAGCCTCTAAAGTCCTACCCGGTCATAAAAAATTCTATTATGTTGTATTTGTTTAAAATAGCAGCTCCTTTTGAGGGGTCACAGGACTGATTCAGGGTCTTGGTGTCACATGTAACACTGGGAGGGGCCGTGGCATCACAGCACGGAAGCTGTGAGCTACTTAAAGGCAGGGTTAAGGAGAGGTATTTTTGTTTTACTGCCCAGAGTTGACCCTGCACACCTGGGTGCCCACCAAGTGAAATATTTGGAATATTCAACAATCTAGGAGCCATAAGGAAAGGAATAATCACCAGCGGTCCTGCCTGGAGGTCTAGTGAGGGATGCTGTGTTACCATGGTGCTCTGGGGGCAGCTGAAGTGTAAACCTCTACCAAGGGACCTGATTCCATTGCTTTCAAAGTACATCTTACCTTACGGGAGAGTCCTAAGCCCTAAATGCTCAGAGAATTAATGAATATATCAAGTATTTATGAAAATTAGATTTGTATTTTGAACCTGCTCACCAACCAAAGGCATTTGACAGGAAAACAAACAAACCACAGGCTTTTGAATCAGGGGGACATTGAATTGAGTCCAAGATCGAGTTTACTCCTAGGAGATGTTAGGTCTCTTAATCTCAGGGCTTCAGTTTCTTCATCTCTAAAATGGGATAATGGCTACTTTGTAGGCTTACTGTACAGGAAATGCATGAAAATATCTGGTCTAGATTAGGGACTCAATAAATGGCCATTGTTACGATGGGAAAAAAACATATGTCTAGAATTTTGTGATTAACTGTACCATTTATTTATTTTAAAAAAGATTTTATTTATTTATTCATGAGAGACAGAGAGAGACAGAGAGAGAGAAAGAGAGGGGCAGAGACACAGGCAGAGGGAGAAGCAGGCTCCATGCAGGGAGCCGGATGTGGGACTTGATCCCCGGGGCCTCAGGATCACGCCCTGGGCCAAAGGCAGGCACTAAACCACTGGGCCACCGGGCTGCCCAACTGTACCATTTAGATGAGAATGAATCTGCAGGATTTCAGAATGACCACAAGGTATTTGACAAAGTTTTCTCCAGTTTTAAAGGTTTAAATGGTAAACTGATAGAACTTTTATAGAACTTGTGACCTCTACTTGGGTTTTCTCATTCCTTTTTATATGAGATGGTAGAGGAATAGGAGATTTGTTTTACACATTTGTTATGTAAAACTTATATATATTTTAGGGTTTTTTTTTCCAATTTTTTTTAACCTTTCTTCATTGAGCTGTCTGAAAATCTAATTTTTTTTTTTTTGAAAATCTAAATTATAATAGAGTTGATTCTGATCCAATGGTGTGCTGGAGTTGGCTCACACCAGTTCCTGAGAGCTGTGTTTGCACATGTGTTCCTAATTCTGCACTCAGTGACATCTTGTTGATAGCTGAAATTGGCCGTAGTGGGTGTATTTACACCATGGAAATCAGCAAACACCACAAGCCAGGTCTCTTTAATTGTTCCAGAACCAGTTGTTAAACTCCCAAGCACATCAATATATATAAACTAGAATTTTTTTTCACGTTTGGCTTTATTATTTAAAATGTTTCTTTCCAATTTGTGATTTTTAACTCCTCCTAGATTTAAATGTAAGCTTTATAAGAGCAGGGACTTTATTTTATTTACTGATGAATCCCAAATACTTACAACAATAAATATTAGAAATAAGCAATGATACTTTTTTTTAAGTTGGGGAGAGGCAGAGGGAGGAGGAAAGAAAATCCATGTCCAGCGTGAAGCCCTGTGTAGAGCTCCATCTCACAATCCTGAGATCATGATCTGAGCTGAGATCAGGGGTTGGACCCTTAACCAACTGAGCCACCCAGGTGCACTCGCAATTGTCCTTTATTAGCATTTCCCCCGTGGTCTACTTACAATCTGCTGCTCTTCTGAAACTCTTCCCATGTTCAAACTATCACTAAATTCAAGTCCAGGTGTCTCTCTATAAAGCAGGAAAGCCCTAAGAGATTTTTAGGCGAAAAACTGACTATTAAATGCCAACTTTTAACTCAATGCAGTACATCTCTAAGAAAAAAAAAAAATGACTTTGAGCCAGACTGCATTTGGGAGGGTCTAGAGAAGAAAACAACCTCTAGATCAACTGAACAAGTTTATCTGTTAATAGAATTGCTTGGCATTCACTCTCTGAACGCTAAAGAGATGATTAAACTTTGATGTCCTCGATTATAAGCTCTTCTTCCAGGCAGTAACTGAAATTAAAAGCAGTTCTAGAACCTAGTCCTGAGTCTTGCATTCAACATGTAAAATGGTGTTTATTTTCCTATGTTATGTGCAAGGATAGACTGACCTACCTCTGATCAGACCTGGGTTAAAGTTGATAAAGTACAGATGGTAAAGACAAAGCACTTTTTTTCAGCGCTATTGACCAAAGAATTGACGAGAGGCACATGGGTGGCTCAGTGGTTTAGGGTCTGCCTTCAGCTCAGGGCGTGATCCCGGGGTCCTGGGATGGAGTCCTACATTGGGCTCCCCGCAGGGAGTCTGCTTCTCCCTCTGCCTGTGTTTCTGCCTCTCTCTGTGTGTCTCTCATGAATAAATAAATAAAATCTTTTTAAAAAAATTGACAAGAAAATGATAGATTGGTTGGAGAATGTGGTATTGTCAAAAAGCTGAGTCAGTGCAGAAGTGAAGGACCGAGAACTTCCTATCACTATTTGAAGGGGAGATGATGAGCCTGTTTTGTTTTGTTTTTTTTTTTAAATCAGATTGTATTTATTTATTTTTAGTTTTTTAATTTAAATCCCAGTTGCCAACATATAGAATAATACCCAGTGGAGCCTGGTTTTTTAAGTGTTAAGTTTGAGGCGTCAGAGAAATGTTCACATGGAGATGTCCTGGAGGAAAGCCGAGATATGATACAATAAACTCAGGCCACTCCACAGCACTATCTCACCGGTCATTTGCTGCTACCAACCGCCCACAAATTAGCAAGGAAGATAAAATATATCAAAGACTCAATGGCTTAGCTTCTTCCCAACGATCTCTTCTTAGGCATGCCTTCTTTCTCATTCTGCCCACCATGACCCAGTTCAGACAGGTTGTTAAATTCTCCTCCGCAGTATGAAGGAAGTTAGAGTATACAACTTTAAAAAACTGTATATAATATATCAGCCACTATAATATCGGACTGAGAGCTCAGACTCTGAAGGTGAACTCTGAGTCCTAGCTCTACAGTTTACTAGAGGTATGACCATGGTCAAGTTATTTATTCTTGCCATACCTCAGTTTTATTTTCTATAAAAGGGGTAAGGATACAATATAATCCTCTAGTGTTGTTGTGAGGATTAAACAAGATAGTTCCTGAAAAGGGCTTAGCTTCATCCTCAGGACGTAGGAAGCACTCAGCAAATGGGAGCAATTGTATTGCAAGAGTTCTACTTGACCCACATTGAGTCCAGAGGATGCATCCTGGAGGTGGGAGCTATAAGCAAATTAGCACCATAAGTGTTGCATATTCCTCATGAAGATGAGTTCTTGTACACTGACAACTGCTCTTTTATTCTCTTAAACTCTTAAGATTTATTTATTTACTTTAGAGAAAGAGAGACAGAAAGAGCACCTGAGTGTGGAGCCTGATTGGGGCCCCAACCCCAGGACTCTGAGATCATGACCTGAGCTGAAATCAAGAGTCAGATACAAGGTGCCTGGGTGGCTCAGTTGGTCAGGCATCTGCCTTCAGCTCAGGATGAGATCCTGGGGCCCTGAGATGGAGTCCCCCATCAGGCTCCCTGCATGGAGCCTGCTTCTCCCTCTGCCTGTGTCTCTGCCTATCTCTCTCTCTCTCTCTCTGTGACTATCATAAATTTAAAAAAAAAGAAAAAGAAAAAGAAATAGGGAGTAGAAAAACAATAGAGAAAAATAATGAAATTAAATGTATTTCTTGGGCAGCCCCAGTGGTTCAGCGGTTTAGCGCCGCCTGCAGCTCAGGGCGTGATCCTGGGGACCTGGGATCAAGTCCCACGTCGGGCTCCCTGCATGGAGCCTGCTTCTCCCTCTGCCTGTGTCTCTGCCTCTCTTTTTGTGTATCTTATGAATAAATAAATAAAATCTTTTTTTTAAAAAAAAAGCTTAGCTGACTGAGCCACCCAGGTACCCTTATTCTCTTAAACTTTTAGAAGTTACTGCATGCCCAGGCCTTTGGTACTTCTGGCTACTATTCAGGTACTTTGACCAATCCTCCCAGGTTACAGTGACTTTATCATGCACTTTAACACAATGTTATAGGACTTCTACTCATCCTTAACTTCTGTTTCCTTCACCATTTTCTCCTCCTTGGTGTAAAATTTGATTTTTGACAGCCAGTTTGAAATGCTTGTGTGACATTTTGCCACCATCTGTGGGTCTATTGTTTTTGTGGAGCACCATTTATGGGCATATATGTCCACCAGAACATGGAATACTGGCATCCAAAGAGATCACACCAGAGTAAGAAATGACTGGTAAGCACCTGCAAACCAGGGAAATGTCATTGACTGACCTAGCAGAGGAGCTTGTGCTAAGTATTTTTATTTATAAGGATGTTTGGGGATAAGCATGGCCCCGGCAGGCCAGAGAATCAAAACCAGAGCCTGTCCTCAACCATGTGCTAAAGCAGACGGTTTCCCCAGAACATGACCCACTTTAGAAAAAGATCCCAAATTCAAATGAAACTGAGGAACTTTGCCCAAACCTTAGAGATATTAGAATGCAAAAGACTCAGAGAAGTCCTGAAAATTAAAATCAATCATTCTGATTTCATGTAACTCAACCTTTCTAGAATGATTGGACCACAAAACAATTTTTTTGTGTGTGCAATAAATAGAAAGGTCCACCAAGTATCCCCTTCTGGGCATTTCCTGTCACACTGTATTCTGGTCAGATGGTTGTCCTTCTCCTGGACCTTTATGATTACAATCTTTATAATTAATACACACAATTTCCACCTCTAGCCCCCAATGACTACTGTTTTAATCATTTTTTATTTGTTAGACCAAAAATATTTCTCTTTGGGTCTCACATATATTGTGATTGTCACCAATTTCATTAATCCATGTAGCTGTGACTTTACAGATATGATTTCTTGTACTAACAGCCCATACATTATATTTCTTGGAGCAGTGCTGCCCAGTAGAATTTTCTGTGGTAATGAAGATGTTGTCACTCTCTCTCTGTCTCTGCATTTTCCAGTACTCCAGCCACTAGCCAAACATGGCTACTGAGCACTTTAAATGTGGCTAGTGCAACTGAATTTTTAGTAGAGCTGAATTTTCCATTTTACTTGGTTTTAATTAATTTAAATTTAAGTAGCTACATATGGGTGATGGCTCTCACCTTGGACAGCACAGTCTCAGTAGGTCCTATATGTCTGTCCAGGGAGGAAATAAGAGGGTAGAAGTCATGTCAATGAGATAAAGCCCAGTGACTCCCACTACACATAAAACACTGTTGATCACCAAGTATCTCTTCAAAAACCATCATGTTGAATACTTTTATGATGAGCTCTCTGGATGATTTTTTTTCCTGTGCAATTTTCAATAACAGGAAAATATAATTTTGAGGTACCTGAGTGGCTCAGTGGTTGAGTCTCTGCCTTCATCTCAGGTCATGATCCTGGAGTCCTGGGATCGAGTTCCACATCGGGCTCCCGGCAGGGAGGCTGCTTCTCCCTCTGCCTGTGTCTCTGTGTGTCTCTTGTGAATAAATAAATAAAATCTTAAAAAAAAAAAAAAAGAAAACAGGTATTTTTTGGTACATTATGGAGAAGAGGTCTAATTTAAGTGCCGTAGATGAAACCACTTGGTAGAGATGCTAGTATCAGAGAGATTGAAAGGAAGGTTTGGAAAGACACACTTTATATAATGATGGAAAAATTGTAAACAACCTCCAGGGATATTCAATTGGATCAACTCAGATGTAAAATTGACCTTCAAATGTTCCAGTAGAAAGGCCAAATCTGAAAAATAAAAAAAATCTGTGTGACTAAAGTACCTGCTTGTGTCCTATGGCCCATCTCCGTACAGCCTTCTTTTTGGTAAGAATGAGACACAGGCTCCTTGGGGTCCACAAAAAGCCACCTCACACATAGTAACTGGAGCAGTTAGGTCTCTCTTCACTTTATAACAGGGATTATCCATCCCTCTGCTACCTGTTAGAGACCCAAGTTCCGAACTGTCTGGACAGAGTTCATGTGAGACAGATGATCTTTGGGAGGGTCTCCTTGTTCTTTGAGGTTCTCCACGTTTTATCCCTGTACCAGATAGATCTCTAGAAAGCATGGACTCAGCTGAATCCCCAGGGCACTTTTGTCACAGAAGAAAAACTTCACATTTTGCCTCAGCTTTTATCAAAAAGCCATACAAGAAACAGCCATAAATAGAACTTCTGTGCCTTCTTTGTGAACTTACTGGAATCACACTGTCCCGTGTGCTACTCATGACACCACCCACTGGAGAAGTTGCTCTCAGATTCCAGAGCCGGAAAGCGCTTGTTGCATGATAAACTGGAATGTTTCATTTTCTAAGGCAATGAAAAATATGTTTTGTCTCCCTCTTTGTCCTCATCCCCAAGAAACTCAGGGGTGGTTATATGCTTGTTTGCAGGAGATTTTCTCGGTCCAGGATTTCTATTATATTTTATCCTGATCTTCCCTCACTAATATTTGGTCATTTTATTTTTGTTGTTCCATTAATGATTTTATTACAGTCATAATTTCTGTTTTTTTTTTAAAGATTTTATTTATTCATGAGAGACACACAGAGAGAGACAGGCTGAGACACAAGCAGAGGGAGAAGCAGGCTCCATGCAGGGAGCCCGATGTGGGACTCGATCCCAGGGCTCCAGGATCATGCCTTGGGCTGAAGTTGGCACTAAACCGCTGAGCCACCCGGGCTGCCTAAAAGTCATAATTTTTATGGCAGTCTGCACCAAGTCCAGTTTGGAAGGGGTGACAAAGATTCTCTCCTTGACCAAACTCTACTCAGTTCCCCTCAACTTTTCAAATAGCCCTGGCTTTTTGGCTTTTATGTTTGTCTCTGCATTATCCCATTTTAGCAAGAATCCTGCTAGGTCAGTTTAGCCATAATCTTTCCCTTACCCTGGATGTCAGTGATTTTCTACTCACTGACCCCTACCTCTCTCCTTCACTAGAAATTCCCACTTCGTGATGCTGTATTCAGAACTGAGCCCGGTTCTATTGAGGTCTCTTCCCTCTACTGCAACAGTCCTGAATAAAAATCTGTTCTCATTGCTTTAACTACTACGCAGCTCTGGTTTTTCTTTAACAGAAGACAGAATGTGAGTATAAATTCATATATGCGGATTTGTTTCCCTTCCTTTGGCCCCTAAAAACATCAGAACACCTTCTTAAGTGTATTTATTCTTAAACTTTGGGTTCAATACTAAGAGTGCAGTAAGTGTTTAAGACCCATCCATGTACCTTCTCTTCCAGGACGCTCCTGCCAACAGCTGCCTGGCCTAGCCCACATCACAATGTCACCGGGTGACAACTCTATGGCAACTCGTCAAGTGTCATCCCACATGACATCCCATTTTAGGAAATAGCCTTGGACCTCTTTCATCCAAAGTGAGAACTCTGTGGCTCAGCCTTTCAAGATTTTCTCTTTTGTATTCCTCCACAGTATCAGCTAAAATCCTTTCACACCAAAAAGCGTTAATCAAGAGTATAATTTCCAGTAAGTATTCTTGCTTCTGGGCAAACTTCAGGAAAAAACAACAACAACCATGTTGGCCAAAGGCATATTTTGCTGGATTGAGTGGAAGATAAATTTCAACCTCAGGCTGGTTTACTTTCTTTAATATGCAATTAACTATAAATATTTCAAAAGAACAGTTTATATATTAAGCAATAAAGCATTTTCCAAAACATGTTTACGTCTGGGGCAGTTCACAAATGAATCCAGATTTTATCCTGAGCCTCATACCTCTACTTCAATATTCTTCTCATTCTGACTATGATAATCAGAACGAAACTTGAAATATGATGTGCTTTCTAGATGATAAGAAGAAAGTTCTCAGCTAAAGACTTAATTCACATCTTCTCAGGGAGTGTAGATCTACAAAATGAAACAAAGGGGTAGGTCGCTGGCTGTCCCTGGGACATCTGTCTCTGATCCCAAAGAGCAACC
This sequence comes from Canis aureus, assembly GCF_053574225.1. Lineage (NCBI taxonomy): Eukaryota > Metazoa > Chordata > Mammalia > Carnivora > Canidae > Canis > Canis aureus. The sequence continues at coordinate 58,829,949 of NC_135622.1, forward strand.
TGGGTCATAAAACCTGGGTAGACTATTACTTTGGTTTAATGCAGACCCATCTTATGGGACAGAGATGGGTATTTTTGTGCTCAATTTTTAAACCCCGGGGTTCCTTTGACAGGAGAAATCTGGGTGCCTTTCTAATGGCTCATTTGTTTATTTTTTAATTTTAACCAAAAGCCATGATTTACAGTTTCTCTTGTCTATGTGTGTGCTGGATACTGATTGGAGGGCACCGTTAGTTATCTGATATATGTTGTAAGTATATTTATCTTGCAAATCACATGCATATAAGGTAAATAAAATGTACTATTCTGTTTATATCTCAAGAAATACATGCTATACGGCAATAGTGTATCAAGTAAGGTAACTGAAAATTCAGGCATCTAAAGATAGTAACAATACTGTAGTTACTGTTATGCAAAAATCACTTAGCAAGTAGATTTCTCTCTGACCAGGGACAACTCAAAAACGGTTTCCTTTCCTTTTTTTTTTTTTTTTTTGAAGATTTTATTCATTTATTTGAGATAGAGTGCACGCATGAGAGAGTGAGAGAGCAAGCCTGCACACATGAGGTGGGCAGGGGCAGAGGGAGAGGGGAAGCAGATTCCTTGCTGAGCAGGGCATCCGACTGGAGGGCTCGATCCCAAGACCCTCTGATCACAGCCAGAGCCAAAGTCAGCTGCATAACCCGAGGCGGCCCTTGAGACTGTTATCCTTGAAAATCCCTGAAACTCATCATTGACTCAAATGTCAAATATCATTCAAAAAAGGCCCATCAAGCTTGATGAACTGATAGAGTTGTTTTTACCCCCTGCCTGGAGAGTAGGAATACTGGTTTGACTACTCCGAACTTGCAGGACTAATACTGCAGCCTCAGCAGCTAGAGTACCAAAATTTTAGTCATGGGTCAACAGGAACAACAAAAATTCTCGCTCCCGGCTTCTTACCCTTGAAGCTATTTAGACAGGGAAGTGGGTGGAACCTGTGTATACACGGACGAAGGCCGAATGTTGTTTCTGGAGCCAGTATCATTCCTATGACAATCTGGGGAAATTACGACCACAGAATTTCAAGAGTTAGAACATAACTTAATCATCCAGCAGCAACTTCGTTTTACAGAGGAGGCAAATGAGACCCAAGAGTGACTGATTTATTAGAGAGGAGTCAGATACCAAATAGATGGAGATGAAGATTTCCTGCTCTTCCCACACTACTGTGTTACATACGTGTGTTTGGAGGGGAGAATTTAGCTTTTAGTTAAAGAATATGAAAGATCCAATGTCATAGAATTATCAAAGCATACATTAAAAATAAATCACAGGGCAGCCCAGGTGGCTCAGCGGTTTAGCACCACCTTCAGCCCAGGGCCTGATCCTGGAGACCTGGGATTGAGTCCCACGTCGGGCTCCCGGCATGGAGCCTGCTTCTCCCTTGGCCTGTGTCTCTGCCTCTCTCTCTCTCTCTCTGTTTCTCGTGAATAAATAAATAAAATCTTAAAAAAAAAAAAATAAATAAATAAAAAATAAATAAAAATAAATCACAGCTGTAGGAACTATTAACTCAAAGGCCCGTGGGGGAGCATTGTAAGGGAAGGGTCAGGCCATTAACACCTGAATCCCCAGAACAGATTCAACATCACCAAACAAACAAACAAACAAACAAAAAAAACCCCCAAAATCCCAAAAAACAAACAAGCAAACAAAAAAAAAAAAAAAAGAAAAGAAAGAAAGAAAGAAAAAAAAAAAGAAACCCCCAGTATTATAGGTTTCCTGATGACATGCTGTAGGAAATCCACATTACCAGCCCCAGGAAATTCTTGTCAGAAAAATCAAACCTGAATCTGATTAAGGCTCTCGATCTAACTACCAGTTGAAGAGAAAGACAGAAGATAGAAGAATATATTAAACCCCACCACAGGGACACAACTAGCTAAATCCAGACTGGAAAATTCTACAGAATGGGCAGCCCAGTTTCCTCAACAACAACAGAATAATCATAAGAATAAAGAAAGAAATCAGAAAAGAGAGAGGGAGGATTTTGATACATTAAAAGAAATGTAGGAGACATTAACCAAATGTAATGTGGACCTTGACTATCTCTTGATTCAAATATACAAAAATGACAAAAGAGGACAATCAAGGGGATTTGAACACTGGCTGACATTATATGGTATTAAGTTTCTATTCTTAATACTTCAGGTGTGTCTCCCTTAGAGATACAAACAGAAGTGTTTACAGATTAAATATAATGTCTGGGATTTGCTTTGAAGTTCTCTACCTGGGGGCAGGGGAGTGGGCTGTAGAGATGAAAGAAGATTTGATCTGCGTCGTAATTATTGAAGCTGAGTGATAGATGCTCATTATACTATTCTGTCTACTTTTGTGTATGTTTGAAAAGCTTTCTTAAAAAGGTGAAAATAAAAAAACTAAGATAAACAATACGTATAATAAACTGTACACATACATTCTGCTGCCAATTTTTTTTTTTATAGGATTCAAAGGATCATTTAGTCTGTGGTGTTTCTATTTAAAGTGATTTCCTACATCTTTACTGAACAGCATCCAAACACTGCTGGACAGGTGGTATCTCTGTCATGTCTCTGTTCTGCACTTTGTGTCATAATAATCCTTTAGTCCCTGCCCTTGGAGCTTCTTACCCTTGAAGCAGAGACTATACCTTATTTCATCTTTGTCTCCCTGGTCCATAGCCCAGTATGTGATGTGCATCAAATAAAGAAATGGATTTTCAGGAAAAACATTTTTTCTCATGTTTCACTTTCACCATGATTTTATTTATATTGAAATGCAAATCTGGGGAGGAGGGCGGGGGGTGGGAGTGAATGGGTGACGGGCACTGGGGGTTATTCTGTATGTTAGTAAATTGAACACCAATAAAAAATAAATTAAAAAAAAAAAAAAAACAGGGAGCCTAGGCCTTTTAGAAGCGAAGTGTACCAGCAGGCTGAATGTGGAGGTACAGGCCATAAGCTCAACTAAAAAAAAAAAAAAAAAAAAATGAAATGCAAATCTGTCTTTGTTGGTGGTGATATCATTCTGTCCTTACTGAAGATGGAAAACAGTGTTAACAAGAATCAAAAAAGAGCAACCCAATCCTCTTCCATAGCTCCCCACTTTCTGCCCACCGACCTTTGATTTTCTAATAATTACTTTAAAAAATCATTACTATGCATCCGCCTTGAAACTTTTCCAGATTTTCAGTCTTACTAAAGCTGATTTTTTTTTTTTAAGTAGGCTCCACACACTGCATGAGGCCCAATGTAGGGCTTGAGCTCATGACCCTGAGATCAAGACCTGAGCTGAGATCAAGAGTTGGATATTTAACCAACTGAGCCACCCAGGTGCCCCTTAAGCTGAATTTTTAAAGTCAAGATACTTGGGGTACCTAGGTGGCTCAGTGGTTGAATGTCTGCCTTTGGCTCAAGGCATGATCCTAGGGTCCTGGGATCAAGTCCCACATCAAGCTCCCCACAGGGAGCCTGCGTCTCCCTCTGTGTCTCTGCCTCTCTCTGTGCCTCTCATGAATAAATAAAACTTTTAAAAGTTTAAAAAAATAATAAATCAAGATACTTGTAGAAACTATTCTAATAATTCTGAATATTACTCTTCACCTTTCATGAACAAAACTCTGATTCAATATAGGGAACAAGAATTTACTGATCACTTACTTAGGATGTTGTTCAAGTAAAAGTCACATAAACGTTTCCTATTTAGCATTCTGAAACTTTTCTTTTTTTCCATGTTGGAACATGGCCAAAACCAGGACAATCCATCCACCAAAATAATTAAGTATAATAATGAATTATAAACCAATTAAAAAAAAATTATTACCAAATTATAATAGACAAGAGGGAAAGGAAGAAGGAAAGAGAAAGATCAACCTATCAATCAAGCAATCAATAGATGGGTGAGAAGGAGGGAGGGCTTACTCTTATACCAGGATGCAGAAGCCAAACGCTACATATAATGTGAGTACTGGAGTTGGAAAACCCCATTTTGCAACCATGATGTTAAAGATCGACTCCAGTAATTCAGGGGCTGTTAAGTTTAAGGGAAGTATTGATGAGGAGCAGGATATTTTTGCGGTTTTCACGTGTTACTTTCAAGTAAAATTGTTTATTATAAGGGAGAAAAATAAGCATTATAGAGTGGACATTTTGGACAACCACTTGACTGGGTGATCAAAATGAACATGACTATGAGGGAGAGACTGATATCACACACAAAGAATACAAAACCGCCTATGCAGTATTACCTCCATCCAACCACAAAGGAAGCATCAGGTAAGCATAAAATGAGGAATATTGTACTAAAAAGAGAGAAAAATTAATGGGAGCTAGAACTATAGTCTTCAGAAGTGTCAAGGTCATGAAAACCAAAGAAAGGCTGTGGAAATGTTCCGGACTGAACGAGGCTAAAGACACCTGCTAGACTGGATCCTGTCCTGGGAAAAATGCCCTAAGATTTAAAAATCCCATTAGATCACCTGGTAAGATTGGAGTATGGGCTGTAGATTGTTAGATTACATAAATGCATTACCTATCAATATAATTAATGAAGTTGAAAACTATTTTGGTTATTTAAGAGAAAGTTCCTAATCTTAAAAAATACACACTGAAGTACTTAGAGGTTATGGGCCATAATGTATATAACTCACCTTAAATTATTCAGGTATTATTATTAAATCATGTGTATGTAACATGAATGAATGAAGGAAAAAAAAACAGCACAAATGTTAGAGCAAATGGGATAAAATGTTAACAGTAGGTGAGTCTGAGTCTGAGGAAAGGGTACACAAGTGTTCCTTGTGCTATCTTTATATTTGTAATTATTTTAAGGCTGAAATGGCTTCCAGGTAAAAAGTTAACAATTCTACTGTTCTGATAGAGTCCATGAAACCATTTCTCTGTCTTCAAAACTAAACTATCTCCCTCCCTGTCTCTGAACACTTACAGCACTTAACTATGTTGCTAGTGTTTTTTTAATCTTTGCAAACAGCCTTATATTATTACTCAGTTGTTTCTGGTTGATTTGGGTGTGGAAGACTGTATCTTATCTTCTCAAGTGCATGTTAAGCACTGGGTGTGTGCTCTTTGTAACTTTCATGTCCCCAACAGAACATTGGCACAGAACAGGTGCTCCGCATCGTCTGGAGAGACCTCTGGCCAGGAAGATTTGGCTTCACATCTCTGTTCTGTCGCTCGGTTACTCTGTGAACTTGAGCAAATCCATAGACATCTCTGTGCCTCAGTTTCCCCTCAGTTTGTTAAGCTGGGGGACTACAGGTGACTTGTTTTAAGGCCAGCACCAGGTTAAAGATTTGGTTATGTTGAAGCAACTTTATATTCTAGAAGAACATGTAAAAAAATTAAAAGTTAGAATATGAGTTTCCATGTATTTAAAAAAGTGCTTTATGGCGTATCAGGCTGAAGCTATTAGAAACAATGCAACAATTTTGAGAGTTCAAAACCTCTTGAACCTTTCAAACTTTTAAGTTTGAGCAAATTTGTTGAACTATACATAGATCCCTCTACTTGTTTCATTTTGGCGACGTTTTTTCTTGACCATGAAGAGAGTGGTAATTGTGGGCATAGAGAGAGTGAATTTCCCTGAATGTTTTTTTTTTTTTTTTTCAGCAGTTAAGTTGGTTTTATATCCATCCACATTCTACCCAGCTTCCCTGTGGCTAATAAAACACACTTGTAAGATACTTGGTTGAGGTGATTAAGCGTGCCTGATGTCCTTAGCAATTTGATATTCAGTTAATAATTCTGCATTTCTTACTTTATGATCAGGCTAAGTGTCTAGAGCAAAAGCCCATAGAATTTCAGTCTTCTTTTTTTTCCTCCTTCTCAGGGCCAAAAATTGCTCAGTTTTCAGATTGAAGCTATAAGAAGTCTCGTTCAAGTACATTTTTGCTCCTGAAAGATTAAAATAATGGGCATAAGAAAAGATTCCTTCTCTTTTATTGATTGAAGTAAGTTCTCTCTTTTTAATTTCATCTTTGCCTGTTTCTTTTTTTTTCTTTGCCTGTTTCATATCTAACCAATCTACCATCATATTAGAATTTTCAAAGGTGTCCACCAATATAGTAACAAAATATACTTTAAGTTTTGTCTCTAAGTAGAAACAAAATCGCGGCTAATAAAAATGTATGTGGAGTGTCACAGTTTACAATTGTCAAAGCTCCCACAATGTGTATGAGAGCTAAGTGGAATTTGTATGTGCACTGAGGTTAGCCACGTAGTAAAGGAGGTTTGTGGTTCATGGAAACACTGTTAGATATGTTTCTATTATCTCTTCAGTAAACACAAATATTTTGTAGATGAATAGACAGTAACTAATACTAAAGAAAGTATAACTATAATAACTAATACTAAGTGAGTGCATGCAATTTCTTAACATTTTCAAAAAAGCTGTTAGTACTCATTATAGTCATGAATTAGTTTCATCCTGATTATGTCATCTGCGAAGATTTAAAAGCAAAAATTGGGTCCCTGAAAGGTCTAATGTTAGACCTTGTTAACATGTTAATTTTCCTTATCTATTCAGATTGAATCAGATTTAATTCTCCAGTTGGGAATATTGTAGTAAATCAGAATAGTTATGACCTCAGAAGAAACATTCTTTTGTGTAATTCTGTGTCACCTCTGAGGCCTTAGTTTTCCATTACTACATTATTGCACTTGTGCTTTATATTGATTAATTGACCGTGTATTGGGAATAGTGGAAAACCCTCCACAAGTGACTTGTTGTTTTCATTATACTTTTTAAAGTTGGCGAGAATTTTATCTTGTGCCATAGCTGTTACAGATAATGGAATGGCTGCTGGTGAAAATATTGTTCAGAATTTCTACCTTGCCAGCAGCAAAGAGTGAGTGATGGTCCATTTCACTCTATCATTATTGCTTCTTTAAATAGAACTATAATTTTTTACTTTGTGAATATGACATCTTGGGGAAAAATGCTTGGTTTACATATATAGAATCAAAGATATTACACAGACCATCAAATGAGACCACTGCCCAAGGTCAAAGATATATTTCACCTTCTACAGGAATACCATTGAAGTAGAGAATTAATATTGTGTGAAATTCATGTCCATGTTATAACCCACTGCCCACATCTTCAAAAGCAGTATTGGTTTCTTTATAATTAATGGCTTTTCAATACATTGGTGAATTTATAACTCACCCTCCTCCTTTTGAATGAGGTGTGTGTCTTCTCTAGAAATTTGAGATGTATTTCAACTTGGAAGTCTAGGGGCTTACTATTCTGTGGCATATATTTTAAGGAAAAGGTCAATTTTTGTTCACTAAATTGTTGGCCTGACAAAATGTTGACACCCCAAATCTTGACAAATATCTGTATTCAGAATAGGTTTATACTTTCGCATCTCAATAGGAACAATTGGAGCATTGGAAATACTACTGTAGGTTTGTCTAAATCAAACATTTAAGAATTATCTTTATAAGAAAGACTCGATAGATAAATATAATTCAGAAAAAGTAAACTTGGTTCAAAACTTAAATCTGAACACTGTTAATGTGTAATGTGAAATATTTTAAATAATAAAGATGTATGCATGTTCATTTCTGTTTTTTCTTTCTAAATAAACTGTCGTTTTTAACAACCATAACAATTGTACAACTATTAATTTAGGGTTAGGTATAATAGACCTGGAAACTATTTATGGGTGAATTCATATGCTTTGATATGATGCTATGTCTGATGATAATGTAAAGTTGGCTGATTTAATGGCCACTTAAATTCAGTTAGAACACAGTTCAAATCAATACTTTAATATGTGTAACCATTACTGTTAGTGATATTTATTTGATGTTGTTTATTAGTCATGCTATTTTATTTACTCTGTTGAATCAGATTCTCCTTGTAAGTATAACAAAATGCACTATTTCAGTAAAACCTGCTTAGCAGAGTTTAAGAATCAAGTTTGTTTTTTTACTTTGGAAACATTTAACATTTAGTGTCAATAAAGATGCTGTTATAAGTTGAGCCCTGCTACTGTGAAAATCAGAAACATGAGGTGGATTTCTTATTTTTTAATGTTCTCACTTACATTTTATAAGTGGTTGAGTTAGTAATCATATAAACAGTGGAATACTGTGATTTAGTCGATGAGTGCATCAGCTTTGCCTGTGGTTTGGGTGTGTTGTGACTGCTTGTTTTCTTTTGTTGTACAAATTCCTTTTCTCATAACATGAAATTTTTAACTGCTTACACCATATTGCATTGTTATTGCATTTTGTTACTTTTATTCATTACCAAAGTTTAAAAAAAAAGGATTTTCAATGAGGGAAATGTATGTAATTTTTGTGACCAATTTAATGGAAAATATTTGGAGGAAAAAAAACAGTAAATCAGGAAGATAAAGTTGAGAAAGTGTTAAATAAGACAAAGAGCTGGAAAATAGGAAAAAAAATTGAATGAGAGGATCAGTTCAGGAAGTCTAATAGCTTATAAGTAAGAAGTCCATAGAGAACAGAGATAAGGAAGTGGAGAAATGATCAAAGACTTAAGAAAATTTCCCTGAATTGAAGGTCATGTGTTTCTGGAAGTGAACAGGCCCCTAAAATACCCAGTACAAGAACTAGAAAAGATCCTCCAAGATAGATCCCTAAAATTTCAGAATATTAATGATAAAAAGAATATCCAAAATGTTATTAAATAAAGAAAAAGAATAAAAAAACAGATCACATACAAAGATTCAGGAATTAAAGTGGCATTTCTTAACAGCCTCATTGGAGGTTGTAATCAAATGGAGTAATGCCTTTGAGATTCTAAGTGCAAAAGAGTTTCAACCTAAAATTCCAGACGGAGCTTTGGCGGATGTTACAGATCCGTGCACTCAACAGCCACTCCCCCTCTTTCCTCTTCCTAACTGCCTTCCTCTGCTTTAAGTACTCCAAAGCTAAAAAACAAAACAAAACAAAACAAAACAAAACAAAACAAAAAAAAAACTACTCCCCAGGTTCCCTTGCAGCAAAAGTGCTATGATTTACCAAGGTCCTATCAAGCGAACCCACCATAAGGGACTTGGAAGGTGGAGATGTGTGAGGTAGTAGCTATATGGGGTATCAGGCCTTCTGTGACATCCATGTCTCAGTGTTTCTCAACCTTTTTCTTTTTATTATTGCTCCCCTGAGGAGCCTTTTTAGATATTTCCCTCCCCAATTATTCCCATCTATGATATTGTAATACCACAGATACATTGTCTAACCATTTTTGTACTATTATATACGTTTTATATTTTATTTTTTAAAATATTTATTTATTTATTTATTTTGAGAGAGACAGAGACAGAGAATGAGAATGCACCAGTGGGATGGGCAGAGGGAAAAGAAAAGAGAATCTGAAGTAGATGCCCTGCTCAGTGCAAAGCCAGATGTAGAGCTCCATCTCAACCCTGAGCCAAAACCAATTGACTGCAACACCCAGGTGCTTCAGTATATGTTTTATATTTCAAAATAGTATTTTTGCCTACTCATTCCCTCCCAAAACAATTTTTGCCTCTATTGGGACAATATTGTGCCTGCTGAGAAATCATGTACTCTCTGATCCCTAGAATCCTAAGTACCAAACAGCAGGTGGCATTGGCAGTGGGGTTGCTATTAGAACAGTCCAATGGGGTGATTGAGTGTTGTTCTTGGCTGTGTAACACCCAGGTGTTCCAACATAGGAAAAAAGTGAGAGAAATCCTTCCATGACACCAATTGAAAACCTTAGGCTGAAGGCTTGCGTTAGAACTCAGAGAGCACCCAGTCCAGAATGGGGCAGGGGAATGTAGCAGAACATCTAGGGAACCATAAAACTGATAGATTACCCCATGCATGCAACACTGTTAATAGATGTTTTAGAGTTGTGTGGTCAAATTTGGAGATGAATTAGTGATAGTTACACAGAAAATTGAATGAAGAAAAAGGTAAATGTTAACTCCAGGACAAATACAAAGTAATGGAAACATAATCATAGTATATTATGTGGCTCATCTTTGAAGAATATTTATGAGGTTATAAAAATGGAAACTCTGAATATTTATTTAACCCACAATGGTGATATAATTATACTGGGAGGATAGGTTCGAAGGAAGGGTGGAAAAAGAGCTGTATTCCCACCATCCATAGTAAAGTGGGCAATGCATATTGCTTAAAATGAGAAAGTTTTGAAATAGCAGTATATGCTTTTTTTTTTTTTAAAAAAAAGAAAATTCAGAAGACAACAGAACAGTTTTAAGAGTTGAAAATGTTAACTATGGGAAGCAAAAATCAGGAGTGGGGAGAAATCAGGAGTTGTTAGGTGACCTTCCTTGTTAATGTCTTATGTTGCTATTAGGTTTTTAACTTGCACGTGAATTGCCATTTACATACACATAAATGCAGTGAAATTCAAAAAATAAAAGCAAAAGAAAAAATGCCTGTACTGTTATTATTATTATTATTTTTGCCTGTACTGTTCTAAGGCCTATTAACTGCTTCTCTTTTCATCCTCTCCCTGGATGATCTCGTTAATATTTGTATACAATGGCTTTTTCTTCATAGAAGTCCCGGCATATGCCATTCCTTGGGAAAACATTAGATATGCATATTATTTATAGGTCTTGATCTAAATGAGCCTCTTAAAACTGAACACTGTGGTAAATGAATTCCCTTTCCTCCCCACATTCTCTTCCTGGTCCAAATACTCTATCATATGAATGGTATATTGGCCCATGCTGGCTCTCAAATGCAGGATCTCAAAGTTGGCAGATTTATGATTTTTGTAGAAACCAGTTACCAGAAACATAGAATATTTATATCCTTATTACACATATACAATCAAGAATTTGAGCATTTCATTTTGATTTCATCTAAATAACAGCATGAGTCCAGTAATGTTAGTTATCATTACTTATTTAGCATTAGTGGATTTAGTTATTTTGACATAGAAAAAGGGTTATTGATTGATTATTTATAAATTTGAAAGACAATGGAACCTAGTTAATTTACTTATTCTGGTAGAAGAGTCAAGATCTGTGACTTATTTCTGTATCTGCTTAATTAAAATGAGGTTCTTAACAAAGTAAGACCCTAGAGCAATGGCTCTTAAACTTCTATGTGTGCTTAGGAATTAACCATGGATGTTGGTAAAATGCAGATTCCAGGGCCCTGACTTTTAAATCCTCCCCTTCCCCTCTCTCCTTCTCCTTCTTCAAATTCTGATTCTCCATGTGTTTGGTATTGTCCAGAAATCTGGATTTTAAACAACTGTTCTCAGTGATTCTGGTAAAGGAAGTTGCGTGGAAGCCACTGAGACACACTGACTTGTTGGGTTGTGTCAGACATATTTGTGTTGGCTTTTTTTTTCTTTTAATTTATTTCTCAATGATACTCAAGCAACTCTAGAGGGAATAATTTTAAGTGCTCTCTCAGATAAGTATCCAGGGACCAGAGGCTGAATATATTTTGCACAAAGAGGAATAGAGTAGCTTTATGCAATAAGATCAAATTCCTGGCTCCTGTCCTAGAATAATATAAGATCATTTCATTGGTTACCAGTTGGATGCTGACCAAAAGAAGATAAGTATTTGTGGATTCAGAGAGATGGTATTTAAAGAAATACTATACAGAGAGATGAAGTCTAATGGTAACTGGGATTTTCAACATCACCAGAGTAATAATTTTTTAATTTTTATTTTTTAGGTGGGGGGCAGAGGGAGAGGGAGAGAGAGAATCTTAAGCAGACTCTGCACCCAGTATGGAGCCTGATGGCGGGGTCGATCTCAGAAGAATCCCTGAGATCATGAACTAAGCCAAAATCAAGAGTTGGATGCTTAATTGACTGAGCCACCCAGGTACCCCCAGGTAATAATTTTTAAATGTTTCACAAAGTAATACTCCAAATGATAAATTATACATTCATTTGCTCAGTTCTCCATGAAATCCTTATATTAATTACTGTTTGTCTTTTTCTTCATATTTTTTCTACTGTGTATATTGTAAAGGCTTGGAATCGATACTGACAGTTGAAAAACAAAATAATCTAATTAACCACAGTATATTCCAGGATTTATGAAGAAGATAAAGTTTACTGTCATCTGATCTATTTCTGTGAATATAAAGCTCTGTTTCAGGTGAGGTAGGCCAGGACTGTGATCAATCATTTAAATTAATGTTCTCAACAATCCTAAAATTTGTAGGGAACCATAAAAGACCACAAATAGCCAAAGCAATCTTGAAAAAAGCAAAGTTGGAGGTATCACAACTCAAGTTATATTACAAAGCTGTGGTAATCAAAACAGTATGGTACCGGCATAAAAATGGACAATGGAAGAATAGAAAACTCAGAAATAAACCCACAATTATTTGGTCAGTCAATCTTTGTCAAAGAAAGAGTATCCAATGAAACAAAGACTGTTCTTCAACAAATAGAGTTGGGAAAACTGGATGGTAATGTGCAAAAGAATGAAACTAGACCACATTCTTACACCATACACAAAAATAGACTTAAAATGGATTAAAGACCCAAATGTGAGAACTGAAACCATAAAAATCCAAAAGAAGAGAATACAGGCAGTAACTTCTTTGTCATTAGCCATAGCAACTTCTTTCTAGATATATCTCCTGGGGCACAGTAAACAAAAGCAAAAATAAACTACTGAGACTTCATCAAAGTAAAAAGCTTCTGCACGCAAAGGAAACTATCAACAAAGCTAAAAGGCAACCTACAGAATGGGAGAAGATATTTGTAAATTACATTATCTGATAAAGAGTTAGTATCCAAAATATATAAAGAACCTGTAAAAAAAAAAAAAAAAAAAAAAAAAAAGAACCTGTAAAACTCAACACCCAAAAACCCCGAATAATCCAATTTAAAAATGGGCAGATGACATGAAAAGACATTTTTCCAAAGACATACAAATGGCCAACAGACACATGAAAAGATGCTCAACATCACTGATTATCAGGGAAATGCAAATCGAAACTACAATGAGATATCACCTCACACAGGTCAGAATGGCTAATGTCAACAACACAAGAAATAATAGGTGTTGGTGAGGATGTGGAGAAAGGAGAACTCTCTTACACTGGTGGGAATGCAAACTGGTGCAGCTACTTTGGAGAACAGTATGGAGATTCAAAATATTAGAAAATAGAACTATTCTGTGATTCAGTAATTGCACTATGGGGTATTTACCCAAAGAATACAAAAATACTAATTGGAAGGGAGACATGCACCCTGATGTTTATTTATAGCAACATTATCTACAGTAGCCAATTTACCGAAACAGCCCAAGTGTCCACTGAGTGATGAATGGGTAAAGAAGGTGTGGTATATATATATACAATGGAATATTACTCAGCCATAAAAAAAGAATGAAATCCTGCCATTTGCATAAGTCAGAGAAAGACAAATGCCATATGATTTTATTCATATGTAGAATTTAATAATCAAAACAAATGAGCAAAGGGGAAAAAACAGAGAGAGACAAGCAAACCAAGAAACACTAAAGTATAGACAGCAAACTGATGGTCATTGGAAGGGAGGTAGATGGGTGGATGGGTTAAAGAGGTGATGGGGATTAAGGAGGGCACTTGTGATGAGCACCAGGTGAGTGGAAGTGTTGAACTGCTACATTGTACATTTGAAACTAACTATATGTGTTAACTAAGCAGAACTTAAAAACTTAAAAAATTTTAAAAATTAAAAATAAATGAACTCTTTTTACGTCAAATTTTAGTCCTCACTGGTTTTGTTTTCCCTCTCAAGAGATAAGCTGACTAAACTAACTTTTTGTTGTTACTCTACACTTCTGGTTGGTCTATGTTTTCTCTTGTAAATGTGACCATATATTGTGAGACCTGAGACTCCTATAATAACAGTGGCGAGGATGATGATGATGATGGAGGTAATGATGGATAATTTTATTGAGAGCTTATAGTGTGACAGGCATCACGTATTTGAATGGCACAGATCATTGTTATTCCCATTTTATAGATGGAAAGCTTGAGGTCCAAGGAGATTACATAACTTGCCCAAAACAAATAAGTAACAAGTAGGCTTCCAATTCAAGAAATCTGGTTCTAGTGCCCAACTTCTTTACCTAGTATTTTCTGTAATGCTACCCTCTCAATGTCTCCCCAAAATTAGGGATAATATTTCAAATGAAGAATCTAAGAAAGGAGCTTCTACTGGTAGTATTTTCACCCGATCTGCATTCTCATTTTGGATGTGGTAACACTATTTATAAATCTGATAATATAGTTGGTTTAATCTATCTTGGGAACATTTGGTACCTCTTTCATTACAGATTTCTACTTTTTTAATATCTTGTCACTTATGACTCAATTTTATTTTGTTTTTTAAGTAACCTATATGCCCAAAATGGGGCTTGAACTCACCACCCCGAGACCATGAGTCACATGCTCTACCAACTGAGGTAGACAGGCATCCTGGATTTCCACTTAATTTTAGTGTGTTGTGATTTTACTTTATTTACTTATTTTTAAAAAAGATTTATTTATTTTAGAGAGAAAGAGAGAGAGAGAGAGAGCTCACGAGACAGTGAGCAAGGGAGAGGCAGAGGTAGAGGGAGAGAAGTAGGCCCCATGTCCAGTGTGGAGCCCATGCAGGACTCAGTCTCACAACCCTGAGATCATGACCTGAGCCAAAATCAAGAGTCGGAGGCTTAACTCACTGAGCCACCCAGGTGCCCTCTAATGTGATTTTAATAGGAACTCTCTCGCAGTATTCAGTATTTAAAGCCTAGGTCAGAATTGACTTCTAAAAACACAAATAACAGAGAATAGCTATCAGCTTTCAAATGGAAAATAAATTGAAATATAATTTGATGAAATCGAAACCAGGCCACCATCTGATTACAAGGCATTCCTTAGCATGTACCTTATGTTTAACCAGAAGAGTCATCTGTCCAGAAGAGCAAGTCCTTTGACAAGCAAACTAGGTTAGATGTGGTAACCACAGACTTTGTATGTAGAGATGATTCTCATTCCTAATTCTTTACTGCCTCGGGCTCTAGCATCAGTATTGTAATCTGTGAAGCAAAACCCAGCATCTGAAAAATGACAGAAATGGAGGAAGGGTTTGAGCAGAAAATACCTACAACACAATATGTTCTTTGACACATTTACCCACGAAGAAGGAAATTTGCTCAAAGTGTTAGGCCTCTGGGGGACTTACACAGAACGTGGTGGGCTGGAGAACCACCAAAGGCTCTCTCTTTGTTGCGGAGCTGGCAACTCCGCTAGTCAGACTAGACTATTTAGAAGAGCAGTGATATGTCAACATATCTAAAGAAGGGAACTCTTCTTACAATTACAGGTAAACAAGAAAAGAACCTGAAATATTAAGCAGAACTGAGAAAATGAGGCCTTCTTGCCCAGCATGGTACCCCAAGTAGATGCAGTCAGTGTTCCTCAGGGTGATGGTAATTATGATGAAATCTGGGGTGGGAATTATGACTTACATTTAATGTGTTTCATAATTTGGACACAAATGCCATTATGCAAACGTGTGGAAGCATGAGGGTTTGTAACCGCTTCTATATAAGGATCAAAGTTTTCAGACATCATACTTATAAAAAATAAGCACTAAGGTGCTGTTCTTTTTTTATTGAGACTTTACTCTTTCATCTAAAGGTGAAAGAGCTGAATAAATCTATGAGGAAGGTGGAATGTTTCCCCGAGATGATGCACAGATATAACTCAGAAGTCATCACGGGTTGCTGAAAATCATAGACTTCTTGAAGAAGAAGGTCTGATTAGAGATAAATTAGAGGTAGTTCTGAAACCAGAGCAATGCTATTCTCAAACTGGTGAGTAATAGTTTTGTGTGCAGCTCCTAGTCACATAAACCTAGACTGAAGTAGGCTTAGGGAGACAGAAAAAAAATCTAGAAATCCTTGGGAATCATATAATTTTCGGCAGAGAAGTCACTGTGAGATTAGTTTCTAAATCTAATGTGTACACGGAGGAAACCAAAGCAATTTGTTCGCTGTTATAGGGCCTCGTAAGTGGCAGAGCCAGAAAACAGCGGAGCCAGGACTTCAATGCAGGTCTCCTACCTTTACGGTTTCCTGTGTTTGTTACCTCGTGTTCAGCGTACTTTGTGATGTCCTAACTGAAGCATGTTAGGTCTTAAAGGGTGACTTCCTGAATGTCATTTTTTTGGTCTGTTAGGGTTAGTTTTAAGTGCTTAAAGATGCCAATTAGTTAAGTGGGGCTTTTATTACGTGTATGATCTAATGCCCTTCATCATCCAAATTATTCTAAGATAAAAGAGCACATAACGGGCAGAATGCTTGCCTAAGAACTCTCCTTTCATGACACATATCATTTTTATGAAACAAAAGCAGCTTGGCAGATTATTCATTTCTTTTGCGTGGTTTTTTCAAAGTTAAAAATAAGCTTATGTTAGCAATCTTTAACTACTAACTACCGTTTTAGGAGGGAAGAGCAAGGTAGACAGTCATTTGATTATATGTGAACTCTGCTCAGTGCTCTTACAACTTGGTCTGAGCAACTCTTGTTAAAATGCAGTTGCTATACGGAAACCTCTTCCATGTGAGTTCTTGTCTCTAACGCAAATACTACTCGTACCTTAAAAATAAGTAAGCCTATTGTTAATTTCACGTTCATAGAATACTCCTGTAAGGTAGGAGGAAGTTATATGATCCAGTTTAACAACGAGAAAGTTGAGGCACAGTAAAGTTAAGCAGATTTCTCAAGTTCACAGTTATTTAGTGGAAACGTCAGGACTAAAATTCGGGTCTTTCTGGACATGTTCTTTTGATTTTAACATTAGAAAAAGGATCTTATTTGGAACTTTCCTTACAGCACTTTATTCTCTGTTTTGTGGATGACTGTTTTCTTTTTTCGATTATAGCACCCCACAAAGTTCATGGGCATAGCAAGTACTCAATTTTTTTTTTCTTTTTAAGAATTAAGAATGTGAGAATCACTCTTACAGGATGGATGTGATCTGAGGTAGGACAGTGAGGCATTATATATAATTAGTTCAATTATTTCCCCCTTCATCACAGTGTAAGAGCATTCTAGTCTAATTAGCAGACAGTGGGTGGAAGGCCTGCACCAAATTTCCGCTATCATCACAGTTATTAGCTCAAGATACAGGCCTCAGTTTCTTCATTAAAAACATGAAGGGGTAGTGTTTTTAATATGAAAAACTAGTTTCCATTTTCAGAATTACATTTCTTGGCTGGTAATGAAGAGTTCTTAAGTTTTACCATACACCAGGCACAGCTCTGAACTCTTCATTTAGGTAAGCTTTTATAACCTCATAACCCATGGTTTTGGTGCTATTATTATCCTCATTTTCATACACGGGAATCTGAGGCTTAGAAAGGTTAAGTAGCCCAAGATTTTGCAGCTAATCAAAGGCAGACACAGCTGAAAACCCAGGTCTGACTCCAAAATGTAAGTATTAGTATTACACTGTATTTTACCTATAGCTTTACAACTCTGACAGCCAAATTTTCCAGATGGCTAAAGTCCTCCCTATTGTAGATATGTGGCCACCCCAAATAGAGGTGTATCATGTCCTACTAAGATAAAAATTCAGTCTAAGGAAACTCCTTTTTGTAGACATTATTTGTTCTAGACCTGAGGCTGTATCTGGATGCTACTTTATTTAGGTTGCAATATGTTCCCAACACCCACCTTTTGAGTTTTTTAAATGGTATTTTAATTTTTCCATCAGTTTGTGTGCTCAGATACCTGTAAGCTTTCTCTACGATTCCTCACAGTGCAGAAAAGGAATATTTTTTAACATTATATTAATAGAGAGCTCCAGATTACTGGTATATTTTAATGAGCAGCCCATTGAACAGGTTCGCTAATTGATTACAACTCCCATGGGAACACTACTCCAGGGAGAACGAACTCCCAGACATTTTGCTTTTTCCTTCTGTCCTTTAGTCAGTTTGGTTGTTAGGATTAAGCTAACCCAACAACAAAGGATTGCTAGGCAGAAAAGGATTGAACCTCTAGCTCAACTGCCTCCTTTCCAGAGCGATGAGTGAGGTCTAGGGGATTTAGAGGCGCATATATTCATATCTGTGCTGTCTCATCATCCAAGACTCTAGGAGATGGTCTAGTCAACGGAGCCCCTGACAGCTGATGAGAATTTCTGGAGTAGGTTTAAGGGTCAGGAAGAGGGGGCACCTGGGTGGCTCAGTGGTTGAGGTCTGCCTTTGGCTCAGGTCGTGATCCCCCGTCCTGGTATGGAGTACCACGTGGGGTTCCCTGTGGGAAGCCTGCTTCTCTATGTCTCTGCCTCGCTCTGTGTGTCTCTCATGCATAAATAAAATCTTAAAAAAAAAAAAAGATGAGGAAGAAGAGGGCCTCGTGTTTCAAAGATAAAAGTAGACTACTTGGATCTCAGTCCTTTCTGCGCTGTTAGCTGTGCTCTTGTGGCACCTTGCAGCACTTCTCTGGGTCTCCGTCTGACTTGCGGGTGGTAATGGTACTCATGGCCCACGGTTTGGTTTGGTGTGGACATCGATACCCTTCAGGCCTTCAAAGCACTGTGTAACCTGTGGCTGAACTCCCATTAACCATTTGCTGTTTCCACCCCAAATTTCGGATTGCTAAATCGTTGCCGGTTGCGCTTTCCCTGGTACTCTCTTCCAGGAATCCGAGTCCTGCAGACAAAAACTGACACTTGCATTTTCAAGGGACTCAAATGGTTCACTTTTATGAAGTCTGGACAGACAGCTCAGACATCCCCATCACCTCCAGACCAGCAGGCGGGCGGCGGGCAGGTGCGCGGAGACTGCACCCAGCGGGGCAGGGGCGGGCGAGCAGGTGACCGCGGGGTGTCAGGCGGCCCTCCGGGGGTGCGGGGTGGGGTGTCCTGACCGGGCTCCAGCTGCACGGCCAGGGGTCGTGGGCGCGGCCCGAGGCACACACGATGGGAGCTGGCTTCAGGGCGGAGGGACGCCTCATCCAGGTCGCGTTCCCGGCGGCGGCCTCCCCGCGGGCCCCAACTTCGCCCAGCGCTGGCTCGACGGCGACCCGCACGTCGCCCCTTTGTCTGGCGGCCGCCTCGTCCCCGCTCTGTTGTCAGGGCTTCCTCCCGGGAAGCGAGGCTGCCCCCGGCTGTCGCGACGCACGGAGGACGCGGCGAGGGCCGAAGCCCCGCACTCCCGCCGCGCGGGGCGCCCGCCAACAGCCCCGGCCGCAGCCCCGCAGCCCCGCCGCCCCGCGGGCCCTCGCCGAGGCCCGGGAGGGGGGCGGGGCGCGGCGCGGCCCGCGCCCTCTGATTGGCTGCGGGCGTCGAGGCGCCGCGCCGCGATTGGGCGGCGGGGCTGTCTGGCGCGAGGGCGCGCGAGGTGGGGAGGGGGCGCTGGAAGCTGCTGGAAGTCAGGGGGCGGGGCGGGGCGGGGCGGGGCGGGCGCGGGCGCGGGCGGCCGGGGGCGCGGGGCGGGCGCGGGGGCGCGGGCGGGGGCGCGGGCGGGGGCGCGGGCGCGCGGGGGCGCCGGGGGGCGGGCCGGGCCGGTCACCGCCCCCGGCCCCTCCCCGGCCCCGCCCCGCGCCGCTCACACCGCGGGCGGCCAGGGGGCAGGCGCGCCGGCTGCATCCCCATCCTCGGCGTCGCCCGGCTCGGCGCGCGGGCGAGCGGGCGCGGGCGGCCGGAGCGCGGCGGGCGGAGCGCCAGGCCGGCCATGGCCACCACCAGCACCACGGGCTCCACCCTGCTGCAGCCCCTCAGCAACGCCGTGCAGCTGCCCATCGACCAGGTACCCGCGGCGGCCCTGCCGGCGGCGCGCCCTCGCCGCCCCCTCCCGGGCCGGGTGCCATCCGCGCGCGAGCCTGCCGGGGAGGGGGCGACCCGCCTGTTATTGTCCGCGCGCCACCTCGCGCCAGCCGCCCCTCCCCGCCGTGCCCACCCAGCCCCCATCCCGGCCGTGCCCGTGCAGCCCGGGGGGGCTCCGGGCACCGACGTGCGCGCGTGCATGCTCGGCCCTGCTGCCCGCCGCAGCCGCGCCCGGACCCCGCGACCCGGCGTCCCGGGGCCGCTCGCAGAGCGTGCGGGCACCGGGGTGCGCGGCGCGGGGAGGCCGGGGTGCCCGTGCCCCCCGCGCGCGTGTCACCGAGTGTGTCCCTCGGGGCAGCCGCATCGGACGTGCCTCGGAGGAGAGGGGGCCCCGGGCGCGCGAGCGAGGCGCGGGGGAGGCCGGCTCCGGGCGCCCCGACCTGCGCCCTGGGACAGTTTGCGTTCAAGTGCGGCTTGTTGAACGAGAGGCAACAGTTTGCGGGGAAGGCAGAGGTTAGCGAGGGAAGTCAGAGCGAGGTAATCATCCCAGGATTTCCAGCTGAGAAAGTTGCAACCTTGTCGTTGGCGAGAAGGCACCCTTACCCCCTCCTCTCTCCCGCCCCCTCGAAGAAACAACCGGACCCGCTTTAGGGAAGGGGGTATTTCAAGGGAGGCCAGCCCGAGTGTGTGCGAAAGGCCTCAGGGTTGTTAAAGAAATAAACAGGATTGTGATGGCAAAAGCAGCGCCATTTTTGTGGAGAAAAAAGTTTGGAAGTAATTTCTCCGAGTGACATTTAGGGTAGTGGTTGGGGAAGGGGGCGGCGGAGCTGGAGAATTGCCCTAGCCCCAGGCTAGAGGTGATTAACTGAAATTTTTGCTTAGAAGTGTTTCAGGTGTACTCCATCCAGAAGGGGTTGTACTTTGCAAGGGATCCTGGTTCCTTTCCTTGGGAGTGTTGCTGTCATGTCATCAGGGATTTCATTTATAAGACAGGATTCCTCTGTGTCCAGACTCGGTTTCATAGCAGCAAGATGGGAAACCACTCCTGGGCCTGACATTATGACATTAACTTGCTTTGTGCGCGACTGTTTTTTTTTTTTTTTTTTTTTTAAAGACTGAAGTGTGCCTGAGTATATAAAAATTTCTGCCTTCTGTTTGGACCTGAATCCCTTATTTCTATTTCAGTCCTGATTTTTGATTCCTGGTAAAGTACCTATGCCCTGCAAATCTTGAGCAACAGTTCTAACGCTGTCATGCTAATGAAATACGAGCCGTGAAATTAATCATGTACTCTAAGAAAGTAGTCCTCTCTGTTTATTAATAAACTGATGAGAACCTAGGGTTTTTTTTTTTTTTTTTTTAAATCTTCTTGGCCCTGTGGAGGATTCTCACTTTTCCAAACTGAAGTACAGTATGACCTTTTAGTGTATTACACTACTGACTTAAGTAGGTTGCTGCCACGGTAGCAGCAAATGGCAGGGATGCAGGATAGGCATCTGTTTAAAATTTTTTTTGATGATGGGAAGCTAGGCCTCAAACTTTTTTCTTTTTAGTTGAGGTGTAGTTGGCATACAGTGCTCTATTAGTTTCACGTGTACAACATAGTGATTGGACAATTCTGTACATTACACAGTGCTCACCAGATAAGTGTAGTTGCCATCTGTCACTATATAACTTTTCATTAATTTTAGGGAACAGGTGTATTCTTTCTTGCTCCGCCTACCATGATGTGTTTTTTTTTTTTTTTTACTCTGCTAATACCTTTTAATTATATAATGCTTATAACTTTTTAAAGTGATGTAGTATTAATGAATTCTTGTAAATATCTCAGCAATCCAGAGCAAGCTCTTCTCAGTACTGAAATAAACAGGAATCTCAAGGAAGGGTGACAGGACTAGAGATTTTGACTTTCCTTCTTATTACCTGTAGGTCCTGATTTGGTATCTTGGACAACTTTCTTTCTCTGGGGACTACTCTCAATTTTTGCAGCCAGTTGTATTTTGAGTTGTTTCCTCTTCTCTAAGCTAATCTGAAGATGTTGGATTAATAACCACACATGCTTAACTTTTTATAGTGATAATAAACTATTAATTTGAAGTACAAAAAAATCGACTTTTTTGCTGAGAAAACTCTTGGAATAATTAAAAACTCATGTTGTAGATTGGGTAAAGAGTCATTTAATCATTAAGATTGAGCAAAATAGAAATTAATTTTTCTAACATGTAAATAATTGAGTCCAAGTTGAGAGGAAGCCTAAGAATTACTTGTAATCAAATAGTGTGATTCAACAGGAAAAAGACAAATCAGGAAATGAAAAGTGTAAAAATATAACTTGTTAGTATGTTAATTTGGTATGTGCTAATTAACAGTGTTTCGCAAATTTAGGAAATTATAAAAGCAGGTGTTTAATGTCAGAGGAAGAAAAAGACTGTGGGGCCAGAGAAATAGTTGAACTCTTGCACAAGAGTGAGCATAGAATTTACAAAATGATAGAAAATACTTGTCTGTATGGAGTATACAAATGTACATTGCAGGCTGTAAGGTAAGAGAGAAGGAGAAATGTTTTGCAGTGAGACCAGGCAAAGCAAAGGGGCAGATCTTGCCTTAGACTCCTGAGTTGGTTAATCCTGAGAATTGCAAAGTGACCTTGAGGTAACCATAGTATTTCTCAGCATGCCTTACATTTAAATAAAAATATTAGCTCCACTATGGAGTGAGGGTAAATGATACTTTAAGCCTCTGATGTTGCCCCTTTCTAGGCCTTGGATTCCAGGTGACTTTATTTCTAGGGTGGTTATCGTGAAAGGTGTGGATGGAGCGTGGATTTTGAGTTAGGACTGAGGGAGAGCTGTGCCAAGAAGAGGGCCGGACATACTGTGGAGAAATCATCAGATGTCACTGAATATAATTGTGTTCTTTATTAAGCGCTGATGCGGTGAATTTTTAAAAGACCCCCAAAGTGAGAATGATTACATGTCCCAGATCAAACTATTTTTTAGAGTTTTTTATTTTTATTTTTTTAAATCTCATCATATCATATGTTCTGCTACATTTGATTGACTTCACTCTGGGTTACCAGACTGAGTCTGCTCTGGTAGCCCCAGAGCAGCTATGGTAAAATATCCCCAGCGATGGGGTATCCAGGGTGGCATTCTTGGCAGCCAGTTGGCCCCATCACACGGTCCCATTTGGAGACAGGGCCATCGGTTTAGTGATGGAGCTATTTGGGTGGAGAGAGGACAAGAGGGAGACTCAGATATTTTGAAAAGTTTAGAGGAGGAAGAAAACGATGGGTGGGGGAAGGAAGATGACCTGTTGCAGCTAATCCTGCAAAGTCAGGTCATCATTACAGTGGGTGACACCTTACAGTTTACAGATCTCTTTCACAGCATTGTATGATGTAATTGAGCCTCACAATACCTTGTGAAGTCAGATGAGATTCAAGGTCTGATATAATTTAGCTGGATGTATATATGTTATATATATGTCATACGTATTATGGTATTAACGATTTGAGTAAGAGGTCAATTTTAACTTAATCTTAACATGTGGCAAATAATTTTGGCAGATCATGTTGTAGATCTGGATTGCCAGTATATTTTGGGGGGAGATAGTGGAGATAAAGAACTTACCAAATACTGAAGTTCTGGTGGTAATTGTTGGAATAGAGAAAACTCTGTGTATCTGTAAGAGAGAAAGAAGTGTGAATGGAGGCTTATAAAATCCTGTTTTGTTTTTGGTCAATTTGTTGATTGACCTTTTCTCTATATTTTTCCCACTGTACGATATAGGCATCCAATGGAGTGAAGGAATATGTCTGGGAAAAGAGTAGTTTCAAATATTAGCTTATTTAATCCTCCCATAGTTCTGTGCTATGATGAACCCCATTTTATAGATGAAGAAATAAGTGGAGTTTTCAGCATTGGGCCTTTGTAAGAATACGACTTTTAGGGGGAAGAAGGTGAGTAACAACGAAACAAGCAAATCAAGGATTGATTTTATTTTAAAGCTGCCACTTGAACGCTTTAGGTTTAGGACATAAATATTTAACTCATTTGTCTGTCCTGTCTACTTTTACACCCGTAATGAGCATCAGTCTTCATCACGAGAACCCAGAAAATACTGAGACAATCTGCTGTGGAAGATTCCTTTTAATAAGGAAGGCATATGGAACTAGGAATCTTGAATCTGTATTTTAGGCCCTGTCAGTTAACTAATTTTAGATATGTCACTTTACATAAATGAGTTCCCTTCTGTGTAAAATGTGTGTTGCGCTTAGTTTTAAAATTCCATGATCCTGTGTTTGTTTCATTAGCTGAAGAAGCTGCCCCAAATTCTTTCTGGACTGAGTTGGAGGGAATATAAATAAAAACTTGAGGGAGGAAAAATGGACTAATAAATTTTGAAGAAGTTTGCAACAATGAGAATTGAAACTGCCTTTCTTTAATCTGAAGCAGCTAAGCAAAATAACCACATGCCCTGAAAATTGCAGTTAACGCTGGTTTCCCTGAATTCTGTTCCTTTATCTGTAGGAAGTAGTAGTGTGGTGGTGGGGTGGCAGAGGCACGATTGGGTCTGCAGCCAGACTCCGCCAGCCCTGTGCTCTTTGGCAGATTACTGTTTTTCTTCAAGCCCCAGTCTCCTCATCTGTAAAACAAATAATAAATAACACCTACTTGTAGATTATTGTGAAGATTAAAACACATAAAGTCTCTGTAAAGCGCCTGGCTCCTCGTATGTTTGTTACACCTTTCCTCTCCACGTGTTAGGAACTGTATGTAAGTTAACATCTGTTCATATGTATTCCAGTTTTCATCTTTAGGACTTCCTTTTTTAGGAAGGGAAATAGGAGGTTGAGGTTCAGTCATATGCCCACACAGTGATTAAATTAGGATTAAAAAATCTAGTTTTGAATTTGGAGTCAGAAGTGGTTTTTCTGCCTCTTTACAGCTTCAAGAGTTCTTTTGTCCCCTGCTTTAAAACTTCCTGTGTTGGCCCTGCCTTGAGAGGTACAAATAACCCTAGTCTCTGTTTATGGGGGGGTCCATCAGGGCTGACTTTCCAGGGAAGTCATCAAAACGACTCACACACACACAGCTTTTGCCTGCAGTTAACAGGTGAGATTCCACAATGAGAGAACTTGATAAGATTTCTTTAAAATAAAACAAGCCATAACCACAGTCCTTGTGAGAGGGATCATTTCATGATTTTAAGGATGACATGGGTCTAGCCTGAAGCCCAGCTTTGGTAAATATGTAGGGTGTGGAAAAGGAGGGCGAGGATCACTAGTGTGTGAAAGGTAGAATCAGGATTCAGGAGATCCGAATAGGCGCCAGCATGCACGCCTTCTTCTTTCTGGGCTTATCAGAATCCTAACCATTCTTCCAATTCTGTGTCCCATGCACCTTGCGAATAAATCTTTCTCTGAATCCTCTCCGAAGTGACTGATTTCTTATTTGAACCACAGAAACATTTTGGATTTGATATAGTTCCGGCATTTATTCTGCTTATCTATGTATCAGGCAGGGTTCTGGTGGGAGCCAGGTTGAACTAGGTAACCAAGGAGACCTTAAGAACTATTTACTGAGATAAGGGCAGGTTTAGGGAAATCAGCAAGGAGGAGCCCAGTCCCCCAGGACCAGCTCCACTAGGCCTAGAGAGACTGGGAGGAAATGGAGCAGAACCCTAAGGGGGAGCCCGGGGGGCTGCTCCCAGAGGCCTCCTTGAGAAGGGGGTGGGAGAGGTGAATGATCCCTTGCACCCCTCCCATCCTCCATCTCCTGCTGGTGTCTCCTTCAAGGGCGCTTGATGCTTTGGGGCCGCAGAATTGAAGTGGAGGGTGGATCTGGAAGGGCATTTAAATACCCACAACAATATGATTACTAGTAAGTATCTTACAATTTTACTCATTTCTCGACCTGCTGAATACAAATAAAAAAAAAAACGTTTTGTCACATCCCCATTCTGTCTTTTTCTCAGTTATTCATTTTGAAAGAATAGTTGATTCTTGCTGTTTCATTTTCCTAATTCCTGTTCACTCTTAGAACCATTGCAGTCAGTCTGCTGCCTCCAACACTAACAGCCGAGTCCAGCGGCGACTTGAAGAGATGCACTCATCGGTCACTTGCCTGTGTCACACTCCTCGTGGCCTCCACGCTGCCTGCGGCGGTGCGCTTTCAAGTGTGGCTCTGAGACCGCTTGTATCAAAAGTCCCTCGGGGCTGTTGTTAAAAATACAGATTCCCAGTGTCTACGTAGAACCTCCTGCATGAGATGAGGGCCAGGGAACTAGTGTTTTTGACCAGGCTCTTTCCTACCCCCACCCCCAACCCCACTCCCCATCAGAGAGCTTTTTAAGAGTCTCTATATTAACTCAAAGGCTAGAAACATGTGATGTGTTTTTAAAACGTTTGTATTTGATTATTTAATGTGTAGCCTCTAAAATAGAACACAGGATTATGGTGCTATTAGCAGTAGGATCGCAAGATTTGGAAAAATAAAATTCATCGTGTTCTCCAGGTGGTATGGTCCTGGAATGGGGTTCGTTTTTTGTTGAATGAGGTACACGCCTCGCTTCAATCCTATTGTTTATCTCTCGTGACTGTGTATGACCTCAGGTATAGACAGTGTCAGGAGTCAGAAGGTGGGCTCCTCCCCGGATATGAGGCCTGCCTGGTGAGAGGTGCTGTCCCCGATTGCCAGCCCTACTTTGAGAACCTCGGACGGCGGGCTGAGAACCTCTTAGTGTGGCCGCTCACTCCCTTATATTATCCAGAGCACGGCCGCCCCAGCCAGACCCGGCGACAGCGTGCCCAAGGCCTCACGTCTACAGGTGGTGGAGCGGGAGTTTCAAGCCCGGTCAGCTCCTGCTTGCGGTACCTGTGTCCTCAGTCACTTGATGTTCCTTCCGATGCTTTTCCTGTCTTTTGACTCCGCCTTGGAGTAAGCTGTTTCCCCTGCAGCCCTCCTGCTCCGCCTCTCCCCTCCGCTCCGGGCTCCCACCCGTTGGTCCCTCCGTGGGAGTGGAGCAGAAGCTCCCCGGTCATCCGGATCTGTCTTTGGGAGGCGTTAATGGGCACATCTCGGGGCTCCCCCCTTTCCTGGGGCTCCTTCTCACATGTGGTTTCCTGCCCACTCTAGGAAGCCCTGTTTGGTTTCGGGGGGTTTGGCCAGATGATTTCATTTGCTTATTTTATTTCATTTATTTCATTTTCTCCCTGCTGGGCCATCAGTTGCCTACGAATCGGGGCCTCCTCTTACTCACATGTGCTCCTCATGCTTCGGACCAGCACTGGCTCACTTAGGCCGCGCTTGGGACGAGGGCACCCCTGCGGCCAAGAGCACAGATTGGCACCGGTGACCGTCACTTACTAGCTGTGGCCTTGGCATCCACAGATATCTGGTAGGCGGGAGGGTCCTGGTCTCTGGAATGGGGCAGCTGGTGGGCCCTGCGCCTCGGGGTGGGCTTGGCGGGGCGGAGGTGGCTCCCTGGTGCGGCTGAAGCTCGCTGGTGGCTCCCGGACTCCGCAGGTGCCTTTCCCAGGTGGTGGCCGCCACAGCATCGGCCCGTGAGCTCGGGGGTCTGGGGGTGCATTTGCGGCGGTCCCCGGTGCCCGTATTTGAGCGTCCGGTGTGCTGGACAGTGTGCTGGCCCTGCGGATCCGGAGAAGAAAGTGGCAGCAGCCTAGAGCAGCGATTTTAAGACTATTCCAGAAGCACTGCTAGCAGGGGGAGCCGGTGCTCGGGATCGGGGTGGAGGGTCTGGGTGAGGAGCTCCGAGGAGCGGGCAGGGGGCCTGTACACTTGTGCTCCACGGGACTCCGGGATCGTTTTCCGGGGACCGCTTGGCTTCTTCCCTCCCCGCCCCCCACACCCTCCTGGGCTGGCAGGTGGGTGCCAGGGGCCGGGAAGTCCGTGGTGGCCCCTCACTGGGTGACGCGCTTCCTTGTCTCTGCAGCCCAGCTGGCCAGGGGCTCCTCACGTGGGGTTCAGGTCCCCCGTGACTTGGTGACCTCCAGCATCCCCAGCCTGTGAGGCTTACTGAAGCCTGTACAGCCGACCCGTCGTTCCCAGGGAAGCTCCACCAAGCCTTTTGGCTGACTATTTTTTTGGTAACTTAAAAGGAGATTGGGAAAGCCTAGAAGAACTTTGGAGGGCTGCGACGATTGTTCCAAAGGAAATGAAAATAACCCCGAGAGGTACCAGCATTCTCAGCGAAATGACTGCAGCGTCTGGTGATACGGGAGATTAGGAGTGGTTGAGAAGAGAGGCTTTATCAAGAGATTGGGAAGAAAGCGTAATTGAAGACTGCGTAATTGTCTTTATTCAGAAAGAACAAAGGGCTGCCGCAGGTGCTGTGCCCTCTCCCCTTCCAGAAGGACTCCTTTGGGGTATATGCCCCCTGGCCCAGGACCAGCCGATCCAGGGAAGCCCGGGCCAGCAGCAGGTGCCACCACTGGATCCCCTCTGGCAGCCAGCGTCCTTGTGGACTGAGGAAGCCAGGGGACCCCCAGCTGCCAAACAGATGGACCTGACTTTTCTGTGAAGGCGCAGGCCTCTGACCAGCTCGCCTTGCCCCTGTCTAGGCAGTGGACAAAATGTCACATACTTTATTTTAATCCACAACCCCATAGAAACTTAGTTTTTAGAGGATTTCTGTGTGAAACTAGGTATTTGTGGAAGACTGGACTTACAGATAATGTGTAATTTTAGGTATATTTAAGTTACTCAGTTATATGTGTATTAAATAACTCTCTGCTTATACAAACAAACTCTGAATCCTTTTCCTTTTTTAAAAAAATATTTTATTTATTTATTTATTCATGAGAGACACAGAGAGAGGCAGAGACACAGGCAGAGGGAGAAGCAGGCTCCATGCAGGGAGCCCGACGTGGGACTCAATCCCGGGACCCCAGGATCACGACCTGGGCTGAAGGCGGCGCTGAACTGCTGAGCCACTCAGGCTGCCCTGAATCCTTTTCTTTTTGAAACTAAATTATATGTAAATCTACATACATGAAAGATACTTAGGTGATACCTAGGTTTTTCTTTTTTTAACTTATTTAAATTCAGTTAACATACAGTGTATCACTAGTTTCAGACGGATACTTATTTTGTTAAAACTGAATGGAGAGAAAGGCTCTGCCTTTTTGCAAAACCACAGGTCTAGTGGGTGCTCAGTGGTGATTGAATTGAATGCATTGAATTTGACAATATTAAATTTCAAAAATAAATGTAAAGTCCTGCAATGAAGTTCTAGAAATTAATTGTATAAAAGGAGAATGGCCTGAGACCAGCATTAAATTTTGAGTAAACCTTGGGAGAGTTTTTGTTGATTGGAAGGTGCCATTTAGCTGACCAGGTCACAGGTTAGGTGAAGTAGTAACGCCAAATTAAATTCAAAATTTGGACGTCTAGAGGTCACTGGGCAAGGAATGTAAATGAACATAAATGTAGGTGCAGCCTTTTATGAGGTGTGGACAGTATGGCCATCTGGAAAGCCCATGTCCACTCTAAAAGGAAAGCCCTCCCTCTTGCTCATGGTTACCAAAGCTGATTTTTCAAGGGAAGCTGGAATGCTAGATTTTTGTGAAAATACGATTTTTAAAATTTTGGCTAAAATATGCTTACGTTTTCTTTCTTTGAGCTTGAACAACACGTGTAGGCCAGATTTAGCTTATTGGCCATTAAGAAGTATGTAGCAGTTTCTGTTACAGTTGAGGGTGGGGAGTCTGCTCTGAAGTATATCCGTCTAGAACATGAACCAACCAGAATGTAACAATAGTCAGTACCCAGGACTAGAGAATCTCTGTCATGCAGTAGTTGAAGAAGTAATTCTTTTATTTCATCACTTGGTAATTTCATCCTTAAATTGGCCAATAGAATTTCAAATTAAGTTTCACCTGACTAGTTCTTTTCCTTGGGAGTGGGTCACGTCTTGGAAATAATCTTGAAAGTTGATATTCCTCTATTTTTTATTTTTAAAAGATTTTATCCATTTATTTTAGAGAGAGCTAACAAGTAGGGAGGGGCAGACAGAAGGGGAAAGAATTCGAAGCAGACTCTGCACCAAGCATGGAGCTGAATGGGATGTGGGGCTTGATCCTACCACTGTGAGTCCCGGACCTGAGCAAAAACCAAGGCTTAGATGCCCAACTGATTGTGCCACCCAGGTGCCCCAGAGAGTTAATATCCCTTTAAAGAGGGAAGGTTGGAATCTTACACAACTATCGTTTCATTCTTTAGGCAGATCTAGTATTACAGATTAGATTAATTGATCTAAGTTGTCCAGGCTGTTTTGTGGGGTGTGACATTAAAAAAAAATCTATCTAATAGGGAATAAAGTAATATTTGAAAATATTTGATTGTATAAGCCCCTGCCACTTTTTCAGTTTTGTTAGAGTGTACATTGAATTTTGGCTGGTGTGTTTTGTCTTGTGATAACTATTCAGGGTTTGGAGTTTAAGTTTAATCTACAGTTGCTTCACTGTGAGTCTTAGCATGCCTTTTCTAATACTAGGACTGGCACAGCTGTTCATGTTAGCTGCTTACCAAGAATAGAAATAACGAAGACTTTCAGTGTCTGAGTAGAGCTGAGAAGATGAAGGTAGAGGGCAGGGTGAAGATTCCCTTGCTGATCCTTAGTATCTTCGGAGATAAGAAGTCCCTAATCTAAGATGATAATTTTGTTCTTGTAAAATATTTTAAAATCACATAGTAAGAGAAAGTCTTGGTATATTTGGCATCAAGAAATTGAGCTTCAGCCTTCCATTGGATTTGAATGCAAATTCTGATAAACTAATCAAAATTGAAAGAGAATTTTGGGTATTGTCAAACTGGATATTTGTTACAATTTGCAATATGGCTTGGAAGGATTCCATTCTAAAGTGGTTTCTTTTTTAAAGTACAGGAAATATAAATTAATGGAGAAATACAGTGTTCTAAGAAGGTTTTTGGCACAGACTCAGAGTTTACCACATAGGATATAAAGTAATTTAGAAAGTAATTTTGGTAGCCAACACTTGAGTAGATTAAAAAAAAAAGTCCTCAGAATATTAAAGACCAAAGAATGTTGGGACCATTTCAGCAAAGACAGAATAAATTGAAATAATGCCCAAAGCTGGTCCTGGATTATTTTCCTTTCTATATTGATTTTATTGAAAACAAGGACCTCTGAAAAACAATGAAAATGTTAAACTGCACTTGCCTATTTTGTTCCTAATTCTAGATTAGGGAGATGTATGATATTGAAGTTTTAGCTCTTGTAAAACGAAAAAAGGCCCTATAGGTCAGTGTGCCTTGGCTAGGTTGGTGACGTGGATTAGCAAGTAGATTAGCCATTTCTGTTTTGGACAACAGACAGTGTGCAACAGGGCCCGGCCCAGCAAAGGAAGGCCAAGTGTGTGGTGTATTACTGTAAGTCCTATCCTGGGACGGTGGACGATGACCAAAATCCAGAGCCTTCTCTGAAACTGGGGATCAAGTTAACGAGATAGTAGTCATGTAGGAGATAAACCTTTGATAAATTGGTATCATTCTGAGAGTGACTATGGAAATTTGTAAATTGTTGGAGGGTAGTAATCTGCAGCGAATGTTCGTACTTTTAGAACATTTTTTTTAAAAGACATTATTTATTTATTCGTGAGAAACACACACACACACACAGAGAGAGAGAGAGAGAGAGAGAGAGAGGCAGAGACACAGGCAGAGGGAGAAGCAGGCTCCATGCAGGGAGCCCGACGTGGGACTCGATCCCAGGTCTCCAGGATCAGGCCCTAGGCCGTAGGCGGCGCTAAACCCCTGAGCCACCAGGGCTGCCCTAGAACATTTTTTTTTTTTTAAAGAGGAAAGTTGCTGGGTGATGGTAACACTTGAGGTGTTAGGAATCACCATTTTGGTGGGAAAGAGAAAGAAGGGTAAGTAGATATGGCTTACTGAGTACGTTGTAGGCCAGGGGTTTATTAGGTCCTGGATATGAAGATGAGTAAGAGCTGGTTCTGGCTCTTGAGCTGCTTGTGTAGCACGAAGAGAAAGATTGACAAATGTTTACAGCATGTACGTGAGTATCAGAGGAGATGTTGGGATTAGTTTGGATAAAGCTGCTACAACAGAGAAGCCCAATAATGTCAGTGACTTTGAGATAGTTTTTTTTTTCTTAGGTATCAGTTTGATGCAAATGGCCTAGACTGGTGGATAGTTAGGCACCACCTGGTCATCCAAATACCCGTATTTCTTTCAGCACATTGTTGTTCTACTGGGGCCTTATTATCAGCCTGATTGAGGCTGGTTTGTGTATGGCAGTGGTCGTCCTTAAGCTAGAGGTGGCAGAGGATCCTCTGCTACACTTGCTGAAACACATTGCTGTGCCCTATGAACAGGGTCCAGATCGGGGCCTGACAATTTTTCAAGTGTACTGGGTTCACAGGTGATGTTACTGCTGCTGCCCTGGCGACCATACTTTGAGATCTTGGACGGTTCCAGTCCTCCAGCAGGAAAGAAGGAGAGAGAACCCAAGTGGTCAGTCGTTGGCCAGAAGTGGCACATACATATCACTGTGACTCACATTCCTTTTGCTAGAGCTTTGTCTCATGGCCACAGGTCACAGCAAGGGGATGGTTGGGAGTGGGTCTAGGGGCTGGTAAATGTCACCTACCTGGGCAGCCATGTCCAGCCACGCTTCTGCTACTGTGTAAGAGCAGGACAGGCTCCACCTCACTCTGGAATCATCTAGGGAAAAACAGCTGTAACTCAGGGCTGGTTTGGCCATGCAAGGTAACGCTGGAGATAGAATCTTGAGGGTTGAATTTTCCTGTCATCCCAGGGAGGCTGCACAACTTGCATTTCAGGAAACTGTTTGCAAAGGAAAGGAGGGCAGGCTCACTCCTTCAGTAAATACTGGTTGCTGGTCAGGCTTTGTGCGAGGCCTGGTACTGCAGGGAGTCAGAGTAGAAGGGCAGGGGCTCATGATGCCGCTGATTAAAAAGCAAATATGCTTCATGCATTAAGACTCCAGTGGTTAAGATCATAGGTGCAGGAGTCCGCGCGGGTTCAGGTTGTGGTTCTGCCACTAAGCACAAGCCATGTGCGTTGCTTGGGCCTCACTTCTGTACCACAGAGCAAGCGCTCCATGAACGATGGCTCCCATTGCACCTTTGGTGGGCACTGCTCGTGTGAAACAAAATCTTCGCTAGGAAGTCTCTGCTGGATGGCTGTCTGGCTTCTCCTTGAGCACCTCTGTGATGGAGAACCTGCTTCCTTTATTTGGCCAGTTCCACTTCTGGATAGCTGTAGCTGTGAGGGAGTTTGTTATCCTGGGGCCCATAAACTTTCTGAAATAATCCAGAAATGCTCTGATTAAGCCCATTTCTTCATGGTCACCTTTCAGGTCATTGGAGACATTCCATTCTTTCTTTCCATGGTTGGCCGATGAGCAACTGCACTTTAGTAAATTAGATTTTGGTACCCCTCCATTTTCTAATATGGAATGCATGGGCTTATGCGTGAATACTTGTAGCTCTCCTGGGATGGATGCCCTGCAGCTACACGTTCAGTTTCCAAGTGTTGCTCTCTTAAGAGTATTGCATTGTTGGCATACTCGTTTGAAGATTTATTGCTTTTTGCCTCTATTATTTACTAATATGTACGAAATAATAAAAACAAAATTACTGATTGAGTAATGGAGCATGTTCTCATAAATGATACATTTGAATGATCATGATATGATAGATAATGATAGAAATCGTTGGGCATGCCCCAAATGCCACTCTTTACGACCCAGTGGCCCATTGTACACAGCTGGCTTATTGTTCAGGTGTGAAAAAAAAGAGTATACCTGAAGAACATGGGTGAAATGCTAGAAATGTGTCATCTAAGATTGTGTTTAAATCTTGTGTCCATCAAGTCACATTTTTGATCAGATGTCTAATGGTTGAATGGTTAAAATCAACAGTAAGTTAAAGCTGAATATTAGCCAGGCAAATCTCAAGAGTTTCTCTGTCTTCAACTCCTAAAAATGATTGACAATGTCTTCTAATTATTTCGGCAAACATTTGTTTCCCTCCATAGATTTGAAACAGTAGGAATTCTCTTCTTAAACATTCTTATGAAGACTGTTGACTTGAGGTTTAATTAGCGAGAACAAAACATGTTTTGGATATCCTAGTTCTCATTCACACCTCCCTTTTCTTCATAGTCCTGAGGTATTTTTATTGTGTGTGTATGATTCATTGTGGTTCTTATTGTGAGTTTAGAGTTTTTCTGCTTGTG
Organism: Canis aureus; assembly: GCF_053574225.1. Taxonomy (NCBI): domain Eukaryota; kingdom Metazoa; phylum Chordata; class Mammalia; order Carnivora; family Canidae; genus Canis; species Canis aureus. The sequence goes on from NC_135622.1 coordinate 58,864,018, forward strand.
AAATTGAGATGGTGGAGCTGATTATTCTGTTTTTAATTTATTCTTAGAAGATGTGTAGAATTCCCAAATAGAGCATTTTCATTAAAAAAGGTCATTTTTCATGACTTGAATGGAACTAAATAACAGTTTTGGCACTTATTAATTATAACAGCAGTTTACTCCTGTGGTAAGAAATGTGTAGTTATAGCTCACCTGATAGATAGTAATGTGAAAATCCTATAAGGTGAATTTACAAGTTAAATGTATAATGCTTAACTATATATATTTGAAAGTAAATATTCATCATGAAAAATAAATGTGAATGACATGCATTGTTTGTATTATTGGTGTTACTTGGCTGCTTGGAGATAATGATAGGTTAGGTTATCTCGGGAGATAAAATTGAGATAAGTGAAAAATTCAAGGATACCAGGAAATAGGCTTTTTACAGGCTAAGATCCAAACCAAAGCAGAGCAGTGGCTTTAGGCTGAGTCAGCAGGGCAAAACCAAACTTCAGTTCATCTGTAACTTGAGGAGTGGATGAAATTAGGTATTTCATATTTTTTTTTTTTTTTGCTCTTTGGGAGCTGATTTTTCTTATATTACATATAAATTCATTGATATTTGTGCATTTTTATTTCATTTGTATTTTTACCAACGATGTATTATGTACACTATAGGCAGCTGAACTTAGTTTGTATATTTTCTATCTGATTTAAAAAGTAATACATAATTCCTTGTGTAAAATTTGTAAGATACAGAGTATAGAGATAAAAATTGGAAAATCACCCATTATTCTTACAACTCAGAGGCTACTTTTGCTGACTCCTGTATGAGTGTGTGTATGTATGTGTACACATTTATGTATTTAAACAAAATTGAGTGCATCCTAAATATTAAATTTTTGTGACCTTTTATTTTTACTTAACATTTTGAGAGTCATTTCCAATGTTATTAAATTTCTTTCCAGGGATGCCCGGGTGGCTCAGTGGTTGAGCGTCTGCCTTTGGTTCAGGGTGTGATCCTGGAGTCCAAGGATCAAGTCCCACATCGGGCTCCCTGCATGGAGCCTGCTTCTCCCTCTGCCTGTGTCTCTGCCTCTTTCTCTCTGTTTTTCTCATGAATAAATGAATAAAAAAAAAAAAAACTTAACAAAATCGCTTTCCAAAACCTATATAATATTCCAACATTTGGGTGTACATAGTTTAATTATTCCTCAGGTTGTATATAGTTTTTTGTTATCATTTTGCAATAAACTTCCTTATATATACATTTGGTACAAACACCTGTTTATTTCCTTAGAGTAAGAAATTTCTTAGGTTTGAGGCAATAGGCAAAATTACTGGTTTTTAAAAAATAATTATGAGAACTTTTAATTATCACAGTTTATTTTCTTTAATATTTTTAATCATGTTTTCACTTTTGAAAATTTCTTCATACTTAAACCCTTTATTATTTTATTTTATTTTATTTTATTTTATTTTATTTTATTTTATTTATGATAGTCACAGAGAGAGAGAGAGAGAGAGAGAGGCAGAGACACAGGGAGAGGGAGAAGCAGGCTCCATGCACCGGGAGCCCAACGTGGGATTCGATCCCGGGTCTCCAGGATCGCGCCCTGGGCCAAAGGCAGGCGCTAAACCGCTGCGCCACCCAGGGATCCCTACACTTACACCCTTTAGAAGTTACCTTGTCTTGGGGCACCCTGAGCAGCTCAGTTGGTTAGGCAACCGACTTAAAAACATTTCTTTTTTAAGATTTTATTATTTATTTATTTATTTGACAGAGAGAGAGAGAGAGCGAGAGTGAGAGCGCACAAGCAGAGGGAGCAGCAGGCAGAGAGAGAGAGGGAGCAGCAGACTCCTCGCAGAGCGAGAAGCCTGATGTGGGACTCGATCCTAGGTGCCAGGGATCATGATCTGAGCCGAAGGCAGATGCTTAACCGACTGAACCACCCAGGTGCTCTTAAGCATCTGACTCTTGATCTTGGTTCAGGTCTTGATCTCACTGCCATGAGTTCGAACTTAGTTAAAAAGAAGTTACCTTGTCTTGTTCTCCTGTGTGGGAATGTTTTGTGCGTAGGAAAGTTGTCAGGGCTGCCCAGCTTGGGTGAGTGTCCACTCACAACTGGGAATGTGCTTCCCTTGTCCCTCCACCTCCACCACTTGGTTGAAGGATTAAGAAGAGGCCCCATCGTAGGTGGTATGTGGCTCTTTATATCCCTTGCCTCTGGCTGGCACTGAGCGAGGGACTTTTTTTTTTGTACACTGTTTTTGTAAGCGTTGGTTTACCAGGTTGTTTCCCCGACTAGACTGAGCAAGGTCTTTGGTGCAAGAACGAGGGATCTGTTCAATGTGCCTGCCTACGTCTGCAGGCGTTTGTCAGATGTCTGCATTGCCTTCAGGTTTTAGGATGATAGTTCCAATTTTTAGAAAAACGATACTAAATTAATTTTTAAGCCTCCAAACCATTTGGTAGTCTACCAGCATTTTTTTGTTTGTTTGTTTTTAAAACAAATCAGTTACTCAAAAGCATTTCTAGAATTTCAGTGTCAGGCTTAACGTCTTCATGGTATTTGCTTACATGTTCTCATTCCAGGCTCCTTGTTTCTTACTCCACTTTGTGTGGTGGTGAGTTAGACTTTAACATGAAAAGGAACCACGCCAGTTGTGGATTGGATGGTATGGTCCGGGGACGCTGGAGGCTGGATATCTGCCTGCCTTATGCTCAGAGGTCACCCTGAACTACCTCTAATGAGGTGTCATGGTTAACTGAACAGACGCGTCCATTTTTCCTTCGTTCTCCTTTCAGTGAGTCCTGCCTCATGTTTCTGACAATAATAGGGAGAGTCCACTCCTCCTTGGTTCTCTACCTGTACATGAAGAAGAAACAAAAATTGTCATATTACTTTAGGAAATTTAAAGAAAGTGAAGATAGATATTTAGGACAAGTCATAGGTCCAGTGCTTGCTCAGGGTCCCTTGGGGAGACTAGAGCCCCAAGTCCTGCAATGATTGGGCCCTGCCAACTTGTTTAACCTAATTTCTTAGAGGTTTTTCTCCTTTCGGTTTCATCTACACTGGCCTTCTCACAGTTCTTTTAATATTTGAAGCATGTTCCTGCCTCAAGGCCTTTGCACTTGGTATTCCTGCTCAAGGTATCTGTATAGCTTATTCTCTCGCTCAAGGCCTTCTAGAGGAGGCCTTCTCTGAACTCCCCATTTGAAAATAGAAACTGTAGTCATTTTGGGGTGCCTGGGTGGCTCAGTCGGTTAAGCGTCCAACTCTTGATTTCTGCTCAGGTCATGTTCTCAGACTCATGAAATCGAGTCTGGCATTGGGCTCTGCGCTCAGTCAGGAGTTAGTTTTGAGATTCTCTCTTCCCCTCTCTCTCTGCTCCTCCTCCCACTTGTGCTCTGTCTTCTAATCTGTCTCTCTCTAAAAGCAAATAAACAAAATCTTAAAAAGAAAAAAAACTTCCTGTCAATTTTCTGTTTCTGTTGTGTTTTTAGAAATATTGACCTTACATTATTTTATACATTTTGGTATTATATATTCATTTGTTTACTGTCCATTTCTCTTACTAAAATGTAATCTCCATGAGAAGGGACTTTGTTTTTTCCAGTAGCATCTGGGACAAGGCCTGGCACATAGCAGTTGCTTAATACGTATTTATAAATGAACTATGAACCTGATGATTATTTGTATTTTTTAGGTTTCATTTCCTAAAGCTAACCGAACATCATTTATCAGCAGCAAATGATGGAGCAGATGACCTGTCTTAGCATTAACTTCTATTTCCTTTTTGTCATTTTACTTTAAGATTAATGCATTATAAATTGGGAAATGTATTTTTTTTCTTGTTGAGAGGCAGCAGTGTAAAATGGTGGTAGGGTTGCTTTTTAGGTAGAAAACCTGAAACTAGTCCTTTAATCTCTAAACTGGAAATGCTTCAGCTTCCTTGTATGTGGAGTAGAGACAAAGGTAATGTTGAAGAGTTTTAGGATTTAGTCATTAATAACCCACTTTTGCCAAATTTAGACTAGAGAGAGAGAGAGAGAGAGTGAGAGCGAGGAAGAGAGAGAGATTTATAAGAGTCGCTAGACAGTGGATCAGATTGTCAGCCTACGGACAGAACCTGGCCTGGAAGCTGTGACTTACAGGTGCTGCCCGGCGGAGTTCCTAGTGCTTTGCTCCTGGAAGTAAATATAACTCCCCCAGTGCAGACAGAGCTGGGTGTCTGCAGGTTTCCCCTAGAAGAAACACAGTTTCCCAGCAAACTTCCCACATAGCGAAATAGGGTGTAGGCTGGCAGGTTTAAAGAAAGCCCAGAAGGTTAAGTGAAATCGCTCCTCCTCTGACTGGAAAGAGTAGGGCAGGCAGATGTGTTACTAGGAGAAACATGACACCCCAGAGAATAGAGGGTCCCCCTAACAGGTGGTACATACTGCAATGAGGGCTTTTATAAGATCTTTGCTTGGTGCAGTTTGGGGCATAGGAAGTACTGAATAACTATTAGTCATAATTAGTGTTGTAATACCTCTTTATCATAATGGACTGTAATATTTGTTTTTCCCTGTGTGCTTACTAGACTAGCTTACAAGCTCTTAGGAGAAGAAACTCTTGGTTCTCTCTTGAATCTCCGGTGCTAGGTGATTTCGTGTTGGTATGTAGCACTAGGTATTTGTTTGAGAAGTACGGCATGGTCCATGTACATAGGGCATTGGAGTCAGAAAAAGAGGTACCTGCTTTAAATTCTTTTTTAAACCAAGAGGAGATACAAAAAAGTAAACACCAAGAAAGGAAACTTGACTAATACATATATATTTAAGGCTTTCAACAGTAGTAGTTAAAATAACTTCTGTTTCATTGAAGAATGCAGGTAAGCAAAATAACACAGACCTTGAATATTTTTGTCTAGATTTTACAGTGTTTTTCTTCTCGGAAATAGGTAGTAGGAAAGAAGTTAGGCTCCTGCAGAGTGATGGGTAATTTGCAGATGTTAATATTAGGATGTATTTTCTAATTAAAAAGTAAAGACAAAGTAGGAGAAATTAACACTGAAAAACTGTAGTGAAGTCTTTTTTTGGATATACCTCATTAACATTGAACCATTGTCAGCAAATACCGTATGGGAGAGTGTATGTATGTTGATCAAATTTAAGAAGACAGTAAGTTCTGGTCAATGGCAGATAACATTACTAGGCAGTCGCTAGCTGTCCCAGCTGTCTTCTCTGTTAGACATCCTTGAATCTGAGCTCCCTGTTGTCCTCAGCGTTGCTTCTGTTCTGGCATTCTCTGTGCCCTGGCAGCATTGTCACATATTGTTCTGACTGTGCATGGTGACAAGGCGCACGTTGTAATGATGCTGGCCCTCCCTTCTAGGGTGGAGAGTATTACCTGTTATAACTCCGGCAGAAACAGACTTTCTTCACCCTGGAGCTTCCCTGGTCTTTTCCAGTCATGATGGCACCTGCACACTCAAATGTCATCTGGCAAACACTCCAGACAGGGTCTCAAAATCAGGTGTGGTGTCAAGATCCAGATGGCCACGGGGAGGGAGGGATACCAGCCCAGAGATCCTCCTGATTTACCGGATGAGGGAGGTTTCACCTGATTTGGCCCTGGATCTCGAACCTTACTGGTAGGTGAAGTCTCATGGTCCAGAGTTAGCCTTTGTATATTAGAAAATGTTGATTTTCTTTTTCATCATGCTTTCTCCAAACTGTTGTAAGTTAGTTATATGCAAATTGGGGGGCCGAATGGACTGAGCATGATCTTTGGTTTTGGCCTCAGCTTGAATCTGGCTTCCCTGCTCTCTGACGTTGTCACAGTACTTGAATCTTCTGAGCTTCCATTTCCTCATTTAAAAAATGGGGAGATTAGTAACTATTTTCCAGGTTACCGAGAGCATTATACAGGTAATGGAGGCTGTCAGACACCTTAGTACATTGTAGCTGCTCAACAAATGGCAGTGATTACTGATCATCCTTTCAGCATATGGGCGAATTGTGTGAAAGAGCTTCCATTTCATGGGTGCCCACTCTGTGCTGGGAGAGTGCTAGTTCCTTCTCAGACCTTATGTTCACTCCCTTGTCCCTCCCAACAGCACCACAAATCCACCACAATCCGAACAGCACTCATGTTCAGATAGACAGTATTGGTACTGTCCCTGTGCCTCTAGGCCCTTCCAGCTGCTGAGCAGGGGGCTCTAGAACTTGGATCCGATGAGGTGTGTACTGAGTGGTTCTCACTGCAGTGTGTACATGGACACATAAATGCTTTCAACAGGTGGTTGCTTCTTTGCTTCTTCCTTTTTTTTTTTTTTTTAAGATTTATTTATTCCACAGAGAGAGAGCAGATGCTCTCGGGTAGGGGGAGGGGCAGGGAGAGAGGGAGGAGAGAAGCTGACTCCTTGCTGAGTGCAGAGCCTGATCTGAACTGGTATCAGGAGTCAAATACTCAACCAACAGAGCCAATCAGTTACCCCAGAGTGGTTACTTCTAAAATGAATGAAGGTATACGATGGAGATGGTTTTTGTGTGAATTTACCAGCTAGAAAGCAATAAAATCTCATTTTTTTAGAATTATGTATATTTTGGAAATTACTTCTTCTAGGACATAAAATGGAACCCTTAAAAACTGATAGTTTTCATTGGCAATGAAACAGAAAATTCTTTTTTAAGTTTTTATTTATTTATTCATGAGAGACACAAGGAGAGAGAGAGAGGCAGAGACATAGGCAGAGGGAGAAGCAGGCTCCATGCAGGGAGCTCGATGTGGGACTCAGTCCCGGGACCCTGGGATCATATCCTGAACTGAAGGCAGATACTTAATCCCTGAGCCACCCAGGCATCCCCCAGAAAATTCCTTTGTTTTGTGGGTTGGGGAGCATAAGATTTTAATGGTCATTATTTCTCTTTGGGGAGGGAAAAACTTCCAAAGACTTAGTTTTAGGCAGAGAAACAGTCAATTTAAGATTAAAAACCTCTATTCTTAATAGTTTTCTGTCCTTTAAATTTGCTATCTTAAAATTTTCCTTATATAATTTTTTTATGATGAAAATTAATAATACTGCCCATTATAGAAATTTGGAAAGTATATTGCTAATTTAAATTTTGAATTCCAGATTCTTAGGATAACATCTACACTTTGAGAATTTATTTTTCTCTCCTTGGAGAATTGTCTTCTGGAGACTTCTACTTTCCACCTCTAATCTGGATTGGCTGCTCTATTGGCCTATTGCAATATTGTCATTCAGCTTCTTTTGACTGCATATATGAGCCAAATTTATTATTTATTTAATCCTGTGGCATCTTTCTTGGTTTAGACTTTTATTTTGCTGAAGCACATATCCAACTGACTTCCTAAGAACCGGTGAAAAGTCAGCTTTCTGAATCTTTATGTATTTGAGAGTATCTTCATAGAACCTTAGGTTGAAAATGCCTTATAACTCTTAAGGCATCGTGTTGTTATTTTTCAGCATATGATATTGATGATGAGAAGTCTGATGCTAGTCTGTTCTCCAAACTGTGTAGTTGACCTGATTTTTTCCCATGAAGACTCATAAGATTTTCTGTTTTTCTTGATGTTGTCAAGTTTCACATTATCTCAGCGTGGATTCTTGGTAAATTCTTTCAGTTTGAGGATGCACGTTCTTTAACACTGGAAACCCTCTGGAATTGTTTCTTAGATATCTTCTCCTTCTCTTTTTATTGCTTTCTTTTTGGAATTCTTATTTGTCAGATAGTGACATCTTGGATGAATTAAGTTTCTCTATATTCTCTCTTGCTATCCATGTCTTTAACTTTGTATTTCAACCTGTGGTAAATTTTACTTTCCAAAAATGGTCATGGCACCATTTCCAGTACTTGTCACTTCTTATCAAGGATGTTTATTTTCTGTCCCATTAAACTGGGATAGGCTTATGATGGCTCCAACTAACAGAATATAGTGGAAGTTATGCTATAACTTGGAAGTTATGACTTCCAGGGTTAGGTCAGTAAAAGTCTACAGCTTCCACTAGTACGTGTACCTCTGTTTCTATTTCTCTTTCTCAGAGTGCTTGTCCATGAAACCCATCACCATGCTGTGAGGAAGTCCAGGGCTCACAGAGAGGCCAGGTGTAGGTATTTCAACCTACAGCCCCAGCAAAGGTCTCAGATGGCAAGCGCCAATGAGCTGACACATGAGTGAGTGAGCCTTTAGGTAATTTCAGTCCTTGGCTGATGCCAGACCAAGCAGGGATGAGCTCTGAGCTCTCCCTGTCCAACTGTGCTCAAATTGCAGCTTCACGAGAAAAAGAGATGTTGTTATTTGTTTTGAGCTACCAGGGCTTGTGGGTGTTCAGAAGGCCACAGAGGTACAGTATTGTTTTAATCACTTCACATCAAGTGTGCACATTTTCAGCTTGACTTATCACTGTTGGTATAATTTTGATCACCAGGCTGAGACAATGATTGTCTGGGTTCTCCATTGAATTTTCTTTTTTACCCCCACTTTGCATATTATACTCATTGAAAGAAGTCATTCTGAGCAGCCTCACATGGGTTGTGCTGGGGACCAGTGGTGTGCTTGGTGGACTGGGCCAGCAGTGTGGCAGGGGGAAGAGGGGAGGGAGGGTAGGATTGTGGCGTGCTGGGGATGGGGCCAGTGGTGTGCCGGCCTTGGGGGGTGAGGCAGGCAGGGTTCCCAGTGTGCTGGGGGCGGGGCCAGAGGTGGTCCCTGATGGGTCTGAGGTACACAGGAGATAGAAGAGTAGGATGGCACCTGCTCCTAGGCTTTTGGCCTAAGCACCTGGGCAAATGATGGAGGAGGGAAGAGAGTGGCTTTGGAGCACGGGAAAGGGTAGATAAGAAGGATTTTCCCTAGGCGTGTTAAGTTGGAGATGCCAGCTAGACTGTGAAGTAAAAATGTTGAGTCGAGTGAGTCTGGAGTTCAAGAAAGAGAAGGCTCAGGATTCAATTAAAGGATGTCATTGTGCTTTCAGACTCAGGTTTTGGTTTGATAGAATAAAGAGCCTGTGGTGATTTGATTAGAATGATGAGAAAAATTAAAACCAAACAAACACAGCCTTTCTGAGAGCATTGTGAATAAAACGACGAAAGCAGGTGATCTTTCGGACAGCATCAGTGGCTCTGTCTGGCTTCGGCTCCCAGCTAAGACAGCCCGCTGAGCAGTGGGAAACTCGGAGTTTGAACTGGATGCTATAAGCTCTCAGGAAGAGACGTTGGAAATTTTAGTTTTTTCCCTGAGGAACTGCGTGCATGTGTCTTGGGGCCTCACAGCCAGCCGGCGTGCAGCGTGTTACATTCTATGGCTCAGAGGGCTGCCAGCAGGAGTGGGGGGCGCGGAGCTGCCCGCAGGAGCCTCTCTCCCTGCTCTTGGGGGGCACCTGGCTCTCCTACCTTGATTCCTCCTCTTGTGATGGTGAAGATAGGGAGGCTGAAGGATTTATTCAGTTTGGGGCCACGGGAGGAATTTTAAAACATTTTGGCAGTTACACATTAAAATCCCACGACATTTGACCAGCGCTACAGATGATGTCAAGCGTAAGTTGCTGTACAGAAGTTGGTAGGTTATTACTTAAAAGACAAAGTTAATAGTATTGGGGGATTTATAGTTTTCTCCTTTCCCCTTCCATCCCCCAAAGTTCTTTACTCATTTTTAGAGCCTTTTATCCTAGTACATCCTCCCTTTTCTGGGAGTTGATTTTAAAAATTAGATTTGCAGGGGATTAGAAGCAACCACCATGTTATTAGAGGATGATGAAATCCTCACCTGTGCTTCCAAGTTCAGGGAGACCTTTTCAAGCTCCCTGGCTGCCCCTTGCAGAACTCACTCAGGAGAGGAGCCACTTCCGGAATTTGGGGTTTATCATTTCCTTTTTGTAGTATTAACCATAAACGTGTGTATCTTTAAACAGCATGGTGTTTACTTTTGCTCGGTTTTGACTTTTGACCTTTATTTAAATGCTTTGTGCCATATGTTTTCTTCTGAGTCTCGCTTTTTATTTTACTCATTTGAGAGATAGAGAGCGGGCTAGGGAGGAGCAGAAGGAGAGGGACAAGCAGACTCCGTGCTGAGCACAGAGCCTGACACTGGGCGGGATCCACGACCCTGAGGTCCTGACCTGAGCTGAAATCAAGTCTACTTAACAGACTGAGCCACCCAGGAGTCCCTGAGTCTTGCTTTTTACATCAATATCATGTTTGCCAGATACATGTCTTTTGGTAGCTTAGCTGCAGTTCTTTTGTTCCCACTTCTCTTGAGTGTGAATATGCTAGAACGTCTTTGTGTTCTCCCAACCAAGGCCATTGGGGCAGTTGACAGTTTTTTACTGTTTATAAGTAAGGCTGTGGTGAAGTTCTTGTTCATGTCTCCTTGTCACATGTGCAAGAATTTCTCTAAGGTTTATCTACTTTGGATGGAATTAATAGTCGTGGAGAACGTATCCTCAACTCTTAATAAATACTGCCAAACTGTTTTCCAAAGTGATTATACCAGTATACGCCCCAACCAACAGCATATTAAGATTCTCCTGTTCCACATCCTCATCAGCACCCAGATTATCAGGTTGAAACACTTCGGCCATTCTTTTGGGTATAAAAATAAATTTTGTGGTTTTAATTTTCATTTTTCCTGAACACAATATGGTTAGTATTTTGTCACATAGCTCCTGGCCATTTGTATTTCTCTTTTGTGAAATGCTTATTCTTTTTAAAAATTGAGTAGTTTTTTTCTAATGGTTTTAAAGATTCTCTCTCTGTTCTGGATTTGAATTCTTTATCCATTATTTATGTTGTAAAATACCTTCTTTTAGTTTGTAGTATGGTTTTTCATTTTCTTTATGATGTCTTTTGATGAAGTTCTTGATTCTTTTTTAAGAATTTATTATTTTTTTAGTGTGGGGAGGGGCAGAGGGAGAGGGAGAGAGAATCTCAAGCAGGCTCCACACCCAGCACAGAGGCCCAGGGTGGAGCTCGATCTCATGACCCTGAGATCATGACCTGAGCCAAAGCCAAGAGTCGAACACTTAACTGCCCCTTGATTATTTATTTCTTAAAATAACTTAAAAAATTTGAAAACTGTGATAACATATAGCATATGTAAATGTATAAAATTTGCCACTTTAACTGTTTTTAACTGTATGGTTTAGTAGTGTTCAGTATATTCACGTTGTTGTACAACAGATCTCAAGAACATTCTCATCTTGCAAAATGGAAACCATATAGTCATTAAACAGCAACTCTCCACCTCTCCTTCCTCCAGCACCTGGTAACTATTCTACTTCCCATTTCTATGAATTTGACTATTCCAGATGTCTTATCTAAATGGAGCTCCCTTGTGTGGGGTCTGAACCTGCTCTGCCCCAGCGCAGGTGGCCAGGCCCGCAGACCATGTTGGGTGAAGGAAGGGAAGTCTGTGCCTTTTTCTTTGTAAATTTCATCCACAAATGTAGATAGAGTTTATTCCTTTTTTCCTATTAAGAAACTATGACATAAAGAGGTTATGAATGCCAGAGGTTACTTGGTTATGGCTGGAGCAAAGGTTTGTATTTATAGTTTATTAGGTAATAATATGCTGCCTACTTTAGATCTACAGTTGTCAGCCTGCTGTGATATGCTGGGTGACATTCATATGAGACACATTCCAATTTCTGAACCGTGTGTCACATCCAGTTCCCAGCAAACCAGTGACATCGCTACTGCTTTTTTCTTAGAAATGGGAGGGCAAGAGTAATGTTTTGGGGATAAACGTTGTTAAAGCAAATTGTTCACAAACTCGACTATTTTAATTTTCATTAGTGATAAATTATGAGTGACACACCTCAAAACTGAGCAACTTTCCTATGATTCATAATTGCTGTCTTTGACTTCTTAATTATGTTGACTTTCTTTATCAGCTGTATGGAGCTACTTAACATTCACCTCGGAGTTGGTGTAAATATTTGATAATTTGGGACGTACAGATGGTCTTCCAGCTGTGGTTTCCTCTCGAGCCTGGGAGTAGAAACTCTTGTTAGGAGTTTGGCAGTAGTCAGTGTATCACAACTGTGTGGAATCTTGCCTTCTCCGCATACCCTCCCTAAGAGGAGAGATACTGATCTCTTGTGATCACCTCACCGGGTGTCATGACATAATTTGGAAGTCAAATATTTGTTGTGATTACATCAAAGAATTACTTTTTAGCTCATGCTTAATATTAAAGTGACACCAAGCAATAGGAGGAAGAGATTATATATAAATTTGAAATAATATGGTGGTCTGAAAAAGATGAAACCAAATGTGAGTTTGCAAGTATTTAACTAACACATATTTGTTACGTGCTGGTTGTATGCCAGGAGTAGGTGCTAATGGATACAGTAAACAAAATAGAGAAAATCTCTGTTCTCATGAAATGTACATTCTAGGGATTATTTTTAAAGATTCACCATAGAATAATTTGCAATATTTGACATTAAGACACATAATGATTACTTGTGATTTTTTTTTTTTGATAGCAATGTCTGAAACCTTTAAGTTCTTAAGTAAGTGAAAAGTAAAAAATGCTTACATTGGCTCATTTGGATCATATATAAATGCTTAATGGCTAAATATTCCAAGAGCAGCATCTCAGAGCTCAAGCTAATCATTAAAAGTTAATACTTTTCATATGGACATGATCCTTATTGAAAAGTATACTGTTTTGGTGGGAGGTAGTATAATTTCAGAATCAAATCAACATATGTGTAAGTTGATACTGTACTGAAGTGAAATCTGATGCTAATGTGGCAGCCCAAGAGAACAATGAGTTTTTTGCATAATTCAAAACCTTGTAAAATTAATAGGGGCATTGAGATTGACTTTGTTTTTTTTTGGGGGGGTTTACCTAGTAGTATGTAGGCTCCTGGATATGAATGCTTTCAAGGTAAATTAGGAGAGGATCACTATTATTATTTGGGCTAATGCTTCTGATAGCAGGAATGAATGAGTAAATTAATGAGTAATTTAAATTAAAAAATAAATCTTTTTAGCAAATATAATAAATACACAAGTTTATTTGAGAGAGAGAGAGAGCGCGCACAAGCAGAGGGAGGGGCAGAGGGAGAAAAGAAGCAGGTTCCCCACTGAGCTTGGGGCCCTGAGGAGGTGCTCCAGGCCGGTCTCAACCTCAGGACCCTGAGATCACGACTTGAACCCAAGTCAGATGCTCAATGACTCAGGTACCCAGGCACTCCTTGAGTTTAGATGTGAATGGTGAACTACCCGTTTTCTGCATTCCAGGTGTGGGGTTGGGCTACTTTGGCTTTGAGGTGGAAATGAGTTTGGTATGTTGGGAGTTCAGTATGGTTTAAAGGCTGTCCTTGAGAGAAATAGTCATAGATGAGGCTATGGAGGGGGCCTGGTTCTTTGGGGGCAGGGTAAAGACTTATGAGTTTATTTTAATGATGAGCAATCTACTAGCTAATTTTGAAGCTGGGGACTGATGTGGTCACATGACTGGCTGCCGTGGTAGCTGACATGTAGAGGCAAGAGAGGGAATAGGGTGACTGCATGGGTGTCTGGGGGAGAGGCATGGGTGGAGATGGAGACCAGGTGCATGGCTGGGTACAACTTGGAGAGAGAACTGAAAGGATTTAAGAATGGATTCAATGTGGAAGAGAAGAAATGAGTAGTAGTAGGGTTGATTAGTAGGTTTCCAGTTGAGTGATTAAACTTGTGATGATGCCTTTACTGAGATGTATAAATTTGGGGGAGACATTGGTGATGGGGAATCAAGAGTTCCCTTTCCGGCCATTGTAAGTTTTAGATATTATTAGACATTCAGGTGAGGTAGTTTAGTGGGCAGTTGAATAAATGAATAAATGAGTCTGATGCCTGGCAGAGAGGTCAAGACTAAGATTACAAAGTCAGGTGTCAGGGAGCAGAGGTGAACTCCCCAAGGGAGGGATCTTCTTCAAGTCTGCTTCTTTAAAGTGAGGAAGTGGGACTGGATGGTCTTTAAGCTCCCTTCTTTGTGAAAACCAGACATTTATTGAATCACAGAGACTCTTTCTGAGAAATTTTAAGTTTCACTAAAATGGGTCTTTTTAAACTGTGGAAGTCATGACCAGGAAGGAAATATAAGCCTGTAGGTGTTCCCTATCTGTATTTGTTCCAAAATTGCTGTCTGTGGCTTGTCCACAAAGTATGGTATGTAACTGAAATGACATCCTTCTAAAAGTAAAGGTGATCTCACTCATGCCGAGAATAATCTCACTCATTCTCATGGAAACCCCCACGATGGTCAATGTGAATTGATTTTTATTTAAAAAATTTCAAACAACTTTTTTAAAAGAAGATTTTATTTATTTATTTGAGAGAAAGAGAGCGAGTGTGCTCATGTGCATGCTGGGATGGGACAGAGTGAGAGAGAGTCTGAAGCCGACTCCGTGGTGAGGGTGGAGCCCGACACTGAGCTCAATCCCACAACCCTGAGATTAAGACCTATGTCAAATTCAAGAGTTGGACACTCAACCTGGAGTGTGCCACAGGCGCCCCTGAAACAGCTGTTTTGAGGTATAATTGGACACACAATAAACTGTGTGTGTGTGTGTGTGTGTATATTTTAAAGATTTTATGTATTTATTCATGAGAGATAGAGGCACAGGCAGAGGAGAAGCAGACTCCATGTAGGAAGCCTGATTTGGGACTCGATCACAGGACTCTGGGATCACACCCTGAGCCAAATCAACTGCTAAGCCACCCAGGCGCCCCTAAACTGTATATATTTAAAGTGTAAGTTTGGATGTTTTGACATACGTATCCATCCATCACATGTCACCGCAACAAGATAATGCTCATATCCATCACCCCTGAGGCTCTTGTGCCCCTTAGTAACATCTGCCCCTTGCTTCTCCCTGCCCTGCCCCCCAAGCAACCACTGCTGTTAGTCATTATAGAATAGTTTGCTCTGTCCCAGAAATTTGTATAGAGTCATACCGCAGTCCTCTTCTTCTTTTTCTTTTTTTACGTTTCTCAGTATATTTTTTTTGAGATTTATCCATGTTGTCACGTGTGTCATAATAGTTCATTCCTTATTATTGGTAAGTATATCCTATTGTATATCCTACCGTATGATTTGTTTATCCAGTCACTGTTAATATAGACTTGTCTTTTTCCCTTTGCAGGTCTTCTGATTTGCTAGTATTATTTGTGGCCGTGGGAGAGACAAATATTCAGGTGTACACACAGACATGCACGCACGCGTGCTCTAAATCCTCTTAATAAAAGGGGCGGTAGTTCCTTGTTCTTATATTTACCCCCCCTTTAGCCTATTCAGGGATGAGCAACTTGTTAGTCATATGTCAGAGTAAGTTGACAAGTGTTGTGGATGATAAGCAGACTAACCCTTGCTTTGTGTCTGTGCTCATGTGATATTTTGGGATGTGTGTGTGTGTTGAGTTTATTTATTTTTATCTGGATTAAATTTGTTTCAGCAGATTGCCTTTACTTGAGCTTCATAATTTAGCAGCTGTGGATGTAGTTAATCTAGCACCTGTTAATTTCATAGGCAAATATAAATAAATTCCTCTTAATTAGTTCCTAGGAGTTTTATATAGATGGGTTAAGAGTGAGATTAAAGGAGATGAGCTCTCATTAATCTGGAAGGTAGAGGACAGGTACTTTTAACCTCTGTGAGGTCTTGATGAGATCACTTGCTTTTCCCCTGTGCGGTTGGAAAAGCTTACTGCTTTTCGGTTTCTGTGGATGATCTGAGAATATGCTTCAGGATCTGTCAGTTAATAAACCCCTGGGAGTCTGGCTGTTTTTAATGATGCGGAATTCACTACGGAGTAGGAGGTTATGGGAGGTCTGGCTCTTGCCTTGCGGTTGTGTATGCCATTGTCTGGGAAGGAAGAGGAGAGACTGTTCTATCAGTATGTGCTTGTCCTGGTAGAGCAGGGCTCTTTGCTGGCCAAACCCAGTGTGTTTTGTTTACATGGGGGTTGCCATATAATTCAGGCAGTTGCTGTATAATTCAGGAGACAGGATATAGTCCCCAGAGGCATGTCGTGCATGTCCTTTTACTTTGTATTCTTGTGGTGCCAGTCCTCAACCCACCTACCATCCTGCTTAGCAGCCATCCCTGTTGGTCATTTGCACATCTGCTTGCTGCCAGAAGATTCTGAGAGTGCAGGAGGTACCGTGTCTGCGGGGTTCGCTGAACCTGAACAGTAAGTGTTGAATGGTGAATAGAATTCATCTCTATGCTTCTATGTTTATTTTTAAATTTCTGGTTATGAAGTTTCTAATGGTAGAATTAATATTAAGAGCTTTAAGCCCCTCGCAAAGATGGAAGATAAATATGAGCTGTTATGTTCTTAACAGTCTGCTTTCCTTCATTTGAAGCAAACTCTGAGGCATGACTTCTCCCCCCTCCCCCCACTTTTTCTTTCAATAAATTGGAAGCACGCGTGGAGCCTGACACTCCATCCGGGGGTGGGTGGGAATGTATAGACGAACGGAATTTGTTCCCAGGCCTTGAGAAACTCACAGTCTAAAGGAAATCAGACTAGTAGGCCGGGAAGTGACAGGTGCTATAGAGTGATTTAAGACATGTTTTGGAAGCCCCCAAAATGTGAGTGAGTGGTACACAGTGTCTAGTCAAGGAGCTGGGTGCAAGTGATCCCATTACCTAAGTTGGGGCCCCAAGAGGGAGGGGGTAGTTTTGGTAGGATGAGGAGGTAGGAAGGGCACAGTAAAGACTTCAGTCTCTGTGTCCAATTTGAGTTTTGTGAAGAATGTTATTCTTATTGGGGAATCTGTAGGTTTTTCTGGTGGTTTATAAAAACTCGTTTTCCAGATTTTTGGTCTGAATTTATTTTACTATTTGTGGGGAGGTGGTAGTTCTCAAATTAGGAGTTTTGTGTTATCTTACCAGAGTTGCTTCCGACAGTGGTGGGGTTCAGTTTACTTTATGTGTGTTGAAAGAGTTGTTCATTTATGGCAGTGACCAAATCACATTCGAAAATGCTCATGTCCTTTAAGACCTGCTGCTACGACTTGACATTTAGCGGGATGAAACTAGCCATGCAGAGGCAGTGTAGGGAGATGAGGTAATTGTGATCCTCAATCTTGGTGCTCAAGTTTTTTGTTTGGAAATTTGAAAACAAGCATATATCACTTTTTTTAAAAAAAGATTTATTAGAGAGAGAGTAGAGCATGAGCGGGAAGGGCAGAGGGAGAGAGAATCTCAAGCAGATTCTGCACGCAGCACAGAGTTAGACTCGATCTCATAACCCTGAGATCATGACCCGAGCTGAAACCAAGAATCGGACGCTCAACCAACTGTGCCACGCAGGTGCACCCCACAAGCAGTTATCACTTTAAAAAATTTAATTATTTGGGGGTAGATTATAAACACCCAAGGTGTAAAATAAAATTTAAAAAGTAGACAGAAATATATGATGAAAAGTCTCCCTTTACCCTTTCCCCCTACCCTGAAAGGCAACCACTGTTACCAGTTTCTGGGGGATCCTTTGAGAGTTGTCTCCAAGGGGATGTCTGTGACCTTGTGGAAATCCAGGGATAGCACACTTCCAGAATCAGTGAGCTCAGCAGCTTAATGCTGTCATCAAGGCCTGCTTCTTTGGTCTTTTTCTTCTGCTTCCCTATTTATTTCTCTTAGGCTGTGCCCCGCCTGACTCTCAGGCACCTTTCCCATTCAGTGGGTCTCACGTAAATCCCAAAGTCAGGGGGACAAGCCCCGTATATGGGTGTTGTGTCCATTTGTACATGTGAGGAAGCCTTTCTCGACCGTCCTCAGCTTCATTCCTTACGCACCAGCACAGCAGCAGCACACTGCATGCCCTGAACTGGTTGTTGGCGGGGATTGTCCGAGACCAGTCACTGTTCACCCCCTGGCACTAGGGAAGGGTCTAGCTTTTCTCAAAGCAGGCGGCTCCCTGGTAACTGAACCAAATCAGTGTTTTCTTGGCAAGGAGAAAGGTCTGCTGTTACAGGAAATCTAGATCATTTCATCTTAGTACTTACGGGGTTGCCTCATTCTTTTTGATGGTTGTTTAGCATTTCATTGACTTAATGTACCATACTTAAACTAGTCTCTGTCTTTGCCAGTTTTTCCCTTTATAGAATGTTGCCGTGCATATACATAATATTAAATACATACTCTCCCACATTGCCAAATTGCTCTCCACCAGCATTCTGTTAATATGCACTGCCACCAGCAGTGTCTTACAGTTCCTGTTTCCTTTTGCACTTGACAGTATAGAGGGCTTTTGAAGTTTATTTTACTCAATTAGATAGGTGAAGTGTTACTTTATTCTGATCGTAATTTCCATTTATTATAGAGTTTGGGCACTTCTTAAAAAATATGAATGAGAACTGACGATACATATATCTGCCAATTTTTCTACTATTTTATTACTTTTTTTTTTTTAGAGATTTTATTTTTAAGTAATCTCTATACCCAACGTGGGGCTTGAACTTACAACCCCAAGATCAGGAGTTGCAGGCTCCACCAACAGAGCCAGCCAGGTGCCCCTGTTACTTTTTTAACTATTGATTTGTAGGAGCTTTATATATATTGAGCAAAGTAGCTTTTTATGATATGGTTTCTAACTATTCCTTTCAGGTTTGTTGTTTATCTTTTTACTTTGCTTATAGTGCTTGGCAACTTGGAATTTTTTATATTTATGTAATGGAATTGCTTTTAATTTTTTAAATTTGTTTTGCCCCAGAACGTCTTTAAAATGTTACCTTTACCATATTCTACCTGCCCTTGATGCGTTGGAATCTATCTCTGGACTTCCAGTTCTGTTTGATTGATCTTTCTCTTCATCTGGTCCTCATTCTAGTTTTTAAATTTGCTTTATTCTTCAATATGGGAAGTCTTTTCTCACTGTAAATTTCCTGGCTGTTTTACTAAATTCTATATATTAAGATCAATTTTTTTTTTCTAAAAAGCTTATTGACATATTTATTGTGCTGGACTTAAATGTAATGATTGATGTAGGGAGCAGTTAACATCTTTTATACTAC
This sequence comes from Canis aureus, assembly GCF_053574225.1. NCBI lineage: Eukaryota > Metazoa > Chordata > Mammalia > Carnivora > Canidae > Canis > Canis aureus. Next base: position 58,883,021 of record NC_135622.1, read on the forward strand.
TGAAGTCTTCCTATCCAAGATTGGCTACTCTTTGTAGTCAGGTAGTTTTCGGATTTCATCCTGTACATAGCATTTTAAAATTTACTTCATTAGTATTGTCCATTTCTTTCAAGATTATTTTTAGTTAATATTTCTAGTTGCTGTTGTATGTAGGTTTTTCCCTTCCATTCCATCTTCTAGCTGGTGGTTATTTGTATGAAGATGTTGGCTTCTAAGTTGAAGTTAAGAGATATTAAACAAGTTAACAGCAGTTGGACTCCAAAGCCTGTTATGCTGCTTCATTCTGTTTTGCCTTATTATCTTCCTACCCTCATTCTGTTTTGGTTCTAATGCTCTGCTTAGCTTTTCAGAACACCCAAGGAATTAAAACCAACCTTATTACAAACGGGAATTATATTGGTATGTTCATTAAAAAAAAATTTTTTTTAAAGATTTTATGTATTTGAGAGAGAGAAATCACAAGCAGGGGGAGGAGCAGAGGGAGAGGGAGAAGCAGACTCCCCGCTGAGCAGGAATCCTGATGTGGGGCTTGATCCCAGGACCCTGAGATCATGATCTGAGCCAAAGACGGATGCTTTACTGTCTGAGCTGCCCTGGCATCCCTATATTGGTGTATTCGGAGTGACATTTAAACCCTAAGCAAAAAGCTTTTGTTGGGAAGTTATTTTTTTTCTTGTTCACATTCCCCCAATCATTAGAAAATTTGAGGGGTTTTAAATTAGTGAGTCTAATGCTTTGCTCCTTAGTCTATATTGAACTCTTCCCTCTTCTTATTTGTATAGTCATGATATATTTTGCTAAGTGACGCTGGACCTGATGTTCACCTGCTACACCAGAAGGCATCAAATTTTATTATGTTTTCTGGTAGACTATTTCAGTTACAGTTTGGAAAACTGGGTTTATGTAATAGCTTTTCGGTCTGAGAACAATAATTTATGAACAGGAATGGTATTTAATATTTAGGACTAATAAGATTATTAGCTAAGTTTTATAAAGAAAAGGAGAAATCTATTGAAATTTGTTTTGAGATGTTGTATATGTCAGTACTATTGAGATATTATATAATTATTGACTTTAATTTGAACATTTAAAAGCCATTAGTGTTGAGAGTGCATAGAAAGTTCTATTTCCCCACTCTGAGAATGGAACCATTTAAAATGAAGACTGAACTCTCTTTTTAACCTGTTCTCCAAAGAAAATATCATTCTAAGCTAAACTTTGTTTCTTTAATTTTTTTTCCTCCACTTATATTTCCTTAGAACTTTTTTTTTTGTTTATAAACATTTGGAATTTTATTTAAAAAAATCACAACCGTGAACATTGTTACAGTTAGAGGCCCTCTTGGTTCTCCACAATGATACTGAACATGCTCACAAGGGGTTCCCATTGTTTAGTCTTTAGTTAATCCTTAGAACTTTGTATTTAGAATTATTTTTAATGATTTGTAACATCTCTGGTAGGTGTTAGAGTAGGTAATAAATTCCTAAGCAGTATTCTGTTTTCTAAAATTTAGTTAAAGCATCAGTTTGTGACTTTAAGAAAGCTGTGTATTGGTGTCGTAGGATTCAGAAATTGTCATACCAGAATCAGAGAAATACCTGTTTTTCTCTATTTGAGTAGTGTCTAAATGATTTGGACAAAGTTGGTAAAAAGACTGGAAAGCTGTTCTGCAAATAGCATTTGTTGAGTTCCCGTGGCTTATTGTGGAAAGGAGTTTGTGCGTCTTCAAAGGGGTTATCCTTGTGGAAAGCTAATGAGGCTTATTTTATGTCTTTCTAGAAGACACGAAATAGGCCAATTCTTTCAAACAAAAGTTTGTTTACTGTGTACCAGATTCTGTGCCCCCTGGAGGAGCGTAGAGACGGACATGGAGAAGCACACACAATAGGCACGCACACTGAGTGTGTGGAGGTCCTGGGGGGGCCACAGAGGGTGCTCGCCTTGGCCCAGGTCGGGACAGAGACCAGCATGCAAGGAGGACTTCTCAGATGAAGAGTTTGGGTCTCGGTCAGGAAGAACTTTTGAAAAGTTAGTAGTTTCCGACGTGGAACAAACTGGCTTGTGAAGCAGTGAGTGTCCTGTCTCTGAAAGTCCGAAGATGGATGACTGACCCTATACACTATAGGAAACACTATATGGCCTGAGGGTAGGACTGGCTGGTCTTTTAGGACACTTGTAATTTTAAGATTTCTATGGGTTTAAACATCCATAATAACCTTGAGGTACAGATATACACATAACAATTTACTGCTCTCAATTTCATGCCTTGCCTTCCTAATTTAATTGCATATGTAAAAGGACATTTTGAATTTCTTTCTTGGGGCAGACTCACTTGGACAGATATAGCTGTAGTTTTTCATTTTACTTCTTTAATTGTGAAATGTAATGCCCCAGTGTAGGCAAGTGTATGAAACACGACAAAGTGTGGTGGAGCCTGCTGAGCAGGAGTCAGTGTTTCCCCTGTCCTGGCACACAGCCCGACCCTATGGCCCAGGCGGCCTTGCAGTGTGGCTGCGGTGGGGGGCCTCCACCACCAGCTCTGCCCACAGCCATCTGTGTCCCATTTCCCGGCAGGAGCTCTTTAGAAGTAAGTTGGCCTTGTCCACGCTCTCCTGTTTCCCTTCCCATGGCTGTGATGAGGTTCTGGATAATGACCTCACAGAACGGAGGGAGCCAGGACCCCTGGAATCACCCACCTAGGAGGGCTGCCCACAGCCAGGAACACCTGCCTCACAGCCAGTCTTGTTGGAGCCATTATATATTTTTGTGGGTCTGTTTATGACAGCACTGAATGTCACCATAGCTCACACATAAAGTTGAACAGAAAATGAAAAAGTGAGTATCTCTGTAACCACCGTGGGAAAGAAATAGAATATGACCACCCTGTGTGTTCCTCATTATAACCTGATCCCTTCCTCCATAGTTTTATCACTGTAGTGGCTTCAGGATGATCACTTCATGCTCTTCTTCGTAGCTTTACCACTCATGCAGCCATCCCCCACCCATGGGGGTTGTTGCTTGTGTTTTGGAACTATTTATGAATGCATTTTTTTATGGTTTTTGTATACCTCTGAATGAGATCAAGAGATGTGTGGTTTCTTTTGCACAGCATTGTGTGTTGAATTTAATCCATATGTTGTGAAAAAGTCTGATTCTTTCATTTTCATTGTTCTGTGTAGTCTCCTATTGTATGAATATACCACAATATATTTAGCCATTTTACTGTTTTTTTTTTTTTTTTTTTTTTTTAATAGTGAGAGCGAGCACAAGCGGAGGGGGAGAAGTAGAGGGGAAGGGAGAGAAAAGAATCTTACTCTCCACGCCCAGCATGGAGCCTGACTTGAGGCTGGATCTCATGACCATGAGATCATGACCTGAGATGAAGTCAAGAGTTGGATGCTCAACAGATGAGCCACCCAGGCACCCCTAATGGGCTTTGAGTTTTTCTAGCATTTGGCTTGGGAGCCATGCTGTTTTGAATATCCTTGCACATGTCTCCTGGTCCCCATTCTATACCTCTTAAGTAGTGAAGTGGCTGAGTCATAGGGTATGAATAGTTTCAGTCCTGTAAGAGAATATAGTTGTTTTCCAAAGTAGTTGTGTTAGCATTGTATGAGATCTCACTGTCCACACTGCAGTCTATGCTTGGTGTTGTCAGACTTTAAAATTTTGGCAAATCTGGTGGGTATCTAATCGTATCTTATATGGATTTCATTTGTATTATTTCCTAAAGATTTAAAAAGTGTTTTTTTGTTTGGTTGGTTTGTTTTTTTTTTTTTTTTTTTTTTTTTTGTCTTGCCTGTGCGGCCCATCCTGTCTACTTGGATTTGAGATTGGTTGATGAGGACATATTTCCCACAAATAGCTGCACACAAGTTTTGCCTAGGGAATTAAAAAAAAAAAATCAGGTCCTGGTTTAGGCTGGGGGAATAAAAATTCTGGGGCCAGTATCCAAGAATCCATCTCTAACTGGCTCTCTGGGTGATGATTACACAGCTGGACTTAACACAGGTAGATTTGAGCATAGGGCCAATGACACTAATGTTTGTTTTGTCTGTGGGGCCTTGAGAACCCTTTGTTTCTTGGCCCCAGGCTGTGTGCCCACTCCCCACCGCACCAGTGGGAGGTCTCCCAAAGCCTGGCTGTTTACCTTGGAAGACACAGACTGAGAATGTAAATGTACTATCTAAAAGCCACTTATACTATAGAAGAGAACATAAAAACATTTTTGTATTCCTTTGATAAGGGATATTGAGGTAGCAATTGATACTTTGGGCCACTCTTGTTAATATGTTGAGGATCGTACTCCTCGAGTTTTACATTTGAATTGCCTTGAGATTTATATTTTTTTACTCTAAACTTAAGTTTTTAAAAAAATTCTGTTTCTACTCTAAAATAAGTCAATTGTTGGCCTATAGAGTGCTTAGTTCTGATGTAGTGATCATTGACAAAGTGTTGTTGGGCACGTGTGGCAGTTTAAGTACACATTTTTTCATAGGAGGAGGAACATTTTTAAGCTTTTAAAATAAAGTGTATCAGAAACAAATGTTGGTGAGGATGTGGAGAAAGAGGGGAACCTTCTTGCACTGTTGGTGGGAATGCAAACTGGTGCAGCCCCTCTGGAAAACAGTATGGGGGTTCCTCAGAAAGTTAAAGATAGAACTATACTACAGTCCAGTAATCAAACCACTGGGTATTTAGCCAAAGAATACAAAAATACTAATTTGAAAAGATATATGTGCTCCCATGTATATTGCTGCCAAACCTATGGAAGCAGCCCAGGTGTCCATCGATTGACAAAAGAGTAAAGAAGATGTGTGTGGAATATTACTCAACCATAAGAAAGAATGAAATCTTGCCATTTCAACAGGGGCATAGAAGGCATAATGGTAAGTGAGATAAGTCAGAGAAAGATAAATAGCATATGATTTCACTCATATGTGGAATTGAAGAAACTAAACAAATGAACAAAGAAAAAGACAAACCAAAAAGCAGACTCTTGACTGTTGACTCTTGACCACCACTAACAAACTGGTGGTTACCAGAGGGAAGGTGGGTGATACAGATGATGGGGATTAGGAGTGCATTTACCATGATGAGCACTGAGTAATCTATAGAATTGATGAATCATCATATTGTACACTTGAAATTAATGTGATGCTATATATTAAGGAATTTAAATAAAAAATAAAATATATCAAATTTGCCAGTGGCTGTCCAATAAAAATACAATGTGATACACAGATGTTAACTATACATATAACTTTAAATTTTCTAGTAGACACATTGAGAAGGTGAAAAGGAATAGGTGAAATTAATGCTCATATTTTATTTAGTATGTTTAAAATATTTCAATATGTAATATAATTTTTAATGAGGCATTTTACATTTCTTTTTCATACTATGTCATTGAAGTCTGGTGTGTTTTTGATATCTCGATTTCTAGTAGCCACGTGTAAGTGCTCACGTGTAGCTGGTGAGCTCCTATTTGACAGCACAGAAAATTGACAGTTCAGAAAATTGCACAGTGATAGGTGTATAACTTGATGCATTTTGAACACCTCCAGAATCCCCTCCTCCTGTTCCAAGAAAGGGAGGAAATTTGAAGCATAGCATTTTCTTAGTTACACGTTAAAGTGTAGGCACCCGTGGTAAAAATGAGAAAATGGTAGGATCAGGTTCAACTTTGGAACTAAAAGAAAAAAGCCTAAGACAGAGCCACAAGGTCTGGATCCCAAATCTTCCCTGCTTGCTGTTTCTTTTAAAGTGAAGATAACATTGATCTTCCATGAATATTGTGAGGGTAACTTAGGTTTTGTGAATTGTGGTAACGTTTATTATACAGCATCAGAAAACGTTAGTGCTGGGTTAAGATATTTGATTTAAGTAGTAATAGACACAGAAGTGTTTTAACACCTTAAATGTAGAAAATTCAGAATCCTGGGTTTGATTTCATTCAGTGATAAGATCACACTCAAACTGTTTTCTGCTTCTTTTTAAAAAACTAACTCCCAAAGTAGATGGATATGTGTCCATGTATTCATGAAATAAATACAGTTGTATGTGTAGTGCAGGAAACAAAGGCTAAAAATGGTGGGGGGTGGGCAGAGTGGGCGAGGGGGCGTGGGAGGAACAGGCTTCCAGGCATGGAATGGATAAGCCCCAGGGATAACAGACACGGCACTGTCTGGGAGGAGAGGGTAGCTGCACTGGTGCGTAGAGCATAGTGTGTAAGCTTGTGGAACAGTGACATCAGTGTTGCACACCTGAAACTGCTGTAACACTGTGTGTCAACCGTACTCCAAAACAAAACACATTTTACATCGATTGGCTTGGCAAAAATTACAAATCTGACAGTAGCAAGGATCGTCAAGAATATGGGGCAGTGGAACTAGAATTTTGGAGTGTAATCTTAAGTGTAAGAAAGATGCAGATCCTTTGAGTGTCTGGGTAGCTCAGTCGGTGAAGCCTTCAGCTCAGGTCATGATCTTAGGGTCCTGGGATCGAGTCCTGCATGGGGCTCCCTGCTCAGCGGGGAGTCTGCTTCTCCCTCTCCCTCTGCTCCCCGCCCCCGCTCAGGCTCTCTCTCAAATAAATAAATAAAATCTTTAAAAAAATTTTTAAAACATTTGTAGCAACACAATATGTAAATCGTGGTAGAAGTATGAAGATACTTGTGAGAGTGCTCCATCTGAAGGCTGGTAGTTATTCTTGGCGGGAGAAATGGAGGGAATAGAATCAGAAAGGGGTTTGCAGAGGGGGCTTCACTGTACATTGGTATTGGAAATACTGGGGTGTTTCAAGTCCATTTCTTCTCCATTACCTCCTTCTTAGGGGTGACAGGTCTGACCGTCGATGCCTGGCTCTGTGCATGTGCATAGGGAAGCAGAGCAGCGTGCGGTGAGCAGCTCAGACCTGCATCCCCAGGGTGGTCCTCAGGGTCACATGGACATGGCCTGTGGCTGGAGCATACCAGCTGTTTGTTGAGCACTTACACTTAGGGAAGTGTAGCACTCACGAATAGATGTTGTGGAGGCCATGCTGATGTCTAGCACACCGTGGGTGCGTCGTCGGTTCGTAATCAGTACAGCACACGTGTGTGTAAGGAATGACCGTATATGTAGTTTGGATCTTTCTCACGTTCTGCAGCTTGTGCTTCTCCCTCGCGAGAACATCTTGGTGATCTTGCACATCAAAACATACAGATCTCTGCAATTCTTTTAACCACATTTTAAAAATCCAATTTAATTTTTAGTTTCTTTCTGAGAATTATTTCTTTTCCCTTTTTAAAAAAGATTTTCTTTATTTTGGAGGGAGGGAGGGAGAGAGAGAGAGAGAAGAGGAGAGGAAACAGAAGGAGAAGGACAAGGAGACTCTGAGTTTGAGCCCAGAGCCTGACTCTGGGCTTGATCCCACGACCTTGAGATCATGACCTGAGCTAAAATCAAGAGTTAGACGCTCAGCTAACTGAGGCACCCAGACACCCCTCTTTTCCCATTTTTTAAAAAAGGTTTTATTTGTTTATTTTGAGAGGGAGCACGCGTATGTGAGAGAGAGCAGGAGCAGAGGGTGGGGCAGAGGGAGAGGGAGATGCAGACTCTGAGTGCAGGGCACCCAGTGCAGGGCTCTATCCCAGGACCCTGGGATCATGACCTGAGCTGAGGGCAGATAACTGAGCCACCCAGGCGCCCCTTAGCATTTTTTAAATTATGTTTTTCCTATTGACTTTCAGTTCTTTCTGAATTTTGAATATTAAAACCCTTTGTTATATATCTCATGTATGTATTTTTTCTTCCAGATTGTTATTTATTATTTTAATGTTCTTTTGTATAGAAGGTTTTGACTTTTGTGTAGCACATTTGTTTATTATGTAAAATTAACATTTATTGTTGTTTATATTACATAATAAGCTTATATAATCTCTTACATTCTTGTCTAGGACATACATAGTTTTAGTTATCATAGCAAGTCAGGATAAAGTAGATTATGCTGTGGTGACAACCATCTCTAAATCTCACAGGCTTAGAACAACAAAGGTCTGTCTTGCTACTTGTCTAATTACCAGTTGGCAGGAGGGCTTTGTTCAGTTTCTGGAACATTGCAGATGGAAAGACAACTCTGGAGCTTCTTGCTCTAGTAATTAAGAGGTGACACACATCACTCTGCTCACAGCTCACTGGCCGTGGCTCATGATGACAGGGAGTCAGGAAATTCATTCTTCCCTCTACCCAGAAAGAAAGGAGAAGCAGCTGTGGGTGAAGAGCATTAATGACCACCACGGTTGAGTATGGATAATTCATCTGGAATTTGTTTTAAGTGTAGGAGGCAGTACATTGGTTTCTTCATCTCTAAAAAAAGAGTAGAGCACATCTTAGAGGGTTTGTATGAGAATTACGTAGGTAATTTTAGGGATCCCTGGGTGGCTCAGCGGTTTAGCGCCTGCCTTTGGTCCAGGGCGCGATCCTGGAGTCCCGGGATCGAGTCCCATGTCGGGCTCCCGGCGTGGAGCCTGCTTCTCCCTCCTCCTGTGTCTCTGCCTCCCTCTCTCTCTCTCTCTATGTCCAACATAAATAAATAAATAAATCTTTAAAAAAAAAGAGAGAGAGAATTACGTAGGTAATTTTAAAGGGCTTGGAATGATTGTGTTAGTTTGGGTCCTCGAAGAGTAGATGCCGGGGAGCAGTTAGATGAGATCTACCTGGCGCAGTGCTTGGATGGAATGCTGGAAGGGCCTGAAGAGGTGGGAGAGCCAGCCGCCTGCGGGTCTGAGTCGTGCAGAGGGGGGTCCGCAAAGCCAGTCTCCTGTGTCCTAGAAATGGGCCTGACTTCTTTTCCTCCCTCATCCACTGACTGGGAGGCCCCTGGAAATGGGGCCTTGGTGGGCCCTGGTGACAGGTGTCAAGGGCTTAGCAAGCAACCATTGGTCAGGTGGAGACCTGAGAGGTGCAACCTCACACCTGGGCCACAGTAAAAATGCAGGCAAGTGTCAGCACAGAGCTTAGGAAATGGAGTGACTTCAGTTTTTCCTGAAGAGGAGTCCTTTACCCTAGTTACATTAATTGTAGAGCTTTCTTTCTACTGATGGGAGATGCACCATCTATTTAATAGCGTCCTGGTGACGGGCACTGTTCATGTCTGTTGTAAACATTAGTGCTACAGTGAACCCTCTTGTATAAACAACCCATGGTGTGTTTGTGCCACTTGATCTGGGATCGTGTTGTGGACGTTGAATTTCGGACTCAAAAGTAGTACAGCTTAAGTTTTGATGATCGTTGTCAAACTTCCTCTGGAGAGCCTCACCAAGTTACACAGGATGCCAGCAGTGAAGAGCACCAGCCTCCCCCGCCCCTCAGCCCAGGCTTCGTGCCTCCCTGACAGCGTATCTGCAGGGCTTTACTTGGGACTGAGAGAAACGATTTTTCAGATCTTTATTAGATACTGACATTTGTAAGTGTTCATGCTTTTTGCTTAATTTTCTATTCAATAGTTCAGTTTTCTTGTGGATATGTAAAAGTTCTTTGTATGTTAAGTAAATGACTCATTTTTTAAAATCATATGTTCTGCAAATATTTTCCCACTTTTCCTTTGACACTTTTTTACGTTTTGCCGTACATAATTTAAAAATCTTTATATGGTAAGATCTACTAGTCTTTTCTTTCATAATGTCTATATCTTTGAAATAGCTATTAAACTACCTCAATACTTTTCCTCCCAGTTTTATTGAGATATAAGTGTAAGGTATACAACATAATGACTTGGTATATGGCATATTGTGAAATGATCAAGAAGTTAGTTACCATCAAGTGTTAGTTACCAACACTTCCCATGCTTAAATCTTTCCGTAGCCGTGGATTCTGAGTTGTGGTGTGTCCTTGGGCAGAGGTGAATTCTGAGCCTCCTATGTCATTCTCTTGGGCCCTTTTCTCCCTAAATGCGCTTACAAGTTTATTTTTGGATATTTAGCATCTGCATTTCTTTGAATGTCCTTAAAAAATAGTTAATCTGTTGCTATTACTTTGGAGTGTCATAAATTATTGAGTAGTTGGCTCTTAACCTGAGTCCTGAGACAACTAACTTAATTGTGAGATCAAGCCACGTCATTTGGTGTTGAAGAAAATACTTCTCTTACCAGCTCATGTAAAAAATGCTCCTTAAAGAGCATCCTCTGATATGTCTACAACTGTTGCTTTTATAAGGACTTTTTTGTGCAACTTTTCAAAAAAAGGCTTCTTTTGTATAAAATGAAGTATTTTACCAGTAAGTCTTAAATTAGCTTAAGGTTTCCCAGTCTTCTTTCTCCCTTCCTCTATGTGCCTACCATCCCACCCATCCCCCTTAACTCCCAAATTACTGGCGGCAGGTTCTTTGAAGGCACATCATGTCATATGTATATATTTTCAACAGAACAGTTTTGCAAAAAGATCATTAAGTTTCTCAGTCAAAATTTCTTTCCATCTAAAAGAAAGCTTGGAGAAAGGGTTGACCCGTAACAAAGCAAAACAAATGCACGTGAACTCCACATAGGATCTTTTTTTTTTTTCATAGGATCTTTTATATTGTGTTTATTAGCAACAGGAAGTGGCCAGTTTGATGTTTTGTTAAATAGGATGACAGTATTTTGCAGATAGCATTGTACCTAAAAGTCTTGCTTGTAGGAATCAAGTTTGACCCTCAGACATTCTCTGGAAGTAGAGAGGAAGCCATTGAACAGCCTAGAACTGGTCGGACTTGGATTTGAGTCTGGGGTACCACCTGTTACTATAAGTGACCTGGAATTGGTTGAGTAAAATGGAGATATGGCACCTTGTCCTAGGGAGTAAACGAGATAAGCAATGTCAGGTACCCAGCATGTGATGGATCTCCAGACATTGTAGGCATGGTCCTTCTTTCTTGCTCTCTGTCCCTCTCCAGTAATCATTGGCCTCCCCAGCCCTGCCCTACCCAAGAAAGAATGACCAAGATATGGGTTTCAGTTTGGCGAAATTTTGCCTTTAAGACCTTTCTAAACTGTTATTTGAATGTTAGGGTATGTATTTGTTCTAGTTTTTTCTATGTAAGGTAGTAGTGTGGACTTCTGTGTCTGGATGACCTATAGCTTCTTTTCTGAATACGAATTCTGCTGCTCCCTATTCCTGGAGTTCATGGCTTTGTCTGACCAATTCCTTATCCTCCCAGGCCTAGACACAAAGCTCAAACACTGGCTATGCCTTGGGGATGCTTCCCTAGGTCCGGGGGATGGTGTGCTCCTCCTCTGACTTCCTGGGTCTGAGCCTTAGCGCTTAAACTGTACTCTGGTTCTGTGTCTATGACTCACTCTTTTGGTTCTTTTGGGACAGGACCACATCTCATGCATCTTTGTAATCTCCTGCAGTTATTCTGGCCATTAGTGGATAATTTATGAATTATTCTTAAGCTGTATTATTTTAGGTCACCTAAGCATTAAGACTTACTTTCCTTATCTATAAAATGTGGCTTTCTGCTCTGGACATTTCCCCCACCTTGTCCTTTCTTACCATGCTACCATTTATTAATGACCTGTTGCCCTTCACATTCCCTCATCCCCTCATCTCGTGATCATACCTGACAGTCTACTGGCCTGAGCATCCTTTGAATTGATTCTCTCTTCTCTGTGCTCCTGCAACTGCAGGCTCCTTTCTCAGGGGGGCTGATATAGCACCCTCTTGTCTGTTCTGCTCCTGCCTTTGCAGAAGCAGAGGGTGGACCACATCACTTTTTTATTTTAAAAACTTCTGGTGGTGGGATCCCTGGGTAGCGCAGCTGTTTGGCGCCTGCCTTTGGCCCAGGGCGCGATCCTGGAGACCCAGGATCGAATCCCACGTCGGGCTCCCGGTGCATGGAGTCTGCTTCTCCCTCTGCCTGTGTCTCTGCCTCTCTCTCTCTCTCTCTCTGTTGTGTGACTATCATAAATAAATAAAAATTAAAAATAAATAAATAAATAAAAAATAAAAACTTCTGGTGGTTTTTCAGTACTTACGGGCTCAACTGTCAACACCTCAACTGTCAACACCTCAGCCTGACCTGACGTGCAAAGCCCTCACTTTCCAAGCCCACCCCCTCATCCTAACCCCCTCCTGGGATTCCCCATTGTGCTCATTTGCATTTTCATTTCTCAGTGGTTCTTTCACATTATTTTTGTTTGTTTGTTTGTTTGGTGGTGGTGGTGGGCTTTCTTTCTTTCTTTCTTTTTTTGTCATTTATTTAAAACAACCTTTCCCTAATTTTCCAACACTATTTGTTCTTACACCTTGAGAATTATCAAGACCTGTGGTTGTTTTTTTCTTTTTTGTTTTTTATATCAACTTTTGGGTTTACCCTTAAAGAATTTGATTCAGAGTCTGGAGTGAGACCTGATTTCATTTTCTTTATCTGCAAGATGACAGTGTTGAAATGGGTGTTTTACAAAGGTAGAACATTCTGTATATCAGTGGCCCTAGAATGCTTCTATAATAATTATCACACTTTGTCTTATGTTGGACACTAATGAAAAGAGAAAGGGAGGAGAGAGAGAAGGAGGGAGGGAGACAGGGAGAAACTCCTCAGATGGTTGTGGGTATCTGCTATGATTAGGAACTCATGTCAGCTGCCTTGTGACATTCACTCCTTTATATTCTTTCCTTTGGTGCCCTGTTTTTGTTGTTGTTGTTGTTTTGTTTTAAAATATTTATTTACTTGAGAGAGAGAGAGAGAGAGAGAACATGAGCCAGGGAAGATGCAGAGGGAGAAGCAGACTCCCCACTGAGCAGGGAGCCTGACATGGGGCTCGATCCCAGCACCCCAGGGTCATGACCTCAGCTGAAGGTAGATGCTTAACCCACTGAGCCACCCAGGCGCCCTGGTGCCCTGTTTTTAAAAACACTTTCTCATATAACCTCTAAAAAGATGTTTTAATAATTGAGTTGAGGTTCCTTGTGTACCTATTTGCTTTTTTCATTAGATTCTAGAGTTACCCAGGGCTAGCACGGGACTTGCATATTCTTCAGTTTCCTATGCCCTGCCCATAGTAGATGCTTTATAAATTTTTGGTGAATTCAAGGATATTTGAAAGGAAGTTTTTAAACTGTAAGAAGCTTTGCAGATGTGAGTAGTATTTATATAGAAAATATCCATTTTCCCGATGTATTTCCTTTTTGCTTAAGAAAGTATTGTTAGGACCTTTTAGTAGGGAAAAAGTGCTTGGAACCTGTTGGAATGACAATTTGCTTGTAGTGAGTCTGTTTCAAAGAACAATGGTCTCTTAGACAAAGTACAACAATGTTCAACTGTGTTTCTCCTTGTAATGCAAGAAAAAGCACATAGTTGTCTGTGTCTTTAGGCAGAGATATCTCTATGGAACTATGGCAGCATCTACATGTAGATAGTGTGATTTGTTCATAATTGAGACCCCTGAAACAGTGATTTTGTTGTTGTTTTGTGTGTTTTTTTTTTTACAAGTTCCTAATGTCAAATGGATTTTTTTCTTTTATTTGGATTTTTAAGACATTTTCCTTAATCATCTCCGAGAATATATTTCATAAGAAAGAAATGGAGATTCTGCTTGAGTCTTTAAATCCCATAAATAGCTTCTTACTCTTAGCCTTTTATGCCCCATTTTGCCAGGGCAGAAGTATTAGACTGTTGCCAGCCTGAACCTCATTCCCGCAGTTAAGACCAGCATCACTGTGAGTTATGAAGAAAATTAAAAGCTGATACTGGTGCACTTGAGGGTACATGTTTTTCCTTGCTGCTTCCTGAAGGCTCCTTCCTCTGTTGTCATATACCTATTTGCTTCCTGAACCAGTGCTTGAGATCATCCAGAGCAGAGGCAGCTGGTCCCTGCTCTTCCTCTGGTGGTTCTAGACCAGCTCCCATGTTGACACCCTCTGCTAGGAGTGGCTGTGAAATGGGGTTCCCAAATGGAAGACCCTCAGGGATCGTGACCAGATCTTGACCCAGGGGATTTTCAGAGAAACCCAGCCATTCTTTTCTACCAGTTATAGGGTTGCCTGTGTCATTCAGACCAGTTTCTCTTACCCTTAAGCCACAGGGTACCCTGTGCTGTTTCTGTGTGTGCGCCCCCATGTCCTTCAGATTGTCCCAGGTGGCCCTCTAGACCTTCCTACGCTGGGTGCCCCCAGCATGCACCAGCCCATCTCCTAGAACTTGGAGCTGTCATCCCCACGAAGGCCCTAAGTTTTGGTTTTGTGTTGGTTTCTCTTATAAACTCGGAAGATCTTCATTTTATATAGCCGTGGCTTGTTTGTCCTGAGAATTTAAATGTGACATCAAATGAAAAATTCAAGTCTGTATTGCTAATTTGAAATTTCAATTTTTCTTTACAGGTCAACTTTGTAGTGTGCCAACTCTTTGCCTTGCTAGCAGCCATTTGGTTTCGAACTTATCTACATTCAAGCAAAACTAGCTCTTTTATAAGACATGTCGTTGCTACCCTTTTGGGCCTTTATCTTGCACTTTTTTGCTTTGGATGGTAAGTAATTATTTTGATGATATTTAAATGAAGACTTTGGACATCTTTGTGATTCAGTGTGCACAAGGATACATTATATGGGGTTTTGTTCTTATACTTACATGCAAAGTTTTCTATTTTTATTTTTAATAGAAAAAAAAGTGTGGAGAATAAACTCAGTCTCTTCAGTTTGGGCTCGGAGGGCAATTTACTATTTATAATGTCTGAAACAGGACAGATGAAGAAGAGACATACAAACATTTTCTTCTGTCACGAGTTGTTCTTTTTCACCCATTTTGCACATCTTTGAAGCCAAGACAAATGAACCTCTTAAAAGAGTATTTTTCTTTCTGTGCAGGTGGCTTTTAAGAGTCCAGTGAAGCCCAGTAGTAGAACTCTATTACCAGTTTTAAATTTCTGCTGTGTGTAAAAGGGATTGGCTGGTTGGTTCTGGTGGGGAAGAATCATTTATGATGGAAAGTTTTTAAGTACGACCCTTGACCCTTCAGGTGTGTGTGTGTTACCTTCAGGTTGCTCCCTCCTTAATTGCCAGGGCTTCCCTGAGAGCTTTAAACACAGAAACACCCCACTTCTGTTTGTTCCAGATGACTAGTCGCAGCAGAGGAAAATCAGAAGAGCGCCCAGTCTTGGCGAAGCAGCAGAGACTGAGTGGAAGGGCTTCTTTGTGATCTCTTCTGAATTTTCCTTTTTAAGTGAGAGCTTAGGCTGCTTGCTCCTTTGCTGTATCGTTAACACGCTCACAGATAAGGCTTTGTAGGTCTGCTCTTCTGTAGACTCTTGTTTGAGATGAAAATTCCCCGAGAGGGGAGAAAGCGCTCACTTGATCTGCGCTTTAGTAGTTTTCGCCGTGGGGTGTGGAATCCGCGGGACTTTGAGAATGCCTCTGTGTTTGCGCTTAGGATGTTTTTTTTTTTTTTTTTTTCTGGCCAGGGTTGGAATATACTGGTATTTCTTAATCTAATGTTTGCCTCTGGCAATTGCATATGTTTCCTAGAAACAAATGAAAATCACTCAGGGATAATTTATTCAGCCTCTACCATATTGCCATGTGGCCAGTCCTCTGAAAGGCACTGCCAGTTGTAGGTATGGGTGTAGTCCTGAGATTTAGAGATGGTCTCTTCATTCCCACATACAGTCTTTTCTGCTTCCTTGATGACATCAGATTTGTAGCATCAAAGTTTTTGTAGTTTTCTTGGATAGTTCTATTTGAATTTCTCATAAGTCATGCCATGGGGTTAGAGTGTGTGTGTGTGTGTGTGTGTGTGTGTGTGTACTTTTATAATGAAATTTTTCAAATGCAGACATACAGAGAAAAATAAACCCTTATATACCCATTACCTAGCTTCAACAGTTTTTAAAATTCCACCATTTTTATTTGTTCCCTAACTTATTTTTCTGGATTAATTAAAATTATATCCCAGTCTACATATTTCACCCATACATGCTCCAGTACTTACAGGACACATTTTTTGTTTTTTTTTTTTTTAATGTATTTTTAAAGGATTGATTTACTTATTTGAGAGAGAGTGCCTGAGCATGCACACATGTGAGGAGGGGAAGGAGCAGAGGGAAAGAAAATCTTCAAGTGGATTCCTTGCTGAGCATGGAGCCCAACGTGGGGCTTGATCCCAGGACCCTGAGATCATGACCTGAGTGGAAATCAAGAGTTGGACACTTAACTGAATGAGCCACCCAGGGGTCCCTGGGGGACACATTTTAAAGAGGGGTTGGGGAAGGCTTTAGTTCAGAATGGCCAGCCCCAGGGACACCATTCACACCATGGTCAGTGTAAACAGAACACTGTAAACAGTGTAGAGAATTGAAATGTAAGTAGTCCCTTTGTAGTCATGCAACTTGGAGCAGTATGAAGGTGAGCATGCTCTCTTCCTTTAGGGGTTTGTCCTGAGGAGATGTTTTCTTGCTGTGAAGCCTCCTCAGGTACTGTATACACAGAACCACGAGGAACCTGACCTTATATAATCCTTAGTATTTCAAATCATATGATAACTCTATTTTTAAAAATAGAGTTCTCTGGGGTTTTTTTTTTTTTTTGGTGTTTTGTTTTTCTTGAAGAAGAAATATTTTATATTTCTTCCTTTGGGAAGATAAATTTTTTTTACTTCTCTGTACCAGGTCTCAGTAACTTTTTGCTAATTGGAATGAGTAGAGGAAGTAGAGTATCCTTTCAATTTGCAGTGTAGCACTTTGATTTTTTAGGCTCAAAGGCAGTCATATCTGCTATTGATTTTGATAACTTCTCTTTTGGAAGACATATGTTAGTAGTACTCTAAATAGAATTGATCATTATACCTACTTCTATTTGGTCTCAGTTTTTTTTTTTTTTTTTTAGAACTATCATCTGCAAGTTTGTTTTGATTGAGATTTTCCATATACTTTAAATTATTTATTTAACTATCTTTGATTACTGTGAAGGCTAGTGTAGTAGAGCTGGAACTCTGAAGTCAGACCCGTATTCTGCTCTGGGCACCTTGGTCAGGTCGCTCTGTTACTCTGGACGTGGCATTCAAACCCTTTTGGCTTTACCTTCATTGTGTGTGAAAGGGAATCCGTGATCATGGTGAGATCTGGAAGTTTAATACCACAGAGAGGAGCGTAGCACCATGGCCAGCTCACGGTGAACCTGGAAGGTCACCCAGGGGCAAGACCATTGTTGTCATAATCTGTTACTACCATTGTCCAGTTGGCTGTCCAGGTTGAAAATGTTATGTTTATCCAATTACTCTTTTAGTGTTTGTCACATAGTATTTTTTTTAAAGATTTTATTTATTTATTTGAGAGAGGGCATGAGTTGGGAGGGGGGATGGGAAGGGCAGAGGGAGAGGGAGAAGCAGACTCCTTGCTATGCAGAGAACCTGATGCAGGGCTGAATTCCAGGACCCCAGGATCATGACCTGAACCGAAGGCAGATGCTTAACCAGTTGAGCCCCCCAGGTGCCCCTGTCACACGGTATTAAAATGTAGTCTGTTGTTTGTGTGTCTTCACCTCTAGACTGGATGTTCTCTGAGGACAGAGACCTTGTCGTGTTGACTCTTTATTCCTACTATGCAGGACGATGCCTGCCAGACAGCACACACATTCTGCACAGATCAGTTGAATAATCGGAGAGGTGTTTCTCAACCTTTTTAAAACTTGTATTCTTTTTTTACTAAACATTTTTTATTACCTGTATTTAGTGTGATTTGAAATTCAAAATAAGACGTGTTATCTAAAAACAAATTGAAGTTTCGAGATAAAGGATTGCTTTGTTCTCAAAGTCCTCGAGCTGCTTGAGAGGCGTGATGTGTGATGCGTGATGTGCAGTGTGTGGGTCCCGCCCGCCCCTTGAAGAGTCAGCCAGTGGGTGAGTTGCTCAGAGAGAAACTAGTTGAGTTTTAATGTCAGGGTACTAACGAAGTACGTGACTTTTAGCACTTAGTTTCCTCCACTGTAAAATGATGAGGATTGGATTATAGACTTTTAAGATACTGCCTATCTTGTATTTCTCCTTCACTAAAAATACTTGAGTGCTTACTGTGTGCCAGTTACTCGAGTCAGCGCCTTGTACACATGATCTCTTAAGCCTGAAAAATACTAAGTGGCTCCTCTGTATTTATTATGCTCCTTTTACTGAGAGCAAGTGGAGTGGCTGCATGTGGGGGATTATGAAGAAAGTCACCAGTGCCATAAATGAATGGAAAAGCAACTTGAGGCTTGTTGTGGAGGTCGATGACACAGAGATACACGCCCATCTGCTTCGTATGGACAGACTTGTGCTGTCACAGTAACGAAGCCTGGTACAACAACAGAAGGCTGGCCAAGTGTGATGACGCACCCTAGAAGATGGCCAAGCATGTCATCTGAACGGTGATGCCAGGGGAGTGGGCATTTTCAAGCAATAGAAGGAACCGTGGTTTCATTTGAGAAATAAAACTCTTAGCTTGTAAAATTGTTGTATGTCCCCCATGTTCCAAGGAAATTTCCTCATGCAAAAGGAAAAAAAAATTTTCCCAAGGGTCCTCAAATAAATTTTCTTAAGACCAGTATCTTTAAAGAGTTCAACTCCCAATTAATAAAGCCCTTAAAAGTATGTGGCAATACTCTTCAGCATTTCCACATTAAATCTTAGTGAATTGTTAATGCTGGCCACAGATGGGAGGTGGATAATTAATTAGAAAAGTATGTGTTTTAATCATGTTTTTAAAGCTTCCTTCTGTTCCAGTTTGTATGCATATACGTTCACCTGCTTTCTCATGACTTGCTAGTTACGGTGGTATCACAGGCCAGCATTGTGTTCCCATGTGTTCTGTGTGTTAGCGGGGGACAGACAGACAGACATACTCTGTTCAGGGGGATAAATAGGTTCCTTCTGCAGTCCTCCCTTGGAGCCTGCTTCTGATTTATAATATTTCTATGGGAAGATTTATTCAAAAGTTTAACTATTTCCACACTGGAGATGCCCATTATTCTTTAATGATTAGGTTAAAAAGCAATTTTTATCACAGGTTAAGATCCTTATTTAAATTTTAATCGGTGTACAATGGTTTGAAAATTTTTTCATAAATTATTCATGCCATCAAAGGGAAAGAAAATAGTGAGTTCATGCCTGTGTGCCCATTTATGCATCATCTCAGGGATAGTTTGGCTTGAGTTTGAAACCAGGGCAGGGATCTTAGTCATGTTTGCCTGAATTTTGTGAAAGGAAGGGGTAAGTTAGTTCTCTCACTTAACGGTGGGTTTCCACGTTGGGACATTCTGTGTCACCTCAGCCAGAATCTTTTATAGATGGATGACTGGAGATGATGGGTTAGAAGATCATTTAATTTGAGCCATCATGTTTTCAGAGTAGATTTGGGTGTACCTGGTTTTTAGTAGATACTAATATTTGGTCCTTTTTGTTGCTTTGTGAGAAACTGTTTTAGGTACTTGGGAAAACAAATAACTAATGTTCTGTCAGGATTATTCTGAAATTCAGATTTATTGCTCCTTTTCATCATTGTGCCTTGAGTTATGGAAAAAGCTGAAATCCTTGAGCCACAGAACCCCACAATGCTTTCACGTAGCTAGGAGATGTGGAATGCCAGGGCACCGAGTGTGCCTTGATGGGGTTTCATTTTATGTTTCCAGCTCTTCTGGGACTTGCGATAGGGGAGTCCCTCTAAGATGTTCACAGAATTTTGGGCTGCAGAAGTTAAATTCCTTACTTTTTACCTGGGTATGTTCTGTGTGATACGTAAGCACTTTGTAGCCTTAGTGGTTTCAACCTAATGTTTGTGAATGGGTGCCCCTCTTCTAACAGCGCTCTTACTTTTTGTAGGTATGCCTTACATTTTCTTGTACAAAGTGGAATTTCCTACTGTATCATGATCGTAATAGGAGTGGAGAACATGCACAAGTAAGTGTTCCTCTTTATTCACATATCCATATGTATTTCACTATAATAGTATTAGATCAAAATGCAGTTCTGTTACATTAAAAATTATTCTGAGTTGTGATAATTTTCTCAAGAAAAGCTGTCATAAATTACTTAAAGCAGGCTTTCCCAGCCTCAGCACTGTTGACATCTTAGGCCGGATAATTCTTAGATGTGGGGGCTGTCCTATGCACCTTGGCCTCCACCCACTAGGTGCTGGTAGCAGCCCCCATCCCCAAGTTATGACAACTGTGAACGTTTCCAGATATATTCAAATGTCCCTTGGGAGGCAAAACAGCAGCCATGTTGAGTTTTTTTGTTGTGTTTTCTGAATATAATGCACTGTCTAGGAGTTCTCATTAAGCATCTATTGAATGAATGAATGAATGAGTGAACAAATGAATGATACTATGACTTCTGTTTGACATGAAGCTCTTTCCTGGTAGTCTCCTAAAGCTCTTGCTTCTGGGCCACAGCCTCTGCCTCCTTGAGCGTCCCTGAGTTCCATCTTGGGGCTGCCATTACAGTAACGCTTCTCCTCCTCTACCTGCAGCAAAGTCCCAGACCTAATTATTGAACCTGGACACCTGTGCTGGGCTTGACCTCAATCTCGGTCCCCAGAGAGAGTGGAATGGGGGTGGGGCAGAAAGGATGGGAATGAGAGAATGGGTGTAGGCTGTAGAAGAGGAGGGGGAGTAGAAATGTATTTTGGGCTTACTCCTGGAATTAGGAAGACATTGTCCCTGGAGAAGGCAGCACAGTGTGGCTTGGCTCTGTGCTGTTCCGATGTGCAAAATAAGCCTTTGTGGACGGGCGTGGGAACCTAAGCACCCTTCATGTCAGTGTTTTGTTTTCTGACTTTTCTATGGGAAAACTTGTTTTGGGTTCTAAAAATTCTCAGACTTCTGGAACACAGCACAAAGGAACTGCCATTATTTAAATACAAACAGCAGAAATGTGGGATGGTCAAGCAGAAGGAGTAGAAAAGCCCGTTAACCTAGAGAAGTTAAGCTGAAGTATTTTCTTTACAAGTTGGCAAGTAATTTTCAGCAAAACAGGTGATGTAAAGAAAAAATGTAAGAGGTGTAGGTAATGGGTTGCCAAGCTGTGGATGGGGTTATATTGTAGAAGAAGTAGGAAAGTAGTGTATTGCCTTGCCTCCCCAGCAATTTGAACAAACATTTCTTGTGTGCCACAGTGTTTCCAGAAATCTAAGGGTAACGGACATGTGGTCCTCTGAAATGTACTGTTGGGTTGGAGGTATTTCTTAGTTGATGCTGGGATCCCATGACGGGTACTGGGACATATTCTGTCTCAGCAAGATGCTGATTACTTGAACTACTGTCCACATGGTGATGAGGGTTAGAAACAAAGAATATACTCAGGGCTGGGAAAGCATAAAGGATGGGATGGCTAGCTGGGAAAGTAGGAAAACCCAGGCTGTCCATGTATCAGCCATTTACTGTCTGTCCAGTAGAAGAACCCATTTGGGAACAGAGTACAGGTATTTGGTGTTTCGTAGGAATTAAGCTAAAGCATATTTTTAATAATTGAGAAATCTTGACACATACTTACCCCACATGCCTTCTTTATTGATGATGAAATTGAACAGCAGGCTAGGTCATGGATAAAGATCGAACACAGACTCTGCCTTCTACTGGGTGGCCTTGGTGGTTGACTGGATGAGTACAGGTTGGGAGTCTGTATATATGGGTTTGGATTCAGACTCTGCTAAATTCTCATTAGCTTTGGGACCTTAAGCTTAGTCACTTAAACTTTTTGGGTCTAACTTGGATTAAACCAGTGCCGCAGCTAAGGAGCATGTGCCTACCCGCTTCATACTCATGGCGTCCAGGGATGCTCCTGTTTGCACACAGGGTTCAGCTAGAAGAAGAGGTGTTCACATTCTGGATGAGATGCTTTCCGAGGTCATTCTTAGTTACACATATTTTGCTGTTTTTTTTTTTTCCCCTTCTGATGTCACGTCAGAGCTCATTGTAGGCACCCTGGCCTCTATGGACTGTAATTCATCTTTTCTTCCCAGGATGTGAACTCCTCGGCAGGGATCTTTAACTTATTTTTTAATTGCATGGTTGAGCATCCAGATGATAGAAGCTTTCAGTAGGTGAGGTTATCTCTTCTGTTCTGATTATTCTCTGCCTCTTGCTTTTGAGTATTTTTTGTCATGTTTTTGGTTATGGTATTTCCAAACATTATATTCATTCCTGCCATCGGCTTTGAATGGCATGCTTGATGGGTTGACTTGCAGCTCTGTTCGTGTTTCCTGTTCACTTCCTCCTCCTTCTTCCCAGTAGAGTGGAAGCCCTAGGGGTTGGGGGTGGTGGTGCTGGGGCAAGGGAGAATGCAGGTGTAGCTGACCTGGCCCTGATCTCTGTCCTGGATGACCCCAGGAGCTAGTAGCACAGGTTCGTATTCACATACTATCTGCGGGCTCTAACGAGACTCCTACCATATGGATTCTTGGATAAAAATGGCATTAGGAACTGCCTGAACTCTACGAGGAAGGAGCGATGATCTCGGAGATGCCATCTGGCAGGCAGAAGCCTCAAGTCACTTGAAAATTTGTCCTCATGAAGTTAATTAGCAGCGGGTAGTGGCTCAGTGGGAACTCTGTGGGGAAAATATTAACTTGAGTGAGGACAATCTCATGTTCCCATGAGAGGGAATAAAATGTAGCAGGAAGGAAACTGGACTCTTAGATTTTTTTTTTTTTTCCTTTATGCTCTCTGTGGACCATGTTTGAAAGCCTTGCAGTGCTTTGGGATAAAGGTGCAGACCCTTTTGGTATTGCTCTGCCAAAAGTCAAATTTTGGTTGGAAAACCGTAATTCTAAAATCCATTTTTTATGTTATCTTATTTTTTTTATGTTATCTTATTTTTATAACAGTTAGTGCTTCAGCGATGATTCTGTATTCACTGCGCAAAGCACACGCATTGGCACCTCCTTTGGAGGTGAGTGCAGTCGACCCGTTCCACAGGGAAACAAAGCTTAGGAAGCGATGGATCTGGGATTGGAACTAGTGTGTCTGCCTTTACCCAGGGCCCAAGTTTTTTGCCTCTGCATTAGATTACTTCTAAGCCCTAAGCATTATGATTATGAGAATGTGTCATTAAAAAAAAATACCCT
The DNA here is from genome assembly GCF_053574225.1 of Canis aureus. Lineage (NCBI taxonomy): Eukaryota > Metazoa > Chordata > Mammalia > Carnivora > Canidae > Canis > Canis aureus. Next base: position 58,906,065 of record NC_135622.1, read on the forward strand.
AAATTGATGGAGAAAAAGTAATGAGAGCTACCAGGGTCCCCAACAAAGGCAGAGGTTTGTATGCGGTTGTCATTCTTTCTTAGAACAAAGGTGCAGATATCTTTATCCGAAAAGACGCAGTGACCATGTGGCATATTGTGCTTAGGATCTAAGGTTTTTAAATATTCTCAATTCTAAGGAGGAGGAAAACTTGTTACATAGTCATAGGTAACAGGATGTCTAGGTTCCATTGGATTTATGAAAAAAAAATTTTTTTTTGATTTATGAAAATTCTTGAGGACACAGCATCATTGTATGAAATCCTACACTCAGGAAAGGGTGTGATTCAGTTTCCTTTATACCATTCAGTCAGTTATAGTATCTCTTTTGGAGATACTTGATTTCTAAGTTTTATTTCTAATTGTATACTGGATCTTTCTGGTAAGGAGGAGGGTTCAATTATCCTTGAGCAAATGAGGGAAGCTTTTTTTCCTTAGGATTAAGCAGAGGTTTTTATACAAAGTAGAGGGATTATATTAATGCAGCGATGCTAATAAGACGAACACACATCTCTTGGTAAATAAAGGCCTTACTCTGGGCGATGCTGCTCACCTGAATGTGTTAGAATAAAGAGAAATTTGCACAGATTACTTGTGTAGTGAGGTTCTACTGCGGTAGGTCTGTCTAAAAATGTTGGAGTGATAGCTAATACCCCAGATTAATCACCTAAAAGACAAAAGAGGGTTTTGGAGATACTATCCAATTAAGCAGTAGATTCTTTTTGACGATAACGAGTCATACATTATTTAAAAATAACTGGATAGTTGTGATAATTAAAAATAAGAGTACTTTCCATTGGAAAAGTGTAAGGATGCATCTTGTGGTTTTAGGTACTGCTGGAAACTAATTTTTCTTTTACATTAAGATCTTCATCCTTGCCAGAATGTTGAAAGAAAAATTAAAAACTCGCATAACCATCTGTTAGGATGAAGAGCAAAATCATTCAGTTATATGTCATAACACATGCCACTTACATAAAATATGTGATCCTTGTCGAAGTTTTGTGAGAATAAAAGCTTTTGTGACTTTTTTTTTCTTTTTAACTCTTGAGTAAGAAGTGAGAAATGGTTTTGGAAGATTAGGGCCTGCTAACTGATGGTGTACCGCTATGCAACTACGTGCACATGTGTGAGTTTTGTCTTCACAGTGTAAGAAACAGTATGACCTATGAGGGAGCAATTGGACTTTCTTTCTTTTTTTTTTTTTTTTTTTTTTTTAGCAATTGGACTTTGGCATTTGAATGATGGAGTGACTTCTAGGTCCCAGTCACTCTGTGGAGGGCTTTTTACAAATATCCCAATTAACTGTCTACACAGGCCTGCTGAGGAGGTGTTCCTTATATACAGACCAGGAAACTGAGGTACCAGAGGTCAGTTCACTGGAACACAGTCACAAAGCTAGTAACTGTCAGGCCTGGAAGTCCGTGAAATTCGTGTGTGTTAGGTTATTTACCAACATTCCTTTCAAGATTTCTGTTGTTGTTTTTAGTTGGAGAAACAAAAGATTTTCACTGTTTACCAGACAGCATACAAACTCTAGTTGTTTTTTGGAAGCATAACAAGCATGGTTGAGACATTGTGTCATGACTGGCTTTTTCTTAGTCTTCCTCCAGTAGAATGAAATGTTGGGGTCTTTTTAAAAGGCTCTAAGCTTTAAATAAGTATCCAGATAACAGTGATTTTAATCTCTAAAACCTCTCCCATTCTTTAAACTTGTTCAGACTTTTATAAGTGCTATACCTTAGGTCAATGTTTATCAAAATGCATAATAAATACAGATTCTAAAATGCTGTTTTAATGTAGTTGACAAAAAATAGAATTTAAAAATATTTTCAGATAAATTAATTTATGTAAGGAAAAAAGTACTGACCTTCTCCTATTTGTTGCTAGCTTATTAAATAATTCACATTTACAACAGTTATGGAAAGATGGAGGGTAATAGAGGACCTACCTTTTGACCCAGAAAATGGCCAGTCATTTTGGTGAAAGTGTATGACAGCAAGTGAGCTCAGCGTCTGTTTTTCACTGTGAAAACTGAGCTTTTGCTTAAACTTAATGAAGAAAGAGATGGCATTACATATCTTTTTCTGACCCAAAATTAACCTTGTGGGTATTACAAAGGATGTGCCCTTAGCATGACTTGTCTTGGGAAGAAGACAGTATCAGGATGGTCTTCGCGCTATTTGCCTTTCAGAGTTTTGGAAAATCTTGTATGGAACTCAGGTTGTTGGAACAGTTTCCTTTTAAAACTGATTAGAGAGCTATCACTTAGATTACTATGCAGAACCTTTTTTCTTAAACATGAGAGCATTAAACTGTTTAGAAAACAGACTTAAAGGATTGCAAATAAAATCCAGGGGGCACCTGGGTGGTTCAGTGGGTTGAGCCTTAACTCAGGGTGTGATTCCCAGGGTCCTGGGATCGGGTCCTGCATTGGGGTTCTCACAGGGAGCCTGCTTCTCCCGCTGCCTGTGTCTCTGCCTCTCTGTGTGTCTCTCATGAATAAATAAATAAAATCTTAAAAAAAAAAAAAGAAAAATCCAATGAAAGAGAAGGATAAAAGTTAAGTGAATAGGGTAAAATCCCTGAAGGACAACAGAACATTAATCATTAAAAAATTACTGGTAATAGCTAAATTACTATTAATAGCTAACATTTATTAAATCCAGATTCTATGTCAGATACACATTAAATGCTGAAGTGAATTCCCATATGGTCCTCAGGACCACCCTGGCTAGAAGACCGTTCTCTCAGCTTCATTGAGAGAACAGAGACTCAGAGCCACACACCTGCCCCAGGTCTATACAGCTGGTCTGAAGCAGGCTCAGAGTTTGAAACCCATGCACCTGGCCGCTGAACTCTGCTCCTCCCTCGCTGTATCAATGTGTGGATTTTCTATGGGAAACGATCAGTGTCCCATCCTTTTATTTCAGGGTTCTTTTCCTTCATTGTTAATTGGTGTGTCTGCAAGTCATGTAATTTAATCTTAGTTTGAACACTGTATTGGGAAACTAAAGCTTCTAATTCTAATTCTTGGTTTTTTTTTTTTTTGAGATTTATTTATTAGAGAGAGAGGAGAGAGAGAGAATATACACACACATGCATGAGTGGGAGGGGCAGAGGGAGAGGGAGAGAGACTCTCAAGCCGACTCCATGCTGAGCACACAGCCCAATGCAGGGCTTGTTCTCACAACCTGAGCCCAAACCAAGAGTCAGAACTGACCTCGTGCCCCCCAGGCACCCCTGTGGGGTTAGTTTCGTAATTTCCCTGTGCTTCATTTGATGGCTTCTGTAAGTAAATCATTTTTCTTACCCCCCAGTACCTAACAGAACATACCTTTAATTAGCAATATGTTTTCTATGGCAGTAATTGTCAGCTCTTGGGAATAAAGGGAGGTTATACCAGAATTTAGAGGAATGAGGTCATGGTTCTGATCTATCGCACCCCTCCACCTCCACCAAACAATGAAACAAAAAGAGTGCCAACAGAATTTGACATCTGATTTAATTTGTATGTCTGCTGGCGTGAGGCAGCCGTTCTCTCCCCTCCCTCTAATGCTTTTTCCATCTTGGGGTTTATTTGGCTGCTCTTCTTCATCTCTGAGTCACCACTGTCTGTCCTCCTCTGTCTAGACCAGTAGTTTGTGGAGTGTGGTCCAGAGACCCCTGGGAGTCCCTGAGATCGTCCTAGGGTATAGAAAGGTCAAAACTATCTTCTTAATGACATTTAGACATTATTTGCCTTTTTCATTTTCATTCTCTCGGGTAGGCGGTGGGGCTTCCTCCGGAGGCTCTGCGCTATGGGACGTTGCAGTAGAGCATTTGTGACTTCAGACGTTAGAACACCGCCATTCTTCTCGCTTATCTTTTTGGAAAATATATTTAGAAAATATATTTTTTTAAAAAAAGAAAATATATTTTCCCTAAAAGTGTTGCCTGTATTGGCATGACATTGGTTTATCGTCATTTTTGAATTCAGTATTTTTTAAATTCTCAGTTTTATTCTGTGGTGAAGATTGGTGGCTCTTGTTGATGTGGGTTATGCTTCTTTTGGTTTCCTCAATAATTTTTAAGTGGGTGAAGGATCCTGAGCCCAAAAGATCGGAGAGCAGCCGCCGTAGAATCCCTTCAGGCCTCTCGCATGGGCTCGTGGAGCTCTCACCCAGCCTCCGTCCTCGAAGCCGTCCGAGCTCCTCGCCCGTGTCCCTTACACTTGTGCTCTTGCTGTCCACTCGTCTGGTGCCGCTCTGCTGCTGAAATCTGTAAGTTCTGGAAGCCGCGGAGAGCGCAGCCTCCTGCCTCTGTGCTTGCCTGCCCCTTGGCCCCCGGATCCACACACCCCGGGCCGCCCGCCTGGTGGACTGTGGAACCACGAGACACGGGCATCCGGAGCCCAGACACATGCTGGAGGAACGCCGTGTCCACTCCACCGTCCCCGGGCCTCCCGGGCGGGCTCTTCTGACCTCGCTCTCTGTTTCTCTCAGCCTTTCTCACAACCTCTGCATCGTTCCATACGCCGCCGGGCAAACGTCCAGTCGTGGGTGGACGGGCAGGCCCGTGTTAGAGAGAGCCACGTGGGGCTACTGGGCACTCACGATTCCTTAGTTCACTTGAGTCTTTAGTTTCCTTGCAAATTATTTTCCCTGATGGTTTTCAGTTCCGTGTCCCATTCCATTCAAAGACCAGCCCAAATCTGAGTGACCATCAAGTCCATTCACCTCATCTCCATCCCCTCACGCTCAGCAGACCGTGGAAGTTCATGATTCAGAGTTGTGGGATGGAGATCAAGCTAATCCTTGGGGGAGAATCCTTCAAGATGCAGGGTAAGGTGTTAGAAGGAGTAGCAGGGAAGAGGAGGAGGAGGAGGAGGAGGAGGAGGAGAGGAGGAGGAGGAGGAGGGAGCGAGCCCCGCCGAGCAGGCCCCCTTCCCTCGGCTGCTCCTTCCACGCCGGCCGACCCGGGGGACCGAGCGCCCCTTGCGTCAGCTCCTTCTTCCTCGCCCACCGCGCTCTGGCCTCGTCCCGCCGAGCAGCCGAGGCCCACCCGGGAGCAGAGCCTGGTCCTCCTGGTCACCCGCGTCCTGCCGTCCCGGGGCTCCGGGTGCTCCGTCTCCTCTCGGGGTGTTTCGGAGAGGAGACACCTGTGAGGCCTGTAGCCGCGCCTGCCGCGTAGCGAGCCCTCCCCCGGGTTCCCCCCCAGGCCTCGGGGCCACTCCTGCTCTGCAGGCCCCGTCTGCTGCCGCCCTCCGCCGCCCCGCCGGTCCCCTGAACCCCGGCCTGGCCCTGGAGCTCTGCCCTGCCCTGACTGCCGCCCTCGCTCCGGCTGCGCCAGGCCTGGTGCCTCTGTGTCCGCGGGGAGCCCCCATCCCAGCGTGCGGTCCTGTCGGCCTCACAGGGCGTGACCGTGGGCCCAGGCCCTCCCCTCCGCTCCTCCCTGCCTGTAGGCCCCGGGATGTCACACGGGGCGCTGTGCTGTACATGTTGTTCACTTGTACAGGACAAGGACAAGGCGGCTGGCTGGGATCCTGGCTGCAGGATCCCCCTGCAGCACCCCCCACCCTGTGCACCTGCTTAGCAGCTTGGTCACCCTGAGTTGCTTAGCCTCTCTCTCTCCTCCGTTTCCTCGTTTGTACAAGAGGAGTAATAATTTCTACTTCCTAAGACTGTGGCGAAGATGAGGGATACTGTATTTCATTAAATGTAGGGTGCCACAGATTGTAAGACGTGCCGTTATTTTTTTTCTACCACTACTGAGGAGTAGTTGCTGTCAGTTGGGAGAGCGTTCTTGATTTCAAAGATGCTAAAATGGGAAAATACGTGAGTGCCCGATTCAGGGAGAAACAGTAGGCAGAGCCACTTGGATGGTGCGGGGCCAGTGCCAGGTGTGTGCTGGCCGGATTGCGCTCACTTCCCATACGGGACTTGGAACCCGAGAGCACAGGGGCTGAGCTGCGTTTGATTTTGTGTCCTCAGAATCTCGCCCGACAGCACTAGTGATTAGAACGTGTATTTGAGCACAGCTGGATGGCCTCTGCTCACGAGCTGACCATTTTCTCGCAGCTGCAACCAGAGGGCTGACTGAAGTACATTCCTCTCCTTCTGGGTCCCAACTTCTGAGAAGTTGGTATGAAGCTGACCAGCTCAGCTTTTGCTCAGCTCTGGTGGTGTCTTCCTGTTCCCACTTCTTACATCTTTGGTATTATGAGATAAAATGTGGATTATGAAAAACTGTAATTGGCAGTCTTTTGTTTTTAAGAGCTTTGAAGAATTAGGGGCTCCTGGTGGCTCAGCTAGTGAAGCGTCTGCCTTTGGCTCAGGTCATGATCTTAAGGTCCTGGGAGCGAGTTCCATGTCAAGCTCCCTGCTCCAGGGGGAGCCTCTTCTCCCTCTCCCTCTCCTTCTCTCCCTCTTTTTAAATTTATTTTTAATTTTTTTAAAGATTTTTATTTATTTATGAAAGACACAATGAGAGACAGAGGCAGAGACAAGAGGCTGAGGGAGAAGCAGGCTCCCTGCAAGGAGCCTGATGTGGGACTCGATCCCGGATCCAGGGATCATGCTCTGGGCCAAAGGCAGACGCCCAACTACTGAGCCACCCAGGTATCCCACCCTCTCTCACTCTTACTCTCTCTCTCTCAAATGAATAAAAATATTTGGGAAAAAAAATGAAGTACCAAATTGTTATTTTAAAAAAGAGCTTTGAAGAATTAATGAATCACTTTTTCCCCCCACGTTCCTCCTATACATATTTTTTACCCTGAAGTATAATAGAAGAAAGATGAGTGGTCTTTTGTGTGGGTGGGGAGGGAGGTCAGGACCCTGTATTAAGATGCAGCCCCTGAGAGACAGAGTGAAAGGTTCCTAATCTCCTGGCTGGTAGAGGCCCAGGATCCTTAAATTGAGAACTGATAGGGGTGATGTGAAGCCTTTTCCAAACATCCTTTTTTTTTTTTTTTTTTTAGAGTCCTGGTTTTATTAGCAGTGAGAACAGGCTGAAATCTGAATGTGCTTTTTGTGGATAATTGTCTTTCTCAGTTGCTCCCAAGATCTCTCATTACACTGTCAGATGTAGTTCTTGATGCAGTTAAAAGCTTTACGTTTATGCATATTTATTGGCTTACTAGGAGAGGCCACTAATCAGATAGTATTTTGAACTAGAATCCAAAGATCTTAAATCTCAGTGTAAACTATAAAAGTGTCTATGTTGAAAGATAAAATAATCTTGTTTAATGCTAACAGCCCAAACCCAATTTTTATTTGGATATTTGAGTCAACTTTGAGAAGAACAGTCAAGTGACTTCATTATGTTACTGAACAGGTGAGAGAGCAAAAGTTGGATTTTTTTTTTTTTTTTTTTTTTTAAAGCTGAACAGTAGCTGGGTGGTTTGGTTCGTTTCAGTCATCTGTAAACAAAGTGAGAACAGGAAAGAATTGAGTGACTTCGTATATCAGTGTCACTATTGTGTCTGGTCTAGTGAATGCAGCTAAGCTCCTTTCCATTTTTTTCATGAATAAGGCTTTGTGAAAGAACACACGAAATCCCTCATGACTTTTATTATATTTGTAACTCAGTGAGGTCTCTTTGTTCCGGCCGAGAGAACACCTGGTCAGCAAGGCAGGGTAGATCTCCCAGCAAGCCCAGGCTTCCCAGCCACAGTGGGCTTTTCATAAGGAACATAAGATTACCTGCATGTCTCTAGGAAGGAATCAAGAGTATGTTCTGGTCACCAAACACTGGATTCTGTACTCGGGGAGAAGCCTTAAAGTGGGGATCTGTAAAGATGGTTCCTTTACTCTACAGAGGAGGACAACAGCATCCTAAAGTGACTGCGAACAAGATGAGGGACCTCTGAATCTTGTGTGAAGGTGGCATGACTGCCTTTTGCTGGTAAAGCAGGTGGTTTTCTAGTGTTTTAAAATTCTTCTGTTAGAGTAGTAAATAGAAAGATGATTTCCCATTGATAAACATAGTTCACTCTTCCTAGAGAGGTCTGGCAATCTCCTCTTGCCATCAAGACTTTAGTTGGTATAGGTAAGTTTCTTAATTTCTGGGTCTATATTAGAAGTTTAATTTACATCTCACACATACAACATTTCTATGCTAGCCTACCAAACCTATCCTAATTGATGGATATTGAGCTATTGAGAAAAAAAAGAGGTTGACAAAATTTTTTCCCCCACCAAAACAGCTATAAAACTGGAAAAACTTGTCAAAACCATTTTAAGGCTCTGGAAATTGACCAGAAGCAAACAACATTTTGAGAAGCACTTATTCATTAAAAGAAACTGCTAAACTTGGTGTAAGAATAGTGGGAATCTGTGGTGGCTTTTTCTGGGAATATCTCAACTCGTTACTCTTTGGCAGAGCAACTGCAGCTGCAGGGCTGGCCATGGAAACAGAAGCTTTCATACCAAAGGCAGCTGACCTGGTTTGGAGTGCAGGGCAGAGAACATGTAGTGGCTAACAGAGGCTGCCTCCAGCTCTGCTCTCCTGCAGAGGTGGGACATGCATTGAATGGGGAGATACTGGACATAAGGAAACTGTGAAGGGATTTGAGAACATTTCCATGCAACACTGGCTGCCTGGAGGCTGCATCCATGCCCAGGGGAGGACCAAGATGGCCTGGGGCGGGGGCAACTACAAGCTGGGACAGACCTGACAAATGCTGGACTGTGAATGAGTTCTCTAAGCCACATGCAGATATACAGGCAGACGGGAAGTGCCTTACTGGCTGAAGGTGTTTGAACACAAGCTCTGACTAAGCCTAGCTGACCACTGAGCTTTGCAGACACGGGATGGCCCCTAGAGTGAGACTAAAAAATAAAACCCAAGTATTTAAAAACTGAGCAGAGACATCAGCTGCTACATACCATGAGTGAGAAAGGTTCAGTGGATTAAGTCCAAGCTAAAAAACAAAAATAGCACAACAATAATGCCCAAGAAATAAAAATAAGGGAACCCTCTTACACTGTTGGTGGGAATGTGAACTGGTGCAGCCACTCTGGAAAACTGTGTGGAGGTTCCTCAAAGAGTTAAAAATAGACCTGCCCTACGACCCAGCAATTGCACTATTGGGGATTTACCCCAAAGATACAGATGCAGTGAAACGCCGGGACACCTGCACCCCAATGTTTATAGCAGCAATGGCCACGATAGCCAAACTGTGGAAGGACCCTCGGTGTCCAACGAAAGATGAATGGATAAAGAAGATGTGGTTTATGTATACAATGGAATATTACTCAGCTATTAGAAATGACAAATACCCACCATTTGCTTCAACGTGGATGGAACTGGAGGGTATTATGCTGAGTGAAGTAAGTCAGTCGGAGAAGGACAAACATATATGGTCTCATTCATTTGGGGAATATAAATAATAGTGAAAGGGAATAGAAGGGAAGGGAGAAGAAATGTGTGGGAAATATCAGAAAGGGAGACAGAACGTAAAGACTGCTAACTTTGGGAAACGAACTAGGGGTGGTAGAAAGGGAGGAGGGCGGGGGGTGGGAGTGAATGGGTGACGGGCACTGGGGGTTATTCTGTATGTTAGTAAATTGAACACCAATAAAAAATTAAAGAAAAATAAAAATAAATAAAAATAAATAAAAATTAAGTTACTATATCATTTACTATGTCCAGTTTTAAACAAAAAATTAGGACAAATGGGGAAAAGGCAGTCCACTGAAACTGCCTCTAAATAGATGTTGAATTTTCTAAAGACTTCGAAGCAGCGATTATAAATATGTTCAAAGAAATAAAAGATACAATGACCATGAGTCAATAAGCAGGGGCTATCACGAAAAGAATTAGAAACTATTCAGAAGAACCAAATGAAATTTCTAGAGTTGAAAAGTTAATAACTGAAGTAAAAAATATACTAGATGTGCTACCTGGTGATTTGTGATGGCCAAAGAAAGGATCAGTAAACTTAGAGGTGGATCAATAGATATTAGCCCATCCATAGAAGAAGACATAAAACATAGTGAAGAAAAGCAAGCAGCTTCAGAGTCCTACCGGACAACATCACACATATCAACATGTGCATAGTCAGTGTTCCCAAAGGAGAGTGGAAAGAGGAAAAGCAGGGGATCCCTGGGTGGCTCAGTAGTCTAGTGCCTGCCTTCGGCCTAGGGCGTGATCATGGAGTCCTGGGATCGAGTCCTGCATTGGGCTCCCTGTGTGGAGCCTGCTTCTTCCTCTGCCTGTGTCTCTGCCTCTCTCTCTCTCTCTCTCTCTCTCTGTGTGTGTCTCTCATGGATAAATAAAAATCTTAAAAAAAAAAAAAAAAAGAGGAAAAGCATTTGAAGAAATAATGTCCATCAGCTTCCCAAACTTGATGAAAAACATTAATCTGCATACCCAAGAAGCTCAGAAAACCCCAAGTAGGCTAAACAAACAGATCTTCACTAAGATACTGTGTAGTCACACTGTTAAAAGACTGAGAATGAGGACACCTGGAAAGCAGCAGGAGGACCAGTCCAGTTCTTACTGGAAACATTGGAGGCTGAAAGGAAGTAGAATGACAATGCTCTCAATGCTGAAAGAAAAATTCTCAACCCTGAGTTCTATAGCCAGCAAGATTATCCTTCAAAAATGAAGGTGAAATAAAGACATTCCCAATACACAAAGACCTGTCTTACAAGAAATTCTAAAGGACGTTGTCTGAGTTGAAAGGTAATATGAGAGGCAGTAACTGGAATCCACAGGAAGCAGTGAAGAGCCCCAGAAATGGTAAATACGGGCGGTGAATATAAAAGATGCCATACATATACATTTTCTTAATTTATCTAAAGGGCTACACGGAGCAACAATTACAACACTGTGTTATTAGGATTATAGCATATATAGATGCCACATATGTAATAATAGTCATATAGAGGACAAGGGAGGAAATGGAGCTATACTGGAGCAGACTTGCTGTATTTTGTCAGAGTTAAGTAAGTCACCATTAATCTGAAAGAGAGTCTGCTAAGATGCATACTGTGAGATCCCTAGAGTAATCACTGAGAAAATAACTAAAAAATGTATAGTGAAAAAAATCAACATAGGAATTAAACCAGTATGCTACTAAACCTTTAAAAAAAAAACAACACACACACACACACAAAATGAGGCAGTAAAGGAGGAACAGAAAAGACCGGAGACAAATAACAAAATGGCAGATATAAATCTAATTACTGTAATCAGTAATTACAGTAAATGTGACTCAAAAGGCAGACAGGATTAAAAAAAATAACACCTAATCATATGCTATCTGCAAGACACATTCTTTAGAAGACACAAAGAGCCTAAAAGTAAGAATAGATAAGATGTATCTTGCAAACAGTAACCAAACAAGTGCTAGAGTGGCTATAAAAGACTGCAGAAATAAAGCTGCAGGGATACAAGAGGAGTAGACAAAATCAATTATATTTCTATATATTCCAGATAGTCCGAAAATGAAAGTACAAAAGCAATTAATTCCATTCATAGTAGTATCAAAAGGAATCAAATACTCCAGAATAAATCTAACAAAAGATCTGCAACTGTACTTAAAAACATCTCCGAGAGAAATTAAAAGGGATTAAACGGGGCTGCCTGGTTGGCTCTGCCAACTCTTGATCTTGTGGTTTTGAGTTCAGGCCCCACGTTGGGTGTGGAGCTTACTTTAAAAAATTATTAAATGGAGAGGTATTTCATATTCCTCTGGGAATATGAGGTTGGGTTGGAAGGCTAATATTGTTAAGATGGCAGTACTCCCCAAACTGATCTATAAATTTAATGCAATCTCTCACAAAAATTTCATAAAGCATTTTAAATAGAAATTGACAGGCCAATCATAAAATTTATGCGAAATTACAAAGGATCTTGAATAACAAAAAAATTTCTTAAAAAAAGAACAACAAAGTTGGTTGTACACTATGGTAGAATGATCAAGGTGCTGTGATAATGGTGTAGGGATGGACACCTATATCACTGAAACAAAATCAAGAGTCTAGAAACAAACCCTTTATGTATGGTCAGTTAATTTTCAGCAAAAGTGCCTTGGTCATTAGGTTGGGAAAGGATCTTTACAATAGATGGTGCTGGGACAGCCGAATATGTGAAGAACTGAATGTAGACCATCCCTCACCCCATCCATAAAAAGTTACTCAGAATGTATCAGAGACCTAAACGTGGCACCTTAAACTATAAAATGTGAAAATATAGGAGCTCTTTATGACTTTGGGTTAGGCAAAGTCTTCTTTTATGTGACACTCAAAGAATGGCCCCCACAAAAAATTGACTGTACTTCCTCAGAATGAAAACCTTTTTCTCTTCAAAAGACACTTTTAAAACAATAACAAGGCAAGATGCTAGGAGAGGATATTTGTAAAGCATAGATGTGCTTCAGGACTTCATCCAGAATATGTAAAGAACTTTTACAGCTCAATGCAAAGAGAACCCAATTGAGGCTATAGTCAACAAGTCCTCAGATACCCGAGCACCTGCTTTATGCCATAGTCTGTTCTAGATGAAGACCGGTGCCACGCCTGCCATCCCGGAGTTACCGTAAAGGGGGGAGGCAGACCGCAGGTGGGTCAGCAACACAGGAGCTATTTCAGAGAGAGATGAAGGAAATAACTTGGGTGTCTTTGGAGAGAGTTGATGCACATGAGCCAGCAGATCACAGACCCAGAGGGGGAGCCCGGGGACAGGAGGGAGCCCCCCGGCCCTGCGGAGTGTCAGGTGTAGTCAGAGACCGGAAAGAGGCCCAGTCTTTGGGGGGCCTGGTAAGCAAGGTCGCTGGTGCTAGAAGATGAAGTCAGAGAGGCAGGCTGGGCCAGTTGCAGTTGTAAGTACGGTGGGAACCCCCGGGCACCTTGGGCAGGGACGTACTTTGTCAGGCTCCGGCTCCCAGTGCTGCGTGGATGGGATGGTTGCGGGAGCGCCGGTCACAGGGACCAGGGAGCCAGGCCAGACTGATGGTAGCAGCAGACCAGGAGGGGGCCGTGGAGAGTGGCGGACGGGTAGGGGGAGATTATAGAGGCAGTACGAAGGGTTGGGTCGAGGGTTGGCTATGGGGCACGAAGCAAAGGCGGAGTGGGCCTCTGGAGGCCGGAGCCGTCGGGGGGCTGGGAGTAGGGTGTGAGCACGAGGTGCTGGCTCTGCTGAACGGACTCTGGTGGCTGTGCTGGGTGCCCAGCAGACGAGCCTGGTCGTCGGGTAAAGGCTTAGATGAAATCTAAGGCCTTAGATGAAATCTTCCAGGAGGAAAATTGCTAAAAATAAGAGAAGGCTGAGGCTTTGTGCAAGCAACTTTTCTCAAGTCACAGCCAGTAAGAGGCCAAGCCAGCGTTCCAATTGAGGTCATTCTTTTTTTTTTTTTTTTTTTTTTTTGAGATTTTATTTATTAGAGAGAGCACAAGCAGGGAGGAGGGGGAGAGGGAGAAGCAGACTCCCTGCTAAGCAGGGAGTCCGATGGGGGACTCGATCCCAGGTTCTCAGGATCATGATCTGAGCTGAATGCAGACTCTTCACCAACTTAGCCACCCAGGTGCTCCCAACCTGGGTCTTTTCTTTACTCCAGAATCAACTTCTGTGTTTTCTTGAGACCCCTTAATTTAAATACTTGAACTTTCTTCTCACTTTCTATAGGCAGCATGTTATAAAAAGTTGCAGTTCTTTTTACTTTTCCTTGGAAATCCTTAGTACTTTCTTTCACATTTTCTTAGCCAGGGATTACTTTTCTCCAGCTGTTTAACTGTTCTTGTGACTTCCAGATGTCTTTTTTCTTATAATCCATCATATACATCGATTAGTCTTTATTATTCTCCAAGTAACTATTTCATCCTATTACTTCTTTGCTCAAAAACCTTTGAATGCCTGCAGGAGAATACCCAAAATACTCATATTCAAGAAATTCATGCCCTTCAGAATATTTTGAACCTTGTTTTACCAACTAAGCTTATTTCCTGTTGTTTTTCCCAGTTTTTGCTGGATAGATGTCATTCTAGCCATGGCATGATGATATACTGACTCTTGGCTCTGCACATTCACCTTAGCTGGGAAGTGCCATCTTCTATGTCTCTCTTGTTCTGGGTTTGGGGCCTACATCAACATTGTCATCCTTGGGGGAGCCTTCCATTCCGTCCACACGATTAGTGTGGTGATCTTTTCACACTAATTTTGTAGTACCCACATTCATCTTCTGAGTACCATTCCCTCACATGCACATGTCCCAGACAACAGAACTGAAGAGAATGTCTTCTTTGTCATGCTCAGTGCTAGGCACTCAGAGTCAGATGTCTGAGGTCCTCGGAGGAGCTCAGCGTCATGAAGGACGTGGAGCTGAGAAACCAGTTTTTACAAAGTGTGGTAAAGCTCTTCTAAATGGAGCACCATGGATATATTGAGATGGGAGCAACTGGCATCTAGAGCTAATGCTACAAAACCCAGCATTGTTACTCATGATTGGCTATCAGACATTGTGACAGCATCTCTGACTTGATGGTAGGTTCTTGATCTGGAGAAGTTGTATCTTTCTGTTCTTTCTATTCCACCATAAAAGGCTAGGAAAGGATGAGACATGTGACCTTAAAATGTGAAGAATGGCTATTGTGTATCTTTAAGAGGGCATGTTTATAAATGTGGTAATAGTGGAAGGAGCTTTCAAACTCGGTTCTTAGAGAGACCACATGGCTAGTTGATTTATCACCTATTGGTTTTCTGAGGCTAAATTAAACTGTTCATTGTAATACCGCAGCAGAAACAGTATATCTTAGTATGTGTTACTGCATACAGAGTAAAAAAAAAAGAAAAAAGAAAAAAAGAACAGTATCACATTTATTAAAATTCCATTAAATTTATAACTAGAAATTCTAGATTATTAGAGTAAAATTCAAGAAATTATTGAAAAGATTTTAGAAACTCAATGTTTTGATAGTGGTTTTAAAATGAAATTTTGGGGCAGCCCCGGTGGCTCAGTGGTTTAGTGCTGCCTTCGGCCCAGGGCATGATCCTGGAGACCCGGGATTGGGTCCCACGTTGGGCTCCCTGCGTGGAGCCTGCTTCTCTCTCTGCCTTTGTCTCTGCCTCTCTCTCTCTGTGTCTCTCATGAATAAATAAATAAAATCTTTAAAAATAAATAAAATGAACTTTTGAGTCACATGTAGCAGATTAAACACACATTTATTTACCTGAAACTCCACTGAAATGGTAGTAAACTACCAGAGGTATTGAGATGAAGGTGTCAGAAGAGCTGAAGCCAGAAGCACTTGCAGAGGATGGTGCTGTGGAGGGGCCTGGCTGTCCTGCCGTCCAGCGATCAGTCAGGGAGAGTGGGTGGGTGTGTGGGCCTGGACACGGCTCTGTCATGATGAGCCATGCCGAACCCTTTGACTTTGAAACTCTGTGCAGATATGACTTTGATATCAGTAAGGACGAAAGAAGAGGTGAGCTCCCTTTGTGATGTTGACTTGAGAATAATAGCATGCAATGGCTATGGCACTTTCAGATGGCATCACATAGAAAAATAATTCTTTGGGTCTTCTTCCACATCAAAACTGCTGAGTAAAAATGGACAAACTTGGTTAATCATAAATTTTTAGAATAGAAAACATTAATAATTTTTAAGCAGTGATCTTTCCACGTCTCTGCTACTGAACACTTTCAGTCTGTATTGCTCATTAGTGCCATCTTTAGAGTTAAATCTAATGCCCTCCACCAGTATTTTTCAGTTCTCGGCTTATGTGTTTTTTTTAAATTTCCTTTTTTTTTTAAGGTTTTATTTATTTATTTTTTTTTGTTTTTTTTTGTTTTTTTTGTTTTTTTAAGGTTTTATTTATTTATTCATGAGAGACGCACACACAGAGAGAGAAGCAGAGACACAGGCAGAGAGATAAACAGGCACCATGCAGGGAGCCTGATGTGGGACTCAATCCCGTGACTCTAGGATTATGCCCTGGGCCGAAGGCAGATGCTCAACCGCTGAGCCACCCAGGCATCCCTTGGCTTCTGTTTATTGCTGTTTAACTAGATAAAAAATAAAAAGGCTAGTTAGTTTGGGTGAATTGTAGTTATTTAATTTGAAGTGATCCATTCTGGAAGTGGAAGTGTGTAATTGTGGATAGAAATTTGGGGATAGATTTTGAGAGAAGTGGATTTGATAGGCTTTGGAGAAATATTTACTTACAGGTGTTTGTTTCGAGTGAGTGAAGTCTCTTTTCAAAATTATGAGATAACATATGGGCTTCAGGATTGTATGCCAGCAAGTAGAGGTAAGGTTTGGAGATACCAAAACTCGATCCTTGACTTAAAGGCTTTTGTGACCCACTAGCAGTTTTAACCTGAGTTTACCGCTGTCAGCTTCATGTTTTCACCCCACAGTGCCAAGGAGACAGAGGGAGAGGAATCAAATAGAGGAACCAATGGTTTATTTTTTTTATTTTTTTATTTAAAAAAAAATTTTTTTAAATATATATTTTTTAATTTTTATTTATTTATGATAGTCACAGAGAGAGAAGGAGAGGCAGAGACACAGGCAGAGGGAGAAGCAGGCTCCATGCACCGGGAGCCCGATGTGGGAATCGATCCTGGGTCTCCAGGATCGCGCCCTAGGCCAAAGGCAGGCGCCAAACCGCTGCGCCACCCAGGAATCCCGGAACCAATGGTTTAGAAACAATTATACAAGAACAAAATTATTTTAAAAATGAAATGGAGCCCTATTTCCCCAAATTAATTAATACGAAAATAGCACCAATTGAAAATTATGACCAACTTTAGACAACACTGATGGTAACTAACTTGTCCTTCCCCTGAATTGCTGGAATTTCCATGATCTGCCTGTGCACACATGTGATGGGTGCTTGGAGTGTTGCCAGGCTTCTCTGAGCTCAGTAATGTCCTAATGTTATCAGTCTTCAAGAATTCTAATTCCTTGATTGTAATTAAAAATCTCTGTAAATGTGTATCATTCATTCAGTAGAACCAAAGATGAGTTTTGTTTTTTAAATTAGATCCCAGGTTAACAAACATTCTTGAAGAAACTTGGATTTGTTCTAGGTATGCTGGGTAACTGCTGGGGAGTGTTGAGCACTCTGGATGCTGTGTTTACAACAGACCAAGGAGGGATTGGGGGAGGGAAGAGGAGGCAGGATGCTGTTAGAGCAGGCCCAGACCTGCTCCCAGTGGGAATTACTCAGTCCAATGATATTTTGTAGATAGATTTGGGTGTGGATATGAGTCATAATGATATGCAGTATGAAGATGGATTTGGAGATCTGGAATGTGGGGATGGGAGTCCCAAAAATACATCAAAAAGGACTAGTTTTTGGGGCAAAGCCACTGCATGAGAGATGATACCGTTTACTAGGATGGAAAAAACTAGGGCAAAGGTGATTTTGGTGGGATTGGGATTTCTAGTTTCAGATGTTTACTTACTAGGCTACACCTAGTGATGTTAAGTAGCTTGTTGGTTGTTTGAGTTTGGAGATTAGGAGGGATATCTAGGCTGGAGATTGAGAACCTGGGAGCTGTTAGTATACCATGGGTATGTAAAATCATGGGGCAGGGTGACATCCTCCAGGAAATCAGTGTAACTGGAGAAGAAAACCAAACCTTGGGACAGCCTGCGTGGCTCAGCGGTTTAGTGCCACCTTTAGTCCAGGGTGTGATCCTGGGGACCCAGGATCGAGTCCCATGTCAGGCTCCCTGCATGGAGTCTGCTCCCTCTGCCTGTGTCTCTTCTGCCTGTCTCTCTCTCTCTCTCTTTCTGTGTCTCATGAATAAATAAATAAAATCTTAAAAAAAAAAAAAAAACCTGAGGCCTCAGGATGAGAAAGAATATGCAAGGAAGAGTGTATAAAATGTGTTTGTTTCCAAAATAAGTTGTATCAACATTAGGTATAATTCACCAAAAACAAAACCACCAGTTCAGTTCCAGTATAGTCATTGGACAAATGCATAAACCGTGTAACCACCACCCAAATCAAGATAGAGAACATTTTTACTCATCCCCAGAAGTTTCTTCCTTTCCCTGTGTCATCAGTCCGGCTCTGGCTCCTGCAGCCAGTGATCTGCTTTGTGTCACTAAAGTTAGTTTTGCTGGTTTTAGAGTTTTGTATAAATGGAACTCTGCAGTATGTAATCTATTGTGTCTGGCCCCCCTCTCTTTTAACGCAGCTTAATGTTTTAAAATTCATCCATGTCATTGTGTTTATCAACAGATTGTTCCTTTTATTGCTGAGTGGCTTTCCATTGCATAGAATAACTTATGTATCTTTTCATCTGTGTATTAATGGACATTTGGGTTGTTTCAAAATGGAGGCTATTATGAATAAAACTTCTAAAACATTTTCGTACAAGTCTTTGATGAATATATGTTTTTGTCTCTCCTGGATGTGTGTAGCAGGAGAAGAATTTTTGGGACCTAGGGTAAACGTATAAGAAACGGCCAAACTTTTCCAAAGTGGTTATATGAATTTTCATTCCCACTGGTGAAGTATGAGGGTACCTGTTGCTTTACATTCTAAACAACACTTGGTCTTATCATTCTTTTCTATTTTAGTCATTCTAATGAGTGTTTACTGGTATCTCACTATGATTTTAACTTAGATTTCTCATGATTAATGATATCAGGCATTTTTTTCTTGTGCTAATTGACCAGTTAGTTGGGCACCTTCTTTTTGTACATATCTGTTCAAATCTTCTGACTCAAAACTTTATTGTTATAATTACTTCTTTTTATATTTGGATATGTCTGTGGTCAATTTTATGAATTATGAGTATTTCCTCATCTGTGACTTGACTTTTCATTTCCCTAGTGGGTATTTTTAAAATTAAGTTTTAATTTTAATTCCAGTGTGGTTGACGTACAGTGTTGTTATAGGAGTTTGAGGTGTACAATATAGTGATTCAACACTTCTGTACATTGCTCAGTGCTCATCATGATAAGTGTACCTTAGTGGTGATTTTTGAGGAACAGAACTTTGAAATTTTGATGAAGTCAGTTTAACAATTTCTTATAGTTTAGAGCTTTTTGTGTCTTTTCTAAGAAATCTTCATCTGCCCTAAGATTACAAACATTTTATTTTAGAAGTTTTATAGTTTAGGCTTAGATGACTTGATCCATTCTGAGCTATTTTTTTGTGTAGGTTATGAGTTAAAGGTTGAAATTAACTTTATTTTCTATACGTATATCAATTTGTCTCAGCATTGTTCATTGCAGATACCATCTTTTCTGTATTAGCTTGCAGCTCATCTGTATGTGTGGCTTGGCTTCTGGACTCTATTCTGCTTATTGATCCATGTGAGTAACCTTTCAGAGGCTGTACACAGTAGAATACTGACTTGACTTTCTCTTTATTTTGCCTTCCCCTCTGTATATACTCTCCAAGACCCTATATGCTTTTATGCTTTTTTGTTTTATAGTGTTCCATGTATTTTTAAAGTTGTTTCAAATATTACATAGACATACAAAGACTACAGATTAGCCAATAGTATGTGTTTGAAAGAGCAAAGTTTCGAAGTTTCAAAACTAAGTATAAATACCTGATTTCAAGACCTAAGTATAAACAGAGTCTGGGAAAATATAGACAGAGGGAGAGGCAAAATAAGAAAGCAGTAAGTTAGAATACAGACGTGCAGGCCTTTCCTAAAGCTGAGTGACAACCAAGGTCATCTGGGCTCATGCACCTTGGAAAGCAAACAGTTTAATTTGATTTAAGCACAGTAAAGCAATTATTCATTCGTTCAATTTTGTATTTACTGCCATTAGGATCTTGAACCTTTGGGTGATGTTACCTGTTTTCCTTATTTGGGAAGAATTCTTTTTCATTTTCCCTCAGCATTTCTGGTTCATTAATCCCATAATCCCTGAGCTCTCTGTTTTTTCCAGAACAGTCTCTACTCTGTAGCTGTCTCTAAATGAATAAATATTTTAGATGTGATTTCTCTCTTTGAAATGAAGCAGTAATTCAACATTTATATTTCAACAAATAAGAAAATGTTCTGTTCTAGAACTCTTCAAATGCTGTTGCTTTAATTTTGTTATGAGTAATAATTACATCATAGCGCTTTTGGCTGCAAAGAGCAGAAATCCCAGCTCGTGATGGCATAGTGGTGTGAACAGTATAGAAAGATTTACCTCTCAAAGCAAGAAGTCATGAGGCAAGGCAGCTCATTTTGGTTAATTCAGCAACTTGGTCTTAATGAGGGCATAAAGAAGCTCTACTTTTTGTTCTACTTTATTTTGCCATCCTAGTGTATTGACTTTGTCCATAGGCTAGCTTCTTTTTAAGCTAACGGTGGCTGCCGTATTTACAGGCACGACAATAGCAAGGGTCATACTTCAAGAAGGAGAAAAGTCTTTCCAGAAGCTCTGTGTCAAGTTTCATTGTCCAGACCTCAGCCTCATGCCTCCCCATAAACCAGTCAGTGGCAATGAGGACAAAATCATAGTTGATTGAGTTAGAGTCGTCAGGATCCCTGTGTCTACCTTTTATAAGTGACTCTTGTATTGTCACAGGTAGGAATCATTAAAAGGATGGGGCCATTATTTACATCTAGGTCAGTTCTGTCTGGAGTTGATTTGCATGTATATTTTTCTGTGTGAAGGCATTCAGTGAAACTCATACTGTGAGCATAGCTCTTATGATAATACCACACACATACACATTGGCTCGTATGTCTGCTTTCCTCTGCTGATGTGTGTGTGAAAAGTCAGAGGCTTGCCCCATCACTTTGCCCTGCGATCGAATGCAGAAGAAAATAACAGAAGTTTAATGTGCTTTGCCATCAGTTCGAAATGCATTTTGGTTGCAGATAATAGGGGAAAAAATCCACCACCTGCAAATTCATTCTGGGTTAGGTTGTTCAGAGCCAGTGTAGCAGCTCATTGTGTCATTAAAGAAGCAGGATTCTTCTCTTGTTCTTTTGTGCTATCTTAGCCTGTTTGCCACCTCAGGGATGCAAGATGGTTGCTACAACAACCATTACATCTGTTTTCTGGGCAGAAAGAATTCAAAAGTGAAAAGCCACACCAGCTGTCTATCCCCTTTTTTGTTTTCAGGAAAACTGTCTAGCACTATACATTAGAAATACATTGTGAGCCACAGATGTAATTCTGAATTTTCCAATACTTGCAGTTTAAAGAGGAAAAAAAAGAATATATTTTATTCAATATGCCCAAAATATTATCATTTCAAGATATAGTCAGTGTAAAAATCATTAATGATATATCTTAAATTCTTTGTGAAGTCTTCAAAAAGCAGTGTGTGTTTTACAGCTATGGCACATCTCAATTTAGACTAGTCACATTTCAAGTGCTCCCTAATGACATGTGGCTAGTCGGTGGTACCCTGGGAAATGTTGGCAACTAAACGGGCTTTCTGGAGAAGCATGATGCATACATATACATATGTAACTTTATCATAAATTTTACTAATATAGTGGATATATAGTACATAATTTAAAAATAATAATAAAATAGACAATACTCTTCATTGTAAATTCCACAGAGCCAGTTGATTCTTACAGAAAGCTTTCATTGATTTTTGCCGAACTCTTACAGCTCACCTGGGGTTGTACTTCAACCATGATTTGACAAAATCTCAGACTACAAATAAATGTGTGGTAACCGTTCAGTTCAGTAAAGAAGTTGCTTATATCATTGACAAACAAATGGAGTTCTATTATGAATGTTGGTTTGTTGGTTGATATTTCTGTTTATGTTAATGAGTAAGATGAAAATCAGACAAGGAAGACGTATGTTGGAACTTCACCCATCTGTTTATGTGTGAGCAGCTTCTTTGCTGCCTCAGTAAGAGGTTTTACAGAATGGAAGACTATTTCCTCTTTCTTTCTTGTTCACAGTACAGTGGCTCTAGATAGTTATGACACCCTTTTAAAAGTTTAACGTGCATTACTAGCATTTTCTTCTTTATTCCCCCCTCCATCGTTTTGTTCATCATTTTAATTCTCATTCAGGTCAGTAAACTGCCCCATAAATATTTTAGGCCTTGAGGATCATTACAGTTGCTATTGCAACCATTCAGCTCTGCTGTTGTAAGGCCAAAGCAGCCACAGACACACATAAACAAATGAGCTTGGATGTGGCCAAATAAAATGATACTTACAAAACCAGGCAGGGAGTGAAGTTTGGTCTACAGCCTTTAGTGTGTTGATCCTTAGTTTAAATGATCAGGGAGGCTTATAGTGATTTCTGGTTTTTATAGTGTAAATGCTTCTACCACAGTAGCTTTGGAGTGATTGACTTGAAGTCCCTGAGTGGGGGTTGGGAAGAAATGCTCAGGAGCTCGCCATTATAGGGTATTTCCATCGTGCAGATGCAGGATATGTGAATAGCATCAAGAACACAGAAAACAGATGATAAGAAGGAACTGAGAAGTGGTGAGTTTTGAATATTTAATGCGTTTGTAATACTATTTATTTACCTTTTGTTCACATTTAATTTTTAATAATGGCTATGTTTAACAACCAGTTTACAAAAATTCTTAAACCAACAGCTTTCATGAGCTGGTATGACCCAGACCTAGAACACTCTTGCCAGCGGAGACCATATTGGACAGCACAGATCTAAATCTTTTCCGGGAACCTCCGCAGACTTCCGCATCCATCTCCCAGGCAAGATCCGTGTGTCATGCCACCTCTAGTTGCAAGAGCACCTGGGCATTGAGTATTTATTAGACTTTTTGCCTCTGTGATAGAGGAAAGCAAGGGACAATGGAGACAGAAATGCACATGGAATGAGTCAGCCTAGAGTGTCTACTACAGTTTTATCTAGAACTTTTTCCATGATGTATCAGTATATGTTTATATAAACACAAGTGTGTGTAGATAGATAGATACATCTGTGTAGGGGTTTTTAGTACCTAAGGTGGGATGATTCTTTAGTTCACTTTTTCTGCTTAATTGATTTTGTATGTACTTATAGATGTCTCTTTATTCACTATTACTGAATTCTATAGTGGGGCTTTCTATTTATTTTATTATTTCCATTTATTTTACTTAATATCATATTGGAGACATTTAGTTGGTTTTTTGTTTATCATTAAAATACAGTGCTTTAGTGAGTATGTATAGATCCTTGTAAATATATGTAAGTATTTTTGTTTTTTTAGGAGAGTCCAGAAAGCGAAATTGGCAGAGTATGTACAAATCCTGATGTATACTGCAAAAATCACTCACCAAAATAAGGACTGGTTAAAATTTCATCCCCACCAACTGCATTTGAGAATGCCTGTTTTCCCTACCCAAACTGGATATTGCCTATTTTTAAACTTTTGATACTGGACAAATATTATCATTTTATTTATTTATGTATTTATGTATTTATATATGTATGTATAGCACTTGGTGAGGCAGAGGGGGAGAGAGAAAATCCCAAGCAGATTCCATCCCCAACATGGAGTCCAACACAGGGTTCAGTCTCATGACCCTGAGATCATGACCTGAGCTGAAACCATGAGTCAGACGCTTAACCGACGAAGCCACCCAGGAGCCTCTAATGTGCTCTTCTGGATTATAATTATTAAGATTTCCTGATTGTTCCTTATCTTGAATCTCATTTCATTTTCTTAAGTTTATGTTTTTTTAGTAATCTCTACACCCAAGGTGGGGCTCAAACCCATGACCCCGAGGTCAAGAGTCATCCTCTTCTCCAGCTGAGCCATTTATTTTTCTAAATGGACTGACTTTATAATTTTTTTAACTCTATTATTTACTCATTCACATTCTCACCCATTTTCACTTGATTTCTTAATCCTTTGTTGATTTGTGGGATTTTTAAATTAAAGATAGTAAACTACTGTACATAGTAAACAATTTCTGTTGCTTATTTAATGTTCTGTTATCTCTCCTATAGAAATTACCAGTGTTTATATAGTAAATATTTGTCAGATATCATCTTCATGGCATTTTTGATTTTTGTCATGCTTAGGAAGATTTTTCCATGCCAAGATTTTGAGGATATTCCTTTGTATTTTATTTTGGTACTTTTTGTTGTCCTATTTTTAACATTAAGATCTGTTCATAATCTGGATTTTTGTATGTGTATGTGTAGTGCAAACCAGGAAACTATTTTTATTTCTGAAATGAGAGCTAAGTTTTTTATCTCATTTACCTCATCCTTCTCCCACTAATTTCATATGCCAGCTTTAAAATAAACAAAAACTTCCAGTTGGATGAGTCTTTTTTTTTTTTAACTTTCCTCTCTGTTTGGTTAATCTTTTGATCTGTTTATGAAACAATACTACATTATAAATCACTCTGATGTGTTCTTTTATCTGCTGGGGTTGGGCAAGTCCTCCTCATCAAATGTTTGTTTAGTTTTCCAGAAGACCTTGAAAGTCAGCTGGTCAAGTTCCACCAAAAAGTATTGTTAGGATTTTGATAGGGGTTCCAATATTAAATTTAGGGATTAAAATGAGAAGAGTAGACTTTATGTTATTTGAATTTTCAAAATAAGTCTAAAATAAAGTTCATCTATACTAACACATACACTGCTTCTTTCCCACTTCAGAAACTGTCGTATGCTTTCCCCCACAAATTAGTAGTGTCTCAGGGCTGACAAAATATTGAGTATTTTGACAGATTTTTTTTAATATATATTCATTAAGAAAGGATCCTTTTCTCTTAGTTTGCTGAGAGTTCTAATTCTTACATGGTAATATTAAATTTTATTAAATGGCATTCTCTGTATTAATTATAACCTTTTCCCTTTGACTCATCACTGTGATGATAGATATTACTAGTCCTTTTATAGTGAATCATACCTGCATTTCTCAAATAAGCCCTACCTGATTGAGGTATTTTATTTTAAATTACTATTAGTTGTACATGCTAAACTTTTATTAAGGAATTACTTCAGTTATCTTCTGCAGCATGACAAACCACCCAAAGTCAGTGGCTAAACAACAGTTTATTACTGTTTTTCTTGGTTTTGTATGTTGGCCAGACTTAGCTAGAGAATCTTTGCTCGAGGACTTATGTGGGTGCTATTACATGTTGGCTGGAACTGTGATCATTTGAAAGCCTCACCTCTTGGCATCCAAGATGGTTCCCTTCTGGCAGTCAGTGTTGACTGTTGGTTGGGAGATCACCTGGGATTGTTGACCAGGAATGTTACCTCTCGATGCACATGTGATAGCTGGGCTCACAGTATGCTAAGGACAAGCATTTCAAGAATGAAATGGAGGAAGCTGCAAGACTTCTCATGACTGGGCCTTGACGTTTCAAGAAGTCATTTTCATTGTATTCTATTAGTAAACTAAATTATTAAGTCCAGCTCAGATTCAAGGGGAAGAGGATTATATTCTGTCTCTTGCTGTTCAGAGCTACCCATGCACGGGTTGTTGCTTGGGGCAGTAATCTTTGGAGACAGTCCTTTGGCCCCCAAAATTTACATCCATCTTGCATGTTCTCACTTCCTCTCAAGACCCCAGAGTGTGGATCCCTGGGTGGCGCAGCGGTTTGACACCTGCCTTTGGCCCAGGGCGCGATCCTGGAGACCCGGGATCGAATCCCACGTCGGGCTCCCGGTACATGGAGCCTGCTTCTCCCTCTGCCTGTGTCTCTGCCTCTCTCTCTCTCTCTCTCTCTCTCTCTCTCTCTCTCTGTGACTATCATAAATAAATAAAATAAAATAAAAAGAATTAAAAAAAAAAAAGACCCCAGAGTGTCACCTCCTCACCTCCTTATGGCATCAAGTTTGACACCTCCCTCTGGTCATCTAAATCAGGTGTACTATGGATGAAGCTTCAGTGTGGTTCTTCAAATATAGCTCTTCTCCATGTGAGGACCAGTGCGCTAATGGGGCAAGTTTTGTACCCCTCCACCCAGTAATGAATATACAATGGTGAATAGTGGTAGGATAATTATGGTAGATCCTTCATTAAAAAGGGAGAGGAATGCAAGTTGCTTAACAGTCTCTGGTACATAGCAATTATGAAGTCCATCGGGACACCCGTTACCTGTTCCTTGAGTAGTGGCCCCATCTCATCCCTGTGAGTTGGTCTCTGTGGCTCTTTGTCCACACCCTGAGCTGTCCTTCTGTCCTTCCTTTTATATAAGAAATAGCCAGATTTTACAGTTGAACAGCTTTCTTAGTCCTTTACATACCAGTGGATAATTGGGGACAGAAAGATCTCTTCATCTGAACTTTCTCCCTTCCCCTCCAGTCTTGTACAACTCTCTTAAAGACAGGTGTGGGTGTCCTATGTCTCTATAAATCTCCTGCATTAGACAGACAGAAGCCACTCCCATAGACCTCTCCTAATCTCCTTTTACTGTGGCCTGAAAGTGCTGTGTGATAGCATCCTTCAGGTTCTTGAAAACGTTCTCGTCTAGCAGAGAGTCTAAGAGACATAACCTTAAGATTCTGGGAAGCTGTTGTTTTTTCTGAGAGGTTCTCTGAAGATGTGCCCTTACATCTTCCTGAGGTATCATTAAAGAGTCCTCTTGACTTCATCTTTACTGTGATTATTGTAAGAGTGTTTTGTGACTGGAAAGACTGTCCTGAGCCCTCTTTTTTTTTTCTAAATTTTGCTGAAAACCTGAATAGCTCTCCTTTTTAGCTCATTTCTCTATATCCATACCTTGTCGTATGCATCTGAAAGGAACCAGTGAGTACCAGTGTTACCCAAGTTCCGTAGCTTCCAGTGACAGTTTCCTTACTGCCCTTCAGATCCTCACTAGCAATCTCCTTAAGGCCTTTACATGTCCCACCTGCACCCAGTCCTAAAGCCAGGGCTATGTGTTCCAGATTTTTTTAATCATGGTAGTGCCTCATTTTCACTTACCAATTTCTGTTCTGATCCTATCACCCCACTAAACTATGGTGGCCTAAAACAAATAGGTATGTTATTTTACTAATGACTTTGTGGGACAGAAATTCAGGAAAGGTTCGACTGGATAGATCATCTCTTTTTGATATGGCATCAGCTGCTTCACCCACGTATCTTACTATCTGGTGTCTGTCTCTCCTAGACAGTGTCTCATCCTCCAGAGCCTCTGCATGTGATGGTTTCAGGATAGTCGCACTTCTTTTCAGGGTCTCAGGAGAGTCACAACTTCCACAAAGCAAGAAGTAGAAATCACCAGGCTAATTATGGGCCATGCCTGGAACTAGCAAAGTGTTATTTCTGCCATAATCTGCTGGTCAGAGGAGCTGAAAGGCCAACCCAGACTCTAAGTGGATAGAGAAATAGACTCTTATTCATAACGGGGCGGGGGGGGAGGGGCGGAGCAGAAGGTCAGGTTGTCGAAGAGCATATGAAATGGGAGATGTTATGATCATCTTTAGGAAACACCATCAGCCACATGATTTTTAGAAATTATTTTGATTTGTCACTCCTGTGTGTGTGAGTATGTATGTATGCTATTTTGTCAAATATGGTTATCAAGAGTATATATGTTTTGTAAAACATTTGAATTAGGAAGCTATCACCCTCTGCCCCCTCCTAGGACTAATTCAAGTAAATGAAAATTACCTATTTGTTTAAAGTTTAAAAGATTTCTTTTTTTATTTTTAATTAATTTATTTGAGAGAGAGAGAGAGAGAATGTTGGCATGTAAGTCGGGAAGGGCAGGGAGAGGGAGAGAGAGAATCTTTAAGCATACACCCCCCTGAGTGGGAGCCTGATACAGGGCTCGATCCCAGGACCCTGAGATCCTGACCTGAGCCGAAATCAGGAGTCCAATGCTCAACCGGCTGAGCCACCTAGGTGCCCCAAGTTTAAAAGATTTCTTTCATAAAACTGCCTGAATTGCCTATACCAGGAAACTTAAAATTTTAACAGTGTTTAGAAAGTCCTTCCCCAATTTGAGAACATTTGAATATTTATCCACATTTCCTATGTGTTCTGGTTTTTCTGTTGTACAGTAATTCTTTAGTTTCTCTAGAATTATATTGACTAGATAATAATCCCTCCCTGCTCATTTGCATCGCAGCCTTTATCATGTTCTAGAATTTCTGTTATTTTCATATTGATACATAAATTCTTTTCCATACTATGTGTTTAATTATTGTAGCTCTGTCCCAAGCACCTTGAGAATGTGGAAATAAATGTTCACTAAATGTTCATACCTATAAAATGTGAGTAAATGCCATCTGATCCACACTAAGGATGTATGATTTTAGACTGTTGAGAGCAAGTTTTTAAAATCCTATTAAGAATTTGTTTAATGTATAATTTAGCCAAAAATCTTTGGGCTAAATTGTGTTTTCTAAAAAGGAAGAGAAATAAATAGAAGAAATACCAATACTCACAGTTTTATACTTGTGAACATGACTTTCAAATATATAGTTTGATTCCTGGAGGTCTTTCAGAAGGAAAAAATTAATAAAAGCAGTAATTAGATGCATTTACCATTGAAGATGGTACAAAATTTACAAAAGTAGACTTAAGTAGATACTAGTTAAGAGTTGTTACAGTTTATTAAAGAAAGCTATTTGTGGAATAGATCTAGAAATATTTAAGTTTTGAACCATTTAAATTTTGAATCATATGGTTAATAAATTGCTTTGAAATGTATTATTTAACAAAATGAATCTTTTATTTTCACTAATCTAGTTTGTTTTTGTTTTCCAGATATTGTTTTGTGTTTGCTTTGGGATACCTCACAGTGTGCCAAATTACTAGAGTCTATATCTTTGATTATGGACAATATTCTGCTGATTTTTCAGGGTAAGATGAACACTTTGACTCAGTAGCCTGTTTTATCTATTCTAACATGTTGGTGAGAAGACAACATACAGTTGCATTAAGTAGTTCAAATGAAAAGTGACTGACAAACATTTTGGTTGGAAATTCCTTTATGAATTTAGATATTTTCTTTTTTAAAAAAATTATTTAAGAGAGAGCATGTGCACATGCACCACGCAGGTGAGCGTAAATTGGGGGAAGGGCAGAGGGATAGAGAGAGAAAGAGAGAGAGAGAAAATCTCCAGCAGAACCCTGAAATCATGACTCAAGCCGAAATCAAGAATTGGATGCTTAACTGATGGAGCCAACCCAGGTGCCCCAAATTTAGACATTTTCTTATGAAGTGGTCTTTTATGGTTCTGTGTAAGTCACAAAAATAACCTGTCTTTTTAAGTTGACTTATATACAGTTTCCAATATGTAGCAATTAAATTTGTTGTATGGGATTCTGATACTGGAAGCATTCTCTAACTTTATGGAAATTTCTGCCATCAGTTTTAACTATTGAAAGCCAGCCCCCTGGAGTTTGTGTCTTTGACTCTGTTTCTTTCTTCTCCTGAGAGTCTTCTGTACAGTCATTTACCAGCTTCTGTATAAGATCTGATCACTTCTTCTTGCTACTTTTTTTTTAATATTTTATTTATTTATTCATGAGAGACACACACACAGAGAGAGAGAGAGAGAGAGAGAGAGGCAGAGACACAGGCAGAGGGAGAAGCAGGCTCCATGCAGGGACCCTGATGTGGGACTCAATCCTGGGTCTCCAGGATCATGCCCTGGGCCGAAGGCAGACGCTCAACTGCTGAGCCACCCTGGCACCCCTTCTTCTTGCTTCTTAACACCCCCTGAGACTTTTTTTTGGACCAGATGTCCTTGGCCTAGCTTTGTCTTCTGAATATCCTAGAGAAGACACTTGAGCATGTATTTTACTTGTTGTGCATTTCACTTTTATGGAATGTTCTACATTCTTATGTCTAGTATTCAACTGAGTCATGGAAATAACTTCTGCCTTTTTAAAGTTCTTTCAAAGGGAAGGTAGTCCCTCCATGGTACTCTATGTCCTGTAACAAAACTGATTAAATGTCTGCTCCAAGATAAATGTAGTCCAAGTCCCTAAGAGCTAACGTGCTCACCATCTTTATAAAGGGACCTCGGCTAAGGATGAACAAAGTGGAAAAAAATAAAGTATATCATGGCACGTATGGAAAAAAAAAGTTACTCAACATTAGAAATGGACCAAAGTTTTATAAGCTTAGAGAAAAATTACTGCTATGGAACAAGAGAATTTTAGAAGATGAAATTTCTTTTCTCCTTAATGGGATTCAAGTAGATTTTACTTTTAAAAACTGATTTATTATTATTAAAGATTGTATTTATTTGAGAAAGAAAGAGTGCAAGCAGGGCAAGCAGCAGGCAGAGGGAAAGGGAGAAGCAGACTCTGCATTGAGCAGAGAACCCCATGTGGGACTTGATCCCAGGACCCCGGGATCATGACCTGAGCCAGAAGCAGATGCTTCACTGACTGTGCCACCCAGGAGCCCTTAAAAACTGATTTAAAAAATAGACTTAAATGAAAGGAGGTTCATACAAAAGAACAAACACAACCAAACCGAAATGAACTGATTAATACACTAAAAAAAACTCCTTAAATTAATGATATATTGGGTAGAATAGAGAAATGTACCTGGAATTCAGAAAAGGAGACTAGATGCTGGCAATCTGGCTTATAAATAATAGATATTCTTGCAGAAAAAGAGCTAATGGACAGAATCAGTGAATATATTGGGCCATTAAAAATCTTTGGAATTTGAAGATGTAAGCCAGGTCACAGGTTGTCATTAGGGTATAATGAAAGTAGGAACAGGTTGTGAATGTTTACAAGAGTTAAGGCCACTTAGTTTAATCTTCCTGGGTGCAGTTACCCTACTGGTCTTGTTCATTGGGGGGTATCCTTAGTGCTTAGCACATAGTGGTGTTAAATAGACACTGAATCAATAATAATACTACTTAGTAAAGAAGAAAGTAGAAAATACAGCAAGAAGAATGAGGGGAAATAACAATCACAGTGCAGAAAAACCTGAGCCATGTGGGTGAAGCTGTGCTATCTAAGAGATAAATTCATAGCTTTAGTGCTTGCATTATAATGAATTTAGAAATGAATTAAGCAGGGATCTCTGGGTGGCGCAGCGGTTTGGTGCCTGCCTTTGGCCCAGGGCACGATCCTGGAGACCCGGGATCGAATCCCACATCGGGCTCCCGGTGCATGGAGCCTGCTTCTCCCTCTGCCTGTGTCTCTGCCTCTCTCTCTCTCTCTCTCTGTGACTATCATAAATAAGTAAATTGAAAAAAAAAAAAAAAGAAATGAATTAAGCATTTAGTATGAAATTGAAACAAAAAGAATACTGTTGACTAATTCAGTCTATGCATATTGATAACAGAAATGTTAACATTAGCAGCTGGAAGTTAACACTGTAAACCATGAATTTGCAAATTGCCTTCTTGAGTTCTCAGATACACTAGCCAAGTAACCGGTAGGGGCTAACCAGGTGAGGCTCTACCCTCTGACCACAACTGCTCTGTGTCTCTAGCTTATATTTTGGGATTCCACATAATACTTCATTTAACAAATACTGTGCTGCTTATATTTTTAAATTGTCAGATTTCAAAAGTAATTAACATAGCTAAATTGAGCTCAGGAATGTGGTTGGCATGAGTAGAGATTTGCATAACACGGTGTTTCCTGGGTCCTCCAACCCCCCCCCCCCCCCCCCCCCCCCCCCCCCGTCCCTTTGGTTTGATCTTAGTAGTTAACTTTCTTATTTCTGGTACCTGATATTCTAAACTCTTGTTTACTACTAGTCTCTAGCTGGGGAGAAGCTAACTGCTGTTAGAACAACAGCACAACTTCAGTGGCTCAGCATAATACATGCTTATTTCTCAGTCCACTGAGGAGGGAGCCTTTGCTTCACACAGTCATTTAGGGAAGCTTCTTTCTTAGGGCTTCACCTCATTCAGCATCTCAGGAATCCTCTTGGTGAACAGTGAACGGAGGCCCTGTTGATGAGTAAACGGAGAGTGCATGCCTCCTCACCACTGCTGCTTACTTCCTATTGGAAAGGACTCTGTACGTGGCCCACAAATTAGGGGGTAGTTTTGCAGTAAGAACAACAGGCATGTTTAAAAATAACTTTATATGACATGGCTTTAAGTATTTTGCTGAGACTTAAAATGTCATTTAAATATTTAAGTATAATTTAAAATGTTTATGTGGAAGAAAAACAATATAGCATGTTAAAGATGGACAACCTGATATAAAACTCCCAGTTTAATGTATAATTTTTATCCATTAGGAGGAAGCATTTGACCATCACCAGTAAACTGATAAAGATTAGGCAAAGACAAATTAGCTGAAGGAGGCCATCTGACCAAACTAAGTTGAAGGATTTTTTTTTTTTAATTGGACACAGGACAGAAAAGAAGCCACCTAGAGGCAGACTCTTCCCCTAATGAAATATTTAGGTGTTTAGAAGTCCTGAATGTATTTAACACGTGAGCATAAAAGATGCTAACTTGATCCTAATTAGGGTAAATATCCAAAATGCATGATGTCTGTAGAAGGTAGAATTGAATACAGTGAACCATCCTTTATCCTTAGCGCTCCTGCGGCCCTGAAACTGGCAGTACCAAAAGCAAAGCCAGGCTCTTGCTGAGGAATCACATGGGGGCTCTTTTGTACAGGGCAATCTTACTTGCATGATATATGGGAAACTAATTGTGTGTGCATGTGTGCGTGTGTAGTTAGGCATGAGTTCAAGATGTATTTAAAATGTCAATCAGATAAAAGGGACTTGCTTTTTTTTTAAATTTATTTGAGAGACAGCGCAAGTGATGAGGAGGGGCAGAGGGAAAAGCAGACTCCCCACTGAGCAGGGACCCCCCAATGCAGGACTCGATCCTAGGACCCCGAGATCATGACCTGAGCTAAAGACAGGCGCATAACAGACTGAGCCCCCCAGGTGCCCCTAAGGGACTCATATCTTAGAAGTTTCTTTTCACAGAAAGGTTGAGAAGCTACTGAAGTCTTGACTTTTGTGCTAGCCTCAGAAAATAGGTACAGGAAGAGTATACAATAATTAATTAGCTGCCTTTTATATCAGCAATAACCAGTTAGCAAATATAATAGTTAAAGGATCTTAGTTTCACAAGCAGTTAAAACTCTGATATGTCTAGGAATACATGTAAAAAGAAATGCACAGGACCTCTGTAGAAGACAATAAAACTTTACTGTAGGATATGAAAGGACACTAACTGGAGAAACATCTTGTTATTCAGTATTATAAAGATAATAATTCCTTTCAGGTTAATCTGTAGGTGTCATGCAGTTCTAGGTGGGGTGTTGAGGGACATTAGATGAACTGAAAAGTTTCTCTAGAAGTTTGAGCGTGTGCAAGTAGCAATTTCAGTACAAAACACTACTGTTTGTCAAGTAGCAGTCCCTTAAATATTACAGGACTAACAGGAATCGTAAAACCAGGGCAGAGAAACAACCCCATGGGATCTGAGAAATAAAGGTACAGAAAAGAAATGGTGGGATTATAGATCCAGTGGGGAAAGCTCTTCTTGATTATTCAGTAAATGGTATTGAGACGGAAGAATGAAAGGTAAATCCTTGCCTTCTTTGTAGATAAGTAACGTGTAGATGGAAGTGAGAACAGATTTTTTTTGGCAGGAAGGTGATGAGTTCTGATGTCGATTTTTATGGTGCTAAAGGGATAGCTTAATGCATCCACCAAACGAGATGTACATGACATAATTTTCCATTCGGATTAAGGATGTGTTTTAGAGCTAACCACGTAGTATCAGATGCTCAGCAAACATTTTGTTACTGCTTACTCCTGTGTGTTCATTCAGCTAGGATTTATGGAGCACATGCTGTACATTTTGTTAGGTGTGAAGTACTTTTGTAGGTGACAGTCCTGTCCAGCATAAGGGACAGACCATTTGGTCTAAAAGCTATAGGTGTGATTGTTAGATGCACCTCTTTTATTTATTTATTTTTTAATTTTTTCAGACAGGGAGTGGGGTACAGAGGCAGAAGGAGAGAAAGAATCTTAAGCAGGTTCCACACACAGCAGGGAATTGGATGCAGGACTCAATCTCATGACCCTGAGATCATGCATGACCTGAGCCAAAATCAAGAGTGGGACACTCAATGCAGTGAGCTAGCTAGGTGTCCTGTGTGTGCTCCTTTGGGAAAGCCTTATTCAAGCTGAGAGTCAGTTGTAGATGTCTCTCTGTGCTCCGTGCTGAGTTCTAGAAGACCCCCGCTCTCATCACCCTCCTGTCACACGGCGCCCACTTACTGTGTTGTAAGTGGGGTAGATGTAAATTATTCAATTGCTCAACCTTAATGTTCCGTTGATCCTGTTTCATCCTGGGGGAGTGTCTCCCACACCTTGACCTACATTTGGTGGGAGGAATCCTTCTGTCCAGCTGCTACTAACCTAGGTCGAGTTACCAAGAGCAAGCAGGCCACTAGACGGCTTGATTTGTCCGGCCTCTGCCCTCCCGGATCCTTCTCCACTGTTCTGTCCGCTTGCAAGGCAGTGTGCTGTAACTATGTATTGGAAGTCTGCGGGTTCCTGAGGCTCTGAGCCCCCACGGGGTGTGCCCGGCCTGCCCCTCAGCCCCGTCCCCGCTGTCCTCCTCACCATCTCTGGACTGTTCTCCCTGCTTGGGGCGCCGCCCTTGCAGTCCAGCTGTCCACACACACCCAGCGCCCCTTGGCCCACAGGCCCAGGGGATATGACGTGACTTGGACCCCAGGTTTTGCCCTCGTTTTAAAGCTCTTTCTCATCTCTGCACACATTCCTTCAGATGGCTCATCTGGCTCATAACACTTTTATATAGTTATTCACATACCTGTTTATCTCCCGTTTTAGTGAGAAAGCCTCTCCGGAGACCACACTTTACAGCTAATTATCATGTCCCTTCAGTGCCTGATGCCTGGTAGCAGTTCCAGTATTTATTAAAGGAAGGTTTTGTTAGACATTTGCTGTGTCTCAGATACCGTTCCAGGTATTTTTCATGTGGCTACTTTATTTAATCTACACAATGGCATCATTATTTTGATATTTTTTAAAAATTTTTTATTGGAGTTCAGTTTGCCAACATATAGTATAATACCCAGTGCTCATCCTGTCAGGTGCCCCCCTCAGTGCCCGTCACCCAGTCACCCCATCCCCCCACTCTACTTTGATATTTTAGATAATTTTTTTTGGGGGGGGACTTAACTAGCTCCCCAGTCTTCCATAAGCAATCACCGGTGGGGGCAGGGTGTAGGCAGTTTTCAGACTCAGGTGACCAGCTGCCAGTTCACCACCCATACCTCCACCCAGAGCTCCAGGAGGTACCTCTGTCCTTCTAGGTGGTTGCTCTGGTCAAAAACCTTGGCGGCGTTGGATCTCAAACCCTGCATCAAACCCCTTGTCAGGTCGCCAGCAGATCCTGTCATCTCTACCTTCAGATGACAGCTGGGCACCACGTCAGACCCCACGTGCTGTCACCCTGGTCTGAGCCTCCATCCTCTCCTGCCCACTTATCCCACTGTGGCTTCTCAGTCTTTTTCAGCCCAGAGCCAGAAAACGTCCATTTAAAACCAGGTTACTACGTGCCGAGAGCCGTCCAGTCCGTGTGTCACTCAAGAGCCAGGCCTCACTCGCCCCTGCAGAACCCGCCTGGGTCTGACCGCTGCCCCGCCTGCCTCAGGCATCTGCCCTGTCCGCCCTCTGCACCAGCTCCAGGCCTGTCAGCGTCCTCCTGTCTCCCCACATACCAGTCACAGTTCTGCCTGAGGGCTGTTGAACTGCTTCTCTCCCTTCCTGAACCTTCTTACCTCCACAGGCTGCTCTCTGCCTTGTTCTCGCTTGAAATGTCACCTTCAGGCGAGGCCGGTTATATGTCACCACGTGCTGGCACTCCCTCTTCCCCTGCCCTGCTTTGTTCCTGGGCTCAGCCCTGGGCAGCATCTGGCATACGATGCATTTGCCTGTTTATTCCTTTATTATCTCTCTCCGTCCGGTACATTGTGAGGGCCATGGCAGCGGGAACTTCATCTTGTGCATGGTTGTGTCTCTAGCATCTGGTTTATTTTGCTTGTTGAACACCTGTTTCTGAATGAGAGAGTAAGGTGAATGAACGGACATGGCTCGGAAACCCATGCCCTTTTCCATCACGTCTCCCTCTGTGGTCTTTGGCATTCTGTGTGTGGGGCTCTCTGTTGTCAGGTGACTTGTACCCTGGTGGCAAACTGACCTTTGACCTGGCAGGTGTGTTGCTTTATCTTATTTGTATGCAGATGTCTTTAGAGATAGCGTCTCCTAGAGATGGACAGTTAAGAAAGTGACTATTCTTTTTAGCATTCATTTTCTAATAATGTTTAACTACTGTTGAATTCTGTGTGATAGAACTAAATCCCATTCTCATTATTTGTAGAGACCAAAAAAATGCATATAAAAGATTTTTAACTCCTGCATCTGTTTTTTTTTTTTAAGTTTCAGGAAGTGTAAAACTTTTAGTTCTTTACATCAGATAAGGCTTTTTAAAAAATATTACCTGCTACTCTTTCATCAGTTGCGGTGTTTATTTTGAACAGTTAGATTCCATATTTTCCCACATTCCTCGCAGAGTGCCAGCAGGAGTAAATATGCGTCCTTACACTTGAATACAGATATGTCTTCATGTAGAAGGTATGGTGGCTCTGTCCACAGCCCTGAGCTCACTCGCTGGAGGCCACCCACCTCCTCTCCCTCCTCCATCCCTCAGATTCCACCCTGGGGGAAAAGCCAGTCTTTCTGATTTGCATCAAGTGATCTCAGACTTTCAGGACCCAGGAAGTGACTAGCTATGGAGGCTCCACTAGATGCAAAGTCAGCAGGTAGTTAAAATATAGTTAAAAGCTACAAGTGAAATAATGTATGAGTCACCAAAACAAGTATTTATGAACAAAGTGCACTGCTAAGAAGATACACTGCTGGTAATCTGAGCACATTGGAGTTGTTTGCATTTAAAAGAAGATGCACTGCCAGTAATGTGTTTGCATTTAGACATGTTTTCTCTGCATCCTGGTTCAGCTGTAGTGAGGTGAGGGTGGTTCTCCTTCCCCATCACTCTGTTTTGTTTCCTGGTCTCACACACACACACACACACACACACACACACACACACGCCTGTGTTGGACTCATCTCTCCGTTTTCCCCTCTGGTTTACTTTTCTGAGCTCCCATTAATCTGTCCGTGCTTTACTGAACCTCTTACTTCAGTACTATCTTACTTTCATCTGTAACTTACTCCTTCAGGGTCTCTCTGTAGTAATTCTGCCTTCTA
Organism: Canis aureus; assembly: GCF_053574225.1. Taxonomy (NCBI): domain Eukaryota; kingdom Metazoa; phylum Chordata; class Mammalia; order Carnivora; family Canidae; genus Canis; species Canis aureus. Next base: position 58,943,165 of record NC_135622.1, read on the forward strand.
GTGTTTTACTCTCACATTTGCCACTCCCTGAACCCACCCCATGACAGGTTGGACCAGAGGCAGTGGAACTACCACCTATTTAAAACCCAAGGGAATATTCAGGGCTAATGACCACTGGTAAAGCAAACAAAAAGATGTTGAGATGTTTTGCAAACCAGTTGGTTCTTTGAGCCATGTATATGCCAAGTATCAAAGGTGCAGAGATAACTAAGGCAGAGTTCTGGTGTTCAGTGGCCCATGACTTTTGTGGTGACAGGAAAGTAAACAAAAAATTAAAAAACAGTATGATGAATGCTTTCAAGCACAGATGAGAAGGGGCAGGTGGGAGGGAGCCTGATTAACTTGTAGAAGGAGTAGGGGATCTTGATTGGACACTTAGAAGAGTCTGTTTATTTGGCATTTTAAAAATATTTATTTAGCACGTATCTTGAGCCAGGCCCTGGGAATTCAGAGGTGAAAAAGACTGTTGGTTTCTTACCTCATGGGCTTTCTAGAAAGGAAAGACAGATTTAACAACAACCACTGTAATTTGATTAATGAAGCACCCATGAACCTGAAAATATTTTGAAGGAGGCAAACAAAGGTTAAATGAAGAGCAGGTGTGGGCTTTGTGGCAGAGGGGCCACTAGAGGTGGCGCTGTTCTGTGGGCCCCTAGGACAAAGTAGCTTCTCGGCTGGGACTTGAAGAAGGGGCTGTCTTGGCAAAACAGAAAGAGTGGTCTAAGTAGACAGAGCAACGTTTGGAAAGACTCTGGAGCCTTCACCTCTGCTCCCTGCCTTCCCTCCATCCCTGGCGGGGAGCATGGTTCTCGGATCCAGCACCACAGCCTCGCACGCCCCGTCCTCCCCGCCCAGCTCATTTCCATGAGCCGGCTGCAGCCTGCACAACTGGCAGCCACAGGAGCCCCCACACCTGACACAGGGATGCCCCGACGCCGGAGCCACAAGACGGGCGCACACTCAGAAAGCACACAGCTGCAGGTTTGGGATCATCATATACGTGTGTGTGTCACTGAGTTGATGAACTTCGTTATTTGATCAGTCGTTTTTATTATGTTTTGAGAGGAAATAGGAATTCGAATTTAGAACCGAAGAGTATTTTGTAATTCTTGGGTGAGCTAAACGATGAAGAGAATGAGGCAGGATGAGAAAAGTGATTCTTTGCCCCCAGGGAAGTGGGAGTCATTATTTTTACAAACCTCAGAGGCATAGAAAACATCCTGGAAGCTAACAGGGCAGCTGGGTGTTCCTGGCAGCCTGGGGGGGGATAGGTTGCCTGAGGGATCATTTCCCGAGAGTGAGTGGTGGAAAGGTAGGAACTGAGTTGTAAGGGAACCCAAGGGGAATCTCCTCCGTTATGCACTTTGAGTTTGAGAGCAGTTGTCATATGACGGGTACGTGCGTGTGTGTGTGTGTGTGTGTGTGTGTGTGTGTGTGTGTGTGTATGTATGTGAGATCTTGCCTGTCAGGTCAGTAGAATGAGCGGTTCTGGGGCCCAGGTCTGTGCGTCTCATTGCCTTGGATGGTGTTCTTCTTTCTTTAGGAGTTGAAGGATCCTCGCGTTCGGCCAGAGGTGGAGTCCACACCGAGCAGTCTCGAGCTCTGAGTGGTGGGGACAGGTGGAAGAGCACCGGGTCCCCGTGGTGGGGTCTGAGCTTCCTCCTGCCACTCGCTGGCTGTGTGGCTGGCCTGTTCTGAGGGCCTCTCCTTGGCTGTGCAGTGGCGGTGGCCATGCGTACCCCGAGAAGATAGAGCTCACACTCTACCTGTAGGCAAAACACCATTTCCTGGTTTTAGGGAAATTCCCAAAATATAAATAAATACCTTGTGATTAATTGTTCTGTGATATGAATGTCTAAGCTAACGTGATAAAGGATAAAGATATATCCTGGTGGCTTTCTTATGTGGATTGATTTATTTTTCCTTTCCAAGTTATCCATTCAATTACAGACTATAAAATATAAAAAGATATTACCATCTTAATTATGACATGATTTAGCACCCTCATTGAAGGGGAGCTTTATTGGGCACTTGGGTGGCTCAGTGGTTGAGCATCTGCTCAGGGCATGATCCCAGGGTCCTGGAATCGAATGCTGCATCAGGCTCCCCACGAGGAACCTGCTTCTCCCTCTGCCTGTGTCTCTGCCCCTCTCTGTGTGTCTCTCATGAATAAATAAATAAAATCTTAAAAAAAAAATAAAAGGCTTTAGGTGTTGTCCCTAGGGCAGCTCTCACATGCCCTTAGCCCCTGGTCTCAGACAAGCGGGACAGACATTGTCCTGTTTCTTCCTCGCCCATCCCTCCTGTTTTGTTCTGCATTTCTCACCCAACCTCCTTTAATTTTCTACCTATTCCCCTTTTCCCAACTCACTTTCCACCTGTAAGTCAGCTGAGGCAGAAGGCAGCATGGTATGTTGGAAAGTCAAAATCAGGAAACCAGGGCTACGCCTGATGCCCAGGTAACCCTGTGGCCTGGTGTTCGAATGCGCAGAGTCGGGGCAGCAGCGCTGCTCACACAGGGTCTCTCATGGTTTCTCTCTCTCTGCCTCCTTCCCATCCCTTCCCTTCCTTTCTCCCTTCCTGCTTTTTTCAAAGCAAGGGAGAAGGCCTAGATCTAGCTCCCATGCCTTCCCCAAACACGGCAGCCCCTGGATTATGTCTTTGAAATCCCTTGGAGGTCTTTTTTTATGTTAAAAAAAATGTCAGGATTTTGCAGTTGTATAAGCAGAGTAAACTCTTTTTCATACATCACAAGTATTTTTTAAGTTTCTGCTTTTAAATATTTATTTTTTATTTTGTCACAGCCCAATGATGATAATTACCCAGAAGATCACTAGTTTGGCTTACGAGATTCATGATGGTAAGAATCTAGAAATTAAATTTTCGTCACTGAAAGAAATCCTATTCAAATGTACTTTTGCCTGAGATATGACCCTAACTTTCAGCTCTTGTATTAGAGGAGTTTAGAAAAGGGAATATTTAACTCTGCGTGTGTTTATTTTTCTGCAGTGTTTCATCTTGGTTTCACACTTGATTCAGTGACAAAAACAGAGTAAAAGAATGAGATCCTGTCATATGACCCGCATTAATGGCGATTTAAAATGTAAAGGAAATAGACATTTGATCTAAATCAAGTTGTATTAATCTCTGCTTCATCTCGTGTTACATTTTTATTAATATTTGAGTGTTTTTCCCCGTGTCCCTTACCCCTTATTATATGATACATACAATACATACACACAGCTATATATGTTTTTAGCATAAATATTTGTATATTCCTATTTTATATTTTCAGTGAATGGACACCTTACCATAGGAAATGCTAATGGTGTGGGCTATGAGTCATGAGTTAGGCTCTGGTTTCTTCACAGACTGGAGAAGCATCCCCATCAGACCAGTCATTTGTAGTGGTCTAGGGAGCTTCTGGCACAGGGTTTTTAGCGTCACTGTATAGATCACCCATCCTGTACCATCTGTTAAGGAAGACCTACAAATAATTTTTAAGTATATCGTTACTTCTTAGTTCAGTCCTCCTCTGGTCTTTAAATTAACGGGCTTAGGATCTAATAAGAAACCATATCCTCCTCTCTGAGGAGAGAAGGTAAAGAAATGGATGGAGATGGTATAGGAGTACCTTTTTCATTCCTTAGCATCATAGAGAGGTAAGGAAATCATTCCTTGCTTTGTGTTGAGCTTCTAGCCCATAATACTGATATTAGTCACTTAAAAAATATCTAATAATAGAAACACTTTAATACTTTCTTTTGAAAGTCATAGTGTTTACTCTAAAATATGTTAGCAATTTAGCAATTTGAAATTTTTAATAATAATTTTCCTCTAGAGAAGAGTGAGATTTGTGCACCGATGTGTGTTATTTTTCTTATACAGACCTAGACATGTTGGGTTACATGGTGGTCATTTGACGTGATCGAACCTATGTTGCAGTGAGAAAGAAAGGAATCTGTTATTCCAAAATTGGGATTAGAGCTTGAATTTCCAATGAGAAAAGGGGAACAAGTGTGAATGGGAGAAAATACCATTCTTTTCTCGGGGGAAACCATAATTGATTACAGTACCTATTTGTATTTTTCAGGGATGTTTCGAAAGGATGAGGAACTGACTTCATCACAGAGAGGTTTAGCTGTAAGGTACGTGCCCCCTTATCGTGTCCTGCCATGGTCCATGCTGTCTCTGCCTAGGATATACTTTACTCTCATGGTTAAGGCAGACTCGTCCCGCTAGAGGTACTGACTTCATGAAAACCAAACCTGCCTCCCTCCACATACCTCCCTGCCACCAAATCTTGCTAGGCTAGGCTATCTACCCCTCCTAGGGCTCCCGTGGCACTTTGGATAGATCATCCTACAGTATGTGCCTCTTTTGTACCATGAGGATATCAGTACATTTTCTGTCTCTCCTATGATTTTCTGAGTTTCCTGAAGACAAGAAGATCATATAGTTTTCATGTCTGCCATATAGTAATGAGTGATAATCACTGCTTCCATTTATAGACCAATAACTTAATGGCAGGTACTGGGCTAAGATGTGTTAATATAGCACATAGATGCCATGTTTTGAACCAGTAAGATGTCCTCGATATTTGAGGAATTCATTCTGGGTGGGTTTCTACTTCATTTATTATAGCATTCTGTTGACTAATCTGAGGAATAGCTTAATTTCTCAGGAGGGTCTGTCCTAACCTAATATAATTAAGAATCAAATATGTATTTTTACCTAAAGAAAAAATTCCCAGGAAGCCCCTTGTTTTTGTAAATCTAGAACTAAGAGATGCATGGCTGTCAGAGGAATAAGGTTCAGTTTGTAAGCGTAGAGAGACCCTACCCTGAGTGTTCACTTTTGGTAACGTGTCTTGGGAATCTTCTTACAATTTCTCCATCTTTATGGTTATTCTATTTTGATACTCTCTACAGCCATTGTTTATATACCAGTAAATGTGTACTGGAATACACTTAGGTGATGAGAGATTCCTTTCATCTGGGTTCTCTGATCTTAGGAGACCTTTGCCCAACCACTGTAACCTCTCCCTAATAGACACTCAGCCCCTATTTCGGCCTTTCCCTCCCACACCCCCACCTGGCAAAACCCCAAACCCTATTAAATTCAACTCTCCGCCTACCCAAACAGTGGAAGAAAGCAGAGTGGAAAAACATTCATTGTTGATTGGACTTGTTCTGAGCATGTTCCCACAAATTTGGGATTACGGCCGGAGTGTTGCTAGGAGTTCCACTGCATCTGTCCCCTCGCCCTCCCACCCGTGAGCTGGTGTGTTCTCCTTCCTCAGACTGCCAGCACTCCCTCCCCCGCACTCACTTAGGATGGTAGCAAAGTTTGACTCCTGGAGAAAATAAAGGCAGCTCTACTTCCTTCTGCTCCCACTAAATCTGCTACAAAATACTCCCCTTTCTGCCCCATACCGAGTATTAACTGTCCATAATCCAGTCCAAGGCCAGCTTCTCGCTTCCACTGACTCCAGCGGCTTCTCTTTGAACTCGGGGATTTTCTCCTTCAGCTATCCCATCCCTCACATTGTCACTCATCGCTTCTCCCTGTCTTTCCCACTCCCTGGAAGGAGAAACATCTTGACCTCACTTGCCCTTCCAGCTCCCTCCCCATTACTCTGCAGCCTTTAGAGCCAGACTCTGTGAGAGTCTCCCCTTCCTGGTCCCCCATTCCCACCTCAGCCCCCTCACAGTCGGGTTTGTCCTCACCACAGGTCTGACAGCATGTTTCAGGGTGACCCTTAATCTCTGTGGGTGTAACCCTCAGCCTCTCCGCCCCGTCCCACCCAGGGGACCCCTCGGTCCCGTAAGTACCTTCCTCACCTGGGTTCTCTTCCTGCCTCCTGGCTCTTTCCTTCTGTCTTCTTGCCAGAATCCTCCCCTCTGAGGTTCACCACTGAGTGTTCGTGGGCTCCACCCGTGGACTTCACCATCCTCTGGGGATCGCGTGCAGCCCGGTGACCTTAAGTAGTGTCCACATATTTGAGGTTGGAACCGTCCTCCCACGACACCTGTCTCCCGAGCTCCGGCCTCATAGCCAACTGCCATTTCAGCGTCCCTGCAGGGATCTGAGCAGGCATCTCAGTAGAGCACATTCCAAAGAGAACTCGTGATTCCTGTCTCCCCTTCCCTCTCCCCAGCCTACCATCCCCATCTAGTTCCGGGCAGCACCATTTGTCACTTGTGTTTTTAGGGCGAAAACCTAGGCAAACTCACATGTTCTTACTGCAGATCCGCTTCACTGCAGATTCATTCCCTCTCCTGGGAGGCCTGTGTCTCACCTGTCCGTGACATCTGACTGTCTCTGGTCAGACCGGCCTCTCACCACTCCCGCCAAGAGCCCCCCAGCCGGACCCTCGAGCTCTACTTGGTCTACTGGGACAGCCTCGCCCGTTCTTTCCCCCCAGACTGCTCTCCACTCAGCAGCCAGAGTTCTTGGAATGTGTGTTGGATTATATTACTCCCCTCCCGTGAGGGAGGCCCCTCCGCTGTTCCTCAGGTAATTACCTGGGAGTCGACTGACACACTTAGGACCACCTGGCACGAGGCCCGACAGGAGCTGGTAGCTCGTAACTGCGCAGACTTCTCGTCAGAAACCCCACTTCCCTGCCGTCACTCTCTGGCCCTTGGCCTGGCTTTATTTCTCTTCATAACGTGTGTTAACTGTCTGATGTTAGATGTTTCTTTTGCTTGTCCCTCCCTCTACCTTCCTCAGGTAAACTCTGTGAGGATAGAATTTCCCATTTATCATTATATCCTTGTCACCTGGATAGCAGTTCCCTACTGAGGATGCCTGTGTCCCTCAGTGTCTGGAGACATTTTTGGTTGTCACAGTGGAGAGGAGAGGGGGTGGTGCTACTGACCTCTAGTGGGTGGAGGCCAGGGTGCCCCTGGACATCCTGCAGCGCCCCCTCCAACGAAGAAGTATTGTCCAGAAAAGTCCATAATGCTGAGATTGAGAAGCTCGAACCCAGCACAATGTGGAGTTGATCCCAAATAAACATGGAACGAAAGGATGGTTCTTTCACTTAATGTCATAAATGAAGTATTGCAGTCATGCTTTGTTCTCATTTTAATAGCGAACATCATAATTATCTACTTAGTACCAAAAATGACTTCTCATTTGATAGGACAGTTGAGCCAGAAATTACCTCAGCAAATTTCATGGTTCAGAGTTATCTCCTGTCCTTCCAATTGTGATACATAGTTTGACTTGGGAGGACTGGGCTGCGCCTTGATAACCTGGCATTGGTTGGGGCCTGAAGTAATTGGTGTTGAGATGGAGCTGTCATGGGAGCACAGGAAGTTCTATTGTGGATTTCATTGTAGGGTGCTCACCCCAGTGTTTGAGGCAGAGCATTCTGTTTCAGTATTACAGAAAAAAAAAATGCAAGAGAAAATCTGCCAGCAACAATTTTCGCTCCTCAATTTTGAGCCTTCAAGAGAAAATATGTAAGGCTCAAAATGCTTTTAAATGTAGAAGAATAATTCTGGAAAAAAATCTAAAAAAGGAGTTTTAGTGACATAGCTAGTATCAGATGGACAGGAAGCCCTGTTTTCTTTTGTATTGTTTTTTATAAAGATACATATGAAGGGATCTGTGAGCTTCTCTTGGCCACAGAAGAGTGTTTGTGCTTTTTAAGGAAACCGCTTCTCAGAGGAAGGAAGGATCGTAACATCTTCCAGAAGCCTGCTTCCCATCCTCAGGTGTAGTTCTTCTATTTATGATAGTTTAGAATTGTCAGTGGGAAGCAGACTTAGTAAATGAAGCTGCTGGTAGAAAATAAATAAGGGGCTCCTGGGTGACTCAGTTAAGTGTCCAACTCTTGATTTCAGTTCAGGTCATGAGTTCAAGCCCCACAGTAGGCTCCAAGCTAAGCAGGAAGTCTGTTTGAAATTCTGTTTCCCTCAGCCCTTCCCCCTGTTTTCTCACACATACTCTCTCCCTTTCTCTCTCTCTCAAAAAAAAAAAAAAAAAAAAAAAAAAAAGAAAGAAAGAAAAAAGAAAAGAAAAACATAGGCTGATAATTCACCTGTATGATGATGTATATGGTCAACATGGGCTCCTGTGTTGCTAGGTATTTTTTTTTTACCTGATTCCTCGCATTAAGAACTAGAAAGCTCAGTAAACTTTAGATGCCATGTGCCACCTGGATAGACCTCAAAGCAGTTGAGTGAAAAACGTTGCAAGACATCCTTCATTCCTTTTTCTCTTGCACCCACATCTAGTCTACAGGCAAACCACCAGGCTGTCTCGCCAGACTATATGCGGGTGCTGCCTCCCCCACTGCTCCCAGCCACTGTTGCCTCCTCCTGGAGATCCCAGTGGTGCCTGTCTGGCCTTCTGACTTCCACCATTGTCCCGTTCGCACTCAGAGGCTAGAGGGATTCTTTGGAAACATGGTCTTTAAAAAACCCTACTGTTGTTTATCATTGCATTCAGAGTAAAGTCCCAAGTTCCTACCATGACTTATAAGGCAAGCCCTAGATAATATCACCTCCATTCTCCCTGATTTTCCTCCTGTTTCCCTGGTTCAGCAACACCAGCCTCCCTGCTGCTGGACTGCCCCCCCTTCAGGGATTTTGCACTGACCCCTTGCCTGAAATCCTTATCTCAGATACTCACACAGCTCCCTGTCTCACTGCCTTCCGGTCTCTGCTCAGATGTTGCCTTATAAGAGGTCTTCTTTGACTTGTTAATGTAATAATAATAATAAAAACCCTTTATTTTCATAGTACCCAACACTTCTGAAAATACTTTTTATATGTATATTTTAATTATCTGCTTTCTGCATCTGTTATGTGAGCTCTGTGAATGCAGAATATTCCTCTGTTTTGTTTACTGCAGTCTCTCTAGACCCTGGGGCATGTGGGCACATAGTCGGTGCACATACGGATTTGTTGAGTGAGTGAATGATGAGCTAGTGAGGGATGATTCTTTATGCCATATCTGGTCTGTCTTAGGTTTGTTTTATAATGAAGAAATTCAGTAGCAACCCTTTGTACTTGCTCACAGAGATCTGTATGAAAACTCTCATCCAGCAATACTGTTGAGCATTACTGCACCCTCATCTTTTAAATTCTTATCGTTCGAATGCCAGTGAAAATGAAAGCTCGTTTTGTTGCGGAAATGGGAAGAGCCGCAAGATGGAAGGCTGTGATTGCTGCTGGATTTTCGGAGAGCTTGTGTCACATCTCACAAGCTGCGTGTTTTACCCACAGGCGCATGCCAAGCCTCCTGGAGTACCTGAGCTACACCTGCAACTTCATGGGCATCCTGGCGGGCCCGCTCTGCTCTTACAGAGACTACATCATCTTCATCGAGGGCCGGGCGCAGCACAGGGCACAGCCAAGCCCAAGTGGGAAAGAGGAAATGCCATGTGAGAGAGCAGAGCCGTCCCCGAACGTAAGCCCACGAGATTGATCTGAGCCTTGATGGCATTGTGTTGTTTGCTTAAAGATACTAATGTCTTCAAGGTTTGAACTTACTGTGTCTTTGAAACTATTTTTAAGATAAATGACTCTTCACAGCGCACCTAGTAGTGATGCCTGGTAGCAGCACCATCGTGCTCAAAGAACAAAACTAAGGTTACTTAAGAAGTGGTGCTGAGGGGCACCTGGGAGGCTCAGTCATTTAAGCATCTGCCTTCCACTCAGGTCATGATCTCAGGGTCCTGGGATTGAGCACTGTGTCAGGCTCCCTGCTCAGCGGGGTGTCTGCTTCTCTCTCTCCCTCTGCTACTCCCCCTGCTTGTGCTCTCTCGCTCTCTCAAATAAATGAGTAAAATCTTAAAAACAAACAAACAAAAACAAGTGATGCTGAGCTCCTGAGAACGGTGCTTCACAGTTACCAAGTATTTTACAGGAAAGCTGTGTGTGCAGAACTGACCCAGCCAAGTTTCCTAGGGTTTTTCCTTCCCTTTGCTGAAGTTCCAGCTAATTCAGGGTGTTCTCCTCTCCTGACTTCCCTCTCCTCTTCCTGGTCATCACTAGTTGAAATCTTGCTCCTCTTCAAAGGTCCACATCAGGGCACCTGGGTGGCTTAGTGGTTGAGCGTCTGCCTTTGGCTCAGGTCCTAATTCTGGGATCTTGGGATGGAATCCCACATCTGTGGGGAGCCTGTTTCTCCCTCTGCCCGTGTCTCTGCCTCTCTCTGTGAGTCTCTCATGAATAAATAAGTAAAATATTAAAAAAAAAAAGGTCTATATCAAATATCATCTTTTCCATAGAAGTTTTCCTGATTTCCCACAATAAAAAAGTTAACAATAGTTACCACTTTGGTAGCACTTCCCCCCCTGCCTGGCCCTGCTGGGGACACTTCACTTACTCTCTCCGAGCTCACAACACAAGGTAGGTAGTTCACTGCTTAACAGAGGAGGAAACCAGGCCTACGTAATTTGATGGAGATGTCCCAGGTTGGCAGTAGGAAACTGGAATTCAGACCCCGACAGTCCTGAGTACAAAGTCTGTGCTGGATTGCCTCACAGCTCAATATAAGCTTTATTTTCCTTGAGCTGCTGGGATATAGATGCTCCTGTGTCAAGAAAGACTCTGAAGCTTTGTGTAGGCTGAGTTTCTGTTGGATTTGATCTGGTAAAATTTAAGAGTCCCATGAGAAACAGGCCGATCAAAAGGTCTGAGAGACAAGAAAGGGGGCTAGTGTGTTTTTTTCTGAATGTGGGGCTTGGAGCAAAGGATCACCTTCCTTCCCTAAGTTATTACAGAATGAAGCATGAGTGAGGAAAGGTGCACACATTCACAAAGGCTCCTATTTTATCTCTTTTCTGTCATGTGACTCATTGTGTTTTATACCAAAATGGTCCTTTTATCTTCATCCTTTCTATTACTGGCTAAATGTTAATTGATAAATGCTGTATCATACTGGGTTGAATTTCACACTTGAAATTGAGTACATTCACATCTCTCCCATTGACTATTTTGTGTCTCAGGCTGACCACTTAACCCTTTAGAGACCTTTAGAGGTCTCACTGCCACAGGAGAAAGAAAGGGTTATTATATATAGATAGCTTATTATATATAGAAAGAGGATCGAAAGCTAGGAATCAAGGTACTGAACATAATGTAAAATATTTGAAAAAATCTCAAGTGCTATAAACTTTGGAGTACTAGTAAATCAAACCCAACAAAGAATAATTCACATTTATATATTCTATCACCTGACCCTGAATTTTAATGGGTTTCACTCTTATAAAATGCCACTTTTCCTCTCTTGGGTGGTAGACATCATAAATCAGAGGTTGTTGGCAGTGGCAAATATTCTTAATCGCTATCGTACTGTCTTACTATGTTTTGAGTTTAAATTCCACACGTACAAAGTTCACACAGAAGTGGTAGTTATTTACAAATCTCTCAAAGGCATTTGGAAGCTCTGTGTGCATCCGTCGGGTATGTAGGCTCTTATGATCCAAAGTAGGGCAGTCAGATAGCCAGTGGCCTTTTTGTTGGAATTCTCAATTATCTTGGTCTAAATCAGATAACGGGTTTAGGTGCTGAAACGAGGTAGAAGTTTCTTTTTCCCCTCACACGACATCCAAAGCATCAGTGGTCAGTCAGTAATGTGGTGGCTCCATGGGTCGAGGATCCAGGCTCTCCCCTGTTTCTGCCATCCTGGGGGTGGAAATGCAAGCACACGGTGTAAGCTGGCTCGACTCAGCGCTGTGCACGTTACTTGAGCTAACATCCATGGACCGCGTGGCTACACTTGGCTGTGGAGGGGACCGTGGTTGTGTGGTCAAATAAAAATTTAGCTAGTCGTGCTCAAATAAAAATTCCATCATTGTGCAAGAAGGGGAGGGTGGCTCCGGGGGAACACTTGTCAGTCTCTGTTGTGATGTCTGTAGGACTTTTCTCTGGAGCTGAGTCCCTTCTTAGTGAAGGATCCTTCGGTCTCCTACAGTCTTACGAGGTGGATACAAACTTGACTGCTGGTTTCTGGAGCTGGCCTGGGCACAGGGGCTGAGGATTTCACCTCTTAGGATATGGACTTCCTCCAGAGTTTCCACGTTCTCATTCTAGCACTTACCCAGTCCCCCACTCTGGACCCATGTCCCTAAGCCTGGGTCTTCGGCTTCTCTAAGAGTTAAGCTCTGGCCTCCTGCCCGTATGGTGGCTGGGTGGCACTCGACCAAGCAGAGAGGCCGTGGGAACTAGGGGTCATGCCCCATCTCCCTCCTTCCGAGGTACTTGACCCCACATTGCCTGAGCCTTCGTGGGGACTCTTATGGCGTGTGTGTGCGCCACCTGGTCGTTGAGGTCAGCTAGAGGCTACTTTAATTTTTGTTTTTAAACTGAGACCTGGAAACTTGGGTCTAGTCTAATGGCTGCAGTATTGCCCATTGTGTCACTAAGATGATCCACCCAATTTTTATGTTAATGTGTGAGGCCATTTGTTTCATCTCACTGCATTTAGAATTCCAATTTTTCTCTTGTTTTAAATCTCTTCTCAAATGCACAGCTTAGATATTGGGGGACGGGTAAAAAAAAGGTAGCCTTACTACCTTTTTTTATACTGGAGAAAGCTTTAAAAAACATTGAGGAAAGTGAGAATGGGGGCTGGCTGCAGCAGAGTCCTCAAGCACACAATACCTCCAGTGAGCCGCCTGAGAGCAAACACAGCTTTTTCAGAAATGTAGTGACTCTGGTATGTGCTTTGACTCTTGCCTCTGAGCCCTTTCTTCGGGCACTGTTACAGAAAGTGTGAAAATAGGAATACTCTTTGGCAGATTAATTTGAATACTGTTTGATTACAGTGCAGGACACTCAAAACCCAGGTATTTTGTTATGCTCCATTACCTGGATGCAGCTTTTCCTTTCTTCCACTTGTTTCTTTCCTTTGGCAGGTTTTATAATCTCCCCTATACTGAGTCAGATTCAAATATTCTGGCCTATTAAAAATATAAAAACACCATGAATTGGATTTTTTTTAAAGATGTTATTTATTTATTTGAGAGAGAGTGAGATTACAAAGGGAGAGGGAGAAGCAGACTTGCCACTGGGTAGAGGAGCCTGACTTGGGGCTCGATCCCAGGAACCCAAGATCATGACCTGAGCCAAAGGCAGACACCTAGCCAGCTGAGCCACCCAGGTGTCCCCATGAGTTGGATTCTTCTAAGGTGATTTAACCTTACCAGGATATAATAAAGAATGGCCTTTTTTCCCCCCCATCAGAATCTTCTTTGCAAATCTTTTTGTCTTCTTGGGTGTGTAACTCTTTTGGTTTATCATTTGTGAACAAAATTTCATGACAGAGCTGCAGATTTAAAGAGATGCATTAAATTGTTTATTGTAAAAATAACGTCTGTGAAATACACATAGCATTTGAAAAATATAGGGAAAGCACAATGGAAAAATAAGCCATGTGTGTTTTGTGTGCGTATAATATAAAACCCACTACCAAAAGTTACTGTGAAGATTTTTGTGTATTCACACCTATATGCCTATGTTTGCCTTCAGATTTTTTTTCTTTTTTAAGATTTTATTTATTTATTCATGAGAGACACACAGAGAGAGGCAGAGACACAGGCAGAGGGAGAAGCAGGCTCCCTCTGGGGAGCCCAATTCGGGACTCGATCCCAGGACCCTAGGATCATGACCTAAGGTGAAGGCAGACGCTCAACCACTGAGCCACCCAGGCATCCCTCAAATATTTTTTTAACTGAAAGCTTTGAAAACACAAATTAAGGTTTTTAGTGTGACTTGAGTCCTAATCCAGAGGAAGTAGTCAGAGAGAAGAGGCTGGAAATTTTCCTGCTGTGAGACTCTGAGGGCTTGAAATGCTGAGCACCACGCAGTTTATGATTTTTGACTAAAGGAGAGTAAGAAAGTTCATACTGCATTCAGGAAGATTAACCTGGCAGTAGTTTGTCAAATGAATTAGAAGGAGTATGGATTAAGCTTTTGAAATCCTATCTTGTCCTTTCAGATCGCAGTTATTCAGAAACTCTTAATCTGTGGACTTTCCTTATTATTTCACTTGACCATCTCTAAAACATTATCTGTGGAGTATAACATTGATGAACGTTTTCAAGCTACAGCTTCATGGCCAACAAAAGTTGTCTATCTCTATGTCTCTCTTTTGGCCGCCAGACCCAAATACTATTTTGCATGGACGTTAGGTAAGTCACGTCTGAGTAAACCTGACTGTTTCTGTGTTGAGATGTACCCTGCCCTGTAGCTAGCTGGGAGAGTGCCCTCTTGAGGATATGTAGTTAAAGACCAATTGGAAAAGACTAGAGTCCTGTATTAGAAGAAACAAACTTGACAACTCCTATCCTAAATACAAGGAAATAGCCTAAAACCGGTTAGGATATCCTAGAAACTGGATCAAGGCTCATTTTGTTACACTATCAGATAAAAATAAACATGAATAAATCTACTTTTACTGTTTCAGAATAAAAAAATCCTTGTATATAGTAACATATGTTTTGGGAGAATGTGGTAGATTGTTACATGGATTCTTAATACTGTCTTTTCACTTTGTTTACTGCAGCTGATGCAATTAATAATGCTGCAGGCTTTGGTTTCAGAGGATATGATGAAAATGGAACAGCTCGTTGGGACTTGATTTCCAATTTGAGAATTCAACAAATAGAGGTGAGTAGATCATTTACAAGTTAGTTACCGTGTGATACTTTACATACCATGCTTTGCTTTTATGAGTTATGATGTGATGTTCCAAGAGTGGTATTGAAGTCTATTTGTTAATAATACCCATCTAATTTGGGCATCTAATAAGTAAGATTGGTGTGATCTGGGCCCTTGTGGAGCTTTAATCTAATGAGGGCTACAGGGACACAGAAGGATAGGTTGTGGTCAGAAAGGTGTAGGGTGTGTGCGTGCTACAAGAGAGGCTCCAACTCAGGTGAGATAGGTCAGTGAGGAGTCCTGCAGGAAATAATGCCTTAAGCTGAGTCCTAAAAGATAAGGAAGATGTTGCCTGGCACTCCAAGTAGAAGGAGGGGTGCCCTTGGGGTGAGAGGTGGTGTGTGGCTCACAATGCAGAGAGTGGTGACAGATGAGCTTGCAGAAGTCAGAGGCAGGCCCAGACAGTTTCAGAGGCCATATAGGGGGTTTGGAGCTCTTACAAGAGCAATGGAGTGTTGCTGGGTGGGTTTTGTGCAGGCAAGTGAGGTGATCACAGCTGTGGTTTGGAAGGATCTGGCTACATCAGATAGAATGAGTTGCTCTCGTGGGACAGAGTGGTCTGTTCGGAGTGTTGTGTTAATCCAAGGTGATGGTGCCCTAAACCAGGGTAGGGCCAGTGGGGCTGGAAAGACCTAAACACCTGGGTGGGCTGTTCCAGAGACTCAGCAGTGCTCGGTGTTACATCGACATCAGCAAGAGAGAATAAGTCATGAATCGGGACCAGTGTCATGGTGATGCCTTTCATTGGGTGAAGGAACAATGAACAAGCCTAGGTTTGGAGGGAAAGCCACTGTGTGTTCAGATTTCAGACTTAACTAAGTTGCCCAGCAGGCACATAAATGACCAGGCACTAGCCTCAACTGCTGAGCTCGAGATCCTAATTGGGGAACTGTCAGCGTGTAGCATTTCAAGTTTTGGGAGAAACCAGAGAGTAGTCATGAGAGAGCACTGAGAGACCCAGAAGGGATGAGACACCCCCCAAACCTCCCACACCCCTCTGTACCCCCCTGCTCCACAGGAGCACCTGTGCTTACGGACTGGGAGAGGAAGAGGCAGGTCAGGAGGAGGAGCCAGAGAGAGAAGAAAACCAAAAAGGGACATCAGTTTGCCAACCTGGGAGAATTAATCCAAGGGTAGAAATCACTAAAACTTAAGGTGAAGGGTTGACAGACAGGTTTATAATGAATGGGTTAGGATGGACCCACCAATGCACCTTAGCTTCACTGAGGGTTCGTCCCTAAAAGTGGGACAGTCGGTCGCTAAGCGCCCGTGGGTGTGATGCCAGGGGGGATACAGCCCCGTCTCTCAAGTATTTGCCGAGATGCTTAAACCCGAGTAGGTCTCTTGATCTTGCTAAATTTAGAGGGAGTGTAGAGTTTAGGGAAATAAGTTAAACACACCAGATCCAGAAGTGGGAAATTCTACAAGACAAATGACCCAATTTTTCTCAACAAATAAAGGACATGGGAAAAGCCGGGGTCAGAGAGGAACTCTTCGAGATTAAAAGGGATTTTAGCCAAACGCACTGTGTGCACCGTGTTTGGGCCTCGATTGAACAGACAACTGGGAAAACATGTTTTTAAACAATCAGGGATATTTGAACACAAAATGAGTATTAGATGATGTTAAAGAGTAATACTTCGTTTTGTTAGGTCTGATCTTGGTTTTTTAAAAGTCCAATAAATTTTGAACTATTTACAGGTGAAATAAGACATCTGGCATTTGCTCTGAAATTCTCATAGTAATGTCAGTAATAAATGGGGAAGGGGAAGAAAAAAATGGCTAATTTTGGAAATTGATGAATGTATAAATATGTGGCAGTGTTTCTGACTCTTGTGTTCATTATTGGACCTACAGAGACTTTGAGACATGTGTTTCCTAATCAACCCCCCATGAACCGTTAATATCCGTGTGTGTACTCTATGTATACATGTGCTTTATATGTGAGAAGAGTAAGACTTTTTTGCTCCTAAGAACTGGTTTTTATCCTCTTGGGAGCAGTATCACTCTTGTTGAGAATGCACAGGATAAGAGAAAGTAAAGAACAAAGGAGTTAGTTTTTCTAAAGGAAATCAGCGTTAAATGCTGCTAAAGATGTGCAGTAAGAGGAGGACTCCCGAGTGCCATCAGCTCTAACAATGCGGGAGTTTATTGATGATTTCAGTAACAGTTTCCAGGGAGGGATAGACATTAAAGCCAGGTTATATAATCCGAAGGCATTTATTACCTGTATAAGGAAGGAGGGTAGAGATAAGGTCATAGCTGAGGAGAACAAGTAGTTGAAGGAGGGATTTTTGTTTTGTTTAATTTTGTTTTAAAATGGAGAGATTAAAAAAAATTAAAAAAAAATAAAATGGAGAGATTGACACATGTTTACCAGTTAGAGTATTTGAAGACTGTGTGAAAATATGGTAGAGGGGGAGAGAGGCTGATGGACACATGAGGTCCCTAGGAAGGTGGAGGGAGGGGATATAAGAAGACAGGTGCAGGGATTGTCCAAGTGGAAGAGGAACCAGGGACAGAGAAAGGGATGTGTGGAGGCAGCTGACTTTGTAATTTTGATATGAGATGTTGGAGTCTGATGGTTTATGTCATCTCGATAAATTGGAGGCAAAGTTACCTGTTGTGAAGGTGGGAGAGCAAGTGGGAAAAAGTGATAGGACCAGAGATAAGAAAGGGGGGAACTTGTGAAGTATTCATTGGGATCTCATGGGATTGCTGATTTTTACCTGCTTTTGACTTACAAAAAAAAAAAAAAAACAATTTAAAATGGTTCAATCTAATAGCTGTTTTTAGGAAGAGGAGAATGAACTGTGTAGGGAAACAAGGATTACCTGCAAGTTTGAGGCTCAACTGATAGCAAGAAGTATGGGTTTAGGACCAAAGTCTCCAGTATTGTGATATTCTGCACGTGAATTCACAGGTTATGAGTAGGGAAGGTGGAAAGTGTGGTTGATCTGGGGTTAGGATTTTGATAGGTAGGTGAGTTAAAAGGAAAAAGAAACAAACACATCAAGAATTTTGATGGGGATAGTAAATAGTGGATCATGGAATCTACACAGTGGGAAGGAAGTGAAGACGCAGGAGGGGATAGTTATTGAGGGAAGAAGGAGAGATAGGGGACCAGAGGAACCTTTGACGTCTAGAGGAAGCTTTTATGGGGGAGGCTTGTGTGATGAGCCTAGAAGGGTGGGAAGATGGTGGTAGTTCCAAGTGGGGCCAAGGTTCTGGGTGGTCATAGATGGTGGCTGAAGAGGCATAGAGGTGGGGAATTGAGAGACTGTGGCTTGATGGGATGGGTCCAGTCCCCAGTGAAAGAGTCATTAAAGGGGCCCTGAAAGGTCATTTACATATTGGGAATGTCTTCGGGATAATTCCATGACGACCCTGATAACATATAAGGAGAAAATGGTGATAATCCATTTATCTTATAGATGGCTTTTACAATACCCAAATCCCAGTTCCACAATGATGTTACTGTATTAGAAAAGCAATATTAAGAAAAGAGACCAGTACATGACCATCAATGCCAAGTAACACATTTTTAGCACAATAAAACATTATTACTTATATTTCAAGCTTCGTTATTTTGTTGGCCAAAGGAAAAAAGTTCTTTTGTTTTTCAGATGTCAACAAGTTTCAAGATGTTTCTTGATAATTGGAATATTCAAACGGCTCTTTGGCTCAAAAGGTATGTGCCTTCAGGAGCTGTGCCACGGTATCTAATACTTGAGCTTCACTGAGTTAGATTCTTGATTAAATTAACACTGTGTTGAGTGACATTGTGACCTCGATGTTAGCCAGGAAACACTGTTAACATCCTCCCGCAGCAAGAGTCTATCAAACACGAGAACTTTCCGGCCCAGGTGGTAGATACAGTTATCGCTGGCCTCTCAGCCGCCCTCCCGAGCATCTTTCCGAGGCCTGAGATCATCAGTGTCCTCCTCTCATTCACTGGAGATGTGGTTAAATAAAAACAAAGTAGCCACACAACCACTATGCAGATGCCCTAGAGTTTCCAGAACAGTTCCAGTTTTAAAATATTTCCATTTGACATATGTTTCTGTCAAATGTCCTGTTAGGCACAGGACACAAAGATGAGTCCGGCAGACAAAAAGGCCCAGCCTCCTCAGCCAGAGAGTTCAGGAGCTTGTCAGATGCACAGCAGCATCCCCTACAGGTGCCTTTCCCTGTAGTGAGGAGCAGCAGGGAGAGTGAGCAGGGGCAGGTGGGCACGGGGAGGGGCTTCCTGGTGCTGGGATCAGGGGCTAGGAGTTGGCTAAGGACAAGGACGAGGAGGGAGGTCCGTACAGGCAGGCCAAGCCCAGCAACATTAGGAAATTGCATAGAAACTCCCAGCGACTCTGTCTCGATGTTCCCAATGAGACATGGGTGTCTACCTCGAGTTTATTTTATGAGATATTTACCCTGTGACGGTACAGCACTAAGCATGTTCTGTGGAAAGCAGCCTTTTCTGGGGAATGTCTTTTATTTTGTGACAAGTTGAGGATCTTTTTTTTTTTTAAGATATTATTTATTCATGAGAGACAGAGAGAGAAAGAGAGAGAGACAGAGACACAGGCAGAGGGAGAAGCAAGCTCCATAGAAGGAGCCCAATGTGGGACTTGATCCCAGGTTTCCAGGATCACGCCCTGGGCTGAAGGCGGCACTAAACTGCTGAGCCACCAGGGCTGCCCTAAGTTGAGGATCTTTATCCCTTGAAATACCCATCACACGATACTTTGCAGTCTCCCGAGTGGCTGCAGATTCTCTGAGCAGATCTGTTGTGTGCTTTTTGTTATTGTTATATTTTAAATTTGACACCTTTGGGGGCACCTGGTTGGCTCAGTCGGTGGAGCACGTGATGCTTGATCTCAGGGTCGTGAGTTCCAGCCCCACGCTGGGCATAGAGAAATAAATAAATTTGATATCTTTGGAAAAATCTTATTTTCATCTGAGTCCTCTATTCTGTTACCAAGGGAAATTTTAGACTGAGCGACTCCAGACTTGCCAGAAAGAAATATTACTAGGTCAGTTGAAAGTTCTTAATTAAATAAAAATCATTAAAGAAAATAATAAACTAACATAAAATATATTTAATATTAAAGATTTTTGGTGAATCGTGTAGATTTCTAACCACTTGGCAATGATTATTTTAGCTATTACATATACCACAAAGAGATGAAAGTCAAGTTTATTTTCCTAAAGAAATAGGAATATTTTGCAGCTGTCACCTCCCTGATGTCACAGGTCAAGTTATTGCTGCCATTAGGCCACGGCTATTTTCCTGATTACTCTGTGTCCTGTCAGATAAGAAAAGAAGGATCACTGTGGACTATCTAAACTCTGATCACTCACTCCTCTTGGCTCCCTGTGGTTTTCTGGTTTCTAGGGTGTGTTATGAACGAGCCTCCTTGAGTCCAACCATCCAGACGTTCATTCTGTCTGCCATTTGGCACGGGGTGTACCCAGGATATTATCTGACATTTCTAACAGGAGTGGTGATGACGCTGGCAGCGCGAGCCGTAAGTATCCCGAATTCCGTTTCATACTTCAGTGCAGTCCCCTTGAACTGGCTGGTGTAAGTGGCTGAGGACACCCTCCCTAGGCAGACCCTGTTTCTGGGCCCCAGTCGGTGCTCTACTCTGGCCACAAGTGAGGCGTGCACCTGGCGTGTTTGTTGAGTGCTCCCAGGGGCTCCACACTTGGTTCATCTGAGGGGAAGAGTTGGCACGTGGGAGGTACCCACAGAGCATTCATTGTCTTTACGGAATTTTCTGAACGAGAGCTAAAAACAGAGTTAAATAAAGGTGATCAGAAGGGTGGGTTTACTTTAGAAACGTTTCCTGAAAGTGGTCACCTTTGAGAGTCATCTTTTAGATGAAGAGTGGGGTACAATTGGGTGTAGAAAACTGGGTGGGCCATCCCTGGGGTGGTGGGCACCACATTGGAAGCAGGACACAGTCCTTGGTTGGAACCCAGGGTGATATTTTGGGAAACAGTTGAGAAATGAGGTTGCTGACATGGGTGGGCAAAGAAGGACATTTAGTTTAAGTCCTTGAAAGTCCATCAGAAGAAAGTGACATGACAGAGATGGTGCCTGAACCGGCTGCATGCAGCGCTTACAGGCGAGAAGCCTTCATTTAACAAACTAGCAGATATTTATTCAGTTGTCAGGTACCTTGGGGGGGTGTATGAGGGAAAACTCCAAGAAGCGCTAACTCTAAGGGCTGTACCTTCTGCTTGTTTGTGGCCTGATTGGGGCATGAGGTATATGTACACGTGAGTACGCAAACACCACGGGGCGTATGTGATACATCCTGTGGGTTCTGTAGTAAGTAATGGAGTTGTTCAGAGGTGAAAGAAATCCTTTTGGTTGGGTTGACCCAAGACGGCCTCGTTAGGAAAGTTTGGATTTGGGCTTTGAAAAGATAAACGTTGTTTCAAAAGTGAGGGAAGCATGATGGGGGAGGAACATGACGTTCTAGGCACATAAATGACATTAACAGAACCACGTTTGAAAGTACCTGGTGTATTAAATGACAAGTAAATCTGGCTGAAGCAAAGACGTCGTGAATTCCTAAATCGTGGATAATTCTGGAAAGGCAAAGGGAGTGCAGGGGAGCAGGGGGAGGGCAATCATAGCAGGATTTGGGCACCAGCCTGGGGACGGGCCTAATGCTCTTTCTGTCTGCATACCTGGGGGTCAGAGGAGGTTTGTAAGCAGAGGGATGGAATGCCGAAAGCCGTGCTTCAGGAGGATTGATTTGCCATCTGTGATCGGAAGGGAAGAGGGCAGGTAGCTGCTGTGGCGGTGATCCGGGCAAGACGTGGTGGGTGCCAGGGTCTGTTCCCGCCACTGGGAACCATGGTCTCTACATGGGAGAGCCGTTAACCATATACCAGGTTACTTCTGGAAAACTTGGTGGCATCCTCATAGCAGGGCCGTGTTTCACCTCTGACCACGTTAGACAAAGCAGGGAACAGAGTTGAAAAAAGGAAATAATGGTTGGTTAAGTTTACATATTTCAAAACTGCAATGTTTTGACTTTTTTGGAAGCTAAAAAAATGTGTCAAGAGTGGTGATTAGGAAACACCTATTTTGAGAATAATGTTCGTTGTTGCCATTTATTCTGATAAGTGTGTTTTGACCTAAGCTCAGGGTATCGAGAGCCATCTGTCTCTCACAAATGCAGAGTTTAAAGAAGAGGAAAAGATATCTCAGTGTAGCAGAAGAAGTGAAAACAGAACTTTATTTATATATTATAGTTTACCAAATATGATTTGAGGAACTCGAAGAGTGTTGTTTTTAACATTTTTTTTTAGAAACTTTTAATTTGAATACAACTTTAGATCTACCGAAAAGTTGCAAAGCACTCCCACATGCCCTCTACCCAGATTCCCACATTTTGCGCTCTCCATATTTTTTATACATATGTGTATTTGTTTTTCCTGAACCAACTTCTCCCGTAGTGGTGGCACCATTTCCGATGTCCCACCAGCAATGTGTGACAATTTCAGTCACTCCACATGCTTGAAACAGTTGGATGCAGTAATTGTAGTTTTATAAGCAATGTTAAAGACCAAGCCAATATTTTTGTTTCTTTATTTCAGATGAGAAATAACTTTAGACATTATTTCATCGAACCTCCCCAACTTAAATTATTGTATGATGTTTTAACGTGGATAATGACTCAAATAGCAATAAGTTATACAGTTGTGCCATTTGTACTTCTTTCCATAAAACCATCATTCATGTTTTACAGGTAAGTGTCACTCTTACAAATATATGCCAGGGGGAATAACTTTGTTTTTAAGAGCAAGCGCTTTGCCATTGGGTAGCATAGAAAAATAGCACCACAGCCTTACTCTCTGTGGTTACTTTTTCATTTTAAACCAAGAGGTCTCAAGTTTTTTATGGAATGATTCACACCACTCACCCCTGAGATGAATGTGATAAAGACAGAGAAGTATCAGCTGGGTAACCCCCACCTCAGATCTCTCCAAGAGGTTTAACTGGAAGTATAGCTGTTCTTTTTATAGTTGGATGTTAACTAGACTTATCACAGTGATCTTTTTTTTTTCTTTGCGATATGTACATCTATCAAATCATTATATTGTACACCTGAGGCTAACATAATGTTACAGGTCAGTTATGCCTTAAGTTAAAGCTGTGACGTCAGGGCTAGATGTGGCCACGGGCTAGAGTTTGCTCACCCCTGCTCTGGGGTCAAGGTATAGGGGTTGAGGTGTTAGAGCAGAGGCGTGTGAGTCACTGGGGATATTCTGGGAGCGGAAGCAAAATACATCCTCCGATAATCATGAGTAAGTGTTGGTAAGGTCTGCCCACCAAGAGTTCAGGCCGCCAGACTGTTAACTCCAGAGACGAAAGGATAGGGCAGCTTGAAATAAGATGAACAATAGAGAATATGACAGAGTGGTTTTAAAAAAAGAAAAAAGTGTAGCTCGTTCTTTACAAGGAATTGTGAATTCTCTTAATTGCTTTCGTCAAAAGAAAAATAAATTACTTCTATTTCAAGAATTTGTTCCCTTCTTACTCTTTTACATTTCCCGAGTACTTTGTCTTCTCTGTATCATAGAAATTCTCGTCTTCAATTCCATGCTTGATCTCTGTATTCTCTCGCCCACCCACCAGATTCCACTCTCAACGTGTTAGTGATATCTTGGAGATCAAAAACTTCACCTTTTATAAAGTTTTCATTACCCCAGCATTTAGAACGACAGCATAGAGAATGTGGTCACAAATTTTTGCACTGACTATGGCGTTACTTGTATAGAAAGACACCAAGTAACTCCAGCTAAAATTCCCCTTTTCACAAAACTATTACATATATTTAAATGTGATTGAGCTGTTGGTTAGATTTTTCTATCGGAAGTACACTTTGTTCATACTCCCTTGAATTTACAACTGTAAAAGCAGCCTAGGTCACATTTGATTTATATTTGATTTATATTTGATTTCAAGAATGATGCTTGTAATAATATTTTTAATAAGATGGCCTTCCTTCATTATGTGACAGTGGCCATTAAGAGGCAGTGTTATCTGTTACTCACATCACTGGAAAATTTGTAACTTAATTAGGGACCATACACAGCAGAGGAGGCCAGAGTATTAAGGTCTTTACCAGCTCTGCGTCTTCTTTGTTCGCTCTCAATATTCAGTTCTGTGGATTTGAGAGATTATTTTCAGGTCACTGCAGCTGCTAATAAGTACCTTTTTGTTTTTGTTCTGTGCAGCCATGGACTTATGACCCTTACAAAGGAATGTAATATGATAGCTAGTATCGTGCTTATAAGTGGCCTGGGTTTATAGGGTGCTTTATAAATACCCACTGGCAGACGCTGGAGAGCTTCATCTCTGGGTGGGGTTGGGGGAGGGGGGCCGGAATGCAAGATTAATGGAGTAAATCTGCACATCCTCCATGGTGCATGTGACATTTTGACAAGGGTGCCGTTGCTAAGGATTAATTCTCAAAATTTAATAAAGTCAACTTTGTCCATTTTGCTCTTAGCTCCTGGTATTACTGCCTGCACATTGCTGGGATCTTAATATTATTGTTGCTGCCGGTGAAAAAAACTCAAAGAGGAAAGACTACACATGAAAATGTGCAGCTGTCGCCATCCAGAAAGTTCGATGAAAGAGAAAATTCTTTGGGACAGAATAGTTTTTCCACAACAAACAATGTTTGCAATCAGAATCAAGAAATAGCCTCTAGACATTCATCATTAAAGCAATGAAGGGGAAAACACTCTGATGGCTATTTTGTCTCTGTTAACAGAAACCAATCTTAGCACCTTTTCGAGGGATTTGTGTTCGTTTGAAAAGAGATGAAGTGGGGGGCAAATGGGACAGATCTAGATGGGGAGTTTCCAGTATACCAGATTGGGAATGGAGCGAATAACCCCTCCCATGCCATGTCCCTGGGGGCCACGCCTTATATAAAAATATTTCCATGATCTCAATGGGCACTCAGGACCTCTGCAGATGTTGTAGGGTGGTACGTGTGCCCCTCTTGCTGAATGTATGTTGCGTATCCCAAGGCACTAATGGGGTGAAAGGGTAACCGTGTCAATCTGGAGGATGGACAAAAATTAACTTTTCCAAATGAATGTCTTGCCTTAAACCCTCTATTTCCTACCATATTGTTCCTAAACGGTATTTTCAAGTGTAATATTGTAAGAACGCTATTTCAATATTTGATGTCATGGTCTTGTAAAGGAATTCCAGAGGAATTTGAAACAGGATATTTAAGATCGTGGACACTTTAAAAATGCAATAAACATCTCAGTATTTGAAGGGTTTTCTTAAAGTACCTGAAATGACCATTGTACATAGCGAAACTAAACAGAAAGGGATGCCAAATTATAGGTAGCTTATTTTCCTGGAGAATTTAATTACTTTGTGTTGGTCAGAGCCCATCAAGGGAGAATTTCTTCAACATAATTAAAGGTTGGTAATGCGATATTTTAAACTTATTTTCTTAAAAAAAAAAAAGAGAACAAGAGAAGATGATGAAGGAAGGAAGGAAGGAAGGAAGGAAGGAAGGCAGGCAGGCATGGATGAAGAAAGCACCATGTGGACTGGAGCTGGTGGCAGCTGGGGCAGGGCACGGACCAGGTGCTCAGCAGAAGTGCTTTTCCTCTTCATGTATCTGAGTTCTTTTTGATTCTGTAAGATGTAAAAGTGTAATGACTTTTTAATATGTTGGACTTTTAAATGAAATTTGCCAGGCAAAAATCATATAGAATTATGGCAAGATTAGGAAAATAATAGTGGTAGATGGTACGAGGGCTGTGTAGGAGAAATCACTGGGTTAAGGTAACAATCTGTCTAATCGCTTCCTTATCCTTGACAGCTTAAGTCATAATTGGGAATGTTTTAGGGAAATGAAAACTTACAGTCATCGGGTCTGACCCACCTTTTTAGAGAATAAAAGAAATTTGTTTCCAAACTCTTAAATTCTCACTTTCAAATTTGGCTCTTAACGCTTTTTAATGAGTTTTAGGTTCTATGAGTAGGAAAAAAACATGCTTCTAGCATATAGGCCATTTTCACCACAGTTAATCTCACCTTGAATTATCAGATGTCTCTGTTAACCCCACAGTCTTGGGGTGGCCGCAGTGGCTGAAAGCAGAAGAGTGGGCGGCGAGGCCACCCTGGTATGGGCTTCAGCCACAAGACTTGGAGGTGAGAGAGGAGGTGAGCGGGGCCTTCTGACTCCACCTTTATTTGACCACTTTATTTCCTTTCTTGCCTTAAATTTTCAATGAAATGCAAATTGTCTATGGTGAGTATATATATATTTTTTTAATTTTTGTCGTGAATAAGTTTGCAAATGCAATTACTGCAGAACAGCCATCTGGCTTAAGCTCTGTGGTTTTTCATTTAAAGAAGAAAGAACAACAACTATACCAGGAATTTTTGAGGTCCTCATCAGCAAAAATATCAGTGGATCTTTTTTAGAACTTTAGAAATATCCTAGTCTTTGATTATGTAAGATGTTTTTATTTTTCTAAAGGTAAATTTTTTCCACCTGCCGAGGTTAGCCAAATCCTGTTACTTCCCAGAAAGAGAGAGGTAGCTAAATAAATTTTCTCTGTTTTCCCACACACTGAAATTAAGCCAGCTGTGGGGTTTGAGAGGATAGAAAAGAATAATCATGGAAAGTATCTGCCCCTAAAAGATCTCCTTAATTAATGCTGCAGAGATCTGATAACTACTTTAAAAAAAGGTAGATAAATTTAGGGTTTAAAGGACAAGTCTAGACATGTCGTAAGTAAAAACAAGAAAACTTAATAAAACTCTTTCTCAGCCCAAGTGGCCATTTATAAATAATCACTATTTATTTCTATTACCTGTGTCATTTCTCAGCCTCAAAACCTAAAATCACTGTTACCTGTTTTATGACGCTGTCATTGCAGAGAGCAAGATGACTAAGAATTCTCTAGTTCCTTTGAAGATAATACATTATCTATACAATTTGACTGATTTTCGTCCCGTGGATCAACTAAGTTTTGTATTTTTGTTTCTTGGGGGTTTTTTTTGGTATGAAATGGGTTTTGGATAGCTTTTCTCTAATTTTGGAGGGATTAAAATAAGTTTGTAACCTAGAAGAAAAGCTAAAGAAATAATTCTAATTCTCAACTTGACTTTTCTCCTCAAGAAGAAACTTTTTGTGTTCTACAAAACAAATATATCTGCTTGGAGTGTTACAAGGATTAATGCTTCCCTTCTACTTAGAGTAGAAGATTTGAAAACTGGTGTATATCTCTACATACTGTTAAGTATAAAGGGATTCATTGTACTATGTGCTCCCTGCTCTTTTAATCAACAGAACAAGATGCAGTACATATTTGTATTATTTCTCCACCCTTTAGTTGTCATGAAATCACTCCAGAGATGATCTGTGACCATCATACTTAGACTTTTGGTTCAGGTTCATTATTATACTACTCAGGGAAAAAAAAAATTGAACAAAAATAATTACTCTTCCCTCAGTTTCATTTTCTTAAATCAGTAACAGTTAATTTGATGTATGTCAGCTATCACCATTTTACAAGTAACTTATCCTCAGTTTTTAAAAAAAAGCGTTTTTATTGGAACTCAGGGTAATTGGGGAAATGTATTTACCTTCTAAAACATCTAGCCTAATAGAGAGGGTTTATTTGGCTTCAACAATGTCCGGCTACCACCATACTTTTAGTTAAAAAGTATTTGTGTCATCAACCCCTGCCATGTGTGACATTCACATACAGGATTTCCACAGATACCAGTTTTCAGAAAAATTTGCAGTAAAAGAGAATGGTTCTAAAAAAGCAAAGGTAACTCTCATTGAAGCACTCGTTGCCCTGGGAGAAGACCTGGATGTTCATCTGGCTCTTTTATTAATCAGTTGGGATTTGAGCAAGTTACTTGACTTCTAAATGAAAGTTCCTTAATAAGAAATTAAAGGATCAGGTCCGTAAGTTTATGACCAGTTGTGTTTGTAATGAGTGGAAGCCATTAGCAAGATTTGTAAGAGTCATGGACAAAGGCAGATTCACAATCACAACTGTTATCGTGGTTATTTATTTTTATTGAGCTCAAAGCCCTGACTTTTCAAAAGGTTTTCTTGGCAACAGAGGAAAACCTTCCAGTCTGTTAAATCAGAAGGCGTGGCACCATACCATTTCCCCTAAATGTAGCCCTTAAAGAGAACTTTTGAAAATGAAATGGTCTCTATTGAAGGCAACCTATTCCTCTTTTGCTTTCTCTGCTTCTTTGGTTGGTTGTGCTAGGTGAAGCTGAAGGTGCTCTACGCTAGAAAATGTTAGTACAAACCATCAAGTTTACTGGACAGGATCTTACCATCATGTAACTTCTCAAATATTATTTCATTCAAAGATAGTTAAGGCACATTTAATTTAGTTTGCACATTTTAAACTACAAAAGAAATGACATTAAAATTTTGCCATTAAAATAATTACAAAATGTATACTTTTATTCAAGGACTAGATTACATTTAGGACAAAAAAGTTTTTCCTATTTGAAATTCCTACCTTGTAAATTTTAATTTGTATATTCATGAGCAGCTCTGGACATTTATACTGTTTTGTTTCCTTGTTATAAACTTTCAGATTGTTAGTTAATTGACTGTAAGAGTTCTATGTTATGATTGAAAGAAAAAGATTACTGGGGAGAATAATTGTTTCGGAATGGTGCCCGTTACTGTGATGTCAATGAAGGATTTGTCCGGAGTTTTAAATATAAGCCAGTATTTTATGGAGGTTTCCTCAGCCACCCTAGTCTATCTTGGCTGAAATTGAGTACATCAGATTTAACATAGGTGCGGAATTCTACATAACACTGTGAAATGTAATCTTAACTGCCCTCAAGTACCTTATTAAACTCTTACTCTGAACCCAGTGTACATTTAGTGAATGGCTTATCATTGCTACAGGTATCTAAGATGCAGGAAGTTCTGTTTTCTGCAGTGGTCCTTCTAAGACCGGTTTGTACCAGAGCATGCATGCTCCTGATGGTGAAGGAAGAGATTTGCTAGGTTGCACCTGAAACCTGGATTTGAATGATCAGTGTGTCGAGGTCTGTACAGTGTTTCTGCAGCACCATGTGTTCGAATCGATTTACAGTAACCCTCATTACAGAAGAAAATTTAAAATGAAATCTTACACGTTGGTATTTTGTAGGAATGCTCTTAAAATCAATGACTAAGCTGCTTTTTTGAGGCTCTCGTTGCAGAGGATGCAGCCAATTACATTTTAATCGGTGGGCTGCTTATTAATGTTTTTATATGTTTTGAAATAATATTTATTTTAATAGATTTTTAATATGGAAACCCTAGTAAACAACTGACAAGCTCTGTAGGTTACTGATAGGGAGGACTTTCTGGAGTGGAAGCCTGAAGACACACACTTCTTTGCCGAGTAATTTGTCTTACCTTTAAAACTAACTATACTCGTTGTCTTCTGGTAACCCTTTTGTAAGGCAAAATCAAAAAAACCCCAAGACTATATAGTTCTATAAAGAATAATATAAAGATCCATGCGAAATCACTGTCTAAAGCTCACTCAATGATGCATGTTTTACCAGATTTTTGCTACTGTGAAAAGAAATGGAAATAAAATAATGAAAAACCGAAAGACACAGAGCAACATCAGTAGAATGACTAGCCGTTTTCCTAAGAACACGTTTGAGATGGAAAAAGTGACTGGCTGCCTTTTACCGGAGTTGTAAATGACTGTGTCCTGCCCAGTCTCTGTTTGGGGTAACTTCTTTGAAAAATTAATTTGGTAGTATCCCTTTTTGTCCTTCCTTGCTCAAAGACAAACACATGTAAAAGAGTTTGACAGACTTAGAAGATAGGCCTCTTCCCAATTTGAAGTATTTTTGGTTCTGTATGTGCAGATTTGTCAACAAAGTACATTTGCCCTGGCTTCTTGTCACAAAGAGGAAGGAATCCAGCCTCCCCTCCAACCAAACATGTTCCAAGCCAGCCTCCATCCCTGGCACCTGGGCACCGGGGCACGACCGCCTCTCCAAACCAGAAGGGCACCCTTCTATAAAGCAGTAGGAATGAAAGTAAGAATAATTCAGGTGAAACAAGAGAACCCTTCCACATGAAGAGTGAGATTGTGTGAGTTCATTCCTGCCTTCCTTTAAGAGCTGTATCCTGATCCCTGCCTGGGAGTAGTTGGACAGTGTCGCCCAAACAGGGAGGGCCCCAGCTCTGCAGCCAGTATTTACAGTGCTCGTCTGCCTTCCCTGGGTGAGACTAGAATGTGGCGTCCTGTGCTTTTTGTTTTTATTATTCCAAAATATTTTTTTAAAGAGGTGTTATTTTTCAACAGATCCATAAATTAGTTCTTGTTGTATGGTTCTAAGTTTAAACTACCCCCGTGTCAGTTACACTGTGATGTGATGATTTCATTACTGCTCATTTTTTTCCAGTCTGTGTCCTCCTCAGCGCTGCACTGCTGGCTTATTGCTGGGTTTTAAAGATGTTTTTAACTTACATATAAATGTTTTTTTCTAATTTGTGTGTCTTTAAAAATGATTAAACTGTAGTTTAAAAATACGTATGTGTGTTGTGTGTGGGTGTGTTTGCTAACTCCAGAGGCTTTAAATTCTGTCTATAGAACTGAACACCGGGCCTTTCCCACCATGAGAGGTGATACCCCCCCCCTTTTTTTTAAATTGAAGGATTCTTCAATATGATGGTAATATTCTAAGGAGTCATTGACTCTTTTAACTGCTTAAAAATTATTTAAAACAAAATGTAGTCACATTGTAGGCACTTTGGAAGACAGTTAAAACAAACTTAGGGGTGCCTGGCTTGCTGAGTTGATAGAGCATGTGACTCTTGATTTCGGGGTTGCAAGTCCAAGCCCCATATTGGGCATAACACTTCCTTTAAAAAAACAGAACAAAAGCTTTAAATTAGTATATGGTATCCATAGCAGAGCACAGGGACTCCCACTAGATTTCTGTGCCACGATTCCAAACTCCAGGGAACTGTGAAGTATGCTTCCAGAGGCTCTTCTAGGCTCTGTCATGAACAATTGTGGAGGAAGCCGCTCTAAACTTGCACTGTTGCACAAAGATGCCAGGCTGAACACGTCCAAGGAAGTCCTGTCTTTGTGCTTTCTCACTAGAAGGCCTTAGGCTGTGATGGCAGATTCAATGACCCCATTTTGAGATGCAGGGCTGTGCTGAAATTGGGCCATGAGTATGGACACAGCAGCCGAGCTGCCTGCCGGCACATCCCTTCCATGCATTTATCTTGACAAGCACGACAGACAGCTTCAGTAACTCAATTTGCTTCACAGTCAGGAAGGCCCCGGAAGGCCAGTTGATAGCAGGCCTCCTATTATATGTAGATGGACATTGTAATATATTTTGTATTTTGTCTTTGAACTGTTCATTCCACAATTATTTAATGAGTTCCTACCCATGTGCTGGGTAACTACAAAATAAATCACTGCCCTTGGCTTCAAGAAGCTAATAAATGATTACCATATAGTACAGTAAGTGCTTTATTCAAGCCATGCACAAAGGGCCTTTGGAATCTGAAGGGGGCGGGGAGCCTGGGAAGAGTTGGGGAGAGCTGTGCAGAGGAGCTGGCACTTGGGTTTGGGAGGAAGTGTTTTACTGGCTGAGAAAGATGTGGGAGGGGCATTATTAGAGGAAGGAAAAAAGCCTATGTCAAGAATGATACCGTATGACACAGAGAAGAAAACACGTTTAGGTCCACTATGTGCCAACTACCCAACAATAACTTATCTTCCCTCCAGTTAGAAAAAGGAATAACAGGGGAAAATTGAGTTGACAATTTTTTTTTAAATAAAAAATAAAACTTCCCCAATTTTTCAAGCATATAGTTGGTTCACTATAGAACACTATAATACACATTCATGTGCCCACTGCTCAGATGGAACAGGTGCTTTTACCACATTAGATTCAAAATTTGCCTTTTTTTTTTTTTAATAAAAGGTTGGGATGCCTGAGTGGCTCAGTGGTTGGGCACCTGCCTTTAGCTCAGGGCGTGATCTCAGATTCCCGGGTTCAAGTCCCACATCGGGCTCCTTGCGTGGAGCCTCCCTCTCCCTCTGCCTGTGTCTCTGCCTCTCTCTCTCTGTGTCTCTCATGAGTGAATAAATAAAATCTTTAAAAAAAAAAGTACATTGGACATAAGACCAGCACACCTTCCCCTTCTTCCTCCCTCAGAAGTAACAACTGTGTCAGTATGAGCCTCTTTTGGTTATCTTTTCATTTGGTTGCCTTTCTTTTAAACTTAGCTGTATGACTTTAAAAATAATTGTGTGTTCTATTTGGTATAGCTTTCCTAGGTGTCTGTAGCAGGATGGGTTGTGTTGGCTCAGTTAGTTTGTTGCTGTAGCCAGATGTCCGCTCCGATTGTTGTCATTAAAATATTGCATTTCTCCTCTCTGGTAAAATCTTTTCTATTTTCTTATTATGTATCTTTTCTTTTTCAAATATGCTTTGTTTTGTGCTTGTGTTATCTTTTTTGGTCACCTCCTTCAGAGTAATACCAGTGGTTTCCATGAGCACAGGCTGAGACTCACTATCAGCAGAAAGGCAGGCCCTCATCTGCCAGCACGGGGACACTGTGTCCAGCAGAAAGATGCTGTTTGCTGGCTGCCATCCTTTTTGCAGAGTAAGTATTAGAGTACCCTAAAAAAACAATTACAACAACAAAACACCCAGGCCTAAGATCTGAGCTTACATGCCAGCTATTCATACCGTCAATGGGGAAAGCAGCTGCCCAGCACCCAGAGGCCAAGGGCTGGTGAGATGATGAGGCCCCCAGAGCTGGCCAAGGGGGCCACCAATCCCTCAAGAAAGCTGGGTTCCTGTTTGTCACTCCACACCTTTTAAATTCATGAATCATCCACATCAGGAAGAATGTTATAAACACACTGCCTTAGGATTGAGCTTCTCCCATCCAAAAAAAAAAAAAAAAAAACCCCAAAACAAACAAGTACTGCAACACCATCCTACAATCCAGCCTGTACACTAAAGCTGCTTAAAAGAGCAGTGAGCACAGGCCCCTCTGCTTCCTTACCCCTCCCCAACCCTCTGCTGAACACCCTCTGACCTCTGTTGGTGAATCGCCATGTGGGTTTCCCTTTTTTTGGTGTCACGTGATCTTCGCATTGGGCTCTGTGACCAAGGTCTTCTCAAGATCTTTCCTCCTGTCTGTTGAATTGTCCTGCACTTCTCCTCCTGCTTCTGGATGATCGCCGTCTGCGGTGACCCCAGGCCAGACTCCCCGTTTACACACCTTTCTGTCCTACTTCCTCAGTGCCCCTTCTATCCCCCACACCCCAGAATCACAGGCACCCCAAATGTAGGACATCCAAACCCATCCTCTAGTTTCATCATCCCAGAACCCGGGGTGCCTCTCATAGTGCCTGTCTCATCAGGCTTCACGAATATTCCCGTGGTTACCCAGATCAGAGACCTGAGCACCACCCTTGGCCTTCCTTACCCTCCACAACTCCCAGGTAGCTTCCATGTGTCCCGCGCAGCTGCCCCTCCGCTGCCCCCACCTCCTCATTGGTCACCCAGCTCAGAGCCCGCTTGCCCCCCACGCTCCGGGCCTGTCTTCCTCCAGCCCATCCTCTAACCCGCAGCCTTGAGCCATCTTTCCACAATCAGCCTGTTTTATTTTCCTGCTTCAAAACTGAAGCTGTTGCCCCAAACCTTTCTGATAAGTTCAAATTCTTAAGTCTGGCATAAAATCTATGATCTCACCCCTGCCCATCCTTGGTGCTTTTCTCTCCTGATTTATGCCCCTCCCAGCACACACGAACTGCTGTGGACCAAATGTGTCCCCCGTGAAATTACGCTGGAATCCCAAGCCCAGGGTGACGGCGTGAGGAGGTGGGGCCTTTGAGAGGTGCTGAGGTCACGAGGGGGGGGGCCTCGAAATGGGGTTAGTGTCCTTGTAAAAGAGACCCAAGAGCGCTCCCTTGCCCCTTCCAGCATGAAGGGCACAGTGAAATGTGGGCAGAAGGCAACTTATAAGAAGGCCTCTCACGCGGACTTGACCAAGCTGGCACCCTGATCTTAAACTTCCAACTCACAGAATTGTGAGGAAGAAGTTTCTGTTGGTTCTCAGCCACCTAGTCTGTGGTACTTTGTTAAACAGCCTGAATGGACTAAGGCACTCGCCTATGTTATGCTCCAGCCACATTGGATAGTTCTATTTCCTCCAGTCTCCTCTCTCTCCTGCCTCTCACCCAGCCTTTGTACCTGCTGTTCCCTTTACCCAGAATTCCCCTCCCTACCACATCCCCGCCACCTGTCCTGCCTGGCTAACCCTGCTTTCATCATCAGGATACAGCCGCATTGTCGCTCATCAGGAAATGTTCAATGAGCTTAAACTATGTGCCAGGAATAATGATGAATGCTGAGCCTTCAAACATGAGCTACTTTTCTCTGAGGTCGAGGCATGAGCCTGGGCCTGCCTAAAGCCAGCCTCCTGGGCTTGTCATGCTAGCATTTGAAATGACTTTTCAGTCATTACATGTGTAAAATTATAAATGGAAGATCTATACCTGGTTAAAAAGGAAGTTGTCTCCTGCCAAAATTTATTCAAGAGAAAAACAGCAGAAAAACCGCACATCGCAACGGGGAGACATTCTATGAAATAACCCGACCGGTACACCTCAAAGCTGTCAAGGCCATCAAAAATAAGGAAGGCCTAAGAAATTGTCAGGCAAAGGAGCCGAAGGAGACAGAACGACTAAATGTAATGTATCCTGCATGGGATTCTGCGAAGGGCATTAGGCTAAAAAAAAACAGGCTAAGGAAACCTGAATAGAGTGGGGGCTTTAGTTAATAATGTATCAGCATTGGTCTAATGTACCATCTAAAATAAAATGTTAACCATTTGGGAAACAGAGGAGCCTGGGTGGGACAGTCAGTTAAGCATCCGACTCTTGGCTTCAGCTTAGGTTGTGATCTCTGGGTCTGATCTGTGGGTCATGGGATTGAGCCCCACATCAGAGCTGAGCGTGGAGTCTGCTTAGAATTTCTCTTTCCTTCGACCTCTGCCTCTCCATCCCTCTCTCAATCTCTCAAATAAATAAATAAAGCTTAGAAAAATAACTTGGGAAATGTGGGGTATGTGGGAACCGTATAGTATCTTTACCACATTTTCTGTAAAACTATTCTAAAATAAATTTATATATATATATATATATATATATATTTCAGTGATTTAACGCATACAATTACTGATGCACCATACTTTGTTGTTGTACCCCACAAAATAAAATTCCTCAGAATCCCTGTGCTTTTAGAGCAGTGTTCTCACTGTAGCGGTAGTCCAGTACTATTTACAGACAGGGTCTAAGCATGGTAAGGGAGAGGAGTAAGAACGTGGGCTCAGGTCATGGGATATACCCGTAGTGGTGCCAGAACAGATGGAGCCTGTGTACCAGGGGGAGTGAAATGGAAGCTTGAGAGGAGGTTGAGAGCAGGGAGTTTGAAATCAACTTTTGGTTGACAACAAGGTCTGAAGCACGCCTACTGGTGGCCTGACGTAGAATGGCAGACAAGATCTTTGTGGAAAGGCAGATCTGGGAGGCCAGAGTGCTGGAAGGTTCTTCTGTAAAGATACTGAAATCATCAAGGATCATGTGTTGGAGAGAGTGATGATAACCAGGTTCCAATATTTTTTAGTGGGGAGTGACCCAGGTGTCGGCAGCAAGGAGGGAATGGCATGAACTTCTAAAATCTAGTGTTTTAGGAAGGAAGCAGGGCCCATTTTTTTTGCATGTGATAATGAGGAGGAAGGAGGGCACCTTCCTCGCCTCCAGGCCCAGTGATGAGAGAGGGAAACCAGCTAACACTTAAGAGGTCTTCAAGGAAAGGCACGACCTCATGAGTGATCTAGGTTTTCGTGGGAGGGAACATGGAAGGGAAGCACTTGAGGAGGTAGAGAGTATTTTACCAACAAAGTGCCATAAATTCCAGGGACAGTGGCAGGTGTTGGGGAGTAGGGGAAGGGAGGGTGTGGAAGAGAGGCTGTGCCCAGCTGCATGGGGATAGCAAGGTTTCCACTTTCAATACTGGGGGAAACAGAGATGATTTGGCCAACATAAATATATTGAAATGCTATGCTCTACACAAGACAAACTTCCACGCAATCACTGTGGCAGCATGAGGTCTGGATGGCTTAGCCATTCGTATAGGAATTTCCAACAAAAAAGCACCACCATCATATACTAAAAATACCTACTCCCACTGTAGTTTTGGGTCCAAATGCCTAATGGAGTAAAATGTCAGGAGCACATGATTGTTGGAATAAAATTCTATAGTTTTTCATTGTTAGTCAGTTTCTCCCTGAGCAAACTGATTCAGAAAGTCAGATGACAGTCATTTGGGCTATTTCCTTCTATTGGGTATATTTTGAATCATCTGACTGTCTACTTTTTCTGTTATTCTTGATAAAAGTCAATCAAAGTTTAAATTAATTTTATCTGTTTATGGCCAACCTGTGTCAGAGAATTACTCCCGGGAAAAGCCTGTGCCCCAGTGTAAAGATAGGGAGGTACATGTGACTTATGCTCTAACTGCCTCAAATACACGTATAAATGTAACTTGATGACTTATTTTCCGTTTTTATGGGTTGGAGGGGGGTTCAATGGATATGCAGCTTCTTTGCATGTTAATTGCATCTTTTTTTACATTTTTTATTTTATTTTTTTTAAAGATTTTATTTATTTATTCATAAGAGACACAGAGAGAGAGAGAGAGATCGGCAGAGACACAGGCAGAGGGAGAAGCAGGCTCTATGCAGGGAGCCCAACGTGGGACTCGATCCTGTGACTCCAGGATCACGCACTGAGCCGAAGGCTGACATCCAACCGATGAACCACCCAGGCGTCCCCTCCCCCCCCTTTTTTACATTTTTAAATTTAAATTCAATTTGCCAACATATAGTATAACACCCAATGCTTATCCCATCAAGTGCCCTCCTCAGGGCCCATCACCCAATTACCCCCCCCCACCACCTCCCTATTAACTGCATCCTTAATTTCTCTCTTTCCCTCTTCCTGTTGTCCCTTGAAGTAGACTCCTTGGCTGGCAACATGAAAATGTGTCTGCTGTGCTGGTAGCCTTGTTTGGTAATTAACTCCGTTATAACTTTCTTTCCTCCAGCTCTCTCCCTGTCTCTCCCTCTATCTCCCCACTTCACCTGAACACAGGGTCTTACGTTTCTCTTCTTTCTGGTGCCATCGTAGGGTGAAAGAAACTTCCTTCTGTGTGTGTGTGTGTGTGTGTGTGTGTTAATGTAGAAGGAACATACTAATCAAACTGGTCAGGGAGGAAGCTGGCAAAGATACAAGAGAAGTGATAGCAACACCACCATGAATTAAGGTGGAAAAAATGACATCTCAGGAGCGTCCTTGTTAGTCTGCTCCTTTTCAGCAGTGGCTATTTAAAGCAATAACTTTGGTCAATGATGTTTTTGTTTCAAACTGTTCAAAAAGGTAGAGAATTCTGTGTGGTAAGATTAGGGGGGATGATTCTTCCAATTTTTTTGTATTTTCCAAATTCTTTGTGATGAACACATGTTCCTTTTATAATCAGAGGAAAGCAGTTTGGAAAGCAAGATAGCGTGTAACTTCTTAAGATTTCTTTTCTAAAAAGTATTTTTATTTGTTTATTTTAGAGAGAGAGTGTGAGTGGGGAAAGGAGCAAAGGGAGAGGGAGAGGAAGCAGCAGACTCCCGGCTGAGTGTGGAGCCCAACACAGGACTTGATCCCATCTGAGCCAAAAGCAAGAGTCAGATGCCCAGCAGACTGAGCCTCCCAGGGGTCCCATAACTTCTTAATATTTCTATGAAAAAGCTCATATACAAGGAAATCAAAGCGATGTTAAGGAGATCAGACTGCTGAAATCCTCATTGCAATATGCTGATACTGTTAAAAAAAAGATGAAAGGGTGATTAAAATTACAGTGTTGATGGGAAGGTGGTAAGGGATGGAACGATAACTCCTAGTTTTCCTTCCACATAATAGCACATGTCGAAAAGTCAGACTCTTGGAGTGATTTAAGTGTTCTGCTGAAGCAAGAAAGCCTTACGATGGGTTTGCCAGAAAGATTTAGGCAAGCCGTATAAACCGCAAAAAGACCAAGGAACGTGGAAAGAGATTTTTATTTTATTTTTTTCAGATTTTATTTATTGACTCATGAGAGACACACAGAGAGAGGCAGAGACACAGCCAGAGGGAGAAGCAGGCTCCCTGCAGGGAGCCCGATGTGGGACTTGATCCCAGGACCCCGGGGTCTTGCCCTGAGCCAAAGGCAGAGGTTCATCCTGAGAGAGATGTTTGAAAGAAAGCTGAGGGGAAAGCATTTCACTTCTATTTTGCAAGAGTTCCACTGTGGCAAGAAAGGAGTGTTAGAGTCCTTGAGTATGAAAGGAATAAACAGCATTTGGCATGACTTAGGAAATACTCATTATCTAAATAGATATAATTTCCTAAATGTAACCGGTATGTTGATAGAAGAGAAGGGGATACAGTGAGATTATAAAGTGACCTGATTTTTCCTCAGGACTGCACCTGTAAATGCTTCGCAGTACTTGCGGCCTCCCACCCCTGGATGAAATTTCCAGCAGGTCTCCTCACTCTTAGATCGTATCTAGTCACTTTTAGTCAGTAAAAACTATCATTTTGGTAATTAAACGCTTGGCCTGGTATAATAGTAAAACCCCGTCCCCAGGTCAGACTTGTGATGGAGGGGGAACCCTACTTGGTGAGTGTTTTGTCTCCTTCATTGCTTCTCTTTCCTCCCACTCTGCCTCCCTGGAATCCCACCCTCCTCTAGTCCTCCATTAAAATGTGGGCTGGAGTAAAGCCTGTTCTTCCCAGGCAGTTATCTGGACTGTTTTTAAAAACAAACAAACAAACAAACAAAAACTCCTTAAAAGAACAACTTGTACACAGAGTATCTTCAGGGATTTTTATTTAGGGGGAGGAGGCGGGGAGGAGGTTCTTGTAGCAGAGGCAATGGTCCTTTCAGCATTTGGGACTGAATGTCCCACTTCTAGGATGGGGTTTGCAAGGCTTTTACCTGAGAACTCCCCACTGCAGTGCAGAGGTGCTTGGGGCCACCTAAGCCAGAGATGGACAGCTTCCTGCCCTAACTCCCCGATCTTGCTTACTGTTGTATATTCCAATTTCCCCCAAGAGAGGCCTTCTGGTGCGCTGGTTCATGGCACTCAGCAGGGCTCATGTGTGGTGGGCACAGCTTAACTGATGCAGAAGCCCCTGGCCTTGTTGTGGAGGCAATGCTGCTGCTGCCCTTACAAAAATTAGGGGGTACAAGGGCTGGGGGGAGGAGTGGTGAAGTGGGGATTATCATGGGCGTAGCTCCTCTCATCATGGTGTCCCCCATGGACAGGCACACAAGGATTGAAGAACCCCATCTGCCTGAGTTGTGGTTTCATAGCCAACATTGCAGCGAGATCTTCAGTGCCTTTTGACCCAATCCACATTTTCTCTATGTTCACAAATTCATCAAGAAGACCTGTCAGATACCTTGCTGACTACTCAGAATTCATTATGGTTAGAACACAGGTTGCTTGTACACAGAGGCTACAGATCCTTATGAAACCGCAAATTCCAATTCCCATGCCACTTTCACAATCAGTGGCTACTAAAATGTCACCTTGTATCATATGTAGGCCCTCAAAAAATTATTTGACATTAAAACAGTATATTCATATTGAAATCATTGATTTGGACACAATAGGACTCAAACCCAAGACTGAGAATGGTATGCCATTGGAATCTGCTGGGGAGATTTTGTTTTTTAAAGATTTTATTTATTTATTCATGCAAAACAGAGAGAGAGAGAGGCAGAGACACAGGCAGAGGGAGAAGCAGGCTCCCTGTGGGGAGTCCAATACGGAACTTGATCCCAGGACCCTGGGATCACATCATGGGCCAAAGGCAGATGCTCAACCCCTGAGCCACCCAGGTGCCCCTTCTGGGGAGTTATTTTTAAGTCCCCAAATGTGACCTTAATTTTTAAGAAGGTCCACTGATTCTGACGTGCCAAGGTTGGGAACCATTGATAAATATTTCCCAGTGGATCAATCCAGCAACTCCCGGTAAAAGCCAACAAGGAATATGGCTACATCAGATGTTGGTGTGACATGCACGAGACAAGGAGACATTACCCCAGATCATATGACAGGGTTGTAAATAGTGTGGTTTCTTCCTTAGTGGCTTGCTTAGGCCACACACTGTTCCAAACAGATTAAGGGAGTTGATGTGGAATAAGGATAGGGTGAACCTCATCGTGGGGGGGAAGACAGGTAAACAGGAAAATATGCTTAACACAAGATCTCTGAGTACCTACTAGGCATTAGGGAGTAAGACGGTGGATACAGAAGATGGACTATACAACTCTGCTTGAGGACATCCAAGAAGCTACACCAAATTGGGGACCACTTCAGTTGCATCCTTGGGAATCAGCTGGACAAGAGGGAGGGAAGAATGTCCAAGGGAGGAAACAATACTGTGCAAAGAATGGAGAGGAGAGACAGTATGGCCCAATGTTCCAGGAACTGCAAATACTTGCCAACCTGGGGATGGGGGCAGGATAGGAGGAGAGTAGTGAAGAGACCAACGTGGGACCGGATCCTGGGTCTCCAGGATCACGCCCTGGGCCAAAGGCGGCGCTAAACCTCTGAGCCACCCAGGGATCCCCTCTCTCCCCAAATTTTGATTGCAACGGTGACTAGGGATCATAAATTAACTGTAATTAAAGGAGTGACACTGACAAGGAAGAAAATATTGCCCTTGTCAAAAATACACCCATTTGTAGGTCAGAGGCCACTGAGTCCGGCGAGTTGCTGGCCCCACGCGGTGCCCACCGCACCGCGCCCTCCTGCCTCCGCTCTTCGGGGGCGTGGCCACTGCCGCCCGCCCCGCCCCCCGCCCTCAGGGGGCGTGGCCACCGCCGCCAGCCCCCCGCCTCCGGGGGCGTGGCCACTGCCGCCCGCCCCCGTCCGGCTCCCCGCCCTCAGGGGGCGTGGCCACCGCATCCAGCCCCGCCCCTCGCGCTCCGGGCCGTGGCCACTGCCGCCCGCCCCGCCCCGCGCCCACGTGACCTGTCAGTGCGCGGAGAGGGAGGAAGATGGCTGCCGGGTTTGGGGACGGCGAAGCGCTGGAAGCCGCCGTCTCTCCCTTTCCCGTTTTCTGACAGCACCTGCGGCAAAGGAAACCCTTTCTGTTCACGCCGTGGGCGCGGTCCCCAGGCCGGGTTGTGAGACGGTCAGTGCGACGGTCGGCTTCGCCGGGTGACGGGGAGAGGAAGTGGGGGCGAAGCACAGCGGGGAGGGGGCGAGGCCACGAATCTGGGTGGGCGAGGCCGAGAGTGGGGGGCCCGGGGCCAGGTGGGGAGGGGGCGAGGCGGGGTGTGGGGGCCCAGGGCCGGGGGAGGAGGGGGAGGGGCTGGGGCCTGTGAGGCAGGGCCGCGGCCGGGTGAGGAGGGGGTGGGTGAGGAGGGGGAGGCGGGGTGTGCGCGCCCGCGGCCGGGGGGAGGGGCTGGGGCGGGTGAGGCAGGGCCGCGGCCAGGTGAGGAGGGGGGTGTGGGGGCTCGCGGCCTGGTGAGGAAGGGGAGGGTGAGGAGGGGGGAGGCGGGATGTGCGCGCCCGCGGCCTGGTGAGGAGAGGGTGGGTGAGGTGGGGTGAGGAGGGGGAGGCGGGGTGTGCGCGCCCGCGGCCGGGGGGGAAGGGGGAGGGGCTGGGGCGAGTGAGGCAGGGCCGCGGCCAGGTGAGGAGAGGGGAGCCCGGGTGTGCGCGCCCGCGGCAGGGTGAGGAGGGGTGAGGGGAGCCCGGGTGTGCGCGCCCGCGGCCTGAGCGGGAGGGGCCCGGCGAGGCAGGGCCGGTCGGGGCGCGGAGAGGGCGAGGGCGGGGGCGAGGGCGAGGGCGAGGGCGGGCGCGGGGCCTGCCGCTGGGCGCTGGGGCCCTGGAGGTCTGGCGTTTCCCGAGAGGCCTCGGGCGTGCTGTCCGCGGCGGTCGGTGAGTCGGCGGGCGGAGAGAGGCTGGGCTGGGGGAGGGGCCGGGCCTCAGTGAAACCATTTGTTTTGGGTTGTGCGGCAGCCGCTGGCACACGCTCCGCGTCGGGACCCGCCTCGGCTGGTACCGTTAAGGCAGGTGTCCCAGGTGCCTTTCCCTGGGCGTCCAGCGGGGAGGTGGTCGGTTTTCCTCCTTTGCTTTCTTATCGGGCTTCATTGCTCCATTGTCCTGTGCAGGCCTTGAAGTGCTTGGCAAGACATCCCCAAGCCGTTGATGACGATGCTTCCACAGTTTATTTATAGGGAAACGATTTCTTTGTCAGCCAGCAATATGGATTATTTTTCTTTCAAGTTGTTTTAACATGGAGAAAGGTTTAAACCAATGAAGAACGTTTTCTTATTTGCAACTGTTTATGGAACCGTCTCTGCCAGCCGCTAGGGGCGCTGGCTAAAAATGTAGGTTTCCTAGCCTTACCCTCAGAAATTCCCATTCGGCTGGCCTGGGGTGTGGCTCTGGAATCACCCCTTCCGAGTCCACGGGGGGCGATTCTGATGTTTTGTCATTGCCCACACTCTGGCAACACTGAGGACCGAACGTCTAAAAATGGTTAATACCCCTTCGGGAGCTGATGGAGAGCCAGGGGGAGAAATGGGGCGGCCAGGTTGTGTTCTTTGTTCTCTGCATTAGTCACAAGGACACTCTCATCAGAATCATTTTGGGGTGCTTGTTAAAATGTCAATTCTGGGCCCACCGCAGATCTACCGGATGGGATTTTTTGGTGGAGAAGCCAAGGAATATTTGTTTTTGGCAAACTTCCCAAGTAGCTCTGGTGCACACAAGTTTGAGAATCCTTGTTCTGCATTCTTTGTGTGAATGATTTCCAGATCTGTTTTTACGGCTACTGCGTGGATTAACCAACCTAGCTTTTTTGGAGCACCTCAGCTTCCGCCTGGCCAAAGCATCCGTGTCAGGAGTGGTGGGGAAGGAGGGGGCCTGAAGAGAAAAATCCTGACTTCCCCTTTTTGTTAATGGGTATGCCCTCCTCCAGTCACCTGTGCTTGACATCTAGTTGTCCTTGACTTTTTAATCTCCAGTCACATAGTTTCTTTGATTTTTACATCCAGAATCTCTCTGCTGGATATTTTGGTAGGTTAAAAGGTCAAATATCAGGGATTTTATATTGTTTAAGCTCATATCTGCCATTTTTCTTTATTCCCACCACCCATCCCCTTCCTGTGGGTTGTTTTGGTGGTTTCCTGACTGGTGTCCAGAGTTCTAATTCTTTGTGATTTTCTGGTCTGGGCCACATACCCTGCTGGGAAATGAACTTTCCTAGGATCATGCCAGTGTGCCATCTCCCTCTTCCTGCTTTTGCTCAAAAACTCAGTTTCTCAGGTTTATCTGTTACTGTATTGGTGCTGTTTAAAAGGCAAGAACAGATACTTACTCTTTTACCTCAAGGAAAAGGAAATTTATAGGACTTAATGAGAATCAGCAAGAAATCAGAATCCAAGGCCACTTCACCTCTCTCTCTCTCTCTCTCTCTCTCTCTCTCTCAGGGGCCACATTTGTTTTCTTGGGTTATGAGGAATCTTTTTCTCTATTCATATCTGTTAGGTTCTCTCTGCTGACTAGCTGTCTCAAAACTGTATCAGTTGGCACATGGCTCATAATGACTGAGTCTTGGGTTTCTAATTCCCAGTTCTAAAAAGAGGAATCTCATTAGCCTGGCTTATGTTTTTGAACATTCACATGTCCTAGATCATGTGCCCATCCCTGGTAATGGCTGATGTAGAACACAGGGTAGCAGAGCCTGTGGGCAGGCAAAGGCCTATAGACGAGGCGCGTTTAGTACACCTATGCAGTTATTTCGATTTGACAGTTACCTATAATGTTTCTACTTGGTCTATTCCTGTGGTAGGTTCTGGGGATAAAAGAACAAAGGAGAGACAGCCCTTGTCCTTGAAGAAGTTACAGATCTAACCAGCCACCCTCTTTCCAATCTTAGCACTTTTTACTTAAACGTCCCATCCATGCTATACATTGTTTCTTGGGCATACACCACATAGTCCTTTGGCTTTTTTATCTTCACATGAGAATACCAAGGTCTAACTGTGCATGCCAGGCCAGTTCCTGACCATCAGGGGCTGTTTTTCTCTTTCTTAGGCTCAATTTTATAGGCATTGTGCCAGATATAAGGTGGGTCTTGCCTCAAGGACTTGAAGTTTAGAGTTGTCGGCAACGATGAGTAAAATGGTATATGAGCTGTCAGAGTTTAGGTATATCCACAGGGTGTGGAGTCTAAGAATCAGAGCACTGACCCAGCTTAGAAAGTAAGCCAGTCAGTGGAGGCTTCCAGAAGATAATGTTAGAGCCATGTCCACAAGGATGAGTAGAAACTATCCAGGCATGTCCGTGAAGGATGGGCTTTCTAATCTGAGAGGGTAATAAGTGCAGAGGCCTGGAAAAAAGAAAGTGTGGGGCAGCCAACGGTTGCAAACAGATTAGTCTGCCTAGACCTGGAAGAGTGGATGTGAGTAGGGAAGCAGCTTTGGGTCAAGAATGGGTGAGGCTGGACTGGTAAGATGGGGCCAGATTGCTCTGCGTAGAGCAAAGCTTTTCATAGGAAT
The DNA here is from genome assembly GCF_053574225.1 of Canis aureus. NCBI lineage: Eukaryota > Metazoa > Chordata > Mammalia > Carnivora > Canidae > Canis > Canis aureus. The sequence goes on from NC_135622.1 coordinate 58,987,568, forward strand.
TATAGAATTGAATCTCTACAGTGGCTTTCAAAGGCTCTGAGGACTTCAGTTCCTTGAATAACTAGTGAGTAATGAAGCTATCATCTTTTGTTCTCCCAGAATGAATTTATGGGGAACTTAACAGAAGGATTCTAAAAGAAGTGTGTTTTAGATCCCTTTTCAATGTGTCAGCTTGATTGAGGGTGGGAGAAGACTGGAGAGAGGAGATAAAAAGTTGGGGGACTATCCCATTGATCCAGATGAAAGATGGTACAGTAGAAATTCTTAGAACAGGTGCCTAGATTACAGCAGTTTCCTTTTTTCTGGAAACCGTGCCATTACTATATGACCTTATAATCCCCTCCTAACCTTGTGACTATAGTTAATTGGTTCTGGTTGCCACTTGACCCAACCTGGGACTTTTGGATCTGGGAACAAGAATAGTGTGCGCGCTCTCTCTCTCTCTCTTTTTAATTTTTTCAGAGGGGGAACACAAGCAGAGGGAATGGCAGGCAGATGGAGAGGGAGAAGCAGTCTCCCTGCTCAGGGACATGGGGCTGAAGCCCAGGACCCTGGGATCATGACCTGAGCTGAAGGCAGATATTTAACTGACTGTGCCACCCAGGCACTCCTCTTTTCTCTTTTTCTTTTTTGAGAAACTATCTGATTTGGGACTTAGATAGCTGTTGGCTGCCATATTCTTATTTGTGTAGAAGTTGGTCTATAATGAAAATAGATTAAGCCAACAGAGAATGAGGATTCTACTGGCATTTGAAGTCCAGTGGCACCCACCTTTCCCACAGTGTGGTTTTGCGAAATAAATCAGTATCCTTAAAATGAATTTCCAATTTTGCTTAAGCGAGTTTAAATTTGTCTCTTGTACCCTGAGGAGTCTTGATTAATATAGATGATGAAGGCCCTAAACTAGAGCACTGAGGGTGGGGTTTGCAGATGTTAGAAGTTACAAGTACGTTAGACAGAAAGCAGTAATGGTTGTACTCTGGAAAGAGTGGTTGATGCTTTGATACAGTGGACATGAGGATGGTGTTCAAAATGGAGGGAGTAAATTGAACAAAGGTAGGTGTGCGGAGCTGCCTACAGGTAGGGGCATCTTTGAGCGCTTCAGTTTGATTGGGCTGTGGGAGGAAGTGGCACTGGTATAAAAAGAGAATGGTAGTTAGAGCCGGATCCTGGATGCTTTACTGAGGTATTAAACTTGATCCTATAAGATAAGAGAACAAATGAAGGCATTGAAAATTGGTGACAACTGCTAATAGAAATCTCTTACTGGTTTGCAATAATAGAAGTATCCCAAGTATTCTTGGGATGTGATATACAGCATAGGGAGTACAGTCAGTAATATTATAATAACTTTGGTGACAAATGGCAACTAGACTTAGGGGGATCAAGAAACTAATTGGATATTCTCTGTCAGTTATACTTTAGGAAAAAAAGTGTCGCATTCTGGAAAATTAGGAAATAATGTTTCTAAAGAAAAATATTATATTAATGCCATTACCATTTGATCTGTTTCATTTCAGTATTTAAAATGTATATATTTATAATAGTTGAGATGCTGTGTATATAGTTTGATTTTAATTTTTTCTACCATCTAATATATCACATAGTTTTTGATGACTGTTTATTCCATTGTGTGAATTTATCATAATTTATGTAATTTCCCATCTCTAAGTTTCTTGTTCTCATGAATAAAATTGTGTTGTACTTTGTCCATATTTCCTGTGTTTTTAGAATTGATATCTAGCAGTGAAGTTAGTGGAACAAGTAACATAACTTTTTTGGAGGATTTTTGTAAAATGACGTATTACTGAGTTACACTCTACATCAGTATTATTTGCCCTTTTTACTGTCCAGTTTTGAATTTTGACAAATGCATATAATCATACTACCACTACAAGCAGGATAGGGAAGAGTTGAAGAACCCCCGTAAATTCTCTTGCACCCCAATGTAGTCCTCTCATTCTCTTCCCTTAGACTCTGACAATTTCTGATCTGTTTTATGTCCATATAGTTTTCCTTTTTCAGGATGTCTGTCTTTTGGTCCCCAGAGGGTAGACTTCTACGCCCATGCAAAACCCTATCCCAAGGCTCCGCTCATTATAGCATTAACTCAGTCTCATTTGAATCTTGTCAGCTCTCAACTTCTAAATCTCATCATCTAAATCAGGTATGAGTGAGGCTCTGGGTAGAGTCCATCTTGAGGCATAATTCCTATCCATTGTGAACCTGTGAAACTTGAGAAATAAGTCATATGCTATAAATTATAATGAGGGGACAAACATGGGATATGAGTTGACAGTGCTCAAAAAGGGGGAAAATGGAAGGATAAAAGATGTCACCAGTACCAAGTAATTTTATTCTCTTAGAGCAAAAATTTTTAACATTGGTCAACTCTGATTTATCATTTTTCTTTTTTTGAGGATGATGCTTTTAGTGTTAAAGAGTCTTTGCTTAATCCAAAATAGTCTGTGTTATCTTCCAGAATTATTGTGCTTTTAGATACTTAGGTCAATTTTAGTATATGTATTTTGCGCAAAGTATGCATTGATATTTGTTTATTTGCATTTGAATGTCCAGTTGGGTCAAACAACATGCCTACTTTTTTCGAATTTGCATTCTAGTAGTGGTAGATGAACAGTAAACACATAATATGATATATTTTCAATGGCGGTAAGTACCATGGAGAACATAAAGCAGGGCAAGGAGGTGGTGGGAGTGTGGGGACCACTGTGGAGGATGTGTGAGGTTGTTAACTATTTTATATCACAGGGTCAGGTTAGACTTTCCTAATCAGGTGAGCAAAGGAAGTGAGGGAGGGAGACGTGCATTTCTGGTGGAAGAGATTTAGGGAGACAGAATCCCTGAGGTGGCACAGTTTTTGGCGTGTTCAAGCCATGAAATGGGTAAAGGGGAGTGGTAGGAGATAAGGTCACGTAGAGTCATTGAGAGCAAGGTAACACATGTGATTTGGGTTCTGTGAGAAGCCAGTGGAGGGCTTTGAGCAGGGAAAGATGGAATCTGACTCAGGACCACTCCAGGTGGGGTTCTTCAGTCAGCAGATGAAGCAGCATCTCCTGGGAGCTTGTTAAAAATGCAGACTTGGGCTGCACGCACACCTACCAAATCAGAATCTCTGAGGGTAAGGCCTAGGCATCTGGGTTTTGCAAGCTCTCTAGGTGATTCTGATGCATGTTGTGGTTTAAGAAGCTCTGGTCAGACTTAGGTTTTCAGAATATCACTGTGGTTGCCTTGTGGAGGATGGACTGTAGAGAAGGCAAATGGAAGTAGGAAGAGCAGTTGGGATCTAGATGAGAAGTCATAGTGGCTTGGACCACAGTGATTGTGTTGGAGATGGTGAGCAGTAGTTAGATTTAAAATATGTTTTCTAGGTAAAGCCAATCTACTAGGATTTCCTAATAAAATGAGTGTAGAGTGTAGAGAATGAGATAAGTCGGGTAGTTCCATTGGAAGGATGGAGCTGGAACAGCCATTTACAGAGATGGAGGAGCCGTGGAGCACTTTCTTCTATTAAGGGGTGGTGATGAGGAGGATGGATTGAGGGATGCATTTGGAGTTTAGGATTTGGATGAGTTAAGATTGAGATGTGTGTGAGACTTGGGAAGGGAGGGGTGGGCATTTTGACAGCTGAGCTGTAGGGCCTTGTACAAGTGTAAGGTTAAAAATGATAAGATAGTAGCAAATTAGTTTTTTCCTAATCACAAATTATGTGTATTTTATCTAATCTACTTTTAACAGGTATTGGATTAAGGATAACTACAGCTTTTTGTGAAAATGTCAGTTCTGATATCACAGAGTGTAATAAATTATGTAGAAGAAGAAAACATTCCTGCCCTGAAAGCTCTTCTTGAAAAATGCAAAGATGTAGATGAGAGAAATGAGGTAAGACCAAGTTTCCTTTCTTTCTTTTTCTTTTCTTTCTTTCGTTTTCTTTTTTTTTTTTCCACACCCAATATGGGGCTTGAACTCAGGACCCCGGGATCAAGAGTCAGGTGCTCTACTGAATGAGCCAGACTGGCACCCCTAAGACCGAGTTTCTAAAATTAAATTCTTTTCATGAATATTTGTTAACTAGTGACTTCTGTGTACAAGGATACAAGTGAATATGAAATACAAAGTTCTTAGCTCTGGTAAAGTTGTTCAAAGTACTTCAAATTCTGTACTTTTGGAATACATTTGAACTCATATATTTGATTGAATGTGGAGTTTAGATTTATGATTGATTTTTTTTTTTTTTTTGGTGGAATAACCAATATTTGGGAAGTTTGATTACTAAAGTCTGAAGTATTTCTAGGAAGTTTTAGAGAGTTTCTAGACCCACTCTTCCTAGAAATAGATTAGACAAAATTTTAAAAATATTTTCTTTAATGGTACCTTGGTTCTCTAAGTTATTCATTTCATGCACTTAGGGATTTTAAAGAGCCTACATCTTTAAAGGATAGTTAAATAGGTTATGTGTTTTGTTTAATAAGATAGGGAAATATATATTTACCATTTTCATTAACTTCTATTAGATATTTCTATTCAACAATATAAGTAAATAGACGTTGATCTTATCTAATCATGAAGCACCATTCTGCAGCATTTTAGGGGCTAAAAAACTTTTTGTATGAATTTTCTAAGTGTCAAAGTTTGTATGTATTTTATGGAATTTAAGAAAAATAAAACTTTCGGGGCACCAGACCAGCTCAGCTGGAAGAGCATGTGACGATTGATCTCATGATGATGAGTTTAAGTCCCACATTGGATGTAGAGATTACTTAAAAATAAATTTAAAAAAGATTTAAGAAAAAAAGGAAAAAGCTTCTTAAAGCTGTATTTTCAATGTAGTTTTTTTTTGCCAGTGAATGAGGAGTGATACATATATATGTATGTATGTGTGAACATATATGTATCTGTGTGTGTAGACATGTAAAGAAGTTTCAGTTTTTTTATTGTAGGGGGAAAAAACAAAATTTATCATCTTAACCATTTTTAAGTGTATAATTCATTTGTGTTCAGTCATGTAACTAATTTATAATGTTCTGAAATATCTCCAGATCTTTTTCAAGTCAAAAACTCCATGTTGGTTAAACAGCAACTCCCTATTTCTTTTCTCCCCAGCCCCTGGTAACTACTCTTATACTTTCTGTTTCTATGAATTTGACTGCTCTTTTTTTTTTTTTTTTTTTTAAATTTGACTGCTCTTGATACCTCATATAAGTGGGATCAAACAGTATTTGTCTTTTTATAATGGCTGATTTCACTTAGCATAATATTCTTAAGGTTCAATAATGTAGCATATGACAAGATTTCTTTCCTTTTAATAGAGTTGAATACCATTCCATTGTATTTTGTTTATGCATTTATCTATTGATGGACATTTGGGTATTTTTTCTTCCTCTTGTCTATTGTGAATAGTGCTGCTATGAACATGAATATGCAAATATTATAAATGTTTAAAGTTGTGGAATCAGCAGTTATTTTATGATAATTATTTTTGACATAGGGTACCTAATTTCTTTAAATGTTAGTAACTGTCACAAGGAAATCTTAACATAAAAATTTTGTTATTGTATACAGAAATTGTTGCTGCTATAATCTTATGATAGTTAATGTTTTTAATTGAATCAGCTCATTTAAATTGCATAGCAACTCTATAAAGAGTAATACTGTTATTTATCTTGATTTACAGTTAAATGGCCAGTTTCCTATCCAAGTTACTACCTGGTAGAACCCAAATTTGAATGCTGCTCTGTTTTATTTCAAAGTATAACCTGTTTATGCTCTGTTGCCATTCTTTGAGTTTTCAGAGTAAGTTCAATCTAATGATATGCACATATTTTCAGTGTTTCTGTATTGAATATAATATATTTTGATTAGGTAACTCTTCTCTGATTATGCAAGTTGTCAATAATTGTTCTCAATAGGTAAGAGAGAATTTATAATTGGAGATTGTTCATTGTTATAGTTACTTTAAAAAGTGGTCATTTTATTAGCATTTATTAGCATATTTGAAATAACAAAAGGATGATAGTTTAAAAAGATTAAATATTACTTCATAGACATTTTCTATAAGAATACCAAGGAAATAGTTTCACTTGGAAGGAGAAATATAGCTTATCAGTAAGCACAAAATTATTAATCTTTCCCATAAAGAATGAAGCATATTTGGTATAGAGAGCTTCACTAAATCGTGCATGTGGTAGCATTTAACTGGTATTAATGTTATTTATTATTTTTTTATTTTTAATTTATTTATTTAAAGAGTGTACAAGCAGGGGGAGGTACATGCAGAGGGAGAGGGAGACTCTCAAGCAGACTGCACTGAGCTTGGAGCCCAAGGCCAGGGGTTGATCTCACAACTCTTGAGATCATGATCTGAGGTGAAATCAAGAGTCACCTGCTTAGCTGAATGAGCTACCCAGGCATTCCTGACATTAATGGTATTTTTATCTAGTTTAGGGTTGCATCAATTGAAATTAGAGTTTTAAAATAACGATTTGAAGCAACCTGGATTGTTAATTATGGCTCAGTGTTAGAGTTGGAGAGAAAGTAGCTTTCTCCAGGCTTTTTTGGGGTATTTTGCTTCTATGGCTTCTGATAAAATTTAAATTTTATAGAATTCTGTAAAGTTGTATGGATTTTCTTCTCTTTTTTCCTCCCTTTAAAATTATTTTACTTTATATTAATGTGTTTTGGTTATCAGTTTTGAAAAGTTCTCTTAAAGATTACATCAATAAAATAAAATAATGTGGGGAAAATTGTTGTACTGTATTTAGCATACAGTTAGCTACCCTCAGTAATGCTAATTTCCTGCATTCTTTCCTCTGAGCTTTATTTATAAACTAGATAGCTCTTGGCCTGTGAATGTTCTCAATGATGGCAGATTTTTGCCCTTGGTAGGATAGTGAAGGACTTTTGTTTTAGAAAGAACAGAAAATTACTCTCAGCTCTTCTTGGTACAAGATTGTAGTGCTGAGGTAGGACACCATTTTCCCAAGAAAATAAAGTGGGACTCCAAATTCGAGGGATGGATTTGTTTATATGCTTAGAAATAGGCTCTGAGGGAAATTTCAAAGGAGAATTTAAAAATATTTTAGTTTTGGGATGCCTGGGTGTCTCAGTGGTTGAGTGTCTGCCTTTGGCTCAGGTCGTGATCCCAGGGTCCTGGGATTGAGTCCTGCATCAGGCTCCCTGCTCAGAGCCTGCTTCTCCCTCTGCCTGTGTCTCTGCTTCTCTCTCTGTGTCTCTTATGAATAAATAAATAAAATCTTTTAAAAGGAAAAAAAAACTGATAAGTTTAAAAAAATAAAAAATAAAAATATTTTAGTTTCACTACAATTATCAGAAGAAGTATATATTCTCTAAAGGTTTACTTTAAAGGGCAGTGGTTATTGAGACTTTAGTACACCCAAATAAGTAGAAGTAGTTACTCTAGGAATTGGGCAGAGCAAAGAGATGGTGAATAGGAAATGTTTTTGCATTCTAGTCTTCTGGGAAGCTGAGATAAGTATGGTACCTGTTGAGGGAACTTCCGTTGGTGCAATGTTTGTTATAATGTGTTTTGGCTTGGGAGATCCTTATAAGTGGAGTAGGGGTCATGTGAGTTCTGTGATTCTCTGTATTTTGGAAAGCAATGGGCTTGGGGTTTACTGGGATGTGCAGGATTAGGTATGGAAGGGGCCTGATTCATACCCCTGAAGGGGTATGATTCATTTTGAAGTGGAAGAATAAAGTTGTCATGGCTGATTCTAAGTTAGTCTGTCTCTACAAGTGTAGTTATAAGATTGGTTAAGCAAGAACTAATAGAATAAATATTTTGTTATAAGCCTTGCTTAATGTAACTTTTCTTCTATCTTTGAGAATCTAATAAAACTTCATGGTAGCCTTTTTTTTTAATTTTTATTTATTTATGATAGTCACAGAGAGAGAGAGAGGCAGAGACACAGGCAGAGGGAGAAGCAGGCTCCATGCACCGGGAGCCCGACGTGGGATTCGATCCCGGGTCTCCAGGATCGCGCCCTGGGCCAAAGGCAGGCGCCAAACCGCTGCGCCACCCAGGGATCCCCTCATGGTAGCCTCTTTTGACAGTTATTTATCTTTTTGATTTTAGTGTAGCTGTAAAGGTGTATTAGTTAAGAATTACGTAGGATTGCATGTAATAGATCCTAAAACAATGTCTTAATCAAATTAAGGTCTTATTTTTTGCACGTGAGGACAAGCTGGAGGAACCATTCCAAGGTTGATACGTTGGATTCCGGAAATCTTCCCAGGTTCCTTCTGCCTCTCTCTCTACTCTGCACTGTGTGCTGGTAACTGCACATCAGCCATCTTGCCATGTTCACCAATGTGTCTACATATGGGGCAAGAAAAAGGAAGAAGGCAGCTGAGCTCGTCTAATTGCTGAGCTGTCCTGGGAGACTTAGCTCAAGCAGTAGCATAGGATGATTTCCAGCTGCAAGTGAGGCTGAACAGTGTGGGTTTTTTTTTAGCTGAGCACATTGCTGCCCCTAAACAAAATCCTGTCACTTTGAATGCTGGAGAGACCACTAATAGTTTCTGCAAGAGAAAGTAATGACTATTCAAGTTTTAAATTTGGCTTGTTTCAGGATGCCTGGGTTGTTCAGTGGATGAGCGTCTACCTTCAGCTCCGTGTGGTCCCGGGGTTCCGGGATTGAGTCCCACATCGGGCTCCCTGCATGGAGACTGCTTCTCCCTCTGCCTATGTCTCTGCCTCTGTGTCTCTCATGAATAAATGAATAAAAAAATCTTTAAACATAAATAAATTTGGCTTGTTTCTAGTTAATCAAATTTATACCATGTTTCTTATTTGTCTTATAGATATGTATGCACATCTACATTATTTTCTCCCTCATACTCAAGAAGCACCTATCTCTGTGAACTTTCTGAAATGACTGTGACCCCAGAAAGTAAACAGGAAAATTCTGAGTCTCTGGAATTACTAATCTGAAAACTCTGATGTAAAATTCATATATCGTTAGGGCCATGGATTCAGGATTACTTGGTTTTAATTTGTGTATTATATCAATGTCTTTGTTATCTCACTTTTTATCATGGTCGATTAGGAAGGAAAAGGTTGCTATAGAAAGTTTGTCGAAGAAGTTACAGCTGACAGAAGCAAGCTTGGTGTAGTAATTGATGTCTGTAGTTATGACTCAATTGCAAATGTAATGTTTAAGGTAATCTGTTTAACAAGTAGTAAGTAATGTGTGCATTGCTTTTTAAAGTAATAGTTATCATAAAATATATAATCAAATTTAATGTTTAAAGGATAAGCTTTTTCACCTGGAAAAATCTATTTGTGAATAATACCTCATTCCCTGATGACCTTGGTTGAATGATGCATAATTTAATATCCACTGTTATATAAGAATGTCTCTATTTAAAGCAATTTACTTTTATACTTTGCTTAAACCAATATTTGTGTTTTAAGTCTTTGCTTGTATTATTCTTATAATAGCATCTGTTGTATTTTACCAGTTATTGTATTTGCTTCTTTGTATGTTGCCATTGACAGATTTTTTTAATTCTTTGAGCTTTTGCTCACTCATTTACTCAACAGATATTTGAATATCTGTGTGACAATCACTGTCCTTCACACTGGTGATACATTATTATTTTTACATCTACACTTATGTTTATTCTTTTCATACAGTGTAATACCAGTTTCAGGTGTACAATTTAGTGATTTAGCACGTCCATACAACACCTGATGCTCATCCTCTCTTTAACTCCACCCCCACCCACCTCTTCTCTGGTAACCATCAGTGTGTTCTCTATACTTAAGAGTCTGTTTCTTGGTTGCCTCTCTTTTTGGGAGAATACAGTATTAAATTAAAAAAAAACAAAAAACAAAAACAGACATGCATCTTACCCTCATGGAATTTAGAGCCTTTAGGAGAAATGGACAGTTATCAGTTGTTAATCAAACAAACATAATCACAAAGTTTAGTATAATAAAGGAGAATTAGGGGGGCTTAGTCAGACTTTCTTGAGGGGTTGATGTTTGACCCAAGAGCTGAAGGATGGGTGGTAGTTAATTGGGTGGGACAGAGGGAAAACTGTTGTGAGGGTCCAGAGGTGGGAAAGAGCTTAGGAGTATGTTGGTGGGGAGGGAATGGGACAGAGTAAGTTTTGAGGTAGTCCTGCCATGGCCACTGTAAGTATTTTGTTTCTGATCCAAAAGAGCAATAGTGGTTACTGGGGATTTTACACAGAAACGATGTCATGTTAGCATTTAACACATATATCAGTGACCCCACACTGATATATACATAGTAAGTAGATACTTAAATATTTGACTAATTGAACTTAATTTTTGGTGTAAATTTTTTTCTCATATACCTTAGTATGTTTTAACACTTTTAGTACTATCATTGTTAGCCCACTGCTGCTCATCTGTTTCTTACCATGGCCCTTACAGAAGATGATCATGTGTGTATTGTCCTTGTGGTAGATGAGTCCTGCTTGTGGAAGGAACCCATCCCAGGATCTGGCTGCCCAGGCCTGCTGTATTCTCAGGGCTTAGATGTACTGTCTCTTACTACTGTGTCTCATTCTAGGCACATAGGGGGCAACTGGAGGTTTTTATGTATAGTTTTACTTTCCTCCCTCTTGCCCTGATGAACATCTTACATATATGGTTAAAATCACATTCTGTATCATATTTTTATCTGGTATTGTTAGAGAATTTGGTTACCATAGATATGCTAAGATTTTTATATACATTGTGGTAATTACTTCTCAGAGCCTAGTATTCATCTTTTCTTGTTTTGAATGAAATTGTAGTGCCAAAACCAGACTACTAATGCTTTAGCCAAAAAAGTTTCATTTTCTCTTTGACTTGGATATTATTAGCAAATTGAAAACTTAAGATTTCAAAGGTGTTTCTAAATTTGAGAAATTCTGTAAACAATGTTTAACATAACATTGTGGAAACACAAGTGTGGTATATTTAACTGTGGCATTTCATAAAGCCCTCTGTGTCTTTTATATTTTCTAGTGTGGCCAGACCCCATTGATGATAGCCGCTGAACAAGGCAATCTGGAAATAGTGAAGGAGTTAATTAAGAATGGAGCTAATTGCAATCTGGAAGATCTGGTATATATTAAAATAATCTGTTGTCTTTTCCTTAACTTTGTTGTTTTTAAGAAGTGATTCAAAATTAGTAGATTACAATTGTTCTTTCAGGTCTATCTTAATTTTGCCTAATATGCAAAGTCAGTTTTTTAAAGGGGTGATGCAGGAGAAATTTTTACTTTCAATGAAAAGTCAGCTCTTTGTTTTTTATATATAGATGGTACTGACTGAATAGGGAGCACATATACTTAGATACTTGTAGCCTTTATTTAAAAATAAAGGACAGTAGTTTTTTTTATCATGTAGTTTCTAAATATATCATGGGATCACGTTAGTTTAATAGCCTGTGAATGTGCTCTTAAATCTGATGACGGCTCTTTAATTTCAATTTATAGTAATGGTTGGCAGCCACAAGGATTAACTTTAAGGTTTTGATAGTCATCTTGTCTTTTTTTAAAAAAATGCAATATGTAATTAGACATTCAGTGAAAAGACTGAACGAGCAGTTGTGAAAGCACTTCTGCACCACTGCGGTGATACACTGATAAATTCTTAACAGAGCTTATGCTTTGGTGTTATTTTAGAGTTGTTTAGAGTGGGTCAGATCATGTCAATTTGGTATGATCATTTGGTACGTAAACTTGAATTTACTTCCCTCACTATGGGTTGTGATTTTTGGTTTTGAAATGGTAACATTGGTGACTGTGTTCAAGGATAACTGGACAGCACTTATATCGGCATCCAAGGAAGGGCACGTGCACATTGTAGAAGAACTGCTTAAGTGTGGGGTCAACTTGGAGCACCGTGATATGGTATGTGCGTCACTTAAGATGTTCTGTTTAATTAGCTGGAATCTTAATCAGTAGCAAGTATGTCTGGAACCTTGTACTTTTGTGCATGAGTTGATATTAAAACATCACTTTTAGGATTTGGGGCCGGGCATTGAAACAACCCTCAAGAATGTATAAAAACCCAGGTGAGATAATGACCTTTTAGAATATTCTTGATTATCATTTTCAGTTTATTTCAGAGTTTAAGATTCTAAAATATTATTAAAAACAACGCAATAATTTCCAATATATTAGTGTTTTCAAACTTAGAGAATTGTTTTCTTTAAGAGGACCTTTAAGAGGGACAGTATAGTTTTAAAATATTTTCAGTTGTTTGAAGTTACAATTTTCAGAATAATGTTTATAAGTTTATTTTTAAAATGTAATTCTATTCAGACATGCCATCCATATATATTACAGGTTGAACAAGATATGATTCTTAATCATCTTAGGTCTTAATTTGCTTCAGACATCTGCTTAAAGCATAAAGATGAAGAAAGATAATTTCTAGCTTATTTATTTTGCAAAATGTTTGCCCTTTTCCAAAGTTAATTTTAACAGTGGAATAGAGGAAGGAATTGCTCTGCCTTGATGTATAAAAACATGTACTTCTTTGCTGATAATGCTTTATGAAGTGTCAGTGGTCTGAGCTTTAAGGAACTGTAGCATTCTACCATATTGTACTTACAATTATGATTATAATTTACATAGTCTGTTTATCTCTATAATCTTATATGTATTCTCAAACTTGATGAAGTAGATGGGAAGACACAGAACTATTTTACTTTCTGTCTTTAACATTATAGTATTCAGGCAAAATACTGCTTTCCAAAGTTACCTGGGGGTTAGCTCCTAAGTAGTTATGTGATTATGTGATTCATTTGTAATATAGTTAGATTCTTTTGGCCCAGTCTGTATTCAGTTTTTCTCTCCATATTCTGGTTGATTTTCAAAAAATTTGCATACAGTAAAATTCACTCTTGGGGTATACAGTTCTATGGGTTTTGCCAAGTGCAAATGTCTTATGTCTACCACCACCTTCTGTACAGAGCAGTTAAACCACCTTAACAGTACCCTTAGACTGCTCCTTTATAATTATCCAGTCCACCCACTCCTTAGCCGCTGGCCACCACTGATCTGTTTTCCCTTTCTGCAATTGTGCCCTTTTCTGATCAGGGCAAGTATTTTTTTAATCTCCTTTTTCATGATGATGAAAGAGAATCAGAAGGATTAAGTGATTTATATTCTCAGAACCAAATGTGGATTTAAATGGTTTAAAAAAGCCCAAAACATTCATTTCTTAGTATAATTTGATTACATTGGTCTTTCTTACTGAACTGCATTATGACTGAAGAGAAAATTGCTTAAAATAAAAAAAGAAAAGAAAATTGCTCCTGTAATTTAGAAAATAGAACGTCATCATGCTGTTCATTCATACGTGATGACTTCACCCTGGAAATCCGTGATCTACAGATCTCTGCCTCAGTATCCTCTTTTTTTTAGCAAGAGGTGCTGTAATGATCTGGGATTTATAGGATATGTTTAAATGCAGGAGTTGAATATGACTGCTGGAATTCCTCTCTAGAAAAAGTCTAGACTCATACAAGAAGAATATCTAGGGACATAGAAAGTGTTCCAAAGAAAAAATTTTTAAACAGCCAAAATAAATATTGGAAATTCATTTATTTATTTTTAAATATTGGAAATTTAAAAAATCTAATATGAATGTTCTCTTTCAGTTTCCATGATATAGTCAAAATTTGGAGTAATCATTTTTGGAATTAAGAGATTTGACCTGTTTCAGATCCTATTGTGTATTTGTGAAGTTTGGGAATATAAAACTACATAGTAGTGCCTTCATACACAATGGTTTTATATAGAAATGTTCAAAAAAGGAACTTCATGAATGGCATTTTTGTGCTTGGAGATGACCAAAAGTCCCCCCACCCCCTTTTTTTCCTTAGGGAGGTTGGACAGCTCTTATGTGGGCATGTTATAAAGGCCGTACGGAAGTGGTAGAGTTGCTGCTTTCTCATGGCGCCAATCCAAGTGTCACTGGTTTGGTAAGCGTTAAAAATTTCACTCTAATACAAGTGGTAAGTTCTCTTAGGTAATGCTTAAGGCTGGTTATATTTTAGACTTCATATTGGATAGAAATTATCTACATCTTATTAAAGATAGTAATGGAGGATATAATTTCAAATCACAATGAAGTCAAGGTAAGCTTCTCGATTTTATCAACAAAAGGGCAACTCTTGGGGCTTAAACTTTAATTATAACTATTCAACATTTCAAAGGAGAATTTGAAATCCTTAATTCATCTTGCCTGTTTTTTCTGGGTATGCCTTCTTAATCTAAACTTACTTAAAGAAAGGAGATGTTGACCAAATATCCATACCATTTTTCTGTACATGTCTTTATGTGGTAATACATGCATTACTACTCTACTTAAGACTTGATCTCAGACTGCAGATTGAGAAATTATCTTACTAATGAGGGATATCCTTTTATTACTGTACACATATGTCAAAAAATCATGTTGTACACTTTATATATCTTGTGATTTTGTCAGTTATTCCTCAATAAAGCTAAAAAAGGAGAAACTTATTCAAGTTAATGGAAAGATTATATAAGTTAATGGAAGGAGTATATTATACATTTCTCTTATTAGTCTTGCCATTAGCTACGTAATCACATTAAATGTATTAATCTGTAAAAATAAATGTGTTAATAATATATATGTATTTAAAGTTGAATGTATTTTATTAGCTGATTATGTCTGATGAGTATTATGTTTTTTTAAAATGGAGAATGATCTGTGACTTGATTTTTTAACATATTACTTTGTATTACTCCCTTTATTATTTACTTTTCTTAGCAAATGTGTGTTGTAAATATCCACCTAAAAGATTTTTCTTTTCCTCCTTCCTTGCATCGTCCTTCCTCAACTTCCTTTTCTGTCTGCCTACTTCCCCACCTACCTGTCTCCCAGCAGTACAGTGTTTACCCAATCATTTGGGCAGCAGGGAGAGGCCATGCAGATATAGTGCATCTTTTACTGCAAAATGGTGCTAAAGTCAACTGCTCTGATAAGGTAGGTCAGCAGGATCTTTCCAGGTCCAGTCCATATTATGTCCACTCAGTATGTCTAAATACAAGTTTTTTCATGTGATCTCATGACTGTGCTGGTGAATCTTCTGTTTATATATATGAATGTATTTTATATAGATATCTCCTAAGTGGATCCCTTATACATAATACCTACTAGATGTTCCTCCATTGTCTTTTATATTACATTAATCATTCTCTGGAAAATAGGGATGATTCCCTATTTTTATTATTTGAAGTTTTCTATTATAACTCTTATTCCTACCTTCAGTCCTAGCTGCTTTCAAAGTATTATTGCCAGAATGGTCTTTACTAAAATTCAAGTTTAGTTTTCTGTTTCTCATGCTTAAAATGCTGAAGACATCAATCCCTGGTATATGTGTGAAGATAGGCCTTGGCTCCCTCTGCCCTTTCTCTTGCCATCTGAACCCTAAAACTAACTGCCTTTCCTGCTAGACCACCAAAGGATGTGGATGTCTGGATTCATCTATTCTTAGCCCTTCCTTCTTGCCTTTGCATGTGCTCTTTCAGTGTGGAGGGCTCCCTCCTCCTTGTCTGCTTTACTTTCTGTTTATCCTTCACACTCAGCTTATTTGCCATCCGCTTCAGAAAGTTTACCAGAATTTTGTTCTGTTCCTTTTTTTAAAATCCTTAATATTCATCCCAAACATTTAAAAAGTGTTTATTTAATTAGAATTTGAGATATTGTGGGTAACTGTAATCTTTTCAAATTAATAACATTTCAGCGAAATATAGGAAAATATCTAATAATTAGACATTTTTGATAATTGGAATATATTCTGAGCATGAATTTAAGTAAAATAGTATTGCTTAATCTGATCGGAATATTAGGAGTCATCTTTATGTTAACCTGGATTGTGGTTTTATGGGTGTATGTATACATATGTATAAAAAAGGCAAGTAGTATATTTAAGATTGATGCATTTTATTTATTTTTTAGATTTTATTTGTTTATTTGAGACAGAAAGAGAGTGGGAGAGAAAGTAGTGGAAGGGGCAAAGGAAGAAGGAGAAGCAGACTCCCTGCTGAGCATGGAGCCTGACACATGGGGCTCAATCCCAGGACCCTAAGATAACCTGAGCCAAGTCAGATGGTTAACCAACTAAGACACCTAGGTGCCCCTAGACTGATGTATTTTATACACTTTATGCAGCTTATGCTCATTTTAAAAAGAGTATTACCTAAAATAATAGGTTAGCAAGGACTATAAAGAGATCATTGCAAATACTTAACAGTATGGCACTTAAAAGTATTGTATTGGAGACTGTTCGTTAATTCAGATTGGCTGCCTTCTATTTTTTTTCAAATTTTTATTTAAATTCTAGTTAACATTCATGCAGTGTTGGTTTCAGGAGTAGAATTTAGTGATTCATCACTTACATACAATACCTGTGCTCATCAAGATTGGCTGTCTTTTAATTCAGATAGGAGAGGTTTTATTTTATGTCTGAAGTGGATATGGTTCTCTTTGTTGATGTTTCTGATTTGACACTTTAATATGATGGTGAAATCTTTAATTTCTCCTGTTGGCCTATTGAAAAATGCTTCATATGACCTGGCATTCAAGGCCTTTCCAGAATCAGGTATTATGCTACCTAGTCTGTCACTCTACGTTTTGAGAAAATGTTTAGTATTTAGTGTGACAAAACCAGAGTTCCTCAGTCATACTTGCCACATTTCAAATGCTCAGTAGCCATATGAGACTAGTGGCTACTGTATTGGCCAGTGTAGAATCATAGAGCATTTCCATCAGCATAGAAAGTTTTGTTGGACAGAGCTGTTATAGAAAGTAGGTGTTTATTGTATGTTTATTTCAATCTGTAGTCTCATGTAGTGAAAGATCATTGTGGGTATTCATATGTCTTTTAATTGCCAGACTCTCCAAAGATGTTGAGAATTGCTTTTATGCATAGCATACATTCTTTGATGTCTTTTGAATCACATTCAAGCTGAAGATGCCTTTGAGTGCAGTTTCTAGGAAAGTTTATTTTATCTAGTATAGAGGCTGATTTGAGGGTAGTGGTTAAAAGCTCAGACTGAAGCAGGTTTGTTGGGGTCATGGGTCTTACTCCACCTCTTAGTAGCTTTGTGACTTCAAGCCTGTAATTAATTTCTCAGGGTCTCATTTGCTGTCTGTGAAAATGTGATGCTTCAAATTTTCCTTATTCTTCTGATAGGGATTACATGAGTTAACCTATGTAAAGTACTTGGAATTCTACTTGTCATTTGCTTGTTAACTGTTTTTGCCTGTAGTAAGACTGTTGGACTTTAAATTGTATTTCACAAGATACAGGAAGCAATGAAAGCTTGTTGAAAATTAGAGGCTGTATGACTTTGACTTTGTGATAGAAAAATTGTCACTAATTATAAAAGTCAAAGTTAGTTAAAAGAGGTTTTATACAATGGTTAATCATCTCTTTAGGAGAAAGAAAGTGGGGGAAAATATGGCTTATCTAGGATTAAAATTAAAATTTGTATAAACAGTAATTTAAGAATACTCAGTATGATTTTTATCAGAAATCATGTTGAGAAAGTTTCTTTTACTACAGTTCTGATAATAATTTTAAATTTACTGTTTTTTTATAGTATGGAACTACCCCTCTGGTTTGGGCCGCACGGAAAGGTCATTTGGAGTGTGTAAAACATTTATTGGCCATGGGAGCTGATGTTGATCAAGAAGGAGCTGTAAGTATCTTTTCTGTTTAACCCATGGTTAACATATTTCTATTAGATATGTTTTTAGTTTTAAGGGAGAGAATATTCTTTCTTAGTATATGTCTAGAAAATTTTCCCTATAGTTCGTAAGTGATACTTAGAAAAACAAGCATTTTCTTTCTATTATCTTGACAAATATATTATGTTCTAGGTTGTATGTACTATAAATATATGCTTTTAAGGATCTATTGCTAATACACATAAATTTTGGGAGGCTAAAATATAAAAAACATATTCTAATCTTGCTCTTGATTGAATTAGTATTGAAATACTCTTCAAATTAAGTAGTTTGAAATACTATTAATTGAGGGAAAATAGTTATGTTCTGTTAAAATACCTTTTTTAAAAAATCTAAAATAATATTGTAATTTTTAGGATATATTTAGCTGTGACTTACTTTCTTCCTCCAATAGATTTAAAAAGGTCAGAAAGCAGCAGTCAAAACCTAGAAAGCTTAAAAATTGGTTCAATACATCCTACTGAGTAGCAGTTATTAATTCCTTATTGAGCACCTGTTATGCATGCAGCCCTGTGCCAAATGTGCTGGGGGTACTGGAGAAGCCTAACAGAGACTTTTCCCTTGACCTTGTGAGATTATAATTAAATAATAATATCATTATTTTAATATCATTTTTAAATATAATTTTAATATCATTTTAATGATATAATTATATCATTTTAATATCAGTTTTAATATCATTAAAATGATATTTATGCACAAGAAATGATTAATACAGAGTATTCTTTGCAAAATTATGTGAGATGGATCATAAAGTATTTGGAGAAAGGATAGTACCAAATCTCTGGCTGCAATAATCTCTGTAACAAAAGTGAACTCTAAATCATACTTGGCTTCTTGACATAATACCAACCAGTTCTTCCTATTTTCCACATTGACAGAACTGCTAATTGCTGATCTTTTTAAGGAGTATATAATATTTTTAGTGCTGTGTGGGAAAACAGGATTCTTAGCCATGAAATTCATACCTTTTACCTTCCTTTTCTTTGGACAATTTATCAAGTGGATAAGTGGCTTATTTCTATGATTTTTGACTCTTTTAAAATTTAATTTTTATTTTTTTTGAAAGATTTTATTTATTCATGAGAGACACAGAGAAAGAGGTAGAGACATAGGCAGAAGGAGAAGCAGGCTCCCTGTGGGGAGCCTGGTTTGGGACTTAATCCTCGGACCCCAGGATCACAACCTGAGCCAAAGGCAGATGCTCAACCACTGAACCATTCAGGTGCCCCTGATTTTTGACTCTTAATAGGATTTTAAAAGGTTATGTTATTTTAATATGTGAGAGAATTATAACTCAGTTTTGGGGGCTGATCTAATATTTCTTTTTTTTCCTTAAAGATTGTATGTATGTATGTATGTATTTATTTATTTATTTATTTATTTATTTATTTATTTATTTATTCATGAGAGACAGAGAGAGAGGGGCAAGACACATAGGCAGAGGGAGAAGCAGGCCCCCTGCAAAGACCCCGATGTGGGACTCGGTCCTGGATCCCAGGATCATGCCCTGAGCTTAAGGCAGACACTCAACCTCTGAGCCACCCAGGCATTCTTGATCTAATATTTCTATAAGGAAATCGTATGACGTCTCAATATAGATCAGTTTCTTAGGAAGCAGCTTAAATACTTTCGTAAATGAGTCACTTTCTTCTGTTAGGTGATTTATTTTATAAATAAGATATGCAGCTTTTATTTTTGTTAAAGATTTATTTTAAAGCATGCAAGCAGGGGAAGGGGCAGAGGGAAAGAGAGAGAAAGAAATCCTCAAGCAGACTCCCCACTGAGTGTGGAGCCTGATGTGGGGCTCTGTCCCAGGACCCTGAGATTATGACCTGAGCTGAAATCAAGAGTTGGCCACTTAATCATCTGAGCCACCCAGGTGCCCCAGATGTGCAGCTTTTTAAAAAACCACTAAAAATGAGAACAGATTTGAAAATGTGGTTTCTAGATCACTGTGAAAGACAGAAGAATATATTATACTTTATTGTGTTGAAGTACCCTATAGCTATTAATTCATTATTTTACTTCAGTTTTTCCTATATATTTTATTATAAACAATTCTTTGAAGCCTGACTGATCTGTGTGTTTAATTGGGACACCTGGGTGGTTCAGCGGTTGAGCGTTTGCCTTTGGCCCAGGGCATGATCCTGGGATCAGGTCCCACATTGGACTTCCTGCATGGAGTCTGCTTCTCCCTCTGCCTGTGTCACTGCCTCTCTCTCTGCATCTCCCATGAATAAATAAATAAAATCTTTAAAAAAAATAGAATGTGTTTAATTTTGAATCACCCCATCTCATCATATTAGTGAGGGGATCTGTTCATTGTTAGCGAATCCAATTTCAGATTATCATTTGAGGAATTGAATGTTATAACTGTCCTATTGACTCAAGAAAATTAATGTACCTTCAATAACAGAAAATAGACTTTCTAGCCAGTATTTGGTATGTGACTGGTTATTTATGTTGACATTTATTATCAGAAATCACTGTTAATAAATAGACTGCCTTTTTGAAAACATCAGTTTTAGGACTATGGTATAAATCATATGTTTTCTAGATTTAACTGATTTCTTGGGCTTTTGTTTTTTAGAACTCAATGACTGCATTGATTGTAGCAGTAAAAGGAGGCTACACACAGTCAGTAAAAGAAATTTTGAAAAGGAACCCAAATGTAAATTTAACAGATAAGGATGGAAATACAGCTTTGATGATTGCATCAAAGGAGGGACATACAGAGATTGTACAGGATCTCCTCGATGCTGGAACATATGTGAATATACCTGATAGGGTAGGTTACTTGTTTGAGATTTGTCTTCTAGTGGTAACATGATGGAAGATTAACTTCTCACACCTTTCGGGATTCTTCATGTATGCCATACATTTGTTTTAATAAAAGATAAGTTTTATTTCTACCCTTGGAACTAAGAAGTTAAAATATATTCCATCTTTGTGAAGGGTGTTCTTTTTAATCTTTGTCAAATAATATTGTTACTGAAGATGTCACATGTACTATTAGTCTGTAACCATCCTTGATGTCTGTGACTGTGGTGTTCATGGCTGGTGTTACTCACTTTCCCAAGACTTTCAGCTTCACTTAGAATTTTCAAAATTGTACCTCCTCTCAGAACTCTACACTTGTATTTCCACCTGAACTGTCTGCTTGAATGTCTAATGCACTTAAAAGTTACAGCAAAGCAGATGTCTTGTTTGGTTCATCCCAACCCTGTTTTTCCTTCAGTCGTCTTCATCTGGGTCAGTGGCATCACCATTCACTTTGTTGTTATAGCCTCAAGTTCTATGCATTAGAATTGATTTCTCTTCCTCACTTATCACATCTAATTCTTCAGCTGGTCTGGTTGCCTCTACCTCCAGAACACATCCAGTATCTGTCTGCTTCCCTTCATTTCCACGACTACCTCCCTAGTCCCAGTCACCATCTTCCATTGTTATAGCAATAACATCTTAACTGGGTTCCCTTCTGTCTCTAATTTGTTCTCTGTTCTCAGAGTGATCTTTATTTTTTTTTTCAGAGTGATCTTTAAAGCAATAAATCTCATGTGTACTCCTTTATTTAAAGTCACCCTCTTGCATGTAGAATATATGTTACTTTTTTAGTTTATAAACACTACATGACATTGTCCTCACCTAACTCTCTGTCCTCATTTTGCACCACTCTAACCCCTATTTTAATAGGTTGCCACAATACTAACTTTTTTCCTTTCTTGAACACACTGATCTTTTGCTGCTTTGGGACCTCTGTACCAGCTATTCTCTGTTGGGGATACTAATCTTCACGATCAGTACGTGGCTGTCTCCTCATCTGACCTCATCTTAAATATGAGCTCCTCAGAAAGATCTTCTCCAATGACCTAAAGTTGCTGTCCAGTCACTTTCTGTCATATTACTATATTTTAATTTATTTACATGGCATTTGTCTGATTTTTTGTTTATGTTTATTATATACTGTCTGTCTCCTGTAGAAAGTTCTTCTTGAGCTGGGAACTCATCTGTCTTGTTTTCCAGTACCTAGAACAATACATGGCACATAGTAAGCAATGAAATATTTATGACCGTTTATTAACTTACTACTCTGGCACCATATTAATGCTAACATTATCAACTAAAATTGGTTTGCTTTGGGTTTATTTCTGCTTTTAATGTAGTAGTTAATATATTCTAGGGTGCCAAATTCAATCCTTAAGGATTTGCCATCAAGGCCCACTAAGGATTGAGATGAGCCATAGCTCGGGGACTTTCCCAACTCAAATTTCTGCAACTGTTGCGTAGTTTAGAGTTAAAAAGTTCTGCCATTGCCAAAATAGCCATTTTACATTTGAATTAGTAGGAAGATATAATTAATAGTGTTTGTTGCTTGGTGAATATAATTTTAGGGCAAAGCGATATCTCTATGAGATAATGAACTACATTTAATCCTTGTCATGGGGAATGAGTCAGTCTTATGCCTGTTAGCCTGTAATGCCACATTGCTTAGGCTATGGATACTGGTCTGGGAACTACCCTCTCCCTTGATGAAATGTGCTTATAGACCGACTGACGGTTCTAGCCCTACAACTCTCTTTTTCACAATCTGTGGTTTTTGTCACATAACATTATTTCAAAGGTTTTATATTACGTTATTTCTGAATGTTCATTTGGTTTGTTGATAGCTCTCGTGTAATTTTATTTAATTTACATTTATAATGGGAAGTTGGTCACCTTCAAAGAGTATGGCTTATTATTCTGGGTAACTCGACTTTCTAAACTTTTGTTGTGGAATTTCAGAGTCCTCATTTTGAGGTATAACTTGTCTCTTACTCCAGGGCTATTAATGTCCGTTAATAATATTAGTTAACTAAAATTTTTTTCTTACTCTGAGATATTCTTTTTCCAAGAAATTTTCAGAGAAATATCTGATGATTAACTTCAGAAGTGTTTATATTCTTATTATCAGTTTACCTTTTTCTTTTTTTGTCTTTTTAGAGTGGGGATACTGTGTTGATTGGCGCTGTCAGAGGTGGTCATGTGGAAATTGTTCGAGCACTTCTCCAGAAATATGCTGATATAGACATTAGAGGACAGGTGTGTGATTCCCATCCTACTGTCATCTTTGTGCAGAATCACTTGTACATAATGACTGATGACATGGTCATTCTGCTGATTTTCCTCTGGAAATGAGCTAATAGACCCTAATATAATGGATGCTTAATTAAGTTTCACTGCCTTTATTACAGAATTTTTCTATTAATGTCACATTAGATGACTTTGGAGCTTGTTCAAAGCTCATATTTTTTAAATATACCTCTTACTCATACGTAAATATATTCAATCCTGAAATGAATAGTTTATGATACTGAGACAGTTGTTGGTACTTCGAATGTATGCAATTTGTTTATTTTCTTTAGTATTTTCCCTCTGTTTTATCTTCTTTGTCCATATGTTATTCTTCCATTCTTGCTCTTTTATCTTTCTTTTCCTTCTTCCCCATTCTGCTTGCCTTTCCTAGGACCCCCAAATAGTGCCTATGGACTTTGCTTAAGGCAGTCATAGCTCACAGAGCTTCAGAGGTTACTAATATTAGGCAAAAGCTCCCCTAAACTTGTGAATTCATCCAATATTTCAAGAGCTTTAGGTAAAAAAAAAAAATCTATACTTAATAACCCATTTTGTTGTTGGTGAGTCTACATTTCTGCTTAGTTTTCCTTTGAATTTAGCTTGTATCCAAATCTATTTTAAATCAAACAAATAAATATTATGCCAAATGCTATGAGGGACTTAACATGGAACACTTGCCTGTAAGAGACATTATTTTAAGTTAGGGAGGTTTTACTTTGTTTTATGTTTATTTTTGT
Organism: Canis aureus; assembly: GCF_053574225.1. NCBI lineage: Eukaryota > Metazoa > Chordata > Mammalia > Carnivora > Canidae > Canis > Canis aureus. The sequence goes on from NC_135622.1 coordinate 59,011,214, forward strand.
GTTTTTACTACACATACGAAGTGATGCCTTTTGGTATAAGGTGGCCCAGTAAAAGGTTCCAGTGTAAGAGTCTTGAGGTGGGGAGAGAAGGCATTAAGGAAGGCTTCTGAGAGAAGGTAGAATTTGAGCGAAGTTTGAAAGATAGGCTGGATTTAGATAGATAGACAGAAGATAGGCTGGTATTTCAGGCAAAGATGGTGGAATAATAGGATGAGGAAATTCAAGAGCAGGGGGAAGTGTAAGACTGTACTCTTCAGCTGCGGAGGTGGAGGCAGAAATAGAAAGGGGCAGGGCAGGGAGAGGTCTGAGGGCAAGGCTAGGAATGTTGGGATGCACAATTTTGAGGGGGGATCTTCACTAGAGAAAGTTGGGTGTGGGAAACTTTTTTTTTTTTTTTTAAGATTCTATGTATTTATTCATGAGAGACATAGAGAGGCAGAGGCACAGGCAGAAGGAGAAGCAGGCTCCTTCCAGGGAGCCTGATGCAGGACTCGACCCAGGATCATACCCTGAGCTGAAGGCACAGATGTTCAACCACTGAGCCACTCAGGTGTCCCTGGTATGGGAAACTTAATGTGGCAGAGCAGAAAGTCATTCACTATCTTTTACATTAAAATCATATTTTCACTGAATGATGGTTACTGGCTCACCTATTTAGATTTTACCTAGTTTCTTTTTGTCTCTCAATCCTGTTTTCCTACATTTTAGTCACTTATTCTGTTCTCTGGCTCTCCTTTCAGGGTCTATTGGATCTATTTTTGGTTTTTGAACTAGATGGGATTTTAAAGGATCAGATCAGGATTGGTATATGGGTGCAGGGTGAGTAGGGATTAAGAAAATAAAACATGGTGAAAACCATTCACCTTCTGTTGCTGTAGTATATTCTCATGTATTATCTTTTGAAAAGATGGGGCAAATGGAAAGCCAGGGGTCAGAATATTTGTAGAATATTTGACTTGTCTAAGGATGAGCTCAGGTATTGATGACTTCCATTGCATGGCCCAGAAATCCAACCACATTAACAAAAGCATACTTTACCTTATCAAATATGTGGCGTTGCTGCTTTGTACATAGTAATATTGTTTTCTTAGGCTTATTTCATAAAGAATTTCTCAAGAGTAAATCCAAGATAGAGTAAGGATTAATATTATTTCTTGTTTGTTGGTAAGACCTATCAATGCTTTCTGGCAGAAATGTTAAAAATGATGTTTTATGTTTACAAAAACAGTTGCCAATATTGTATCTTAAATGAAGTGATTATTGTTTTCTGTTATCCAGGACAACAAAACAGCTTTGTATTGGGCTGTAGAGAAAGGAAATGCAACAATGGTGAGAGATATCTTACAGTGCAATCCTGACACTGAGATATGCACAAAGGTATCAAGGACATTTCTGTTCTCTTAGTCATACCCAGTACTGCTTATTTTTTTCAATTGTTTTTTGTTTGATACTAGAATTATACTGATTTTTACTGGTAATAGTCTATATCAAATTGGGGAGTAATTTTGTATCCCTTTTGAAGTTCTTTATTCACAGGAAAATATAGTGTGCAATTCGTTACTTTAATTAAGTACTTTCAGAAAATATAATATCAGCTATTCGTAAGTTGTGGGCAGGTCATTTTTTCATAATTCTTCTATGCTTTTGTTTGGAATGCAGAGCACATTTCCTTTTAAAAGACCAATGTGAATGGTTCTTAGCTCCCCAAACCAGTCACTTTTGTCTGTTTTTCTCAAATCATGTGAAAATTATAAAACTGTATAAGACGTTAGGATTGTATTTGGCCTTAATGTGTTCCCGTTTTTCATGGGGAAAATCTATTTGAATGAATGTATTTGGATTGAAGTGGCAGGAATTCTTAATGAGTAAACAAACTTGTGGAGTTACCCAGAAGATATTACTATTTTATCTGCTAGAGATTGAGACTAGCATCTTTTTATACTATGGTAACTTCAGTATCCTAGGACAGAAAGTTTCCTGGGATGCCTTTTGGTTTGTGGGTGACACTTTGATAATAATTTTTGTTTTTGAACCTATGTGTCAGCCGCTGTGACCATGTGCGGGTTCTGACGAGGTTTCTGTCTTTCCTAATTCAGTGCTGAACTATGGTCTCTTCCATTATCCCCTAATTTGATTTTGAAAGCAATCATGAACTTTTTTGAAGTTTTCCAGAGGCATGCTTATTGTACCAAATTATTTCCCCTATTTCACACCCATTGTCAGGTATACAGAGAACTGAAGTGATGCTGGTACAGATTTCTGAAAAATCTTGGCACTGGCTTGCCTGGACATTGACTTGCCAAGCTGTGGGTTGGTTGGTGGGGAGTTGGTGTGAATGGGGAGTAATTTCTGGAGGGGCTGCCCCTCGTGTTAGTGGTAGAACATGGGGAATGGTCATATCAGTGAGGGGCAAGAGACTGTTGCCAGATATGGCTAATAAGTAGCTAGGCATATCCCATTCTTGGCTGAGTGATATAAAATTATTTTGATACAAATGATTGGTTGTGAAGGGAAAAGCATTTTTGCCATTAGTTTTTGTAGCTATGTTTTCTTGAGAACATTTCCAATATAGACTGTACTAGAGTTGAATATTTGAATTCTTACATATGCGTTTATGTGACTTTAAACATTTAGGAGTAAAGCTATTAATCTGGCAAACCTTCTTATCTGTGCCTACAGGATGGTGAAACACCACTTATAAAGGCTACCAAGATGAGAAATATTGAAGTAGTAGAGCTGCTGCTAGATAAAGGAGCTAAAGTGTCTGCTGTAGATAAGGTAAAACATCTGTGCAGAGAGAAGACTCTTTGGAAGGCTCTTGGTAGACTGACCTATATATTTGCTGGACTTAAGGGGGTCTGGTTTTATTTTTTGGAGGGAGAGTTTACTTGCGGGGCTGTGTGTGTGGCATTTTGGTGCTATGATATCTTCTTGGCTGTTCTGATAGCTGATTCTGTTCTGATTATAGAGGCTGTGTTAGATTTCCCTTCTGTTGCTCATACCAGTTATGGGGAGCTGCCATTGATCACCATTTAAAGAGGATGTCATCAGATGTACGCTTGTTGCAAACAAGGGGAAAGAACCCAAGGGGCTGGAAAAGACAGATTCAGAGCAGACTAGTGTTAATGTCCACTAACAGCAGATACAGTGTTCTGTTGTGTCCTCACCATGATCCTTCTAGAGAAATGTTCGTATTTTTCGTGGTAAATTTAACTCTGAATTGCTTAATACTTCATACAGAATTGATTCCTAGTTTGATTTTGTTTTCATTTTAAATGGAATTCTTTCTTTACTTCCATTGATTTCCTCCCATAAAAGGAGTGAATTGATTTATATATGAAATAAGAAATATAAATGTTTCCATTTAAACGTATGGTATGATTTGGGCTCTCCTAATCCGTAATAAAGTTTATCTTTTTATTATTTATGAGGCAATTACACAAAAAACACAGAATCAATATGTATTTGCTTTTTATTTTAGCAAGAAACAACATTAAGAAAACAAAACCAAAATCTTCCCACCTATTATCACCATGTTTATATAATTTCTTATTAAAAAAAGGAAACTTTGATATTGAAAACTAGGAATGGCATAAATTTAAGAGATTTTTCAGTTGAATACATTTAGCTTTATAGAAAAGTTTCCGTATTTCCTGGCAAGAAAGATGAAAACTGAGGTCAGAACTTTATTTTTCTTAAGGCACATGTCACATTCTCATTTGTTTTATAATTGCCTGTTTATCTAATTTCTTCCTGTTATATTGTAAGATGTTAAGGTCAGGGACTGTTTTGTCTTCCATCTTTATATCCTCTAGGGTGCCCAGCACAGTGCCTTACATAGAGTCAGCTCAGTACATAGTTATTGTGTAATGTATTTAGAATGCGGAAAGAGAACCTAGAAAAGGAAGAAGTATGCCCAAAGCAGAAGAGGAAAGTCAAAATTGAGATAAGGTTGTGCCATCAAAGCTATACGGAGAATACTGCAGGTCATTTTCATTTAGTGTTCTAGAGAGATCAGGGTCGATGAGCACTGAGAACTTAATATGTTAACTTTTTGGGTCATTGTCTTCAAGAGAAGTGTTTGTAAAGTAAAAAGTGGGAGAACACAGTGCAGACCTAAGGTCTTTTTTTTTTTTTTTTGCCTGTTTGTACATGTTTTCATTAGTATTGGATATGATTGCTAATGTGATTGGGGATTCTAATAAGGGAAGAAGGTAGCTTAATGTAGGAAGAATTGACAGATGAGGAAAGAAGAGGTTGTACTGGCAAAAGATGGATAGATGTGATATGAAGGACACTAAGGGAGAGAAGTATAGAATGAAGTTTAAGGGTTGGTTGGCAAAGGGCATGGGGTAGATGAGATTATTCCTGTTAGATGGGATATTAATGTGGATTATGAAGCTTTCTAGACAAACGCAGAGGAAAATTGTACAGTAGAATTTAAATTAGTTGAGAAAAATGGAGGACATTGTGAACAATAAATATTTGGATGATGGATAGAGGTAGGTCCATGGCCTGGCAGGTGCTGTAAGGAGAAAGCCTGTTGCTTCTCCTTCCAGGGAGTTGAGGGGAGGGGAGAAGAATGACCTTCATTCTAGAGGGCTGTGGGAGAAATAATACCCAAGAAAAGCTAGGAAAGGAACTTGAAAAAAAAATTACAGTGAAGAAAGAGATAAAAATTCAGATTTTATTCATCCTATATGAATAATATGAAAAGTTTAGATGTTTCATTATTTTACAGAAGATGAAAATTGTTACTTTGTAAATACTATATGTAAAGTATATGAAAGTTCAAATTTCCTATTTTCCAGAAAGGAGACACTCCTTTGCATATTGCTATTCGTGGGAGGAGTCGGAAACTGGCAGAACTTCTTCTAAGAAATCCCAAAGATGGAAGATTACTTTATAGGCCCAACAAAGCAGGCGAGACTCCTTACAACATTGACTGTAGCCATCAAAAAAGTATTTTAACTCAAATATTTGGAGCCAGTAAGTATTGGGTTTTATTCCTGACTGCTTTTAAAAGATAAGCGTTACATGAAAAATTAAGAGACCAATTGCAGTTTTGCACTTATCACTTAACTGGAGATTATGGAAGTTGAGAAAGTTATTACTTTGCTGTGGAAAAATACTCCTTCCTGTCTAGAACTCTTCTGCATTGTCCTGTAGCAATTATGTGAAGTACATTCAGAATTATCCATCAACTTTAAAGACCTCTAAAAATCTAGTCTGCTTTTCTAAAAATCTTTTCCCTCTTATTCTCTTCTTATTTTGCTTTTATCAAAACATGCTCCATTTTCTCTGTGGCCTGAGTCCTCTGAGAACTCAGTTCTCCATATTTGCTTGTTATGCCTGCCACAGGTCTGCCCTCTGTCCATGGAGGTTTCTTGTCCAAATCTTCTCTCTCCAAGGCTCCTGTCAGTTGTTCCCTTCTCGGTGAATTTTAACTGATCTGCCTAAACTGGACAGAATTTTTGCCTTGTTTGAATACTTAAGCAAGCACTTGTGTTTATATTTCTTTTTTTAATACTTGTTATACATGGCCTTTTATTTCTTTTAGAATTTTCTCCCTTCAGATTCCAAGTTCTTCACGACAGGGACTATTTCTTCTTTATGTCCTCTGTAACATCTAGCATAATTCTTTGAATATTGTACTCAAATAGTTTTTGTTTGAGAAGAATGTATATGAGTATGTAATCATATGTGGTGTTTTGAAATATGGAACACCTTTTTACTCAAATTAAAAAAGAGATAGGTAGAATGCCACAAACTCTCAGTTGAGTTTCTTACTTACAGATTGTTTTTAAGTATGCTTCTATTTTATTATGAGTTCTTATAGTTTAAAATAATTTTTCTGATTGTGATTATACTATACACTCTTACATTTCAAAACTGAAGACACAAATATAGTAGAAAGTGCAAATTTCCCATTGTCTCCTATCTCTTAATTCATAGCTGTTTGAATGACCCTGTAGGATTTTCTGTACATTTCTAAAAATGTTTTTAAATTAATTAATAATTAATTTGTTAAAATTTTAACAATTAATAGGGTAATCCCATATTATAATTTTTCTTTTCTTTTTAAGATTTTATTTGTTTATTTGGCAGAGAGAACAAACAGGGGGAGCAAGCAGAGAGAGGGAGAGGGAGAAGCAGATTCCCTTCAGGGCAGGGAGCTCAATGTGGGGCTTGACCTCAGGACCCAAGGATCACAACGCAAGCCAAAGGCTGACACCCAACCCACTGAGCCACCCAGGCGCCCCCGCCCCCCCATATTATAAAAGTTTTTAATAGCGAACTATGTTTAAAAGCTAGTGGTACAGTAAACATCTTTGTAATTGTATTCATTAACTATTGCTTTTAGGATTATTTCTTAGAATAAATGCCCAGAAGTAGAATAGGCAAGTCAGAGATGCTCACAGTTTTGGGAGACTTTCTATACAACTATAACAATTTCTTCTGTCTTGGACCATGTACTATAGTGTAGCTCCCCTAACCTTGTGAATACTAGAGAGCTCTAGCCTCCTTAATCTTTGCTAATCAGATCAATACGAGAAAAAAAAATCTCATGTAATTTGCATTATGAAGTTACTAGATTGTAGTCTTTTCATATGTTCACAGGATATTTTTATTTTTGCCATTTTCCTGTTTGTATCCTTTGCCTATTTTCTCTTGAGTTTTTGGTATTTTTTTAAAAAATTGATTTTAAGTGTCTATATGTTATGGATGTAGGTCCTGGGTCCATCCTATATATTGCACCTCCCTCCCAGCTGCTGCTTTGTTTATGGTGATGGGTTTTTTATTCCCCATCTAAAAGTTAGGCAGTTTTGCAGTTTATTTGTTGGTCCTTTCCTGTAGTTCTGGCTTTAATATTATATTGAGAAAGAAAGGCCTTTCTATCTGAGATTAAAAAATTTTTTCCCTTATATTTTCTTCTAGGATTTTTATGATTTTTTACATTATTTTTTTAATGTTTCTGAAACTTTTTTTTTAAGGTATAAGATATACATCTTAGAGAGTTTTCATTTCATTTTTTTTTTAGATGAGTGGTTTGCTCCTCCCAGAATCACTTACTAATTCCTCCCTTGCCCACTGGTTTGAAATGCCACTTATGCTAATATCTTGTGCTGGTTGTATGATGTTTTAATTATTGTTATTTTATAGTATATTTTGGTTTTCCTCCAAAGACAACTAGTCTTTCTCTGGTAATCTTTTAAAATTTTTTCTTAGCTATTCTTATGTGTTCTTCTGCTTTTCAGTTTTTCAAAAATTCCCATGGATTTTGATTGGAGTTGTCTTAAAGTGTAATTTAATTTGTTGAGAATTGCTTTCTTGAAGTCATTGAACCTTTCTGCCTGGAGCCATATAATGTCTCTTTTTCTTTGATTACCGTATTTAATTTTCAGTAACATTTAATAGCTTTCTTTATATAGGTATTACACATTAAATTTATTCCTATGTACTAGTTTGTATATTATTTATATTTTATTGATTCTACAATGTACATTATTTCACATTTTAACATCTCTGAAATTGGAACGTGTCTTTTAATTGATGGGTAAGAGAGCATTGTGTCACAATTTGGCAACATATTTTTTTCTTTCTTAGTTATACATAATAGTGTTTCTTACAATAAGTAGGTATCTTAAGTTCAGTGAAATATGGTGTTCAAGAATCTTTTAATCTATTTTTACACAGTTCTAACCATTTAACATAAGGGTTTTTTTCTAGTTAAATAAACAATTGATAATTGAGAATTGATGTTCTTTCTAGTGGTAATGTCTCTTTTTAATGTAAGGATATGGTGTTTATAATTACAGGACACTTGTCTCCCACTGAAACAGACGGTGACATGCTTGGTTATGATTTGTATAGCAGTGCCCTGGCAGACATTCTCAGCGAGCCTACCATGCAGCCACCCATTTGTGTGGGGCTGTATGCACAGTGGGGAAGTGGGAAATCCTTCTTACTCAAGAAACTAGAAGGTAAAGGGCATGTGTGTAAAAAGTCTGTATGAATAACGAGGCTCCTCTGGTGTTTTTTTTTTTCTGAAGTAATGCAAAATTGATTTTCATGTATGGGTGTATGTGTTGCACGGTTTACTAACTGAATGTGTTACTCCTTCCACAATCATTTGAGTTCTCTTCCTAAAACAAAGATTCAGTTGTATTGTAACATTACTAAGACACCTTGGTAGCAGATGGGCTCCACACCCAACATAGACTTGAACCCAAGATCAAGAGTTACACGTGTTGCACTAATTGAGCCAGCCAGGTGCTCCTGTATATGCTGTTTATAATCGTCATATCCAGAGCCCTTCCCAAACTTGTCACTTTGCGTGGCATACCTACCAGCACTGCCTCACGTGTATGCCTTGTGCTGCACTCCCAGAGGGCTGTTGGTTCTTGCAGGAACACACTAGATACTTTTCCTGGGTTGCTACCTTTGTTAGGAACTTTCTAGATGGCTCCTCCCACCACCCTTTTGATTGGCAAAATCTTACTCCTTCAAGGATAGGTTTCTTCAATGATAGGTATTGCCTGTAAAATTTTTTATCAAGTTTTGTAGAAAGGATGACTTGTTCAGGGCTCGTTTGGGCTCCTCACACAACATAGCTTTAAGAGCAGTGATTCTCAAATGTGATTGCAGGAAAAAGAGGTGAGGAGGGGTGCCAAAGAGGAAGGGTGGTGGTCTGTAGTATGAAGACATAGAGCAAAGTAATGTTTTCCCATTTTGTATGTGGAAAAATACCTTGTTGCTTATATAATATAAACCATACACACAAAAAAATCTTGACAAATGGGAATATATGAAAAAGGATTTGTGCATCCTCAGTATGAAGCAAGAAAGTGGGTGAAACAAGGGTGGGTATACCCCTAGGGAATGAGGTTTGGATGTTTCTCTAAAGAGAACATTAGCTGACATGGTTAAGTAGCAACATTCTATTTAGGGACTTAGTGCCCAATAAATGTTTATATTGAAAATTTTTAATTGAGTTAGAAGTTGTATTTCTTAAAAACTTGAGAGAAAAAACCAAAACTACACCTGAAACTAGTATTACAGTACATTAACTAACTGGAATTTAAATAAACACTTGGAGGGCAGGGAAAAGAAGTTGTATTTTTTAAAATAAGATTAAAGTTTTCCTGTTTCTCTTTCAGATGAAATGAAGACTTTTGCAGGACAACAGATTGAACCTCTTTTTCAGTTTTCCTGGCTTATAGTATTTCTGACCTTGCTACTTTGTGGAGGGCTTGGTTTGTTGTTTGCTTTTACAGTGGACCTGAATCTTGGAATAGCAGTATCATTGAGCTTCTTGGCTCTCTTATATATATTTTTTAGTAAGTTTTTGCTTTTTATTTTTTCAAAAAGTAGAGACAATGTTAAGATTCTTTGTTTTATTTAAAATATTATCTTAAAATTTTATATTTAGATATTTGTAAAATATAAAACATCTGTATCTCTCCTGAGGTTTTTTTTTCTTAAGTAATTAGTGATTTTCATAATTAATTAAGATTTTTCATATCTTTTTGCTATTTTATAAGTTGGCCTAAAGAGACATTGTCTACAATCTGGTTGTAGTAGCTTTAAACACTGATGTATTGCTCCTTAATACTGAAGGAGAACTCTATAATTTATTATACTGACTTTTTTATATGTTAATGATTTATTATTTTTAAGTCTTTTTAAAAAATAAGTCTTTAGAGCCATCAATGGCATTCTCTTGGGCATTTTGATCATTCCTATCATCTTTATTTCATCTAAAAGCAAAGTAAAAAAATCCATTACAGTCCTGTTCTTAGGGGATAGCATTAGTCGTAGCAAAGGAAATAGATTCACTATCGGAGGAACTGGTCAAACTTCCATAGGTGCAAAAAAGTGATGGAACCCCAAATCATTTATATTTGAGTCTGAACTAAGCTATATGCTTCTGTTTAAGGCTTTATCTTTCTTTTTTTTTATAATTTTATTTATTTATTCATAGACACAGAGAGGCAGAGACACAGGCAGAGGGAGAAGCAGGCTCCATGCAGGGAGTCCGATGTGGGACTCGATCCTGGGTCTCCAGGATCACACCCCAGGCTGCAGGCAGCGCCAAACCGCTGCGCCACCAGGGCTGCCCAGGCTTTATCTTTCTGATTATGTTTCTTACATTATATTTTAGTTAGTTTACTTTCTGTTTTCCATATACCTTTTCTGTGTTGGTTAATTAGTTGAGTTCTTTGAGAAGTAGTTAGGGACCAGGGAAAGTCATGTAAACCTATCTTTCCTTACTTGATATTTGACAATGTGAGAAAAGAGGCTACTTGAGTAATGATTTCTTTGAGTAATTTTTTTAAACTGTGCATTTCAGTTGTCATTTACTTTGGTGGACGAAGGGAAGGAGAGAGTTGGAATTGGGCCTGGGTCCTCAGCACTAGATTGGCAAGACATATTGGATATTTGGAACTTCTCCTCAAATTGATGTTTGTGAATCCACCTGAACTGCCAGAGCAAACCACTAAAGCTTTACCTGTGAGGTGAGTTGGTCCCTTATGACAGAAGTAGTTTTTAATAAGGTGAAGCAAAAATAAACTTATAAGGTATCATTTCTCAGTATACGTTCCAAAAAAACATTGATTTCTGGAACTTTATATATGAGAACTAAAACAATGTGTCCTGGTAAAATAGGTTTGAGAAACACTTCATATTGTATCTTCTTCCTCTTGTACATAAAAAGATCAGAGACACCTGTGGTTAACTTTGATTTACCAAATTTGATCTGAGCATAAACTTCCTGCTCCTCCCCCTGCCCCACTCATGACATCTTTTCTATCCTATGGGAACACTTTGAAGAGAGCACAGGACCTAGGATGCAGTCCTGGCATCCCCTTGCATTAGTGTGTAACCTTGGCAAATGAGCATGCTCTCTGAGCCACTCTTTCCTCGCTTGTGGAAATAAATTGACTTGCCTCTCTAAAATTGGTATTAATGTCATATAGGAAATGTAGGAGAAAACAGTTCAGAAAAGGTGAAAAACATGTATGTCAAGAAAAAAGGAAAGGTAGAGGGCTCCAGAGGAATGTCAAGTGAAAAACCAAAAAAGGTAGAGAATTGAAAGCAAAAGGAATTCAATAGAAATGAGCAGAATAGTTAAATGTGTGCTAAATGATTAAGAATCATAAAATTATAAGATGTGTAACTTAAAATGAAAATAAATAGGGTAAACCAGATGAAACAGCAAAACTATGAATATAAGAGATTAAGATAAAAACTTGTGTAATTAGCATATGTGATTAAGCATTAGGAGAAGGATTTACAAATGAAAAGGTTAGAAAACATAGAGAGTAGAATAAAATAATTGGAAATATTTTTACAGAAAATATATTTTAAATTAATAAGATGGTATTTTAAAAAACAATTAAAATAATATAAGCCAAAGCCAAGATCACACAAGAGAGTATTGTGTGATCCTAGGTTGTATTTTGAAAGCAGCTCTTATCTTTTGGATTGAGATGAGCATTTAGTTTAGGGATTGAAGGGGAGAAAGGAGCAAATGCAGAAATCCTATCCACTCAGAAGATCAGCATACAAATTATTCAGTTAGCTCAAAGAACAACAGTGAAAATCTTTGACACCTCATTTTTAAATCCTTGGTAAATGTATGTGTAAGCTATAAATCAAACATTCTAAAAACTTGAGTTTTGCAGTGGCCTTAAATTCTTTTTTTTTTTTTTTTTAAGATTTTATTTATTTATTCATAGAGATGCAGAGAGAGAGGCAGAGACACAGGCAGAGGGAGAAGCAGGCTCCATGCAGAGAGCCTGACGTGGAATTCGGTCCTGGGACTCCAGGATCATGCCCTGGGCTGCAGGCTGCGCTAAACCACTGCACCACGGGGGCTGCCCGTGGCCTTAAATTCTTAATGACTGGAATAGTCTGTCAGCATTCTGGTCTCTCTGTCGCTGCCTCACACACATTCTCTGTGCGCCCCATTCAGGCTCTGCACCTGTGGCTGTGCTGGGGTCCCAGGCCCTGTGCTGGGGGTTCTGAGGCCTGGCCTGAGCTCTGCTGCCACTTGTTACCCCGCTATCCTTAGAATTAATTAACTTCATGCAGCTCTGCTGCCTTTCTTTTGGTTATTGCCTTTTTCTAAGACAAATATGTACAATGTTAGAAGTAAAAGGAACCCAATGACAAGTTCTTTTCCCTCCTTGGAACTGTAACAACAATGTTTTAAAAGAGACATTAAGAAAATGTAGGGTAGGTGATACAGAGATGACAGTATGTGGAAATTCTTTCTTTAGATAGCTGAGTAATGTTTCATTCCCCTTTCCCCCTAGGTTTTTGTTTACAGATTACAACAGGCTGTCCAGTGTTGGTGGAGAAACATCGATGGCTGAAATGATTGCGACTCTCTCGGATGCTTGTGAGAGAGAATTTGGCTTTTTGGCAACCAGGCTCTTTCGTGTATTTAAGACTGAAGATACTCAAGGTAGGACTTCCTTCCTCCTCCTTCTTTGTTTGTGCATGTAGGGGATGAGGATGGGATGAATGTTAAGTGCATTTCTGTGAAAACACAAATCAAACATCAGAAATTCATATGCTATGACTGTCATGGTTAGGATCTTCTAGATACTTGGGCTGTAAGTAATTGGTAAAACCATTTGTTGTCTTACAGGCAAAAAGAAATGGAAAAAAACGTGTTGCCTACCATCTTTTGTCATCTTCCTTTTTATCTTTGGCTGCATTATTGCGGGAATTACCCTCCTGGCTATCTTTAGAGTTGACCCAAAACATCTGACAGTGAATGCTGTCCTCATATCAATTGCGTCAATAGTGGGATTAGCCTTTGTGCTGAACTGTCGTACGTGGTGGCAGGTACTAGACTCTCTCTTGAATTCTCAAAGGAAACGCCTCCATAATGCTGCTTCCAAACTGCACAAACTGAAAAGTGAAGGATTCATGAAGGTAAGTACTCATTGACCATTAGAAAGTAATTGTAATATGAGTATGCTACCATGACCCTGATATGGGACATTAGGGTGTGGACTCTCAAAATGTTGCAGTGTTTTTTAGTTTTATTCCAGATTTGCCCTGTGGAAATGTACATGTGAAGTGGGAAAAATTAAAAACAGGTTTTTTATCAAATAGACTTTTATAAGGTACTCCTAGCAGTTAGCAGATCGCTCCACAGGTCACTACCTACCTAATAGTAATGGGTTTCCTGCCTAATGATACGGGCTCCTCTAGAAACTGATAGAGGAAGCAGATTAAACCACCAAAACATGTAAAATAGGACCATACTTTAGAATCAAAAGGGACTTCATTACAATATCTGGGGCCCCTTTCTTTGATCAAGGTCACATGCTATCAGGAACCAACTGTAGTGTGGTGTTTAGATCATTTGAATTTGCATTCAATTCCTAGTCTTTTGCCTTTCAGAGCATTTGATCTTGGCAAATAAGTCAGTTAGCCCAGTTTGTCCTTTTAAAATGGATATGTAGCTACCTTATTTTAAGGGTAAAATGCTCTGATTTATATAAAGTCACTTTATAAATTGTGAAGCACTCAACTGCAGTTTTAAGTGGAACCACAACTGGCAGTGAGACTTAGGATTTCTTTTCTATCTATTAGATGAGTTTCTGTCAGGCTTTTAAAGAAATGTGCTTAAATTTCATATACCTTCAGTACTTCTGTCCTTTTTTTTGTGTAGGTTCTTAAGTGTGAAGTGGAATTGATGGCCAGGATGGCAAAAACCATTGACAGCTTCACTCAGAATCAGACAAGGCTGGTGGTTATCATTGATGGATTAGATGCCTGCGAGCAGGACAAAGTACTACAGATGTTGGACACTGTAGGTCTTAACCCTGTTGAAACTTATATTGTCCCATGTGGCTGGCAGCTGAGAGGAATGACTTCATGAATTTCTCGAATGGAAGTTGAATAGTACTTTTCCTTTTGTAAAACCAACCTTTTTTTTTTTTTTTAGTGCAGAAGCATAGCAAGAGTAAATGTCTCCTCACAGACAGATTCAAACAATTTTAGCTCAATGGCTATGAGAAAATGAGAGAGTAGCTCTGAAGACCATAGTGTGACTCCAGCTCTCCTTTGCACGTAGTTGTGGTTAGAGTCAGAGGCAACAGTAGGGAACTTGCAAAATCTGTAGTTTTTGTTAAAGTAGGGATACGTCAGTGGCTCTCTGTAAGGTATGTTACAGCAATAGTGTGTAGCTGTGGGTAGAGACCAGTCTGTCCAGCACCTCATGTAGGTTCACAAATATTTCTGTGTATCGATCTTTCCTTTTATGTAGACCATAAATATCTAAAATAGGATAGACCTAATTGTTTTCTTTGGAGGTTTTATCACTGTCAGTTGGTGAAAAATTATCAGATGGTGAAAAACCAGATTGAAGCTTTAATGAAATTTGTTTTCATGTGAAATAATATTTTGAAAAAAAAAAAGTTTTGAAAAAATATAGTCACCAAAGGGTAATACAGATTTGGAAGAGACTTATTGTTACTTTGGATATTTTTAAATTTATATCATAAACACACATTTTTTCTACCACAGGTCCGAGTTCTGTTTTCAAAAGGCCCATTCATTGCCATTTTTGCAAGTGATCCACATATTATTATAAAGGCAATTAACCAGAACCTCAACAGCGTGCTTCGTGACTCAAATATAAATGGACATGACTATATGCGCAATATAGTTCATTTACCTGTTTTCCTTAATAGTCGTGGACTAAGCAATGCAAGAAAATTTCTTGTGACTTCAACAACAAATGGGGACATTCCCTGCACAGATACAACAGGTAAAGATCCAGTCCTCAGCTGCTTCAGGTTTGAAGTAGTCTGTGTATTTTATGGTGGCTTCCCTTTTACCTTGAAAAATACTATTGGTGTTTCTCTTAAATATCGTGTACAACGAAAAAAAATCATATACATCGGAATTTTAATACAAATGGTGCTCTCTCTACAAATTCTTTAAGGGATACAGGAAGATGCTGACAGAAGAGTTTCACAGAACAGCCTTGGAGAGATGACTAAGCTTGGTAGCAAGACAGCCCTTAATAGACGGGTAAGATGCCACCTTGTCTTGAGCCACGTGTTTGTATTGCTGTTGTTTGAATAAAGTAAAGGTGATGCTACTGTAAATATTGAATTAAGTTCATCAAATAAATTTTATTATTGAATTTCCTTTTGGTTTCAGGTGGCTTTTTAGGAAATTTGTGAGCCTAGAGCTTGTAGGAGCTGAGGATTGTGTGGTAGTGCCCATCCTGTCCTAACCTGTTCCCAGGTACCTGTCCTCAGACCAGCTGAATGAGAATCTCTGGGACTGAGATTTTAAAGCTCTCCAGATGATACCATCCAGGGTTGAGAACCCCTGTATTCATTCTAGGCCAGGTTGTACCCGTTCTGGATGCCTGTTGCCACCAGAGCTGTATAGGACAACAAGGCTTGTAAGAGAAGAGCTTCATGCTCTTCCTACTGGCCTTCCTCCTGCCCTGATGACTGTGAGGTGTGGCCTTTTCTTTTACACATAGTGATGTTGTATCCTACCCAGCCACCTTGGGTTTCTCTTGGAATGCTTGTGCTTTCCCTGTCCTACCCTATTCCTAGAACTCTCTTTTGTGTAGATTGAGGGAGTATTACAAGACAGGAAGATGTCCACTTGCAGGTAAGTTACAGTGATTGGGCTGGCAGTAGCACTGTTTTCTTTTTCCTAATTTGCTACCATTAAATTTGGGACATTTTATATAAAAAATGTGTCTTCAATGACATTGTGATTTTATGTTTCTATCCTACATGAGTATGAGTGCAAAATTAATGTACGATATTTGGTAGTACTAAATTAAGAAGAGGGTATAATTTCACATTTTGAATTTGTCTTCTGGGAGTCTGGCCCTTTGGGCTCCCTGTGGTTGCATATACCATGACTTCAGATAACAAGTCACCTTTGTTGTGCCTGGGTCTTCCTGCCATTACAAGGGATTCTCTACCCTACTCTGACCACTAGAGTGCCTTTATTTCTCATGCAGATGTGGGATTAGTTGTCACACATTTAAAAATAACCTAAACATCAAAATGCTGAGATTTTAAAACTAGACAAGAAGTTATTTGCTTTATTATTTAGGGCTCCTATAAAAATGGAACTCCTGGCAGCGTGAGTGGCTCAGCCGTTTAGTGCCTGCCTTTGGCCCAGGGTGTAATCCTGGGGTCCCAGGATTGAGTCCCACATCTGGCTCCCTGCATGGAGCCTGCTTCTCCCTCTGCCTGTGTCTCTGCCTCTCTCTCTCTGTGTCTCTTATGAATAAATAAAATCTTAAAAAAAAAAAAATGGAACTCCTGTAAGAGTTTGACTTGAGTTCTCTTTGCATAATTCTGCCTATTTATAATCTTCAAGGCATTTAGCTTTCTCTAACTGTACAGCTATAAATCAGAATACACCTGAAGCTAAACTACACCATTTGATGCAGTTGCTGCTAATACTACTGTATAGCTGCTCTGTAAGGATTCTGCCTCGGGGAATAATCATAATAATTATAATGCCTGTTATTATAATTTTTCTCTAAAATTTTGGATTATTTTTGTTGTCATCATAAACATATATTCTCAAAAAGTCTTAAGTTCTCAGGCTTGGAGAATTTGGTTCATTCTCATTGTTGATACAATCTTTCAGGATACTTACCGAAGAAGGCAGATGCAGCGGACCATTACTCGGCAGATGTCCTTTGATCTTACAAAACTGCTGGTTACCGAGGACTGGTTCAGTGACATAAGTCCTCAGACCATGAGAAGATTACTTAATATCGTTTCTGTGACAGGTAACTTTTGTTTCTTCCTGTCTTATGGTAGATAATAAACTTGAACACCTTAACAAAGCAATTTCAGAAGCAAAAGGATGTACTGTGTTCCTATGTTTATACTGCTTATATCACTTGTATTTGCAGTAAGCATATCTAATACAACATGCATTAGTTTTGACAGTGAAGATCAACCATCGGTTGTACATTATTTTTAAAACTTGGTGATTTAAAAAATCTTTTATTTCACCTCAGTTTTAATTTTTCTCTTTGTATAAAGATAATTTTATGCTAATTTGTATGACTGAGTATAATTAACTTATAATTTAAAATGTTGACATTCAGATTTTGTATGCTGCTATTCTTTTTTAGTTTTCAAGTGATATTTTTTCTTTTTTATTGTGTTAAATAAAATACACATAACAAAATTTACTGTCCTAATCATATTTAAGGGTACAGTTTGGTGGTATTATATGCATACACACTGTTGTGCAGCCATCACCACCATCCATCCCCTTAATTCTTTTCATCTTGCAAAACTGAAACTCTATACCTGTTCTATAATTCTTCCTACCCGCCCTCAGCTCCTCACGACCACAGTTCTACTTTCTGTCTCTACAGAATAGGACTATTCTAAGTACCTCATATAAATGGAATAATACAGTATTTATCTTTGTGTTGACTGATGTATTTCATGTCTTCAAGGTTCACCATGTTGTAGCATGTAGAATTTCCTTCCTTTTAAAGACTGAATAATATTCCATTGTATGTATATACCACATTTTGGCTTATCTATTAACTGATGGACATGTGATTGCTTCCATGTCTTCGCTATTATGACCAATGCTGCTATAAACATGAGTGTATCTTAATATTTTTTGAGAACCTATTTTCATTTCTCTTGGATATATATCCAGAAGTGGATGGAATTGCTGGGTAATGTATTTCTATTTTTAATTTTTTGAGGAATCTTCATTCTGTTTTCCATTGATGCACCATTTTACATTCCCACCAATACACAAAAGTTCTAATTTCTCTACATCCTTGCCAACACTTGTTTGTTTTTTTTAAAGTAGCTGTCCTAATAGGTGAGTGGTAGTATCTCATAGTAGATTGGATTTGCATTTCCTTAATGATTAATCATGTTGAGCATCTTTTCATATGCTTATTGACCATTCCTATTTCTTCTTTGGAGAAATGTTTATTCAGGTCCTTTGTCCATTTTCGAATTGGATTGTTTAGGTTTTTATTTTTGAGTTTTAGGAGTTCTCTGTTTTTTTGTGGATATTAATCCCTTATCAGGTATATGATACATGATTTGCAAACATTTTCTGACATTCTGTAGGTTGTGTTTTTACTTTGTGGACAGTGGTATTTGATGTAAAAAATTTTAAAGTTTTTATGAAGTTTGTCTTATTTTTTTTGTGTGCCTTTGGTATTTTATTCAAGAAATCACTGCCAAATCCATGTTTTTATAATTGTAAGGACTTATTTCTGGGCATTCTATTCTATTCTATTCTATTCGTCTGTATGCTTGTGTTTATACCAGTCTACACTGTTTTGATTAATGTAGCTTTATAGTTAGTTTGGAAATAAGGAAGTATGTGTCCTTCAGTTTTGTTCTTCTTTTTCAAGTTTGTTTTGGCTATTATCACTTGAGATTCCATATGAATTTTATGATGGGTTTTTCTACTTTTGAAAAAAAGTCATTGGAAATTTTGACAGGGATCGCATTGGATCTGTAGATGGCTTTGGTAATGTTGACATTCTAACAATATTAAGTCTTCCAACCCATGAACATGGGATGTCTTAATAATTTAAAATGTTGAAATTCAGATTTTTTACGTTGCTGTTTTAGTTTTCAAATGATATTTTAAATTAAAAAATATGACAATAATATTGAAGATCATTGCCCTATGACCAAATTCTTTATATGGAATTCTGCTCTTCACCATGTTAATGCTTATATATAAATATAAATACTTGTAATTTAGTATGTAAGTATATGTTTCTTTCTTTGCATGATATTGAATGATATACTTTGTAATATTGAATAATGTCGACACTGTTATGATAGTTACACTGGAATTTGCTCTTAGACTAAGGTTGAGGTGCATGCTATGAACTAGATTCCAAGGGTAGTTGTATCTAAAAATGTACAATATTTTTGATAATTAAATCCCTTCGAGTGAGGTCTCAAACTTTATTAAGTTGATTATGTTCTACAATTTCATGTAACATAATTGTAGATGTATCATCAGTATCTTTATATGTATTTCACAAATACATGGTGAGTATCTAGATATGCCAGATAACAGTCTGGGTATTGTGGAGATAAGCAGTGAACAAGATAAAGTTGCCCTATTGGTGAAGGCAGAAGATATAAAGTCGTGTAACAGTAAGTGCCATAAAAACATCATTTTCCCTTACCACTGAGTGTTGGAATGCTCCTGGTGCGGGCATTGCTTCTTTCCTTTTCCATCTAAACCAGCTCCTTTGGTAATCTCATTTTGTCCCAAAGGTTTACATACCATCTACATGTATAGGATTCTCAAATGTGTATCTTCAACCTTGTTGCTCTCCAGCTACCTATTTAATATCTAGTGGGGTCTAGTATATATGTCTGATATTTACCATGTCCAAAACTGAATGTCTCATCCTCTGCCCCAAACTTAATCCACCCGTAGTCTCCCAACTCAGTTAATCAACTCTTTTTCCAGTGCCTGGGCAAAGAAAAACTTGATATCTTTTTTTTCCTACACCACCTCCAATCTGTACTACCTTCTTTAACTCTATTTTCAGACTATATCCAGAATCTTGACCACTTTTCATGATTTGTAACATAACTACCCTTATCCATTACATCATTATGTCTTATCTCTTAATTATAGTAGTTAGCCTAACATCTCCCTGCTCCTACTTTTTCCTCTAGTTTATTCTCCATGTGGCAGCTACAGTGACTGAAATAGAAGCCAATCATGTTATTTCTCTGCTCAAAACTCTATTATGTTTCCATTTTGCTAAAGATAAAAATCTTAAGTCCTTACTGTTTCTTACAAGGCCCTTTTTGAGGTCTCTCTCTTGACCTCTTTGCCTACCTCTCACCTCATCTTCTGTTCCCCTCTTCCATCCCTTACTGACCTCTTTGCTGTTCCCTGAAACTGCCATGCATGCTCCTGCCTAAGGAGCTTCTGCCTGTAATGATCTTTCTTTGGAGAGATGCCTAATGGACTTTCTCATCTCCTTTTAAGTCTTTACTTAAATGTCATCTTTCAACAAGACCTTCCTTTGTTATCTTATATAAAATTACACTTCCTTCATCAACACTCCTTGCTTTATTAACTTATTCCAAAGAACTGATCACCTTTAATGCACTATATCATTTATTTACCAACTTAGATGGCATTTTAAAAGATAAGGTCCATCATGGGTGCACTGATGTTCTGCTGTCTGATCTTGGGCAGTGAGTGTTGAGACTGTCTGACACATAGTTCCGAAAGCTTTTTGCCTACATGTACATGGTCAGAGCGGTTTATAGCACTAATGGCAAATGATACAAAAAAATTACTTTAGAATTAAACAGAATTGTGTTTAATCCCTAGAAGTTTTCCAGTACAGCTCTTTGGATTATAGAAGCTATATAAATAGATTTCAATTTGTAGTGTAAATTAAATTGCAACTTTTAAAAATTTAAATCACTTCAATATGTTAAATGTTTTGATTAGTATAATATTACACATCTATTAATTTTTAAATATTTATACATTTTTTTAAAGGGCGGTTACTGAGAGCCAATCAGATTAGTTTCAACTGGGACAGGCTTGCTAGCTGGATCAACCTTACTGAGCAGTGGCCATACCGAACTTCTTGGCTCATACTGTATTTGGAAGAGACTGAAGGTATTCCAGATCAAATGACATTAAAAACCATCTATGAAAGGTACTTTGTCTGACCTCTTTATATTTGATTTTATCTTAGCTTCAGTTGACTTCTTAGAAAAAAGTTAATGCATATAAAGCAAAATGAATACAAAATAATATGCATGAAATATGTATTTCTGGATTCAACCAATCATTCTCATTAATTCCATTACAATTGTAGAGTTGTATTAGCACAGGTAAATATCTCATGTAAAATTTACAGCGTTATTTGGATATATTCTTCCCTGGTTATTGTAACTTACATGGTAAAAGGAAGTTTAATTAATCATCCTTTTATATCCTTTGTGTTTATAAATACACAAAATGCAGATCTTGAAATGTTATTTTTTCCATTTTATGTTTTACTCTAAGTGTCTTCATTGAATATTAAGGAGGTTACATTTTTCAGAGCATTCATTAGTGCAGGTATTTTCAGTTTTGTATCTGGAGGATTTTTGAAATCGAATATAGAGTGGAAAACATTCTTTGCATTATTGTTCCTTTAAGGTCAGTCATTTGAAATACTTTTAAATTGTTTTCTTCTGATAAGAAATTAAATTTATTCTTGAAAGACATGCAGTTAAGTAAGGTTCAGTGAAACTTCAAGTATTTAAAGTTTTAAGAGTTGACAATTTCTTATCAAATTCATAAATGAAATAGTAAATTTTTTTGTTTTCCAGAACACTTAATTCCTTCAAAGTGTTCAGTTGCTGTGCTAAATAAACTATCTCTTAGAAAAAAGTACGAAGAAATTTTACAATTTTATAAACTCAGTATAACCAAAATGATTATTTTAACATATAAATGAAATGCTAAGTCTAACAAAGCATTTAGTGTATAATTCATATATTGCAACCTTTAAGATTACAAAAAAATTTTCTTAAAGTACTGTCAGCATATGGTTTTTCTTATTTTTCAATCCACATATTTTTTCAAGATTTTATTTATTTTAGAGAGAGAGAGTGTAGGGGGAGGGATCGAGGGTGAGGGAGAGGGAAAGGAATCTCAAGCAGACTCCATACTGGGCACAGAACCCAATATGGGGCTCCATCTCATGACCCTGAGATTACGACCTCAGCTGAAATTGAGTCTGTCATTTAACCAATTGAGCCACTTAGGTGTTCCTCCCCATTTTTCATGTACGTATTTTATTTAATGTTTTCTTAGTTAAATTATTAGCTTTAGAATTCTAGAGGATAATGTGGTAATAGTGTACAGATATGAGCTCTTGTTGGTTTCGCCTTTTAATTTATACTAAAATGATCAATTGTTTAAACTGTGTGCTGTCTCAAGTAGGTATTCCAGTAGATGGCAGTGATACATAATTACCATATGCTATAGAGAAGTAGTATTGCATCTACTCTTTGATATTTTAGAAATTATCTTTTTCTTATAAGAGACATAATTGGTTTTTCTCTTGGTTGAATAGAAAAATTTGTTTTATTTCATGAATAAATTTTGCATCATAACACAATGTTTGCTATATGAGCACAGTTATTAAATAGTTAAAATGTAACTTTTTAAATGTTTTAACTTCTTAAATATAATTCATACTAATATAATGGGACTTATTTTTCATATGGTATATTTTTTACACAAAGCACTAATTAACATGAACAGATAGTCCTCTGGCACTTCAACTTATCTTTGAGAAATTATTATTTGTGTAAATGAAAATATATCTGAGAAAAGACTAATAAGCCTCATTTAGGAACTATAAACGGGATTTTTGGAGTCTGTCTGAATTGGTATTGTTCCTAGATTAATACATTTGTTTTCAAGAAATTTGACATCATGGCAACAGGAGAGCTGCTCATCTCACAGGGGTCCTCATTTAAGGAAGGGTTGCATTCCTTAAATCATCATCATTAGCATTTTCTCCTTTGGCATGCATATCTCCCACCTTTCTTCCTCAAGCACCAGGTTCTCTGCCAGGTGCCTTAGTTCTCTTAAAGTTTCATAAAGCACAGTGGTTAAAATGGTTCCATGTTATTTATTAACAAGGAAGATTGTGGTTCAGAAAGTATAGGTCACTTCCCAAAGTTACTTAGCTCTTAAGTAGTAGTATTGCTGTTTCCAAGTGCCTATCATGGTTCTAAACACTTCGTTTTCACACTTTTTGTTCTCACAATCTATGACGCAGTAAGTGTCATTATTCTTATTTTACACATGAGAAAATCGAAGCCCAGAGGAGGTGAGTCACTTCCTGATATCTCACAGCCTCAGTGGTAGAGCTGGGTACCTGGCTCCAGAGTCCACAGGTGGAGGGCACTGCCTCTCATAGGCAGTTTGAGAAGCAGGTATTGTCATCTAAATTTTCTTAAGCTGTAGCCTTGTCTGGAATACTTAAGACCCTGAAAATTTATGATGAAAATGAAGTGTCTGAAGTTTTTATGTTTCTGTGTTCTCCATTTCTTTCTAGAATATTATAAGATAGTAATACTCTATTTAATATATAAGATGTTTAATATAAAATGTCTTATTTACTCCAGTGACAACTAATCTATTAAGCAGGCATTGCTATATTATGTTTTCTACAATTTTTTTTGCCTTTGTAAAAATACCAGTTTTCTCTATTTAAAATAAACTATTAGTTATTATGTTGTGTTTTTCAGTTTTTTCCCCCCCTTTTAACAAGTATATATAGTTCATGTCAGTCTATGGTTTGGGTACAGAAGAGGACTCAGGTCAGGCTCTTTACCTTCCTTTAGTTGAGTATATTGCTTAGAAGTACATTGTATCTCAGGATTACAGAAACACTGATCAACTTTTTACATTTCGGGGGCCCAGGCACTGGGCCTTCTATATGCTCTGTGAAGAAGGTAGGAAGTGATGAAAGTCTGGGTCCTTGGAGACAGAAGCAGGAGACTTGTGAAAATGAATACAGGGGTTTTAAAGTCCCCCCCAAAATTCATATTTCAGTTCAATCCAACAAAAATTTATTGTGTTTGTTATTTGTGGGTCCTACTGATGGATGCTGGAGCTACAGTAGTGAACAAGTACTTGTGTATTTACCTTCAATCCAGTAATCCTACTTGCAGAAATTTACTCTGAATATACACCTCCACAAATACAAAACCATGCAACTTAAGCGTACATGTATAGGAACATTGGTTGAATAAATTTTAGCACATCTACCCTAGTATTTTCTAACTGTAGAAATGAATGAGAAAAAAACTTTTGTAATTGATATGGAGGAATTTGCAGGATATATTAGGTGAAAATAGCAGTGTGAATGATGTGCAACTTGATAGGGTTTATATAAGAAAGAAGGAGGAATAAGAACATTTATATATAGATATTCTTTTTTTTGTAAAAATAGAAAACAAACTCCTAGAAAGCGTAAACTAGAACCTGGTGAGAATGCTTGCCTATCACAGATGCAGAGATGGAAGATGGTGCATCTCTGTACATTTTCATGTGGTGAGACTCTCAGTAATATTCCAAAATAAAGAGGATGGAAAAAAGTGAATCCTGGTATCAAATACAAACAGAAAGAAGTAATCCTAACAATATATGAAATTGATAACATAACCACACAGAGAAAATAAATCAGTCACCTTTGAACTTAGTACTCTCTTTATTCTTAATAGAATATATCCTGAGGACAAGATTAACTGCAAAGAAATCTTGAATTTAGTAGATTTGTTGTTGGTAGTAGTACTGCAATTATACTTTCACAGTCCTTTTGAACATATTGTAGAATAGAGTAAATGAATAAATAGATAATTTGGGCAACTAGTATTTTCCTTGTGGGAGAAATGAGATACAGATATTGAATAATAAATATTTGTTGCTTTGCTGACATTTTTACCTAAGGACATAGTTTAAATTGAATGCACTCAAGAGCTGTACTTCTTAATACACTCATATGAGTTCAGTAACCTTTATACACATGCCGCATACAGTTGAGAATCATTATGTATATAAGCATAGTTTCATTGAAAGCTTAAAAAACAAAGCAATGTTTTGTTTCATGGTGGCAGGGTGAATCACAAACCACACTTGGTTGTTTGATTGATTCTAATGTCAGTACCAGTACCTCCTAAAAGGTATGAAGCAAGTGGATGCAGAAGGGGCAGCACTCATTAGTGTGTTAAGAACTGAAATCTACAAATGTTAAGAAGCCCAATTAGCCACTTCAGATCCTGCAGTAAGGAAGGAAGATGGACAGTCCATCAATGAGGTCAAGTATGATTAGACTCTGCAACTCTCAGGTTAGTAAGTTATTCAGGTGAAGTTAGAGATTTTAAAAAATCCACAGTGTCCAGTTCTTTGCAGAGAATTTCTTAGTCCAGCACGTTGTTAAACTAAATAGAAAATGCTGAGCATATTTGTACGAAGCAGAGCTTTTAACTTATTGTTGTGCAGTACTTTGAATTAGAAGTTCTAGTTATGGAATTTCCTATTAATCTTTGCTGGGATGGTGGCAGGAAGGTGAAAGATACGAAAGGATGAGCAGTAATTTGATTTCATTTTAGATACTATCATTTGAAGACAACATGTTTTCTTAAAATCTTGCCTCTTTTTTTCTTGAAGAAACCAAGATGAGTAGGGGATAGAGGCCCTATGGCTTCTCTTGATTTTTGTTTCTCCATTCTAGTTAATTTTCTCCACTCATCATGTGTTTAGTGTGAATTTTTACTCTGGGTCCAAGGCTTATGTGGTTGTCCTTTATGCTTTCTAGTGTTGTAGGGGAACAGGAGGTGGAGTGAGAAGAGGAATAAATATAATGAGTATATTATGCCTTTGAGGAACTTACATGTTTTTTAATTAATTTTTTTTTCCATTTGAAAATACCTTCAAACTTACAAGAAAGTTACAAGAATAACAGTATAACAGAGAACCTCCTATGCCCTTTCTTCAGTTGATTTGCAGTTGAGGTTCTGTCTTTGCTTTGTCATTAGTTTCACACTGTCTACTTTGCTGGCTCCTCACCCCCCCCACCCCCACACACACACTTTTTTTTAAACCATTAGAAGGTAACTTACATACCACATATCTTTTATCCCTAAATACTTAATACATGTGTTGAGGAACTTAAATTTAGACTGAGGGTAAAACATACACACTGGAAATAGTTGGGAGGAAAGTAAATGTATGATAGCTCAAACAATCAGGCAGTTAAGTTTCATCAGCATCAGGCTGAAACATTGTTTTCTGGATGATAGAACACTTTCTGGATGATAGATACAACTGTTCTTTGCTGATAGAAAATTGCTGGACTGTCAAGCTGTATGACTTACAATGTTCAAGGAAATGTTCAAAAGTTTACATTTTTAATAAAATGTATCCTACAAAGAAAATCTATCACCCACCTATAGCTTAAAGTAGTAATTTTTTCATCCTATTTATGAAATAGAATATTTGCCAAAGAAATCTTTTTGATGGGGTATTTTTTCATCATATAAAGCTATAATTTGGAGTAAAATTCTATAGGGGGAATATTTTATTTTGTTCAAGTAAATGTAGAATATTCTTTATTGGAGATACTCTGAAGTAATCAGAACTTTGTTTTGCCATTAAATTGATCCATTATTTTAGACTCCAGCACTTGCTGGGCCTGCTTTTCATTAATGGGTTGGATTCAGAGAGGTTTTTAGATTTTTTTTTCTTTGAGAAAAAAATTGTGTTTATATGCGTACAAATACAAAGAATATTTTGTAGCTAGTCTAAGGAAGAGAGATAAAAACAATATAGTAAGAATCTCTAAGAATTCATTAAGGAATTGACTTAATAATTGAATTTAAGGTGATTTGGAATGAAAAACTATGGAAAGACAATTTGATTAACATATTGAAAGATCATATATTGGGATATGTTAGAATAAGTTAGATGACTATTTCTAGTTAACCATAGTTGAGTTCTTTGATACCATTGCTTGTCATTTGAATAATAAAAAGTTTTATTTACAGCAGACAAAAGCAGCAGTATATAATTGATATTCATTTATTTTATTAAAGAAATCTGATTTGATAAAAACAATCAGAAAATAGTATTTTTAACGCTAGTAGTAAAATTTATTTTTTAATCCATAAAAAGCTTCATTTATTTTTATAGCAATTTGATGACACATCTGCTTGCTTTATTCAGCTGAAAAAGAAAATGTTGGTTCTTGGTGTTTGGTAAAATTGCTTTGTTAAATTATTTTCTAAATTGTTCAACTTTTAACAAATGACATTTGATACTAACACTGGAAAGCAATTTCAGCTAATTAAGTAGATCCCTCTATAAACCATTGGAACATTAAGATGACATACTGTTCATTCAAGATTATTTTAATTGGTACAATTATTGTAATTTTCTTGCAATTATGTGTTGAGCTAAAAGCTTTTGTCTAGATCATTTGAGGGGTTTTTTTTGTTAACATACATTTAGTAAGAAGAAAGGGAGTAAAATAAAAACTATAGATAAAGATTTTCAGTCTACTTTTTATTACAACGTTTTAGATAACCATTGAAATATTTTAGTATAAGACTTTATTTCTGGTATTTTTCAGTAAGCATTTTAAGCAATGATAGAGGTTTTTAAAAGATCAATTTAAGTAGTTTTCATAAAGATAATGTTTTAGTTTTCTGTTTTGACACTACTCAAGCAGTCTTTTACTCAGGATGATATGGTCAGAATAGTTTTGTGATAAGGATAGTGCCATACTTTATTTTGATTATTTAAAACAATTGAATAAGTTTTGAGAGAGACTTGGAATGGTAGC
The DNA here is from genome assembly GCF_053574225.1 of Canis aureus. Lineage (NCBI taxonomy): Eukaryota > Metazoa > Chordata > Mammalia > Carnivora > Canidae > Canis > Canis aureus. Next base: position 59,038,635 of record NC_135622.1, read on the forward strand.
CATGTTCCATTTCACTGAAATAGCTGTTTCCTGAATAGGCATATAGACATTTAATTTATAACATTTATACTCAATTCAGTATCTTTAAATTATTCAAGTAGTGGTATTTCTCTACTTGACATTTTCATAATAAAACCTCATATCTTATGATCTTATTTGATATTCAGCCAAAATTTTTCTGAGTTTAATTTGCTCATTTCTAGTTACCTCATGCCTCCCTTAGCCCTCACTGACCTCCTTCCTCTTTCCTTCATTTCTGGGTGATTATTTGTTGCCTCTCTGCCCGTCATGTGACCCAGGTTATGCACAGGTTTATTTCTGTTGCATGTGGATTTAAGTCGTGAATTTCAATAGCATGAAAAACCAGATACTGGTTAGTTTAGATTTGTGAAGAACTTGTTTCATCTCTTTTGTAGTACAAAGTACAACCTTTGTACTGATGATATCTCTAATTTAGATTTTGAGATACTAGAAATATTTATGCCAAACATTATTCCATGCGTGTTGTTTTGGTGCTTATTTATATGTAGTTTTAGAATCTTAATGAAATTCTTTTTGATATGAGTGACTTCTCTGTGTGTTTTGGTGTTGTTGCCATTCAACATTTATTAAATTACTGTCTTGTATATAGTTATTGTTTTTTTTTTCCTCAAAGCACAGTTCCCCTTAATATATATGATGTAAATACTGTTTTCAGGGTAGTTCTTGTTGAGAAGGAAAAAGTTGAGCAAAGACTTTGAAAGAAGTGAGAGAATTAGCAAGCAGTTATGTATGGAAAGTATTTCTAGAGAGAGGGAATAGTATGGACAAAGGTCCTAAGACCAGAGAGTACCAGGAATGTACCAGTAATAGCAAGAAAAGGGATTTGGTGCAGCTAGAGAGGATTCAGTAAAGAGAAGGAGGTGGGAGATGAGGTCAGAGGAATTGGGACATGGTGGATCATTGTAAAGGTTTTAGCTTTTACCCTGAGTGAAAAGGAGATCTGTTGCAGAGTCTTGAAAAAATTGTATCCATGCCCTTAGTATTTTGTTGCATCAATCTAACTTGGCCTGAGTTTAGGAATTCTGTTGACATAAGGGAACGTATTTTGATAATCCTGTGCTGGGAAGGGGATAGAAAGGAATCTTGGTGGGAAAGTTAGGGTAAATGGCAAGTTGTACAGAAAGTAGGTGGGGATCCCACGATAAGGATGAAAGAGTGATAGAGAATGGCCCATAGACATGAATATGAAAAAGCTAAGAAGTGAACATTCTCTGTAGTCTTGTTGCAATGTACTGAAGAAAATGTTTAGTTTTTCTAAACATCTCCAATAATTTTCCTATATATCTTTACTGTTCTAATAGTTTCTTAGGATCATTTTATTCCATATTTTCTAGTAAAATATTGGATTTAGAAGCCTACTTTTGGAATCTTTTTTTTTTTAAGATTTTATTTATTTATTCATGAGAGACACAGAGAGAGAGGCAGAGACACAGATGGAGAAGCAGGTGCCGTGGAGAGAAGCCCATGTGGGACTTGATCCCAGGACTCCAGGATCACACTCTGAGCCGAAGGCAGACGTTCAACCACTGAGCCACCCAGGCGTCCTTGGAATCATTTTTTAAATTGCCTTTGCTCTTTTGGACTTGACAGCTGCATGACTTGTCCTATACTCTTCACATTTAAACCCCTGGTTGAGACTAAATGAAAGGTAGTTTCCATAGCATTGACTGTTAGGTGTAGAGAACAACTAGTGAGGTGCTTGTAGAGTAATACTGAATTTGATTTATGAATACTATAAGATGGAAATGATGGTCATTGCATGTCAACTTGAGGTCTAAGGATAAAGAGAAGGAATTGGTCAAAATTTGATACATAGGAATCAGATTTATCTGGAGTTCTAAACAGGCCTAGCCTGGCTCTCTAGCCTGTTCTCATGCTTCTCTTGCTTGCTTTTCGCCTTCCCACCTGCGCTTCTTTGCGGTCCATCCTCCCCTCTCCTACCTCCTTCACATCTTAAGTACCACAACCTCAGGAAGCCTTTGTGACTAGGCATATCCCGTTCTTTCAGGATTTTCCTAGATGTGTTAATTCTATACTGGTATTTTCCTTTATAGCACTTACCATACTTATGCTTCTTTAAATATTTGCATTGCTTTCTTTAATATTTGTTTCTTGAACTAGACTATTAAATCCATGGACTGTAATTTCCTTAAGCCTTGCTGAATCCCTTGCTTCTAGACATACTTGGTATAGAGTCAACAGTGGTGACTGTTTCTGAAAGAGTAAAGTAGTATGTTGATGACATTTGGCTTGAGGAAAGCATGGATTGAGGAAGGTGGTAAGCAAGAAGCCACATTTTATCTTGAGAAATCTATTCATACCAACACTTGTTCTTTGGTTCTAAATGTGGGTAAAATGTTTCCTTTGTTATTATGCCAGCATATCCCTGGGTCAGGCTAAGTTCTGAGTACATGCAATTGAATGGTGACTACATATTTCAGTTAACACCTAGTGGTTTCCACCTTTTGTTGGGTGATACTAAAATGAAAGCCAGGTTTTCATAGGCATTTCCCTGTAGCTCTGAGTTCAGCTGCGTTTCTAAGGTTTCTTGCATTTATAATCCTTTTATGAATGCCATGGTTTGGAATTGCTTCATATTGGCATGCTTTTCGACAGGTCCCTCCCACTTCAGTCCCTACTTACAGGCTGTTGTCAGTATTGTTTAGAAAGGCCTTATGAATTAGCTGGACTCCATTATTGTCATGCTAAACATTTTGATTGGGTTCATTCATTAAGCAAATATTTATAGAGTCACTAAGTACTGGGTACATGCTAATAAAAGTACTAGTTAGTATTACTTGAGTCCTCAGTATATGTCACACATTGGATTAATAAGCATTTTACATAGGTTATTTGATTTAATACTAACTCTGGGAGGCAGAAAGTGGGGGTTACCTAAGATCACAAGCTATCACTGTTGGACTTTCCCCCGGCCTATTTCTGGAAGCCAGGAGATGGTCTGTCACTACACAGTGGAGCACTAGATCTGAGATTAGAAATACAGAATTTTATTTTTAAAATGCTAATTTTATTTTTATTTCTAAATATATTTTACTCATTTTTTCAAATAAATATTTAGACTCATTTATTATATATCCATGGGAATGTTGTTATGTATCGATCGATGGGCAGATAGAAATTTTTCCAGAGGATTGGATATATTCTCTATTAAAAAAATGCAACTTCTGGGATCCCTGGGTGGCGCAGCGGTTTGGCGCCTGCCTTTGGCCTAGGGCGCGATCCCGGAGACCCGGGATCGAGTCCCACATCGGGCTCCCGGTGCATGGAGCCTGCTTCTCCCTCTGCCTGTGTCTCTGCCTCTCTCTCTCTCTCTCTGTGACTATCATAAATAAAAAAAATAAATAAATAAATAAATTTAAAAAAATGCAACTTCTTACCAATTGTGTAAAACCCAAGTAAATGTTTTATTCAGTTCTAATAGTGTCTAGTAACTGCAGTAGGTTTTGTAGGGATTGCTTAAAAAAATCAGTTGTAATATTTGGCACTTAAACAACTGGTACATCTGTTTGTTTAACTTTATACCACTTTTATATGCACTAAGTGGCTGTAATATTTTTTAGGTAGCTTTTCAATAACTTTTCTTTTGCCTTAAATAGGATAAAGTTGATATTAAAAATATTTTCTTATTTAAACTCCTGATGGCCATGTTCAGTAATTTTATGGTAATGTAGAACAAAGAAAGAATTTTAAATATTCCAAAGTTATGTGTTTCTAACTCCAACAAGAAGATCAAGTGTATCAGCTAAGGTTATTTGAAAACACAGAAATAGAAAAATTAATTTCTCTAAAGTATATGTTTTAATATGTGAAACAAAAATATTACCTACGAAGGCTTACAGTTTATTTTGTAATACAGTAAGAGCATATGCATATTTATATTAAGAAAACCTAACTCTGATTATTTAAGAATTCACATTTGCCACCAAACCATATATATATATATATATATTTATAGTCTATATATAGAGAGAGCATATATATATGTATATATATGTTTTCAAAGATCAGATTTTTTTTACCTGAAGTTATTTTTTTCAACAGAGGTTTATGATTTCAGAGTATCAAATCAAAATAGGTTTAAAACTCCTTGAAATATGAGAATAAATAACAAAAATGCTACATAATTGAAACACTAAGGTGAGATGCTGCTGTAAAGCCATGCTTCAAGCAACTTCTGTTAGCAGTATCTGAGAAGTCCACAAGATGGGAGTATTTCACTAGAGACATTATTAGCATGTTCAGCCAAGAAATAAGATATAACGCATTTTCTCTTTCCGTAGCAGAAAAACAAGGAAAACATGACTGAGTTTAAATATGAATATTTTAAACTTTAAAGTTTAATCTCTATTCCCATTTTTTAAATGGCTTCATAGGACATTCATAAGCACTGAGAATCAAGATCATAGGCAAATGAAAGCTTATCTGATCATATGGCATAGTCTTTATTAAGTTTGGTAGTACCTATTTCTCCTAAAATGCTTTTAAATTAGTTTTTAGGAAAAGGGTAGACATGAAAAAGAAAAGTTTAAAATTGATCTGCTTAAAAATTTGTATTTGGATGAAAAAGTATTCAAACCATTGTAGATCTTGGATTCTATGCTTATTGGACATTAAATCTTCAAGATAACTTGTCTAATAAAGGTTTTTGCTTTAATTTGAGGCATATTCATACAGGCTTTGATTTCAAAGCCTCCATTCTCTGTATCTGCTCTTCAGAGTTTTACTGCAAAACTTTTGCTTCCTCTATCTGGTTAATGAAACAATTTATAAAATTCCTATAAGGAAACGATGACATAAGTGTCTCTTACTGCTTGGTAGCACCTTACAATACTGTTAATGCTCCTCCAACAGCTATGAAAATCGGATCTCATTTACTTTTGTCAGAGTATTTTTTAATACATCATAATACAAACTTGATATAAAACAGTGGTTTTTACTTTTTTATGATACTGTTTTTATATTGAGTCAGTTGTGAATTATTTTGCCTCTCTTAGCCTTTTTACTGAAGTCTTCTCTTACTATTCTGCCTTGAAACTCTTCTTTTACCATTTGAATTGGTATTATCTGATCACTTGCAGTCTTAACAACTGGGTAGGCATCATGTTGTAGTACATTGTTTTTTAGGCTTTTTTCCCCCTAGTGGAAACTCTTTTGTGAATCAAATCTTAGGCACAATCCCAGTACGTAGAGTAGGATGAATATAAATTAATTGATTCAAATTACAACATTTCCTAATAAATTCAATTAGTAAGAAAAAACGAGTTGTGCCGAAGAAGATTAGAATTGAAACGTGGATGGTCCTTGCAGTCATACATTGGTTTAAACATCTCTGTTTTTCTACTTAGTTTTGTGATATCAAGGAAATTCTAAATCCTAAGTAGATACAAGTGTTACCAATTTTTAAACCTGCTTTGCAGTAGGAGAATATTTTCAATTAAGTTGGCTTCATAGGTCAATCACCAGTATTAGAATTGCTCACATTTCTAATTGGTTGAAGTGTTGGGTGCTGCTTTTCTGACTGGGTCCTATCACCTGGGTTGTGTGAATTAACATTGTGATTTTCTTTTTTTTGTCCCCTTTTTTTCCTTAAGATTTTACTTATTTACTTGAGAGAGAGAATAAGCAAGACAGAGAGCACACAAGCAGAGGGAGAGGGAGAAGCAGACACCCTGCTGAGCAAGGAGCCCAATGTGGGGCTTGATCTCTGGATCTGGGATCATGACCTGAGCCGAAGGCAGTTGCTTAACCAACTTAGCCACCCAGATGCCCCACATTGTGACTTTCTGTTATTACACTCTGCACTCAGGCAGATAGAGTGGAATACTGCACTTACTTGCCTAATTTTATGAACAGAAAAACTGGATTTAAAAGAATGAAAGAACTTAACGCACATAAAGATGGAGGAGAAACTTTATTTCAGAGTCTGCAAAAAATTAAAAAACCAGGCTGACTTGGTACTATAGGCTTCTATGTTGGTCTTCAGTGTGTTAAAATTTAGTATGTAACAACATTCTGTTTTATTATATTTTAAGGAGTTACAAATATGTAAATCATTAAGAATTTTGAACCATGTCTGTGGCATCCAGTTTGAACTGATGCAGGGAACAGAGCACAGGCTTTTGAATCAGGCTAGATAGGTTCCAGCTGTGCCACTTACATCTGAGGTAATGTCAGGCCAGTTGCTTCACATCTCCAAACCTCAGTTTTCTCATTTTAAAAATTGAAATACCTCATGGAATACTGGGAGATAGAAATTAGATGAACTAGACCAAACACCTGGCTCAGAGAATGGCAGGTTGCAGGTATTCTACATATACTAGTTCTTTTTAAAATTTTCTTCTCAAGTCTTTTAGAACTTGCAAAGATAATCTTCCTGTTAGATTGTATGTATGAAAAGGAATGTGTTCCTCAGAGCGTTTTCCCACAACACACATAAATGAAGGCAGTGCCTTATCAGTAATGTAGGTGAGCCTAGGCAGATACCTCTTTGAGCTTTCATATTTCACCCTGCTTGTCTGTTGATCCTTTCTCATCCCTGTAGTTATCAGAATTGCAACCTTAAAGCCAAGTGACGTTGTGCTTCCAGTGTCATTTTTATCCACAAACCAAGGGAGTTCAAAAGTGGAAGGGATTGTGTAGGCCAGTGCTTTTCTTCATTACTTTGAGAGAAAGACCATCTCCCACATGGCAGTTTGTGGGAAGCATCTACAGGACTATCGACAGGATCTGAGAGATCTGCTTCAGCCCTCTGAAACAAGGAAACTGGAATCAAGAAAGGTTATGTGATTTTTCCCATATCACACAGTTATTAAGTGACCTAGACTTTAAATAAATTTTGTTAGGCCTTGTAAAAAAATTAAACTGGTTGCTTTTAATTTTTTTAAAGATTTTATTTATTTCAGAGAGAGAGCATGAGCAGGGGGAGGGGCAGAGGGAGAGGGAAGAGTAGACTCCCCACTGAGCACGGAGCCCCAGCCGGGCTGATCCCAGAACCCTGAGATCATGACCTGAATTGAAGGCAGATGCTTAGCCGACTGAGCCACCCAGGCGCCCCTCATTGCTTTTACTTTTAATTGTCGGATATCATAGCCTTATTCTGACTTCTCTGAGATGGTCAAATCTGGATTTAAGGAAAGCCATTGCAGTAAATACTCTGTTCTGTCCTATCAGAATCCAGCCAAGTTGCATTGTATTCCTAGAAATGACTACCTTTAATGGAAAGCATCTAATGTAAATATGTGGTAAGTTGATATAATAGCTTCAAAGGGAGGTTTTTACCCCAGACTTTGGTATACTAAGTGTCCTTGGCAGTTGAACACACATGTTCATCACTGGATTGAATTGAATCATCACTAGAGATTATTAAACTGCATTTCTTTTCGAGTGTAAATGCTTCTGTGTCAAAATAATACAGTGCTTTTAAAAAAAATTTATAAAGGAGATTTTTTGAATTTCAGTATAATTAATGTACAGTGTTATATTAGTACAATATAGTAATACAACAACTCTATATATTATCAGTGGTCATCACAATAAGTGTACTCTTAATCCCAAGGAGATTTTTATGGTCATAAAATTTTCCTATTATTTCTAGGCCTAGTTTGTTTTTTAGTTTCTGACTATATTTGTTATTTATACTCAAAGCAAGAAATAAGAACAGCTGAAACATAAAAACAAGATATGGCCAGCAATACTGACTTCTAATTCAGAAGTGGGAACATAACTGGGAAAAGGGGGAGCTGTGTTACATGAGGTCTTGGATATAGTGGTATCTCTGCCACCAAGGTCTTATCTTGTGCTGCCCCTGTAGGTCTAGCTGAAGCCCAGCTGCAGATATGCATATTGTGTTCCTAATGATAGTCTACAAAGTTTGTGTATTGAACATTTAAAAAAAAATATTATATGACTACATGTTTCCTCCAGTGTTAAAAAAAAAAAAAAAAAAAAAAAAAAGATCTTTGGCCCTAATATTTCAACCAGATAGGAAATATACATCTTCTTGGATGTATACCCCTTTGGTGTGAAATAATTTTTTTTTTAATGTAGAATAAGCTCTCTGGTAAAAGAATAACATTGTTTAGTTTTGTCAGTGGTTTATTTGGAAACAGACAAGTACTATTATGGTTTGTATAATATAATAACCCTAAATTGGACACATAAGCACATAAACTCATTAAATACTTGAAACCAGAAATGAACCTGAAGGTTTGGGATAATTATGCATTCTCTGTGCCACATATACAAGCTCTTTGTTGTTGCTTAGTGCAATTACTGAATAGGATGCTTTTACGATACAATATTACTTTTGTAAGCTTTGAAAAGTAGTATTACTGAGAATACTTGACACTGTGTGCACTGTTGTCTTGAGAATCAGCTATGACCACTGCATGCAGATGCCTCTTCATTTTCTAACAAGTTCTTTGCTCCATTGAGTTTGTTTTGCACTCAACATAGCCTTCTGCAATTGGGCAGTTTTTACTCTTATTACTTTATTACTTTACTTTAGCTATAGCTAAGGAATATGTCTATTTTTCTCACCCTCTAGGCTTATGGCCTTTCCAACATAATATGAAAGGTGACCCATGAATTGTTACGAAGGTACTTTTATAAGAATTGTAGAAGTGATTAAAATTTAAGGGATGCAGCAAAGGCAGAGCTCAGAGGGAAATGTATAGCTATAAATGCCTACATTAAAAAAGAAGAAAGTCCTAAATAGCCTAACTTTTTAGACTTTAAGGAACTAGGAAAAAAACAAATTTAAAAAATTTCAAAGCTAGCAGAAGGAATGAAATAATGAAGATTTGACTGAGATAGAGAACAGAATAACAATAATGAGAATTGACAAAACTACAAGTTGTTTCTTTGAAAAAGATTGACAAGATTGACAAACCTTTTTCTAGACAGAGAAAAAGACACAACTAAAATCAGAAAGTGGAGACATTACCACCAGTCATACAGAAATAAAAAGGATTGCAAGATATATTCAGTGGGTGCAGGAAAGGTGTTTGGCAAAATCCAGCATCCTTTCATGATAAAAACACTCAGAAAACTGGGAATACATGGGAACTTACACAACACAAAAAAGGGCATTTGTAAAAGACCCACAGCTAACCTCATTCTCAATGGCAAAACACTGCAAATTTCCCCACTAAGACTGAACATGACAAGGATCTTTGCTCTGGACTGCATGTATCCCTCCAAAATTCATATGTTGAAGCCCTGTTCCTCTAAGTGGTCATATTAGAGATGGAGCCTTTGGGAGGTAAGGAGGTTCAGATAAGGTCATGAGGGTAGAGTAGAGTCCTCATGATGGGATTAGCATCCTTATAAAGTAGGACCAGAGAGCTAGCTACAAACCAGAGAAAGGGTTCTCATCAGAACCTGAGCTGGCACTCTGATCTTACACTTCCAGACTCCAAGAACTGTGAGAAATAAATGTTCATTAAACTACTCAGTCTGTGGTGTTTTGTTATAGCAGCCCGAGTTGACTAGACACCCACTTTCACCACTGCTATTCACTGTTATCCTGGAAGTTCTAGTGAGTGCAGTTAGGCAAGAAACAAAGTAAAAGGATCAAAATTGGGAAGGAAGAAATAAAACTATCTTGTATTGCAAATGATGTGATCCTTTATATAGAAAATCCCAAGGAATCCACAGGAAAGCTGCTAGAGCTAATAAATTCAGCAGACTTGCAGGCTACAGATCAACACAAAAATCAGTTGTTTCTATACCCCTGAAATGAACAATCTGAAAGGAAATTAAGAAAGCAATTCTGTGTACTATAGCAGCTAAAAGAATAAAATACCCAGGAATAAATTTGACCAACAAGGTTAAAAACTTGTACACTAAGAACTACAAATTGCTAAGTTAAAGAAGATCTAGAAAAAATCTAAGTAAACACAAATCTGACTCCTGTTCATTGACAGGAAGACTAAATAGTAAGATGTCAGTACTACTCAAATGATACACAGATTCAACACAATCCCTACTAAAATTCCAGTAGCCTTTTTTGCAGAAATAGAAACCTGATCCTCAGATTCCTATGAAATTGCAAGAGATCTCAAGTAGCCAAAAACAATCTTGAAAAAGAATAAAGTTGGAGGGAGCTCACATTTCTCCTTTCAAAACTTACTACAAAACCACAGTAATCAATACAATGAGGCACTGGCCTACAGATAGGCATATAGGCCAATGGATAGAATTGAGAGTTCAGAAATGAACTCCTACATCTATGGCCAATTGAGCTTTGAGAAGGGTGCTAATTCCGTTTCATAGGGGAAAGAATAGTCTCTTCCACAAATGGGGCTGGGAAGAGGTTTCCACATGCAAAAGAATGGAGTTGGACCTCTGTCTCACAACATGTGCAAAGATTAACTAAAAGTGATCGACCTACTCTTTTCTAAGCATACTTTTTTTTTCAATATCAGAAAGGGTAATTAAAGTGAAAATTATTATGAAAGAAGAGTTCTTTGGGAACAATGCATTTTTCCGTGTGTGTGTGTGTATTAAGCAGAAGCGATAGGACAGTATTCTGCCTCGAGGCACTGGAGATGTAATAGTGAACAAAACCAGACTTGTTGCCAGCTTTAAAGGAACTTAGACTCCAGAGGGGGAGTAGACGGTAATAAAATAATTCCACTAACGATCATAAAATTCCAGTTGTGATACGTGGTGTGCAAGAAAGCGTCTGTGCTATGACGGTCTGGTCTTGGGAAAGACTTCCTTGAATGGGTGAGTTGGGCTGATATGAAGGACCAGTAGGAATTAACTGGATGAAGACAGAACACAAGACCATACTTAGCTCCGAATGTGTTCGGGGTTTTGGGTTGTGTTTCCACAGATGTGTACTTCATTTCGTCTTTTGTTTCTCACCCGTTGGCTACAGTGCAGAGTAGCTGTTTTCCGTCTGTACGTTCCATCTCTTAACCAGAATGCATAGAACATTATTTAATAAATGGGCCTTCACTGATAGAAAGTATTTGAGTCAACTAGCAATTAAATTCGTTTTAAGGTAAAAAATTCTGAGGCAGGTGAGAGTTTTCCCTGTTTTTTAAAGAAAACTTATTTTTAACCTCCAATGATTAAATAATGACATTATTAGGTGGCTACTTTTAGATAAAATATGATAAATAATGCCTTCTTCATAAATTATGCTTTTAGAATCTGTTTATATTTTTATTTAAAATAGGAAATTTTTTCCCTGTAATTTAAGACCTCATTTTGAATGGAAGTGATTTGAATGGCTTATGTAATTTCTGCCAAGGAATTAATATGGACTTTCTATAAACCACTGTCGTTTATAATCAAAATGCTTTTAACTTACATTGATGTTGGCATTAACAAGTGCTGCTGGATTGGTAGCATAGAAAGAAATTGCATTTAAACTTACTAGGAGCTCATGGATGCCTGAGGTTTCATAATGCTTTCTGTGGGCCATTTAACTGCTGGCAACTTTAATTCACATGATTCATAATACTGGAAATTTAAATTCACTCTTAATTGAAAAGTGAAGTTACTTAAATTCTTTAAATACTAACCTTTGGAAAAATATCTGAAAAATAAAGACACATATGATTTTAGTGGCCCACTGCCAAAAGATTATCATTTACATAAATATCTCTTTCAGTAGAAGAGCTTAATGTATTGAGCTCAAAAGGTTAGAATCGAGACTTCAATCTGGAAACCAACAGTAGACTGTTGGCTTGTGAACAGCAGTATTGTTCATCATATTGAGAACACTGTTCACATTCAAGTTTAAGCAGAGCTGGCATTAAAATTCAGTTAATTTGTTTCATGTGACTTGTCAGCTGTGTGTTTTTATCTAAATCTTTCTAGCTTCTCTTCTTAGTATTTTATGTTAAACTCCTGAAACAGATGAACTACCTTTTTAACTGTTTAAGCTCTGAAATTTTGGCCACTTCCATTAAATAATTCTTGGTAACAGTTCTCCAAATTTTTCTTACCATTTAAAATACATTAATAATCAGTTTGAATACCATTCTAGTTTATTAAGTAATCCTTTTTCAGAGGGCTTTTCTGTTTTGTGCATATGTGCATGAGTCTGTAAGAGGGACTCCCTGAAATTCATGAAGACAAAATTGCTGTCCTTATCTTCTCACCAGCACACTATTCTTTTCTTGTTTGCTAATTTTGTTCTCTGGATTTTCCCTCAGATGGCTTTTAATGTTTGGCTACTAGCCCAGGATTGGGTCTGAGCAGTGAAGAAACAGAGAATAAAACCTTTTTTGAAAAAGGAAAAACCTATACTAACTTTTTTCTAGTTTATGCAATTTCTTTAAAAATTGTTTATTTCTTCTTTCCTTTGTGAAGGCACGGTATCCCATAATAAGCATGGAGTTTAGAGCCGATCACTTTCTCTTGCGCAGTTGTACAGCTTTAGGCAGGCTGCCTCATTTGTCTGAAGCTCACTCTCCTTGTGTGTAATGATAATGATAATTCATTTAATATTCACTGGTAGAGCCTCGTCAACATGTGAAGTGCTTAGAATACACTGCCCTCCTTCCTGTTTCCTAGCCCCAGTCCTGCCTTTGGTCAAAGGCATTATAATTCTGACCTCATACTTGTTATCTTAGTAATTTTATAAATGTACCAAGGTTATTGTTACCTTTTTTCCTTAAGAAAAATTTTAATGAGAACAAGGTGTGTTATTTATTTTTATAAATAAATTTTATGGGACATGTGGAATTTTCCTTTTTAATAGTGATATTAATGACCTTTTTTATTTATTTCTTGCTTGAAGAATATCAAAGAATATTCCAACAACTAAAGATGTTGAGCCACTGCTTGAAATAGATGGAGATATAAGAAACTTTGAAGTGTTTTTGTCTTCAAGGACCCCAGTTCTTGTGGCTCGAGATGTAAAAACCTTTTTGCCATGCACTGTAAACCTAGACCCCAAGCTACGGGAAATTATTGCAGGTGGGTATTCGTAGTGAATTTAATTTGTCTTATCTGAAGTCCTCAAAATCCCATTTCTAACTTAGCTATGTAAGTTTGTCTTGCTCCATGAAAAACCAAGATATACTAAACCAAGCACTACACAGGAGAATTAATGAAATGGAACATTAGGGATCTTGACATCCTTTAGAGAATGTCAAGAAAATGTTACTTGTTAAACCATTTTAATATGTTTCTCAGCTCACACAACTGGCTGCTTCTTTGGAACCAAATTCCTCTTAAGATAGAGTCACCACTTTAAGATATTGGTCCATTGTAATTTTCCTGGGACTATTCTTAATAGGGGTCTCTATCCAAAGGAGCAAAAATATCTTTATATTACTTTCTAAACTTTAACTTAAACTTGTAGATTGGAACTTGAGGATAGTGACATTAAAGTTTTGTGATAATTTCATTTGTTCTTGAGGCACCACCAGCTGCCCCTGTACACACAGAACCTTTATTGGAACATCATCTTTTGTGTGGCATTGCTGACCCACCTTTGAGTTTTCTGGGGGTTATGATGAGAAAGCTTAAAACTACTTCTACATTCTTTTTTAGGTACCAGTTACAAGAGAATATCAAGGTGTATTTTGTGGCTGTGGAATTGTTTGTTCAGAGAAGAATAAATCATACAGTTTGCAAACCCACAGTTTAGTGGTCATTATATTTTAATAAATTAATAAATTAGACAAGTGTGTGTTTTTAATAGTAATTCTTTATGGATCATAACCATTATTAGAATAGCACAAATACCTTAAAAAGTCAGAAATAATTCTTGTTCTGGTAACTATAAACAGAAGAATCCAGATGTTGGTGACTTTTCAAATAGTGACAAAAGCTTTTATGCAAAGTTGTTGAGTTTTTCTCACTAGATGTCTTTGGGCAAGACTTTTTGAGTCAGGATTTCCTGTCTCTCTTAAGTCAGTTGGAATCCTTGGTAAGAGTGAAAAAAGCATGTTTCTATCTGGTAACTAAAGGAAAAAGTGATAGTTGGATTAATTACTAAAGTCTGTTTTCTTTTGCCTTCTGGGGTGCCATTTAATCTTTTAGATGTTCGTGCTGCGAGAGACCAGATTAACATCGGAGGACTTGCATATCCTCCACTGCCTTTACACGAAGCTCCTCCTAGACCACCGTCAGGGTACAGTCAGCCTCCGTCTGTCTGTTCTTCTTCCACTTCATTCAATGGACCATTTGGAGGTGGGGTTGTGTCACCACAGCCGCACAGCAGCTATTACAGTGGGATGACGGGACCTCAGCATCCATTCTACAACAGAGTAAGAAAGTGCTAGAAATCTTTAATTTTAAGAATGGGCGGGGGGAGGAATATCAGAAGTTTTCTATGACGGATTCTATTATTGTCTTGAAACCACTTTAGCTTTAAAATAGGAAAAATGTTAAGTTTGAATTTAAAATATATGATTTTTTAAAAAATCAAAAATTTCTAACTTTAATGGGTTCTAGATCTCAACTGAATCTCGAATGTTAGAAATGCTTTTTGCTTTTATAAGAAAGTGAACTCCGGGGTCATCAGTGACTATCCTATGCAACAAAGGGAACTGTTTCTCTATTTGTTCATAAACATTTATTATGTTTGTTATATTTTGTGTAATTATATTGGCATTTAAAACAATGATTTAACTTAAAACTTAAATTTCCTCAGTATTCAGTAAATCTATATTTAATATGTATTACAACTTTTTAAATGTGAGATGGAAGATGCTGCTTGTAGGATTCAGATGTTATTGCCAAATAATAGCACTGTAGACCATTTCTAGAATTATATTTCAAGTTATTTGTAGTCCTGCATAATTGTTTACTTATATAAATATCATTTTCTACTGAAAGAGATGAAAGTACAATGATCACTGGTATACAGACCCTATCAAGTTTAGTGGCCTGAGCTATACCCATCTTACTGATCTTAAACACTAGTATTTCCTGTAGGATAATGAAGCTTGAGCCCTAGTATTATACTTTCTGGAACTGTACAGTAAGGTCCATTACAGTTTTCTTATTTTTTTGTCTCCCTCTTTAGTCTAATTTGAGAAAAACGTAGGGACTAGGATTCACAGAAGCCAACTGCATGCCTAAGTAAATGTCACATGAGCTAGGAAGAAAGCGAAGTTTAGAATAAATGTGGCAAGGAAGGAATTCCAGAATTTAAATTGAATTTTCAGTTTTAAAAAAATGTTGGCCATAGAAGTACAGTTGACTCTTGAACAACAGTAGTCTGAGCTGTGTGGGTCCACTTAGACACAGCATTTTTTTTATATACAGTACAGTACTGTAAATGTGTTTTCCTTATGATTTTCTTAATATTTTCTGTTCTCTAGCTTGCTTTATTATAAGAATACAGTATATAGTACATACAACTTACAAAATATGTATATTCGACTATTTATATTGTCAATAAGGCTTCCAATTGCCAGTAGGCTATTAGTGGTTAAGTTTTTGGGAAGTCAAAAGTTATACACAGATTTTCAAGTACACAGTGCGGGAGAGGAGTCAGCACTCCTGAACCCTATGTTGTTCAAGCTCAACTGTAATTAGGGGCACTATTCAGAGAGGTCCTATGGATGTTATTCTACTCTTATATTCAGACAAGGAGAAAGAAGGTGGAACAATAGCATTTTATAATGTATTCCATCCTTGTAAAATTTAACTGTGTGGTAGACAGTGTTGAAATGCAGGGTTTTATTTAGCAGTATTAAAATCTGCTGTAATTTTACATAAAATGGCTCATTGATCAGTAGATGACAGTTGAGGTTTTGAAACCAAGAAATTTTTTTTTTTTAAATTTACCATACCATCTAGGCTGATGTGGTACTTTAATAGCATTTTATCATTTAAAAACACTTAAAGTTTTCTCATGTTTTTAGATCTAGTTATTTTTTGTTCTAGTTATTTGAGGTTTTTAGTCTGAAAGTTAAAAGGGGAATAATTTTCCTAAATGGCAGCAGTAAAAAGGTAGAGTAAGATGTTATTTCAGTGTAATGAAGCTTAATGAGTTTTAATCTTTATGTTTAGCCCATATAATCTGATATCTCCTGTTTATGTGAAGTTGGCTACAAATAAATGCTGTAGTTATAAATCTCCCTAAACAATGTATTCCCCATTAGAAAAATGGGTATAGGACATAAAGTAAGCTCTAGGAACTTAAAGTAACAATATTCTTGGACTCCATGTTGGGGTGTTCTCATATGTATTGAGTTTTTTGTTGTTGTTGTTGTTGTTGTTTTTTTTTTTTTTTTTTTGGTTTTACTTAAGGCTACCCTTTTTTTTTTTTCTTTTCTTTTTTTGGTAAAGAATAGTATTTTATTAAGAGTCCATTCTGCTTTTTTTTTTTTTTTAAAGAGATTTTAAGAGTGAATATTTGTAAATCACTTAAGAACTGACACATGATAAGCCCATAAAAATGTTTAGGAGAAACTCTTTTCAGATTGTAAGGTATAAAACTTTTAGTTGTTTAAAAAATCTTACATTAAATCAACAATATGACAATTTAAACACTGGGTCTTAAATTTGGGTTTGATATCTTACAGACTGTGAGTAAGGCTCTTTTTCTTTTGTTTTGTCATTTGCATTATTAAAAATTTGGAGTTGTATTTTATTGGTTAGTTTCATTTGATAAATCTCATCACACTTTGATTTCTGTAATTGTTTATCCCCTTCTTTTGTTACGTGTTTTTTCCATAGCCATTCTTTGCCCCCTACCTTTACACGCCAAGGTATTACCCTGGCGGCTCCCAACACCTCATCTCACGTCCATCAGTAAAAACGAGTTTGCCCAGAGATCAGAGCAATGGCCTAGTAAGTATAAAAAAGGGTAACTAAAGTATTAATCTAATAAGACACATAGACAGCAGTAGAAGTTTGGTTATTTCCTTTCTGTAGCAAAATAATGCAACTTATTTTATAAATAGTTTTAAGACACATAAGCTATTACTAACATAAAGTGTGTTTTGTTTTCATTTCTAGTAAATGTCTATGGAAGGAAAATTACTAGCAGCCTCAGTGAATAAATGTTGAGTTGTTTACAACCAGAGTTTCTGGCTTATAGCGCAGAGTCTATTACCAAAACTTTAAAAAATTAAACCTTTACATCTGCTAATTTCTAATATCTTAAAAAAAACATATATACATGGTATCTGTGTGTGTGCGTGTGTGTGTGTATGTATATATATACATATATATAAAACACACATATATATGTGTGTGTGTTAGCCCTATGATATAAAAATTCGAGGATACATTGGAAGAGCATTTTAATCTAATGGCAGAAGTTAAGTAGGCTAAGGAAATTATTCAAATGTATGATTGACTCTAATCCAAAACAAAATACATTGTAAAATATTACATGTTTCTGATGGTCAGCTTAGTTTAACAATTTAAAAATAGAAATTCCCTGTTAATATATTTTTATAAAGTAGAAGGTAAAAGGTATAGAACTTATTAAACTGTTACTTCAAATTTAAATGTCATTGAGGGAAACTCTAATCACGTTCAGGTTTCAGTGTTGTCTGTGATCATGTTAGCATCGTGTTCATTCATCATCCTAGTTTGGCCCCCCCTCACCTTTCACCCACACTGTTGTTTTGTGTTGTTAGGAGGTTATCAAGGAGGATGCTGCTGAGGGGCTTCCTTCACCCACAGACTCCTTGCGGGTAACGGAGTAGTCTTGTGGTGGGAACAAGAGCCTGTCATCGCTTCTGCAGCAGTAACAATTGTCTTAGTTGTGGTGACAGCAGTCCCCTAACTCTGCATCCATGCTGTGATGGCCACTAGAGTAGAGTAGCTGAATACTAATAATTATATTTCATAGATTAATTTAAAAGCTAATGTTTAACTTTGCCCTTTATTTCCTCCTGTTTTTCCCCTTTTTCAATGACATGGGATGGGCTTTTTTTTTTTTTTTTTTTTTTATTGTCCAAGAAGGATGGGTTTTTCTAGCAGCCATCAGGAGAAGTTAGTTGGTATTTGTTCCTTAGTGTTGAGCAATATTTTCACCTTTTTTTTTTTTTAAAGATTTTATTTATTTATTAATGAGAGACACACACACACACACACAGAGGGGTGCAGAGAAACAGGCAGAGGGAGAAGCAGGCTCCATGCAGGGAGCCTGATCTGGGACTCGATCCCAGGTCTCTAAGATCAGGCCCTGGGCTGAAGGCGGTGCTAAACTGGTGAGCCACCCAGGCCGTCCTTTGATTGTTTTTCTTAAACAATTGGTACTGCACACATAGAATACTTTTGAAAGATTCAAAATCACCCTTGAGACCACAAAAGGACATTATAAGCTAGATGGTACAGATCAAATGGATCTGTAGTGACTCATTCTTAATTTGGGTGTCCACAGTTTATGAAACCTTAGTGTGAATATAGTACTATTTTTATTTATAGGTATATTTATTAAAATAAAATTTTTAGATAAACAAGAGGTAGTTCATTATGTAAAGGGAATTATTTAAACCTTTTGGGGCTAACACCTTACAGTGAGTTTTTTAAAAAAACTTCTATAGGAAATCACTGCATGCATTTATTATTCCAGACTTTGTGTTTAATAAGAAATATCTTTAATATGATGAGCCTTAATATCTTCATTTATTCAATGTGGAATTTAGAACCCAACTTGTATTTTAACTTCTCTTGATATATTTACAGAATGTTATGCCTATGTGGACACGATCAATTTAATCTAGAGCTCTGCTGAAATGTGGCATGATGATTAGAATTAATGTGGGGGAAATACTACATCCTGAGCTTATCCATAATTTTTAAGTTAAAACATGCATTTGGGTAGGCAGTAGTTTTTTAATTTTCTTTGAGTTAATGGTAGTAGGAGAGAGAAAGAGAACCATTTTGGTATTTTCATTGAGGAGCTGATGATTCTTTTTAAGTCATTAACATTTCAGATGAAGTGTTTGAGTGACTCCAATTATCCAGGAATAATAGACACAATAAGCCATAATAATTTTGTTTGGGTGTTGGGGAATCTTTAAGCGTGGATCATTGCCACTATATGCAAGAATGACTTTTAGTTTAGTCAGAGAGCTCTTCATACATACATTCATGCATGTAATGCAATTCTCTAAGCTGAAATTCCTTAGCAAACTTTTGATGAAAATCAGATACTGTGAAGAATTTGATGGTCTTAATGACACAGACATGCTGAAATTAGTAGCTATTCCTATGCTTGAGTATGTGGACAAACACTTGTAATTAAAAGATATCTGTAGTTTCTTTTAGGGACCAGTGAAGGAGCATTAAGCAAATTTGAAATGAGTTTTTGGGGAAGGGGAAATAATGCAATTCTTGTGATGTGTTTAGAAACCCAATAACAAAGAATAAAGGAGCTCTGCATATATTAGTGCCTTTGTTTAGCAAAATAACCATACTATTTGCTCTTCTTTTAATATTAAAAGATAGTTTTGTGATTGGCTTAGTGAATAATTAATGCTTACCAAGCTTTTTTTGCTTTTAAGAAATTAACAATGACAATAGCATGTAAAATTTGTTTGGTAGAAGACTAGTAAAAATAGATACTTAGTTCAAAGCCAAATCAAAAGCAGTGGTGGAAATGTGAAGTACCTGTACATGGGAACATTGTCTAGAATCTTTATGGCTCAATCACCATAGAAGTTAATATAAAAATTATTTAGCCCCTCGTGGCAAATACTGCTTTTCAGTCCTATAGTAGAAAGTTTTATATTTCCAAGATAGCAGGAGTGTGGATTACGTCTATCTGCTCATTCAACTGTCCCCCTGTATGCAAGAGTTGACAAGAGCTGCTTATAAGTAAGTGTCAGGAGCTACACAAACACTTCTGGATAAATTGTCTTGTCATTACAGACACAGAGTAATGAGTAAAAATAAACACCACCACCAATAGAGCAAGACCATAAAGAGTTAACCAATTGATATTTTCAGTGTAAGTGGTCCCATCTTTTTTTACTACAAGGAATTCTGCTAAACCTTTAAAAAGTAGATCCTAATGAAACAATTGGGTTTCCTCACATTAAGGAACATTAGAATGATTATAACTTGTGAAGGCCAGCCAAGGATTTTCCAGAGAAGTTATAGATACATCCAAGTGTTTCACCAAAGTGAAGATGTAAAATATAAGACTCTATGCTAACTTTAAAAAATAATTTTACATAGAAAAAATATGTGCCAAATCTTATAAAACTGGGGGGGGAAATTAACATTGGACTCAAGATATGCTCCCCAGAATATTAGAGCTAGAAAAGACCAGTGATTTTCAAACTTCTAAGCAGAGAATTTTTTTTCAGAAATGAAATATTAATCAGAACACTACTTCATAAAACCAGTAAAAGCAGAAGTATGGCCCACACCCTGGAGTTGCCTTCCCTCTTGAGGATCCTCAGGGACATTAGGACCCATGGTCTCATTGAGCTCCACGGTACAGAAGAACATTGAGGCCTGGGTCAGTGAGACTTGCCTGAAGCCCACAGAAGGGGTGCCCCAGATGTGGGACTGGAATCCACGTGGTGTGTGTCACAGCCCATTCCTCAAACCATGCTGCCGCCTTTGCTCCTGTTAATACTAAGCATGACTTAAGTATTTGATCTTAAGTTAAATAGACCCTGGTGGTTAGCTCTTGGCCTTGGACAAATTACTTCAACTCTTGGATAGCCATCTTCATCATCTGGAAAAAGCAGACCTACCACATAGGTCTGATGTAAGAATTACTCAGCCTTAGGACACTTTAAGGACTTAATTATTATTATTATTATTACTACACCAAAGGCCAAATTTCATGAAGCTTTAAAGAAAGACTCAGGAACTAAAACTGTTTCATGTTAATTACTTCTGTCTCAGTAGTAGGAGGAGTGTACAGATACACAAAATTGTGTAGATTAACTCAGCCTTTTATCTGTTGATGCTTCTCTGGCCCAAAAGCTATCAATTAGTTTGTTTTCTTAGAATTTAGAAGGATTTCTGGGTTATTTGAATGCTCCAAATACTTAAAAAATGGTTGACAGCTTTCTGGGGAATTTACTTGCTGCCTGTGCTTTCTTTCAGTCTGGGTCCCACTAGGTAGGAAGTAGTAGCTTCTGAGCATTCTGTGATCACAAAGGGGAGGACCAGGGAGGAACCCAGTAGGGAGGGCTCATCTCAGGCAAGGGCACCTCAGTGGCATTTTGCTATGGTTTTTCAGAGTTGCTCTTAGGACTACTATAGTCATTTTTTTTTAATTTAAGGTATGCTGTTCATGGTGGAAACTATATTTCACTGGAAAGCAGTTCTTCAAAAGCAGGGACGATATAGCATTTCTATTTTCTCTTATTCTTCCTTGAATTATTTAGCACTGAGTTCTATAGATGCCTATGTGATCACTCATTGGCTAAACAAATTTATTGAGTGTCTACTGGGCACTATCCTAGTGGGACAGTAGTGAACAAAAATGATGAAACTCCTGTCCACCTTGAGCTTGTGGGTTCGAAGACTGCCAAGGGAATTATCCAAGGCTCTGATACCATTCTTTCTTAGCCTTCCGTGCCACAGGGTTTACTCGATAACCTTTAGGCAGCTATATTTAGATCACTTATATACCATGTTGAAAAGGCAAGAAGAATTAGTACCCAGTGTCATTGGGAAGAACTTCAGAATTGCAAAGGCAGTTTCACTGATAGTATCCTTATTTCCAGTGTGCTATTAAAGATCAATGAAAATT
This sequence comes from Canis aureus, assembly GCF_053574225.1. NCBI lineage: Eukaryota > Metazoa > Chordata > Mammalia > Carnivora > Canidae > Canis > Canis aureus. The sequence continues at coordinate 59,060,356 of NC_135622.1, forward strand.
GCTGAATTAATAAAAGTATTAAAAATGAAGGTCTTGGTTTTCATTAAACTGGATCCAATTGGCACAGTAACTAGGTAGCTAAGTAAAAAGTAAAAAAAAAAAGTAAAGTAAAAAAAGATGGGCTTGACTGTAGATAATTTTTATTTCCACCACTGGCTTAGAACTTTTAACCTGTTTTTGAACAAATGTATGTCCAAATCAAGCTGTCTCTCATTGTTCAGGAGCAGAATTGGACAAGAAAGTTAAAGATGCCATGGGTAAGGAATGGGCATGTTTTAGGTTTTGTTTAACGTGTAGGATCTGGATACTCACTGCTACCTCTCAGTGGCTTTTCTCAGGCTCATCCACACTTTCTAGAGTATACTAGAAGCACATTTTTATTATTCGATTTCAATGTGGAAAAGAATTCACTTATTTTTCCTTTAATAATATAGTGGAAAATTGTATTTGCTTCGGTCTTGAAAATCTTTGTGCCAGATTTAAACTCAAGAAAACTTTTTCCCCTAAACGATTAATAAACTGCCACAAAATTGATGGAGATTTCCACAGATATATACTGTAGTTGGGAGATCACGGAGATTCTAGAGTACAATTAAAAGTTAAAAATAACAAAATAATATTGTGGTTTTTAGTATTTTTGTTTTTTAAAGATTGCCCTTAAAATGTTATTTATTTATTTATTTAGTTATTTATTTAGTTATTTATTTATTTATGATAGTCACAGAGAGAGAGAGAGAGAGAGAGAGAGAGAGGCAGAGGGAGAAGCAGGCTCCATGCACTGGGAGCCCGATGTGGGATTTGATCCCGGGTCTCCAGGATCGCGCCTTGGGCCAAAGGCAGGCGCCAAACTGCTGCGCCACCCGGGGATCCCCTGCCCTTAAAATGTAGTGTTAAGCCTTATCTGTCAACTTTGACCACATTATTATTTCTCATGTGATTTGAAGAGTAAGTTATATTTTCCAACTAGGTTAACAGTAGTTTTCTTTTATTTTTTGGGTATCTTAGGCTAAGCCATAATTTCATTAGGACTCCTTTTTGATGTTTTTTCAAGTCTTTACAGTAATATAGATAGATACATAGTAACTTTATCAAAATCCTATTTATAACGATATGTAAATTAGAAAGATTTCCATTAGTTATTGCAGATATTAAGAATGTCAAAAGGAGAACATCTAACATTAAACTAACAAAGCCCTGCCCTTTATTTAAAAAATTGGAAATTAACTTTGAATCGGTATTGTCAGTCATCTGTAGATTATTTGGACTATTTAACAATTTTTGCTACCAACCTAATGGGCGTAGAAAAATAATGAACAGCAGTGGCATCTGCTTTGAATGGGAGTTTTAAAAAATCCACATCACCAGAATATTTAGTTAATCATGGTATGCAGATATTTTCACCATTACCTTTATGGTTTCTAGAACTGTAAGGCTGTGAAGACCTTTTTTTCTTTTTTTAAATTTTATTTATTTGGGAGAGAGCATGCTCAAGGGAGAGGGAGAAGCAAACTTCCTGCAAAGCAGGGAGCCTGATGCGAAGCTCAATCCCAGGATCCTGGAATCATGATCTGAGCCGAAGGCAGACCCTTAATTGATTGAGCCACGCAGGCATCCCAAGGCCTTTTTTTTTTTCAAATGGTGTTTTCGTGCATCTGTCCTGTGCCGAATGCCCACTGAAACAAAACCCGTTTGAAAAGTGCGTTTCTGAATATTAAGTATAGTGTGGCTAGATAATATTTCATATAATGAAGTCATCATGTGAATTCCAAGTGCTTAAGTCTTATTAAATTGGTTAACTTTAGTTGTAATGTTCTAATCAGAATATTTAGATACTAATATTATGTTGATATGTGGTGGGAATATTGACTTTCAGAACAAATTTTATTTACCCAGTTTTCTTGTTGAATGTATGGCCCATGATTCATTCTTTTAATGGGAAGACTATAGATTATGAGAGTATAATTTTAAAGTTACCAAGCACACGTTAATGTCATTAAACTGCAGTATGTGTGTGCGCGTGTGTGCATGTGAGCATCCTTTGCTTTGTGCTGCTTGCAGAGGTGGTATGTTCAGTTACAGAAAGTCTGAGGAATGACACGTGTGCTGCATGTGTTTATTATATGTACCTGTTTGATGTTTTACTTAAGCTTGTGTCCTTCATTCTGTTTTATTCCTTCCTTAAAGCCGTGTGACTCTGGGTTTAACAAACAAAGACAGGTACAGAAACTTTCAGTGAAATCTCTTCACTTCTTACTAGACTATTAGAAGCAATCATTGGCTCCTTCACGCTGGGCTGGATAAATCTGTGCTTATTTCAGTGCCTTGGATTTATTTTAATAGCTGCTTTCAGCCTTTGCATGGCACTCATTCTGGCTAATCAATTCTGAGCTTATTTAATAAATTTACTAAAATGATAATGTTTCAGAGTATAGTTTTAATCTACTCACAATATAAAATAATACAGTTACATCAAGGTAATTCTAGTCTGTTTTGTTATCTTTGCTTTTCCCTGAAGAAATTCTAATTTGTATGCATTTTGAAGTTTATATTTAACAGTTCAAATAAACTAACACCTTCTATATTCAAATATCTGCATTAGAAATTAAAAAAAAATTGTGATATTTGTTGAAATGATCTGTTCTAGATATATAGCAGGTATATTTTAAGTAACAATGCATGATAAACTTGAAAGTATTACCATTCTTTGTGTTGTCAAAGTAATATAATTAGTTTTCTATTAATTTACCTGTTGAATTATTAAGTATGCCTTTTTTCTATTAATTTACCTGTTGAATTATTAAGTATGCCTTTTTCTGTATCACTTTTATACTCTTCTCCTTCCTTTTATGAAATTTCTAACCAAAAATCATTATTTTGGTCACTAAGATTGATTTAGTTTCAAAATAATTGTATTACATGTGATTACTTTAGAAAAGACCTGGCAGGTAATTACCATTTCTCCTACTCAAAGAAGCATCTTATAACATATTTTAATTTACTGATAATTTACTCTTTGTCTTCATAAAGCCCTACTTAAATCTAATCAAGGGCCAAGACTAGCTTTGATGGAGTTACTGGGATCTTACGTTCACGTATGTGTCTATCTTATAAAATTTCTAAAAGTCATTCAGGGAATATATATTTTCTACATAATCCCCAATGATAAATTTTTTTGAGAAATTATGTTTTAAAATAACTGATAAAATGCAAGTTTAAAAGGCTCATAAGAGTAAAATTACTGGTCTTTCACAGGACAAGCATAGCAGCAGCAGGTCTCTGTTGCTGAGTTCTCAGATTCCCCTGTGGAAATAAGATACTCTAAACATTTACATTTCCCCCTAAGCTGGCAGAGTTCATTTGTTCCACGTCTATTCTACTTTTCCTTTTTAGCACAGTCAGAAATAGAGTTTTTTGGGGATTAAAAAAATTTTTACTTTAAAATAATTTGACTTAAAGAGAAGGTACAAAAATAGTGTTCCCTTCATGTTAGCATCTTTCCTAACTGTAGTATACCGTTCAGAGCAGGAAATGAAAATTGGTACAATTCTGTTGACTAACTATGGACTTTAATTTCTCCAGATTTTTTCACTGATGTCATTTTTCTGATCCAAGATCTACTCCAGTTGTGTTTGTTGCTAGTTAGTTCTCAGAGTTCTCTCGTCTGTGACAATTCCTTGGTCCTTCCTTGTCTTTCTTGACTTTAATTTGCCATTTTTGAAGAATCCTGGTCTGGTGTTTTGCAGACTTTTCCTCTACTTGGGTTTGTCAGTTGGAGGTTCTGTATGTCTGGGAAGAGACCCCTTCTCATAATGTCCTATTAGAGGGTCTGTGCTGGGCCACAGTCTTACTGCTGGTGGTGCTAACCGTAGTAAGTTGGTTAAGGTGGCATCTGCCAGATTTCAGCACCGTGAAGTTTTATTTTTCCCTTGTAACGAATAAATATCTTGGGAGAAAGACCTTGACCCTCTGCAAATAACCTGTTTCTGCTTGTACTTTTGCCCATTAATTTTAGTATACTTTGATGTATCTTATGTATAACCACTATTACTGTGGTGTTTTCTTAATAACAATTTTCTCTTTCCTTTCACATTTATTAATCCAACTCTATAAGAAAAAGCTATCTTTTATTCCTCATTTATTCAATGATTTATTTTCACCTATTCGATTATTTCTATCAGTATAGACTCATTCTGTATAGAATAAGCTATAATCCAGTATGATAGTTATTTATTTTTGTGATCAAACTGTTCATTTGTGATTTTTGAACCAAGAATATATAAAGTGGAAACATATCTAGAGAGAAGAGACAGGTTAAGGAGTAAGAGTGTTTGGAAGACACTATTAAAGATCATTTTAAATATTATTCAGCAATAAAAAAGAATGAAGTGCTAGTACATGCTGTCACATGGATGAAGCTTGACAACATTATCCTAAGTGAAGGAAGCCAGATACAAAAAGGTCACATGTTGTATGGCTCCATTTATATAAAATGTCTAGGAAAGACATATCTGGAGACAACAAAGATTCCTAGTTGACTGGGGCTGAGGCTGGATGTTGGAGGGATGGAGCATGACTGCTAATGGATACAGGCATTTCGGTTTAGGGATGTGAAAATGTCTTAAAATGAATCGTGGTGATGGTTTTATAACTATGCAAATATACTAAAAACCATTGAATCGTACACTTTAAAAGGGTGAATTGTAGGGTATGTGAATTATAACTCAATAAAGCTGTTTAAAAGGAAAGGAAGATAAAACAAATATGGTTATTAGAAATTCATAGAAAGCATTTTAAATTTCCATTGTAAATACTGGAAAATTAGCACTTTGAATACTGGCTATACTCATTCAGGCAGAAATTAGAACTACGTATAGAGATATGAAAACTAAATTATGGAAATACTAGTGTTTTGTTATTACTATTTTTGAAGCATTGTACCTCAGACCATATACTATATGGCATATTTAAAATTTATATTTAATTAAAAATAAACTATGAGTAAACGTATTTGGTGCAGGATATTCCAAATCATTAATTTCAGGACTTTTATATGCTCATCTCATACTTGTTCACTTGCTGAGACTCCCTGTCATAAAATGAATACTCTAACTCCCTGTTCAATATGGTCTTATCCCCTTGCTGTATTTATATGTAATATAGACGTATGCTGTATATATGCTATTTGTATATATTTACTTACCAGTTTGTACGACAGTATTATTTATGCTTTTACGTTACAAATAGAGTTTAACAACTGGCTACTAGGCAATTTTGGCTGTGTTACAGTGTACTTTTGTCCTCAGTATGGTAAAAGAGAAAGTAGAAAATATAAATACACATCCTTGAGGATAGGATAAATTGTACTTATTTTTTTAAGGTTAGATTGAATAATAAACAGGGCAGATCATTTGGAACATTCTCCTTATCTGCTATATGAGTTGGTTTGTCTTCTCTTCATTGTGGTTATAGTTTCTTTAAACTTTTCAGAAATAGACAATTGGAATAAGGGAAGTAGGAAGTTGTTAAGAACCTCATAAGTTAGGGTTCTGGCCCAAATCTTCTACTAACAAGCTATTTATTCTGTGACTTTGAAGCTAAAACTTAACCTCTTTAGACCTCAGTGTTCCACATCTGTAATTGAGGTGATCTGTATATAATGGGCCAAGGGCTGGTACTTCTTTCGTATGTCACCACATTCACAAAATATTTTTCTTCTAAGTAAATATGAGATTATTTATTATTGTGATTTTTCTTTTAAATAAGACCAAATTTTAATGGATTGTATTTACTTTTGCATGTGTTAAGAAGTAATATTGAGTAATATTGTTGTTTTATATTTATATTTATATGCTTATATATGAATTCTTAAAGGGAAGTTTTAAATTCCTTGGATATAAAATATCAAGATCTGAAAACTTCAGCTGTCATAGACTATTAAGGTAGTATGTAGAGACATTTAAAGCTGTTTACTGTAGGTACTTAAAAATTATTTCATAGATTTTTATATTTTTACATTTTGTATTTTTATAATATAGGCATCAGTAGTTTTCCCTCTTTGTTCCTTCTCTTTTTTTTTAAACCCCTGCTCTTAAGGGCTGCACCCTATTCTTCCACAGTCAGGCTGCAAACATCTGACAAGTTGGCCTATACTTGATTCATGGGATGTTCTATCTTCTTAGAACAGTGGTTGTTATCACACTGTATTTGCAATAATACAAGCTACTCATTAAAGTAAAACAGTAGCTAAATCTATTCGCTAATGGCATTTTCTATATTATACACATTTGCTGTTTTTAATTCTAGTTTGAATGTTTGTTATTAATCAGAGTACTTCACAGTGCCACTCCATGAGTGTTTCTGTCATGTGCATACATCTGGCATTAAATGCTATTCACACATGTATTTTTCCGTGGCTCATCTAGGGGTCAGGCCCAGCCTCAGGAGCAATGATATCATTGAATTCAATGAATGTGGATGCAGTATGTGAGAAACTGAAACAAATAGAAGGGCTGGACCAGAGTATGCTGCCTCAGTATTGTGCAACAATCAAAAAGGTGATGTACACACTTACCTGCTGACTCGAAGCCTGGCTGAGGGCATGGGAAATTGGGCTATGTGGACAATGAACACTTTGGTTTTAGCTTCACAGTTAGGGAAACAATAACTCATGTCTCCAGTACACAGCATAGAATGTTTGAAGGCTTTTTTTTTTTTTTTTAAGATTTTATTTATTTATTCATGAGAGACACAGAGAGAGAGAGAGAGAGGCAGAGACACAGGCAGAGGGGAGAAGCAGGCTCCACGCAGGGAGCCTGATGTGTGACTCGATCCCGGGACTCCAGGATCATGCCCTGGGCCGAAGACAGGCACCAAACCTCTGAGCCACCCAGGGATCCCTGTTTGAAGGCTTTTTATGCATTATTTTCTTTGATTGTATTATTTATTTGTGACTTAATAATTATTAGAGTAAACCACACTTGCTTCATTTTCCCCAAACTGTCATTTTCATGTCTTAATAGGACTTAGGAGTGTGTCCCATTTGATGAACCTCATAGGTTTGGTTTGTAAAGCTAACACATTTGGGGAAGTTTCTTTCTTTGTAGATCCTGTTCTTGCCATTCTAGTAACTACCACAAAGTTGGACAGTAATGCCTGGGATTCAGGGAAGGCTTCCCATATTATACAAGGCTGCATCCCTGTTACAGTAAATATTTCCACGAAATACGCTTTTTTATGCTTTTTCTAGCAGAGAACTACAGTAAAGTAGAACATTAATAACCTCTACTGTTTATGTACTTTAAAGAATGACATCTAAAATGTTTTGTAAAGAATTACGAGCAGGTATAGATAGCATGTTACTAATCTCAACCTACTTCATTTACATCGGTTTCCTTATGGATCTGGTTAGTGCTAATCCCCGTTTGCAGAAGCATCAAACACTGCTTTTCCGAGGTGCAAGTCTGACTCCTCTAGGCAGCCTGGGCATCTCAGGAATGGGTGAGACCTCCAATTTGAATCCTTGGCATTTTGTTTCCATTATGATAGCATATTCTTCCCACTCAGCTTTGCTGGCGGCCCTGGCTTTCCAGGCCCGTCTTGGCACCTGGTCTCTGAAGTGTTTCCAGCTGCCTTGCATTTCTGCAGCAGGACCTCTGTCAGAGGCCTGCTCTGTACACTCGTATCTTCAGAATTAACCTGGAGACTGAACATTCCATCGGTTTTAAACACAAATATTCCATAATTTTACCATAGTTAATAAAGCCAGGTTTTGTAGTTTGTGAAATCAGCAAGCTACCTATTAATAAAGAAAATTCCATCTGTTCTTCTTCGGGGGAAATTAGAATTACAGAGACCCTATAGTGATACAGTCATTTCTGGTAAATTTAATAAATTGGGAAATTAGTGGGTGGACATTCTTTATGGCTGAAGTTATCTAATATAATTGATAAACAAGCTTGTCAGGGCTTACTTCATTTAGAACTTTGTCTGTGACTGATGCACATACAAGGACAGATGTCTTTGTCCCGTCCCGGGAGCTTCCTTCGTGTTCATATTTTACAAGATTAGAGGAGAAGAACTAACGGGTTTTTTTATTGCTCATGACAGGGTGTAGGTAGTTTTGGAAATAGTTGGGAGGGTTAGCTCTTAGGTTGGTCCCTGAGGAGTGATTTGTTTTACTTGTGCGCCTAGGACTCTTGGAAAAATACGGCGTGGCTGATGTTCAAAGTCAGCTTGTTTACTATTTTATTACATAGGATGGTAGTCTTTTTTAGGTTAATATTTTCTAGTCTGTAATAACATTCTTAGTACTACATATAAATGTACTTTTTAATCACCAATAATTCAGGTATCTCATATTTTGTCTTTATCCTTGCATTTATTTTTATTCAGGCAAACATAAATGGCCGTGTATTAGCTCAGTGTAACATTGATGAACTGAAGAAAGAGATGAGTATGAATTTTGGGGACTGGCATCTTTTTAGAAGCACAGTAAGATATCTTATATTTATAGAATTATTTACAGTATTGTATACAGCAAGTAGTAATCATTGTTGGTCCAAACTGCTCTTTTTCTGCATTTTTAAAAAACATGTAAAAACGGTGTTTTACACTTACATACAACCCTTGTTTGTTCTGTCATGCAGAATATACACAGCAACATGTGGCAGTCTTTGTCTTTGGGCATTTCACTTGGAAATTTGGGGAAGTGGTGACCTGCAGATTTTCCATGCTTTCACTGACAAAGGCTTTCTCTCTGACCTGCCTCGAGTCAGGCTCCCTAAGTCTCGACCTTGGTGTCTGTTCTTCTCAGGCCTGCATCGCCCAATTTTAGCAAGGATCATGTTAAGTCATTTTAGAAACAGTCTCTACCCTCACCATCTGATCATCCTTGGTACCTGATCAAACTCCTCATTCCCACCTCCCACCCCCAGATGACATCTGATCACACTGGCCTGCCTTTGGTGGGAATCCTGTCAAGTTGGTTCAGCAAGAACTCCTCCTTAATCTTGATGTTTCCTCTTAGCAATTTTCTACCCACTGACCCCGACCCCACTGCCTGCTATAAATGCCCACTTGTCCATTTTGCTTTCTGGATGGAGGCCAGTGCTATCCTGAGGTTGCTTTTCCCCAATTGTAGTAGTTTCTTTTTTTTTTTTTTCAATTGTAGTAGTTTCTGATTAGAATCTGCTTTCACTGCATTAGCTACTGTCCAGCTGTGGTTCTCTTCAACACACTGCAGTTGCGTTGTTTTGTTCTCCAGTTATATTTTATTTAAACTAAAATAATAATAACAAATGGACATTTTTAGAGTATAATATATATATGATGGTTTTGCCATTACTTCTTTTAGTATGATTGAAATGAGAGGTAAGCAGATATATTATTTCAAATTCATTAGAAACTCACAAGAAGTCTGCTTTCTCATTTTCATTATAGTTTTATAATGTTTTATGTTTAAAAATAATTTCTAAGGCTTCTAAAATGTGATTGGTCGGTGTGGATATTAATGTTATTTTTTCCTTCTGTTTAGGTACTGGAAATGAGAAATGCAGAAAACCAAGTGGTTCCTGAAGACCCACGTTTACTTAATGAAAACAGCAGTGGCCCAGTTCCTCATGGTGAATCTGCTCGTCGCTCTTCACACAACGAATTGCCTCATACCGAGCTTTCTAGTCAAACTCCCTACACACTGAACTTCAGCTTTGAGGAGCTGAATACACTTGGCCTTGATGAAGGTGCTCCACGTCACAGTCATCTAAGTTGGCAGGTATTTATTAAATGTCATTTTTCATATTACTGAAGAGAAATAGGGTGGTTTCAATTCACTGAGAATATGTTGGTGCATTTATGTAGTCATTTGGAAAATACTTAATGAGTACTTCAGTGAACAAGACAGAGGGCTCCCTATTCTTGAGGAACTGTATTTTTCTGAAGAGAACAGTGAGTAAAAGAAAGAAAAGCAATAAGATCATTTTGGAAATTGGTAAGAACTGTCAAAACAATCAACTAGGGTAATGGCACAGAGAGTAAATGAGAACAGGCCTGCTTTGGTTAGGCTGGTTAGCAGAGTTCAGGCTTCACATGTTGTTTTCTTGTTAAATTCAGCCATTGGTGGCTAGGATAGGATACATCTCTAGTGGAAAATTGACACATATTATCCCTTTGAGCAGCATAACCTGGTTTTCAGTAGCTGTACCCAGTGTTTATGGAAATTCATTTTTTATTACCTGATTATGGGTGTTTCTTCTTTGGATGTTCTTAGCAGACAGGGGCAGGGGAGGATCAGAAATTAGGAGGAAAGTGAGAGACACATGAGAGGGAGAAAGAGAATAAAAAAAATAAACTTGGGAAAAACAGAGCATGATGCAGAAGAGACAAGCCCCGGAGGAAATACAGTGAGTAGCTAAAGAGAAACTGTGCTGACAGGGAGCTCTATTAGGAAAAGCAGCACCTGGTAGGTCTGCCATTTTTAAGACAGTTTGGTTTGGCTTGGTAGTAAAAACATTTTTTGTTGTCATTATCTTTTTATATTACCAGGTACTTTTTCTTGATGGGAAACCATTTTATAATTGGGTACTGATTGAGATAAAAATTCTTTTATAAGAAGATAAGTTCACGGCTGACCCTTTTGTCCCTGTGCTTCTGCAGCAGTGCTTCCTTTCTTTTCCCTGGGATTCCTTTTAGTGTTTCATAAGAAATCCTCCTTCTCTGCTTTTCCACACTTGGTATTTCCTCCTGTGACCTGGAAACTCCAGGCCTTTCCATGCATGCAACAACTCTCAAACTGCTGCTGAAAATGTCTTGTAATCTCAGAGTATCCCTTGCACTTTTAAAATGATTGAAGACCCCAGAGAGCTTTTATTTATGTAAGTTGTATCTGTCCATATTTACTGCATTAGAAATAAAAACTGAGAAACTTTAGAAATATTTATTTAAAAATAAACCACTTCTATGTTAACATAAATAACATTTTTATGAGAAATGACAACATCTTCCAAAACAAGACAAACTTAAGTGAAAATGGGTTGGCTTTGTACAATCTCTTTAATTTCTGGTTCACTAGAAGGCGGCAAGAGGCCCCCTTCCCCCGCCCCCAACAATCTGCTTCTGATTAAATCTCTTCTGACCTCACACATCGGGGAGCCTCTAAGAAGCCCCACGAGACACTCTTTGAGGGAGAGTGAGAAGCACTGTTAACGTCCTGTGCCGCTCCTATGAGAATTGTTTAGACCTCCTGGGTACCCGAAGTCCTGTGTACACAGTGCATTTGGGAATGGACAGTGGGGGATCCCTGGGTGGCTCAGCGGTTGAGTCTGCCTTCCACCCAGGGTGTGATCCTGGAGACCCGGGATCGAGTCCCACATCAGGCTCCCTGCGTGGAGCCTGCTTCTCCCTCTGCCTGTGTCTCTTCCTCTCTCTCTCTCTCTGTCCCTCATGAATAAATAAGTGAAATAAAAAAAAAAAGAGAGAATGGACAGTGGCTCCATATAGTGTGAATCCAGTAGCAGGGGACCTTCTCGAGGAGAGGGGTCATTTTCTCCCTGTGGGAGGAAGACTCTTGGCCTTATTTCTGCTTCTTTGCTTCAGCCTTTATTGTATACCTTCTTAGACTTCCTTGGTTCTTTTTCTTCCATTTCCCTCCTCTTTTTCCTAATCTGTATTCTTTATTACTCCCCTATTCGCTTTTCTGAGATCTGAAGCAATTCTAATCCCAAAACTTCACATCAGAAATCAAACTTTTAAAAATACTTCATTTCTCTGTTTACTAGGACTTGACTGTTGGCCTCATGGCTTCCATTTCTGTTCATTTGGATTCTGTATTTGTCTTTTCTTTTGTACTCTATATTTATTCCTTTTAAATTATTACTATTATTTTGGCATTTAGAGTACATTTTCTTACTCAATTGAAATTACGTTGTACAGGTTGAGAAAGCTGCCTTTTTTTTTTAATTTCAAGGACATTTAGTGAATATTTTTTTCTATTTAAAAAATTGTTTAAAAATTCCAATTAGTTAACATACAGTGTAATATTAGTTACAGGTATACAATATAGTGACACAGCACTTCCATACAATAACCAGTGCTCATTAGGGAAAGGTTCTTTTTAACATACATTGAAGACTTGAGTATTTTGTGTTTGAGATATATCTTAACTCTAATCTTTGTCTTTTCTAAGAGAAACTTTATCAGCGAAAGTGACTTTTGCCTTAAATAAAAGCTAAAAGTTTGAATTTATAAAAACAGATGCTAAGATTATTTGTTAATACAACCTTTAATTATACTTTTAAATATTAATAATAAAATAACTTTATTAAAACTTATATAAAGCTTTCTAATAACAGTAAAATTATCCATAAGTTCTCAGCATTTATTAAACTGTTATGTTTAATTCTTTATGTAGAATTCTTTTAAAAGAATTTGGTATTTTGAGGACTTTAAAAATTCTGAGTGTACATATATATTTCCTAAGCTGATATTTATTATGCCTTTTTTTTTTGCTTATTTGAATTCTTAAATTTATTTTTTTCTGTCTTCACAGTCACAAACTCGCAGAACCCCAAGTCTTTCGAGTCTCAATTCCCAGGATTCCAGTATTGAAATTTCAAAGCTTACTGATAAGGTGCAGGCCGAGTATAGAGATGCCTATAGAGAATATATTGCTCAGATGTCTCAGTTAGAAGGGGGTACAGGTTCCACAACAATTAGTGGCAGATCTTCTCCACATAGCACATATTATATGGGTCAGAGTTCATCAGGGGGCTCCATTCATTCTAATCTAGAACCAGAAAAAGGGAAGGATAATGAACCAAAGCAAGATGATGGAAGGAAGTCATTTTTAATGAAGAGGGGAGATGTTATAGATTATTCTTCATCAGGGGTTTCCACTAATGATGCCTCACCCCTGGATCCTATAACTGAAGAAGATGAGAAATCTGATCAGTCAGGCAGTAAGCTTCTCCCAGGCAAGAAGTCTTCAGAAAGGTCAAGTCTCTTCCAGACAGATTTGAAGCTTAAGGGAAGTGGATTGCGCTATCAAAAACTTCCAAGTGATGAGGATGAATCTGGGACAGAAGAATCAGATAATACTCCACTGCTCAAAGATGATAAAGATAAAAAAGTTGAAGGGAAAGTAGAAAGAGTATCAAAGTCTCCAGAACACAGCGCTGAGCCGATTAGAACCTTCATTAAAGCAAAAGAATATTTGTCAGATGCCCTCCTTGACAAAAAGGACTCATCTGATTCAGGAGTGAGATCCAGCGAAAGTTCTCCCAATCACTCTCTTCACAATGAGGGGGCTGATGATTCCCAGCTTGAAAAGGCAAATCTCATTGAGCTTGAAGATGATAGCCACAGTGGAAAAAGGGGAATACCACATAGCTTGAGTGGCCTACAAGATCCAATTATAGCTCGGATGTCCATTTGTTCCGAAGACAAGAAAAGCCCTTCTGAATGTAGCTTGATAGCCAGCAGTCCTGAAGAAAATTGGCCAGCGTGTCAAAAAGCCTACAACCTGAATCGAACACCCAGTACTGTGACCCTGAACAACAACAGTGCGCCAGCTAACAGATCCAATCAGAATTTTGATGACATGGAAGGAATGAGGGAGACTTCCCAAGTCATTCTGAGGCCTGGTTCCAGTTCCAACCCAACTGCTATTCAGAATGAAAACCTAAAAAGCATGACGCATAAGCGAAGCCAACGTTCAAGTTACACAAGGCTTTCCAAGGATTCTTCAGAGCTCCATGCAGTGGCCTCTTCTGATAGTACAGGCTTTGGAGAGGAAAGAGAAAGCATTCTTTGAGAGAAACAAGCAAAAGCAGAATAGTATTACTATACCCCTATGACAAAATTGACCTGAGTTTATAATGAGTCCATCCATGTGCGTCATCTTTGTATGTTTCATTCACAAATAATGAATGGAAAGGTCTTTGGTAAAAGAAACACACTATACAACAAAGGAAAGTATAAGAAAGGGTGGTTTATTAATCAGCTTCCACTGTCTTTTTAATTAGGTAAAAACTCACTATTGTTATTGTACCTTTAATTGGCATATGACCCCTGCAAAATTTTTTGAGACAAGATCTGAGTATAAAGATAAGTCAGAAATATTTTCTTAGATGGAAAGGGTGTGAAAATAGAAAGGTAGAGACTCTTTGTACAACATTCACTTGTCAAATATTCAAAGGAAGACATGGTGTTAGGTGAACTAGAATCAAATTTTGCTCTTAGAGGGTAACAGATCAAAGTTTATAGGTTATGGAGTAGTCCAGAGACTAAATGCTCTATAAATTGAGAACCAATGTTGTATATAATAGACAAATTGTTTAACAAGGGCTTTAAAAATTGTTAAGAAGATGAATGAATAGTACTCAAAATGAAGCCCCAGTGATGAGACCTTTATGAGCTGCTAGGAGAATGGTTGTGGGGAGGGGCCAAGAACCTCTTTAGGACCTGGATGCTCTCCTCCAAATCCTAGACCTGGCTACACGTACCAGCTTGAGAACCTGGTCTCTTCTGTGACTCTTTTAAATGGTGTGCCCAAGTTTCTTAGCCTACCAATGAGGAAAAACATGAATTCTTTCTCTGGAGAATTAGAAAGACATGGATAATAATAGGATATAATAAATATTCATGGACAAAAGAATGAGGAAATAATTATATCAGAAAGATCAGTGTCACTTGACAAATGACAAGGAAATATTAAATTAGGTAAAATTAAATTATTGCCCTCTATACCAGGGTAGAGTATATCTGTCTACTTCAACTATTCCAAAATTAGCATGCTGACCCTGGGGGAGGACCATAAGAAAGGGTATACTTCTCTAAAAAGTTTAAAAATGTAACAAAGCAAGAGTAAGAAAGCAGATAGAACTGATGAGATTTTCCATTTATTGTTAGCAGGGTTAAGAGAATGAGCACATTTAAGTATCATATGGACTAGAAGTGGACCCTGTAATCATGCATTGAATTTTTTTGTTGTTTTAGTATAGGTTATTTATGTAGAATTAATTTTGGCAGTGTATCCTCAGTCACAGATAAGATCATAGATGATGAGATCATAGAATGTGCAATTACCCAAATTTAGTGTTACATTTGTGATGGTTTTCACTTAATAGATTTTTATTAATATGATGAATAAATTATTTAGTTGACCAGTCAGTGCACTAAATAGTTGCTGTTTTGGGTTTCATTGCTTTGATGTTTGAGTATAATCTAACATTTCCTTAAAGTTTTATTTCGCATGACTTTAACAAATGTTTTTAACCAATTTAAAAAAGGCAGGATGTTATTGACATATATTGAACTGTTAACATTTTAGTATTTATAGTGCTTTCATTTGCAATATTGTATAATTAGTAATTATTTCAGAGGCAATATTTTGTTCTCTTTCCGGTGAGTAGATGCAGCCTATTATTGTAGTACATTCTTTACACTGTTTGTGAAGTTAATACTAGAGTATTAAGTGTACAAATAGATTTAGAAAACAATAAAAAAATTGCATGTTATTCTGACTCATGAATTTTTATTCACTACAGCGATGATTCACATTTTGATTACAAATAAAAGAGTAATTTGTGTGTTTGTTTTGTCGTACGTGTGTACAGTTTGTGAAAAATGTTCAGGTTCATGTAGCAGTCACACAGCTGGCTGTTTGCTGAGCTGCCCCTCTAGTCTTTTGGAGAGAGCATGGCTCCCAGGTCCTTGTGGCTGAATGGTGCTGTACCGCAGCATTAGTGCCCAACAGCATGACTCTGTACTGTGCATTTCTGTAGCTACAAGAAGTAGGTTGTCCGGATATCGATTTAATTATTGTATGAGCATTATGGAAAAGTTTTCTTTCTCCTACTGCTACAGAAATTGACAAGCCAGATGGCTTATTGAGTCACACCATCATTCCTTTGAATCTGTGTGTCTATGTGTGCGTGTATGTGTATCTATTTATACTATATAGCTCAGTCTGATCCTCACATATACAAAACTCTGCTTTAAGCTGGGTAGAAAATGATAGGAAAGAAAATTGGTGCTTTAATCTTGCTAATCTTACTTCAATTGTGTATCACTTAAGAGTTTTACCGTATTTTATAAGCCATTTTACTTTCACCATAAGCCACAGATAGTTCTGTTCATTGAACAGAACATTAAGCCCAGTCACTCACCTTGGACATGTGGAGGGTACATATGATTATGGCCCTCCTTCAGGGGATCCTGGAAATGGGAGGAGCTATTGACATCTCTCAATTGATAAACAGTTTTCACAATGCTGAACATGTGAGGTCAGCCCTCAAATTCTGGGAAATTTAAGCATTTGTATCTGAACCAGCATTTCCAAAATTGATGGGAAAATCTGTTTTGTGTTTTATTTTATGTGAGTTTTAGATAGCAGTCAATAATTTTAATTGCCTAGCCAAGTAATTTTAGAAATTTACTTGTTAAAATCCTCAACTTGAGAACTCTTTAGATGATTTGCATGTTGTAGTGCTGCAGTAAAATACATTTGTAATCATTTTTTTCCTTACAAATACTAACCATTATAAAATGCTGTTTGAATGAAATTAAATTCTTTATTCTTCCAGCTAAAATACTAAACTTAAAAAGCTTTTTACAACTACATAATTTTTGGTTACACCAGGAATTCTCAGCCTATTTAGAAGTATCCCAGAGTTTAAAAATCCTTGAATTCCTGGCTCACTCTTGAGTAAATCAACACAACTACCCTGAGAAAAGGGAACTAGGAGTCACTGTCCCTACACTTTGTGGATGAGTGACATTGAGGGAAAAGCAGGTAAAAGGGAAGGTGTGATGAAATTAACTTTGGCAAGCACTTGAGACTGAACATCTAGGCTCCCTTATTGCCCACCTGCCTTTCTAGATTTGTGCTGACACTTGACAGAAGGGAAGAAGCAGGCGGGGAAACTTTCTTGCTTGGGGATACAGGTGAGGGCTGGCTAGTTGAAACGATTGCGTTTTTAATTTCCAGGCGGTGGTGCCCCCTATCCTTCCTACCCCATAATTTCAAGCATAGGCCATAATAAAATTAATTGAAAAATAGAAATTTAACAGTGAGCCCACACTGGATGGTCTTTTAATGGTTCAGCACTTCAGAAAGGTTGAGAATCCTTGGTTGAGAATGATTAAGTAGAAAGAGAAGTTAAAATCTTACATAATTTTAAACCCTTTCATGTCTAGGAAGAAAATGCGGCCCTTGAGATAGATACATCTTCAGAGGATCCATTTTAAACTAAGGTATGTAAAAAATGAGTTTTCACACTCAACTAGGTTTTAAGCCAGCTGTTGGACACAATTCTCGCCACCTAGAGAATTTATATGCTTACTACTTAAAGAAAAACAGAATTAAGTAAGAAACATCCAAAACCATCGCTGGAAATGAACCAGTCACCTACACGGCCAAAGCTTTGTAAGTAAAATTACTAGTAAAGCACAGCCTTGGTTTACACTATCCTGAGTCTGCTGTGCCAGGTCCCTGTGGTGGCTGAAAGGCTTCACTAACGTGCCCTTACTCAACTCGGAACAGAGAACTGCTTGAATGGGGCTTGGGTGGCTTATGTGGTTAGCTCCATCCTGAATTTCCAGGTACAGTGCGGCATTAAGAAAATAAAGGATTCATAAGCATATAAAAAGGGTCCTGGAGAAGGAAGAGCAATTATGTCCAGGACTCTTTGAAAAGTCCATAAACAGTCAACGATTTATCTCACTGGAGTGAAGACCAAAGTTGGCAGAAACGTGTTACACAATACTGTGTGATAAAGACGGTGTGATTGTTTTCGAGCACAGAGTATTCTGATGTGCCTGTGGAGTGTAATCAGCAGTCATTTGTTTACAGAGAACACACATCAGTCCTGAATTTTCTGAGGCTGAATATGGTTTTTGTAGTGCTATTTACACCAGTGATAGACATCAGGAGCCCTTTCTTAGTTTTCCAAGATTTAACAAAATGTGAAATGATAAACTGAATTATTAAAACTTAAATAAATGATATTTTACTTTTAAAAAATATAGAATTATATGCTCCATATTCAAATTAAGAAGCTGTTTGAAATAATCAGGATCGTCTTGATTACACACTATCATTTTCTAATTTTAACATATATTTTATACTTATTTACCTTGTTTTCTTTCAAGGCAACAAGGGCTCTAGATCTTAGTACCCTGCCCGTAGACCATTTCTCGTGACAATTCGGTTAGCTTCTCACGGTCGGCTTCCTCACCAAACCTAAGGGGGTAAAGAAGATACTACCTACCACTCAGTAATCCTGCTACGCAGTCGCTGCAGAAGAGATTTGTTCACCTCTACCAGTTTTCATTGTTCCTAATAGCTGTAAAACTTAGTTTTAATGAAGTTTTCCGCTTATGAAATTCTAGATAAAAGCCCAAATGTATAGCAAAAAGCATGTAAATGAACTCGACATAACCTGACATTTCGTATCTTCTAGCATCTTCTTGGTCAAATAGCTAATACAAAGTTAGATTGTTATTTTCAAAATTATAGCTCCTGGCACTTGCACGTCTTTAGTTGATTCTGAGAATTCATACACTATGTATTGTTACAGTTAATGCACATTAAACTCCTTGTATTTAAAAAAAAACTCTTTCTTTCTGAGCTCTTTGTGCTTTTCTTCCTCTGCCTTTAACCTCACTTCTTTTTGCTCTTTTTTTTGTCTTAAGTGTTTTGTTTTTTTTTTACCTCATATATTCATCCTATTTTACTATAAAGCGTTCCTTAGAGCAGAACAACAGGACAGTACCTCAAGACGGCTTTTAGACTAAATCTGGGATTTCAGATAGCCAGTGGACATCCACTCAGTCCTTATCCAGTGAGTGAATAAAGGTTACGGTAAACCTGGAGGACCTGCCCACAAATCCTACAATGTGTCTTAAAAATGCAGAGTTGGAAAGCCTTAACATGGTGGCTTTGTGCTATATAGTGCCCTACGGGCCCCAGGGCTCCCCATCACCTTGTACCTGCTCTGCTTGCTGTCTGGGCCCTGTCCACTGTCCTGTTTGTGGCCATGGGGGTCTGTCATACACCTGGCTTTGTCAAGAACTCTTGGGGAGGAGGACCCACAGCCCACCCCGAGGAGCCCCACCACTTAAAAGAGTGCCAGGGCTGTGGGTTCCACGTGGGTGTGTTTGTAATCCTCATGCCCTTTAAGCCCTTGGGTTAGTACTTTGTGGAGGTGCCCATCTCAGCAGTTAATGTAATTGTGGAGTCAAATCAAAATGCTTCACCATAAATCCATCTTACTTTAGGGGGTTGAAAATAAATAACCTGGCATGAGCATGATTTCTCAGAGTCCCCGGAGGATAAATCATTATAATGAGAACATTTAATACCAGGGCCATCTCAGAGAACCTGGTACGTAGGTTTACTCTATAGCTCAGTCTTTCAGCCTTTTAGTAGCATTATTATTCTCACTGAGCACCCCTCATTGCTCTCTGCCATTTCTGTCTCTCACGTTGCTCACTCTCAGTTTGAGCAAGACTGAGCATGTTATTTGGGGATTCTATACTGACTATTACAGATGAGTGGGCCAGTGCATGTTGTTTGAGAATTTCTGGATAAGGTAGGCTAACAACCCCCTGATCTCATTGACTTAATACAGTTAAAGTTTATTTCTTGTTCCTGTGACAGTTCACTGTCCTCTAAGTTGACATAAAGACTCGGGGACCCATGCTCCTCCATCTGTGGCTTCACCAGTCTCCAAGGCTTCCGAGTCCTCTGGGCCATCTCCTGCAGTGCGTGGACACAGAGGGAAGCAGAGAGGGTGGAGGACCGCACACAGTCCAGTGCACACGGTCCAGGACTGGAGGTGGTGTACACCCCTGCCAGGGGCCTCCCTGAGTCATGACGCAGCACCAGGCTGCAGGGGAGGCTGGGATGCTGGGTGAACTGCATGCCCTGCAGGGGAGGCTGGGATGCTGGGTGAACTGCATGCCTTGCAGGGGAGGCTGGGATGTGAGGTGAACCGCATGCCCTGCAGGGGAGGCTGGGATGTGAAGAGAAGCGCTTGCCCTGAAGGAAGAGCAAACGTTTTAGTGAGCATGTAGGAGCCTTTCCTACTTAGATACTTGACGTGAATGATCTGTGGCAGATGAAATGTTGCGGCTCATTTTGTTTTCAACTTTAATAGTTCCTTCTTTTTGTGGACATTTCTATTAAATTTTCCTTTGTATGCAGTTTTTCCTTCTGGTAGGGAAGTCCATTAAAATCATAACACCTAACCTAGAAGAAGGCTTTTAGGGCAGGTTGGTTTTCAATAAGCCGGTTCCTTCTGGACAATGGAGAAACCTAACAGATTTCTGACAGGGACCGATTGCAGGGAGATCTAAGCAGCGTGAGGAATGGGAAAAGAATGAAGTTTCACAACTCCTGTAGAGTGCTCTTCTCTCCAAAGACTCTCAGTCCAGAATCCATTCTCTGCAATCTCTTGCTCCTAGAACAGGGCCCACAGTGACTCTCTGAGTTGCTTTTCCCATGGTGAGAGATGGCTCCATGTGCTGCTGGGGGGGGACTGCTGCTTCCCAGAGAAGCTAAGCCCCCTGCTAGCGACCATCCCTGTCCCGGAAATAGTGCTCCCGCCCTCAGAAGTCAGTGGGAAATTAGACTTCAGGTCCACAGTTTTGTTTTCAAATGAACTCTTCAGCAATCTGCTCTATTGACCACTTGAAAGTTTATTCCTAGCAGTATTTTGTGGGTTCAAAGATGCACGTTTTGTCACATCTTGACTTTTCCGAAATGTCTTGACAACCGACATCATTCATGGCAGCATTTTCCCTTAATGTTTCCAAGGATATAGCCTACAGTCGATGGAGGCCTGTTAGGGTTGATAAAGCACGATATGACTTCACTATACGGCATGGTCACACTGGATTGCACCTTTAGCCAGAGCAATGAGCTAGTGATGATGTGTATCTAACTGACCTCCAAAAATCAACATCTTGTGCTGAATATTTGTGTCCTCCATTATTACTCATCCTGTATTCATTTTGGATATTTAAAATATTGTTAGGCATTTATTGTAATAAAAATAGCTTACATTTATTGAACACACATGCACCTGACAATATTCTAAGAATTCTACATGTATTAATCAATTTAATCTTCACAATAACTTCATGAAGTAATTACTATTATTCTCAATTTGCAAACGAGAAACTGAGTGACAGAGAGGTTAAGTGATTTCCCAAGGTCACACAGTTACTAAGTGGTGAAGCCATGAATCAAGCCCGGGCAGTGTGTCTCCAGAATGCCCCCTCTTCGTGCTACATTTACCTTTATTGTTCTTTAGCTCATTAGGGCTACATATTCTGGGCTCATTCTTACATATTCTGAGATAGATTTTAATTTTAGCTTTATTTGCTGTATCATCATTGTCTCTTTGTTTTAAAATAGAATTCGGGGTCTCTCAAAAAGCTGTTTTGTTTTAGAAAAATAAAGACCTAAAAAAAAATCTATAGCCATGTAAATAACGTTTATAGAGAAAAAATTGTTTAACATCAAACATCTTTGTTCTAATTATTTTGGAACAATGTTGGATTTTTGGTTAAAAATTTATTGACTTTTTTTAAAAAGGTCTTATTATTATTATTCATGGATTAGACCATTACATTAAAGTTTGCACATTATGTTGAAAATATTGATTTTATTTGCAGACTTGTTGTTATATGGCTTTCATACACTTGTTCTTCTTTATGTCTATTATCAACATACTATGTTAGATTATAATCCTAAATACCACTATATGTGTTTTTAATTTAAATCCTATTATTGACCAGAATTAATGCTTAATAAATGTTAAGAGATAAGTAATATATGTCTATTTAAAAATCATTACTGCAGTAGAGTTTTTTTTGTTTTGTTTTGTTTTTGTTTTTGTTTTTTAATTAAGTGACTCTGGTTACTGCCTCCTAAGAAGATAAGAAAGGAAAATAGGCAAAGCTGGACTCTTTGTATTTCAAAACAACTAGTCACAATGGCAAGAAGTTAATAGATAAATCAATAATAGTGGGTAGGCAGTGCATTGAGATGGTGGTCAGGGGACAGCCCAGCTTTATATAATTGTCTGCCTAATAATGTGAGTGCTTACTTGAGCCAGATACTGTTGTAAGTAGTTCACATGGGCTAACATTACATTCTAACCCACCGATAAAGTAGATCCTGTTATCATCTCTACCTTATGGATGCAGAGACTGCAATGCAGGAAGTTGTAACTTTTGCATAAATTTACGTGCATTATATATTTATAACTGTTCCCTAAAACGCTGGCGTTAATAGTATTATCTTTGTTTTTGAGAAAACTGAAGATTACAGGGTTGGAGGCCCATCCCATCCCCGATGCCCCACCCCCAGGATCATCCAGCAAGTAAACAGAACAAAAGCACCAACCTGAGTTTTCTGCCTCCAGATTTCCTGATTTTCCCATGAAACACCACATTGCCTACCTCTCTTACCCCAGTATGCCTCCCTGGGCGCTGCACGGGTCTGCAGTGCTTCCGTTTTCCATATTCCCTTGTCAGAGAAAATGTTAGTGGAGAGCAATAAACCCATCCGAGTCCTCACACTCAGCTGAATGATTCTCAGGTTTCCCATAGAAGCTCTCACATGCTGCCTCGGTGCTGTTCCCTGGAACTCAGCAGCTTTGATGCCTGGCAGTGAAGGAGTCCATCAGGTCATCCCACACCTGCAAATCCTCGAGTATCTCAGAATGAGTCCCTGTCTGGCTACTTTGTCCTCATTGACAGGATCTCCTGAACTGAACTCTATTCATTTGGTATAAATGACCAAGTTGAAATGTCGAAACTGGTTGTGTGTGTGTGCGCGCTTGCATGTGTATGCAATGTGTGTGTATTAAAATTTCACCTTGGGTACCTGGGTGGCTCCGTAGGTTAAGCATCTGCCTTTGTCTCGGGTCATGATCCCAGGGTCCTGGGATCGAGTCCTGTGCTGGGCTCCCTGCTCAGCTGGGAGTCTCTTTCTCCCTTTCCCTCTACACCTCCCTTCTTGCTTGCTTGCTTTAAATCAATCAATCAATCAATCAATCAATCAATCTTTTTTGAAAAAATAAAATTTCACCTTGCCAGATAGCTGCTTTGAGCCCGTCACTGAATTAGGGGTTGGCTGGCCAATCCATCACTGGTGAAGGAACCCAGAACTGAGTGGCGGGGCTTGAGTGATAGGCCTGGCAGAGAACAGGGAAGGCCAGGTCGCAGCGTGTGGGCTCCAGCCAGACTCAGCCTTAGCGTTAGGTCAAGAATTAGCGGCTCACCCTGGACCCGCTCACCCATCAGGACCCCTCTTGCAGGTGGTCCCTTATCACTGGAAACAAGGTGATCTTCCCTCCAGGACCTGGAGGCACTATTCAAACTTCAAAGCAGCCACTGAATCTTCCAGAAGTATCCCCTTGTGCCTCCCTGGAGGATGGGGGATGGGGCTGAAAGTTTCACGCTTCTAATCGTGGCTTGGTCTTTGTGGTGAAGGGCTGCATCCTGAAGCCATCCAGGAACTCACTAAGAGTCATCTAAGGCAAGTTATGCCTCCGCCCCAGGAAATTCCAGGGGATTCAGGAGCTCTGTCAGGAACCTGGGTCAAAGATCAAATATATACATATATTTTATTATATATATATATATATTTTTTTTTCTTATTGTGCCACAATAATAAAGCAAATATCAATGTAACCACAGCAAGGTTAAGAAATAGAAACTGCCAATATCTTAGGCACCTTGTGTGTGTCTCTTCTGGAAGTACCCCAAAAGTACCATTCCCTTGCTTGAACTATCCTCTCCTTGCTTAGCTTTATGACATTACCACTTGTGTCTCTCTCCTGGAACAATTTTGCCTGCTTTTGATCTCATACAAATAATATCACTCATAGTATTTATGTATGTGATTTGCTTATGTGTGACTATTTTGATCTCATATAAATAAAATCATACTTTGTATTTACCCTTGACGTGCCCTTTTCATTGAACACTGAGATTTAGCCATACTGCTGTACATAGTTATGAGTCGTTAATCGTCATTCAAAATAGTATTCTATGACATAAATATTTGTAACTTCCCTATTTACCTTATTGGATATTGGGTTGTTTCTAATTTTTATCACAGTGTTTGTACAAATGTGTTTCACATGTCTCCTGGTATACAGGTGCAAGAGTTTGGGCTTTTTATGTACAAATTTCTGGGTTTGAGTTATTTCTAGAAGAAACATGCATTTTTGTAATCAGGAGAATAGTGCAAACAGAAGAGACTCTCCTAGGTTTATTAGATCTCTGAACCTCCCTGGGGTACATCTGTGTCTAGAGTGCTGTGACCATCATGAAATCTTAACAAAGGTATCTGGAGCTGGGAGCAAGTGTCAACAGTGAGTGACAGCACAAGAAATTGCTGTTTGGAAACAGACCAAAATTGGGACCTTTCATTTTGGAATGATGTAAGGAAAAAAATAACTGTGACCCAAGGCATTGGCCTTGCAATGGGTATGGCCAGGAAATCGTGTATGTGCACAGAAAGCCCCAGAACTCCAGACCTCCCCTTCCTCCAGCACCGACGGGACACCACCTGGATGTGGGCAGTCATCTCCTGTCCTGGTCTAACACTGACCTCAAAACTGTTCCCCCAAACCAACTCTCCCTTCTGTGTTTTTGTCCTGGTCATTGGTGCCATAATGATGTCCTTACTCAGGCTCAGAAAGCGAGTTATCTTTGCCTCCTGTCTCTCCCATCCTCTCGTCCCATCTATAACCAAACTCTTAGCTGTCCTCTGTAATGTCTCTCCAGAATTGTCCCTTTAGGGTGTCTTCACCTTGAAACTAGCCCCCACAGTCACTTGCCTTCTACTTCTTCCCTTCTTCATTGACTGCACACAAATATTGACAGAGCTCCCAAATCACGGTGTTCATCATTTCCTGCTGAACAGTGGTGATGCCTCTCTGGCCACGCCAGGTATCCAATTATAGTGACCTTCCAGGGATGCTCAAGACTCTTCAAATAAGTTATGGCCCCAATTTACTCCTGTGCAAATTGATTTCTAAGGTAAAGTTGCCCTCTTACCTAGATTTTCCTGAGTATTACAAAGATCTTCAGAAAACTAAATTCACAGAGGATCCTTATTTTGTGGGTTTATCCTCACTTCATCCATGCTCAGGTGTGTGCTCTTCTCTTCCTCATGTGCTCGGTGCTGTATGTTCTTGGCACAATATCCTATTGAAATGCAGTTGTCTGGGATTTCCCTTAAAGCTTGCTTAGAAACTTTTCACAAGCCCAGGGAGTGTTATTTGTGCCCTTATGCATGCAGCCACCACACATGCAAGGTATGGGGACGAGAGTCAAACTGGAACTTGGTGTGTAGCGAGTAAACAGAATTTTTTGCTGAAGGAGTTGCAGTAAATTGAAAAGTAATTGGATCTCAAACATTTTAGATGAATTTAATGAATGATAGGTGATTAAAAATGCTATCATATTACTTAAGGAAATAGAAGAGTCCTGAGCTTAGCAACATACAGAAGCATAAAGTTCTCCAAAGAGACCTGAAAAGATTTGAGTCTAACACCCTTCATTTGTAAATTAAAAAATCGGACTCAGAGTGTTTCCCAGCATGTCACAACTTGTTTCAACTTGCAATAGCATTAATCTCAACATTGTCTAAACTGATCTTGTTCTAGCAGCCTTAACAGAGGACTGCATTACGACGCACTGGCCTAAAAAGAAATGACCATTAGCTGGAGTGAAGAGCATCAATGACCACGTGAAGTCAGTTTCTCATGTAAACTGTAAATACATAAAAGGAGATTTGATTGGACACAAATGATATCAAAAGCGAGAGTGTGACCCTGAAAATTAAACAAGGTACAGATATCGATGATCATCCAAGTAAACAGTTGGTGACACTGTCATGAAAGAAGTAAGAGCTGTGATTCTAGCAACGAGGCAAGTGCTGGGAGAAGAGTTGGCTTTTGAGAGCCACTCATGTGTTCTGAAGGACAACTTGAACCCAAGGTAAGACTCCCCACCCCACCCCCCAAAAAAATCTGTACCATTCATTTGAATGACAAGAGGAAAAACCAAAGGCTTAGCATTTGTTCTGGTATTTCAAAGGAAACTGGACAAAAATAGCATGGATTTGAGGAAAACAGTAATTGGTGATGAGAGGTGGTGCTTTCTCTGTGACCCAGAAACAAAATGTCAAAGTTTGCTCTGGAAAATTACAACATTCCCAGTATCCCCCAAAGCACACATGTCAAAATCACAAATAAAGAGCACACTGCTTTGTCTCTCTGCCATCTGTGGGATGGTTCAAACTGGAGGTCAAAAGCCCATCGATCCCGTCATGCACACATGCTGAAGAGCCACAGGATGCCTTGCAAAGTGAAGGGTGGAATGGGGTCTTTTGGCTTCTCCACACCAGGACCCAGCTGAACAATTTCTAACCAAAATCTGTCACCAAATTTGTCACGGACTTTAGCCTTTACCTCGGATGTTTGGGGAAGACTGGTTATGTGAGGACAGTCTGGATTCGTGGTCTGATGGGCTTAGAAAATCCAGTCAAATGGGTTTCTTTGTTACAGAATTTATTAAAACTTTCAATGTATGTTTCAAAACTCCAAGGAGATAGAATGGTGTGCGATCTCTTCCGATCAAATCCTACCCCAAACTCTGTTTCCCTTGAGCCTGGTGTAGGACAGTATTCCATAGAACATCCTGTAATGAGCCTTGCTTAATTGAGGCATTTCATCCAAATGACTTCCAGAAATTTCAATATAGAAAATCTGTCACTGAGCATGTTCAAAAAATCATGCTGTTCCTGTGTAAATGATTTCCACCCTAGGCTCTAGAGTGTAAGACATTCGTGTGGGTAAGTCTAAGAACTCCACTTTCTGTTAAGTAGTGACTTCGGTACCAGTTAAGAATGGGGGGAGAAGGATCACATGCAGCTCTATCCTCTCCATCCAGACATGTCGACCCACAAGGACAAGGAGTCTGGAAAGCAGAGACACACACTGTAGCCCATGTTTGCCAGGGGGCCCCTGCAGAGAAGAGAGTTGGCGAGGCCCTCATGGCCCAGGAAGCCCAGGGTCACCCCCTAGAGGCAGAGGTGAAATGTGGAACCCCCTAGAGGGTTCCACCTCCTAGAGGAACTGAAGGCTGGCTGAAGTTCCCATCGCCCTCTAAAGCCCTCTCCTCCTCCTGTCAGTCTCCAGAACATTTCCCCAGGAAACATTCAAGCCAAGTGATTTCCAGTTCTTTGCCACCAATAAAATGGAAGCTGGATGTGACCGAGTTGTCATGGTATAGAACACTAAAAATAAACTTTAAGACTGAATTGCTGTGCAATTTTTAGCATGTGACTTGGACGAGGTTGAAAGAATCAATGACATTGCTCTATCAAAACTGCTTCCAACTCCATCTACTTCTTTATGTGAGTGAGATTTCTTGGCACTTAAATCTATACAAATACAAACAGGGATTAAAATTCATGTTGAACTCTGGCTCATTCTATACAATAGTAATATTCATCTGTGGATACTTAAAATAACTGAAAAACAGTTTTTACCCATGTTATTTTCTGTAAAATATTATCTTAATGTGTATAAAAATTTTTAAGCATTGAGGAATGTTTTGTGATAACTGGAAACAAAAACACTTATAATTTCGATATGTACGTGCATGCATATATTCTTTTTGCAGAAAGGCACAATAGGATGAGAAATGATTTTCAAATGCAAACACAGAATGAAACTTTGTGAGGGACTTGGACTAGTAACACCAGGTCAAGGAAAAAAAGGAACAATGTGAAATTTCTGACTCCAAAAGGAGAAATGGTTCTTGTATTTTATTTTTTAAATATTTTATTTATTTATTTGAGAGAGAGAGAGAGAAAGAGAGAGAGCATGAACTGGGGGAGGGGGAGAAGGAGAAGCAGACTCCCTGCTGAACAGGGAGATCAACGCGGGGCTCGATCCCAGGACCCTGAGATCATGGCCTGATCCCAAGGCAGACACTTAACCGACTGAGCCACCCAGGTGCCCAAGGTTCTTGTATTTTATTATTTTATTATTTTTTAAGATTTTATTTATTTATTCATACGAGATAGAGAGAGAGAGAGAGAGGCAGAGACACAGGCAAAGGGAGAAGCAGGCTCCATGCAGGGAGCCTGATGTGGGACTTGATCCCAGGTCTACAGGGTCACACCCTGGGCCAAAGGCAACACTAAACCACTGAGCCACGCGGGCTGCCCAGGTTCTTGTGTTTTAAACATGGGTGATCATAGCTATCAAATTGTGTGGATATTCTAGTGGATGTACTTAAGAGAATGATGTCATGATTTTGTGTGAAATTTTATTTTGCAGCCATTTAAAGGTATAACAAAAATTGTAGAAAGCAACTTAAAAAGGTGTGGGCAGATACATGGTTTTTCAAAGTCCTTGCAGGAGATTACATGAACAAGATATTTTAAGATTATCCTTTTTAAAAAAAAAAAAAGATTTATTTACTTATTTGAGAGAGTGTGCATGTGCAAGCATAGGGAGGGTGAAGGGAGAAGGAGAGAGAAACTTTAGCAGACTTCTCACAGAGCTCAGAGCCCAACACAAGGCCTGATCTCACGACCCCAGTATCATGACCTGAGCTGAAACCAAGAGTTAGACCCTTAACCGACTGAGCTACCAGGGGCCCCAAGCTTACCCTTCTTAAACAGCATAATGTCTTATTTTTTCAGCTCATGTGCAGGTTACCAATTGCTGTGTAGGAAATCACCCCAAACTGGATGGCATAAACAACGACTTTATGCTATGCTATTATATATATATATATATATATATATATATATATATATATATATATATATAATTTTTCTTACAGTTCTGGGGTTGACTGGACTTCGCCAGGTGTTCTCACTCAGGATCTTGCGTGCAGTTGTGGTCAGATGGTGGGAGTGTCTGGAGGCCTCTCAAGGGTTTTCTCACTCCATGTGTCTAGTGGGTGACAGGTGTAGTGTCAGCCGAGATGGCAGCTGTTGCTGGCAACACCTACACGTGGTCTCTCTCTGCATCTTGGGCTTCCTCACAAAATGACAGCTACATACCAAGGGTGAATGTCCTGAGTCTGAGGGAGAGAAAAAGAGAGAGAGGGTGAGAGAAAACTAGGGCAAGTTGTATGAGCTTTTATGAACTAGCCTTGGAATTCACAGAGCATCCCTTCCATTGCATTCACAATGGCCAGCCCAGGTTCCAGGGCAGGAGACAGACTCCACCCCATGCTGTTGGAGTGGCAAGGTTCTAGAAGAGCATGTGGGATCAGAAATATTTTTGCAGCCTTTCTGGAAAATACAAAAAAACTACCACAGATTGCTGTGCGGGTCAGGAAGGGAAATACTCTGCTGTGATACCATCAAGGCAGAAGACAGGTGGACAAATAGCTCTGCTGTATGCTGGCTGCATCCCAGCCTGATCTCAGAGGACCGATCTACTTCCAGGGCAGGAGGATTCCAGATAGCACGCTGGAGCTGAAAGGATCCGTCACCTTGCTTCTGCTGGTGCTGACAGCTGGTCAGGGCCTGGCGGTAAGAGGCTGAAGCGCTCGCTGCCCACTGCTCTCCCGTGGGCCTGACATCAGCTCTGTGCTCCACGAGGCTTCCACCAGGTTAGCCTGTGGCAGAGAACAGGTTTGGTTGAAAATATTTGAAACCAAGTAGGAGACGTTCCCTCACCACTGAAGCCTTCCACGTACATTTGGTGTGCAAGGGTGTCCACTTGTCCCCCCTAGGATGATTTTCACTTAGTTGGAAAATGTCAGTTAAAATTTACACCCTTACTATAGTGGAAAAAGATGTAAAAAATAGAAATGGCTTTCTTTTCAGACACTGTCACCATCTCTCTCTTGCATATGGCTTCCAGCAAAAGGTTTGTTTCTTTTTTTTTCCCCCCCTTTCCTTCTATTTCACTGATGATTTGGCTATGGAATCTCAGAGAACTTGGGCCTTTGCCTATAACTAAGAATGTAAAGGCCTTACACAGAAAATGTGGAAGCGTATAAAAAATCTTCAATATATACTATTTTCAGATTGCATATCAACATAACATTTAGGATTCAAGTCTCCTATCTTTATCTCTGTAGATGCTACACCAGAGCTACCACCGTCCTATGTATAAATGTGTGGAAATGGCCCAAGAGCCACTTTCAACATTTCCAGAACTTCGATCTTTATATCTACTTAACTACTTGAAGGGTGTCACTTGCTATGGTGGGACCCAAGAACACTATCGATTGTGTATGTTATTTCCGGTAATTAAAATATTTCCTCCAAGACAGGCTGCATATATATTCCAGCTGGGCAGGGCAAGCAGAGGGAAGGACTCTTGGATTTTATCCTGGGCTGTAACACCTTGCCATTCCATGTATGTGTAGAAGAATCATTTCAAGCCCAAGACATTTAACAGTATGAGTTTAGGTCTATGTATCTCATCTCTCAGATTTGCCACGATGATCCTCGTCACTGTGGAAGTGGAAATATGATTCTCCTCAGTTAAAGGTTCTATTTATGACCAGGTATTTAATCAACTGGGAGTAATATTTGGGAAAAGGAAAATGATCTAGTGAGTTATGAAGTTCTACGATGCGTGGTTACTTAATATGCTATTTCCCCTTAGGTTTTAAAAGCCAACTTAATTGTCGTCTGGTTAATAAGTTTGAAATATATTGGCTATAACTAAAGAAGACACATAGAAACCATTGACATCTAGACATCTCAGCAGCTGGAGAAAATGCCAGCATAATTCCTAAATTGAGAGTTTTAGTGACAAAGCAAGATACGCCTGGAGGAGTCACACAGCCAAAATTATCCCTGCCATTTCCACCAAATGTTTCCAAAGAGCTTCTAAAATGGTGCCTGCAGTATGGAGTTAGCCATTTCCCACTTGTAGGACCTATGGATTATAGCTCCTGCCCAGGTCCAAAAGTCCCTTGATTTTTACCAGCAGCACAGGATTCGGGATACCTAGGCTGGCTCTGATCCCATCTCACCCCAAAGTCCAAAGCTTCTAGTAAAAAGAGCCTGTGTAGCCAACTTCCAAGATGGCGTCAGGAATCGCCCACTCCTGGCACCCCCACCCTACACTGTACACCCTCGTAGTCCCTCCCATTGTACCAGAGTTGGTCTGTGTGACCCACCGTGGTGGTATATCACTTCTGACATTCTCTCTGTCTCACTCTGGGGGAAGCTGGCTGCCATGTCGGGAGCAGCCCTATGGAGAAGCCCATGTGTTAAAGAACTGAAAGACCTTTGGCCAAAACAGCCAGTGAGGAACAGAGACTTACCTCAACCACGTGAGTCTGAAGCTGATCCCCCAGCATGGTGAAGCCTTGAGCCAGAACCACCCAAGTAAGCCACACCTGATTCCTGACCCTCCGAAGCTGTACAAGGTAATAAATATTTATCTTAAGATACTGAATTTTGGGGGTACCCTGTTGTGCAGCAATACAGAACTAATACATGACTAAAATTCTATTTTAAGTCCAAGACTTAAATCCAAGACTGGTGAGCTTGTGGTGTCCCTCCTCTGAGCACTGCGTATTTCACGTCAAACAGGAGAGGACACAGGGTTGAAGAGTCCAGTGTATCGGTCAAGGTCCAGGCCCAAACTTCAGCAGAGAGAATAAAACTATTAACTAGGTATCAGGTACTAACTAGGTAACTGAAAAGGCGAAAAAAGAACTCTCACGTCTCACAGAGGTGGTTATTGCAGGGCACATTTCCACCCCTGGGCTGAGGACACAAAGTGGGAGGTTGGAGTTATCAACTGTCAGAAGCTCTGAGGAGGGGGTGCCACTCACTGGTGTGGGGGTCTTTGAGGCACAGGAAGGTGCCCTGGGCCCCAGATCCCAGGAGGAGCAGATGCTGCTGGCTGGTGCTGGAATCTAGGAGAGGAGTTGGGACAGCCGTCTCTCCCTCTGGGTGTTGAGAAGCCACCAAGAGGGTCCAGGAGCTGCTGCAGGGAGCTGGGTGCAGGGGTGTTGGGTGTGGCTCCTGGGAGTCCCAGCAGCAGCTCCAGTCCTGCTGCCTCAGGCCTGCAGTTGCCCTCCCTCGCCCAGACTGGCCATCCTAACCCAGAGGCTACCCTTCTGCAGAGTGTCCAAATCACAGAGTGGTGGTGGGGGAGGGGGTGGACTTGGAGCCCAGAGACAGTAACTCAATCCCTGGCTCACCTTGCAGCCCCTCTGGACTTTCCTTACTTATTTTTCTTCATAGCATTTGCCACCCTCACGTATGATAGAATTTACCTATACATGACCTCTGTCTCACTGCTGGAACTCGGGCTCCCCCAGGGCAGGGACCCTTGTCTGTTTGGTTTGCTGTGTCTGCAGTGCCTAAACAATGTCTGGTACGTCAATGGCATCTGATAAATGTTTGTAGAATAAGTAGATTAACAGATGTGACCCCTTCGACACATAGGAGATGGATCTCTGAAAAGAAGTGTCTCCATGTTTTAGCAAGAGCAGCTTATGAGGATGGAGTGTTTGTTCTCATAGACAGTAGAACACGGGGGAGAATTAGCAGGACACGTCCTTCTGTGTATACCTTGTCCCCATGTGATTTGCAATTGCTTCTTCATCAAATGGAGTTTGCAGGGATCATAGGGTACATAGTGTTTTGGGATGATTCTCAGGAGTCATCGTCAGCCGCAAAACCAGGGCTTGACAAACTTGTTTAGAAGTGTCTTTCCCAGTCAAGAAATTTTTTTTTCAGTCAAGAAATTTTTAAATTGGATTGACTCAACCAGCATGGGTGAAATTTAAGTTTGAGATTTTTTTTTTTCTCCTTTAAATATTTTACTTTAGGGGATTAACGTTTCAGTTAGCATTTTTGGAATATTTTTTTTTTCCCCTGGTAGGCTTTGGCAAATTCTGATAAAATTAGAACATTAAGTATGGCCTTTCCTTGTTTCTTGCTTGCAGTGCTTCTGGAGGATTTTTTGAGACATGAAAGTTTGAAGGAATGTGTGAGTTTTTAAGAACTTTCTTCCAGAACCAATGGAACTCATTTAGAAGCCTGTGTAAAATACGTCTTACGGCATTGTCTCTAGGTGGAAGCTTACTTCATATAATCAGTCATATATGTGGAAATACAGACTGCTCTCCTCTGCTCACGGCAGTGGGGAGGAGACAGAACAGGAAGACATTTCTGGGCCTCCTCGTAGAGATTTTCTTTGCTGCCTGCTGGTGGGACGCATGACAGATGACAGACATCCCTGGGCACACAGAGCGGTGTCTCCTCTCAGCGGGGGCAAAGGCAGCTGAGCCGGGTGAGGAAGGAGAGTCCAGCCATGCTACAGGTCAAGGTAAACCTGGACGGAGGGACAGGATGCCAAGCAACATGGGAGGAGGCCAGAGCCTTTGGAGAAAAGAACATCTCTCTAACATACCAATCGTGAGAGTTTCCAAATACAGAGTGCAGTCCTGTGCCCGTCACTCAGCTGTGACACTAGCAGCGTTCTGCTGTGCTTGTCTCATCTGACTTGCTCCCTTTTCCTTTTTTTCTGGAGTATTTTAGAGCAATTCTCAGATGTCATGTCACCTTGCCTGTAAATACTTCAGGATGCATCTTAAAAGGCAGGGCCATGATCCTAGGTAACATCACATCAACAACTAATTCTGATGCCTAGTGTTCATTCAGATGTCTCCCACTGTCTAAAACAATTGCCTGCTTAGAGTTTGGGAAGCTGAACAAGACCTATTCATGACACTTGACTGTTATATTTCTCAAGTTGTAGTCAAGGGTAGCTTTCCCCGACCCCCACCCCTCTCCTCCCCAGGTGCCCGACTTTAATGCCACCCATGTGTTCACAAAGCTGGGTCAGTTGTTCTGAGGAAGCCTCCATCCTGGACTTCTGACAGTTTCCCATTTCACCTGCTCTCCCCTGTTTCCCACAGGCAAGAAGTTAGATCTAGAGGCTTTATGTTATTTCAAACTGGGTCATTGAAAAAAAAGTTTTCCTAAAAATATTTCACGAGGGATGCTGTGTACTTCTGATGGTAGCACGCCAGGGCGCATCTCACGGTCCTTTGTCTGGATTTGTAGTGACCGACTCAGAGGTTCAAGTAAGCATTTCCTTATAAACAGCCTGATCATGTCACTATAAAGTCCCCCATCAATTTTTCACGTAATGATTTTGCTAAACATCAATCACCACTGCCTGCCTCAGCAGCCACATTCGTTATCACACATTGCAGTCTTTTCGTTCATTGTGATGTTAGGGACTGCAGAATGGTGGGTTGCTAATTTTGTCTTTCTCTTCTGGTTATCTGACATACAGCTCATACTGGGAAGGCAGGACAAAAACTATTTTATTTTTTTACTGAGAGAGGGAGAGAGAGAGAGAGAGAGAGAGAATCCTAACCAGGCTCCATGCCCAGAGAATGAGCCTGACATGTGGCTCTATCTCATGACTCTGAGGTTATGACCTGAGTTGAAGTCAAGAGTTGGACACTTAACTGACTGAGCTACCCAGGTGCCTCAGGACAGTTACCTTTTATTTCCAATTATCAATTTTTTAAATGAGTCAGTGCTCTGGAAGCTTACCCTGGGACCCAAAAAGTTTTATTTTATTTTTGTCTCCTCTTAATTTTTTGTTTTTATTTGTACTTCCTGTCCTAGACTGGGAATCAGCCATTTCTCCAAAGAGCTCTGCTTGTGTCTGGGAGTTGATGGTATTGGAGAACACAAACTAGTGGAAGGGGGTGCTTATTACTGCTAAGTCATCATTGCTTCTTGGCATTTGCAGTGGAACATTAAAAAAATTTTTTAAGAGAAAAAGTGAGTTTCAATTGATAATTACAGTTCAGAGATAAGATTTTTGGGCTTTTTCTTTGTTAACTTTTACTTGTAACTAATTTCTCTTACCCTGAAAATCTTGGTCCCTGATACCATTAAGCATAATTATTTCCTTGCTTACCTTACAATGTCTATGTATCTGTTTAGAAATAACAGCATCAAGATTATTACTGACAATATGACAACTAAATAAACTTTATGACTGATTTCTTTGCAGATCTTGTCACCCTTAGAACATCTCCACTGGGCACGTCGAGTAAAACTACTGTGTTCTACAGTCAGCTGGTATAATTCTTTGCTTGGTATGGGTACATCACCAACCTGAGATACAATTAGATTCATGTGTTCCATTATTTTAAAATTTTTATATATTGCTTTTTTCTTTAATTAAAAAAATACATTATAGTCAAAACTATATATTAGGAGACATCACATTTCTCCCTTGTTCTATCCCTCCTCCATCAATAACCATTTCAGGGAATCCCTGGGTGGATCAGTGGTTTAGCGCCTGCCTTTGGCCCAGGGCACGATCCTAGAGTCCTGGGATGGAGTCCCACCTCGGGCTCCCTGCATGGAGCCTGCTTCTCCCTCTGCCTGTGTCTCTGCCTCTCTCCCCACCCCCCCGCCCTCTGTGTGTGTGTGTGTGTGTGTGTGTGTCTTTTATGAATAAATAAATAAAATCTTTAAAAAAATAACCATTTCAATTGGTTTTTGGTTTATCCTCCCATTTTATTTCTCTATAAATATAAACATATATGAATCTCTATGTGTATATTCTTCTCTTTCTCCTTCTCCTCCTTCTTCTTTCTCCTTCTCCTTCTTCTTCTTTTTAGAGAGAGAGAGAGAAAAAAAAGAGTATGAACAGGGAAGGAGGGGCAGAGGGAGAGGGAGAGAGAGAATTCCAAACAGGCTCCATGTTCAGCACAGAGCCTGACATGGGGCTTGATCTCAAGACCCTGAGATCACTCCCTGAGCCAAAATCAAGAGTCGGATGCTTAACCGACTGAGCCACCCAGGTGCCCCTATACCTTCCCTCTGACACAGAAGTTAGCCTGTTACACACACTGCCCTGCACTATGCTCTCTCCACTTGACTCATACCTGGAAAGCTCACGTCAGTGTATAGAGAAGAGCTCTTCCTCTTCACAGTGCAGCATCATGGAGGTACTATAGATTTCCAGCTCCTACTGATGGACATTTAAGCTGTTTCCAATCATTTGGTATTAAAAATAATGCCAAATCTATTAACTGAGAGCACAGATTATTTCGTATTTTGCAAAGGTAACTTTGGGATAGATTCCTTGGTTGGGACAGCTGGGTGAAAGAGTAAATGCATACATGATTTTGGTAGCTGGTGTCCAATTCTTCTGCATAGGGGTCATTCCATTTTATCATGAATGATGGACAAGATTCCACCCCCTAGGTCTGGTCCCCGCCCAGGTCTGGTCAACAGAATGTATGGTCACTTTTAGTCTTCTGTCCATCTGCTTGGTGAGAACTGGTTATCTGGTGTAGTTTCCATTTATACTTATCTTGCTATGAATGAAATGGACCACCTACTTGTGTATGTAAAGGCCATCTTGTTACTTTACCTGTGAAACCTTTCTCTCGTGTGGTTGGACATGTTCTTTTAGATTTTTAGGACATATGTATGTGTGGCACGTTAGCTTGACTGGAGGCTTGTCTGATAATTAGAGGTGTCTAATGTTCAAGTTGCTGGTTTGCTGTCACGCCCTCCCCTCTGTTGTCACAACCCTCAGTAAAGTCTGCCTTATGTGTTGGACTTTCCAGTTCCATCTTCTGTGTCCTACCTTTATTTGATCTCTGTGCTATCTTTATCTCTCTGTGCTGTATTTTGGGTTATCTCCCCAGATCCATCTCCCAGTTCAGTAATTCTCTCTCTAGCAGCTTAAAATTTCTTTTTCCTGTGGCAAAATACACGTAACATAAAAATTTACCATCTTAATCATTTCAAAGTGTATGATTCAATGGTATTAAGTACATTCATGCTGTTGTGCAACCATCACCACCGTCCATCTCCAGAACTCTTTCATCTTGTAAAACTGAAACTTTATACCCCTTCCCCTGGCACCCACGTCTGTACTTTCCAATTCTGTGATTTTGACACTCTAAGGACCACATATACATGGAATCACATGGTACTTGTTTTTCTATAACTGACTTATTTCACTTAGCATCATGTTGTCAAGGTTCATCTTATAGCAGATGTTGGAATTTCCTTCCTTCTTAAGGGTAATATTTCATTGTATGTGTATACCACATGTGGCTTATCCACTCATCTGTTGATGGACACACGGGTTGCTTCCATGTTTTAGCTATTGTGAACAATGCTACCATGAATATAGACATAAAATATCTCTTTGGGATCCTGCCTCAATTCTTTTGGATCTATAGCCAGAGGTGGAGTTGCTGGGACATATGATAATTCTATTTTTTAATCTTTTTGAGGCAATGCCATACTGTTTTCCATCACGGTTATATTATTTTACATTCTCACTAACACTGCACAAGAGTACCAACTGCTCCTCATCCTCCTAATGCTTGTTCGCTTGTTATTTTCTGATTTGTTTTTTTTTTTTTTATTTGTTTTTTGATAGTAGAAATGCCGTTATGGTTTGGATTTGCATTTCTCTAATGATTGGTGATGCTGATCGTCTTTTCATGTTTTATTGGCTTTCACATATCTTCTTTGGAGAAATATTTATTCAAGTCCTTTGTCTATTTTTAAATTGGGTTGTTTGGTTTTTTGTTGCTGAGTTTCAGGAGCCCTCCACATATGCTGGCTATTAATCCCTTATCGGATCTACGATCTGCAAAGACTTTCTTGCATTCTGTGGCTTGCCTTTCTACCCTTTTGATGGTGTCCAGTGAGGCACAGTTGTAAATTTTCACGGAGTCCAACTTGTCTATTTTTATTTTTGTTGCCTGTGCCTTTGGTGTCATATCCAAGAAATCATTGCCAATTCCGATGTCGTGAAGCTTATGCCATATGTTTTCTTCTAAGACTTTTATAGTTTTAGCCATTATGTGTAGGTCTTGGATGCATTTTGAGTTAATTTTTGTATATGGTGTTAGAGAAGGGTCTGACTTCGTTCTTTTGCATGTGGATCTCCAGTTTGTTGAAAAGACTGTCCCTTCTCTATTGAATGGTCTTGGCATCCTTGTTGAAAATCATTAGACCACATATGTGAGGGTTTATTTCTGGGTTCTCTAGTCTATTCCATTGGTCAATATGTTTGTCCTTATACTAGTACCACACTGCTTTGATTGCCATAGCTTTATAGTAAGCTTTGAAGCCAGGAACTGTGAGTTCTCCAACTTTGTTCTTCTTTTTCAAGATCATTTTTGCTATTCAGGGTCCCTTAGATTCCATATAAATTTTAGGATGAATTTTTCTAGTTCTGCAGAAAACGTCATTGGGATTTTCACAGGGATTGCACTGAATCTGTAGATTACCCTGGGTAGGATTGCAATTTTAAAAGTATTAAAATCTCCAGTTCATGAACGTGGGAGGTTTTTCTGTTTATTTATGTATTCTTCAATTTCTTTCTGCAACATTTTGCAGTTTTCAGTGTACAAGTCTTTCACTTAGTTGGCTAAATCAATTCGTAAGCATTTTATTCATTGTGATGTTGTTTTAAATGGAATAATTTTCTTATTTTTACTTTTGTAAAAGTCAGCTCCACCCCCTAATGTGGGGATTGAACTCACCACCCTGAGATCAAGTCACATCCTCTACCCCACCAACTAAGTCAGCCAGGTGCCCCTGGAATTTTTTCCTTAATTTCCTTTTCAGACTGTTTATTGTTAGCATCTAGAAATGCTCCAGTAGTTTTTAATCTGGGTTTGAACCTTCCATTGAGTTTTCAATTTCAGTGACTGTACCTTGTGATTTTCTTGTTTTTAATTAGTTCTTTGATTTCTTTTCTCACATCATTTTAGTTACTCTTACCTTAGAGCCTACAGCTCTTTGGTTTCTAATCTTTCTCTTCATTTTATCTGCTGATTCTTTCTTTCACTTGGAAATTGGTTTCAGTAGGTTCTAAAATGTTTTATTGTAAACCTACTTTCAGCAAGCCATTGAATATGACAATTTTGTGTGGTCGGTATTGAGGGCTCACTCTGGAGAAGTTTTGCATTTGCTCCTGCCAAACACCCTAGGGGTATCACTCACCAGGAATAATTTTTTATGTTAATTTATCCGCATTAGAATTTCTCAATGATTAGAATTTCTCAAATGAACGGGGCAGTATATATTTCTGTCTCCATTCCCCAGGAGGGCAGACCTGTGGCTGTGAATTTTCAAGGGAGATGTTTCTTTCCCCTCTGGAGCTCCTGTGGACATATGGGCTTCCCCATGATGGTCCTGGATGAGGCATAATTTTCTCTTTGGTCTACACTTTAACTTAGATTGCAGGCCTGAGAGAGAGATCAAGAGAGAGAGAGGGATCGAGAGAGAGAGAGAGAGAGGTGTCTCACTTCCAACGTCCTGCTTCACATGGGAGTGAAGCCTTCTCTCCAGTTCCCTGTTGGCTCCATGCCACCATGCTGGTTTTGGCAGCTTCCCTCAGGAGGTGCCCACCCCCAATCAGGTTCTGATGTTCAGCTCGCTCAGCGTGTGTCCTCCCTAGACGCACCCCCTGCCCTCATCGCCCTGGGCACCTGTGGAGGGTGCTCCTCTAAGTGCCTACGTCAGCACTGGGCACTGAACAAAATACCTGTTAGGCTTCTTGACAATTCTGTCTCTGTCTCAGATGATCTTTATGAGGAATCAGACATTCAAAACCTTAGCAGAACCATCACCCAGAAAGATGCTCGGGACCTGGAGGCACCTTTCCAGCAGCAGAGGGTGTCAGAAATTGGAAGGGTGTGTGGTGAGCCAGGCCACAGGGATTTGGATGGTCCTGGAGCTGCCACTCACAATGTGGAAAGCCCCATAAGTAATTATCCTTGAACCACAACAAAAGCTCCATGAAACAGGGTCTTATGGACAAGAATGCTCTTTCCTGTTAACTTCTACATCTTTGTCCTCAGAAGCCCTTTCACCATTCAAGTGAAACACTGGGCCCAGTCTGTCTACTGACTGTGGTGTGCCCTTGGTCACTCTCTTCATGTCTGTGAGTCCAGGTTCTATAGAATGGAGAGACCACATGTTTGCCTACCTTCGAGGATTTATCCATGGCTTTGAGAACTAAAATTAAATGTAAACTGACCTGTACATTAATTGTTTGAGGTTCACGTGACCTTGATTCCAAAACCAGATAAGAATAGCACAAGAAAAGAAACCACAGGCTCTATTTTATTCTCAAAAATTCCAAGTAAAATATTAGCTAATAGAATCCAACAGTATCTATAAAAAGTGATCATACCTCATGTTCATACCTACTTAGGACTTATTACAGAATTGCAAGGCTCGTTCACACCAGAGGTCAGTGTAATAAACTAACTAAGAAAACTAGAGAAAAACAGTATCAATGAATAGAATAAAATATTTTACCAAATTTGCTCCCAAATTGTGATTCAAAATCTCCCCAAAGCAAAAACACCTAACAAAGGGTTCTTCCTAAAACTGATCAAGACTATATATTACAACAAAATCCCAGAGGCAGGTCATGCATGATGGAGAAAGTCTGACATATTAAGATCTCGAATAAGGGGATCCCTGTGTGGCTGAGCGGCTTGGCACCTGCCTTCCGACTGGATGTGGTCCTGGGGACCCAGGATCAAGTCCTGCGTTGGGCTCCCTGCATGGAGCCTGCTTCTCCCTCTGCCTGTGTCTCTGCCTCCCTCTCTCATGAATGAATAAATAAAATCTTAAAACAGAAAAAAAAAGGATCTCAGATAAGACAAGGATGCTGGGACGCCTGGGGGGCTCAGTAGTTGAGTGTCTGCCTTCGGCTCAGGTGGTGATCCCAGGGTCCTGGGATCGAGTCCTACACTGGGCTCCCTGAATGGAACCTGCCTCTCCCTCTGCGTCTCTCTCTCTCTCTCTCTCTCTCTCTCTGTCATGAATAAATAAATACAATTTAAAAAAAAAAAGACAAAGTTGCCCTTTCTCTCACCCCCTATTCCTTTACTGCAGCACTGGAGGTCCTGGTTAATGTTATTGAGCCATTTCAGGAAAAATAAAATTGCAAAAAAAGAAAAACTTAAGGAAAAGAGAAGGGAAAACTCTTTGGCATTCATTTGACTTCACAATTCGTTTTCCTCCACCACCCAGTTATCATGTGTCTGGGCCTGGGGGTCATCATGTCTGGCACTTTGATCAAAAAAAATCCATCGGCAGTAGACGCTAGTTTGCGAAAGGGGACCCCGTCTGAGCTCTGAAGTAGCAGAGAGGGAATAAGATCCACGCGTGGAAACCACTTACACAAGCCAGAGAGGCAAGAATAGTCCCTCTCTAGGGGCTGTCCCCGGCTGAGGCTCCGCCGCCCGCCCCTCGGGGCCCGCGCCCCAGGACCCCGCTCCCGGGCCGCCGTCCTCGCGGCGCCCAGCAGGTGGCGCCCGGCCTCCACCGGCCGGAGCCCAGGCGCCGCGAGCCCCGCCGCCGAGTCCGCTCCGAAAGCCGCCGCTGCCCCGGTCGCCGTCCGCGCCGCCAGGGCCCCGCTCCCGAGGCCGCGCAGGTGCACCAAGGGCCCGCCCCGCCCCGCCCCGCCCCGCCCCGCCCCGCGCGCCCCGCCTCCCCCGGGCAGCCCGCGAGCCCCTGCAGGAGGCCCCCGTCGGGGTCGGGCCGCCGCGGGGCGAGCAGAGCCTGGGGGCGTCGGAAAGGACGGGGGGGGGGCGGGGGGGGCAGGGCCCGTCCTCGCTTCCCCTCCCCCATCCCTGCGCGCCGCCGGGGACACGCGACAGGTGGCCAGACCTCGGCGGGCAGGTCTGAAGGCGGCCTCCCCGGGATGACCCGCCCGCCCCGCCCCGCCCAGGTGCGGCGGCCACAGCGGCGTCCCCGGCGGTATGATTATCAACAACAACGACGGCCCGGACCCAGCACGTGCTCACCCGGCCGCACCTGGCCCCGCGCTCCCCGCTCCCCGCTCCCCGCGACGGATTCCGTGTCAGGGCCGGAAGCGCCACCGCCGCCAGGGCAGACGAGGTGGCGCCACCCAAACACCTGCTGGGCTGGGCCTGAGAAAGTGGCCCCAGGTGAGTCGCCCATCCCCACCCGCCCGCCCTCCCCACCTTCCTTCTCGGGTTCCCATCCACCTCGGACCAGCCTTCCAGAACCTCCCACCCAAGGAAGGGGCTTCCCGGTTGGGGGTACGTGCACACGTGTGCATTTTAAACACGCACCCACGTTCAGGGCGCGTCTGGAAGCGGGGTCCCAAAGCCGCCAGGTGAGGGCCACAGTGGAGAGCGCTGCTCCTTCTCCCCGAGACCTGAAAGGCCTGCCCCCTCTCCCTCCCTCTGTCCCTTCCCTGGGCAGTCAGTCCGGGTGCAGTCAAGGGTGAAGGGCGACTTCGCAGCCACCTGTCTTGGAAAGTGGGCTCCGCCCAAGCCCTGTCTCCTCTCCGGT
Source organism: Canis aureus (assembly GCF_053574225.1). Lineage (NCBI taxonomy): Eukaryota > Metazoa > Chordata > Mammalia > Carnivora > Canidae > Canis > Canis aureus. The sequence continues at coordinate 59,102,735 of NC_135622.1, forward strand.
GAGCTACAGGTGGAGGAGGTACCGGCCGGCTCAGGGCCACAGCACAGCTGTAATCCCCACGGAGCACTCGGGAACACCCAGGGGTCTCTTCAGCCCTTGCCCTGCATCTTTGAAATCCTGTCCCGAACCGTGGAGGACATACTCCTTCTGGTTGACAAGCAGTGTCATACACTCCAAAAGGGTCTCAGCACCTACTCAGGCCAAGTAGTCCTTCCAGACTCTGCAGTTATTTTGGATGACCTAGGAGTCACTGCCACAGCAGTTTCTTGGTTTAAAACTCAGCCCCCCCTCCCAAGGCACAGAACTAGTATTTCCCTGCAGGACTTAAGAGAAACTTCTGTTTACAGCCCTCCCAGCCGGGCCAGCCCTCCTGAAACGCTAGCAGCAGCCCTTTGCCCCCAAGTGTGCGCCACTACCGCGCATCTGATAAGCAGTTTGCCTGCATAGAAGTTCTAAGGCTGAGGAGGTGGTCAAGGGATGCAGAAAGGGTTAAATTAAGGGAGGCGAGAGAGAGAGAAAGAGATCTTAAAAACCATTCAGGATTCAAGGTATTGACTTCAGACATGTTTATTATAATCTTATACAGTCTACATAAATTTGAACTTGTATTTATTTGGGTTCAGTTATAACATAGCAGAATAAAAATCAAAGCACTGGTCCTCTGAAATAAAGCAGGCAATCACCATTCAATAAACACACGATTTATTTTGTATAAAAGGGTTAAGTTTACAACTAAACTTTTATAAAAAGTTTAGCATGAATAAGTACATCATTACACTTTGTATGCAGAAATACACATCTCTGCCACTATACAAGAAAACTCTAATTAAAGAGTTCACAAGGTTTCACTCAATATATATATATATTTATATATAAATATATACACAGCATTCAGTAGGCTTGCGTCAAAAAGGTAATTTCTGACCAAAAGACTTCATTTAAGTAACTGAATACTGGATCCTTCTGGTATTCACGCTCCACCTTTGAAAAAAGGCAAAGTCTGCTTAAATTGGGAAATTCCTTGTGATTTTAACGTTTTTCGCTCCCCATGGTGGGAATAGTATATAAAGAAAACCTTCCAACTGCAGAAAGGGCATTTAAAAGTCTTTTTCATAAATAACTAATATCACAGTCCAGGTCAGAGAACACCCTGGGGAAGATGATCATTCTTAGTTTTCCTTCCATTTTTTTTTTAAAAAGGTCCATTCAACTTGTTGTTCTCCTTGTGAAATGGTCGAAAAATAAGAAGTTCAGCGCCTTAAAAGATCCTGTGGATTCGTTGTTGTTGTGCAAAGAAAAAGAAAAGTCACGAACACCTGCAAAAGATTGGGGGAGAGGCATGTTTTAGGAGAATGGAACCTAAGGGCAGAGGCGGGCAGACTGGCGCCGGGAGGAAGCCGCAGTTTGAACATTTAACCACCAAACACTCAAAGATTGGGCAAACCCTGGCGTCCAGATGCAACACACACACTCGGCCTCGACAGCGAAAATTAAACATTAAAATAGCAGAGACTCCAGGGAAAAACTTCCCAACGCAATCTCCTATTTGGATCTCCAACAGCACTGCTCACAGGCGCCAGTCTGCTTCTTGTAACAATTATTTGATTGAAAACAGCCCTTTAGTGAACAGATAGGGAAGTCGGATCCCACATCACAGGGGCTGGGGCGCTTGGCCCGGCGAACCTCGGAGGGCTTACAGCTTGGGGAAGGAGGAGCTCTACGGAATTTGCGGTGATAAGATTAATTAGACGGAGGTTAGTACCTCGTAGTACCGGAGCAGCAGCAGGGGAGAGCCAGGGCATAACGTGTGGCACAGCAAGCCGACGCACATTTCCCTCTGCCACCTTCGTAGTAAGCGGCTGGTATTTTTTCTTTTTTAAAGGAGAAGGAGGAATGCTCTGTGATCTCGAGGAGCCAGAGCTGGGAGCCCCTTCCTTCGGAGGGTACCCAGACAGTGTACTACGGGCAACACAACTAAGTACACAGTCCTCGACTAAACCCCCAAATTTTGCAGATACACAAGTCCCCCCAGCCACACACACACATGAACACACACACTCCAAGCGGCAGTTTACCAAGGGGAGGCACGAGCAAAACACTCACCATTTATTCAGCCACAGAGCGCTTTGCTGTCATTTGACATTAACTCAGAAGGGAATTCAGAAGCCTGCGAGAGAAAGGGGGATAAAAGGCGATGTTAGACCATCTTAAGGAGAAACGGCCCCCGTCCTTTTTTTTTTCTTTCTTTTTTTGAGCAGCAACTTAAAACAGCAACTTTCGTTCAACACGTTTATGCTACAATTCAGAATCAAAGGCAGATGCATTAACGTGTCAGAACTTATCAGCAATTTCACGCACGACTCAATCTATAGCAGATCTTTTTTTCTTTTTTCTTTTTTCGCCCTAAAAGTTAATTAGCTCATCTGGAAGTCCCGGACTGGGACTGCGGCGGTCTGGACCACGGGCCTGCTGGGGGGTGGGGTGGGGGGTGGCGGGGGGGGGCAGGCAGGTCTCACCTGCAAGGACAGGATGCTGATGTCCGTGTTGAGGGTGGTCAGCGGCGTCCGGGACGCCTGGCTCTGCCCAGGTCGCTGGTGGTGCAGGCTGACGATCGTGGGGTGCGAGTCCAGGGCGATCTGCAGGTCCAAGATGTAGTCGATGACGTGCTGCAGGATTTCCATCTTGCTCACCTTCTTGTTCTGGGGGATGCTGGGCACCAGCTCCTTGAGCTTGGAGTAGCAGTCGTTCATGTTGTACAGCAGGCTCATGGGGTCGTCCACCGGGGTTTTGCTCCGGGAGATGCCCAGGCCGTGGTCCGAAAGGCTGTTTTTCCTCACGGACCGCACTGGACTGAAGGCTTTCATGCTGACCGCGCGGGGGCACGGAGAGACCGGGAGGGAGCGGGCTGCCTCGGAGCTCAGGCCGCCGCCGCCTGCGGAGCTTCCTGCGCTCGGCACCGGGCTCGGCTCAGAATGAAGCCGGGAGCCCGGCGGGGCGGCTTTTATGGGGCCTCGCCGGGGGCCCACGATCCGGCTTCCCCGCGTCCCCATTGGCGGAGGGCGGCGCGTCCATCAGGCCGCGCGGGCGATCCGATTGGCGGGCGCGGGCGCGGGGCGGGCGCTCGGTCCTTCCGCGTTCGCAGCCAATCCCCGCGGAGTGGGCGGGGCGGGCGCGAGCCCAGCTGGGGTGGTAAATAGAGTACAGTAAGCGCGGGGCGGGAGCGGAGCGGAGGCCCGGGGAGGCGGAGGGGGAGGGGGAGGGGAGGGGGAGGGGAGGGGGAGGGGGCGGGGGCGGGCGGGCCGGCGGCCGGCGGGGGGGGACCCCGGGAGCCCACATGTGCATCTGCATTCCGATTCCCCGTGGTGAGCCCCTCGCCCTAGGGCGCCCCCGGAGCGGGCTCCGCGGCCCTAACACCACCGCCACGCGGCCGGGTTCTGCACGGCGCAGGGCAAGTCACCGTCCCCCCGCCACCCGCGGGGTGTCACCACACAGCATTTCGGGAGAAAGTAAAAACGCACACGAGTTTGCCATCGACAGGAGAGACGTGCGTAGAGTCCGGGCTCTTAAGATCAGGCCAAGCGACGTCAGGACAGCACAAAACCCCCAACACCCACGCGCGCCCTCAGCGACAGGTTTGGTGTGGGATCGCGCAGCCCCCCCCCCCTCCCCGAGCAAAGTCGGTAGAACCAGTACTTCTTGGAAACCGTGCTGAGCGCCGAGGAGCTCTGAGAAGGCAGGACGCTTCCAGGGTTCCCTTTCTGGAACAGGCACTGGCTATCAGAAGGATCCTATTAATCGGAAATCATTAGGGAAATTTGCATCCTGAGGCTGGATTTACATACACTGCCCTTGAGAGGCCGCGGGTCTGAGCCTCGCCGGGTGGGCGGCGAAGTAATGTGATTAATTATGCACAAATCCTGATTTCTGGGGTCACATTCCAGCACTTCACAGTAATTTTAAAGTTTTGTGAAAGGTAGGTGGCCCTAGCCGTTGACCGACATCTAAGCACTCTTAAAAAAAAGAAAAGAAAAGAAAAGAAAAGAAAAGAAAAGAAAAAACCTGTCGTGTATGAGGCTGGAAATCTGTTCAATCCTATTACTGGACGCAGTTTCACGTTTTGTTGTTTTTTTCCCCCCTTGTCTTCCCTCTGTAAGATCTTTTAAGAAATTATTTGGGCAGTCTGAAGTTTGCAGCCATTTACCTACACACTTTTCAGCGAATGCACGCAGAATTCTAGTTTAGCTGAAGACTTAACAGCAAATTAGTTGTGTTTTGAAAACTCCAGTCTCCCCCCCCCCCAAAATACAGCAATCTAGAAAATGCGGGGGCCATGGGGGTATTTGTTAGCATCTTGTTTACTTGTTGTCTCAGCCGTCACCTTCCCGGCAGTTTAAGAAGCAGGAAGGGGGCAGAAGAGGAGAAAAAGCAAAGCTGAATGATGGGGAACCTGCGTTCTGTGCTCGGATTCCTGATGAGTTTCTGAGCCGGCGGCCGGCGCGTCTCTGACACGGGCCGCGACCCAGGGCTCCCCTTGGGGGAGGCGCCGGGGAGTGCGGAGGCGGATGTCACTGTGAGAAAGCCACCCCTCTGCCTCGGAGGACGGAGGTGGATGGTTTCCTGACCAGCAGAGGAGTCTGCTGAGGGCCTGGCCCTGCAGAAGCTGCCTGCAGCTCTGCGCCTGAGTGTTCGATTAACCACCTCCCTCCTCCGATATTAACTCTGGAAATGATTTAATACCGAGTCCCCCACAGTTCGAGCTTTTTGATGTACTCTGTGCATGTGTTTCTGTCACATACGTGCCACAGTGGAACAGATTTTGTTTTGACACTATTTTGGTTCATGATGTTATACTTTGACTATTTTACAATAATAGCCAACGTAAACAAACATCTTTGGGATTCTCAAATTATTACTTGTGATTCTTGGACATTGCAGCCCTGCGATACTGACGCATTCCTAGCTTTTTCCAAGGACACCGTATGTTAACATCCGTGCCAGCCTCATTATCCCAGCAGCCAGGCTCCGGGCTGGTTCGTAATGAGCGGCGTGCCGTGTTCCTTGGGGGGCCCCCCCGCGAGGTTGAGCCCCCCGTGGTCGTGTGTGCCCCCGGAGGCGGTAAAACCGCTTCGCGGGGTGGAAGTTTTGTGCTTTCCTTCCCTGGCGGAGCCCAGTGGGCCCGTGCAGACCTCGACGGGCGCGCTACCCAGTTCTGCCTTCAGTTAAAGATCATGTTGGGGGGGGGGGGGCTGAGGACGCAGTAGAAGTTAGTGACCACGAGGAGGGAAAGGAGGCCCGATGGCCTCGTGCGTCGGTCTCCATCCGCAAGCCCGATGGATGGGAGTCACCTTTCAAGGGAGGTTCTCGTAGAGCAAGCACACGGAGCCGGGGCGTGTTCGGGGTGGGGGTACGGGCGCCGGGAAGCCTGTCTCTGTGGGTTCGCCTGCGAGGCCTCCCAAGTTCAAAGGGTCCCAGCTGCAGAGAGCGCCCCGGACCTGCAAGATGCGCGGGCGCGGGAAGGTGTGAAGGGCTTCCGTGGAGGTGGGGGGGGGTGGCTCCGGGGCTGACTCACCGAGGCGCCCCCAGGTCCCGCCACCCACCTGCCCTGGAAGTTCCCCTCCGCAGGGTCCAGGGCTTGCACGCTCGGCCCGGCCCGGCGGCTGCAGCGCGTGCAGCCCCCCCGCCCCCCGCTCCGCCCGCCAGCCCCGGGCTGGAATCAGCAGCAGCTCCGGGCCGCCGCGGCCACCCCGCGTGATGCACGGGGGGGGGGGGGGGGGGGGGGAGGAGCCTGCACGGGGGGAGGGGGGAGGGGGGCGGGGGGGCGCTCCGGGTCCTCCCCGCACATCTGGCGCGATTGGGCGCGCTCGCCTTTCTTCCCCCCGGTTTTGTTCTCACAGCTGTGTCCATTCCGCCCGTGACCCCCCGAGCGATCCCTGACAGGTGATGAATTGGCAGCGGCGGCGGCGGCGGCGGCGGCGCGCGGGCCAGGCCGCGGCGGGGCCGGAGCCGGAGCCCCGGAGCAGACTCTCTGGCGCCAGGCGCGTGACGCCGCCCATTCACGCCGCCCTGCAGCCTTGTCCTCGCGGCGCCGCTCAGGCGGCTGCCATGGCAACCGCGCCGTCACTCAGCGCGCGCGCCCAGCTGATCAATGCCTGCGAGGCCCGGCCGTCCCCGGCCCGCCCGGATCCCGGCCGCCCGGCCCGCGCGCACCTGCAGCCGCCGCGCGTCTTAAGTTTCGAGCGATCTGGGGGAAGGAAAGAGGGCCGGGAAGAACAGGAAAGGCAGGGAGGGGGCGGTGGTGGGAGTCGGGGAGAAGAATTAAAAAAAAAAAAAAAATAGAAGAAAAAAGAAAAAAAAAAAAAAAGCCGGGAGAGGGAGAAAGAAAGAACTCTTCCCTTTGCCGAAAGAGGCATAACGTGCCTTGGAGGTCGCCAACGCCAGGGCTTTTTTTTTTTTTTTTTTTTTGCTTTATTTTATTTGTTTTTGCAGCCGAGGCGTTCAGGGTGGGGCCGGCGCGAGGGAGGAACCGGGACCGGGAGACGGGGACGGTCTCAGCGGATGGCGAGCCTTGGGCATGCCCTCGGGTCCCCGCGGGGAGGGCTCTGAGGCTGCACTCCTAACGCCCTGCAGGGCCCGCCCCCACTGCGCCCCACTGCGCCCCACTGCGGCCCTGCCTCGCCCCGCAGAGCCCTCGGAGGTGGCCCGGCCCGGCGAGTCTCCGAGCACAGCTCGCCAGCCCCGGGCCCGCGGGAGGTGGAGGTGGAGGTGGAGGTGGGCGCGGGCAGCGGGCTCCGCGGCCCCAGCCTCCGCGCGCCGCCCGCCCGGGACTCGTGCTCGTTGCCCCGCGCCCGCTGCGCCCCCGCCCCGAGCACCGAGGGGCCCGGAGCCTCCAGCCGGCCCGCGGGCGCAGGCGGCGGCTCGGCCCCGGCTCTATCTCTAGGGAAAGTTCCATTTTAAGAGCCAGATGCCGACACTCCGGGACGGTTTAGGGCATCCGGCCCCTCAAGGGTGCTCATCTGCAGGCCAGAGTGTTAGCCGTCATTTATCGCCTGTGCTGGCGAGGAGCTCCTGAACAGGGGATGGCCTCCTCCGGCCCTAAAAGCGGGGTGGGGTGGGGTGGGGTGGGATGGGGGCACGACTGTTGGGATCCTGTTATCTGGCTTAGCAGAGTTTGTTGTGGTTTTCGAGGAAAACAGCATCTGGATTACATAAGGATTCAAGTTTTTGCTTTACTTGTTTATTTAATACCTTGGCAAGAGGGAGCCCTTACCCTGAAACCAGATAACCGAATTTGGGTTTAAAACAGTCTTAGACGAGGGACAACTGGAGAGGAAGAAAATAAGGAAAGCCACAAAAAGCAAACAGGGCGATGTTTATTTTTCAACCCTTTGCGTATTTTTCGAAGACCTGCCTAGCCTCTTCTGCTTCTGGTCGCACACAGCTAATGCATCGCCTGAACAAAGCCCTGCGCCTTCCACGACGGCTTGACCGACGCCCCAGCCCGCCAGGATCCCGGGATCGCGGCCCCAACTCCTTCCAGGATCCCGGCGCGCGGTCCTGTTTGCCCGGGGATCCCCCAGAGCACGGGGAACAACAGCGCGCTAAATCCAATTGCTTTCCACCGTCTGTCTGCCCTCCTTATAGGGGGATCACCTTTCAGCTCCGTTCAAAAAAAAAAAAAAAAGCAGCAGAGTTTGGAAGTTGGCGGAGGGGCCTATTTAGCTACCAGCACAGCAAATATTTAGTTACAAATGCTGCGAAGGACCGTCCTGGGACTTTTGTTCCGGTCACCAAATTAAAACAGAAAATGCACTGGAGCAACAGATAAGGTCTTAGAGAACAATCCGGCGGCCGGCGAGCTGGCGGGCGCGGGGCTGGCGTCGGCGAGTCTGCGCACGCTCGGGGGTCCGCGCCCCGCGGGGAGCTCGGGTCACCGGGGTCCCCCCCCGCCCCCGCCCGCCGCGCGCCCTCCGCGCCCGAGCGCAGCGGCGTCCGTGGGAACCGGGCCGCCCGCTCCCGAATCCGCGGCATCTTCACCTTGTAACGCGCACCCAAAGCAACACCCGGGCCGGCTGGCGGGTCCCTAACCAGAAACACCTGGCGCGCTCCCCACGCCCTGTTGGCCGCGGCCACGTGCGCCCGGGGTCCCCGCCGCCAGGGGCGTGGGGGCCCTGGTGGCACCCAGGCGGCGCCTGCTGCGGTGATTCCAATCTCTGCCCTCTCCGGGTGCCGGGGGAGAAACTTCTGTCTATAAAATAGTTCACCCTCCTGTCCCCCCCCCCTTGAGGCTTTCACTCCCAGATTCTGCTTCTGACACCCTCCCCCCTGAAAGGGCAATGGACCTCCTCTTTCTGGCTGGAGAGAAATCCAGCGAAGCTTTTGCAAGCCTTCTCTCCAACCCCCAGCACGCACCTGTCACCTGTCACCAAGTGCCACTGGCTGCGGGAGGGGACAGACCTAGGGCTGTGTCCTCTGGGAGGTGAGTGCTGGGGACCCCCAGGCCCCGGGAGGAGCAGCCCCCCTGGGTGCTAATCCTCAGCCCGTGGGGGTCCTGCCATCATCCCAGCACCAGGGGGCTGAGGTTGGCCATCAGCGCGGGACCCTAAGCAAAGACGGGAGAATTAAGTGGTACATTTGGTGTGACGTGCCTGCCTTTTCCCGGAGCCTGAAGAACCCCGACATTCCATTTCAAAGAAAAAAAGGACACACAATGGCCCTCTTTAAGAGGAGGTTAAACATTCACATTGGGTAAGAATAACTAATAATTTACAAGGTCTGCACAGCTCACCTATTTTGCTCTTCATCTTGACCCCATGAGTCAGGAGAGGCAGATGCTGTCCCAGTTTTACCGAGGAAGAAACTGAGGCACAGATGAATGACAGATCCTACGTGGGCCCAAATCCCTAGGACGTGACCCTGTGACAGTGCACAAGTGTGTGACCTTGACCCCAGGGCCAATACTGATTACTTTTTTACCCTGAATTTTTTTCCGGTGCTGCCGGCCTGGAGTGTCCACAGCCAGCACTTAGTTCTCACCTTCCTCAGAGGGTGACTCCCAGCGGCTGGGCCTGACCCTGGGTTAACAGACGATCTGATGACTTTGCAAACCTTAGTGTCTGTGGGAATCACTTTTACACGCAGAGTCCTGGAGCCTACCTCTCAGAATTCTGATTCGGGGGTGTGCTGAGCAGCCTAGAGACCACAGTGGCCTTTTGAGCAAGTATCCTAAGGAGAGAGGCTGGTGCAGGTGGGGAAGGAACCACTTTCCGAGAAGCTTCTGGCAAGCCACTGGCCTCTCAAATCAACCCTGCAGTTGGGGCAGTTGGCGCACTAGGTAGGAATGAGTCATCTCAGACCTGTTGAGGACTGCTCCGTTTGCTTTTAGAAAACTCAAGAGGACAAGAAAGTCTGTTATATTTACCGACATTATTATTAGTATTATTGCTTTATTCTTTCTTCCTTCTTACTGTTCCAATATTCTTTCTTTTATGGTTATTTTGTGTTTCAAGAGTGTCCTTTAGACATTCTTTTAGGGTAAGTCTGTGGGTGACAAGTTCTCTTCGATTTCCTGCATCGAGAAGGTCTTGCTTGTTCTTTGATTCCTGAAGGATATTTTTGTTGACTCTAAACTTCTGGGTTGACAGGTTTTGTTGTTGTTGTTGTTTTTGGCTTTTGACATGTTGTGCCACTTCTTTCTGGCTGCTATGGTTTCTGATGAGAAATCTGCTGTCATTCAAATGGCTTTTTCTTCTGTAAAAAAGGTGGTGCTTGTCTCTGCTTGTTTCTTTTGTCCTTAGCTTCCAGAAGTGTACTTATGATGTAGCTTGGCATGGAGTTTTTTCCAGTTTGGGGTTCTCTCAATTTCTTGAACCTGTAGGTTTAAATCTTTTGCCAAATTTGGAAAAAGCTCAGCTATTATTTCTTGACATATCTTTTCAGCACCACCTTTTTCTCTCCTGCGATCCTGGCGACATGAACTTCAGATCTTTGCCTGAGTCCCTCCAGGGTCTATGACACTATGCCTTTTATCTTTTTTTTGGAAGTCTACTTTCTGTTGTTCAGATTGGGTAGTTTCTATTGTTCTATTTTCAGGTGTATTGATTCTTTCTTCTGTCCACTCCATTTCACTTTTGAGCTCATCCTATGAGGTCTTTTGCTTTGCTTGTTGTATTTTTCAGCTCTAAAATTTCAATTTCATTCTTTTTTTTTTTAATCTTCCATTTCTTTGTTGAGATTTTCTTTTTCTCTCCCCCCCCCCTCACATTTTGGGAGCAGGTTTGTAATTGATCATTGAGAGACTTTTTTGGTGGCTCAGAAAAATACTGACCCCACCCCAATCATTAACTGCCCAAACATAAAATTTGTACACAAATATTCTTAGGAGCTTTATTTGTAATAGTTAAAAACTGGAAATACCCCAGATGTCCTGCAATCGAGTGAGTGATCAAACCAAACATCTGTACCGTGGAATACTACTCTGCAATGAAGAGAAACAGATGACTTTGATTCACACAACTTGGGTGGACCTTAAGGGTATCATGATGAATGAAAGGGCCAGTCTCAAAAGGTCCCATACTATATGGTTGCATTCTTAAATGACAGGATTATAGAAATAAAGAATAGATTAATGATTGCCAGGGATAGGGACTGGAGGGGGTATGGGCTATGTGTGACTATAAAGGGATAACAGGGAGTTCCTTTGTGCTGATGGAACAGTTCTGAATCTTGATTATGGTATTGATCACAGTACCTGGGCTAAAACTCCATAGATCTACACACACCCACAGATGAATGCATGTGATATCTAGTGAAAGTGAGTGAGGTCCGTAGTCGAATTAGCTGTATTGTGCCATTGTCAGTATGTCAGGTTTGAAGGACTGTAGCGACGGAAATGCTTACCACTGGGGGAAACTGGGCAAAGCGTACATGGGACTTGCTGCAACTTCCTGTGAATCCATAATTATTACAAAATAAAGAGTTAGATGGTTTAAAAAAAAAAAAAGAAGAGATTCCCCATGAAGAGATTCCAAGGGGTCTAGACTGTTCACAGGAACCCAAGCAATAAGATTATGAGAGAAGTTGTCATTGGAAGCCACTAATGTTTGGAGTGGTTTATTACATTGATAACTAAATGGCCACCAAAAGGGAAAATGGGCCAGTGGTGGTGGGGGAGTGGGATCAGAGTTTCTAAGTATAATTTTGCATATTATGCATATCATCTAATTGTGATCACTTATCATTATTTGGGGTTTTCTTTACCCCGAAAGTTTTACAACAAATTATTTATAGTGCACAAAATAGCATATTCCACATCCAACAAGAGTGCATTAATTGTAAAAGAAATGAATGATGTTTCAGTTGACATCTTGGCGTCCAGTATATACTCAGGTTATAGTGTGGGTCTTTTTAATTAATTAATCAATTAATTATTAAAGATTTATTTGTTGGAGAGAGAGAGTGTGTGAGTGGAAGGAGGGGCAAAGGGAGAGAGAAAATCTCAAGCAGACTCCTTACTATGCACAGAGACCAACATGGAACTTGGTCCCTAGACCCTAAGACCCTTAGATCATGACCTGAGCCAAAAATCAAGAGTCGAATGCTTACCCAACTGAGCCACCCGGGCGCCCCAGTGTGGGTCTTTTTCTTAACCAATCAGAATCCCTACTAACTTTTCTTGAGGGTACAGACTTCATAGCCATATAAGATAACTATATGTTTTGAACCCAAACCGACCATTTATGGTCCAAGTGCCTCTAGGGCCCTAGGGAGGATGGGAGAGCTGAGTGGTGGAGGAGGGTGTCTGGAAGTAGGCTACACAGCTTCCCTAGGGTGGGAGTAAGAATCAGTGCCTCCAGATATTCTAGAAACTGTATCATACAAGTATCTCAGAGGTATCACGCCTCATCACCAAGATTTTAAGGAGATTTTGACATTTTTTTCTTCATACAACATGAAGACTTTGAGTGTGGAGGGGTTATGCTTTGCAGGTTGGGGCAGTCTCTTTGTCCCAACATCTTGTTGATCTAACTTCCAGGGACCCCCTGGGACACTGCTTCCCCTTCAGAAGACACCGCTGGCATGGACTCGGTAGCTTGGACCAAGAAGGGGGCTGGGCGCCCCGTAGGTAGTCGCCGTTGGCAGCTGCCCAAAAGCTTCCATCTTCCCCCCGTGACACTATCCCAGTGTGGCCATTTCTGAGCCTGAGAGAGGAGTCAGGAGTGGGTTGGTGTAATTACAATTCATTAAGTCCTGCTTTGAAGTGATGAGCCCATATTCCCAGGGAGGAGAAATGCAGAAGAGCAAAATGCTCGCTAGCTGCAGAGCTGTTTCAGTTGGTCTGGTTGCTGCTGCTGTTGCTGTGTGTGTGTGTGTGTGTGTGTGTGTGTGTGTGTGTGTGTGGAGAGGACGTTGAAGGTGAGTTGAGGGCTCTGAGGGCTCCTGCACTCTCCCCTCCTGAGCCTGGGCCCTTGGCTTCCAGGGGGTGGTTTCAACCCAGCCCTTTATTTCTTTTTCTTTCTTTTTTTTTTTATGATAGTCACACACACAGAGAGAGAGAGAGAGAGAGAGAGGCAGAGACACAGGCAGAGGGAGAAGCAGGCTCCATGCACCGGGAGCCCGACGTGGGATTCGATCCCGGGTCTCCAGGATTGCGCCCTGGGCCAAAGGCAGGCGCCAAACCGCTGCGCCACCCAGGGATCCCCCAGCCCTTTATTTCTTTATGCCCCGTGAGTCCATGTACCGCCGGTTGCAGTGTCGCCCCAGGTGGGTCGCCGGGAGCCCAGGGGGCCTGGCCCTCTCCCACCTGTGTACTGAGGTGTAAATCCACTGGCAGGCTGGACAGAGCACTTGAACCCTGATCTGTACTCCTCCAAACGTGGTGTGACACCCAGCAGCATGGGCATGCTGAGAAATGCGGAGTCTCAGGCTCCAGCCCAGACTGACTTAGAACCTGGGGGGTTCCTGCCGCAAAGCCCGAGGCCGGGAGCTGAAGTCTGTCCGCAGCTGTATGAAGAGTGAGCCAGCACAAATGCTCCTCAATCACCTTTAAAATGGCATCATTTTGGGCACCTGGGAGGCTCGATCTGTGAAGTGTCTGCCTTCGGCTCAGGTCATGACCTCAGGGTCCCAGGATCGAGTCCCGCATCGGGCTCCTTGCTCAGTGGGGAGTCTGCTTCTCCCTCTGCCCCTGTCCCTCTCTCCCGCTCTGTGTGCTGTATCAAATAAAAAAAAAAAAAAACTTTAAAAAAATTAATAAAATAAAATGGCATCTTTTCTGAGCAGCACCTTGCCTTTGCACCATGCAGCGCACTCCACTGACGCTACTCTGTGACTCCACATTGACCAGTAAGGCAGGGAGCATGACTCCCACTTTGCAGATGAAGTAACTGAGTGCAGAGGCAAGCCCATAGCCACAGGGCCCAGGGGTCACCTGGGAGTCGGGACTGGAGCTCGGTGCTTTGCCCGTTGCTGTCAAACCGCACGGGCCCCGGGAAGGCCTTTGGAGGAAGGACAGGTGAGGGGCCTGGGGCGGGGAGCAGGTCTGGGTGTTGCGCATGGCACTGGGGCTGTTCGCAGGGCTCTTAGTTCACGGACCTGGACCCCAGGGTGGGGGTGAGGGTGAGCTCGGCTGAGAGCCAGGGCCTCCAAACTGCTAAGATGCACCCCCGCCCCCCAGGCCCTGGCCTGCGCGTCATGGTCACAGTCCACATCCTGGAGCTCTCTCAGGGCACCTCGGGCCTGATCCTGCTGCCCCTCGGAGGCTCTCTGGCTGTCCCTGCTTCCCTGCCGCGAGCCCGTCCCCACAGCCAGGAGCAGGGGCGCCAGCCTGGCCCCACGCCCGTCTCCCCCCCACGTCTAATCTTGGCGCTGAGTTCCTTCCAAAGGCTCTCTGAAGGGGTATCAGGTCCGTTTAATTATTTCGGGGAGAGATGCTTGCTTTTTAGAAAACATTTACGGTGGATATTTTGTGATCGTCTGACACATGCCATTTTGAAATAAGATATTCTTAACGATGCCATCCCCGCCCCTCCTCTGGTCGGCTTCCCGGCTCTGGTGGTGGCCGTCGGGGGGAAGAAGTCCTGCAGTCCATCGGGGCGGGAAGGAGGTACTGAAGGCTGAAGACGGGACCTCCCCGAGAACACCGCGTGTGCAGCCGCTCCGAGCGTGTGCCGGGTGGCGAGGGACCAGGGACGTACCTGGCCCTCCTGTTTCCATTTCCCCCTTCGAAGCCACCACCGCATGGCGCCTCCCTCTAAATGACATTTTGGACACTGAGCGCGGGGCCCACTGAATACCTGGGGTGCGCGGTAGGTAGGCCTGCCTGAGAAATGCAGGGCATCTGTTGAAAGGGAAACTTCAGATAAAAAAGAATGCTTTTGTAGCAGACACCCTTGTGTTTTTTTTTTTTTTTTTTAATTTTTATTCATGATAGGCACACAGTGAGAGAGAGAGAGGCAGAGACACAGGCAGAGGGAGAAGCAGGCTCCATGCACCGGGAGCCCGATGTGGGATTCGATCCCGGATCTCCAGGATCGCGCCCTGGGCCAAAGGCAGGCGCCAAACCGCTGCGCCACCCAGGGATCCCCACCCTTGTGTTTTTATAAATGATCATTGTAATGGCACCAGCCACTCCTCATGACAGACCTAAGGCATCTGCAAAAAATAAAAAATAAAATAAAAATTGCATTTATTTTTTTACCAATTTTTGACAAGTTAAGATAACAAGAGAAAACATTGCTAACTAGACTTGCAGAATGCAGAGCATAAATACCTCTAATTTGAGGTCCTTCGGGACTAGAGTGGCCAGACGTGACCATTAGAGGGCTTAGTCCAGAGTCACCATTTCAAAATTCCCTCACAGGCTTGCACAGGTCCTCAGGCACGCCCGCCTCCCTGGACACGCGAGCTCCGTGTGCCAGTTATACACTGATTTCCGGGGAGATGCACCCCGAGGCCCCCCTCCCAGGTGGTGCATGCATGATGTCCCTGGGTGATGCCGCTGGTCCTAGGTGCACTGCTGGGGGACGTCGCGAAGCAGCGGTCCTAAGGCAATGCCACGGCTGCAGCGAATGGGCCCAGACGCGCGTCCTCACCTCCACACGCTAGAAGTTCTGTTCTCAATATGTGGTGTGACACGCAGCAGCATGGGCATGCTGAGAGTGGCCACTCTCCCCAGAGTGGGCGTCAGTGGCGGCCAGGCCGCTGCGCTCCAAGCGGGCCACTCCGGGGACCCGGGCCCCCATCCTCGTGGCTCTGCCCCACGGGCCGTGGGCTTCCAGGCTGCCTGGGCCCATCCACGCCAAGCCTGAAGACGAGGGAGGGCACGGAGATGCCCGGGGACAAGCCCTTGGGTGGCTGCTAGGGGTCGGGCCTGCAGGTGGCCCGCAGCCCCGGTGGGTCCCCCGGCTCGCTACTGCGGCCCTCGGGCTGCCGGGTCTTGCCGTGGGGCCCTGCTGAGCGGGGCGTCCCCTGCCCTGCCGCCCCCGAGCCGTGGCAACCGGAGATGTCCGCAGACAAGCGTCCCCTGGGGAGCAAAGTCGCCCAGGCTGAGAAGGGCCGCGCTGGAGCTCAGTCCGTGGCCGCAGTCGCCGCAGGGAGACCGGGCACCGCGCGGGGCGGCGGCGGGGAGAAAGCACGCTGGTTTGGAGGCCCCCGGCCCGGCTCCGTCGCAACGGCCGTCGGCGGGCAGAGGGCATTGCTTCCCCCAAGGCCGGTCCCGGGCATTCTGCAGAAGGCAGGGCCGCGGGGGCAGGAGGGGAACGAGGGGTCTGGTGTCGGGGCGTCCTCCGCAGGGTTGCAGGGCTGCCGGGGTCGCGTACTGTGTGTTCCTGCAAGAGCAAACACGTAGGAAGGTGTTTTTTTTGCTTCTTTTATTAATGTTTACATGAGTTAATGAACGCGCAAACGACCTGATGAAAGCGTGTCAGTAATAAAACAAAGTTGGTTTTAAAGAAGGAAGTCACGGCGGCGTGTGAGCAATCAGGCCTGACCTCGGCCTGGGCCGCCAGCGTGGGTAGCACGGCCGGAGGAGAGCCGGGCCTCCAGCCGTGCCGTCCGCCTGTCCGTCCCTAGGTGTTCTCCGAGCCCCCGCTGGGCTCCAGGCCCCCTCCTAGCGACCTCGGAACCATCCGTGAGCAAAGGCGGGACGTGGACCTAATTCTAACTGCGGCCTAAGGGAGCGGCTTCAGGTACACGAGCTCCGTTTCAATGCGACTCAGAGAGGTTGAGCCACACGGCGGAGGCCACAGAGCCACGAAGTGGGGGGATCAGGGTCGTGGACGTGCTGTCGCCGCTGCTTTTGCTCCAATAGCGAGGAAAAATCATTCTCGAGTACAGGAGAGCGAGAGCCCACGGGCCACATTTCCATATCTGCTCAGCCATCGCAGGTCACGCAGGAAGTAACTGGGGCCTTGCCGCATTTTGTTCTTGAAAGCACTGCCGGGGAAGACCCGGCTAGAATGATCTGGAAGCATCCGGAATACATGGGTTTGTAGACTCGCCCACCCCTACCTGTTTCCTTAGGACCTGGGGGTGGGATGAGGAATAAGGCCAGGGTTTCCATGTGTCGAGATTCCTGGGCAATCCTGGGGTTGTGCTTTAAGCTCCCCAGACCCCCAGCTTCTTAGCAGAGGAGGAAAACGTGCCTTCAGAACCCACATTTTTACATATGATCCACCCCCCCTCCGGATGGTTGCTCTAACCATACAGTGAGGAGAAGTGGCCACACCTGACGGTGTAAGGAAAGTCCTGGTGTTTGGGGACATTGAAGCTACGGGAAGCAACCACTCAAGCTCATGCATGTCCCACCAAAAAAACACGATCCCTTATAATCACAGGAAATCAGTTCGCTGACTTTTGAATGTAAACCCCACAGTCCTCGAGAGAGCAAATGACACATTTAAAAACAAAACAAAACAAATCGAAGTGACCTTTGTGTTTGGACGGTGATGACATGCTGCGTTTTCTCTTTATTTCATGCCATTTGCGTCCCCGGGTGTCTTTACGTCTTCCTTCCTCTATCCTCTGCAGGCAAAGGGCTAGGAGACGCAGCCCTTGCTGTTTTGTCGGAGGCGCGGTGCATCCTCCCCTGGTGGGGTCCGGGCCTGACCGTCCTGGCCCTGCCCACGCGCCCCCCCCCATCTCCTGTCCTCCTCTGCTGGAAACGAACCTCCAGCCAAGAGGGAAACAGCTCAACACACCCTATCAGCTTTATTTATTCGGGAGGAAAGGTACCGTTTATTCCAGATTTTTAAGCTGAGAGAACCTTTAGCTGCTATGCTTTTGCTTTGTAAGTGGCATGAAAGTGTGGCTGTTTCAGGAGGACCCGGGACCTCTGTCTACGAATGGGACTGTGGTGCAGGAGGGGCCGGCCGGGGCCTCCTCCCCGGAAGGCGGGTGGGAGCTGCCTGCCTGTTTCCCCTCAGCGTCTCCAGGGTCATGGTGTTAAGCCTTCAGTTAAAGAACAGGCTCTTTGAAGCAGCTGGTTTGGGCCGGCCCCCGGCCCGGGATCGTTTCTCGGTATTTGGTGTTCACATGACACAGAACATACACTGGATTCCTCGCCTTTTAAAGTTTGGTGTTTTTTTGTTTTTTGTTTTTGTTTTTTTTTTCCAGCTGAAGTGGCTTGTTGTGCTCCAGAAAGATTTTGCTTTTTAGGTCATAAAGAGGAGCTTGAAAACTGCAAAAGGTTTTTTGGTTTTGTTTTAGTGTCTCGACCGAGCGCTGGAGTTTGCAGGATCTGGGTGTCAGGGATGGATGACAGCGGCGGATCTGCGGGTGCAGGGGTTTTGAGGGGGCGCCTGACTCATCCTGAGGGGGGGGCAGGGAAGATTCCGGCTGGGGTTCCGGTATCGCGGAGGCCGATGGGGAAGATGGCCTTCATGCACTCGTTCTCTCTTCTGCCAACCTGTTCTGGTTCTCTGTGTTGTGCCCACACCCGTGGAATGTTCTCCTTCTACAAGAGCCAGGACAGCAGGGCCTCATTCATCCTCCGCACCCCGTACCCGCCACCTATGATGTGGAGGTCGTGGACCAGTGCACGAGGATGCACCCAAAAGGGTGGCTGTCGTGAAAATTCTCCGCATCAAAGTCTGTTCACTGATTCTCATTTTATTTTTCTGAAGATTCATTTGTTTTAGAGGAGGGTGATAGGAGCAGAGGGAGAGGGAGAGGGAGCATCTCGAGCAGACTCCTCACTGAGCACGGCGCCCGCAGTGGGGCTCTGTCCCGCGACCCCGAGATCATGACCTGGGCTGAAACCCAGAGCCGGAGGCTCGACCCGCTGAGCCCCCCGGTGCCCCAGGGACTCTCCTCTTAAAAGAAGAAATCCGTGGCTCCAGTGGACCCCAAATCAGAGGGAAAGCATCAATGGGAAGGGCCACGTGTATTGGGAGATGTTGGCAGAGCGAGGATCCCGAGTCTAAAGAAAGGTGGAGAATGTGGAGCTGACACAGAAGCACGCGGCATCCAGAGCTAAGCACCGACGTGCGTAACCGTTCACGAGTGGATTTTGACCGTCGGGGAAGGATACGGAATGTTATTGGATCCCGTAGAGATCACGAGAAACCGGTAACTGATCGCTTTTTAAAAAACCATGACACTCACGCGGTCTGAGTTGCGTTTTGTTCGATTTTTCACCGACAGCGCCTCCTTTGCGTTTGCCGCTGGAGAGAAAGCTGCGCCTGGAGGTGAACAGCGTGGCTTACGGGGAACAGCCTCAGCGATGGATGGGGAAAGACTCCCCGACTCCTCGAAGACGTCCTGATTTCTGTAAGTAGCAGCGTTTCCCTTGGTGCCACGGCTCCTGGGGTGCGACTCAACGCCCCTCCCTCCCGCCATCCTCCCAGATGTGGGTGTTGGAGCGCTACCCTCCCACGATTAGGGTCGGGTGAGGTCACGAGGGTGGGGCCCCAGGATGGGATCAGTGTCCTGCTGAGAAGAGACGCCAGCAGGTGCTCCCCGCACCCCCCGCGTGGACCAGCGCTCCAGGGGCAAAGCAGCGCGAGAGCCTCCGGCAGCTACGGGGTGTGCGGCCGCCTGGATCTTGCACTCCAGCCCCCAGAACCGGGAGAAACGAACGCTTGTGTGTTAAGCCACCGAGTCTCCGGTGTGTTGTCCTAGCAGCCTGAATGAAGGGCCACCGTCCCTTCTCAATCCCGGGTCCCTGGGGCTGCCCTGTCCCTCCGGGGAGGGAGGCCTGGTCCCCCCAGGAAGTCGCTCCCGCCCTGGCCTAAGTCTGGTGGTCAGTCGGGCCCCTCCCATCCCTTGTAGCCCCCCCCCCCCCACCTTCTGGATGACGTCTCCCGACTCTGACTAGCCTGAAGGCCCAGCAGGTTCCACCTTGGCCCACTTTCCAGCCGGGCTGGGTGGGCGCTTGCTCCTAAGGGTGTCGCCTCATCACCCCTCTTTCCTGGCCCCCAAGGTCAGGACCCTCCATGCATGCTCCCCCCCCCGGAGCCCCCCTCACAGCTGGGGCTGGGCTGCTCCTCAGCGTTGTTCTGGGAGCCCCCTGAGCAGAGGGACTACGGCCTCCCGGGCAGGCGGGGCCGCATCCAGGGGTGAGGACTCCTTGTCTCTGCACACAGGGGCAGCTACTGTCACTGGAGTCTGCAACATCGGCGTCACTGGGAACTCGTTGGGGACACACGTTCTCGGGCCTCTTCCCCGGGCCTGCTGGATCAGTTCTGTTCCCCTCCAGGGGATTCTGAGGCCGCCCGGGACCAGGCCCAGGGGGGCTTCTGCGAGCCAGCCGCCCCCCCGCCCCCCGTGTTAATGAGCATCTGGTTGAGGGAAGAAAACCAGCTCCAAGTGCCAAGTGAAAGTCCAAGGCCCGGGGTGGGAGGGGGGTGACGCCTCCCGGAGTCCTGGCGGTGTTGTCGGTGTCCTAGCCCGCCTGGGCCATGTTTACGGGCTCATAAAATGGTATAGGCACAAAAGAACCTGAAAGGTCACCCTGTGCATTGCCCCAGTTAGAGCTGAGCGGCACAGGCCTGCGGCCTCGCAGCGGCCTTAGGGACGCCTTCCCCGGGGAGCAGGTGGCAGCTGTGCGGGGGGGCCCTGGCCTCTGGCAGAGACCCTCGAAGAGCCGGTGGGGTGGGCCTCCCACCAGGGGGCTGCCTGAGGGTGAGGTGCTGGGGGTCCTCAGTGCTCATGCTGCCTCCAGACGGGCCCACCCCAATTGTTGGAGGGTTTTCTGAGAATTTGGGGTACACAGCTCCCTTTATTCCTCAGTTTTTGTCCAATCCTTGGGCAAAGGGGACATTCGTCTTGTCTGCGCACGCCAGCCTGTGCCATGCTGAGGAATGAAGAGCTGAGTGGGGCCAGGTGTCTCCTCCAGGAGCTCATAAGCAGGGCCACGTTGAGGACAACGGGGGGGGGGTGACACACGTACCTCCTTCTCCCCCTCCAGAAACCCAAGGATCAGATTTCCAAGCAGTGGTGCAGGGACTAGGGTGGCCACATAATGTCATCTCTACGGCAGGACATTTGTGAGAGGGACGGGGTACCATTAACCGCCCAGGGCCACAGCCTGAGCGGAGGTGAGCCCCGCTGCCCTGGGCAAGTGTGCGGCCTGGCCACCGCCTGTGAACCGGCTCGGGGTAGGCTATGAAGGGTTTCCACCGACGCGCTGCAATAAGCAAGAACACGAGGCACAGTTGTTATAAAACGTGAGTCTCGCCGCGCTCTAGGGGGGAGAGAGGGAGACTTCCGTGGCGCTGTGGTTAAGGGTGAGTGGAATTAGACGGAAGGGACAGGACAGCGGGGCGTGAAGGGTGGCGGTTGGCCACGCGAGGCCGCAGGGGCTCCGGGTTACGAGTTCTGGGGAGCTTCTGGTTTCTTCCCAGCCCGTCTATATACGACACAAGCGGGGCCAGAGTCCTTGTCTTCTAGCAAAACTGGGGTCCCACCATCCTCCTGCTCCGAGCCTCTCAACAGCTCCTCCTGGCTGACAGGGAGGCAGGACCTCCTCCGGAGGGCCCCCCGCATCCCGTCACTCCCGGGGCTCGGCCGCCGGGTTCCGTGACCCTGTGCCTCTGCTCGCAGGCCCTGGCAGGCCTCTTCCCCGCCGCTGGCAGGAGGCCTTCGAGCTGGTTCTCAAAGCCCCTCATCTGAAAGGCTGCCCTGGTCCCCCTCGAGGGGGCAGCTCCCTCGTTTGCTCCTGCACCTCTGGGGGTCTCACCCCGCTGGCTGGGCCCCAGGGACACCTGGGAGGCAGATCCTTCCCTTATTCATCTCTTGTCCTCCTCTGGGACCATCACAGACCAGATGTTTCCAGATGAGCTGCTGAACTGGCTGACTTTTCCTACACGTCTCCAGGAAAGGAGATCCTTCCAGTGAGTCCTCCTGGGATGGGGAGCAGGGACATTAAGGAACCACGGGGTCAGCAGGGTCCGGGGATGGAGGGTTCGCCTGGGGTGAGGTGACCTGCTCAAGAGCACACAGCAGGCTCCTTGCATCTGAAGGGGCGGGCGGGGGGCGCTCACCCGCAGTCTCCGGGCCCCTGCTCTGCTGCCCGGAAAACACCAGCAGGTGACTTCCAAGCACCATCCCTGCCTCTCAATGCTCAGCCCCGCACAGCTGTCCCTGGTCCCCCTGCAGGCCTGAGCCCACCACCCGGACCTCAACCGCGTTGGCGCAGACCGCACCCCTGACCTCTGCTGTCCCCCACCCTGGCCGAGAGGGAAGATCCCCCATTTAAGACTTAGACCTGCAAAACCCTTTGGGGCCTGAGGCTTCACTTAGAAGAGGCCATTTCCTGCCTCAGGTCCCCACCCTGCCCCGTGCAGAGTGAGTGCCCCCAAGGCGTGAAGAACCTTCTGGATGAGCACGGGGCACACGGCGGACACAGTTAGCGCCTTCCAGGTCCGGTTGGTGTTTCTGGGTCACTGCTCCTCCGCCAGCACCTCGCGCCAGCCAAGCCCACAAATGCCCTCAGTTAACGTGGATGGAATGAACAAATGGACAGATTCATTTTATTCTCAGCAGAAGTAAAGTGATAAAGGCAACGTCCCCAGCTCACAGGTGTCCATCAGAAGCAACAAAAAGGACCCGGATGTACACACTTCTGTCTCTGGAATGAAGAGTGATGTCAGATGTCCACGGGCTCATTTGATGGACACGCATCTCTTACCTTGGCCCTGAGAGACCCAGAGCCCAGCCGCCAGGCTCGCTGGCCACGCGGTCCCTTTGGACCTCGGGAGGGCCGCCCTGACCTCGTGGCACCCAGAAAGCAGGGGGGGAAGAGAGCAAACGTCAGCTGGCATTTGGTGGCTTTGATCAATTGATTTTATGAGACAAGACTGTGGGATGTGGAGGTTGGCTCGCTCTGACTCTCGACTTACTCATTTCCTGAGACAAGGCGACGGCGCGGCCAGGCAGGCGGCAGGCTCGGTGTGAGCGGCCAGGTGACCGCGTGTCTGCTCCCGTCCTATCGCGTGTCTGTGCTTTGCTTCTGGAAATCTCTAAAAATTTTGAACGTTATCATTGTCATTTCAAAAGGGAGGGGAGGGTCCCTTGGTGGCTCAGCGGTTTAGCACCTGCCTCCGGCCCAGGGCGTGATCCTGGGGACCTGGGATCGAGTCCCACTTCGGGTTCCCTGCATGGAGCCTGCTTCTCTCTCTGCCTCTGTCTCTGTCTCTGTCTCTGTCTCTCTCTCTCTCTGTCTCTCATGAATAAATAAATAAAATCTTAAAAAAAAGGAGAGGGGAAAAAAAAAGACATTTCCTCTTCTGTTCATTTTCATGCCACTCCTTGAGAAGTTTGCTCACGGGGAGCACCATGTTGATGCCCTGAAATTTCAGTTTCTCTCCTAATGGAAATCGACATTTTCAGAGCTGGTCCGTGATCGATCAGGAAATTGAGAATTGGCCCCAGGGAGGGAAGTGGCCTTGACATTTACACTAAAATGACATTTGCACTAAATCTCCACATTTGGCTCCTCCTTTCCCCTGTAAAACGACACGGCCTCACGGACCCTACTGGATCTTTCTCGAGTCAGGGCTGAGCCGGTTCCGTTTTTCCCCTGCTCCTGGCTCCAGACCCTTCTCTTCTCCTGCTAAGTTAATGATCCTCTTGAAGATTAAGAATTGAGGTTATTTAATTGGGGGGCAAGGTCAGGAGTGACCGAGAAACATTATCAAGGATTACGAAAGGGGTCAGCTGCCCGGCTCCTGTTCCGCACAGAGCAACTCCGCTTCCATCCAGGGAAAGAAGGGGGGTTGTGGAGACCCCGGGGCATCAGGAGAACTTGGGGCCTGCGCGACTCTTCCTAAGAGGCTGAAAGGAAACAAACTGCTCCCACCGCGGAGGGGCTGCGCTGACCGGGACCAGGAAATCGGACCCAAGCCTCCCCTCCGATGGGGATGTGTTAGGCGGTATCTGCAGAGGGCACCGGGCCCCTGTTTCCTGAGCGAGCAGGTGGGATGTGCTGAGAGGGCCGCTGTTCTGGGTGGAGGGGAGTCGAGAGCGGGTGCCACACAGACTCACCCCCCCCCCCAGCTGTACGTGTGGTGCAAGGGGGGGGGGCGGGCGACGAGAGCTGTGGCGGAGAGGACGCTTGGACACGTCATCACCCTGGAGGCACTCAGGGTCCCTGAGCCACGGCGAGCGGCTGAGTGTCGTCGTTGTCAGGTATCCTTAAGAGACTCAACCATCAGGGCAGACCTGGTGGCTCAGCGGTTTAGCGCCGCCTTCAGCCCAGGCCATGATCCTGGAGTCCCGGGATCGAGTCCCATGTCGAGCTCCCTGCATGGAGCCTGCTTCTCTCTCTGCCTGTGTCTCTGCCTCTCTTTCTCTCTCTCTCTCTTTCTCTCTCTCTCTCTCTCTCCCCGTGTCTCTCATGAATAAATAAATAAAATATTAAAAAAAAATCAATTGACAACTGAGCGCCCGCTGTGGGAGAGATGTGCTTGTTGATTCATTCATTCATTCATTCCATGTGAACATCTGTGCCGCGGCCCCTGCTAGAATGGGGGCACAGGAAGCAAAGATGGAAGATGCAAGTTTGTAGGGGAGGCAGGTAAACAGATGTGTGAGTTTGGGTGCGGTCGGTGCGCTCTGGGACAGGCTCTGGGAGCCCGGAGTGGGGGGCTTACACAGACCTGCAAGGCCAGACTTCCAAGAAGGAGGCCCTACCGGTGGCTGGGCGCGGTGGGCGCCTATGATCATGAGCGGGAGGACAGGTGATGATCTGCACCGCGCCGGGGCCTGGCGTCCGTTCCTACGTTCCTAAGGTGCTTCTCACGCTCGAGGGAGCACTGTTATTTTCCCTGTGGTGGTTTGAGCTCTGGGTAGGGTGCTCAAGCTCAAGCAGAGAGAAGCAGGGGTGGGGGGCATCGAAGAGTGCGGTGCTCCCACAGGCGTCCTGGCCCCAGGGGCAGCGGGGTCCTGCAGGTGGGCACTTGGGGAGTGGGTGGGGGGTGCTCAGGGGTGAGTCTAGAGCAGGTGAGGCCCAGAGTAAGGTTCACTCTGCAGGGGGATGCCTGGAGCCTGGCTGGCGGGCTGCCTGAGGGAGCAGACCAAGAGGCACTGGCCAGGGAACCGGGACTGCGGTTTGCCGGCGGTGAGAGGGAGGGCATGTCAGGCACTCCGTCAGCCCCGGCCCCTGTTCCAATGACACCGAGGCTCTCAGTGGACCTCAGCAATACAGCGGGTATGTGCTAGGATTCTAGTGCAGCTTTCTTGACTCTGAGACGCACGGGCTCCCTGTCACATCGTGGAAACCGAGTGTGACCTTTGGTCCCCCCAGTTCTGTGATTTTTGTCTAAACCTTTCCATCCAGCCCCGCGGGCTACGATGGGGTCTCTTTCAAGGTCATGGAAGGGAGAAACTTTTTCCTTGGAGCTTTTCCCTGTGTGTTCCGCTTCAGTAGGCCTCTGTGGCTTTGAATGGAGAGAGCCCAGGCTCCTGGCTCACACGAGTGAGCCAATGGTCCAGGAAGCAAATCGACTCGTGTGTGTGTGTGTGTGTGTGTGTGTGGCCAGCCTCGGTGGCGGCTGCCAGGGTCCCCGGAGCACACTCCAGTAGATAGCTGACAGGTGTGTCCCCGTCTTGCTTCGGGCACAGCTCCCTGCACCCCCCCGCCCCCCCTCCCCTGTGGTACAGTGGGGCCTGCAGAACCGAACTGATGTGCTCTCCCTGAAACGCGCACGTTAAATAGCTGTTTCTGGTAAGTTTTGGGTGGAAGGAGTTGAAATGGGAACCTAGGAGACAAATGTAAAAAAAATCTTCCTTAAACTCTAAAAATAAGTACACTTCCTGGCGTGGATCCAAGAGCGAGGAACTCCATCCAGAATGATAACAATCTGGAAGAGTGAAGAAGGAGTCACGGTAGAAGAGAAAGGGTTTTGCTCATGACGGGTCCGGAGGAAGCGTGGGGCAGAGGTTGCTGCTGCGTCCTCCCGGCTGGAGGCCTTGGGTGACAGGCCCGGGGGACGCTCCCCTGGCTTCTGCTTGTGCCTGTCGGGAAGCTGGTGCTCCAGCTGCTCCCCCTTTTCCTTTGAAACCTACAGGGCCCTTAATTACCAGCTTCACCCCCAAACCCCTTCCTCTGATAAGCTGGGGCCAGCGCTGCCGAGCCTCTGCAGAAGCCCAGCCTTCTTGGTGATTGCAGTTTCCTGCTCAGCTTTGCAGCTTCCGGCAGGATGCACACACATCCGCTGGCTCCCAGGCCGCTTGAAGCCTCTGGCGTGTGCATTTACTTGTTCCTCGGGTCGCAGAGGAAAAGGGTGTTGAACGGGATTCAGCGTGAAGGAGAGTTTCCAGCTCTTGAGATGAAGTGTTTGGCTAGCCGCGTTCCGACTTTCCGAAAGGTGGAGGGCATTTGTAGAAGGCAGGGTTTGCTGGAGACTGGGATGGGAATGAATGAGTCTTCCATTCCAGCTGTCTTCTTGTATTTTTTTTTCTTCCTTTCTCTCATTTCCCCCAGAAATAAAATGAAGGGAATTATTGGTGAAAGCAAGTGCACCGAGAGCCATAGCCGCAAACACTTACACGGTGGCATTTTCGTGGTGAAAATGAGCCAGACACAAAGGAAGCATCAGTAATATCGATCCCCTCTTTACATAAAGATTCGTCGTTTTGCTCGCCATGGCTTTTTGCATTATTTTTGTTTTCTTTCTTTCTTTCTTTCTTTCTTTCTTTCTTTCTTTCTTTCTCTCTCTCTTTCTCTTTCTTTCTTCTTTCTTTCTTTCTTTCTTTCTTTCTTTCTTTCTTTCTTTCTTTCTTTCTTTTTTTTAGATTTTACTTATTTATTCATGAGAGACCCAGAGAGAGAGGCAGAGACACAGGCAGAGGAAGCAGGGTCCATGCAGGGAGCCCAACGTGGGACTCGATTCCAGCACCCCGGGCTCATGCTCTGAGCCAAAGGCAGGCGCTCAACCACTGAGCCACCCTGGCATCCCTTATTTTTGATTTCTTAAATACTGCATTAAAATATGATTTATTCTGACCACTGAGTTTTCTGACATCCCCTACCGTTTGGCACTCAACCCCTCCCATGCCCTTACCCTCGTCCTGACCCAGCGCTGACCCACTGTGCTGTGAGCTAACGGCACCACCTTAGCACAGATTCATCGATGCAGGTAAAGAAAACAGACTCAGTCAGGCCTCCCCTGGCCTCTCTGCCTGGTCCTCCTTCTCCTCCTCTGGCACAATTAATTCCTCCATCCCTCAAGGACCTGCTCAGGCCCTCGTGATTCCTCCCACCTTTGGAGAGGTGCTGACCATACGGCCATACGGCCACAGCACGAGTGCTGACCCAGGCTCTCATACCCTGTTCTCCCTGAGTGTAAATTTTCTCCACACCCATAGTCATCTTTCTCACCAGGCGGGGTGCTCTTCGGGGGCAGGCACTGCATTTTATTTATTTTATACCTTGCATATCTTTCCTCGTGTGTGTGGTTGGTGGGCACCCACTGAACGATTAAAATGGAGCCATTAGGTGCTAACATGGTTTTGCTGGGTATTAACACACCCTGAGTTTGAAAAAAGAAACTGGCCACATGTGAATCCTTTCCTCTGTTCCTGTGACCCTGGGACCCTTCCAGTGGGCTAGCAATTGGTGGCTAGTGGAGTGGGCCAGGGTGGGAAAGGTGGTAGTTCCTGGGAAAACTGGGAATGTCAGAACAGGAAGTTCTTGTGGCTGGATGGAGACGGTAGGGGAGGCATTCTTGGGGGGCATGTGACCACGTACAGCTCATTCGACAAATACTTGTGGACCCACCTTTGGGTTTGGTTGACGGAGAGATAAGTGGGTCATACTGTCAAACCACAGGTATGATTGCACTGGACGGGGACGATCGGGAAAGGCAGGGGGACCCTGAGGTAAGGGCTCTCGGGAATGAGAAGGCACCGCATGAGAATGCCCTGGACCAGGGAAGGTATTAACAGAAAGAAGGGAAATAATGATTATGCAACATTTTTCCAGGAAACACATCTTCAGAGTGATCTGTGCATATGTTTTTTTCCTTTAAACTCAGGTCAAAGAAATGAGGAAATTAAATGCTGTGGAAAGTCTATTGTTAACTACAGCCAAAATAACTGGATAATATTTTTAGTTTTACTGCTCTGGGATATTTAAGGAAGATAAATAGGTTTTATAATGAGACTACAGTGCACAGACTGTTTGGCTATTATAAGCTGGACTTCTGGAGAAGCAGTGAGCAATGATTTAGGAAGGTCATAAAACGGGAAAGCGAAAAACAAAAACAAAAACACTGGTAAGTCAGCTTCCAAGAAATGATGCAGGCCTGCGCACCGATGGCTTAGTTCTCTGGGGCCACGGCGAGCTGCGCCCACGAGAGGGCCCCGACGGCAGGCTCGGTCCTGGGCGCGGCTGGTGGCTGTCAGGGCCTGGAGGGGGCACAGGGCCCATGATCTGTGCACAGGGAGCCGCGGCCTGAGCAGACGTTTGGGGCCCCCTGCCTTGGGGTGATGCGGTTGCCCTGGGATGACCCAGAGGGGCCCAGCCCATGGAGCCCTGGACACCCCCCCAGGTGGGGGCCATGGGGACACCAGGGGTGCAGGGGCTGCTGCTGGGATGAGGCAGGCCGGCTGGGGGTTCTGGGTTCTGGGGAAACCCCATGCTGTCAGCCAGAGTCGGCCACAGGGGGCTGGTGAGAGGATAGACCTCAGCTGCGGGCAGAGGCTGCAGAAGGTACCAGACACTGGCCTGCTGACGGTCAGGCAGAGGGAGGGCCTGGGCGGCCTGGGACCAGCGCGGCAGGTTGTTCTGGGGGCCCAGCTCTGCTGTGAGGGGAGGGAGCCCTGGGGAGACAGTCAGGGGAGCGGGGTGAGGCTGTTCTTCTGGATCTGCAGAGAAGAACCTCTGAGGCCAGGCACAGGTCACCCTGGGCCCTCCCTGTGCCCTGCACTCTTGCCCTGAGGCAGGGGAGTGGCTGCGTGGAGGACCCACCATGAAGGGCCAGACCCGCTTCTGATGTTCACTGGGCCCAGGGTGATGGGGTGGCGAGGACCCACAGCCCCCCACCCTTCATCTGCCCACCTGGGGTCTGTGTTGTCACCAAGGGCCTGGAAAGTGGCCTTCGAACCAAACTCCTGACCCACATCCCACTAAAAGTAGATCCTCTGGCCTGGGGGTCCTCTAGCCTGAGACATACCCAGTGAAGATGCCTGCTAGACCCCTCTGGGGTCCCAAGTACTCAGGACATAGTTTTGTTTGTTTGTTAAAGTTTTTATGTATTTATTCATGAGAGACAGAGAGAGAGAGAGAGAGAGAGAGGCAGAGACACAGGCAGAGGGAGAAGCAGGCTCCATGCAGGGACCCCGATGCGGGACTCGATCCCAGGACCCAGGTCATGCCCTGAGCTGAAGGCAGATGCTCAACCCCTGAGCCACCCAGGGCCTCCCAGGATGTAGTTCTGAAGTCAGGGCACAGACCCCCCACCCCCTTGCCTGTAGGCAGATCCCCTTGGCCCTGCAGACCCTATACTGGGTTGCTGGCTCTGATCTAATAAAGTACTACAGACCCGGTGGCTTGAATAACAGTGATGAGCCCTCTGACGGTTCTGGGGCTGGAAGTCTGAGATCGAGGTGCCCACCTGGCTGTGAGTCTGCAGGGCATGGCTTTGGAGGCCTGGCTGGGCTGCTCGGGGGAGGCCAGGTTGGGGGATGGACGGTTCAGGGAATCTGGTTTTAGGAGGCAGCTGTGGTTTCCCAGGTGAGCTCGGCTCATGACTAGGGGGGCAAGAGGGGGCCTGGTTGGGAGATATTTCTGAGGTGCAGCCTGTGGGTCTCGTCCCCGTGTTCTGGGCAGAGGCCCAGAGGAGCGATGTAACCACAAAGGCCCTACCTCCTGTTTTCTTGTCCTCTGAGCCTGCAACCCCCGGAGGTCAGCAGGCAGAGAGCGTTTTTTTCCCCCAAGGATGGCCCTAGGAACAATAAATGCCAGGGTTGTATTTCCAGGTCTTGTGATGTCAGAACAGTTCAAACTTGACCCAAAGGCTTTTGAAAAGCATTGAAGAGGGAACTGGGCGTTGGTGGAGGACCGGGGTTCCTGTCTCGGCCTCGTGTCTCTGCGGCCCAGCAACGCAAGCCTGGCTTCCTGGCTGCCTGTCCCTACAAGTCACCCTGTACGACCCCGCTGGCGGCCAAAAATCCATCTTAGACATGGTCAAGGACATTTTATCCAAACCATCACTTGGATTTGGACGCAGGGCAACAAAAACAAAACAAACCTGAGCACTCAGAGCCTGCGTGGGAACCTCAGATGCGGCCCAGGACTGAGGGTCACCGAGGGTCCCCCTCGGCTTACCTCCCCCCCCACCCCAGCACCCTCTCTGGGAGGACCCGCAACTATTTGCCACGAACGTGACATTTATTCTTCTTGGCTCTGTGCAGAGTCAGGTGAGGTTATTGCAAATAGACTATAGAAATATTCATTTTCTCTTCCAAAAAAGGCTCTTAAATGTCAAATCAAATTAAATGAAATTATTGTATCAGACAGATACATATAAGTTGCAGATGGTGTAGTCTTTCTATAAATTCTCCCCACTCTCTCTGCGTCCCCTTAGATTTTATTGACCTGGGCCAGTTTAAATAAGGTTCAAATACACTTATTGGCTGAGCAAATGTCATTCGCTAGAGTCTGAGCAAAAATCTGAGCAAAATGCATTTGCTAACTTCTTTTCCTTCCTTGCCCCCCTACCGACCACCCCTGCTGGCGGCCTGCCTTCCTCGCTGGGCCAATTACCAGGCTTTCTGACGGCAACGTCCCCTGACTTGGTTTACCTCCGCAGCCCACCTCTAGCACCCCAGAAATGATCACACAGCTGTTCGGGCCCCGGGATGGGGGCGGGGGACTCAGCATGCTCAGCGTCCAGGCCTCGGCCCTTCTAGGAGGCCCTTGGGGCCCCGCGGCCGGCCGTGGGAGGGGGCGTGGGGGGCACGGCCACCTGATAAGCATGCCCAGCTCCCAAAGGCTGGAGCCCTGTGCACAGATGTTGTGAGGTTATGAGATAATTTTCGGGCCTCAATGGGGTGAAAAGGCGGCCTTTTCACAGAGCCCGCGCCGTGGCTTCATTACCATGCCAATCCTGGGAGAAGGCCCCGATTTAACACAGCAGTTGGCTGAATGCATATGGAGCGGATGGACCCCTGAATGAATAGTGAATGGAAAACGGGCTGGAATCTGCCTTCAGCTTTGTCTCGGGGCTGACCAGTGCGAGGGACCCCAGAGCTCGCGCGCAGATGGGAGGAGGCAGCGGCCATCTGATGGGCTTCTGCTTTCCCTTTTTATCCCATCACTCGTGGGGCCTTTCCTCCCTCTCTGGAGACATAATTTCATTTGCCCCCCCCCCCCCGCCCCCGGAATTTGCTTCAGTTTCCTCCAGCCACGAAAGCACGTGCAGCTCTGGGGACACACAGACCTGCAGCAAGAGACACCGGCTGCGGCAATCACCATTGACATTTCTCTGATCAGAAACGTGAAGCTTTAAGATCATCGGGCTTGTGACTTTTGGAGGCCACCGAACGTGGCCTTAAGCAATCACGAAATGACAGTTAAAAGCTGGAACAAGTGGGGAACGCCTCCCGGAGTTATCCTGCGCGGGGACGCGAGCGCGGCCGAGAAGGGCTGGAGCTTGTAGAGCCGGCGCGCGGCGTCCGAAGGGCAAGAGCTGTAAATCAAAGGCTCTGGCATTATCTCGTTTCCTTTCTGGCTATAAAAGTTAGAACAGATGTCACAAGAGAGGACAAAATGGATTTTACCCACCAAGAGGGGCTTTTCTTGCCATCCGTAATAGGAAGTGCCTTGAAATGCTAATGTACACAGTTCGTGTTGCCGGGGTTTGCATAGAGATGGTGGGAAACAGCTCTGAGCCCAACAAAACCTTTTGTTATTAATCAAGAAAATCTGGTCTTCTGAAGCAGCAAAGAGCTGGAAATTAGCGAGGCCAGCCATGAGGCCAGGGAGCAAAAATGCAGTAGAAGGTCCCCAGCGCTCCAGTAAGACGGCGTCGGGGGCCAGGCTGCATTTCCCTGCGCGCCCCCCCCCGCCCCCCTCCCCCCGCCTCCCCTGCTCTCCCAGAGCCTCCACATTTAAAAGAGGGAGGGGGTATTTCCCTTGTATCTTGTCCTTTAAAGTCGTGTGCGTTTTCTTTTCAAGCAATTTCGAGAAGCAGCCTGGAAGAGCATCCATTAAAAGCGCGCTAATGAAGCGGTGCTAAGAAAAGAAAGCTAAACACCACAGAGAATCAAAGTGGAGCATTTTGCTTGGCTAATGGGCTTGATTATGAGATTTCACAGGCCCTTTTATAAACTTGAATTTTATTTTGTGCCGGGGAACAGGAAATTTCTGTTTGGTTTTAAACATACATGATCAGACCACCAAATATTCCTAATTTAAAGCTGTGCGAGCAGGAGGTTTTGTGTCTAAGAGAGGAAGGGGTGGAAACAAGCCCTGCCAACCGTCGTCCTCCTCGTAGCTCAACCTTCACGCCTCTTCTGGAGAGGAGCGGCCTCGAGGCGGCTGCAGACGCCCTCATGCTCTGCCCGCCTCTCCCCCTGAACCTCTGGGGCTCCCAGAACCTGGCATCCGCTTGCAGAGCCTGACGTTCCCTTTGGGATCCGGTGTGCTCGCCTCGCCTCATCTCCCCAACTAGAACAGAGAATTCTTTGTTGTAGGGGGTGAGGCTCTGCCTTGTGGGATGTTTTGCAGCAGCCTGGGCCTCTACTCAAATGCCAAGAGCACCCTTCTCCCGTTGTGACCACCAAGAACGTTTCCAGACAGTTCCTAAATTGCCCCCCTGTCGAGAGCCACTCGACTGGATAGGTCCCCTGCCTTAGGGTGGTGGAGGCTGCACTTGAAACATTCCTTGTAACCTCCGGGGTCCAGGCTGGTGTGGGACACAGGGCGTCTGGGTGAGCCCTGCTGGCCTACTGATGGTGCCTGGTAGAGGATGGACAAGTCTGTTCCAGGCGGCTGGTTGGCACACACTTCCAGGGTCTTTCCCTGGGGCGTCCTCATCTTCCAGCTCATGAGCTGCGAGGGGGAAAGCAGAAGAAAGAAGCAAGCAAGAGGCCGGAACGATCCACAGCCTGAAGCAGCAACTCCGTGTTGGATGCTGATGCGTGATGATGCCGCTGTAGGGTAAGGCTTGCATACGCTTGGCCCCATGGGCCGACTGGGCCTTGCTGGTACAGGACGGTGGCTGCCCGGTTTGACCTCTGGTAAAAATCTGGTAAGATTTTTGAATGAGGCCCTGCTGCTCATTGAATTCTGCTCCATTATCCTTGCAGGGACATCTTGCTTTTTGAGATAACGACTCCTTGAAAAGTTGCCTGAATATAGGAGGATAAGCATTCACTTAAGTATGTGTGAAGCACACATTGTATGCACTTTTCTACTAAAAACAAACCTAGAGAGGGACACCTGGGTGGCTCAGGGGTTGAGCGTCTGCCTTCAGCTCAGGTCATGATGGGGGTCCCGGGATCGAGTCCTGCATCAGGCTACCCTCAAGGAGCCTGCTCCTCCCTCTGCCTGTGTCTTTGCCCCTCTCTCTCTGTGTCTCTTCTGAACAAATAAAATCTTAAAAAATAAATCAATAAAACAAACCTAATAAAGAATTTAATTGTTTGGTGGCCCATCAGTCTTCCTCCTTGTCCTGGCTTTGCTTTCCCTACAGGAGGTGCAGCTCTCGAGAGAGCACCAGGAGCTCCCAGCGGCCTCCTGCGGGTAGCATGGAAGCGTCGCGATCGCATCACACATGGCTTCCTCGCTGGGACAGGAGCCCAGGGAGAGAACTGAGCTAGTACCCTTACGGGGGACTCAGGGCGATCGCCTGAGTTGTGTGACACTGGCCGATCTTGGTTGCTCTAGGAGCTCTTAGCCGTGCCGACTGCATGGATTGTATCAGGAGGCCGTGCCACAGACGGGCCTGGGCAGGCGTGCTTCCTCAGATGTGTGCAGACCCGGGGCTCAGGGATCGGGGTGGGGGGTTACCAGAACACTGGCGGTCCCAGCTGCACCCACGCACGGATTTACAGGCAGCCACTCTGTGCCGAGGCAGCTCGGCATAAGAACCATCAGGGGATGTGCGGGGCTTCTGGCAGGTGTGCGTGGGAAGGGGAAGCCCCTGTGAAAACCAGGAACAGCTGAGGAGGGCGGGCTGTGGGGCCACCGGCTTCAGAGTAGCTTCTTCTAAGCTGTGTGATGTCATCACGCCCCACGGCACTGCCTGAAAGGCTATTAGGTGGGTATTCATTTGAGTTCCCAAATAATTTCTTTTGGGAAATGCCCATGCCTGCCCAGGAGACCTTTGAGCTGGCCCGGGGCCTTGATGCCCGCATCCAATGGAGGAGGAAATGTCCACGGAGGCAAAGCTCGAGGCGCCCGCTGTCCTAGGGCAACGCCAAGGCCCCTGCACCTGCTGCTCCTCTTCCCCGCTGGCCAAACGGGCCGGGCCAGGCCCCAGGGAGCAGAGGTTAGCACGCTGGAGGGTGGAGGCCTGCGGAGGGAGGGGCGCAGGGACGGAGCCACGAGCGTTAACTGAAAATAGGTGAGGCCCTCCCCGCACCACTCCCTGTGCTGACCTGGGCTGGAGGGGAGGGGGGCTCTCCATCCGGCCCCTCTAACCCCTGGAGCTGCCCTACCCCCTTTCTGGGACTCGATAGGCACCATGACATCACTAGTGAGAGAGGCCAGCAAGGCCAAATTCTGTGGGTGAGCCGGACCCGCGTGACAGCTACACGTGGCTTCTGAGGGACAGGGGCATCCTGCGTGGGAGTCGGTCAGCTTCCCCATGAGTTTTTGGAGCACAAGGCTGTAGCTTGTGGGGGGGTTGGGGCGGTGCCAGGGGCCCCCTTTCCCATCGGCCTCTCAGATGGGCAGCCAGTGTCAAGGGCATTGGCCCTTTTCCAGCTCACCTGTCCCCGCCCGAGCGCCAGAACCGGGTCCTGCTCGAGAGCAACCTAGTCTCCTCTCAGGCATTGGTGTTTGGGGAGCAGCGCATCCTCCTCGGCTGAGATTTCACCTCTGGGGCTGAGTATGGAGCAGAAAAAAGGCTCCATTATAAACACCTTCATGGTTCGCACAAAGGAAATGCTGAGCGGGCCGGGCACCACGGGCTCCAGCGGGCAGTCAGGGCAGGGCCCGGAGGGCAGGGTTTTGTGTGGAGTTCAAAGCCCCGAGTGAAAGCGAATGAGGACCATTGTATTTGGGCAAAGGACAGTGCAGGAGCTCTTATCAGAAAAGAGTGTTAGGTTACCTGCCTCTGGTTTCTGGAGATTTTTAAAAGGCAGCCTGTGTGGCCCCTGGAGGCTCCAGAGGTGTCCGCTTCCTGGGGATGATCTCCAGGGACCCCTTCAGGGAGTGGCTGCTGGGGCCTCGGGGATGCGGGCTCTGCACCCACGGCAGGGGAGCTCGCAGGGTGAAGGTGCCCCATGATTGCTTGAGGCCTGGAAAGTCCGTATTGCGGAGGGGCCTTCACGGGTTGGGGGGGAGAAGTCTTAGCGCATGGGGATGGGCTGCAGAGAAGCCAAACCCAGAGCTGGTGAGGCCTTTCCTGATAGACCTTGAGGTCAGCTCTTTGATTCATTTTTTTGTTGTTGTTAAAGATTTATTTATTTATATGAGAGAGAGAGAGAGAGAGATTGAGAGAGAGAGAGAGAGGAAGAGAAAACAGAGGCAGAGGGAGAAGCAGACTCCCCGATAGGCAGGGAGCCCGATGTGGGGCTCGATCCCAGAACCCCAGGATCATGACCTGAGCTGAAGGCAGATGCTTCACCCACTAAGCCACCCAGGCCCCCAGTTCTCTGACTCTGAACTCAGGAATACGGGACAGAAATCGGCTGCTCTGATTGAACACTGGTCAGTGAGTAGCAGAAAGCCATCAGTTTCGAGAACCTTCCTGGGCCTCTACAAAGTGCCCGTTACTGCTACCAGGAGCCCTGGGGCCATGAAGGCCGCCAGCGCACTTGGGGACACGCTTGGACTTGGGGAGCCAGAGCACTTGGGGAGCGCTTGGACATGCTAGAGGAGAGGCCTTTCCTAATCATTTGGGGGGACCCCTGTGTCAGCTCCCTGGTCCCTGACCTGGGCTCGGCTGGCCGGACACCTCCAGGCAAGGAGCAGCAGAGTTCCTGCTCCCAGGAGCTCCCCTCCGGAGGGGTCAGGTTCCATCCTGCGCATCCCCGTCAGGTGCCACTCTGGGGAAACCAACTCTAGAAGTGCTCCTGAGTCACTGGTCTTCAGAAATCTGCTTTAAAAATAATTGTTTTAAAGATTATTCATGAGAGACCCGGAGAGAGAGGCAGAGACACAGGCAGAGGGAGAAGCAGCCTCGCTGTGGGGAGCCCGATGTGGGACTCGATCCCGGGACCGGGGGATCATGGCCTGAGCCCAAGGCAGATGCTCAACCACTGAGCCCCCCAGGCGCCCCCAGAAATCTGCTTATATTGTGTCTGTTCTCTTTCCCTTCTACAGAGTGAGTTTTTTTCATAAAAGGGAAAAAGCTGCCTCATCAACGAAACAAAACCCCACCACGCCCGCGTGGAGAAGATGACACGCTGCTGCTGCTAAGGTGGCTAAGGACAAGCAGGCCAAGCAGGGCGGGAGTGACGTGAGGGAACGATGCCGCGGGGAGCGGGGAGCCCTGCACAGCGCTCCTGGACGTGCGGCCACATCTGGCCCAGATGTTCGCGCCTCTCTCCTCTCTGTGTTGCTCGTTACCGATTCTTCCCAAAGTCTCCGATTTCGTGCAACGTCCACCGAAGGAACGCGGGCCACGGGGATGGGAGAGGGTTTTAGGAATGCGAGGGGGGAGAATGCAGAGGAGGAAAGATGCTAGCAGCGTCGTGTCTGACCTGCTTTAAAAGCAGAGAATCCGGACACGAGACTGCTGGGGGCCTGGGGACACTTGGGGACCCACTCTGGGCGCAGAGAGCCCCTGGGGGGCGAGGTGGAGCACCTCGGGGAGCTCAGGAGCCCAGGGCAGCCGGGCTGAGTTCCCGAGCGCGCAGAGCCTGACACCTGGGAGTCTCCCAATTCTCAAAACCTCCTGTGGCATTTTCACAAGTCGGTGTGAATGCACTTGAGTTCGAAACATGTTTGCAGTCGTGGCCTAACTAGGACCCCGAGGCCGGGGTTCCTACTGCAGAGGTCCCCAAAATCTCAGCACCCCTCCAGCCACGGTGGGGGAGGGGCAACGTCTGGGAGATGAGGCACCGGCAAGGAGTCGTTTCCTCCGTGGAGCGGGTGTCGTGCAGTCTCCTGAGAGCGCGTCCCTGGTCCGCAGCTCCCAAGTGCAGACAGTGGAGCCCGGCGTCTTTATGGAGCCGCAGCGGCCAGCGCTCCGCAAGAGGCCTCTGGTTGTATTTGGCAGGGCCTTCGGGTGCCGAGGAGAAGACCCCTGGCCCCGCGCGACACGGGGCCTCACGTCGGGGCCTCCACCAGGCAGGGAGGGAACGTGCAACTGTGGCGGCCCAGCAGGTGCCGGCCCGCGGGTGCGCCAGGTGCCTCCCGTTCCCCAGCGTCGTCCACTCCATCCTCGCAGCAATGCCATGAGGCAGGTGCTCTTGTTTCACGGGTGGGGACCCGAGGCTCAGGGGGCCGACAGGACTTGCCTGGGGCTGCGCGGCTGATGGGCCCGGACCGTCCGGCTGACCCCTGACCTGAGTCCTCAAGGAACTGCTCTGCTGCCCTGGGCCGTATGGAAGGGACGAGGGGCAGGCAGATGCTTGTTGAGTCATTCTGTGCTCTACCTAAACTGATGGCTCTGGATTGTTTTCTCTCTCTTTTTTTAAAGTTTTTATTCATTTATTCATGAGAGACACACACAGAGGGGCAGAGACACAGGCAGAGGGAGAAGCAGGCTCCATGCAGGGAGCCCAATGTGGGACTCAATCCCAGGACTCTGGGGTCACACCCTGGGCCAAAGGGAGATGATCAACCACTGAGCCCCCCAGGCGTCCCGGTTCTGGATCACTTAAGAACGATCCATGTTTCCAGCAAATTGTTATTCCTCCTAAAGGGGCCAAGTTCACCAATGATTCCTTGTCTAAAAAACATATAAATTAGCACGGATTCCAGGCTTTGTCTGTAACATCGCCACTCTCACTCGGATACATTTTCAGGAGGGACAAAGACAGAAGGACGAGAAGTGGCTGGTGGGCCTGGAGGGACCCCTGCAAGATCGCCTCGTGGGTCTTGACAGAAAAGGGTTGAGAAATCTGTGCCAGGAAGTGGCTGGGCTGCACCTGTTCTCTGTCACCAAACCCTCCTGGTCGGGGCGGGGGGCGGGGGGAGCTGCTGTGTTACCTTAAAGATAAGAAAACCAGGCTCGGGCAGATAGAGGACAGTGTTGTGGGTACAACTGTGTCCTGCAAAGAGGTATGTTCGAGTCCTAACCCCTGGTACCTGTGGATGTGATTTTCCCCGGGGCTAGGTGTTTTGCAAATCCGATCCAGTTAAGGTGAGGTCACGTGGGTGGGCCTAGTCTGACAACAGGTGCCGTTATAAGCAGAAGGGACCCTGGACTCGCCCACAGGGAAGACCAGGAGCGCCCCGCAGGGTGATGAGGCGGAGACTGGAGGGTTGCGCCTATGAGCCAAAGATTCTGGGCGATGGGAGAAGCCAAGAGGCAAGGAAGGATCCTGCTCCGGATCCTTCAGAGGGGGGTACGGCCCTGCCGACACCTCGAGTTTGGCCTTCCAGCCACCAGAACCGTGAGAAAAGAAATCTGTTGTTTTAGCCACCTGCTTTGTGGTGACGTATCACGGAAGCCACAGGAAGTGGATACACCAAGTTGTCACCCGCTTCTGCTGTGTGCCTGAACGATTCCGTGTTTGGTTCCGGGGGCGGGTGCTGAGGAGCAGTGCACCCCGCTGGAGCCGGTTGCTGCGAGGTCTGGAGAAACGGAGGAGGCTTGAGGTTCGGTGCCGCGCAGCTGGAACGGGACGAGCGTGATGAGGGTGTTGAGGATATTTGTGCGTCATCAAGGGCTGCTTGAGGGCGAAGGAGCCGCCTTTCCCCGTGACACCAGCTGTGCTTCCCCGAAGCAGGGAGAAAATCGGGAATTCCTGTAGGACACAGGGGTGTTAAGAGTGGGGGAGCGGGGAAGGGAAGGGCTCCGCTGATGTCAGGGGTGGTGGCTGCAGGCTGTCGTCCCGGGCGGGGGGGGGGGGGGACCCGGGGCGCCCACGGGGAACCGCAGCATCTGGGGCGGAGGCCAGGCCCGAGAGGAACAGAGGCCGCCCGGGGCCGTGGCAGCCGCAGGAGGCCAGGGAAGTGGCGCTGGCGTGGGAGCCGTTGACGCGTGGGGCGTCCGTGATTCCCGATGATAAATCACCCTGCGAAGGCACTAAACACCGTGCTGGCGAGTGACTCAGCGCCCAGGCATGCCGGGCGCCTTGGAACGTGGGCGCCCAGTTATGTGGCCCGGGCTGAAGGGGTTAGTATCTAATGAATGTGCGTGGGAGGCTGGCCGCGGTGGAGAAAGGGTTAATAATTAAACTGTCTGCGCCACCACAATGGGCCGGGGCTGCCCGGGGTCCCGGGGCTGACCCCACTCCTCACCCGCCCGTGGTATGTGGCCCCCACGGAAGGACCGCAGGAAGCTCGGACCTCGGCCCGAACAACAAGGGGTTTGACTTCGGGGGCCGCCGGGTCGGAAAATTAGTGAGGCCGATCAGGAAAGTCAGTCTGGCTTGCCTCGTGCTTGGTAAGGAGGGGGAGAAAGGTGAGGGTAGGGGGGCTCCGGGAAATCCTGGCTCCTCGGCGGTGGGGCTCATCCCACTCCGGTCTCCCAGGGGGAAGGGAGGCTCAGGGAGGCTAAGGAGGCTCTGCGGCCGGAGAGGGTGGCCGAGCCAGGAATGAGGGTGCAGGCCCGTGGGCTCCCGATGCCTGCAGCCTGAGCACCCCCACCCCGCGCCGTGCTGCCCCCCACCGCCCCAGCTCCTGAAGCTGCAGGAGAGGAGGCTGGCAGGCCCCGGGAAGACCCCGCCTCTGGCCCTGCCTGTTGCGGGTGGTCATCGGGGAGGAGGGGGAGCAGGGCTGCCAGCCCCACGCCACCCTTGCCTGCCCAGTGGCCTTGGCCAGCTTCCAGGCTTCTGGAAAGGAGTTGATGGTGCCTTCCTGTGGCAGGTGGGGCAGACGGGATGAGACTTCAGGGTGCCATCCCGTCCTAGGGTTGCGTGATTCTTGATTTCTGGGGTTTTGAGATGATAAAGGATGTCTGCATGTTCAGAGGAGCCGGGCTCCGGGGCAGGAGCCAGGCCTGCGGACGCTGAGCATCAGTGCCCCCCCCGCCCCCCGCCCCCCGCGCCCTGAGAGCTTCCCTGGCTTGTGGCCTCCGTCCCCGCGGAGGGCAGAGGGCAGCTCTCACCCCACAGTGCCTGCCCCTGCCCGCCCCCCTCCAGGGTCTGCGGCAGGAGTCTGTCCCACTGTCAATCTGACAAAGGCGCTGGTGTCTTGGAGACTCCCTGTGCTTGCCCGGGGGCTTAGCACTTCCCACTGCAGCTCGCCCCGGCCTCAGAGACCCTCACCCAGGTCCCCGGGGTGTCCTTGCTGCCTGAAGAGTATACACGGAGCATGGGGGCCGTGGCCACTCCTCAAACCCATCCCTTCCAGCTGTTTCCCTTGTGTGATCCACAGAGCGGCAGAAACGCTGCCTCCTGGAGCAAACTTCCTACAGAAGGCCAGTCCCCTGTCTGTCTGTCTGTTCCAAATGGGAGCCCCAGTTCCTGGGAAGGTCCTTCCCCGGGTCCTTAAACCCATGGCTGCCGGTGGGTGCTGCTCAGTGATCACAAAGATGACACATGGGTGTCCCCCTCCGTCCCCCCCACCCCAGGCCACCAAGCTGGCCGAGAGCGTGGGAGTCTCTGGAGTCACAGCGCGTCCCAGGGGAATGCCTTCCCTCGAGTGGGGTGGGCAGGATAATGAAGGCCCTCACGTGCTACGCTCGAGAACCTGTGAACAGGGCACAGGCGGGATTAAGTCAAGGTACTGGGATTCGGGGAAGATCCCGGATTACCCAGATGGGCCCCATGTCCTCACGGTGGCAGAGTCACTTGGAACGATGATGTGAGAGACCCAGTGGGCCGTTGCCGGCTTTGACGGCGGGAGGGGCCAGGAGCCAAGGAACCTGGGCGGCCTCCAGACGCTGGAAAAGCCAAGGGGACAGACTGTGCCCTGGAAGCTCCAGAAAGAACGTGGTCCTGCAAACACCTTGATTTTA
Source organism: Canis aureus (assembly GCF_053574225.1). Taxonomy (NCBI): domain Eukaryota; kingdom Metazoa; phylum Chordata; class Mammalia; order Carnivora; family Canidae; genus Canis; species Canis aureus. The sequence continues at coordinate 59,143,420 of NC_135622.1, forward strand.
GCCCGGTGAGACTCATGTTAGGCTTCTGGCCTCCAGAACTGTAAGATATGAAATTTGTCTTGTTTTAAGCCATCAAGTCTGTGGTACTTTGTGAGAACAGCAACAGAAAATGAATGTACCGGGTGACACGTCTCCGAGAAGAGCTCTCCAGGTGCACGGGGCCAGGGATGGACACGGAGCCGCAGGAGAGGTCTGTGAGCTCGCAGGTCCTGGAGCCTTCGGGCCTGCGTGCCGGTGCGGCGGGACCCCAGCAGCTCCGCGCAGAGAAGGGGCTCTCACCTGCCCGGCTAGCTGGCGTGTGGGCGTCCGGCTTGAACAGCTCCCTACAGGCTCTGGGAGCAGGTGCAGCAGGTGAGTACTCGCCGGGCTCCGGAGGCTGGACGAAGGGCCTGCGGGCTCTGGGAGGAGCGCATCAGGGCTGGGAGGTCCCGCGTCTGTCCTAAGCGTTTTCCGTCCAGCCAGGGATGGGCATGTGCCAGAAGAGCCCACGGGGGCAGGGGCCTGCTCGCGGGCCGTGGAGAGCAGCCTGTGGGCAGAAGGGCAGGTGGGCGTGGAGGATCCCCACCGAGGGTGAGGAGCAAGCGGGAGCAGAAGGCAGGTCAGCCTGAGGGAAGCGCCTAGAAAGGGTGACGGGCAGCGCTGACGTGCTCTCCCCTCTTCTCACCATCCCGAAGACCTACCTGGAAGCCACATGTTGATGAGGCTGGGTCCCAAGATGCGGAGCGTGTGTGGCCCCTCGCCCCGTGGACTCACGGTGTGAGTGAGGTGTGGCCTCGGTTTGGGACCCCTCGAGATTCCTGGGTTCACCTCTTCTTTGGGCCCCGCCTCTACCTTGGAAGGTTAACCGGGTCTAGAAAGAGCCCCGTGGTCTTGAGAAGGCGCCTCGTGTGCGGCTGGAGAACGTGAGCGCGACGAGGTCGTGTTGTGGGATGGGACGGGACAGCCGCAGGGTTGGCGGGGTCCTGGGGCGGAGCAGCAAGGCTGCCGTGGGAGGACACCTTCTGCTCTTGAGAGCGTCCCCAAGTCTCCGCCGATACTTCTTTGTGTTTCTACCTGTTTGCGTGGGGGACCTCATTCCATGCATTTCACACCTGCGGCATCTGGGCACCTGCAGGTTCTAGAACAACAGATCCGTCATTTTTGATGAAATCGATCCTTTTCAGGCATAGCCAGGGTAAAGGAGTCTTTACTCCTAAAAGTAAATGTTTTTTTTTTTTTTTTGAAAATACGCTTTTGAGACTTTTTAATGGAGGAGTCGATGAAATCCGCTCCAGCATCCCCTCTAAAGCACATTCGTCGGCCCTTACCCTATTACGGATACAAAAATCTTGCCCCCTAGATCCTTCACGGGGAGCCTCCCCCTCCTGTTAGGCTATTAATACCTGGTAAGGACAGTCCAGCTCCCTTTAACATAAATTCTAAACCAAAGCATGATGTGCAGAGACCTATATAATTATATATGCTTTGTCTCCTGCCTTTGTATGCCCACAACATTTATGTAAAATTGTACACCATTAAGGTAAAGTAGACAAAAATCAGAATTTTAGATAGGTGTCTTTTTTTTTCTCACACAGCAAGTGGGTGGTGGGTGGAAATCCAGGCCTGGGCTGTCCTGATGCGGGGTTGTCCTCTCTCTAAGGGGGGGCAGGGAGGCCCCAGACAGTGAACGCTTCACCCCAGGCCAGAGCAGCCTTTCTATCGACATTTATCAAACGGCTCCCTGCCAGGCATTGGCTTTGCCCGTGGCGGGAAGGAGCACAGGGTCTGCTGGGTGGGCGGTCCGAGCACCTCCCAATCTGTGCCCGAGGGAGTGGGTCCCAGGAGCTCCCAGGAGAGCAGTTAGTAGGAGCAGTTAGTGAGGAGGGAGGGAAAGGCAGTGTTTTTTGGCTTTTGTTTTTAAAGATTTTATTTATTCATGAGAGTCACCGAGAGACAGGCAGAGACACAGGCAGTGGGAGAGGGAGGCTCCATCCGGGGAGCCCGATGCAGGACTCGATCCCAGGACCCCGGGGTCACGCCCTGAGCCGAAGGCAGACGCTCAACCGCTGAGCCACCCGGGCGTCTCGGGAAAGGCAGTTTGAATGTGACACATTTTTCCTTTGAAAACTTGCTGCCCCTACTTGCCAAGTAGAAATTGGAACCACGGTGGTTTCTGGATGTTCTCACACTTAAAAAAAAAAAAACAAAATCTGGAGGTGATAGGCAGCGCTTCTCGACCTCTTGAGGAGCCTAGTCCTTAATTGGACACGGAGAGCGTTCCTGAGATACAGTGAGGGTGTTTATGTCTCTATTTAGGACACACCTGGGGGAAGATTTCTGTTTTTCAAATCCGATGACAAGTGTCAGCCCCATGGCTTTTAAAAGAGGGGCATGACCGTTGTACCCCAAATGTCAGGCCCCATGAGAGGTAACTGTTTTGTGGTGGGTTTACTGCCCTGGCTCCCCCCTCCCAGAACCCCCATAGGGTAGGTGGCCGAGCCGTCGAGGACTCTGGGACACTGAACTGGGGCTCCCCTGGGACAGGCCCGTCTGCTCTGAGAATGGCTCCCTGGGGTCGGTCCCTGCCCCTGCTCCTCCAGAGAAAGGGGTGACGGGATTCACAGTCCTGCAACCCTCTCACCTGTGCCTCGGGAGCCACACTGGGACCCCTGGGGAGGGGGCGGATTTCCAGTCAATTTTAAACATTTTAGACGGGGAGGGGGGTCTTCACGTGGTGCCCGGCCGCGCTAGCTCCAGGGGCAGAGCAGCAGCTGGGGTCCCGGGCGCGCCCCTCACCCTGCCCCCTGGCTCTGCTGCCGACAGGACAGCGTCTGCACATTCTGCGTGACGTGGGTGAGTGGGGGGGGCGGTTGTGAGAAATTCAGCCCTCCCAGCGAGACCGAACGAGAGCTCAGCGGATTCATTGTCACGAAGCGCAAACAGGAGGACTGTGGGCACGTTCAGCCCTTGGCTGGACGCGGTACGTCATCGAGTGGAGCCCACTGTGCCCTGGACGCCGAGCAACACCTGCAACCTCAGCCCCGTGACTCCTGGACCTTGGGGCCTGGCCGGCCACGTGATGTCGGGCGTCCTTTGCTTTGTCCTCCTCCTGTCTCCGCGGGGACAGGGGCCTCGCATACTCACTGGGACCAGGAAGTTCAGGCCTCGGTGGCCCTCTGCTCCTGTCTTCGTATCGCCAGCGGGTCCACCGAGTCTCTCCGTGGTCTCAGCGCCAGGGTTGGAACTTACCAGCTGCGTGACCGTGGGCAAGCGTTTACCCTGCCCCAACCTCCGTTCCCTCATCTGTCAAATGGGCGTGAAGAGCCTTGCTCCGGAGCCGCTCCGGAAGGCGCTCGACGTCTGCCCTAGGGCCTGGCGTTTGTAGCTGCTACAAAGAATGTCGCCTTGTCACTTCTTCGCCGCTCTCCTGCTATCTTTAAAATAAACTATTACTCCTTCCTCTCACCCCCCCTTTCCTGGTCCCACTGATTTCCTGTCTCGGGCCGTTCTCCTGTGCTTGCTCACCGAGAGCCCTGGCTCTGCTGCACCTCCAGGCCCCCCACTCGTGTCCAGCCCCCCGGGGACCCCAGGCCAGAGGCGGCGCTCGGGAGCAGCAGTGACTCCCCTGAGAGGTGCCCCGGGGCCAAGTGGGGCAGGAGAAGCCCCCGGATCTGCTTGCAGCGCACCCTGGCTGCGGCTGACAGCCTCCTAAATCCGGGGCCTTTTCTTTCGTGGGGGCAGAGATAGTGTTTTGTGCGGCTGTTCCGTGGACACAGCTCCTCTGGGAGGCTGATGAGGGAGAGCGCGGCCGGGGCGGGCGGACCTGGGGACCCGTCTCGTGGGAGAGGAGTCCCGGAGCAGGTCGTTTGGAAAGCAGGCACCAGGGGACCAGAGCGAGCGAGGGGGCACCTGCATGCCTGTGGCCCCCATCCTAGCAGGGTTTGCCCCCACCCCCGCCCCGGCTGGCTGTCGAGGGCTGGCTCCGTCCCGGCCCCACGCGATGGGAGCCGGCTGTGGGGTTGTACGGCCGGCCTGGTCGATGGGGGGTTGACCCCAGCCTCTCCTGACCCCCCCGAATGGAATTAGGATTCGAATCTCCTCCTGGTTCCAGTTCAGTGAGGCGTGTTTCTGGAAAAGCACCCGGTGTTCGAGACGTCCCCGCGCAGGGGCGTGCGGCTGCAGCGAGGGCCGGGGGCACCCCACGGCAGGCCGCTCGGCGGGTGGTCCCTGGCACGTGCTTGGGCTCTTTCTTTTGCCGGTGGGTGAAGTCCCGGTGGCCCTGAGGGAGAAGGAGGTGCTACGTGGGGTGGGCACCGGACGCCCTGGGCTCCTGGCTCGCAGCACCCCGGGTGTGGGGGGCTCCGGGTGCCCGGCGCCTAAGGCCTGGCCTCAACCCCATGCGGGACGCTGAGCGACCAGCGGGGGGGCCCCTCCTCCCCAGGTGCTGGCCTGAGGCTCGCAGAAGGTCCCGCTGGGCACCGCTCCTCACCGGGGGGTGGTTCCAGGAGGCCCCGTGTCCTCCGGCCCTGGACACCGGTCCTTGACCCGGGCCTCGGAGCTGGCCCCTCGGCCTTGGAGAAGGTTTTATGGGGCCGCCGGTGGGGAAAAACCAGGCCTTTCTCTGTTTGCCCACTCCCCTGGGGTTTGACTTAGTTTGACGAGGTGCAGATAGCACTTTATTGCACCACTCCCTACGCAGAAAAATCCCTGCAAGTTAGGGATTTCCTATTTATCTTTTAGTTTTATGGCCATTTGGTGAAATGGCTACGACTGTGGCCTGTGTGTTTAACCGTGTAGAGCTAAGTAATATACGGAGATCTGATCACCCCCCCCACACTCTCACACACCGCACCCGTTCACACTCACACTCTCACATTCTCTCTTAAACACTCACACACACCGCCTCTTACACCCACACTCACCTTTTCACGCGCACACTTTCATCCATTCTCTCATGCTCACACACCTTTTTCACACTCATAGTCACACACTCATACACATTCTTTCACACACACACACATACCCTTCCACATTCACACACAGTCACACACACTGCCATGCACATTCGCATACACATTCTCTCTCACACACACACATTCACACACATTCTCTCTCTCACACACATTCTCTCTCACATACATTCTCTTTGTTACATACATTCACACACACACATTCTCTCTGTCATGCACATTCTTTCTCATACACACACTTTCTCTCTCACACACACATTCTCTCTCTCATGCACATTCTCTCTCTCACGCACATTCTCTCCTGCACATTCTCTCACACACGTTCTCTCACACACACATTCTCTCTCATATACTTTCTCTCTCTTACATACGTTCACACACATTCTGTCATGCACATTCTCACACACACATTCTCTCTCACACACACATTCTCTCTCACACACACATTCTCTCTCTCTCACACACACATTCTCTCTCACACACACATTCTCTCTCTCCCACACGCCGCCTCCTGTAACTCTGCTCCAAGCTGTGAGCCACGGGCCGCCGCGAGCTGCTACAGCTCTCACTGCTCCTGGAGCCCGTTGGGTCTGTTGGCTGGTTTGTGAAGGGTACTTTGTGGAATCCAGGGCAAAGGGGTAGGCTGGGTGGAGTAAGGGTTGGTGCTCCAGAATGTGCTTTATTTACACTTCAGTTAGACCATTTTCACATCTCTGTTTTGTCTACTGGAGCTCTTCATGAGTTTTCACTTGAAGAAATAATTCTATTGCTAAAAAAGATTTGAAAATGCCTGGCCCCCCTCAGTCGGCACTAAGACCCTTGGGGAGTATGTGGGAAGCACCTGCATCTCCACAACCAATGGTGCAGGGAAGTGGGTGACGTCACTGGGTGTGAGTCTGGGACTCAGGGTTGGAACCTGAGGGGCCTGCATTAGTGGGGGTGGAGCTTCTGGAAACAACAGTGCTTTGGGGGTGAAAGAACATTCCTCTTTAGAATGGTTTTTGGGAAAGTATAGGGCTGTTTTCTCATCTGTGACCCACCTGTCTGTCCTTCATCCATCTATCCACACACTTCTCCACCCACCCCTCCACTGTCTACTCACTACCGGTGCAGCCCTCCCTTTCTAAGGCTACCCCAGCCCACCCACCAGTGGCCATTGAGTTGTGACTGGGGAGAGCTGGCTGCACATGCTCAGGATGACCTGGTTCACCACAGCGGCCGAGGAGAGGTCGGTGCACGGACCACTGCAGTAGGACCCCCTGCTGGACCTGAGGACGCAAGAGGGATGAGATACCATTGCAACTGGAGGAGGAAGTCTAACCCCACAGGCTGACCAGGGTGTAAGCACAGGGTGGGAAATAGCAGAGATGCACATCTAGGAGTGTAGCTCACCCTGGGGGGTCTCCCTGCAGGAGTGGGTGAGAGGGAGAAATCTGGGCAGGTCAGGGAGGCAGGGCCTCAGTGACTAGCCGTGGCCGGGCTTGGACTATCACAAGCAAGGCCCGGGCCCTACCCTGGCTGCCAGCAGATGCCTGGAATCAGAACCAGGAGTCAAGGGGTAGACCAGGTGTCTGTATCGAGGAGGCATCTGCAAACATGCTGGGCCCGCTCTCATCTCAAAGCCTCGTCAAGCAGTTCCCTCCATCTGGAATGGTCTCTGCTCGGATTTCTGACGGACTCCAGCCTTCAGTCTCATTTAGTCTCTCAGTGAGGTCCATGTTGACTGATCCATTTAATGTACAACCTGTCCCCACGCCCTTCCTCTCCTTTTCCCTTCCCTGTTCCTTTCTTCCCCCGGAATACATGTGACCTTTAACCTACTACATAACTTATGTATTAAGCTTATCGTTTATTATCTACCTCTCCCTTCTAGAAGGCAGATCCTCAACCAGTATCTGTTCAGTGATTAGGAGGGACTCTCTGGGCCAAAGCTTGGCTGTGGCAGGTAGGGGCCATCCTCTCCCCATGACCTCTCACAGGGCAGGAAATAACGTGCAACTGATGGAAACGTACGAGGTCTGTCCGAAGGATACAAACCCAATGCATTCTATTTGTCTGGGACTATAAAAATGCGGCCAGTTTACCAAGAGAAGAGGATAAAGCGCCACTGCCATAGATAAGTCCCCCTCTCGTTATGCCTGCCTGGTTGCTACCACGATTATCCCCATTTTAAAGATGGGAACACTGATGATCTGGCAAGTATTGGAACTCACCCGGGGACTCGTAGCTTGAAAGTGGAGGTTGCTGCTCAGGCCCTGCACACTCCAGAAGTCTCTGTCACCCCTGCTCTCCTGCCTGTCGTTCAGCGTTCAGCATCTTCCCCCTGCAGAGTGTCAGAGAGCTGTGTGCTCCCGGGAAGGTGACACAATGTTGCGCTGCGGTGCCTGTGACTCTCACCCCTATGCTTTAATGCTGTCCTTGGGGTGGGGAGGGGAAGCAGGGTCAGCGAGCAGCTGAGGCTGGGAGCCATCGAGGGCTGGTGCACGACAGCCGGCACTCAGCCCCTTGAGCAGGTGCACACATCTGGGTTGAGCGGCTTGGGGTCTCGCCTTGCAGTTTTAGGGTTTCTCCATGTTCTGCTTCTGCAGAAAGGGGTTGGCTTGCTGTGTTCGCAGAGGCTAATTAGATTTCAGGGCAGCTTGTTCGGGATCCCTGGGTGGCCCAGCGGTTTAGCGCCTGCCTTTGGCCCAGGGCGCGATCCTGGAGACCCGAGATCAAATCCCACGTCGGGCTCCCGGTGCATGGAGCCTGCTTCTCCCTCTGCCTGTGTCTCTGCCTCTCTCTCTCTCTGTGTGTGTGTGACTATCATAAATAAAAAAAAAATTAAAAAAAAAGATTTCAGGGCAGCTTATTGAAATTGGGTCCCACCTGAGCAGCCCTTGTGGCCGGGACGCGGTGGCTGAATTTGCCAGCAAAGCCCTGGATCCAAAGGTCATCACTTGACTCTTCACAGTTTGCAGCGTCGTGTGTGTGTCTGTGTGTGTGTGTGTGTGTGTGTGGCTGGGGCTCGAGGCCAGGCTGCTGCCCTGGTGCCAGGGCTGGCCGGGCGCTCGGAAGTCCAGCCACGTAGGCAGTCGGGTCCCTGCTCCTCTGTTCCCAGGGAGGTGTTGGGCATTCCCCAGTGACCTGGCACAGACAGCACAGAAAGTTCTGATGACAGGAGGCCCTGTTCCAACAGATCCTCCCCATGTCGTTTCGATGCCCGCTGCAGCCAGGATGCTGTGCCTCCTCTGAATGGAGCTGATGTCCTCTGTTCGAATTCTTCTCCTTGGGGCTCGGGGACCTGTGTGAAATGACCATGCACGATTGGCCCAAATCACTGTCACCTAAACTGGCTGCTCTTCTTCCCCTGACCCCTTCTTCCCCTGATCAGGGTGTCCTGGTTGACCCGGCAGGCACCGACCCCCTCATGCGGTAGTGGCACAGAAGCAACATTCACTGGAGCCAGCTATGTGCCAGGCTCTTGGACACGTGGCTAGAACAGTCTCTGCCCTCCAGGTGCTCATGGTCTAGAGGACCACCCAGCGAGGCGAACACCTATTTCATGCAACTGAGAGCTGAACAAACTGGAACATTTGTGAACCAGGTACGTGCTTATAGCTGGGAACCGGTGGCCAGCAGGACAGATACAGGCTTGCATTCTTGTGCACTGAGTAACCCAGATAGCAGCTTGGGGCCCAGAGAGAGAGAGAGAGAGAGAGAGAGAGAGATGGGGACGTGGGGGAGGGGCCCTTCCACTCACCTGGGGGCTTGGCAGAGGTCCATGGAAGAGGTGGCATCTAAGCTGAGGCCGGGGAGTTAGGACCTCGTCATTTAACAGCTGGAGGAGGGGGAGGGCAAGGGAGGACTAGTGTTTCCAATAGAAGGTGCAGCGTGTGTAAGGCCCCAAGGCCAGAGGGTTCAGCATAACAGGGGATTAGTGGGCAAGGTAGGGAGGGGCGAGTGATTCGGGAGAGGTAACGGGGACAGGTCGTGGGGAAGGGAGAAGCATAGAGGTGCATGGAGGCTATGACCCTCTGGGGGGTGGCCAGTGCGGCATCTGGCAGGTGTATTCAGGCTGGATGTTGAGGCCCCAGGGGGACTGGAGGGTAACTGTGGCTATGGAGGGGGTGCTCACCTCCAGGGAGAGGTTGAAATGAGAGAGGAGGGCCAGGACCCAGCCACAGGATCACCGCAAATGAAGCGGGGCAGGTGCATCGAGGGAGGGCAACCCAGGGGCAAGCAAACCCTGAGAGGAGCTTTCCCTGCGAGGGCGAGATGGGGCCGGGATCCATGGAGGGGGTCCCGGGGGAATTCACCAGACAGGTCAGGGGCAGAGAACTAGGGAGAGGCTCTTGGCATTAAGGAGGGCAGGAGGGGCAGTGGCAGGAGGTGGGGTGGGACATGAGGAAGGGGAGCGGGGAGGCCGACCCAGAAGGGCAGAGAGCCCCGGGGGCACATGTGTGCTGCTCTCTAAGGCCAGAAGCTGGCATGCTTGGAAGGCTGTTGCAAAAGGCTGCTGGAAGCAGAGATGGCTCATCCATAGGAGTGGGAGGGGGGAGGTCAAGATGGGAGAACTCCCCGGATTGCCCTTGAGAAGGAGGGACCAGACGGTTTGAGGTGGGCCTGTCGTGTGGCGCAGGGTCAGGGAGATGCTGGAGGGGGGCAGGGTTCTCGGCTGACTCCTGTTTCCTCTGGAGGTGAAGTCCAACGCTGGCGGCAGAGGGCGGAGGCTCAGGGAGGATGGTGGCGGGTCTCTGGGGCCTGGCAGCGGGCTGGGCGAGCTCAGAGAACCACTGGGCCGAGCTCAGGCTCTCCGGCGGCAGCAGGGATGCGGGCGTCGTTGGCCACTTGGCTTCGTCCTGTGGAGGTAATGCAGGTAAAGGCAGGGGCAGGCCTGGGTTCTGGGCCCCAGCTGCAACTCTGACCTCGTGTGACCTTGGGCAGTGGGCTCTCTCCCTGCGCCTTGGTTTTCTTATCTGTGTAATGAGGAGGCCGGATTAGAAAAGCAATAAAGCCCCCTCGAGACCTGGGATTAAATTTAAGGCCACAGTTTGAAGATTGTATTTATTTCACTCCTGATTAGCATAGGAGAGGAGGAAATGAGAAGTTAATATTGAGGCATGCCTGAAATGTGAACCTAAGAAGTGGGAATTTTATCACTACTTTGGGATTTTGCCTTGAGTTCCCTTCCACAGAATTTAGGTTTGTAGGTTAATTATAAAAACGTTTCCAGGAAAAAAAAAAAAACCCTCCTGATTTTTAATGGTTGATTTATGTAGTTGCTGGGTTCCTTGTCTGTTTCCCTGCTGTCGGTCTGATGTCGGCATCTAGACAATTCCAAGGCTCTGTGGCATCAGCAGCTGACAGGGCAAAGGTAGGGCGAGCAGGTGAAGGCGTCCGGTTCTGTTACACGTTGGCAGCTCTGATGAAATCATCTATTTCTTCACTGGTTCGTTCTTAGATTCATCAACGAACCTTTGGTGAGAAGACGGCTGAATGGATTCGTGTGGGGATTGAGAATGAGGGTAGGGAGATGATTTAATAATTTCATTTATCTCTGCTCTCTTGACCTCTGCCTGTTATAATGAAACATTATGGAAATTAAAAACAAGCCATTTATAACATCCAGGAGGGAGGAAAACGCAAAGAGAAAGCAAGTGGGCCCTGAGTGCACTTAGCTGTGTACTGACTTTAAAACTAAAACCCGTCTCAAGGGATTTGAGAAATTTGAGCAAGAACATTGTTTTCTCTCGTGAAACAAGCACCACTAAGTCACATGGCAGTATGTAATATGTAATGAGAGGAAGCATGTTTAAGAAAAAAATAATATTTCTATTCCTTCAGATTCCATTTTATGGGTCGAGAGAACACAGGGAGCCTGGGAGCTCCTCTTACGTCCACCAAATCCCCCGAGTCGTGGCCAAGGTCATCAGCCATCTCCTTAGTCCCACCCGTTTCTCCTTTGAAAGAAGAAAATTCTTTTTTTTTTTAAGATTTTATTTATTTAAAAAAAAAAGATTTTATTTATTTATTCATGAGAGACAGAGAGAGAGAGGCAGAGACGCAGGCAGAGGGCGAAGTCTCCAATTGATTAAATGACCAAATGGATATTGAATACTCTACCATGTAGCAGGTTCTATGCCAAATTCTGAATACAACTGCTACCAAAGCTGGCAAAGTCTTTCTTAATGGAACTAGGAAATTTCTGCAAAGTTCGACAAATAATACTTCAGTGTTTTACACTTGTAAAGCGGGCTCCTTGCAGGGAGGGGAGCCCGATGTGGGACTCGATCCTGCACCCTGGGATCACACCCTGAGCCGGAGGCAGATGCTCAATGGCTGAGCCACCCAGGTGCCCCTGAAAGAAGAAGAAAGTTCTTTAAGAGCATCTCTACTTTTGTGCGATCTGTGGAGACACGGCTCCATCTCCAGCAACGCTATGATCCCAGGGGATTCCTTTGCTTCTCTTTTAAAGATGAACCAAAGCATTATATGCAAACAAAAAAAGCACCCAGAGCATAAGTGCGTGTATATCTTGGTGACTTATGACAAAGCGCACATGCAGTTGTCAAGAAACAGAACTTTACTAGTATCTAGAAGCATCCCTTACATCTCCCCTAGTTACCACCCCTATCCTGCTCTCCAGAGGTGGCCATTATTCTGATCTTCTAATAGCACAGGTTGTTTTTGCTATTTTTCACCTTCATATAAACGGAATGATATTCTTTGAGAACGAAACGTATTGTGCTGTGGTTGGATGGAGTATTCTATAAATGTCAGATCACATTGACCATTTAGGTCGTCTATACCCTTACTGATTTCTGCTCGTTGTATCTGTCATTTACTGATTGAAAGTGTTGAGGTCTCCAGCTAAAACTGTTGGTGTATCTACCTCTCCTTGCATTCCTGTAAGTTTTTGCTTCTTGTATTTTGATGCCCTTGTTATTAGGTGTATACATGTTAGGGATTTCTATGTGTTCTTGGAGAATTGACCCCTTTATCACTATGTGATATCCAGGTTTCTTTTGATCAGGGTTAGCATATTATATCTGTGTTCCCAATCTGTCTCTGTGAAGCCATCATCCCTGTAAACTGTGTTCCCCCCACCATTTCCCTGGTAGGCAATACAGGGAGTCTAGAGGGTGCTGTATTAGGGGAAGTGCCCCCAGCTGGGATTGCCCTGGCAGTCTTCCTACTTGGAGAACTGGCATTTGTTATGGAAAATACTTGGGGGCATATTATACACGATTACCTTCCCTCTTCCTGCCAGAACCATGGCAGGGATCTTTCGTGATTCTTCATTGTGAGAGCTTGGTGGACTTCCTGAAAGCAAAGGCCCCCCCAAACTGTGAAAGCCCCAGGAGTTTCTTTTCTTTAGGCTAGTCTACACTCAGCCTCTAGCAATTTGTCAAAATTACCACTTCAGTGTTCCTACCAGTTTATGACTAAGTTTATGATCTTTACGTAAAATCTTGGCTGTGATTCTTGACGTATCTTGTCTCTGCCGATTTAGGGGTGGTGGTTTGTCCTGCAACACCAGTCCCTGAGGAGTCCAAGAAAAGTGATTGTTTTCAGTTTTCCAGATTTTTTGTGTTGTAAAAATGATAAGCTAAGCTATTTACATGTTGGAGCTAGAACTGGAAGTCTGAAGTTTGCTCTTTGATTGTGTCTTAGGTTGGGTTTCATGCCTGTTTTCATAGTTTTTTCCTCTTCTTTTGGTGGAACAAATCTGCCAGTAGCTTCTTGAGGTATGTGGGAGGTAAATACTCTGATACCTTGAATGACTAATGCTATCTTTGTCATATCCTCATACTTAGTTGGTAGTTTGGTTTGGTACAGAATTCTGGTTTTGAAATTCTATCCCCCCCCCCCCCCAATTTTTGAAGACTTTACTACATCATGATCTCACATCCGGTGTTACTCTTGTGAATGAAAATCGTTCTGATTCCCGATACTCTGTATGAGACCTATTTTTATCTCCCTGATGGTTTGTGGGATTTTCTTTTTGTCCTCAGTGTTCTTAAGTGACATGATGACCACCTTGGGGTGAGTCTCTTCTCCTCTATCATGCCAGGCCTTCAGTGGGTCCTTTAGGCTGGAAACTCATGTCTCTTGAGTCTCAGAACTATTTTTACATTAGATCTTGATGATTTTCTTTTCTCTTTTTCCTTCATTTCTTCCTTTCTCTCTCTGGAACTCTCTTTTCAAATGTTAGACTTACTGAAATAAGCCTTCGGTGTTTCCTCTGGTTCTTCTATTTCATCTTTTTGTCTTTCTAATAAGAGGCAATGGTTGGTGGGAGTTATGGCTGGAGGAATGACAAGGCGTCTTAGACACGGAAGAGCAGGGGGTGGGAAAGAACGAGGGGGTCAGGAGCAGAGGCTCTTCTCATGATGTGGTGCTCTGATGTGAACTCGGAGATGTCTGAGAACTCCAAATTGAATCTGGCTATTAGGGCTTACATTACGTCCTCCAAAGAAGTTATGTTGGAGTCCTAACCCCCAGCACCTCAGATTGTGACCTTTAGAAACACGGTCCTTGTGGAGTATCTTTAGTTAAGATAAAGTCATATTAGGAATAGAGAGAGTCCCTAAGCCAATATAACCGGTGTGTTTATAGGAAGAAGGCCGTGTAAAGACAGAGATGCAGGGAAAAAGCCACCAGAAGGTGGAGAGTGATGCATCTATGAGCGATGGGATGCTGGTAGGGTTGCTGGCCATCACCAGAAGCTAGGAGAGAGGTATGGGGCAGTGTATCCTTAAAAGTCCTCAAAGGGAACCAACCTCATCCATACTCTGATTTAGGACTTCCAGCTTCTCGAACTCTGTTGTTTTAAGCTCTGTGGTGTGTGGTACCTTGTTATGGTGGTCCTGGCAAGCATATACATTGTCCTCATATATTATCATGAAGTTGTGTTTGTCAAGGTAGAGGAGAAATGGTGGTTTTTAGTCCTTTCAATAGAGTTTGTTATCTTGGTTTAGCCTTTCTTTCAGAGGTAAGGCATGTGGCTTGCTGTGTTACTCCTGCCAAGCCTTTACAAATGTCAAGGGCAAGCTGCCTTCTTGGCACCCCCTATTCTGGGTTACAATTCAGCTTTATCCTACTCGTCCAGCCAGTTACCACCCATCCCACACTTTCAGTTCTCCACATTTTCCCCACTGCTTTTGCTCCTTCTGGGTCTGTATGAGCACAGTCCAATAGAATTTTCTGCAATGATGGAAGTGTTCTTTACCTGTGCTGTTCAGTGTAAGAGCCACTAGCTGTATGCAACTATTGGGTCCTTGAGATGTGGCCAATGCACACTATAAACCAAATTTTAGAATTTATTTAATAAAAATGTGATGTAGCACATGTGGCTTGGCTACCGTATTGGATAGCACAGATCTATACTGTAAAAAGACACAATAAAGTTTTTGTTTTCAAGGTAATTAGGGAGGTAATGAAAGTAAAGGAATGTGCTCCATCTGCTATCTTTACCCTAATGTCTCTTGCAAGTCTTAAATTTTATTTCAAAGAGATCTTAGAGCTAAACCAGCAATAGCAACGTAAAACAAACAAACAAACAAACAAACAAACAAACAAACAAAAGCTCTGGCTCCAGTAGTAGATGAGCCCTTTGTATGGTTCTGTGTGCAAGAGGTGGCTCTTGTGGTGGTTCTTCCTGTCACAGGTGAAAGCCTGGGCAGGTAGCAAGGGGAGGTGCTGCCTGTGGACACGGAATGGACTTGGGACTCCTGCTTCCAGACCTGTTCTCTGTGCGGTCCACCTTTCTTCCTTCCTCATGGGTCCTTGGCCACCTGGCCCGATCTGTGGTGGTTCAGCCTCCTGGCAGGTCAGGTGTCCTTGAAGCTTCCAGACACTGCACCAGGCATACCTCTGTGACTCCCAAATACTCAGGTTGGCCTCCCAGACCCTGCGGCCACTGGGCTGCTGGAAAACAGATTGGGTTGGTAAAAATATGTGTGTATGTGTTCTCACAAAACCTGAGAATATCACACCTCCACTTTGACAAAAAAATCTGTTTATGCTGCTCCAATAATCACTTCCTAACTGGTGGGGAAGCAGGCCATATGTCTGCGAAGTGGCTAGCAGAGGAGACAGTGTACTTCCATTGCACCTTGCAAAATACCTTTTTCTAGCTCCGAAATAAAAATAAACCAAGCCACATGCTTCGGCTCCCAAACAGTAGTCCCTGTGCGGACTGCCCTGGCTGACGGGGCGACTGGGGACCTGTCTCTTCACAACTGGCTTTGTGACCTCAGGTCGATCCCGAACATTATGTTTCTATTTTCTCACCTGGGACTCTGAAAGGTCCTGTGAGAAGAAATCAAGTTAAGAGATGCGAAAGTACTTTTAAAAATTGGGGCGCCTGGGTGGCTTAGTCAGTTGAGCGTCTGACCTGATTTCGGCTCAGGTGGTGATCTCAGGGCCAGAGGGTGGGGGGGGGAAGGGGATCTGCATGAGATTCTTACCCTCTGCACCTCTCCCTGTTGTCTCTCCCTCTCTGTCTCTAGAAATAAACAAATCCTTAAAAAATACTTTTAAAAAGTTAACTGATTTTGGCGCTCATTTCAGTTTTATTTTCAAAAATGTACTTGTTCTATGAGTAAAAAGCTATCCATTCACTATGTGAACCTGATTCTTTTCTTTCTTTCTTTCTTTCTTTCTTTCTTTCTTTCTTTCTTTCTTTCTTTCTTTCTTTCTTTCTTTCTTTCTTTCTTTCTTTCTTTCTTTCTTTCTTTCTTTCTTTCTTTCTTTCTTTTCTTTTCTTTTCTTTTCTTTTCTTTTTTTCTTTTCTTTTCTTAAGAAAAAAGCATCAATGTCCTCTGTGCTCTGAATTTTCTTCATTATTTGGAAGATCTGGGAAGTGAAGCTTACCTCTTGGAGTTCTCATTATCCAGCAGGAGGGAGTTTTTAAAGGAGGACTAGGGACTCAGTGCTTGTCCTCCCCCTCCCATTCATACGCTGAAGTCCTAATCCCCAGGGAGTTGGTGTTTGGAGGTGGGGCCCTTCCGAAGGGAGTTAGCGCCTTTATAAAAAGAGGTGCAGTGAGGTGATCCCTGTCTGCACCCTGGGAGGACAGGGTGTCTGTAAGCCAGGAAGAGGGTGCCCTGGTCTCTTCCAGCCCCCAGGACTGTGAGAAGCAGATGCCGGGGAGGCCGTCTTGTCGCAGCGTCCTGTTAGAGTGGCTCAGGGTGAGATGACGGGGAGCCTGGCCTGCAATTGTCAAAGCCCGCCCCGGGGTCTCCGCCCGTGTGGCCGCTGCATGGGACGCGAATGTTCACCCTGGGGTCCTGCTCGGACGCGTTTTGCTCCTGCCATCCCAGTGGCGCCGGCGGGGACCCTGAGTCAGCTCTCCAGACGGCATTCCATGCACGATGCTGCCGCTCGTGCGAGGAACACTGGGTGTCCCGTAGAAGAACGCTCACCCTGGTGGCAGCAGCAGCTGAGTGAAGGAGAAGGGAGGAAGCCCAGGCGGCCGAAGGAGAGACGCCACTCTTCCAGAACCTGGAAGTGCCGCTGGCATGAGCGGTAGGCCTGACCCCCGACAGCCCTGCCTCTGAGGTTTCTTTCCGATCCCTTCCAGCTGGAAGTAATTTCTCTTTGGAAGCCCCCGGGGCATTATCTGCTGGTCTGGGGGGGGCACTTACCCCCGTGGAAGCCCCCTGGGGCATTATCTGCTGGTCTGGGGGATACTTCCTCCCCGTTGGCAGCCAGCGACTTATCTGGCCGCTTGGACCGCTAGGGCCTCAAGGGCCGGGACTGCTGTAAACACCTGCTATCTTCCTGCACGAGGGCTATCGGTCGCCTCAGCCTCTGCCCCTGGATTTCGAGCAGTTTCTGCACCGAAGCAGGCCGCCACCCCTGACCCCGGGGTGCCCGAAGCCCTGCAGGCCGCCCTGGGTGCTGGCGGTGCGCTGCTGCTGCTTCGTCTCCCTCGGCCTCCCTCCCCCTCTAGGCGGCTCCTCCCACGTGTCCCGCGGGGTGGGGGTGGGGGCCTGCAAGGCGTGGGGCTCCAGTGCACTTTGCAGACTTCACCCGACTTGCCCGTCCGGGCATTCCACCCTGAGGGTGACTCTTCTCGAAGGCTCCGCTCCCTTGGTGTCCTCACCACACCTTCCTGTTCTTGAAAGGCAGCGTCTTTCCCACTCCTTCCCTGGCTCCTCTCCTCTCCTTTTCCCTCCGCTCTGCATTCTCTGCCCGCTGCATGCCACGCAGGCCCGGACGCTCTCTCTCCTGCAGGACTTCAGCTACCACCTGGAAGCCCACGCTCCTGCAGCCATGGTTCTAGGCTTTTCCTTGGTGTTGTTTCACATATACATTTCCATCTGCTTATGGCCCGGAGCTCCTCAAACACTCTAAAATACAAGTGAAGGCTTAGCATCTAGCATCTTCCGCTGTGGGTGGCAACACCACCTTCACCTGGCTGCCCACGCGGTCATCCTGGACTCACCTCTGTCCTTGGTTCCGTCCCGTGACCGGGGCTCTGACAGCCCTGGCGTGGTCAGGCAGGCTGTGCTGTGTAACAAACATCCCCGAAATCTCAGCGGCTTGCTGTGGTCAGTGTTTGATCCTCGCCTGGATGCAGTCTCAGCCCTGCCGCCTCTACCTGGACATCTCCCCCTGGGGGCGACCCCTTTCCTTCTGATGGGCTTCCTCAGCACAGCGGGAGCCTCTTTCTCTTCTGCGGACCCAGCACCTGCACCTGCTTCACATCCTCGGAGGTGCGACTCCCGTGCTCTGGGCAGTCTGTTCCCTTTCCTGTTTGAGCGCCGACCCGGAGGCTCTCGTGGCCGCCCGTCTCGGCCTCTCCGCTCTCCTCTCCCTCTGCCCTCCTCAACTCCAGGGGTCAGAAGCTCCTGGTGGCATCTCAGACAGTGTGGTATTTTCTCGAGTCCCCCAGCCTTGCTTCTGGGCGGTCCCTCCTCCAGAGCACAGCCGCAGCTCTGCCGGCTGGAGCGTGCTCACTGCGGCCACACAGAGCCTCTCTCCTCCGGGCTTCCAGGGCCCCTTCCTAGAACACTTGTTGCATTTTCTCGTGATTGCTTCTCAGAGACGCTGCCTTTACCTGCCGACTAAACGGGAGCAGAGCTTCTGGGCACCGGTCACTGTGCTAAGAAGAGCTTTATGTGTTTTAGCTCACTGAGTGCTCACCACTGCCCCGTGAGAGAGGTACTCCTGTGATTTCTCTTTAAACCATCCTGGAGAAACTGAGGCACATGGGGTTAGGGAACTTGCCCAAGCTTGCACAGCCGGCCAGTGTTGGAGGCAGGTTGGCTCCCAGCCCATGTGTGTGGCCTTGGTCACCCAAAGTGCTCTGGGTGGGGGGAGAGGGGACGGGAGGGTGTCATCTTCTTGTCTATCTCTTTGTCCACAGAACACTGGTCACTAAAGTTCTGTCCGACGCACACGTGGGAGACGTCCGCTTTCCGGTTTTCTTCAACCTCTTCCTCTGCCTGCCTCCGCGTTTCCTTCAGAAGTCCTCCCTGGTCTCCTCTTCTTGCTCCATTTCTGAACTTTAGAAGTAGGGAAATAAACTCATGAGACTCTCACTACATTTTATCCAAACGAATGAATGATCATGTCCTAACTAGTGGGCACCCCTTCTTGCTCTGCCACCTGGAACGTTCTAGATGGCTTCTTTGGGAACCGATTGCAGAAACAGCTTACCGGTCACACAGAAGAGCCATTTCCGGGACTTCATCATCCCCGGCTGTGCAATACGAGCAACATCCCAGGGATTCTCCCAAGTAGATGTCACTAATGAAATGCACGTCACCCAACATGTCATTAACTTCAGCAAGTGTGTAAGAGTGATGCGCTTTAAAGTTCCCATTCCCTGAATAGCTTCACATCGTGGGGAAGCAGAGACGGGCCGGGCCCCCTGTTAGAGTCCTAGGGATGTCGTAACAAAGACAGGCTGGTTTACACCACAGAAGTTTGTTTGTCATGGTCCTGGAGGCCCGAAGTCCGAGACGGAGGGGTTGGCAGGGCTGGCTGTCCCACGGCCTCTCTCCTTGGCTTGTACACGGCCCCCTTCTCTCTGTGTCTGCACCTGGTCTTCCCTCTGTGTGTGTCTGTGTCCTAATCTCCTTTTAAGGACACCAGTCGTATTGGATTAGAGGCCACCCGTGTGACCTCCTTTGACCTTACTTACCTCTCTGAGAGCCCCGTCTCCAAATATCACCTCCGGAGAGGTGCTGGGGTCTAGGACTCACCAGATGAGTTTTGGGGTGGCACAATTCAGCCCTCAACAGGCAATGACTGAAGTTCCGGCTGCTCTGGGCTCTCTATCCAGCAGCTGGGTGACCTTGGACCAGTCCCCGCTTCCCTTATCGCCAACCCCGGGAGTCAGACTAGATCACCCTGGATCTCTGCAGCTCCAAGGTTCTGTGGGAACCAGTAGTAGTGTCGTGTTGGGATGCTCTACGGCACGAGTGAGGGCTTTGGCACCAGGACCACCCATCCCTGGTGCGCTCCGGTTTCTTGATATTTGACAACAGACTTTGTTAGCTCTGCTGGGCAAGCTGAGCGTTTCTCCCGGGCTCTGGAAGCAACAGCAGCAGCATCTCTGCTGGAAACATCCTCAGTGACACGTTGTCTGGGCTTCTCCCTTCTGTTGGGTCCTGAGATGGCAGCTCCTGATCATGCACTGGAGGAAGGAAGGAAGAGGTCTGGGGCCTCCTAAGCAGAACAAGGACACTTTCTATTCAGGGTAACTCTATATACGTGCGCTGTCAAAGATCAAAGCTGGAGCAAACCAACCAGGGAATGCAAAGCAGTCAGCAGGAACAGCAAAACCCTCACTGTGGGTGCCCAGGCAGACACACGCTGTCACAGCGGGCTTTGGCGGGCCGGGAGCCCGTCTCTACCTTTCCAGGTCCCCGGAGTCAGCCGGGGTTGCCAGGCCTCCGGAACAAGCCTGAAGTTTGCGGCCTATTCTCTACCCTGCTGTGTGCCTCCGAGGGCAGTAGCCCTGTGGGGTCAGCTGGCCCCCGAGCTCCCGGCCCAAGGGAAGAGAAGCAGGTACGGGGGCTCTCTGAGCAGGGCCAGGTTCTCCTGCCTTGGGTGGGATCTTCATCCTTCTCTTGACTGTAAGAAGCTGGTCTTCAGGGGCACCTGGGGAGCCTCAGTCAGTTAAGTGTCTGCCTTTGGCTCAGGTCATGATCCTGGAGTCCCGGGATCGAGCCCCGCATGGGGTTCTCCGCTCAGCAGGGAGTCTGCTTCTCCCTCTGCCCCTCCCCCTGCTCGTGCTCTCTCTCAAATAAATAAAATCTTTTAAAAAAAAGAAACTGGTCTTTAAACTAGCTTCCTCATATTTATGCCAAGTAACCAAACTTTGCAGATTCTGTTTCCTTCTCTAGGACATCGCAACACAGATGCCCAGGGGAGTCGTCGTGAGGGACCAGTGAGATTCTCGAGCGTGCAGAGCCAGCACCCAGTACAGGGCCACTGTCTGTGTGTTTATGTTGTGTGAGCCTCTGCTGATTTGGGGGCACATTGGATGAGTCCGGACACTGGGGTGCGATTGCCCATGGGGAATGGGGTGCGTGGCTGCTCCTGAGCTCAGCACGGTCATGTTCACAACACGCACGCGGGTGCACAGCACTTTGGGGGGCACACAGCCCTGGGGGCGAGTTCTCCCTCCAACCCTGCGAGGTCGGGGCTGGTCCTCTCCCCTCACATGAGGGATGCTGCAGAGACAGAGGTTAGCGCCAGCCCTGCCCAAGGTCACACAGGTGGCAGGAGGACGCGGGTGGGGCCTGGCCTCAGCCCTCCTGCTGCTCTGAGCGGCTGCAGCCCCGGGCCCGGGCCGGGTCACAGTCTCCGGGCTCACCATGGCCTGCAGAAACCCTGCCTCCTGCCCGGGCCAGCTTGTGCGACACGGACGGAGCCTTCCACAACCACCACGGAGGCCCAGAGCGTTTCGGTTTATTTGTTTTTTATTTATTAATATTTTAAATGATTTATTCATGAGAGAGAGAAGGCAGAGACAGGCAGAGGGAGAAGCAGGCTCCCAGCGGGGAGCCCGATGCGGGACTCGACCCCAGGACCCCGGGATCACACCCTGAGCTGTAGGCAGCCGCTCAACCGCTGAGCCCCCCAGGTGCCCCAGGGTTTTGGTTTATCTGAGTGCACCACCGTGGGAGGCGTACGGACCCGCTCTGCAGGGGTCTCAAGCTACAGCAGAGACGTGGCTTTACTGAGGTTCTTTTCTTGACCATAAGAGTCAGATCACGTTTGCATGATCTGCCTAAAAGAAATGTGTTTGGGGCACCTGGGTGGCTTAGTGGTTTCGCGCTGCCTTTGGCCAGGGGCGTGATCCTGGAGACCTGGGATTGAGTCCCACATTGGGATCCCTGCGTGGAGCCTGCTTCTCCCTCTGCCTGTGTCTCTGCCTCTCTCTCTCTCTCTGTCTCTATGAATAAATAAATAAAACTTAAGAAAAAGAAAGAAATGTGTTAAACACAGACTTGTTGTTACCCAGTCAGGCCAGATGATCTGATGCTCTGTCATATTTTCAAAATTTGCAAAGGTCCAATACCCTTCTCCTATTGTAGGAAAACAGAAAAGCGAGCCCGAGGTGTAAAATTCTGGTTTATGCGGAGTTGACCAAGGGACAGGGCCCAACAGGTCTGCCTGGACTTCTCGTGCAGGCCCGTGGGTCCAGGGGCCTCGGGACAGGCCTTTGTCGGGGAGAAGTGATAACTTCTCTGTCTCTCATTCTCTCTCATTCTCTCTCTCTCTCTCTCTCTCTCTCTCTCTCTCTCTCTCTCTCATACCGAAGTTATCATATCAGTAGGGAATTCCATGTGTGGTTTTGTCACAAGGTGAGGCAATCAGGGGGCGTTGTCCCTTGATCGTCTCCACAGAGGTGGATCCCTTCCCAGGACAAAGGGCAGGTAAACAGAAGCTCCAAAATGCATGTGACCTTGCAGTGCCCGGTTTAGGGCTCCTGGTGGGGTGGTGACACACCTGCGGGAGGGGGGGCGTAGCAGAGTTAGCAGGACAATGGCCTCATCGATCGACGTGAGGGAAGGGGCGCACTCGGATCCGGAGAGGCCAGCACGCTCAGAGAGCTGGTGGTGGCCGGCCCCAGCCTGCGGGCCGAGGGTGTCCCCTGAGATTGTCCTGTGGGGGGCGGGGGGCGGGGTCTACATCTTACAGGTGGCAGGAAGGCGAAGGTGGCTAGTGGTAAGCGCAGTCGAGTAGGAGAACCCCGCTTTGGACTCGGGCATCACGAGATTGGATTCTCGCCCCCATCTACCTGGAAGCCTGGGGACAAGTAGGTCAGTCTCCCCGTGTTTCCTGATGTTGAATGAAGATGGTAACTCCGGCCTCTAAGGGATGGCGAGGGGGCTTGATGAAATGATACGTGTAAAACGACCGGCTCGTGGGGATGCAGCACAGTGGTGTTTTCTGCAGGCTGCGGGGGGATCGGGCCTGCCAGGCAGGCTGGTGGTCTCGGCCCGCGGATGAACCTGCCTCAGCCTCGGCGTCCTTGTCTGGAGGACGGGGATTGCAAGACCAGCCTCACGGGGCTTTCGTGAGGCTGACGGGCGGTCGTGGATGCAGAAAAGGGATCAGCATGAAGCATAAAATGCCGCCCGAGTCTGGAGGCTGTTCCCAGGGGCTCCGAGGCTGGGAAGCAGGGAGATGGGGGGCGGGGGGCACCAGGGAGGGCGTAAGAGGCGGCTGTGGAGACAGGTGGCCCTTTGCTAAATGCCACCCAGAGCTGGCCCTGGCTTCCACACCCCGCTGCCCCTCATTCCCGCAAACACCCTTGCTGCCCCTCTGCGCCAGGCCCCTGTGCTCCGTGCGTGAGAGCCAGTGACTTCGTCTAGGCCTCCTGCAGACAGTTTAACCCGACCCGGGGGATGGCAGGCTGGGCTCACGGTTCCCGTGGCCCTCTGCCCCTGCCACTCACGCGCCTCCCTACTGTCATTCCTCTTGGGTTCCTCTTGGGTTCCTCTTCTCGCCTCGCCTTGGGTTCCCTTTCCGCCACCGAGGACCAGGCTGGCTTGACCCTCTGCCCCAGTCTTTGCAGCTGGTTCTTCTGAGGCTTTTCCCACAACCTCCCACCCTGACAGCCTCTCCGGATCCCCTCCACTGCTGACCGCGCTCGGGGCTGTGCCACCCAAAGATGCTCTTGGAGGGCGTGATCACTCACGGTTGATCATGACACTGTCTTTCGAAAGGGCCCCAGGAGTGGTGGAGCTTCCTGGCCGGTGTCCCCGGGGCTCTGGGCAGCACCCCCCCTTGGTGTGTCCCAGCAGTCGGAGTCGCGGGCCTAGGAGAGGGAGGACGGGGATGGAGACCCTGTGCGTCCTCTGGCTCTGCAGTCCGGGCGCCCCCTGCCGTAGCTCTCCTCCTGCTCCCCCGGCCCAAGCCCTCGGAGCCCTGAGGCGTCTCCTGTGAGCACCCCGAGATGGAGCGGGAGCGTGTCCGGGGCCCGCCTGCCCCGTCTTTCCTCCCGAGCTGTGTGACGCCGCCGCAGAACCCGCGTGGAGCGAGTGGTTCCTGGCTGGCAGTCGGAGGAGTTTAAGAATGACGGCATTTTTTCTTTACAAGAAATAAAGGAAAAGACTGTCTTGCTAAGTCAACAAAGCTGCTTGTATTGCTGTTCATTTGGCCAGGCAACTCCTCATCGACTTGTAATGGGTTCTCGCTCTGCCAAACCCGGTTTTCGCTGCACTCAAGACAGTTTATCATTGGAAGTGTTCAGCACATCTAGGGCCGGGTTGAGGAGCTCCGCATCGGCGGGCAGGGAGGGTGGAGGGGGTTCGGACGGAAGGGGCCCCAGGAGTCTCGGGTCCCAGCCCTTTGACGGCTGAGCACACTGAGGTCCTTGATGAGCGGTTCTCTGCAAGATGCAGTTGCCGGTGGCCGTCCTCAGGAAACGCGGAAGGGCTAACGGGGAGGACCCTGCCCTAGCATCTGTAAGGACGGAGCAGGGACCGTGGGGTAAGGACTGTCACTCGCCTCTGCCACCGCCAGGCTCGCTGACCTGGATGTAGACACCCACGTGTTTCTCTCTCTTGAGCAAACAAGCAAAACCAAGAGAGGTTTGCTTGGAACTTTATGGGGCATCTCTGGAGCATCGCTCATGGTGGTGCTGGCGAGGCAGTGGCATTCGGGATCTTGTTTGTGGGCAATACAGAAGACAAGCACCTGGCTTCAAGTCACTGGGCTCAGGAGGGACAGGCCGGCTACAGTCCGGCAGCTCTCAGTCCCTCCTCCCTGGTTTCATCGGCTCTCGGTGTCCTGAGCCTGTGGCCCCAGCTGGTTGGTGTGTTCGGACATGAGGGACCTTCACGCGAACTAGGGGGGACGCGTTCTACGTGCCGCTTCCCAGCAGGAAGTCTGAGCCTCTACGGGGAGTCACAGCCAGGCAGCTTGCAACCCGGCAGGGGCGTCGTGTCAGTGAGTGGGTGAGCCCAGGCCCGGAGCAGGGACAGCTGCCCTGTGGGGTGTCGAGTGGGTCCCGTCATCCTGGGTGTCGCCACACGGGCGGCAGGCCCATCTGCCGGGGCTGCTTTGGGCCTGGGGCTGCTGTCGGGGGCGGCGAGCTAGACCCGATGATGATCGATGGCTCAGACGCCCCCTCTGTCTCAGAGCTGGGGGCCTGCTGGCTTTCCCGCTGTCATGTCCGTGGTTAGGTTCCTGAGGCCGACTTCACCCTGGAATCAGATCTGGGTTAAACCGAAAAGGCAAGGACCCTGGACGCCAGGGGAAAGTGTGTCTTGTTCACCGGGAAGCCTGTCCCCGCTGCTGTGCGGCCTGCTTATGTAGCGCTGTCCCCTAAGCCTGATGCTGGGCCAGGAGGTGCTCTGAGTGGAGCTTTCGGAGCACAAACCAAGCTAAGGGCAAAAGCAGAGCCTCAGAGTGTCACAGGGTTGGTTATCCGCTCACAGCCTGGGTTAGCCGGTGGACGAAAGCTGTCCCCGACCCCTTCTTGGACAAAAGGAAGTGAACTTTGGCTCAAAGTGGGAGCCAGAGGACAGCATGTGGACAGGGTTCTGGCTGCGGGGTCAGGAGCAGCCCTTGCAGCTGCTGTGCTGTGCTCCCAAGAATCACTCAAGAGTAGGTTTATGGGGCACCTGGGTGGCTCAGTGGTTGAGGGCCTGCCTTCAGCTCAGGTCGTGATCCCGGGGTCCTGGGATCGAGTCCTGCATTATGGTCCCCACAGGGAGCCTGCTTCTCTCTCTGCCTGTGTCTCTGCCTCGATCTGTGTGTCTTTCATAAATAAATAAATAAAATCTTAAAAAAAAAACAAAGTGTAGGTTTATGATAAAAAAATATAGATTCCAGATTTGGCAATTCCTACTTGACTCAGTATCCCGATCTCTGATTAGTTTAGAGTATTTAAACCTAGTGTTTGTCACCATTTTCCTTAAGCCAATGAGATTCTTCTCCCCCAAATCAGCAATAGATCTGAAATCTCTGTGCAAACGTTGCTTTGTGTTATGGACTCAAGGAGAGAACATTCTGCTTGCTATCTGCTGAGTCATCTTAAATGCTCGTTTTCTGGCCGTCGGTGGGAAATTCATAAGTACTAGGGTATAGAGTCTTTGCATCCACTCACTGGGTTTAAAATGACCTGTAAATAATGATTCATCCCAGTTTACTCAGATATATAGTTGAGGTGTAATTCACAAACCATAAAATCCACTCCTTTCAAGTGCGTAATACGGTGATGTTTTGTATATTCATAAAATTGTGCAGCCATCATTACTATCCAATTCCAGAACATTTCCAAGATCCTCAAGAGAAATCTCGTACCTATAAGCAGTCACTCTTCATTCTCTCCCCTCTGGGCCCTGGCATCCTGGCAACTAATCTACTTTCTGTCTATGGATTTGCTATATTTCCTATAATAAAATCATGTAATATATGGCCTTCTGTGTCTAGTTTTTCTCAGTGAGCTTAATAATATTCTCATGGTTCATCTATGATGTAGTGTGTGTTCAGCTATTCATTCTTTTTACTGGCAAATAATATTCCATTGTACGGTTGTACTACATTTTATTTGCCCATTCATCAGTTGATGGACATTTGAGTTGCTTCCACGTTTCGACTATTATGAATCTGCCGCTATAAACGTTCCTGTACAAGTTTTTGCATAGACATGTTTTCAGTTCTCTTGGGTAGAAAACCTGCCGTAGAATTGCTGGGTCATATGCTAATGATGTTTAACTTTTAGAGGAACTGACGAACTGGTTTCCAAAGTGGCTGCACCATGTTGTATTCCCGCCAACAATGTGTGAGGGCTCCAATCTCTCCTCATCCTTATCAGTGCTTTCTATTGACCATCTTTTTGGTTTAAGGATCCTAGTGGGTGTAAAGTAGTATATCTCTCTCTTTTTTAAGATTTTATTTATTTATTCATGATAGACAGAGAGAGAGAAAGAGAGAGACAGAGACACAGGCAGAGGGAGAAGCAGGCTCCATGCAGGGAGCCTGATGTGGGATTCAATCCCGGGACTCCAGGATCACGCCCTGGGCTAAAGGCAGGCACTAAACTGTTGAGCCACCCTGGGATCCCCGTGACTCTTTTTTTTTTTTTTTTTTTTACATCTTTTTTCTTTGCAAAAAATTAAAAAAAAAAGTTTTAAATTAAATTCAATTTAGTTAACATAGAGTGTATTATTAGTTTCAGGGGTAGAATTTAGTGATTCATAGAACACCCAGTGCTGATGACCACGCTCCGGTCCTTCACGAGAGATGACCTTCAACAACATTCATGGGTAAAGTGGAAGATTCAGTAGCTAGGGAAGAATGGCACGGGCATGTCACAGCTCTCTCTGTTGCCCCCAGAATTTCGACGCCTTGGTTTGGTTGCTAAACTTATGGAGTTATTAGAGGAGATTTCAGAAAGAAAGGGTGGATTTTTTTGTTGATCTCCTTGTAAGAGTATCTAACCAAGTTGCAGTGAACATGTCCAAGCAGTTGGGCTACAGCATGTACAGGATAGTCATAGAGTACTACGCAAACGCAATGGGGAGCCCGACGAGGATGCCTATGATATGAGGAAAGCACTCTCCAGAGACACTGAGAAGAAATCCATCATACCTTTACCTCATCCTGTGAGGCCTGAAGACCTTGGATAACCATGGGCAGTGGTTCTTAGGCTGATGCTCCAGATATTTTATGGATAGTATTATTTTCATTGGATGATCTTGGAGTTCTATTAGGAGAAAAGTAATTATTTAGGTCCTACAGACTTCAAGAAAATACAGGTTATAAACTTGAGACTCATTGTTTCCACTTAGCAATATCATACCTACTAAAGCCTTTCACTGTAATAAAATTCAATCAAAAAAGCAGCTAGGTCAGATGGAAACATTCCACTATTCTGGTTCATAATATTCACTATATGTTAGGAAGAAAACTTTCTCCAGTCTCCTAAATTCTGTGCCTGAGAACCACTGTTGCATATATATTTTTTATTTTGTACCAAACTGTTAATTGAAGCTTTTAAAAGCATATATGAAATGTATAAATCTAAGATGTATAATAAAATGCACTGCTGACTCTCTGAAAAAAAAAGAAGAACATCCAGTGCTCATTACATCCAGTGCCCTCTGCAATGCCCATCACCCAGTTACCCCATCATTGTGACTTTGATTCACATTCTCCCTAATGACTAATGCTATGGAGCATCTTTTCATGTGCTTATTGAACATTTGCATGTCTTCTCTGGAGACATGTATATTCGGATCCTCTTTCCAGTTTTGAATTGTAGGAGTTCTTTGATATATTCTGGTACTATACCCTTATCAGATGCATGATCTGTAAATATCTTCTCTTTTCATTGTCTTGTTGGTGTTCTTTGTTGCACAAGTTTTTAATTTTGATGAAGTACAATTTACCTATTTTTTTTCTTTGCTCGTTGATGCTCTTGATGTCATATGTTGAGAAGTCATTGCCTGATTTGATCGAGGTCATGAAGATGTATAGCTATGTTTTCTTCTAAGAGCTTTACAGTTTTAACTCTTAACTTAGACATTTTTATGCTTAGATTATTAGGCTCAGCGGTGGGAACACTTCTTCCATTTTCAAATAATTTTTATTGTATAAAAGAAAAAAGTTAAGAGATTAAAGACAAAATATACAATTTACAAAAGAAGAATCAGAGTTTACGACCAATTATGTAACTTCCTTTATTCATCTAATATATCTGAAAGATTTCTCTACATCACAGTTTTGATCAGAGGCACAATATTCTATGGTTTGGGTACATAGGATTTTTTATTTTGAGAGAAAGAGAGCACAAGAGCAAGGGGAGAGGCAGTAGAGAAGGAGCCATGCTGAGCACGGAGCCTGACGGAGGGCTCGATCTCACAACCTTGAGATCATGACCTGAGCTGAAATCAAGAGTTGGATACTCAATTGACTGAGCCCCCCAGGTGCCCCTGGATACATACGATTTATTTTATCCTTTATTATTGGTGATTTAGATTACTCTCATCTAGAAAAATTGAAGCAGTGCAGCAATGAATGTGTGATAATTTCCTTGGAATAAATTCTCGGCAATAATTTTTAAAGAGGAAACTCCTATTTCCAGCATCTTAATAAAGCAGGTATAATAGTAGTTCCCTGGGGGAGAATATTCTGGAGCAAAACAAAGGACAGTTTCATGGGTAAAAGGAAAATGAATTTGACAGTGCTTTCATTTTGGGAAAGTGCCTTCCTGACCTTGTCTAGTAGTCACATATTTTCTGTAGGTTATCATGCAATGACAATAATACCAAGAACCTTTTCTTTGTTACTACAGTTATAATTTTAATCACCGTATAATATTATGTGGATTTGATGTGACATAATTTACTTACGATGTCCAGATGTTGAATACTTAAGTTGCATTCAACATAGAGAAAACACCACAGTGCGTGTATTTGTGCACATGGCCCATTTGTTCTTTTTTTTTTTTTTTTTTTTCTTTTTGCCCATTTGTTCTTTAGAATTGTTTCCTTAGTGTGGGTTCCCAGCAGATTGATTTCTGGGTCAAACGGTTAGAACATTTCGAGGGTATACATTTTGAGGGCTCCATTGCTGCTGGAAAGTGACCGCCTCCAGGAGCGTGTGAGGATCAAGTCACCGGGCAAGCACACCTTTGTTCCCACAAATGTTTTTAAATGTTTCAGCAAAGAGTCCAGGTGAATGGTTCTCGAGTTAGGGGAGGGTAAGGCTTTACCTTCTATTTTATTGCTATTTTTAACTTTTAAATTCAAGATTTGATTTGAAGATTGATTCTTTATTCTCCATGTGGACTGCATGAGAATGAAGTTTCAAAACTTATCTTTAAAAGAAGAGACGTGTATGAGGCTAAACTGTATTAGGATTCATGTTCACGGTCTCTGAACTGTGAACTGTTCAAAGAGCACAGAGGGATATGGCATAGTTTCCCAGTTAAAAAAATAAAGTCTATTTTTTTTTCTCATGCAGTGTTCTTCCAGAGGTGAAGATTCTCCCCATTTTGTTGTTCTGTAACCACACATCTGCAACCAGCCCTCCACCCCACCCCATTGGCTGCAGATGGCTAACCGACACTGCAAATGTGGGTCTTTGGGGATTTCAGAGTGTGACTGGTGCGTCCAGCTTCTCAGTTATTGGAAAGTCCTCCAGCTGCTGGGTTCTCATCCCTGGGGCATTGGAGGGGGGTAGTGGATTTACCCACTGCATGAGGTGCCCAGCTCAGCTGCCGTGGGAGGACCCAGCACCCAAGACTTTTGCTAAGAATCCACTGCTGCCCTGAGAGCTCTTGGTGTCTAGAATGTTCTGCTAGTCATTTCCCTTGAAGCTGGCCTTGGGGCAGGTGTTTGTGCTCCGCACCTCAGAAGCAGGAAACCTGCTCTCCCGTGGTCACCATGAGACCCTCCCACCGAGTCCAGGTGGGGTGGCCACGAGGAGGGTTGGTGGGTTTGGAGGAGAAGTGGGGGTGGGGTGGGGAAGGAGGAGTCCCGCTCCTGGGGGAGCTTTGTGAGAAAGGAAGAGGCTTTCTTGGGAAGTTCATAACAGCGGGGGGGCAGCCCCCCCTGGGGGTCCGTGAAAGCCTGTGAGGGTAACCAGCACGTGTCTGGTTCCTGAGGTTACTTCCTTTGGTTGTCGAAAAGGCTCAGGTTCTCCGCCTCCGTTTGGAGGCGTGTGTGGAGGGTGGTCCCCGGCCCTGAGAGTTTTGATCCTGCTCGGGTCCTGCAGACCTGATGGAGGAGGAAAGCTTTGCACCCAGAAACACAGACGTTAGTCCTGCCCCTGAGATTGGCTGCCCCGAGGGGACTTGAACTCTGGCCTCCCCGACGTGGTCTGCATTGGGGAGCACGCGTGGCCCAGCCCCGGACCCTCTGAACCCGGCCCTCCCTCGCCAAGGGGGTGGAGAATGTGGTCCGTTCTGGTTCTTCCTCCGGAGCCGAATAGAACGGGATGTGTTTTCCTACAAGCCAGCTCCCCTGTATGCAGGTGATGCCTGCGTGGATTCTCCTTGCCTGAAGACTGAGGGGGGCTCCTGGGAAGGCTGCCAGGAGGAGGCAGGCACAGCATTGCCAGGAGAGTTGACCAGTGACCCTGTCCTGGGTACGTCTACCTCGTGACACCTCTGCCCAACCCTCCCATTTCTGCTCCCAGCCTCTGGGTTCAAGCCTTCATCGGGTATCATATAGGGATTCCCCACCTAATGAAAGATGTACATTAGTACTTTTTTGTTGTTAACCCGAAGAAATCAGGAGGGTGACGAGAGTGGCCCCACCAAGCGTCTTCCCTGGGACCCGCACTCAGTGTCTCAGCGTCCAGCCTCCAGAACTTTGAACGTTATCTGTGGGCATCTGTGAATTATCTTGATTTACTTTGTGCATCTGTTAGCAAGATGTGTTCTAAGGTATCAGGAAAGCCTAAGAGAGGTGATTTTTGGGGTCTGGGAATGCTCAACAATTTTTCCATATAAATTAATGGTAACCTCTTCTTTGCTTTATGATATTTTTAAAAAAGATTTTATTTATTTATTTATTTATGAGAGACACAGAGAGAGAGAGGCAGAGGGAGAAGCAGGCTCCATGCAGGGA
Organism: Canis aureus; assembly: GCF_053574225.1. Taxonomy (NCBI): domain Eukaryota; kingdom Metazoa; phylum Chordata; class Mammalia; order Carnivora; family Canidae; genus Canis; species Canis aureus. Next base: position 59,174,411 of record NC_135622.1, read on the forward strand.
GCCCGATGCCGGACGTGATCCCGGGACCAGGGTCACGTCCTGGGCCGAAGGCAGACGCTCAACTGCTGAGCCACCCAGGTGTCCCAACTTTATGCCATTTTGGATTGTGGACGTATTCATAGGAACGCTCTACTTTCGGAGAGCAGAGCAAAGGGGTGTATCCACTGGTTTTGAACGTCGTATATCCACCATATACTGGTTATTCATGGGATGTTGTATATCCATCATATTTTTTGTACCGTATCCATTATATACGGTTCATTCATCATGTGCTGACTCACATCATTGCAGCAGGGCTCCTAAGTGGCCCCGTGAGCTCCATGTGTTGGGCAGGGTGGCTTTTCTCCAGTGTGGCCTGACCCACTCACCCGTCCTGGGTCATGGGTCAGGTTCCATCGTCTCCCTTGGGCCTGAGGCTCCCGGGCATGGACCTCCCTGGCAGCGTCCCAGGTCGTCCGACTGAGTGTACTCACTGGACCAGGGCCCCACAGCTCTGGTGAGGGGGACTCGGGTCCGGTCCACCTTCTGCCTCCAGAGCCAGGGGACTCGGTGCCCCGGGGATTCACTAATAGGTCAGCACTGGTGCCCCGGTCACAGAATCAGCTTTGTCTCTCTGCCCCTCACCAATCTGCTAATTGTGCTTGGTCCTCGTGGGCCGGTGGTCGGCCAGTGGGACTTCCCTCTGACCTTGAGACTCCAGGGAGGTAATCTCAATTGATTTTAGCTTTAGCTCTGCTGGTCTCAGGCTGGGGAACCCCGTATGGCCCTTTCCTGCTAGGGCACGAGAAGAGGAACTTTGTCTTGTCCCCCATCCCGCTGTGTAATGATTCCCCCACTGAGAGATCGACACCCCAACCCCTGCACCTGCAGCCTCCCTCACCCACAAGCACACATCACACACTCTTCATGCTCAAGGGCGTGTTCACAGCTGTCCACGCACATGCTTACACACTTGCCACACGTGTGTTCACACAGAGCCACTCAGTAAACACGCTCACGCATGGCCACGCACCACGGGATGCACCCAGGCTCGTGCACACACGGCCCACACTTTCAAGCACACTTGCTTCCCTCTTGGTGGCAAGTTGGCCCAGGACCCGAGGGGTCTCCCAGCTGCTCCAAGGACAGCCTCTGCAACCCGGGTTCCAGAATAAGCCTTATCAGCCTCTTCTCCATGGTCCATGATCCCCAAGTGCCAGCTGTGTCTCGAGATAGTCAGGCAGTTTTCCTGGGAGACTGATGACCACATGCCCAAGACATCTGTGTGTTCTGGGTGAGGGAGAGAAGGAGAGGAGGAAAGAGGGAAGCGGAGGACGGGAAGCAGGATTGCAGGCTACACTTGGGACATGTGGATGGTGGTGGCTGAGGTTCCTGTGAACAAAATGAACACTTAGTCGTATTCGGGAGAACGCCTCCCCCTTCACACCTCCTCTGGTTAATCAGAAGCACTTAATTTCCTTTTCTTTATTGAATATTGCAATTTCTGGACACGTGGTCACCCGTAGTTTGTCGAAGGTGTGTGTGCGTGCGTGTCTCTGAGTGTGTGTCTCTGTGTCAGGGGTGTGTGTGTGTGTGTCTGCCCTTGTGCCTGTGTCTGTGTGTGTGTGTGTTTGGCCTTGTGACAGCATTATTTGGGGAAAAATAGGAAAGATTCTAGAGTGTAGGGCGCCTAATGAAAAAGTCCCCGGGGAACACTCTGGAATACTTCTGAGTTCTGAAGTGTGAAAGTTTGCCTCTTAATCCAGCCCAGAGGCTGGAGCTTCACAGATCTGACTAGGGCTGTAATGATCTGGAATTGGCCATGGAGCCCAGGATGTGGTTGCGGCCCACCGTCCTACCTCCTTCCCATTCCGAGCCGTGGTCCCCACATTCTGAGGAGTCTGGGGGCTGTAGTGGGAGCTCTTGTCAAGCTAAGGGTTGAGTCATGCTGAAGACTTGGCCTGGACATGAAATAGAGGGCCAGTCCCCAAGGATGAGGCTGGAGCGGGTCTTGGCCTGGACAGGAGACAGGGGGCCAGTCCCCAAGGATGAGGCTGGAGCAGGTCTTGGCCTGGACAGCAGACAGGGGACCAGTCCCCAATGATGAGGCTGGAGCGGGTCTGGGAGTGTGGCATGGAGCCAGGCATCTGGGCTGCAGCCCCCTACTCGGGAAGGTCCAAGGAGCCAGGAGCACGCGGGTGGGCTCTGTGCAGCCCGAGGGCGGAGCAAGTGGGTGAGTGGGCGTCTGGCCGCGTCCTCACTGCCAGATTGCTGTCTGCACCACAGCCGAGAGCTGGAGGGAACCTCTCCCAGGGAAGCTCCAGCCAGAAGCAGGCGCCGGGAGAGGCTGCAGGATCGGCCGGGCCCTCCCTGCCCGGGCTCTGTGCTGCTGCTCACCACGGTGCGCTGGAGGTCAGAGTCCTTGGAACCGCTCGTCCTGGGAAGGAAGAGACTTACCCTCTAGTCCTCTTGAGCTGCTTGCAGGCCGCATGACTCATGCGGAGCAGATATGGGTGAAGGAGGGACGCACGCAAGGGAAGATTTCTGATGTGGGGGGTGAACTTTTCTCAAGTAGGGCCAGGCTTAGCAACTTCGGTTTATAATCCAGCGGGAGGATGTTTGGCACGACGCCTTGGAAAGCCGAATGTGGACCACGTCGTAAGAGACTCTGGCGACGGTTCTGGATCCAGTGGTGAACACCTGCCTCGAGTGTGACAAGCAGGCACAGCGGGGACTTTCTCAGGCCCTGGGCCGTCTGATGACAGCTGATGACTCCGCGACTCACGCCCTTTGTGTTTTCTGCTCATTTTCGTATTAGTACCCGCAAGTTCTTCCAAGCAAACATTTGTTACAAAGAGAAAAAACAAACTACTTGTTATTGACTATGTCTTTTTTTTTTTTGGTATGTGAAAACTCAGTGTGCATATGGACGAGAATAATGTGAATAAAGAGAAACATTAATTCTTATTAAGGTATGGGCTGCAGGGCAATTTTAGTCTTGGATTCTTATTTTATTCATTTTATTGTTATTTTTTCAATAACATAACATCGTGAAAAAGAAAGATTTATTTTCTTATGGTGTATTATTTTTTCAAGGGTTTTCACTGGATGGAGAAACGGTTTTCATCAGGTACAGCTACACACACAGGAAGATGCCCACATTGTCGGGTGGACCCAATGACGTCTGTAGAGACTTTAACAGGGGAAAAGGCCGTGGCAAAACGTCTTGCTATTTTTGGTGGGTGGATCTACTTTCAGCTCATCTGTGACCCTTGCTTGCAGGACAGAGGCTTCTCGCAGAAAAGACCAGCCTTTAGCAGTGAATGAACGTGGCCTCAAATCCTTTGGCCCCTTCTGAGCTCCTGGCACCTGAGGTGTTCTTTTGAGACGAAAATGAAGTGAAGGGAGCTCTGGGAAGAGCTGCGGGGCTCTCTGCCCTGCTGCAGAGGAGGTGCTGGCTCAGCTTGGACCCCCACTCCATCGGGCCTTCTCCAAGGTCCCGACTGGGGACCCAGCCCGCGTGGACGCCACCCAGCCAGCTGGTGCAGCTACCAGACGTGAGCACCTGGAGCTGGCAGGAAATAGGTGTGCACACATTCTGTGGATGGCACAGATCTGCTCCTGAAGCCACATGCGTGGCGTTGTTTATTGAAAAGGCAAGGGAGGTTTATTATCTCCTCTGAATACGTGGCCACGGCAAAGCTCTCCCTGGGAAGGGAAGGCAGGTGGAAGTGGGCATCGAGAAGGAAAAGGTGAAACACACGGAGACTGCTTAGTCACACGGTCAGCTGACACTTGAGCCCCTCTTGTCACACTGCAAAGAGCTCAGCTCTCTTAAGGTGACGCATAAATCAGGACTTTCCGTGGACTGTAACCAGTGCTTGAACTGGTCGGAGCAGACTTGTCTTCCCCGAGGGATGGGCGCAGGCGTGTATTTGTGCTTGTGCACATGTGGGAGCCTCTTATAAGGACTTTCACTCTACTTGTATAAGGGGCAGCCACGGATTGCTCGAAAAAGATGAAAAATGTGGAGTTGATAAATAATGGTTTATGAGTTTGCAAGCACTGCCGTAGCTAAATACTGCGTCCTGGGGGCTTCAACACAGAAATGTATTGTCTCACACTTGTAGAGGCTGGAAGCCCGAGGTCAGGATGTCACCTGTGGCCTCTCTCCTTGTCTGGTCGATGGCCACCTTCTCTCTGAGTCCTCACGTGGTCTGTGTGGTTCGGCGTCCTTATTTCCTCTTATTATAAGGACACCAGTCATATCCGGTTAGGGGCAACTGTAATGACCTCAAGTTACTTATATTACCTCTTTAAGGGTTCTCTCTCTAAATATAGTCCCATTCTCAGGTAGTGGGGGTTAGGGACACGGTTCAGCCCATAACAGTGATTTTAAACCTCTCACATAGAATAGTGGATGTAGATCATCTAGCATGGCCCCTGCCCAGATTACATGCCTCCGTGTGCTTTCCATGGCTCGTGGCCTGTGCCTTCTATGGCATCCTGGGACAAATTCTCAATGTGGGACGAATCTCGATGGACCATAGGCTCTGCCGTGGTTTGGGATTTCTCCCTCTGGCCTTCCAGGTTCCACACAGCTAGAATCTCACCTATCTTTGGAGAGACTCTCATAAAATTATGGCTTTTTTTTTTCTTTTTTGGCAGGAGTCTGGGTGATAGAATGTTATCTGAGGATGGATTTTTAGGGAGTCTTTAGAGCCCTGTGCATATTTTTGGACACCTGCACAAGGTGAGAAGGGGCCAAGGGTCATTGAGAGATGGGACCGGGGGTCATTGAGAGAAGGGTCCAGGGGTCATTGAGAGAAGGGGCCAGGGGTCATTGAGAGACGGGGTCAGGGGTCATTGGGAGACAGGGCTGGAGGTCATTGAGAGAAGGGGCCGGGGGTCATTGAGAGATGGGGCCGGGGGTCATTGAGAGATGAGGCCAGGGGTCATTGAGAGAAGGGGCCAGGGGTCACTGGGAGATGGGGCCGGGGGTCATTGAGAGAAGGGGCCAGGGGTCATTGAGAGACGGGGTCAGGGGGTCATTGAGAGACGAGGCTGGGGGTCATTGAGAGACAGGGTCGGGGGTCATTGAGAGATGGGGCCAGGGGTCATTGAGAGACAGGGTCGGGAGTCATTGAGAGACAGGGCCAGGGGTCACTGAGAAGGCTGTGGAAGGGAAGCCGAGTATCTGCCTAAGGCCAAAGTCAGTCAGAGGCAGAGCGCAGAAGAGAAGGCCCGTCTCTTATCACAGCCCCAGAATCCAGCAGTGCCCGTCCCTTCTGAGAGCCATCAATCCCACCTTTCTGGCTCCTGATAAGCAGGGAGGCCACTCAGACATGTGGATGAGGAGAGGCCATCGCTCAGGATTCAGCCAAGAGCCCTCTTCTCGAGGCTCTGTTCCTGTTACATTCTGCTCCCCACCTGCACCGCATCTAATGACGGTCTTTTTTTTTGCATGTGTCTGTCTGTCTGCTAACTGGTTATCTGCCTGAGTCAGGGCCTCCGTGTAGCTGGGGAATTTGTGCGTCACAAAACCTGCCCAGCTGAGCATGCCAGCCCTGGACTTGTATGTGCTGTCAGGCTCTAACCTGCTGAATGCAGGAAAGAGTTGGGATTTGGCGAAAGCCAAAATGGGACCGGGGTGATTCCTAGCACGTTGCTAGGCATATAGGAAGCTTTCTATATATATATGCCTGCTGAATAGGCAGACGAGTGGATTTCTGCATGGAATTGTGGATGTGGAAGAAGCAGTGCTCCTTTCTTCTGACAAGTGTAGAAATCTCGGCAGTGTCCCTGACTGCGTCTCCTTGAATGCTGTCAGGGATGAGGCACCCAGCCACCAAGTAACAATTTCCCTGCTGGGAACTATGGGCACTTACAACAGTTGTTTTTAAAGATTTATTTACCCATGGAGAGAGAGAGAGAGAGAGGGAGAGAGAGAGAGAGATAAAAGAGAGAAAGAGGGAGAACGAGAACAAGGGGTAGGTGCAGAGGGGGAAGAGAATCTTAAGTAGACTCTACGATGAGCACAGAGCCTGATGTAGGGCTGCATCTCATGACCTTGGGCCCATGACCCTGGGACCATGACCCCAGCTGAAACCAAGAGTCATATGTCAATCTCATAACCCCGGAACCATGACCCTAGGACCACGACCACAGCTGAAACCAAGAGTTGGATGCCCAACCGACTGCACCACCACCCAGTGCAATATTATATATAAAGTATATAATATAAAATAATATTTCATAGTTGCTGAACCAAGGCTCCTCTTCTTTTATCCCATGCTCTTACATCTGGGCAGGACTTTGGAGGTCCCTCTTCCAGGGTTTTCCAGAAGAAAGAAAGAAAGTGCCTTCTGGATGGAGCCTGGTGAGGTGGAGTAGTCAAAGATCATCTGAAAAACCCAATGCACTAGTAGATATTTTGAAATTTGGAAAATGAGAGGAAATCTTAGATTTCATTGATAGAAGTTATTAACTATAAAGGGAAGAGAAATTATAAGGGGAGGAACGAGGAGGGGAGGGGGAGCCGAGGTGGTAATCAGGCATGAGGTGGAAGCAGAGTTCTCAAAGTTTACCTGGTTATATTGTTTTGAGTTTTGAACCACGTGAATGTTATCACCCAGGTGGAGTGGAAATTCAAATGTTAAAAGGAGAAGCAGGGCAAACAAAACAAAAGGAGGCAAATCCTGCACGGTTGGGGTGAGAAGACGCGGTGATTCCAAAGGCCATCCCCCTCCACCCCCAATTTCTTCTGCTCTCCCAAAGAGGTGCCTTTGATGAAGGTGAGCAGACATGTGGGTGACTGGGGCCCCTCTCTTTTGGGGAAGAAAGGGAAGAGAGAGTGTTCAGTGCAGTTACCAGGCAAGTCAATGCCATTTCTCTTCCTTTCAGATGCCCCGTGTGAGGAACGATTTAGTAGAAAGCATTTTGGCCTGAAAATTAAGTTGGAATTCTCCTGAGTTACTACTACCTTGGAGCTGTCATCGGGCAGCAGTGTGTGCTCCCCAGCTATGCTGAGGAATATTTGACAATCGAACCTAGTCGTACTTTTCAAAATGAAAAGCCAGTAACTTGGGAATACGTGAAAAGATGCTCCTCTTCCCGGATTCATAAATGCACATCAGATCGAGATGCCCTTCTTTACCAATCACACTGGCCAAGACGAGCCAGTTTGGCCATCCATGGTACTGACAAGGTTGTGAAGAAGTAGGGTTCTCTACCACTGTTGGTGGTGGGCCTCAGACTTGCATAATTTGGTCCAGATTTCATTTTATTTGGTTGGTAATTTTACATCGAATATCATCGTCACAAGGGCATATATTTTGAGGCTTCCATTTCTAATTCTGGGGATTTATCCTGCAAATATACTCTGGCAACGCGAGCAAAGACGGTGAGCAAGGTTGTTCACTTTACAGCAAAATGGAATATTATGCTGCCATAGTAAGGCACATTTTGTACGGACAATATGACATGATATGTTATTTGATTTAAACGAAAAGGCAAAAACTCGGGATGATGATACACATCTATTCTTTGCAAAGAGGTATTTGTAGGTGTTTGTGTAAATGAAAAAATTTGTGGATGAATGTATAGAAAACCATAGACTGTTGTTACGTCTGGAGAGCGTGGGGCTCTATGTAATGGGTGGCAAGTCCTCTGGAGATGGTATGACATTTGGAGTGACAAATTTGCTCACTATGGGGCATACGGGATTTTTTCATTTAAGAAAGGCAGCCCCTCCCACCAACAAAAATCTAACCCCTCATGGGCTCTTGTGAACATCACATTGGATAAACTCAATTCTCGATTCCATAAACTCTTAGACGCATTGATAATGTTCCAGCCACTGGCTAAATATATGTAAAAATTGCTTCACAAACTGCTAACCGCCATAAAAACCAACAGCAAATGATTTATTTCAGATAGCACAGCTAATTAACCCAATATTTATAAGAACCAACTTCCATTTAGAAGAAGGAAGCTTCCAGAACATCAGGACTCATGGCAAATAAACAGTCACGGTTATTTTATTGAGTGCCAGATTTCAGCAATACAGAATCACAACGTTAAAAAGCACACGCAACAACTCCCTCTAAACCCTTCCAGAAAGCCAGAAAGCTTTGTGTGAAGAACCTTGAGTTGCTGGGAGAGACGGTACCTGTCACAAGGCCTGTGACAGAGGCAGGCGAGGCAGGGAGAAGGCTCTGGGGCAGCCAGCTGAAGAGCAAGGGACAGGCGTCCTTTCGCAGGGGAGCCTTCGTGCCACTTTCACTCTTTGACTCATCCTCACTGTGACCTCTCGGCTTGCAGATGTTGAAAGATGTTGTACGTGTTCTGTTATCGCATTAAATAATGTCTGCGCTGAGCGCCCGCCCTTCCTGCGACGCCTGCGGTCCTGTGGCAGCGACGCCTTCCATCTCCCCAGCAGCCCGGTGTCCTGAAGCTATCAGGCAAGCCTCCTTAGCTTAGATTGTGCTGCAGCCAGCTGGCCCGACGGCTTTATGTGAGAGCTTCTTCTGGGGTTGTAGGAAATGGGCTAGAGTGTGTGGCCTAATGACCCTGCGAGGCTGTGGCCGGTGCCGACTTCAAGTGTGAGTCAACACATCGGTGAACCAGCTCTCCCACGACTGCTCCAAGGAGGTAGATGAGGATGCGATTTCTTAGAGTCCAAAAGGCGCTACGCTGCCCTTCAGGAGTCAACACTGCAGGAGGCGGTGCCCGTGGCTCAGCTGCTGCCCAAGGCAAGGCAAGACAGGCTGTCCCAGAAGCAGGAGGCCCACTGACCCTACTCACCTGGCAGCGCTCTCTGCAGGGCCACAGGCCTGGGCTCAAGTCCCAGCTCCGGTGCTTAGTGCTACTAATCCCCCCGCTTGGGGGGTCCGTGCAGCCTTTCCACGCCTTAGTTTTCCATCTGCGAAATGGGAATAACAGTGAGCTGGCCCAGCGGGCTAGGACAGGCAGGGGGCTCAACCTGCAGCCCCCCCCCCCAATATGAAGCGACTGTTAGATAAACAGAAGGGGACCAGACTTTGAGGGGGGGCAGATAAAGGGGAGCCTAGAGGCTCGCGGGGGGCCTGGGCATCTTTCTGCCTCTCTCCTGCTAGAGTCCTATTCTGGGTTGCAAGATTGTTCTGGCTGAATCGTTCCAGAGGTTTTTGCCCCGAGGGCCTGTGGGGCTCCATGGGGGCTCTGGGACAGTCAGTGGGACCCTGAACAGAGGAGGGTGGGCTCCCGCTCAAGGCCAGAGGCTCTAAGGTGGGGGGGCACGAGCACTGGCAGGTGACCTGGCTTCGGATGGGGCCCTGACACTGACTGGCTACCTCTCTGGGTTCTGGTTTCCAAATCTGGAAGATGTGGATGACCTTACACCAAGCTGGCTCAAGGATTAGAGGGACAAGGCATTAGTGCAGCGTGCCAAACCGGTATTTACCTCCGAGCTGTTGGTTCTGCTGCTGGAACTGGGAGACATGGGCAGAGGTCAGGACTAGAACCTGGCTTATGGGAGGGAACAGAGGCCCCGAGGGCTTCCCCGATTGCACCTGGGAATGCCAGCCCCAGCCCCAGGCTCCCCCTCACCCCCCACTGGCAGCTCTGGGGCCACTGGTCACTGCAGTCCAGGGAGGGGTCATGGCTGGAGGACACTGATGAGACATGGGGGGGGCAAGCGGACAGGTGGGTCTGGGAGTGCAGGGAACTTGGGCCACTGAGCTGCTGCTGGTGTCATCGGTGTCATCTCGTCATCCGTCCTGGCATCCTCGCAGGCAGAGTGTTTAGGGGAAAGCCGGGCTCCCCAGCACCCCCCAGGAAGGCCGGTGGGGGAGGGGAAGCAGAAGTTGGACGGCCTACTTCCTCCCCTCCCTGGTGTGCACTCAGCACGCTGTGCTCCTTCTGGTCTTGGCTGGGTTCAGCCCAGAGTGAAGCCAACAGCCCCAGAGGGTCAGACGTGCCCTTCCAGCTGGGGTGGGCGGATGTCTGGAGCTGTCTGGGGTTCACACCTGGGCCCTCGGCCCTGGGAGGAGGCAGTGCTGCAGGGGCCTTGGGGTGGCCTGAGAGAGGAGTGCATTCCTCCTTCAGAATCCTGCTGTTCACACAGAGCATCATCTGCTCATGATCTGCTCTCAAATCTCATTTTTTTCTGACTTTAAAGCAACTTTGGGTAAACGTGTCAAGTTTTTTGATCTTCCAAATTCCGGTCTTTGGGTTTGATTGCAAATGTACCCCAAATTTGGGGTGGGTTTAAGGTTTGCAGTGTGCTGTCTTGAGCTCTTCTATGCCCGGTCTTGGTTTGAAATGAGCTGTTGGGGCTCCAGGGAGGTGACTTGACCTGGGACCACCCTCCCTGTCCTTGTGGGGTCCAGCCCCTGACTTCTGTCTGGAAGTGACTGGCTGCTCCCCCTGCCCCCAGCATGCCCAGGTCTGTTTGCGCCCTCCCTGCCGCCTGGTTGGTGCAGTCCCCTCTCTACCTTGACTCTGCAGGGACTCACTTCCCATGCTTGTTCTGAGCAGTAAACAAACTAACTAGAAGCCCCTCTGGCTTTGTACCCATTGCTCCATCTTCTGACTCTGGGCCCAAGTCCTGCCTCCTGTACCCTGGCACTGTGATCTCTGTGGCTCACCCAGATCTAATCTACCCCAGCCTCCCTAGGGGTCAAATAGGAGGTCAGCTTTAGGAAGACGCAAGGCAAAGCCGATCCGGACATCCATACAGAGGATGGGCCATTTCTCCCAGCCTGCCCTTCTGCTCCCCGGCCTCTGAGAGCTGTCAGCCCCTTCCTTGGAACCCAGCATCTCCTGCTCTGCCAGCAGCTGAGGGCCAGGCCCCTATTGTGAGGCCAGAGCTGTGTTGAAGAAGGGGTGTGGGAATACCATATGATTTCACTCATATGTGGAATTTAAGAAACAAACAAGCAAAGGGAAAAAGAGTGAGAGAGAGAGAGGGAGACAAACCAAGAAACAGACTCTTAAGTACAGAGAACGATCTGATGGTGACCAGAGGGGAGGTGGGTGGAGGTTTGGGTTAACTAGGTGGTGGGGATGAAGGAGACACTTGTGATGAGCACTGGGTGATGTACCGAAGTGATGAATCACTATATTGTACACCTGAAAATAATGTAACACTGCAGAGAAATAAAAAAGTTAAACTTATAAAAAAAAAAATCTAAATCCACCCACCAAAAAACCCAAAAGAAAACAGAGGGGGGAAAAAAGAAAGGGTATGGGAGCAGATATCACGAGCAGAAGCTTCTAGAAGTGTTCAGTGGCATCTCTGGGGGGTTAAGTAGCCAGGAATCCAATCACTAACAGGGCACCTTCAGCACAGTGATCTTTCTGTTTCTGAGCGGGATAACTTCTCCAATATCAACATCTTCAGTTGTCACCTACCACTGTCCATGTCAGGTGACTCACAGCCAACTTAGAAGTGGAATTTTCAGACATTTCGGTGTGGTTTGTACAATACGAATAAAAAAAGGATCCTAAAACAAAATGCAAAAGGCCCCAGAAAACCCACACTTTCACAGATCCCCAAACCCACTTGTGCTTCTCCTTCCTCGGGAAAGTGATGGAGTTTTGAGCTTATGCTGCTGAGGTGTGGCCCAGGGCACATTTCAGGTGCTCTGGCTGCGGTGGGGGCTCATGACAGCAGCGAGCGGGTACTCTGGTTCCACGTGGACCAGTCCGGGTTCTCTGGAGAAACAGAACCAAAAGCCAACAGGAAGTGTCTGTATGTATACACATCATCAATCTTCTTACCCATAAAATGAGTAAAAATACTTTTTAACTCATAGGGTTCTTGTAAAGATTAAATGATGGATGATGTCTATTTACTAAGGTAGCCAACACTGCTTGAGTATTTAGGAGCAGTGCTGGACACTGTTCTGAGTACTGTACAGACCCGTTTAATCCCCTCCAACAACCCTCCCAGGTAGGTAACATTCTTAGCTTCATGCATTTTTATTTTTATTTTTTAAAGATTTTATCCATTCACTCATGAGAGACACACACAGAGAGAGAGAGGCAAAGACAGAGGCAGGGGGAGAAGCAGGCTCCATGCAGGGAGCCTGATGCTGGACTGGATCCCGGGATCGCAGGGTCACGACCTGAGCCAAAGGCAGAGGCTCAACTGCTGAGCCACCCAGGTATCCCCACTTTTATTTTTTAAAGATCGTTTTATTGAGATATACCTCATGTCCTATCATTCACTGCTTCTTGGCATATTACATTATTGATTTTGTAAAATCGTGATCAAATATACATAATGTAAAAATTTCCATTGAACCCGTGTTAAGTGCACAATTCAGTGACATTAATTACATTTACAGTGTTGCGCAGCCACCACCAGTCTTTCCCAAGGGACTTTTCACCCCCGCTCCCCCAACAGAAACCTCACTACTGTTAGGCATATTATTCCCATTTTACAGACGGGAAAACCAAGGCACAGAAAGGGAAGGAAACTCGTACAAAATTATACAACAAACTTGGGGTGGCGCTGGGGGTTTTGACACGGGTAATTTGGGTCCAGGGCTTGTGTTCCTCATCCCCGCTGGGTATCCAATTATGGCTAAGGTGCCCCGGGAGCCCATAGGTGCCCACGCTTTCTCCAGTTCTCATGGGAGGTCTGCAAGATAGTGATTACTGTCCCTGTTTTACAGCTGAAGAAACTGAGGCACGAGGAATTTGCCTAAGCACAACCAGAGGGCACCGCGGGCAGATGTGGAACGAGGGTCTCCCGACCTCAGGGCTCGCTCTTCCCACCTCCAGGCACACCTTTCCCAGGGTCTTGTGGCTTTCCCGCAGCTCTGCCTGCCGCCCAGCACACATTCGGGGCACCCAGGCCGGCTGGGCCGCCCTTCCGGACGGCAGTTGGGAGGGCACCTGGCAGCTCCCGGGAGGGCTCAGCGCGCCCTGCAGATAGAGGACAATTCGGGTCGGGGCGAGGAGGGTTCGTTCCAAAGGCAGGGCCCGGGTTCCCGTGCTGGGTGGTGAGAGTCCGCAGGGGAAGGCATGGGGGAAGCGGCATTGCAGGGAGCGGAAGGGTGCAGGCCCTCGCTCGGTGCCCCCCGTAGATAGGGGGTCCTTAAGGGCGCCCGCCCCGTCCGGGTCCTTAAGGGCGCCCCTCCCCCCCGCCCGGGGTCCGGGGGGGTGAGGCCGCCGCGGGAGGCCGCCTGAAGCACATCCGAGTCGAGTCGGATCAGCCGGGTTGGAGCTTTGCACAAGCTGCGAGGGTGGGGTGGGGTTTGGGGCGCCTGGAGGTGGGTGGGGCGGTGGAAAGACAAGAAACTTCCTATCCGCCCAGGAATGCTGACAGGCTTCATCTAAACGCGTCTTGAGCAACGGAGCGGACGTCGACAACTTGGGGTGACTTCGGCCGCCGCAGGGGGCGCGGGGAGGCGGGAACGGGGCGGACCCGGGGGCGGGGCCGGGGCGGGGGTCCGGGACCCGCAGGTGAGGCGGACCCGCAGGCGCCGGGGCGGGGGCGGGGCCTAGGGGCGAGGGGTGGGCCCTGGCGGGGCGGGGGGCGTGGCCTGGGCGCGAGGGGGCGTGGCCTGGCGGAGCCCCGCCCCGGACCGCCCCGGGGCCGCAGCGCCTCCTCCCCCCGCGGTGGATCTGGGGCGGCGGCGCCACCCGACCCCGCGGCCGCGCGGGAGACGCGACGACCTGTTTTTCTGACCGAGCGGGAAGCGCCGGCGCAGGTGGTCCCAGTGCGTGTTCCTCTTTGCCTCTGATGTCTGGAAGGGGAATTCAGCCGCGAGGGCTCCTGTCTGCAGCCCTGACCCCAACTTCCTCAATCCGCCTCCCGCGGGCCGCGCCCCCCGCCCCCTCCCGCCCCCTCCCGCCCCGCGCTCGGCCGCCCCTGTGCCCGGGGCGCCCGCGGCCCTCCGGCCGGCCTGGGCGGGGGTCCCCCTGCACCCTGCGGGCCACCCGGGTCCCTCCCCGGAGATAGCGCAGCGCGAGTCCCGTCCTCCCAGCGCCCCGCCCCCCAGGACCGGGCCCCGGGGCTCCTCCCAGGCAGGAGCTGCCTACCCCGAGCCGGGCGGCGGGGCGGCAGGGCGGCGCAGCTCAGGTGTGCCCCTGTCCTCCGGCAATCCTGTTCCCGCGCGGCGGGAGGCCTCAGGTGGGGGAAGCAGCAGGCACCTGCTGAGGAAGGGCGCTGCCCTGCAGATGTGGGTGGGGGTGGGTGCTTGCTGCGACCCTGGGGCGGCCTGGACCCCGCCTTCCCCCTGCCCTCCTGGGTGACCTACTGCCTGCCCTCTGGACCGAGCAGGTGGTCACCGCTGGCACCTGTGGTTGGGTCGGTGCCCTGGGTCCCCCGGTGGCAGGGAACAGCTTCCTTGGCTTCTTCCACCTCCCTGGGAAATGGCCTCAATTTTCTGGAAAAGGGCAGGAGGATCAGGTTCTCGGAACATTCCCGCTTCTCCTCCGCACAGTTGCCTGTGGAGGCCGGGGCCCTGTGGTGGGCACTGGCCGAGGCCAGCGCTTCCGTAATCCCAGCCCCGGAGCCCGGCCCTGGTCAGCCCCTGCGGGGTGCTCCTTGCAGTGCTCCTTGCAGCGGCTCCGGTGGCCCTGCCTGCCCTCTCCTGCCTGTCCTCTGCCTCCTGGACCCCGGCCCCCACTCAGAGGCAGGTCAGGAGGGCGGTGAGGGCCCTGGGGGCCTCCCCAGGCTGTCATGCTGTCAGTGGTGTCCCTGGGCTGCTCGGTCCCGGGACCCAGCTCCCTTGGGTGCCCTGGGGCGGATTGGCCGCCTGCCACCCCTCTTCCTCCCTTCTGCGGCTGTGCCTTTTCTCTATGTGGCCTCCCTGGCCAAGCCGTGACCAGCAGGGAAGGACTGGAGGTGAGGGCAGGAGGCGACTGGGGCCTTGCCACTTCTGGGCAGTGGCTTCCCGGGCCCCAGGAACGTGTGACCAAGGAGGCTGAGTGGCTGTGGATTCATTTGGTGTCAGGAAAAGCAGACGCCCTGTCTCTTTTCTGGACGCAGCAGTCCCTCGGTTCCCCCTTCCCTCCAGCAGTGCCCCCGGGCTGTGGTGCTCTTCATGCGTCTCCGTCTCCGCGGGTTGTCCTGGGTCTGGATGGCCACCGGGGGTCTCATGGAGCCCTGGGTTGGAAGGCAGCTCAGGGGCCACAGTACCCTTCCCCCGAGCCCTTTGTGCAAACACTGTCCCGGGAGGGGGTGTCCATGGCTCCCTCGTGATTCCCCAGGAAGACTGGGGCCCTGTCTCTGCATCTGGCTGCTCTGGGGTTGCACCGACGTCTGTCACACGATGGCATGGTGCTCACGGGCTGGGTGTGCGTTGTCTGACATTGTACCTCGCACGGGGCCTGGTGCCCGGGGCCACACGGACCAGACACTCAGCAAACAGGTGTCCCTTCCTCTGCCTGCTGCCCCCCAGCCTCTCGCCGGCCTGGGCCCTGGGCGTTGACTGGGCTTCCGTCGTCCCGCCTGTGTGCTTTAAGGAACGCTCAGTCCACCCGTGGGCCCGTGTGCTTGAAGCGCCGGCGGGTTGCCCGAGGGTCTCCCACAGACCCCTCTCACATGCTCTCCTACCCCTTACCCCCACTTTCAGATCACAAGGGGCTGCCCCAGCTCCCCACGTGCACACAGAGGTGCTGCAATTTCTAGAAGAATCCTGGGGCCCAAGGAACCTGCCCATGACCCCACTGGCTGTTTCCTGGCTTCCCTGGGCCCTTCTCTCCACAGGCATAGCTCCTGGGAACCCCTGCTCTTCCCCATCAGAGGGGAAGCCCTCCCCCCCACCTCAGTGACCCCAGGACAGCTTTGTTCCCTCTGCCTCAGCAGCTCTTCCCACCTCCAGTGGGGTCAGCAGATTCTCCTTCGCTGGTTGGGCCCTGGGCTCCAGGCCACATGATCTGAAGCCCCAGCGCAGCTACCCAAGTATCTGTTCTGTTGCGACCTGCGACCTTGTTCTCTTAAGACAAGGCCTGAAGGTTTTTCTCATTTGCCCCAGAGTTACCTAAAGGGCTGCGGGGCGGTGGGCAGCCCCCCCACCCGGAGGGGCAGGGCGCAATCAGTCATCGCTTCCTCAAGGGAGCGAGTGTCATGAAAAATTTCTGATTTTCACATGGTCACAAAACAAAATGAAACCATAATTGCTTCATACCAGATACCACTGATCTTGCGGACGATTATCTTCTATTGCATGAAAAATATTTGACAGCGCCTCCAGGGGTAAAACTAGAGCATGTGCTGGGGGGGGGGGGCACCGATGGGTGCCCGCTGTCACGGGATGGGCCAGATCGCGTGCCTACCCTTTCCCCCACCTACCCCGTTCCCTCCACGCTGAGACACACTGGAAGTCACAACTGTTGTTTCTCGTGCTCACTTCAGCAGCACATAGACTAAAATTGGAGTGATACAGAGAAGATCCGCGTGGCCCCAGCACAAGGCTGACACGCAGATTCACCAAGCGTTCCATATTAAAATAAATAAATAAATAAATAAAGTCACAACTGTTTTTTTCTTTAAAGTCTGTTGAGAAGGTTCAGAGTTTTGCCTTCCAAGCATGGATGCTCGATTCAGTTTCCTCTAAATTCGTTCGTTAGATAAATTCCTTAAACCTACTCCATGCCAGGCACCATGCACCATGCACGGTGGTCCGTGAGGACCCAACAGTGAACAGGACAGACCTGTTCTTTGCTCTGACCCTGTTTGACATCAGTTCAGACCCCAAATCTGCCATTTACCGTGTACCCACGCGTAGATCGTTTAATCTTTCGGAGCTTTGGTGCTTTTATCTATCAAGTGAGGTTGGGAATTCCTGCCTCACTGCATTTGCCTGGCGTATAGTAGGTGCTCAATAAATGGCTAGTCTTGTTCCGGGCTCTCGGGTGTCCTCTTTCTTCTCACGTGGAAATTGCCTGGGAAGCTACTGAACTGTTGGCTCTGGAGTCAGCTGGCTGCCTGAGTTTTCGAGGCCCTTGGAAGGATTCGGGGGAGTTGGCCCACTGGCTCCGGGTCCGTGCCAGGCCGTGGGCCCTGCTGAGTGACCCAGACTTGGAGCCGTCGCTATGTCCTGTTCTAATTTCTGTTTCTCGGTGTGCTTTGTAATTGGGCCACTCTTTCAGTCGGCTAGAGCAGTTAACGACCTTGAGAAATGATCCCAGCCCTGAATATAGAATCCTGCTCTTTTGAAGTCACCCACTTTCTTTGTGGGTCTAAACGTGTTTGTATTTTCCCTCGTGGGCATGCCTTCCCTTCCGCTTTGATGCCGCCCCGGTAACAACAGGGCTCGGAATTATTAATTCCTACTGCGCAGTGAGGTGCAGTTTTATTACACAGAAAGGGGGAAAATATAATTGCTGTCTCGAGTAATCATTTTCTGAAGGCTGCGAGCATAACCTTTCATTAATATTTCATTTGCGGCCGGGGCGGGTAACTGGAATAGGCCTAAAAATATTGTTGTTCCCCGTGCATGGAGAGATCACGCGCTGGGGGCCGCGGAGCCAGTGTGGGCTCTTCAGTTGTTCGCAGTTATTTCTAAAATTAAAAATGTTTAACCCATTAGCCTGTCAGAAAGTGGAGGAGAGGCTTCCAGAGACACAGCTCTCGCTGAATGGGGTGAAGGTGCAAGTCCCAGACAGAAGCCATCTCAGCCCCTCCCCTGGGGGAGCCATGCCGCCTGCCCCTGCAGTGGATTTGGGGCACGGGGTCTGGGGGCGCCAGTGGCTTGCTGGTCAGAGCTGAGCTCTCGGGTCATGTGTGATGGGTGCTGTTTGGCCGGCCGTTTGCAGGTTGCTGGCTGTGAGGATGTGGTGGGAAGTGCCGTGGTCTTTGGTGTGGAGTGAGGCCCTTGAAGTGTTCGAAGTGTCTCCAGGGAGAGGGCCAAAGGTTAATCCCGGATTTCTGGACTGAGACCCCTGGAGAACGTGCGTGCTCTTGGGGTAGGGGGTAGGGGGCAGGTCGAGGGTGTGCAGGATCATTGTAGAGCCTTTGGTGACTTCCAGCCATTCTGGATTCTGGGCAGCTTCCTTCCCAGTCCTGCGGAGTCCGGCTGGTTGGGGACACAGGTCTGGCTCCCAGGGGGTGACTAAAGGCCCCGCTTTTCAAATCCTCACGCTCTTTCACAGACATGAGCTCATCTGACCGTGAGAACAGCCCCCTGAGAACAGCCCCCGGACACCTGCAGGAACGTGGTGACATCAGCCTTTACCCCACTGGCTGGTCAGCTTGACCCCATGGGATCCCCTGACAACCCCGGAGGAGAGAGGTGCTCCCTTACAGAGGAGGAAGCTGGGCCTTTCGGCTACAGGTATTGATTCCCAGGGTCACCTGGCCATAGGTGAGCTGGGATTAGTCTGCGGCCCGGCTCGGTGTAGATGCCCATGGATCCTGGCAGGGCCATTGGGCTGCTGAGCATTCGGGGACTGCAGTGGGCTGATGGGTGGCCTGCCGCCTTGTGCCCTCTTGCCTGCCAGGCCTCCTTTCCTGTCTGTATATGTGCGGGAGTCCTGATTCCTGACTCACGCGTGTCCACGTGAAGGGGAAGATCACAGAACTGTATAAGCACCATTGGGATTTTTAAGAACACCCTTGGGCAACCCCAGAGTGGCTTGTTTCTGTGTTCTTGGGCTCACCGTATTTTCCTGGAAAAATAAATTCAAACAAACAAACACGGGGCTGTAGGTTCATGGCCATATATCGCTAGTGACAAAGGAGGGTTGTCCTAATTATTAATCATCTCGGGACTTCTAGACATGCTCACATTTGTGCCCAGAGATGCAGCATTGTTAGGGGGTCCTCTGTCTCTGGGAGGAAGGCCATGGGATTAGTAAGCCTTGAGACGGCGTTGGCAACCTTCGGGGAGGCTGGAGGGGAAGGAAGACTTTGAGGAGCAGCCATGAGAGTCAGTGTTTCTTTTTCTCTGGACCCAGAGCAGGGAGGAAGGTGGCAGGACAGACGCTGATGACGGCCCCTGGGTGCCCGGCGTTCTCTGTTGATCTTGTTGACCTGCTGGCTGGGCACCCCGTTCTACACATGAGGAGACGGAAGCCCTAGAGACCCATCAACGGCCAGGTGCCAGGTGAGTGCACAGGGCAGGATTTGAGGCCGGGCCCTGTCCTCGCCAGCCCAGGGAGAGCCGCCCCAGCAGAACAGAGTGGTGGCTCCGGCCTCTCCTCCCGCCGGACGCTTCCACCTTCCCCCTTTGCTCCTTGCCTCTGTGCCTCTGCTCCCGCCAGATCCAAACCCGCTAGTAAAACCACTTCTAAAGAGGTTTAAACAGTGAGTGCATGTTGCTTACAAAAAGCTTGAGTTGCCTTCCCTGATCCCGTGCCCCGGGAGTGACCACGACTAACCACCCGGTGTGTGGAGTGCCAGACTTTGTTTCTAGGCACATGGGAACCTTTAAAGATCGATGTAGATGTGTTACTAAAAGCCAGCGATTGGAAGAACCTGCAGCGAAATAGCCTGAGTAGGGATCCACTTAGATCTGTGATCCAGCCGCCGATAGAATTATCATTGGTCTGTTAGCAAAAGAAGCGTCCGTGTCCAGCCCCGGGAGCTGCTTACTACATCTCATTGAATACAGAAAGTGAAGGACAAATTGCATGCATCGTGTATGTGGACACACTCCATTTCCGTGGCTATTCGCTTGGATGCACGTCTGGCACCGGCAGGCCCTGCAGACGCAGCCCAGAATCCCCTGTGTGGCTTTTCGGTGGTGGCCTGGCCTGCATGTCCCTGGCCTTAGCTGCCTGTGACATTGGGACGCCTCCGGAGAGCCATGGCCACCCCAGAGGAAGTTACTGGTGGCCAAGTGCAGGGGAAGTCCTGCAGTAAGTGCTCCGGCCGGGCTGGGGGAGGGGCTGAGGCAGGGGGACACCGTGAGGACCCCAGACTTGACTGAAGCCTTTCTGGGGGGCAGTGCCTCAGAACTCTGATGATTGCACCGAGTCACTTGGTCTCTGCACAGACAGAAATGCAGGCCCAGAGAGGGAAAGCGATGTGTCCGAGGTCGCACAGCAGGTCGCGGTGGGGCTGAGCAGGCTCCCCACCGGCACTCTGGGTGTGACTGGAGCCTGTGCTGGGTGGGGGCGGACTGGGGCTGCAGCGGCCTTCCCAGGGCCCTGTTTTCTCCTTGGGTAAGCTGGGTGGCAGTGCCCAGGTCTGTGTCCAGCCCCACTCATCTCTCCTTCCCCTCTTCCTTCCCCTCCTTCTGCCTGCCACACCCTCCACTTGGCCTACGTACCCCCCTTGCCAGAGCTGAGGGACTTGGAGCAACTTGGTGAAAACCCTGCGTGAGGATCTGGTTTGATGCATTCTCCTTGGAAGCCTTGGACGTTCCTGGTGTGTGCTGTGTGCACGTGTGTGCATCCACGTGTGGTGTGTGTGGTGCGTGTGCATGGGTGGTGCATGTGCTGTGTGCATTTGTGTGTGTACATGTATGTGTACAGGTACAGTGTGGGTGGTGTGTACCTGTGTGTGCATGTGGTGCACACATGAGTGTGGGTGGTGCATTGTGTGAGTGTGGACA
This sequence comes from Canis aureus, assembly GCF_053574225.1. Classification (NCBI taxonomy): domain Eukaryota; kingdom Metazoa; phylum Chordata; class Mammalia; order Carnivora; family Canidae; genus Canis; species Canis aureus. The sequence goes on from NC_135622.1 coordinate 59,194,888, forward strand.
TATATATGTGCATGTATGGTGTGGTTGGTGCGTGCCTGTGTGGTGTGTGTGTGCAATTATGTAAGTAAGCACATATATGTGTGCACGTATAGCGTGGGTGGTACATGCCAGTGTGTGATGTTTGTGTGCATACATGCACTTGTGTGAGTGTGTGCATATATGTGTGCACATATGGCGTGGGGGTGGCACATGCCTGTGTGTGGTGTGTGTGGTGCACGCATGCATGTAGTGTGTGAGCATTGGTGTGAGTGTGCACATATGTGGGAGCATGTATGGCCTGGGTGGTGCATGCCTGTGTGTGGTGTGTGTGTGGTGCACGCACGGGTGTGGTATGCGTGCTGTGAGCGTTGGTGTGAGTGTGCATACGGGTGCTGTGTGTTGGATCAGACCAAGGGAGATTCCTGGCCACGCAGGTGTTTGGGGTGACCCGGGAGCAGGGGCAGCGGGGCTGCACGAACCCCGAACCCCGCTCTGCAGGCTGCCGGCGGGAGGCGTGTCTCAGCCCAGCGGCTCGCCCCCAGCAGAGCCGGGCCGGGTGGAGGGAGGCGAGCTCTCAGAAATAGTAAACCACTGTTTTCTTGCCGGCTGTTTGCCCTCATTAATTCAGGTAGCAATTACCCATTCTGAATATTTGGCGACTAATTAGTTTTCCCTGTGGAGAAGGCAGAGCGAGGACGGTTTGGCTCCGACCCGATCCGCTTTCTCCGGTTCCCGAGGAGGGGGCGCGGGGGCCGGAGGAGGAGGCAGAGGCAGAGGGCGAGGGAAACCTGCCCGATGCCGGGGATGTGCCTGGGATGCCCCTTCCGCCCGGGCCTTCGCTGCGAGTCTCGAGCACGATAAAAATAACCCACCCGATTTTGGTTTTGCTGTCGCTTTCATGTTGTCTGGCCCGTTTCCCCTGTGGGTGCCGCTCCTGGCAGTTTGCCTGACGACGCAGGGCTGGTGTCGGAGCAAAAGTTCGAGGCTGCTCGCTGGGCTGCTGTCACCCCCTTTGGAGGTCGTGGCCTCTGAATCCGCCAGGCGACCAGGGACCCTGAGTGCAGGGACAGGGAGAGTCTTGGAGGGGGGGTGGCAGGCCGGGGGGGCACAGTTCGGGGGGGACAGGTTGGAGAGGCAGCCAGGGGTCCTGTGTGCCTGCGCTCGCCGTGAGTGGACTTGGGGAGTGGTGAGTGGTTCTTGACCCTGAAGCCCATTTATCCACCTCCGGCCTTGATCTGCCTTTTGGGACCTTGAGCCTTGTGCTCCTGGGGGAGTGGCCGTCAGGGCCTCAGGCCCGTTGCTGTTCCTTGGGGCACCTCTTGGAAGGGGGTCCAGGAGACGGGGGGGGGGCTTTGTCACTCAAGTCTGAGCAGCCTGTGGAACTGGGGCACCTGTGGGGCATGAGTCTGTTTTGGGGGGAGTGGTAAATAGGTAAGTCAAACAAATATGGCCATACCTTTTCGGGGGACTGGGGGCAGTGGGGCCCAGGCCCGGATACAGTGGGGCTGGACACCGATCTGGGGCACTGCCGCCCAGCTTACCAGAGCGGGGCAGTCGGGGGGCGTCCTCTGAACCCCTTGCGTGCTTGCTGCCCGCAGGGACACACACGGAGCCACGAGATCCCGCCTCTGCCCAGCGCCCTTGTGGTGTGTGTCCCTGCAGGGCGCTCTCCCTCCGCCTCTCATTTCAAATAAAAATTTCTGACTGGGGTTGGAGGGCCTCCTGGCCACCTTCCTCCTGCAGCTGTGTTGGGGGGCCTGGTCTTGGCTCGGCCCGCCTGCCACTGGACTTCCTCGTCCCCTGCGGCCACCTCGGGCGGGCATCGCGCGGGCCGACTGCACCCCACACCCGCACAGCTGCTGAGGGCTTCTCCAGCTTTACCGGCCCTGACCGCGCTGCACGTGCCTGTCTGTCTGTCTGACACAGCTGGGCCAGCCCTGCTGATGCAGGAATTTGGCTCGCTCGCTCGTGCTCTTGCACTGCTGCCCCACAACTCACTGTAGCTCGAGGCCACGGACCTGGTCTTCTGGTGTCTGGGGTTTCCCCGGAGCGCCAAGGCTCGCGCTCTGTGCTGGGGGGTGGCCAGTGCCCGGCGACATATTCGGGCTGGTTTCCCCAAACTGTGGTTCCTGTTCAGAGAGGCTCAGGGAAGGTGCCAGGGCCTTGGAGTCGGGCCCGGGTCCAGTCCCGGTTCTTCCAGTTAGATGTGACCTTGGGCAGCTTACGTAATCGGTGTGAGCACCACTTCCCTCAGGATGCCTGTGTCTTTGGTGTGTGCTGCCTGCACAGTTGGTGTCAGAAGGAGCCAGACACACAGGGGGCCCGGGGGGTGGCCACCCTGGCACAGCTCCGTGCAGCCTGGACAAGTGGCCTTGGGGTCTTCCTTTGACTCCCCAGGAGCCTATGGGGACAGGGCATTGCTCCCGCCTCCCTGGAGCCAAGAGGGATCCCCCAGGCTGGAGTGGGAGTGCCCTGTGGGAAGAGACCCCCTTTCAGCTGAGGTCAGGGTCACTCCAGCTGGGCTCCGGGTGACCCGAGGGGGCAGCATTCCAATAAGCTCCCGCACTCACCGAATTTCTAGGCCAGGACTTGAGGCGGCTTTGGGACCCGGCCCAGCTGCCCTGATGGCTCCAGATGGGTTTCCTCTGTGGTGTGAAGCTTCATACACAATCCCTTCAGCTGTCTTGGGAAATGCAAAAACACCAGGTGCAGGGCTGTGGGCTCGAGTTTCCATTTACATTACCTGAGGCTTTTCTGTCCAGCCCACCCCCTACTCGGCCCCCCTCTTGCAGCCAGGTCATCACTGTGCCCAGATCACAACCATCTGAGGAATGTTCCAGCCAGCTCGGCGGGCTGCTCACTGCGGGCCGATGCGTCTTCCGCGGGGACCTTTGACCCCAGAAGGCCGGGCGATACGGCAGCTTTGCAGGCAGGGCACTGGGGTCCAGATCCCTCTCATTACCTGGGTGGCCTTGGGACAGTCCTCTGAGCACAGAGACTGCCTGTCATGCTTCCTTGGAGGTGGGTGAGGATGAGGTAAGCTGAGGAACACAGCGGGTCTGGCACCGTGCTTGCTAAGTGACAGCTGATTGTAAGAACAGCAGGCGCCCCTGGCAGGCGTCCTCCCCCCTGCTCCACGGAGCGCTTGCACGTATCACCTTATCTAAATGGCGCAGCAGTCTTACGGCGGAGAAAGCGTGATGACCCCATTTTACTGATGGGGAAACTGAGGCACAAAAGAGTGAAGTAACGAGCCCAAGGTCACAGAGCTGGCGAGAGGCAGAAGCCCGTATCTGTACCCAGCAGTCGGACTCCACGGCCTGTGCTGTCCCATTTCTCACTCTGTGCGGGATGTCACCCCCCTTGCAGGCTGCTGAGGGTCCACGCCATGGCCCAGGGCTCTCAGCAGCTCCTGTCTCGTGAAGTCCCCTGTGGGTGGTAGGCGGCTGGCATGACCTGCCCCAGGACCCCTGGGTAGCTGGAGCCCCTCGGCAGCCCGGGAAGGCCAGCTCCAGATCCTGCTGCCCCGTCTGCCGACGGGCTGGCGCCAGAGCGAGTGTGGGCTCACAGCCAGGTGAAGCTGCTGCGCTTCCAGCTCTGACGTTTATAACTGGGGACCTTGCTTTTGTCACTGGTAGGAGTAAGGCAAAGTGTGGCTTCTATTATGATGGATGCTATTCTTGAAAAACTTTTTAAAGACTTTGTTTTAGAGCAGTTTTAGGTTCACAGTAAAATTAGGAAGAAGGTACAGAAACTTCCCCCATATGTCCTGCCCCCATGCACATACGGCCTCCCCCACTGGAGTGGGACGTTCCTTAAACAGTTGACGGACTGACAGTGACGCACGGCGAGCATTATCAGCCAGAGTCCACGGTCGGCGTCGAGGTCTGCTCTTAGGGTTGTACGTCCCGTGGGCTTGGACAAAGGCATAAGGGCGTGTGTCCTCCATTGTCAGGCCCCCCGGAGTAGCTTCCCGGCCCTAGAAGCCCTCTGTGCCTATTCATCCCTCCCCTCTCCCCGCAACCCCCGGAACCATGGGTCTTCTCACTGAATCCAGTTTCACCGTTTCCAGAATGTCACGTAGTTGGAATCTTGCAGCGCGTGGTCTTGCCAGATTGGATTAGTTCACCTAGAGATGCGCATTTAAGGTTTCTCCAAGTCTTCTCACCGCTTATGGCTCATTTCTTTTTTTTGTTCTTTTTTATTTTTTTATTTATTTTTATTTCTATTTTTATTTTTATTTTTTGGCTCATTTCCTTTTAGTGCTACTACTCCATTGTCTGGGTGGTTCACAGGTGATTACCTGCTCACCCGCTGAAGGACAGCTTGGGTGCTTCTGCACCTGGGCAATTAGGAATAAAGCTGCTCTACGCATCCGTGTGCAGGTTTTCGTGTGGATGCAAGTCCTCAACTCCTTCGGGAGCGTGACTGCTGGATCCTACGGTCACAGCGTGTTTAGTTTTGTAAGGAATCACCCAGTTGTCTTCCAAAGTGGCCGCACCACTCTGCATTCCCGCCCGTGGTGAGCGAGCGTCCCTGCGGCTCCCCATCCTCGCCGACACTTGGCGTTGTCAACGCTCTGGGTTTGGGCCACGCTCGGACGTGTGTGGGGGGATCTCATCGTGGCTTTACTGGGTGTCTGCTTTCAGTTTTAGCCTCACCTAGATCCCCCTGCTGTGTCTTTCTCGGGTTTGTTTGTTCAACAAACCTCAACAAACCTTTCTGGAGGAACCTGTCCTTCTAAGTATGGGGGTTAATGAGCATGACTCAGTGCTTGCTCAGAAGCTGCGCTTGTGTGCATGCGTGTTACACGTGTGATCTGTAATTAAAGGATGTAGGAGGGAAATGGCTTCGAAAAAGGACTCTGGCAGAGGTACCAGGAGACGCTGGGGGCACACATCCCTGTGGCATTTGGCTGCTCCTCGAGGGGCCAGGCAGGTACCCTTCCTGCCTGTTCTCGCTTGTTCTCGGCCCAGTAAAGGGCCCAAGCCAGGGTGGACACTCGGGAAATGTTCGTTGTATGAACAAGAGGGGATCAAAGAAGGGTTCCCAGAGGATGTGGCATTTAAGCCGAGGCTTAGTTCTTGTGTGATGAGGGAGGGAAGACGGGGAATGCCAGGCGCCGGGTTCAGAGACATGGAAATGCACACAGCTTGCAAACTGGAATCAAGCAAGAAGTCCGGTTGGGCTTTGTTTTGTCACAGGCTGTGTGTTTGGGGCAAGCGAGTTCCTGGAGGGAAGTAATAAAGATCCATCTGTTTGTTCAATAAACATTTACTTGCCATCTACCCTGTCTGAGGCTCAGTGAAGGCTAACATGAGGCTGGTGGGGGAGCCAGTCAGGCCCCCATGATGTCCTGGGTGCCGGGGTGGGACTCTGCAAGGATGGGGTGGAGGGGAGGGCATGAGGCCAGGGTCAGAAGACAGGGTGCCCTGCGGCTGTGGCTTCACCGAGGAGCAGGTATCAGAGAGGGAGGGGCAGGCGGAGCCAGGAAGCTGCTAACGCTCGGGTCTGGGGATGCAGGAGCCTTGGTGTGGGTGCCCTGGGAGGGCCCTGGTCACGGAGGGCGTGGGATGTTTTCACGGCAGCGCTACTCGTGTTGCACGAGCTGGGAGTCGCCTGGTAAAAGTGCAGATCCCTGGCTTCATCCTCAGTGGAGAACGCAGAGATGGCGACTCCGCGGGGCCCAGGAATGTGCATTTTCATTTCGTGGGTGCGTCTTTGCCACCCCAGCAAATCCAGATGCTGCTGGCCCTTCGACGTAGCAGAGCTGCCTCTCCCTGGGCCCGGGAGCCTCGGGAGCTGGAAACCCGCTCAGGTCCCTAACCTTGCTGCTTCTGCGGGAGCCCGTTCTCGGCCGGCCCTGGGCAGACAGGGTCCCGGGGCGGGGGCGGGGGCAGGGGGCACACGGGCAAGGACGTCCCCTCGGGGCCTCACCTCCCTCCTTGCTCCTGTGACCTCGCGGCAGCTCATCGTTCCTTTGTCTCCCTCTGTGTTCGAGAAGCACCTTCGATGGCCTGGGAGGTGTGAAGCAGATGAACGTGACACGCATTAGTGGGAGAGACAGGCGGGCCCACGAAGGAGGGGATGAGGCGAGTGAAGAGCAAGGACACTCAGGTACCGGGGCTGTTGCTTCAGCCTGTTTGGTTCCGGGCGGGGCTTCTGGCTGCACCGTGGGCCTGCGGAGGATCAGCGTCTAAGCGGCCGGTGCCCCTTTGGCTGCCAAGAGCCTCCCATCTCTGTGGGAGCTAAAGCCACCGACTCCGCACCCGATTTCTTTAATGAAATGCTGGGCTTCCTAGCAGGCGTGCGCTGTCGGGCGAGGTGTGTGGGTGCACAGCCCGCATCGTGGGGGGGCTGTGCCGGTGAATGCGGGGTCCCATGGGTGCTGGCTAAGCCGGCCCTGCGTGCAGCAGGTGGAGGCCGGGCCAGGCCTCGGTCAGCAGGAGGCGGCCTCCCCACCCTCGGGGGCCTCCCGGGGGCCAAGGGGGACGGTGCGGCCCGTCTTTAGGGCGTTGGGTAGGAGGGGAAACAACCGTGGTTACGTGCTTCCTGCTCCTCCGGGGAGAGGGTTGGAGAAGCCTGAAAAGCCCCGGCCTCCGGTCGGAGTGATCTCCAGCGGGGGTCTGTCCCCGCGCCCAGCCTGGTCTGCGATGCTGGTGGCGGAGAAGGCTGGCGGGTGGAAGCACCGCCCGCGGAGAAGGTACAGCGCACAGCGGGCAGCGGACCCCGCTCCCCTCCAGGGAGGGCGGGTCCACGCGGGCTTGTTATCTGCCCCAACCCCGGGGTTCTGACGTCTGTGCTCATTTTTTGATTCTGGAATAGGGTGGTTGCTTCTCTTCTCCCCAGGGACCTTTCCTTTCTCCCCGTCTTGACCTTCTCAGGAACACCGGTCAGATGCAGCGTCTGCTCCATGCGTGTGTGGCCGCGACTTCCTCTAAATAGTAATTATTAAGCAAAACCGAAGGGACGTCTTCTGTGGGGATATTTGCCACCCGAACAATAATCCACTGAGGTTGTAAAGCGCTCTGTGCCCAGGTCCTTAGATCGCTCCTAGCACGATGGGCCCGAGAGCTGGGCCTGGGCCACCGCGGTGGCTTCTCTCCCCGGACACAGTCTTCGGCCTCTTGCCTCTACCCTCCCTCCCTCCCACGACGGTTTTTCCAGCCCATTCATGTTGGTTCCTGCCAGTGTCCGGAGCCCCCGCCCCCCGCCCCCGGCCCTTGGCAGATGGTGGCTGGTGAGGTCCTCTGGTTGGAGGCAGGGGCGTGCACTTGGGTATGTAGCCCAGGGCTCACCATCTGGGTGGTGCGTGTGTGTGGGACCTGCGAGGCTTCTGGAGGCCAGGCAGGAGATGAGGCAGGGCTGAGGGTGGGCCGCTCGTGCCCACAGAAGGGCCCCAGGGCGCGGCGTGTGGCCTCAGGAAGGGTGCAGAAGCCACTTGGCAGTGCCGTATGCTCTCCCTCTTGTCCAGCCCAGGGCTTTGGGCGAGCCGGGTGTCCAGGGGGTGAAGACTGGAGCTGGTTTCCAGGCCTGGAATCTACATGTTGTGTGGGCTGCGAGAAGTGGGGGCCAGTGGGCTTGCTTGGGTGGCAGGAGCCAGGGGTCAGGGGTGAATTGGCAGCAGTCCCAGGGAAGGGTGGTGGGAGCTAGCTCCTCCTCCGTGGGGTTCGTCTGGCCTTACAGCCTCAGGTGGCAGGTGCTTGGAGGGAGGGGTCAGGGGGATCTAGGCTGGGACAAATCTCTCCCCCCTCCCCCCTCCCTCCCTCCTCCCTTTCTTCACTTATCACCTGTGCTGTGTCTCATGCCTTGTGTCATGGGCCCTGGGGAGATGGTGAATGTGGCACGGCCCCGCCCTCAGGTGGTCTCCAGCCTCTGACTGCTTGAGGTAGGAGGGTCTGTAAACACCAGGTAAGGCCAGGCCCTAGAGTTTCCAGCAGCCCACGTGCCTCAGGAAACGAGGAATAGGGGTGTTTCTGTAGCACCTTCCAATGAAGAATGAGAACACAGTTGACGCCTCACAGCGGCGCAGGCTGCAAGGAGAGGCGCACCACGGGTGCTTATGCACGTCCCCTCCTCTGGGTCCTGCCTCAGTCCCAAGGGGGCAGCGCAGTTACTGCCAGCCCTTGGTGGATCAGGACCCAGGATGGGGAGAGGAAGCGACAGCGCCAACCTGCACAGAACCTCCTAGAGGATCTGTAGGAGAGAGGACTCTGGGTGTCAGGGGGCCTTTATTCAGTGCTGTCTGAAGGATGAGCCCCAAGTAGATGGATTCGGTTAACTCTACAAAATCGTCTTCTTTATAGGCCGAAGATGGTCAAATATGGCTTCATAGGACCCGCCTGATGTTCGAAGGGCACGTAAAAAGAACTCATCTTGTATTTTAGAATATACTGGTTGCCTCACTGTGGCCGAGACTGTCCCTCCAAGGACGCCTGTGCCATGGTGATTCTCAAAGTGTAACCCGAGGATCCATTTGGGGGTGGGGGTGGGGGTGGGGGGCAGCCGCTTGACAGTCACTGTCGGAAGGCAAGCCCCTCGTTCCCTGTGTTTAGAGATGTCCTGTGACTTGTTAGTTCACTAGCCACGAGGGTACTCAGCCTCCGTTCCAGCCTGTGTGTTATTCTTTAGTATCTTCTGGGATAAGCAGTGTTTACCGTCTGCTACAAGATATAGTTCCTGCTGGCTCTGTATTAGCCGGGGTTCTTCAGAGAAACAGAACCGATAAGGGGGGTGTGTGCGTCTAACATGTGTATGTCATACATGTATTTCGTATATATGTATATATGTGAGTGGGCAAGCGAGAGATTTTAAGGAACTGGCTCACATGATTAAGAAAACTAGCAAGTCCAAAATCTGCAAGGTGGGCCATCAGCCTGGAGACCCCAAGGAAGAGCTGATGCTGCATTTCAAATCCAAAGGCCCTCTTTGGCCAGTTTCCCTCTGGTCTGGGGGACGGACGTTCGTCTTCGTTCTCCTCAGCCCTTCAACGGATCAGATGAGACCCACCGCCATTAGGGAGGGCAATCTGCTTACTCAAAATCCACCAATTTCAATGTTAATCTCATCTGTAAACATCCCCGTAGGAGCTTCCAGAATAATGTTTGGCCAAATATCTGTGGGCCCAGCCAAATTGATACATGAACAATTTGTCACAGGTCCTAAAGTTACATCTTTCCAATATCCAGAAGTTTCTTGGTTCTGGAAGGCTGATGTAGTCAGTATACGCAAGGTAGGTACTAGACCCCATGGGGCGACAGAAATGCATGAGACTTCATGAGCAAGCCTGAATTCTTTCTACCAGGTAATTACCGGCCATGGGGTAGCCCATCTTGGACAGTACAAGCGTTATGTGATTTATAACATAGATCACATCTCAGAGTCTTCTTTGCTGCAAGCCTTTTTTTTTTTTTTTTTTTTTAAAATCAAGCCCACCCTCCCTCCCTTTTTCCTTCCTTCCTTCCTTTAGTCAATATTTATTGGGCATCTAGCATATCCCAGGCACTAGGCCAGGTGCTGGGGGATCAGGACTGAAGACATTCTACTATCAGGAGTGACTCAGAGGGGCTCCTGGTGTAGAGCCATTCTCCTAAAGCTTACAGCCCAGCCTCGGGAGCCGGGTTTCCTTCCCGTTCTCTAAGGCTTCCGTAGCAACACGAGACCTTAACATGCAGCCTGTGGTCGTCCTGGGTCGTCCTGGGGGCAACACCACATCCTTTTTACAGCACATCTTTCCTTCTAAACAGAGGGGCCTTGTCTATTTTCAAGGACCAGCAGCTTCACTGGGCAGCTGGTGGGAAATGCAGACTCTCAGGCCACTCGCCTACCCAGTGATCCCTGCGTTTGCTATGCATGAAAGTCTCACACCGGCTTCCCTAGTCCTCATTTCCCTCAAGGACACCAGAAAGTTCCACGTAAAATCTGGGAGACTCAAGGGCCTAGCCAGCGGACTGGCCTGCTTGGGAAGGTTTTCACCAGTGCAAGAGGTCGGACTTGATTCGGAAACCGAGCAGGGGAGGCCTCTGGGTGGCCTCTTCTCGGGCTCGGAGAGAGGCAGACCGAGGCTCCCTCCAAGGAGGAGAGCCTGCCTCCCTGCACCTGCGCTGTCCTCTCGGGGGAACTTGGGCAAGATGCTTCACTCCTCCAAGGTAGTTTTCTCGTCTATAAAATGGGGATGATGATAAAAAAAAAAAATTCCTCCTTTCTGAGTTGCTGGGAAAATTTGCAGATCCACAGGGTGTGGATGGTGTGTTGAGATCCACCAGGTGTGGCTGGTGATGTCACCGCTGCAGCAGGCTGCACAGGGTGGGGGGCGGGGGTGGCTGGAGCCCGGCTCCTCATCGCTGAGGGGCGGGGGGGCGCCTGCTGCATAGGTTGGCCCGAGGATTAAGAGGCGCTGCATGCACGACGCCGGGGTGACAGCTGTTGTGTTCATAACAACTGGCTTGTGTAACCGCCCTGCGTGCGACGACGGCAGTACGCGTGACTTCGGGGAGGCCGCGCTACCTGACTCATCCAAGGACAGGTGGGGGCAGGTTGAGGAAGAGGCCACTTTGGGCTGCGGCAGTGCCTTCCAGATTGTTCACGGAGGCACCGTTTATCCCAGGGCACTGCGGCCTAGATTCCTGAGCGGATCTGTAAGAAGCGCAGAAGTTAACATGACATGTTGCTAAGTAGATTTCTTTTAAAAGGTGTTCTCTCTCGGAGGTAATGACAGATGTGAGTGTTGCTATGGTGACAGGCTGTCTGTTTAGAAGCGCGCCGCACAATGGCTCGGACGGCTTGCCTGCAATTCACGGGTGTGGGAGGGAAGCGAGGCCCCTCTTGGGCAATTTCCGCAATTGGAAAGGAGTCTTCTCCTGCCGGGGTCCGGGTTCCAGAGCTGAGTTTGTGTTGTCCCTCGGGTGACGGGGTGAGATGGGGAGGCCGTGGCACGTATTTCAAAGGACAGAATTCTCTGCGCAGCACTCGCACGTCGAAAGTCGGAGGTCTTTTTAAGAGTTGAAGGTGATTAAAAATAATCCCGCCACGAGGAGCAGGGCCCGTAGCAGGGCCACGAGGTTGCCTCAACAGCACGAGGGCCCCCCGAGAGCCTGCGGTGCCCTGGGGGGCCCGTGGAGTGGAGGCTGTGTGCTGAGATGTGCGCATGGGTGAGCCCCGCGCCCTGCGCCCTTGGAGGTCGGGGCCGGCAGGGCTCCAGGCTTCAAGTGCGGTGGGGACGGCTGGGCCCGCGGGGCCGGGGTGAGGCGAGGGCGTGTAGCAGGCTCTTGGAGGTGAGCGGGGCTCCAGCACAGTCCATTCCTACAGCTGCCGATCATTTCATCGTTCGCAAACACACCGCAGTTTATTCGGGGGCCCTGTCTACGAGGCTCACGTAGGCCGCGTCCAGACTGTCCCAGTTAGGAGCAGGGCTGCAGGGACTGTGTGCACTGCTGCCCCTTGACCAGCTGAAGTAGGAGATGGATGAGTGTAGGCAGCGTTGTTTTTGTAAGAAAGGCAGACCGCCTCGTGCCGCGCCTCACTTGGATGTGTCTGGGGTCGTGGGGGCCTGACTACCCCACCCTCTCCTACAAATGGACCTGCAGAGCTTGTCTGCAGGTTCTAGCAGGGGAGCGCAGCTCCCGGTCTACCCTTGACTCCAGAATGGGGAAGGTCATCTTCTCCCCCTCAGCAGCTTTGGGAGGGATGCACCTGAAGCGGTGAGCGGGGCGGGGGACCCAGGCCGGTCGGCGAGGCAGTGGGGTGACAGATGTTGCAGCTGGAGCGCCCCCACACCCCGTTCTAGAGCAGGGTATCCCTGCCTCTCCTCGTCTGCTCGGCCCTGGCCTGCCAGTGCGACACCTTGAGCAGACACGTGTCCTCCTCTTGGCGTTTCACGGCCTTTGTACCTGTTCTTCGATTTCTCTGTATTTCATCTCTTTTGAATGAGAAAGAAAATGTCCTGCTTATGAGAACAGAAGGAACCAAGTCTCAAGGGGGTGCTGCTCATTTCTTGGTGAACCTGGCAATGGCGTCTCATTGCTGTCCAGCGAGGTGTCCGTCGTGGATTTTAACCAGGCCCAGCCGTCAGCCGTCACTGAGATTGTCCCACTAGCTATCTTCTGAGGCGCCAGCTCTGTTGCTCATCCTCTACAGCTTCTGTTCTCTTTTCCCAGCACAGCCCAGTAGGCAGCCATGCTCTCCAGAAGCCAGGCAGGCCTCTCGCTCTTCTTCTCCCGCTGGATCTCCTGGTCACAGATGCGAAGATCCACTGGCGGAGGATGGAGACACTCTCTGAAGCCAGCCGTGCCCCAGGGGTGGGATTTCCTGCCCGATATTCAGGACTCCTGGTGTTGGAAATAAACACATGGCACCTGCGAGGGGCTGCCTTGCACCTTTCCTCTGACAGTTTCTAGCAGGGACAGGGAAGGAGAGGAGATGACCCTCTGTGGGTACCTATGAGGACACGGATCCTGGCCTAGGTAGCCTCACACCTGCTAACAACGGGCTCTGACCTCAGATCGGGACTGCCTGGTCACACCGTACCACAGGCTTGCCAGCTGGCTTGCATGATGGCCAGTCGACTGTATATAATCCCACAGATGAGGACCTAGAGGCACCACCCAGCTACAGCGTGTCACCAAGCGCACAACACGGCTTGGACAGACTTGATTTGGATGACAGCTGTGTGAAAGGCCCCACAGCAGTCTGCATGTCGGCAGTGGGCACATTCTCACCGTCGGGGGCGGGGGCAGGAGTGCTGGCTCTGCAGGCTCAGACGACAAATCCCAAATCCCCTCTCTCTGGGGCAGGCTCCCATTAACCACGCTCACGGCACCGGTGCCTACGCGGTATGTCAGCTTCTTATGTTACAGGGAGAACTCCATCTGTCGAAGGGTCCGGAGAGCTGAGTGCTCTGTTTACCCTCTTCTGTGTGGGGAAATCTACCTGGCGAACTTCTTAATCCAACGGTTGCCTGGTGACTGTGGAATCAGAGCCGGGGAGCAGATCTGAATGCTTAGTGACATTAGGCTTCAGTGCGTTTCTCTCCCCGATCTCTGTTGCGAGGGGCATCTGCCAAGGGGACTGGAGAGTTAAAACCCATTTGTTTATTTATCCATGAAAGACACACAGAGAGAGGCAGAGACACAGGCAGAGGGAGAAGCAGGTTCCCTGTGGGGAGCCCGATGTGGGACTTGACCCCAGGACCCCGGGATCACGACCTCAGCCGAAGGCAGACGCTCAACTACTGAGCCACCCCGGCGCCCCTAGAGACTGTCTTGAGTTTCTCCCTATTTCACTTGTGTTCATGGCTGGTCTGATCTCCAGGCCAATGGGGTCTCCTGTAAAAATTGCCCCAGCTTCTGGGCACAGTGTGGAAAAGGACTCTGGGGTCTCACTGATGTCATGTCTCTCTATTGACAGCTCTTTGTTTTGGGGGGATTGGTTCTTGGCTCCCCTTTTCTTGCCTTTGCTTGTTGTCACCACTCAGCCTATAGGAAGTCCTCCGAAGGGCTTTCATGGGAAGTGTTGCCGTCCTGCTCCTCCCGAGCAGAGCTGGGACCCCAGCATGAGCAGCTGTAAGGGCAGATGCAGGTTTATACGGCTTATACTTTTTAGGCTCCTCTTTAAGATGAAATGCAAAATTTAAAATATAGTATCAGGTACACGAAACGACTACTTATTTAGAAAGGGCCTAGGTTAGTAAGGAGCCTGAAGCTTTCAGCTTTATGAAATGCAAGTTAAGTGGAAACTCTGGAGGAGGGTATGACACAGATGGGGCGGCTTTGAGGCCAGCAGATCCATGATCGGGACGGGATCTTAAAGGTTCTTGTGCCTAAGCTTAAAAGCCTCCATTGATAATATTGACACAAGTAATGCCTGGATTTGCTTTTCCACCTATAAGGGAAGGAAAAACACAGAACCAGTTGTGTTGCTCAACCTGCCTGCTCCTGTAAGTGTTCCCTGCGGACAAGTCGGGGCGCCCCCCCGGGCCTTGTGCATGTCTACAAGAGTTATTTCAAGGGTTACGGGCTCATCTGCGGTATGTCCACCCATGGTTTACGTGGCCAGTCACTTCGTGATAAGCCCGTGGGTTTATTTCAATTGGTTGCTTTTACAAACGGGGTGGCAGTGATGGTCTTTTTATGAACATTTTCTTTACGTGTGGACATATGGGAGTGTTTCCGTGGGGTAGGCGGCTGGAAACGGTGTGCTGGGTGAAAAGGTGTGGGATTGAACGTGTTGGTAGATTCAGTGAATCCCTCTCCAGAAAGATGACCCCGATTTACACCCGTCTGATGGCATAATAGTACTTCTTTCTCTGTAGCCTTCTCAGTGTCTCTTTTTGTCAACACGATGGGTAATAAATGATATTATTGGGATTTTTTTTTGGGATATTATTATTTTTTTTAAAGATTTAATGTATTTATTCATGAGAGACACAGAGAGAGAGGCAGAGACCTAGAGAGAGGGAGAAGCAGGCTCCGTCCAGGGAGCCCGATGCGGGACTCGATCCCAGGACCCCGGGGTCACGCCTTGAGCCGAAGGCAGACACCCAACCACTGAGCTACCCGGGTGTCTCCTGGATACAGTTTTAATATGAATATACATGATTGTTAGTGACTAACTTTTTTTTTTCTTTGACTTGGACTAACCCCAGAATGAATGCCTTTTCCTCGAATGGAGAAAGCCAGAAAATCCCTTTGAACCGGTGTTGAAAACATGTACGGATTCTGGCCATTACCACCTGGCCAGTGCCACCAGGTTCCTTGGGCTGGCTGGGTGACTGCAGTAGTGTCTTCACTGGTCTTCTGTCTCTGGTCTCGGCTATTTCAGTGATGGCCTTCAGATCATCCTGTCATAGCTCCTGTCCTTGAGACCTTCCAAAGCACCTGCCCGCCCATCTCACTCACCCGTGCACAGAAGGTGAAGCCCTTATAATGTCCTGGAAGGTCCCCACGGCCTGGGCACCGTGTCATTCCCTGTCCTCGCTCCGTCGCTAACTCAGTTCCAGGTCCACTGCCCTCTCTGCTCTTCTTCTGGTCAGATGAGCGTCCGCGTAGGGCTTTGGCACAGGCCATCCCTCCATCTGGAAGGTTCTTCCCCCAGATATTCACACAGACAACTACCTCACCTCCTTCTCATCTTTGTTTAAATGTCATTTTCTCAGGAAAGGCTACCCACATTTGAAACTGCCAACTCTTAATCTCTGTAGCTACGTTTCTAGATTTCGGTGGCACTTTTGAACATGTTATATAATTACTTACTATTCTGTTTATTGTTCATTACCTACCTCTTCCAGCTATAATGTCAGATTCTGGAGGAGAAGGCTCTCTCTCTCAATTTATTTTAAATGAGCAAATGAAATACCAAAAACAGTTCACCCATTTCTCCTACTCTATACCCCACACCCCTGGCAACTGCTAATCTGTTCTCTGCTTCGTTGTCTGTGAGCGCAGGGTTTATTTTAATTAATTTTTTTCTAAAATTCCATGTGTAGGGGAGATCATTTATCTTTCTATGTCTGACTTGTTTCACTTAGCATATTGCGCTTGAGGTCCATTCATGTGGCAAACGAGATTTCGTTCTTTTTTATGACTGAGTAATAACCCACTACGTGGACATACCACAGTTTCTTTATCCATTCATCCATCAGTGGACACTTGGGTTGGTTTCCCTGTCTTGGCAATTGTAAACAATGTGGCAAAGAACAGGGGGGTGCATCTTTTCAAGTTAGTTTTTTCATTTTCTTTGGATAAATATTCAGAAATGGAATTGCTGGATCATGCGGCAGTTCTGTTTTTAATTTTTTTGAGGGACTTCCATACCAGTTTCCATATAGCCCATACATATATCTATATTCTCACCAACAGGGTGCCCTTTTCACCGTATCCTTGCCAACGCTTGTTACTTCTAGTCTTTTTCATAATAGTCCCTTGAATAGCTGTGAGGTGATGCCTTGTTGTGTTTTTTTTTTCTTTTTCTTTTTTTAAAGATTTTATTTATTTAGTCATGAGAGATACAGAGAGAGGCAGAGACACAGGCAGAGGGAGAAGCAGGCTCCCTGCAGGGAGTTCGATGTGGGGCTTGACCCCAGGACCCCAGGATCATGACCTGAGCCAAAGGCAGATGCTCAACCGCTGAGCCACCCGGATGCCCGCCTTATGGTGGTTTTGATTTGCATTTCCCTGATGGTGAGTGATGTAGAACATCATTCTGCGTACCTGTTGGCCACCTGTAGGTCTTCTTTGGAAAAACGTCTATTCAGAACTCCTGCCCATTTTTTTTAAATTTTTTTTTTATTTTTATTTTTTCTCCTGCCCATTTTTAATTGGATTTTTCCTTTTCCTTTTGTTTTCTTTTTCTGTTTTTTGCTATTGAGATGCATGAGTTCTTTATTTCAGCTATTAGCCCCTTATCAGATATATGACTTGTACTTTTTTCTCCCATTTCACAGGAAAACAGTGGTAGGCAACGCTGACAAACACCTCTAGTGAAGGAATCTCAGACTGGGCCTAAGGTTACTGGAGCTTGAGGGTCACCAAAGTTCCTTGTGAGAGAAACGTTGGGTAGGACAGGACTCAGGCAGGAGCACACCCGGAGGGCCTCCTGGACAGAATGGGAGCGCTGTGAGGAGCTGCTTGGCTCTGCCTACCTGCCCAGATCCACGTTCATGAGCATGCTGTCCATTTTGGTTCTAGGTGTTATTACTGGTTTTGTAGGTACTTCCTGTTTGAGTCACCTGTGCTGACTCCACTCCTCTAGGGAGTGTCAGGTTAAGGTGGCCAGCAGCCTATCCTCTATCCTCTGCCCCTTTCTCTTGAGGCCTGTTCCCGAGCTCTGTGCCTCGTGGGATGGAGTCTGCTCCTGCTCTGTGGTGGGTCCCCAGCCAAGGGGTCACATCCCTTACGGCTCCTCTGGGAGGAGGCCCTCCCAGGGCAGGGTGGGCTGGTGTGCTGCCTTCTGGGCATGGAGGCTGTGCTCATTGTGGTGGGAGCTTCCACACAGCTTCACGCTCAGCTGCTGGACCAGACCTGGGGGGCACTCCCCAGGTCACCAGACCTGTCACACATGCCCTCGTTGGAAGGTGATGATGGCAGATCACCTGGATCACAAGGTACTGGGCACCCCCACTACCACCATCTTCTCCCTGCCCCCCTCAGGCCTCCAGAAGGGCTCAGGTATCAGGGCCTGTTGCTGGGCCTCTCTCTCTCCTCATTCATGTCACCTCTCACCGATAGGAGGAGGAGAGAACGAGGGGGGCTGCCTGTGGTTGAACTGTTCTAGATTCCTGGACATGCTGGCACCAGAGACAGAGGGCATGTGCTGTCTGGGGGGTGGGAAAGCAGCCAGTTCTGGAGGCTTTCCCACAAAGCACAGGGTCCTGGGATACAGCCTGTCTGCAGAGGTGACAACATGCCTCTAGTGAAACATCATTGTCAAGAGCTCGCTTGATCCTCACAGCAACACCACCAAGCAGGTGTTTTATTATTACTTCATTGCACAGATGAAGAAACTGAGGCACAGAGCAATTGGAAACTTGTTCTACTCACATGGCTAGACAGCGAGAGAGCTGGGATTCCAATGCCAGCAACCTGGCACCAAGGCCCCTGGACACATGTACCTGCCTCACCATCGTTCTCCAACACCTCAGACAGGAAAGAAAAAACAAGGGTGAAAGGAAGCATCATATTGACTAAAATTTTTTTTAAATTTTAAATGATTTTAAAAATATTAAATGAAGGAGAATTAAATGATCAAAATGGTTTCACTGATTTTGATTCCCTGAAAAATTGTAACATTTCTTTTAAGATCATAATTGATTCTCTTGGATACATTAACAGAAATGTTTACGAACACTGTAAGAAGTCTTTTTTTTTTTTCCTAAGTGCAATTGCTCCAGTGGTGTGAATTGAGTTCTGTTCGTGTGGCCAGATGTCATTGGTCACTGGCAAGGCGCTGGGTTTTTTGCCCAGGCTTTCCCTGCAGCCTGGTGTTTATGGGACAACTGACAGACAAACTAGGTTATTCAGACCTGGGAGTTTCACAGACATTTTCTTGAGAATAAGTGAAGTGAGCCTGTTTCTGCAAGAAAAATAATCGACAATATTTGTTGCCAATTGTAAAATTGAAACTGCCCAGTGAAAATTAGAATTTTAGAAAACTTGTGAGACTGATAGCTTCCTGATTCAGACTTTTCTGATGAGGTTAGTGGTTAAGGTAATGCTGTGATTTCTGGATGTTGTCTAATGAGATGTGTCAACATATCATTGGATCTGCGCAGCTCAGTGAATCAGTATTTTCCAAATGACCAATGCACGATGTTGCAAATTCACGAACAGGCAAAAAACAATACTCAAACTGCATGATAGTGGGTTTTAATACAACAGTGTTTGTAAAATTAATTGATACGGTTTCAGACTCTCTATGTTGCAACTAACCTTTAAGAAAGTACCACTCGTTGAGTTTTGGTGTAGTATCAAAGAGGAATAGCCGCAATGATCTGAGAAGCCTATTACAAAGTTGTTCTCCAACTACATATTTGAGGCTGAATTTTCTTCACATCCTTCAAGTAAAACAACAAAGTGCACAGATTGAAAGCAGGAGCAGATGTGAGGATCCAGCTGTCTTCCACTAATTCAGACATTTTGGGAGCCCGGAAAAAGTATAAACGGTTGCCATTCTGTTCACTGTGATTTTTGCTTTGGAAAATACAGTTATTTTTCTTAAAATGTGAAATTCATGCCAATATGTAGTGAATCTGTATTGTGTTTTTTGAAAGAAATTGAAAAATATTCAGAAATTTTCTCAGTTTTAATTTCTAGCGCAGTAAATATCTTCAAATACAACTCACATGAACGCCAGCTCTTAGGGATGCTCACTAATTTTGAGATGTATGCAGTGGTCCGAGACCAAAAAAGTCTGACATAAGGTGTTTCTTAGAAAAGTGAGCCTTAGTTGAGAACAGCTAAGAGATGCCGTCAAGGCTCCTGGTTGGCGATGGCGGTGCTGGGAGCGAGGGCAGGCCTCCACATGCCATTACCTGTGAGCTCACACCGACTCTAACTTCTGCCTTCCGTGCAAATGGCCTGGGCCCCGTCCGGTGTGGTTCGGAGAGCACTGGGCAAGTCTCCTCTGCGGCAGGCTATTTAAAAGCCAAATGTAATGTGGGCACCAGCATTTATTTCTGAACAATGTGCGAAAAGAGAACAGCAGAATATAAAGTTCAAGAGTGAATGTGCAGTGAGTAATGTGGGTGTCATGTACCATGGCCGGGGAGAGGGAGGCGTTACCAGGAGGACTCGGGGGACCACGCCGACTCGGGGAGTGTGGGTGCTCCTGAGGCGCACAACGCGCACTGCAGGCCTATTTCCCATCGGCCTGTCCTGTCTGCTTTTGCTGCCTGCCCGTCTCACCCTGGACTGTTGGGAGTGGGGCCTCAGGCGCACAGCTTTAGTGGCTCTGCGCTATTGACCTCTAACATGCTTTGGAGGTCATGCTTTCCTCTCTGCCAGGAGGGGACTGAGTTTATGTTCTTAGATTTCTAAGTGGAAGGTTATCTTTGTATTTCTGAGCATTAAAGAACTAGAGTAAAGCACCTCCAGTGTTTTTTTTTCCTGGGGGAGTCCAATTGATGAACGGATCTACCTTCTTCCTCATTCCTGACAATATTGACCTTGTCTCCGCCCTGCTCTGGATTTAGAGATGCATCAGACACAGCCTTGCATGAAAGCCCTCGGTGTCACCGGGAACGTCTGGGCAGCGGGAGATGTGCGGGGCCCAGGGAAAGCCATCTCCTCAGGCACCGGATTGGGTAGTAGCCAATGTTCATACAGAAGGATGCTGGGAACCATTGCTCAGATGACCCAGAGGGAGTAAGCAAGTCGTGATGATGAGGACAGGGCTGGAGGTTTGGGGAGGAAAGCTCAGACAAGTTTCCTGGAGTAGTTTGCTTGCCTCAACGAGTATTTTTATTTAGCTGAGGCTGTTGAACACACACTGCCTTGTGCCAAGTCCAGCCTCGGATGGCTGGGGTGGTCTCAGACAGGTTCTTTGAGAAGATGGGGCTTGAACTTGACCTTGAAGGTCAGGATTTTGGGTAGGTGAAGAGGATCAGGAAAATCATGCAAGGGTTAGCAAGTGGGGCGATCAGAGGCACGGAAGCAGGAGATTCAAAGCATGTGGACCAGCTTACCCGGAGCACCCGGGTTGTGTGGGGTGCAGGTTTGGGCTGCACAATAGAAGGTCTTGAACTCCGGACTTGACTTTGGAGCCACAGGTGGTCTTTGAGGGGTGACGGCGCCTGTGTGCGTAGGGGCTCTCAGAAGGTGACACTGATGGCAATGCTCGGAAATGACTGGAGGAGAAACTCTAGCCCTGGACCCACTGGGGTGTCTCTTCAGGGAAAGATGAAGAAAGAAGCGCTCTAGGGGGACCAGCTGAAGTCGTATGGCGAGGGGGTGGGAGTGGAAGCTGCTGCCAAGTTTTTAGCCCAACGCCAGCGAAATACACTTGTGTTTCCTTACATAGCCGAGCGCGCCGCTGATCTTTAAGAAGTGCTCGTCTTCTTTGGCACTTAGTTTCTGGGAAGAACAGGAGGAAGAACTCTCTCAGGCTGGGAATCAAGTTTTAGCTCACTCCGAGGCTATTCTTCTTAAGAACACACGGTTAGGATTTCAGGGAACCAAAGGACAGATAATGAGCTCACACCTGACGCTGCTGGTGGATGCCCGTGTCGTCTACTAGCCCGACGAGGTGGGCAGCCTGGGCGTGCCCCCAACCCCACTTCGGGTGGGCATACCCTGCCGTGTGCTTCCCTGGGGCATGGCCCGGACCCTGACGACTTGCCTCTCGTGAGTAGACAGCAAACACCAGCAACAGTGATGAGATGCAACTTCTGTGACTGGAGCACCAGTCGGCTGTGACCTCTGTCCTGTTGTCCCTCTCTTCCGCTGCCTCGCTCTGAGCGGAGTGGCTGCTACGGTGTGAGCTGCCCCGTGGGGAGGCCCACGAGGCGAGGATGTGAGGTCTCCAGCCACAGCCAGCGGAGACCTGAGGCCTGCCAGAAGCCACGAGAGTGCGCTGGGAACTCAGTGTTTCCCTAGTCTCCTCCTGAGGTGATGCACGCTCTCATCTTTTTTTTTTTTTTTTTTTTTAAGATTTATTTATTTATTTGAGAAAGAGAGCAGGAGTGGGAGAGGCAGAGGGAGAGAGAGAGTCTGAAGCAGACTCCATGCTTAGCATGGAGGAGGCCAGCACGGGGCTCCATCTCATGACCTCAAGATCACAACCTGAGTGGGACACTTAGCCAACCGAGCCACCAGGTCCCCCAGGATGGCTGTCATCTTATCTGCAGCTCAAGAGAGGCCAGCAGCTAAGCCAGCGCCTGATTCCTGACCTACAGGAACTGCCAGATGACAAACGGATGTTGTGTCAGGCTGCTAAGTGTGGGGATATTTGTTACACAGCCATAGGTAGCTCATACGCCCGAATCCCTTGGCAATGTCGGAGAGCACTTTTGGCGTCGGACCGCGTGGGTTCATGTCCTGGCTCTGCCGTCTACAAGCTGCCCAACCTTAAGCTAATTACTTCTGTGTGTTTCAGTTTCTTCATCTGTAAAATGCGAGCAAGGATAACACCTGTGCCGGCGTGATTGTGAGGATTGGCCAAGGCAGCTCCTATACACTGATTGCGACATTGTCGGGGCTCAGTGAGCATTAGCTGCCGTTGTTGTTATTGTCTGTCCCTTGAGGGCGGGCCTGATGCGATCTCTCCTACAACTTCTGGTACACTGCTCTACCCATGCTAACCTCTCCCGCTTGCAGCTTCTGTGGCGTCTTGTCTGTACTTTACACCCTCATTTTCCATTTGAAACCCTCTGCCCTCTGACTTGTTCTCAGCTATAGAAACTCTTCCCAACTCTGAAGTGTCTCTAGAACTGTGCAGAGTGCTTGACACAGAAAAAGGGATTAGGGATTCAAGAAAGCAGGTGGATGAGGAGGGAAAGAGGCTTAGAAGTGACCTCCTTGTGGCCAGGGACGTGTGGAATTATTGGTTACTGTGTGACCAGGGCCAAGCACCTGTTCAGGTGTGAAACAATCCTTTTTTGTAAAGATTTTATTTATTTGTTTTAGAGAGAGAGAGAGAGAGAGAGAGAGAGCATGTATGAGCAGGGGGAGGGGCAGACAAGGAGGGACAAGCAGACTCCCTGCTGAGTGGCCCTTGACATGGGGCTCGAACCCATGACCCTGAGACCATAACCTGAGTGGGATGTTTCACAGACTGTGCCACCCAGGTGCCCAGAAGCGATCGTTACACTGACGGGGTGAGCACATGTAGGACAGTAGCTTGGCCATAGATACATACACGATGGCAGAGGGCAGCAAAGGGGGGACATGGCAGTCCCTGCTGGGGTGGCCCCTGTGACACAAGGGGACTTCTTGACAGCTGTCTGTTGCAGGGACGGAACACCTGGAGCCCAATGGGAATTCTGCTGACTCAGTGAAAGTTCACCAAACCTGGTTGAAGGGACAGGGATTTGGATGATGGGGAAGGAGGCCCGGGGAGGGAGAAGGCGGAGATCCTGACCAGCAGAGAGAAGGTACCGGCTGCTGCTCCTGGGCACACGGCCAAGCGAGGATGGACCTTGTCACCTGGGCCCTGAGCACTGTAGACGGGGAGACGACGAAGGGGGTCTGTCTATGGTCCTGCCTGCTGAGCTCTGGGCAGGCTCCACGAAGGGACCGTCTGCAGGGAGGTGGCCTCCTGAGCCCCCCTTGCAAGGCCCTCATTAGCACCTGCCTTGGAGGCAGTGGGGCTTGTTCAGACACCCACAGGCAGGGGCGCCATTCGCTCATCCACGTGTGTTTTTGGAACACGCCCGGTGCACTGGGCCACCCGTGGGGGCAGGGTAAACCTAGGGGCTCCCACCGTCTGGGGCAGGAGGATGGGGGTCCTGCCTCAGGTGGTGGAAACGTCCTGGGGCTTCTGCATGGTCACCCTGGCTGGGAGTGCCCAGGTGGCAGGTGGGCTGGGCCTCCCGCAGCTCAGAGACAATGGAGACAATGCCCCGGGGAAGGCAGTGCCATTCCTGATGGGCCACTCCCAAGGGGCAGTTACCAGCCCCCAGGGGTGGGGAGATAAACATTAATTAACCACACACATAAGTCAATGATTCCAGACTTATTAACAGCTACGAAGAAAATGGTACGGAAGGTCAGAGGCGGGTAATACGAGACACCTCCTGGGGAGTGGGGGGCAGAGGTGCGAGAGGGAAAGAATGTCTTCCCGAGAGAGAAAGCCATGATTAGGCTGACATCAGAAGCAAGAGTGGGGCATTGGGTTGGAGGGGTGGGTGCTGGGGGCAGAGGAGAGGAAGACTGCTCTGGGGGTGGGGGGGAGAAGGAAGGAGAGAGGTGAGGGGTAGAGGGCGGGAAAGAGGGGGGGTAGAGAGGAGGAGAGGGAGAAAGAGAAGGGGGTTGGGGGGAGATGGAGAGAGAAGGGGGTAGGGGGAGAGAGAAGAGAGTTGGGGGATGCAGAGAGAGGGGGTAGGAGGAGAGAGAAGAGGGTTGGGGGAGATGCAGGGAGAGAGAGGGGTTGGGGGGATGCAGGGGGGTGGGCTGAGGCTAGCGCGCATGCCAGCCCTCGAGGGGATGTGGTCCGTGTCCCCGCTGCTCCGTGTCGGGTGACCTGGGTGGTGCGAGGACAGGAGGGGGAGGCTGCGCGGAGTGCGGGGCGCCGGGGCGGGAGGGCAGATGCGTGGACGGCTCGGCTGATGCCGGGAGGCCGGGTGCGGCAGAGACGGGGCGGCGGCTTCTCAGGAAGTGGTGGCCGGGAGGCTCGGGGCTCCGCGCTGGAGGAGGGGGCCCCGTGGTGCTGCGGCGGCCGGGGACACCGGGCTGGGCGGCGGGAGAGGCGCTGCGCTCACAGAGGGGCAGGGGGGCCGCCACCCCAGTGAAGGCTCTGGCACCCGGAGGTGGGTGGCCTGGGACAGATAGAGGACGCGGCCAGGGAGACGGGGCCAGGGAGACAGGGCCAGGGGGACGGGGCCAGGGAGACAGGGCCAGGGGGACGGGGACAGGGAGATGGGGACAGGGAGATGGGGCCAGGGAGGCAGGGACAGGGAGCCGGGCCCCTTGGCGGGAGGGTTGAGTAAGAGGGGGATTGAGAAACGCGGCCTGGACGTGGAGAGCGGGGCCCCTGGTGACGTCGGCCAGGGCTGACGTGGTGGCCGCCCGGGTGGCCCCACGGGCGGGAGGACAGGAAGCGGAGGCGGCCTGACAGCCCTTTGAAGAAGTGCTGGAGGGTAGCGCGGGCGGGAGCAGGGGGGCTGCGGCGCCCCGGTTCGGGCTGGTGGGGGGCGAGCAGGCCTTTGCAGCCCGGAGCCGCCCCCACGGGTGTCACCGCAGCCACATCCCCGGCCCTCCCGGAGACACGAGCGCCACGACCCCACGGCCCTCTTGCCCGGCGGTGCCACGGCTGACCCCGCACGCGGGAGCCCCGGCGCCTGTACGCGCGGCCACACCGGGCAGCTACCCACAGGCCAACCGCGGCGTCCACACATCTCCCCGACCCGTGTGCCCTCGAGCCTCCCGCTGCCCCGCCGGCCTCTCGGGGGCAGCGGGCGGGTGGGTGCTGGACGGCGGAGCACCTGGCCGTGCTGGGGGCCTCTGCATCCCCCAAGTGGGCACAAATCGGCGATTTTTTAAATCAATCTCCGACGGAGCCACTTGTTAAACACCCAGCAGCCCGGCGCCCGGCTCGTCCCCAGGGGACCCCGGGGACGCCTCCATCTCAGGGAGACCTCTGTGCTGGGCAGCGGCGCGGGGCCCCTCGGAGCGGCCCATCTGCTCCGCACCCGGGGGTCTTCACCGCCCGAGACCCTGTCTCAGGCCCCGGGGTCGCGGAGCTCTGGGGGCACGGGCAGGAGGAGCCACCTGCCACCCTTCTGAGCGCTGTCTGCCACCCAGCCTGTGGCCCCTTTCCTGTCGTCCCCTCCCCCGAGCATGGGCCCAGAGGGGGTCGTAAGAGACCCTCCACCTGCCCGGCCCGGCCCCGTAGGATGTTGCTCTGTTCACTCCATTTTATAGATAAGTTAACTGAGGCGAGGGAAGGGGAGCTGCCCAGGGCCCAGGGGGACCCGGACTCGGCGGTCCCATGGCCTGGCTTCCGCGTGCTGCTGTCACTGTGTCAGTCGCGGGTGCGTGTGAGAGGCTCGAGGGGGCCCGGGGTGGTCGTGGGGCTCGAGCGGGGCTGCGTCGCCAGCTGCCCCCCACGAGGCTGGGCGGTCGGTGGGCTTCCCCTTTCTGCCCTGCAGCCTGCGCCGTGCCCGTGGCCAACCTGCCGCCCGCCGCGGCCGCCCCCACGTGACGGACCGGCCCGTACATTTCCCCATTCAGCTGATGGTGAGTGCTGTGCTATTTTAGGCCCACATGGAAGTATTTTTTTTTTTTTTTTTTGTAAGGACCATCTGCTACCGGCCCCAGCCCAGATGATACAGTTAGAACCTACCCACAGCATCCTCTCCCGCCTTCAGACAGTTCCAGGAACAAGGGTGAGTCAGTCGCCCAGCTGAACTCCTGTCTTGCTACCCCGAGCGATGGCCCGGGTGCCAGCAGAGGGGGCCGCTCCTGCCAGAGGGGCAGGTGCACCTGGCCGCCTCTCGGAGGCTCGCGGGGCCCCCGCCCGCTCCCCCGGGTGCCGCTGCCTGCAGGGAGAGCCTGAGGAGGGCCCCAGGAGGGCTCAGGTCAGCCCCTCTTGGCGGAACCCCTCCCCCCAGGCCACCCTCGGTTCCCAAGTTCCAGTGGGGACCCTGGAGCTCCCACCACAGCTCGTCAGGAAGCCCGGCACAGGGAAGTGAGGGCCTGGCGGGGCCTGGCTCACCGCCCTGCCCTGGAGGTCCCCTGGAAGCACCCCTGTGTCTGTTTTGGGGTGCAGAAATGTTGGGCCCCGTCTCACTGGGCTGCTTGGGCCAACGGCGTCACCGCGGACCGCAGGCCCTCAGCCAGAGGCTTTGCTCATCTGCTCTGTCCTTCGTGTCCACACCTCGCGACTCCCTGTGCTCGGAGGATATTTAAATGCAGTCCAGTCGGTCGTGAATCCGGGCGCTGCCCCTTTATAAGGCCTGCGACCCGGGGCAAGGCGTACTTCATCCCCAGAGCCTCAGTTTGCTCATCTGTACGGTGGGGGCCAACCTGACCTAGTGTCCGGCGGGGCTGTGGGCATTTGGTGGGGCGGGGTGGGGCAGGACGTGGCACGGTGCCTGGCTGTGATGCCCACTGTCACCGTGAACCTCAGAGGGTCTGTCCTTCGACCTGGCTGACGAGCCGGGGGGCGGGTATTGGAAAACACGGGTCTGTAACTTACAGATGCAGCACTTCCCGCCTTGCATTCTTGCATTTTCCGTGTGCCTGGCCCCCTCCTCCTGAGAGGTGGCTGTTCTGCCTGCAGGGACCCTGGTCCAGGAGGTGCAAGGGCATGACCTGCAGTGCACGGCCCGGGGCCTGATGACCAGAGCCACCGCCCCCACCGGCAACAGGAGGCCCTGGACCTCCCGAGCCAGGAGCTTCCTTGGGGCCTCCTTCTCCCTCTGACCCCCAGGAAGGGGTGGCTGGGGGCCCTGGCCACGCTGTGCACGTGCTGGCCACGCGGGCGGTGGGCCCCGGGGCACAATCGGGGGGTGCAGCCGGCGGGAGTGGCCCACCAGCGGGCGTGGGGCTGCGGCCTGCCCGCGCCACTTCCTGTCCCGGAGTCTCTCCGCCACTGCTCCGTGCCGTCCTACAGTTTATCTGTGGTCAGTGCTCTTACCCATTTCCTGCAGCTGCTACTGGTTTTTCAGTCAGCTCCGTGAGCTACAGTAACTGGGGAAGGACACGGGCTTCGTGATTCACCAGCCACGGGGCTGGCAGGGTGCAGGGGACCCGTCCCTTGGTGTGCGGAGCGCGGGGACCGCCCCACCTCTGTCCCCCGGGCCTTCCCCCAGGCCCAGCGACCCAGCCACAGAGACACAGAAAAGACCCACACATTCATTGTGAACCGAAAGCCGGTGTATGTGCGTGTGTGCACGCGCGTGTGGGGTATAAGGGATTTTTTTCTTTTTTATTTGAATGTGCCCAAGCCAAAATAAATGGTATCATGGTTTGAGAAGTCAGAGCGTTACCCTAGGCTGCGCTTCGCCCCTTTCACGGGGAGCCCCAGGTCCTCTTGAAGGTGTAACGGTGGTGAGCTTGCAGTGCCCCAGATGAGGGTAATGGAGTCACACTGAGAATTTTATTTCCTGGCATTTCTAAAAATGCAGAGGAAAATCCCCCACTGCAACAGATGACTCCTTCAAATAGAGCACTTAGAATGGGCCCATTAATTGTTTTTATGCTCTGGACCAGAGGTTCAAAGTAGTCCAAAACACCGATGAGCATTTAGTGAAGGGTTATAATTGCCTTGAGCTCTTCTCCAGGATGAGGTCAAGAATCGGGGGGATGAGGTCAAGAATTGGGGGGATGAGGTCAAGAATCGCAGGGGTGAGCTCAAGAAGCTGGGGGATAAGCTCAAGAATCTGGGAGATGAGCTCAAGAATCAGAAGATGAGATCAAGAATCGATAGATGAGGTCAAGAATCAGGGCATGAGGTCAAGAGTCAGGGGGATGAGGTCAAGAATCAGGAGATGAGGTCAAGAATCAGGGGATGAGGTCAAGAGTCAGGGGGGTGAGCTCAAGAATCAGGAGATGAGGTCAAGAATCAGGGGATGAGGTCAAGAATTGAGAGATGAGGTCAAGAGTTGGGAGGGATGAAGTCAAGAGTCAGGGGATAAAGTCAAGATTCGGGGGGTAAGCTCAAGAATCAGGAGATGAGATCAAGAATCAGGGGATGAGGTCAAGAATCGGGATGAGATCAAGAGTCAGGGGGATGAGGTCAAGTCAGGGGGGTGAGCTCAAGAATCGGGGGATAAGGTCAAGAATCGGGGGATGAGGTCAAGAATTGGGAGATGAGGTCAAGAGTTGGGGGGATGAAGTCAAGAGTCGGGGGATGAGGTCAAGAATCAGAGGCAGGAATTGGTGGATGGGTGGCAGGGCAAGGCCAGGACCAGCGGCAGAGGCACTGGGAACCTTGTGCGTGAAATGCAAACCGTCCGGCTCCACGAGGGGCAGGCTGGGTTTTACCTGGCTCTGCAGGGGGTCCCGCCCGCCATTCAAGCATGGCCTCGGCAGTAGATTTTATTAATTTTCTTCATAGATGTGGCTTGTGAAGAAGGAAAACAGCGCCCCGGTGCAGAATGAAACTGCTCCTCCCGTGCACGCTTGCCGCCCCCCTCGTGGTAGCACACTCTGTGCTAGACACAGCAGGGGACCCAGAGCCACTCTCAACAACAAGGATGCCACCTCCTCCGGAGAAGCTCCTGAATCTGACGCTGGCGGGGTGGAGGGGCCTGGGGAGGAGTGGGGAGGGGCTCAGTGGAGTAAGGGGTGAGATGGGGACTGTTTCATCCATGGTGGAAACTAGATGCAGGAGAGGGAGAAAGGGGAGATGGTACAGTGGTGGTGGTGGTGGGGGGGGCTCCCGGCAATGGCCTTGGGGGGCTTGGGGCTCATCCCAGTTCTGACAGTGAACAGTGCAGTGGGCTCAGGCAGGTCTCTGTGCTAAGCCTCTGTTTTCTTATCTGTGTAATGGGTTTAATGACACTTCCTTTTATGATTCTTTTGAGACTTAAATGAGGTGATGTGTGCAGAGCGCTTGGCACAGCCCTCCCTATACACTATACGGACAATGATAATTTTTACATCTGAGGGCATGGGGTGCTGGTGGGTGACGTGAGCAGAACACTGTAACCACCCCAGAAATGCCTAGTACACACGCTCAGGCCTGTGGAAGCTCCTTGCTGAGCAGGAGATCCACCTGCCATTAATATTTTGGGCCATAATCATGTTTCAAATGTGTCTGAGAAAATATCTTAAATCCTAAAAAGCATCCCTCCCCTTTCTCCGTTGCCATATTTTTGGATTCTAAAATCAACAAATGCAGAATCTGACCACTTTCCAAAGCAACGTGCCTTTGGAGTGAGAACAAAAATTGCCAAGCAATGCTTCAGTTGTTCCCTTTCAAAAAGTCACAGGGCTCAGAAGACAAGAAAACCTTGGCTTTCGAAACCCACGCTGCTTGGGGCGGGGGGCGGTGGTGGTGGCTGTCAATCCCCACCACGCTCGGGCGCGATCAGCTCTGGAAGTCCCCGCTCTGGTGACCTGCTCCCCACACTTGCTGGCTGAGCTGAGGAAATGAGCTGACCAAGATTTGTTCTTCCAAAGGCAAGAACCGCCTCCCCCCCACTCCAGCCTGGGGAGCGGATGGCAGATCTGGGAGGCCCGGAGAGGACAGGTGAGCCCTTGGGGAGCACTACCGCCCCCAGGACCAGCTGGGCAAAGCCCCGTCTCCACCCCCTTCCCTTTCAAGCAGCCTCAGCGGGGATGGCCTCTAGCCATCCCCTGCAGGCCGCTGTTGTCACCAGATCCTTGCACGGGGCCGGGCCGTGGATGGGGACAGACCCGAATGAGCTCCATGAACGCGGGCCTTGATGTCAGCCGCACGGAGCCGGTGCCCGCTCTGCTCTGAGGGGTCTTCTTTCTTGCCTTGCCTTTTGCACACTGTCTGCTGGCTTCAGCAGGGGGCGGGGGGAGGCGACGTTTCAGGTGGGGGCACCTCGCAGCACCCAGATGCCCACATTTGGAGGTGACACAGGCAACCCAGGTGCATTCGCAGGAAAACGCGTGCAGCTGCCGCACCCACATCAAAAGCGTGTGGTCCCGGTGTGGGAGTCCGGGGCGATGGGAGCGCTATTCCTGGCACGGGCACGGGCTTCCTGATACGCAGCCCCCCTTTATCTCGGTTTCCCCATCTCTAAAGCAGGGCAAGATCTAACTTTCCTGGTTCCACAAAACCTTGCGGGCAAACCACTTCACGGGTCGGACCCAGGGTGCCAAGGACCAGAGAGACCTTCCAGCGCGCTCCCCGAGGTTTTCTGAGAATCCACCGGATGCAGACACAACCTGCACTGTGCTTCTTAGGGGAAGCAGTGCCATGAGAAGTGCTCCCCGGTTTTGAGGTTGAGCTTTGCCGTGGCTCTCACAGCTCCGGGCTGGCCTCTGCTCTGCCCCCAAGTGCTCTTCCCAACCCACAGCTGGAGGCTGCCTCTCTTCTGCTTAATTCCTGCTGAGCACTGATGTGGAGAAACAGCCGGGGCTCCTTCCACCCCTGGCCCATCCTCCTCGACCTTCTGAAGCGAACGTGCTCACGGTGCGGGGCGGTTTCAAGCTCCCCTGCAAGGCAGGCCCCTTTTCAAGTCCCAGGCCCTCTGCTAATGCTGCTCCCTCTGCACGTTCTTCCCCTCTGACCAGCTCGGCAGACTCCTCTTCATCCTTCAGAACCCAGCTCCTTTTCATCCCCTCTGGGAAGTCTTCCCTCCATCCTCGGGCTCAGCATCAGGACCCTGGGCTGCCCTGAGGCCTTCTCCCCGCCCCCATCCCCAGGCCAGGCTGGCTGCAGTGCTTGTGGGAAGCCGGAGCCCAGGAGCCCATCATCCCACTTCCTCTCCAGACTCCTGCCCCCTGCAAGGTCTGGAATTCCCATTCCAGGAACCCCTGGGGCCGGGCAGGCTGGAAGCTGGGAGGGATGGCGGGAGACAGGTGGAGGGAGATGGTCTCCCAGACGGAAGGCAGATTGGAGCTGGGTGGGGAGGACAGCTGGGAATGTGACTGTGCGTCCCGTTGTATGTGTGATCACCTCCTGCTGCCGCAACGGGCAGGGAGGGGCCCCTCTGTCATTTCGGCGCACAGCCACGTGGGTGCTCGGTTGCCGAGCAGCAAGCCTAGGGAAGGGCCGAGCGACCGGTGCCAAGGATCCTTCTGCCCGAGGTGAGCTGCTGCCCTCAGGAGGAAGAGGTGGCCGTGAGAAAGGCAGGCCCAACTGCAGGGAGATAAAAGCCTGGGAGGGGAGGTGCCGGCAGCCCATCCTCTTCCTGCCCCAGGCTGACAGCGTGTGACATTCAGATAGCTCCCTAGGTCTGGTTTTTCCTGTTCCTGGAATTGCACATGGTAATTTCTCCGGGCTAGGTCAGAAGCGGCCGTTGGGGAGCGTCCTGTGCGCGTGCACGCGCGTGTGTGCGGTATCTCAGTTTATAGAAACAGGAGATTTGGGATTTGTATCAGCATCCCGTCCCAGCCTGCCTTATTTCCTAGAGAGGACAGGGCTGAGAGCCTGGAGCTGGACCCCCGGTGAGGTCAGGGCTTGGAGGAAGGGGCTCCTGGGTCTGGCCTGGCCGTGGCCCATGGCAGGGTCTGATCCGTGGCCTTTCTCCTCTGCTAGGATGAGGCCCAGGGCGCTGGCCTGCCGCCTGGGAGGAGCTGGGGTGCGTACCCGGCTCAGCTCAGTGGGGTTCTGGACTCTGCAGCTGGCTGGGTCTCTCAGTTCTGGTGGCCTCTGTCCTGGGCAGGCAGCACTGATGGGTAAAATGGACCTAGAGTGAGGGGAAGGGTCACTCTGGAAGGTTGGGGGGCAGGTTACAGAGGGTGAAGATGGGCGGGGACAGCCATGGGGTCTGGTGGTGGGGAGGTTCCTGGGCCCTCTGAATGGGAATGAGGGAAGCCTCCGGTTCCAGAGGCTTTAAGGCAGTGGGGCAGCTAGAGTCCTTCATGGTCGAGGAAACGGGGGCCACAGATTGAGCGGCCCTCAGTGCAGGGGTTCCCACCGTCCCCTGTCCCTCTGCGGGGGCGTCTGGGCTGGAAGCTGCTGCCATAAGCACGTGGAGGGAGGGGTTGGCTTCTCGGGGGCAGAGTGACTTGGTCTGGCTTTCTGGGCTCAGCAGCACAGGTCGTGGAGCCCGGGCTCCTCTGGCGTATCTCGGTCTCTATCTGCTGGCCTTCCTCTGCTGAGAGAGCCATTACTGGGGGGTCCAAGTAGGAGGCACCCTCAGGGGGAGGGGGAGGGGCCTGCAGCAGCCCGGGCGGGTCCGGGCTCCGAGCGGGGCCCAGGCCTCCTCTCCCTGAGGCTCTGGGCACCGCAGAGACCAGGCTGCGCCCCAGAACTCAGACCTCGGGTCTCCCCCTGGAAGCAGCGCCGCCTGAGCCCTGACCTTGGTGGTTCTCGGTCCTGGGGCTGAGCGTGCAGCCCTGGGAGGGTAACCTGGGGCCGAGCCTGGGGCCGCCTGGAGGCCGGGACAGCTCACATGGCAGGCTCCCCACACCAATTTCCCCCTTAGCTTGTTCCACTTTTAAAAATAGCTAATGAGGAAATTAATTTTGTCACCCAGATGTATTCAGTAAAAACATGTCAGGGAGAGACAATTAACCTCTGCACTGATAAATCCTCCCCAAATTAATGAAGTTAATATTTGTAGATGTTGAGACGTTCATTTGGGGGAGAGGGCCCATGAAAGTAGGGGTCCCCCCCAGGCACAGAAGGAGAGAAGAAAAGGGGGAGAGAAGGGAGGGGGGAGAAGGGAGGGAGGGAGGGAGGGAGGGAGGAGGGTAAGGAGCTGGAGAAGGGGAGGGACCCGTGGAGCCAGATGGAGAGAAGCAAGGGGGGTCACGAGTGATTCCAGGGAGCACAGCTGTGATGTTTCCCCAGAATGTTAAACTTCCCAGGCATTCACCTGCAGTAGGTTTGGGGCAGGAGGAGACTTGACAAAGTCAGCCGCAGAGGGAAGGGTTGGGATCCGTCGACAATGAATGTCCGGGCCCCCTCTGGCCAGGTCTTCTCTCTGCTAAGGACTCGGGGTTCTTTCTCTCCTCCGAGGCTGTGGGAGCCCAGGCCCTGGGCAGCGGCCCCCCTGTGGGAGCTCCCAGAGCAGCCGCCGATGGCTCCTGAACGCCCACCCTGTGCCTCCCGGACCGTCCTGAAATCCTGACTGGGGGTGCCCTCGGGTTTAGGACCCAGCCTCCTTGGCCTCCTCACCCTTCTCGTCTGGCCCAGGCATTGGGCTGCAGGTGACAGCCCCTGAGACACCCCAGGCTGGCCCCGGGAGCGAGGACCTGGGCCCTCGTGCCAGGGATGGAGAGGTGCGGTCAGGGGGTGCAGGCAGCAGGTCAGCGTCCCTGACCCTCTGCGGCCTCAACCGCACCCAAGGAGCGCCAGCTTAGGAAACACATTGTGACATGGCACCCCTGGAGCTCAGACTGAAACGGAAACTTCTTGGGGGACTTTTGGCTTTGGAGACATCAGCTAGAATGGCCCAGGGGCTGTGTGAGGTGGCGGGGTTTGGCCACCCCTGAGACTGAGACCGGGGCTGCCCCTGGGGTGCTGGCAGGGAGGGGACACCCATGCCACCTGGCTGGCATGTCTTCCCAGAGGGTGGGACCCGGCTGTAGGGCCCCAGCCCAGCACGCCGCTCTGCTGCCTTCTGTGAAGAGACCATTTCTTCATTAGTTTCACACCGCCAGGTGTGAAATGCAAAGAGGACACACTCACCATTCAAATCCTATCCAATTACCAGTTCCGGGGAAGGGCCCTCAGGACTGGGGTGAGGGGTGGTGGCTTTTATTGCCGTTGAGGCAGAGAAGAAGCAAGAGACGAGGGACTGTGAGCCTCTCAAGAACACCCAGGGGCAGCGGCGGGGACCGGCCGGTGGGGTGACCCCAAAGGCTTGGGCCGTCAAGTTGGAAAACTGCAAGGCCCTTGGACAAGAGCTAATGGTGTGGGGGCCGAGGGGGCGAGGACTCGCGCAGAGGGGAGGCCTGCCCGCCCTGTTTCTACACTTGCAAAAGTGCCAGTGAGGCTGGTCTCGGACAAAAGAGAACCGGATATTAGGTATCTCAAGTTGGATTTTCTGATGACCCGGCTCCCCCTAATCTAATCTTTGCAGGCGGAGTGACAAGCTTGCAGATTGCAGGGAAGTGATAGATGGCAGCTATCTCGAGTTCGGTTAGGCCGTTGCTCTGCTCTGAGCGACAGACGTCCCTGTGTTCCCATCAGAAAACAGGAGGGAGATGTGTCCCGATTGCCAGGGCCCGAGCTGGGTGGACCAGACCCTCCCGGTGCCCACCCGACACGGGCGGCGTAACACGGGGATGGAGAGCTGGGAACCCGGCAGGTTTTGCAAGGGCCGGGTCTGGATGGGGAGGGCAGCTGGCCGGACAGGGAGGTTCTGGAGGCCTGTGGACCATGGGGAACTGTGGATCGGACGGAAGGAGAGCAGAGGTAGCAGGGCCAAAGGCAGAGCAGCGCTGGGCTCCCGGGGCCTGGGCCGTGCGCCGCCTGCCTGTCCCAGCCTGTCCCCTGTCCCCTTCTGTCTTCCATGGACCGTGGCTCCCGTACACCCGGGAGGGCGGGAGCCCGAGGACGCCTGCCCACGTCTACAGCGGGCTCCCTCTGCACCCCCCCGGCCTCCCGCCCCCAGACCACTGCCCCCAGAGATTGGTAAAGGCTGGAGGATTCGAAGCAGGAGGGAAGTTTGGGGGAAGCTAGCCTGCAGGATGACTGTTACGTCTGCAGGAACACGAGGGTTTTTACAGAATGGGTGTTGAGTGGGTGGTTCTCTGTCTTCTGCTCTGGACGGAACACAGGAAACGGGCTCAGGCTGCAGCTGACGGGCTGGGTTAGAGGTAAGGAGGGGGCTCTGACAGCGGGGCTGGCTCTGCTTGCCCGGGGGAGCCGTGCGAGCTCCGTGGGGGCCCGTCCCCCCAGGTGGCCTAGGCGCTGCTCGCACCGGGCCCCGTCCCGAGGCTGGTTCCTGTGGCAGGTGCGGGGCGCCTCTGGGAGTCCCTCAGGTTTGAATTCTGGCCCAGTTTTCCTGAGCCAGCCCCAATCTCAGTTTCCCCATCTGTGTATTAACACAACAGTTTCTACCTCGTGGGATTGCTTGCGAGGATCGGGGTGGGGAATAACATATGTAAAAAATGTGTTTTTGGTTCGGAAATACTACGCGGACGCAGCCACCCCAGCGCGCGAGCGCACCCGCCGGCAAGGGGCCCTGGGTTGGGAGGAATGGCGGCCTGTTCCGGGGAGCACCGAGCTCCCCTTTGCACTCACCCACGTCCCCTTTACCTTCCCGAGGCACAGTGGACGTCACCCTTCTGAGTGAGCAACTTGGCAGAGCCCAGGCCCGAGGTGAGGGCCGGGTGGGATCTCCTCCGTTATCTTATCTTCCCCCCTGTGTCCTAATCTTGGTCAGGAAGCAGCTGGGAGGTTAGGGACCCACCCGAGGTGGCCAGCTGAACAACATCACAGTCTGAGGTCGCTCCCGCCTGGGCGCTCACCCAGGACTGACCCTGGCGAGGCGGGGGCCCCTGGGTCCCCCATGGAGGGAGGTTTCATTTACCCCTGGTGGCTCCAGGCCTGGGTGCATGCCCCCCCCTTCCCCCCATCCCTCTGGGCCAGACTGGCCTTTGGCGGGTGGAGCCCTCCTCCGGCTCCAGCCTCTGCTGCGGATCCCAGGGCTGACCTTTGCTGCTGTCAGGGGTTCATCAGCCACCACACAGGGCAGAGGGTGGGTACGAAAGGGGAAAGAGTGGGGAAGTGGCCCAAGTTGAAGAAATCTCTCAGGGCTCTGGTAGCTGGGGAACTAGTTCCTGATTGCCTGTTGAGATAGTGCCAGAAGGCCCTTGGCCTCCGGCTCCCCTTCCACCCCGCAGAGGGCAGGGTGCCCCTGACTCAGCTCTTTCTTCAGGGAATGACCATGGCCAGGGGTCAAGTGCATTTCCCAGCTGGTCTGCACTGGATGCCTCCCACTCAGGGCAAGAGACGAGTGACATACTGCAGCTCGCGGGGTCGGCGCGCAGGTGAGACCCGCCCCAGCGGCCAGGTTGGAGCCCAGCTGGGCTCCCCACAGGGGCCCCGCTCTGGCCCATGCAACCTTGGCAAAGTTCCTAGGCGTTCCTCAGTAAAACAGGTGTCATCACGGCTCCCGGGCAGCTGCGTCTGTTGCTGAGGCTGCAGTAACAACGCAGCGCGACCTGAGTGGCCCAGCCAGCAGAGAGCTACTGTCTTGCGCGTCTGGAGGCTGGAAGTCCACGGTCAAAGTGTCGGCAGGGTCAGTTTCTTCTGGGGCTGCGAGGGCGACTCTCTCCCCTGGCTGCTGGTGGTCTGCGGAGCATGTGTGCCAGGCTCTGCTCCCAGGGTTTTCTGTGTCACCCCAGCAGAGCCCCTCACGGCCCTGCGGCCCGGGCCTGGCTCCCTGTGTGGCCCGTGGCCCTTCCCTCGAGCTGACCACGCACACCCGGGCCAGATGCCGACGCTCAGCCTCCAGGACGGGGCCCTGGGGCTCCTGCTCGGCTCTCGGGTCCCAATCCCTGTCCCCTCCCTGTCCCACTCCAGCTGGACCAGGATTCTGAGTGAAGAGCCTTCCTCTGGCTGAGTCTAGCAGGTGCGGCAGCCTTAGGAACCGGACAGAGAATGACCTGGGCTTTGTCTCCTTGGGATTTGTCTCTGCCCCCAGCTGCCGATCTTACCGCTGCCCTGAGTTGTGATTAGTGCCTGGGAAGGACAGCGGATGATGTCCAGGCCGGGGGTGGGGGTGTTCAGTGGGGCAGGCCTCTGAGACCACTGCTTTCTGGGGCGTGGGAATTACAAAGTGGGCCAAGCAGCCAGTTCACTGAGGAGACGGTCCGAGGCCTCGGCCACGTTGGTCCTCTTCCCTGGGATGGGCTGCGGCCCCACCCTGCCTGGTTCTGGCGGTGGGGGCGGGGGGGACCAAGGGCTTCAGGGCACTTTGGTCTTTTCCTTGTCTTGGCCAGAAATCAAACACTTCTCTGAACTGCTAGGCCTGACCTGCTGACCTCTCACTTGGCAAAGGGGAGGCTGGTTTTCCTTGGAGCAGGAGGGGGGAGGGTAAAGTAGGCCCAGTCAGGCCCGTCTCTGGCCCCTCCCATCTCCCCCCTGCCCCGTCCCTCCCTCTTTCCTCCCTAGACCTGTGCCTTTTCATTTGTAGTTCGTTCTTTCAGCCTCTTTCCTGTCTGTGTTTCCCTGTGCCTCCCAGTCTGTCCCACCCTGTGTCTCTCGGCCTCTGGGGGTGTCTTCTGTGCTCCTTCCCAGGCGAAGGGAGCTGTGCGGACCCCATGGGTGCCATCAGCCATGGAGGAGGGGACGCTGCTGGGACCCTTCTCTCCTTCCCTTGGATGAAGGCCAGCATGAGCCCTCGGGGTGGGGGGAGGAGGGCTCTTCCCCCGTCACAGGCCCACCAGCCAGGACTCAGCCCAGCACTGGGAACAGCCAGCAGCCCCCCAGCACTGGACGCTGGTCCTTTCCTCCTCAGCGGTGCTACTATGCCTTCCAATCTTTCCAGAGCGGAGAGGAAAAACCTATCCTCTATCCTTTTCATATTGAGACAACTTGGATTTTTGTTCTCAGATGGAACAAATTAGTCTAAAAAATTATTATGGCTTTTGTTTCAGCTCTGCTTGCTGTGTAAATATTTTAATCTGAATATCAGAAGGATAATTAGGGTTTGTGTCGGCGGGGCTCTGAAGGACAGCTCCGTTCTATCCCGTGGTGGCGAGTGCTGCACCTTCCAGGCTGCCTTCCCCTCCCTCTGCC
This sequence comes from Canis aureus, assembly GCF_053574225.1. NCBI lineage: Eukaryota > Metazoa > Chordata > Mammalia > Carnivora > Canidae > Canis > Canis aureus. Next base: position 59,232,358 of record NC_135622.1, read on the forward strand.
TCTGATTTCCATTCTCTTTTCCCGCTTCCCCTGCCCCAATGTAGGGCTCTCTAAGAGGTAGCCCTGGCTTTCTGTGGACAGAAGGCAGCCAACATTCATTGAGATCTTTACACATGCCAGACTCTGCGTCAGACTTCATCCCCATCCTTCCACTGAGAGCTCAGAAACCCCAAGGAGATAGATAGAGAGGATTTGATTGTTCCCATTTTACAGATGGGCAGAGACTTGAAATGTGGAGGGTGACTTGTCACGGGTCACACAGCCAGGGCAGCAGCGACACACTGTCATTGGAAGTCGGAGCAACCGGCAGACAGAGTGGCTGGAGGGTGTGTGTGTGTGTGTGTGTACGCACACGTGGGTGCAGTGTGTGCGTGTGTGCATGCGAGTGCATGTGCACATACCTCTAGTGTGCCCGTGTGTGCGTGCCGATGCACATGGTGGGTGGGGCTGGGCCAGGGGAGGTCACACCGGAGCTGGAGATGTCACAGAAACAAGTTTTGGGACTGGGTATGAAGCACCGAGGACGCCATTGTCCCACAGGCCTGGGGAGACACGGTGGCAATTCTCAATGGGCAAGTGTGAGGTCAGAGGGTGTTTCGGCAAGCTGGCCCTGAGCAGTGTGGAGCGTGCATCTGGGAGAGGCCGTGAGAGGGGAAGTTGGGAGGCCACAGCTAAAGGCCAGGAGAAAGCCTGTGGTGGTTGGCGGCGGGTGGGGAGGCAAGAGGCCTTGGGGGAGGCCGTGGGTGCCCAGGGGGAAGGAGGCAGAGTCTCGGTGCTCAGGTCCCGGGCTAGCCTGCACGTGTGTGCGACTACTCCCTGCCCCAGGTAGAAGGGACCGTATAGACGGAGGAGAGGTGGGCTTTGAACACAAGACTTCAAGGACCAAAGTCCCTAATTCTCTCCATTCAACTGTCCCAAAGCTGAAGGAATGGGAGCGAGTACCCCATCCCTGGAAGTATTCAAGCCTAATCAGATGGCCTCTCGGGGGTTGCTGTGTTAGAGGGTTTTTCTGTCCTGGGAGGGCAGGTGGAGGTGTCTTAGCTTGGGCTGCCCTCCATGGCACGAATTGCTGGCGACTGGGGGGTTCGACGGCAGAAATTCTCACAGCTCTAGAGGCTGAGAGTCCAGATCAAGGTCCGGCAGGGCCAGGTTCTGGTGCGAAGGTGACTAGGGGGGAGCGCTGGTCTCTTCCCTGAGGCCACCGATCCAGTAGCCTCCTAGGAGCCCTGCCTTCAGACGCAGTCACGCGGGGGCCTAGGGCTTCTTGGCTCAGCCTGTCGCAGGGCATTTGCTTCCCTGGTGCCCCTGGCTCGCCCCACCGAGGCCCTGTGCAGGCTGACCCCGGGGCGGGCTCCGAGGGGCAGCGTGGCATGGCCCTGACCTTGCTCACGGTCCCAGGGGGACCCACCTGCATGCGGGCTGGCCTGTGCCTCTGCCACTCCACGCGTCGTCGCCCCGTGGAGGTCACCTTGGCGCCAGCAAGCTGCCGTGGGCGCCCTGGGGCTGCCGCCGGCCCCTCTCGCTAGGCCTGGCCTCCAGCTGACAACTCTCGCCCCTCCGACTAAATGGCGGTTTCCCCCCAAGTGCTTCCCTCTGGCAAAGCTAAATATTAATTATCTCCCTTTATTTCATGATTATTCATGGGCGCCAGTGTCACCCCATCACACACTGAGAAGGCAGCTGCCTGGCAATCCTGGGGGGCGTCAGAGGCTGTCCTGGCCTGCGGAGCCCGGGCCTGTCTGTGTCCAGGCACCTCTGAGCTGTGCCTGGTGCGTGGGCCTCCACCCCGGGGGGAGCCCACGGGGGAAGGGACGCGGTTTGCCCAGCCAGGAAGCACAGGGGAGAGGCACTCCCTTAGAGCCAGAGCCGGAGGTAGTTCTCACCTGGGAGACACCTGTCCTGTTCAGGTGCTGACAGGTGGGTGGCCACCCCCAGGGCACGCAGCGCGCTTTGGGCAACTTGCAGGGTCCGAAGATGCGGCCGGATGTGTGTGCAGGGCTAAGTCTACAACTGCACACACGGCAGGAGAGGCCTCGGGCCTGGCCCGGGGTGTGTGTGTGTGAATTGGTGTGTCCGGGTGTGTGTATAGGGGGTCTTTTGCACACTGGGGTGATAGAGAGTAAGGGGAAATAGTGAGCTTCGATGGAAGGTCCATTTCTTTGTATCATGCATGTTCTTGGCACACAGGGTTCACCAAATATCCGCTCATTGATTGAGGCACCGCCGACGGGGTGCTGCCGTACCCCTCAGCTCCGGGTGTGCTGTCCCCCAAGGCCGCTGGCATGGAGGGTGCCAGCGTGCAGCGCAGTCTCGAGCGTGGCGGCGGGGCGTGAGGATACATCCCAGCATTCTCATCACTTCCAGGTGGCAGAGTGGGTCCGAGACCGTAATGTGAGGTTATCTTAATCAGAACGACACCAAATAGTGTCCACTGTCCCATCTTTTACTCATTCATTTATCGGCACGTCCCATCTTTTAGGGACTTGTCATAGATGCAGATGGAAAACCTTGCAGCTTCTCCTCGGCAAACTTCAAAATTTTCGATTGTGGGGGGCTCCTGGGTGGCTCAGTTAGTTGAGTATCTGACTCTTGACTTTGACTCAGGTCACGATCTCGGGGTCCTGAGATCAAGCCCCGTGTTGGGCTTGTAACCTTGGTGAGGAGTCTGCTTGAGATTCTCTCCCTGTCCCTCTGCCCCTTTCTATTCTTTCTCTCAAATAAAGAAATAAAACTTTAAAGTAAAATAAAATAAAATAGGATAAAATCCTCTCTCGGTGTTCCTCCTCTCTCCAAGCCCCTCCTCCGGGCCAGTGACAGGGTGACCAGCTGCTGGCCTCCGATGGGAGCTCAGGTCCGTGTGCCCGCCTGCCTTGGCACATCTGCCACATGGAGGGAGAGGGGTACTGGGGCCCAGGGAGGAGACAGGGAGTTTGGAGAGGGCCAGACCCCCTGTTTGTTCACGGGGACCCCCCTTTTCCAGTGTCATGGAGGATGGGAGAGCCACCGTGGGATGCAGGACACCTGAGCTTCTACCCCGGCCAGCCTTCGCTCATCGGACCCACCTGTGAACGCCCCATGTCTCTCTCTGACCCTTGGTTTCCTCATCTGTGAAATGGAGCTGGTTTGTGAATGGAGGTCCAAGAGGCAGGAGGAAGAGAACAACAGTTTTTTTTTTTTTTAAGATTTTATTTATTCATGAGAGAGAGAGAGAGAGAGACAGGCAGAGGGAGAAGTAGGCTCCATGCAGGGAGACCGACGTGGGACTCGATCCTGGACTCCAGGATCACGCCCAGGGCCGAAGGCAGATGCTCACCCGCAAAGCCACCCAGGCGTCCCGAGAACAATAGTTCTCAAGCAACACTTCTAGAAATCTCATTTTTCAAGATGGACGGGAGGATTTTGCTGCTAAAACCGAAGAATAAAGTCTGCCTCAGGGGTTGTAGATGCGGTGATGCCGGTGGCATCGCCTGAGCCCCACCTTGTGTGCTTGTGGGAGGCTCGGCCCCTCCCAGGCATGTCTGGGGACCCTAGGGAGCGAGGCCTCCCCATGCCACGCCGCTCACCCCTGGTCACCTCCGCCAGGTTGCCATGAAGAGCCTTCCTCCGGGTGGCCTCTGACCAGCAGGTCACCGTGTCCACTGGCCCCGCTCCTTCAGTCTGCCGGGCTCCAGCAGTGACACAGCCCTCCCGGTGTCCCCCAGGCTGCCACGTTCCCCTGGCCTCACCGACGCCAGGGCTGCTGTCACCCTCCGCAGGTGTCCTCCCCCCCCTCCCCTGTCCCTGCTGCTGGCAAACAGACCCTTGAGTCTCTCTTCTATAAATGTTTGAAACTATGGCAAACTACTCATCACATCAAAATTTGCCATCCTCACCATTTTTTTTATTTTTTTATTTTTTATTTTTTTTAATTTTTATTTTATGATAGTCACAGAGAGAGAGAGAGGCAGAGACACAGGCAGAGGGAGAAGCAGGCTCCATGCACCGGGAGCCCGATGTGGGATTCTATCCTGGGTCTCCAGGATCGCGCCCTGGGCCAAAGGCAGGCGCCAAACCGCTGCGCCACCCAGGGATCCCCATCCTCACCATTTTTAAGCGTGCGGATCAGTGGCAACTAAGTTTCTCTTCCACAGTCTTTGATACCTGCTGCTTGCTACCCTGACGGTGCTGCGTCCTCCGCGAGGTTGAACAAAACCGCAGCTGCGGCCGAAGGCGTCTGTGCCTCCACCTGCGGTGCCCCTGTCCCCGGGGCCGGGTCTCGGGGACGCGGCCGGAGCCCCCTCCCGCTGAAGCTCCGGAGTCGGCCCAGCGTGGAATCCTCCCCTCGCAGGAGCTCCGGGACTTCGGACAAGTGTCTTTGGTTTTCTCGTCCCTGGAGTAGAAATAGCGAGCCTCGCCCTGGGGAGAGAGGAGAGATGAGACAGGAGCGCCCAGGCAGCGCCCACGGGCCCGGGAAAGGGGCCGCCCCGGGCGCTCACGAGCAGCTTCGTCCCCGAGCAGGAAGCGCCGCACGGGCCGGATCCTGTTAGAGCAGGTTAAGAAAAATAAATAAAAAAATAAAGTCGCTCCAGCAGGAAGAGACTGACTGGGTGGAAACCAGCCGGGCTTGCAGCCGATCGCTGACCTCCTGCTCCGCGAAGTCGATACGGACTCTCTGTTTCCTCTCTGTGCTTTCACCTAATAGGAAAGTCCCTGCAGGTGTGAACTGGGACTCACAAAGAAGCTCGGGAGATAGCAGCCCTAGAAAAATAATTCCACCTATAAACACCTGTGTTAACAAGCGCTGTATTTGTACAGCTATTTTCTTTTTCAAATACTGTTTACATACACCTATTCTCTTACCTGGCTCAGGTGTGGGTTGCATGGCATCTGGGGACCCACTGGCCGGGGGCCAGCCTGCCCTCCTGGGGCCCCCGTCGTGGCCCCCTTGTTCCCGAGGCCAGGGGGCAGGGGGCTGACCGCCTGGAGCTCAGCCAGGTCCTGATGAGCCGAGGACTGAGACCTCTGTGGGGCAGGAGGGACTGGGGGAGGGGAACAAGGAGGGGGGGAGCCCTTAGGGGACAGTGACCCCAGCTGGATGAAAGAGGACACCTGCTCTGCTCCTGCTGCCCAGGTCGCTTTGCATTTTCACACCGAAAGGAAATTTGAACCCAGCAACCACCTGATTACAAGGCAGGGGTGGGAGATGCCGAAGGCCAACAATGCACAGAGGGCGGGAGGGGGGAGATCCGTTCAATGCAGCTCGGGTCTCTAAGCACTCTAGAATTTGGTTAGAATCCCATTGGGCTCCCGGGAAGCCCTGGGACCTCACCCTGGCACCAGGCCTCAGGCCTCTTGCACCGGAGACTCACCGTCTATCGTCTATCGGATGCCTGATGCTCAGGCCCTGATGGCCCCGAGTTCCACATGTGAAGGATCTCCCCATCAGTGGGATGCCGGGGTGGGATAGCCAAACATCTCTGCAATTTACTGACTATAAACCTTTTATCTAGAAGAGCTGTGCGTTTGCAGAAAAGATCCACCCCCCCCAGCAGGTGGCAAAGCTACAGTGCTTTCGCCCCAACCTGGCACCCGTGTCTGCTCATCACTGCCAACTGACCTCCACGGGTTATCGGGATTCCACTAGTGTTCCCAGGGACCTTCTTCTGCCCCAGGATTTTCTCCAGGACCCCTCCTTCCATTTGGTTTCCTGTCCCTGTGGCCTCCTCCGGCCTGTGACGGTTTCTCAGACTCTTCTTGTTTTGGATGACCTTGATTGAGGTCAGGTAGTTTGTAGAACGCGCCTCACGTTGAGCTTGTCTGATGTTTTTCTCATGGTTGGACTGGGGTTAAGGGTTTGGAGGGAAGACCACAGAGGTGACGTGTCATTTCATGACATCATGGGAAGTGAACACCCCCATCAGGTACTTTATGCTGACTTTCTTTTTTTAAAGATTTTACTTATTTAGTCATGAGACACAAACAGAGAGAGGGAGAGACACAGACAGAGGGAGAAGCAGGCTCCATGCAGGGAGCCTGATGTGGGACTCGATCCCAGGACCCCAGGGTCACGGCCTGAGCCCAAGGCAGACGCTCAACCCCTGAGCCACCTGGGCGGCCCTACTTTCTGCTATTGACGTGGCCCTGAGCACCTGGCAGAGGCAGGGTCTGCTGCGGTCTCCGCCGTGAAGTCACCCCACGTGCCGTCCTCTTAGGAGACAAGTCACGGGCAGCCCACGGGCACGGCAGGAGACCAGTTCCCTTGGCCTCTTGGGGGCTGGTACTGACATAAATGATCTAGCATCCTCCCCGTTGTTTATTCACTCAGTCATTTCTTTACGTGGCTGATGTAGATATTTATTTATTTATTTATTTATTTATTTATTTATTTATTTATTTATTTATGATCTTTATTTTCAACTTTGGGCTGCATTGCTTATTTTGCTGCTCACGTGCATCCAGCTCTGGTCCCCCCAGAGCCCCTTCGCGTTGGCTCCTGCGTCCAGGACACACTCCCGTCTACTCGGTTTTGGGGCACTTCCTTGCCTAAGAAGAAAGGTCCTGCCTGACTTGACACCTGCTGGCTTCTGCTTTAGGCACTTTATTTGCATGCTCACTGTTTAATAATAGCCACTCATTTCTCTCCTTCACACACTCTCTCTCTTCCTCTCCGGCCTGCCGTTTTCGCTCCTGTCCTAAGAGTGGCGTCACGGGGTAGTGAAAGGAGCAGGGACACGGAGGCAGGTGGCCGGGTTGTCCCCAAGTTCCTCTCCGCACCAGCTGTGTGTGACCTCGAACAGCAGCCTCCAGCCTCTGATCTGTGAGATGGAGACAACACTGCGTCGCTCAAAGGCCGGCTGCGAGCGCTTGGGAGCGGTGCACGCAGGTGCCTGGCACACGGGAGGGACCCATAGAGTGGCAGCTTTGCCATTCCCATCCCTGGCTCCATCACTAAGTGACCATGTGATCTTTCTGATTCTTAGAGACTCCGTTTTCTGGCCTGTGAAGTTGGGACCAGCCCGATGGCCTCGAAGATTGCACGTGGGCTCAGGTACCGCTGGCTGTTGGGGACGAAGGGTGGGGGAGAGAACAAGAGAGGTGCCGGCAGCTGTGCCAGCAGGAACTCCGCAGCCCCAGCCTCAGATCTGAATGAGCTCTGCGACCTGGCAAGCAGAGAAGAGGGCTTTTGCACTAAACTTTATACTGAAAATATGACCCGCGTGTCTGGGCGGAGCGCCCCATGTGATGGGCATTTACTCCAGCGGGTGCTGGAGATCATAAGGTAGTCCCGCCTGATGGGATGGGAGGTCGGTCTGCTCTCACTGGAGAGCACGTTTCATACATTCTTAGATATCGGGTCTCTCGGCCTGGTGCGTCCTTCTCTACCCACAGTGGTATTTGTCAGCTTCTGTCGAAAAGTGGGATTTGGGTTGGGGTATGAGGTTGGGTTTCTGGTGTGACTTTCCGAGGTTACAGGTGTTGAAACCGGGGCCGGGCCTGGCTGTAGGTGGGGTGTGGCTGTTCACTGAGCTTCCTGTGGGCCTCCACCAGCGATGTGGGGGGGGCCAGTTGAGCAGAGCAGAAAAGGGGGAGGATTGGGAGGGCGCGCTCTGGAAATGGTGCTGGGGCAGGGCTGCGGGGAGCAGGGCAGGAGCCCACGGCTCGTCTGGTTTAGCGCCGGGGGAGCGGGGGCTGCAGGGAGGGCTGCCTAGAGCAAGCCTGGGTTTCAGTCCCAGAGGAAGGAGGCTAAGGGCCTCCTCACCCTAACTAGGTCACCAGTCAGCGGGAGCCCTTGGGTCAAGGCGGTGGGTGTCCCAGGGGTCAGGGCTGGCAGGGGAGTGAGTGAAGAAGAAGGGGAGTCTAGGTGGGAGCCATGGTGACGATGGGCCCCGGAGAGTGAAGGAGCGCTCAGAGGTCAAGGGAGTGTGTGGCAGCAAGGATGGGGTCCAAGGGGACGCTGCTGGTCTCCCTTCGGCACAAACAACGGCGTGAATTACTGTGTAGGCATCTTCCCACGTGTGTGTAAGGACGCGTCTACTAGGATGTTTGAGGAGGCGGCGTTTGCAATGGGATAAAAATCAAGACACTGAAGATGTCCATTCGCAGGGGATTATACAATGGGATACCCTGGGCGTCTTGAAAAGAATAAAACAGGCCTGTAGGAATCGGTGTGGAAACACTGAAAACACACACTGCAGAGTGAGAAAAACCAAGTGCAGAGCAGTGAGTAAATTATGTAACCACCCGGATAAAAGTGAACCTACAAACGGTGCTGGGATATTGTGTCGATTAGGATGGGCCTCCCTGCAAGGAACAGAAAATCCAACGACCACTGGTTTAAAAAAATAATAAATAAGGTGTTTTTTTTTTTTTTTTTTCTCATATAACTCCACCTCTGGAGGGAAGCTGTTGCTTCTTACCAAGGTTTTCAGGGACCTGGGTTCTTTCTTTCCTGGGCCACCTCCGTGGAACATGGTGGCTTTTGAATCCTTAGGTTTACTTCCTCACGGTCGGTCCTAAAGTGGCTGCTATAGCTGCACACATCACATCCAAGTACAAGGAATGAGGAAAGGGACTGGTCTGTGTCAGATGCAATTGTCTTTTTTTTTTTTTTTTTTTAATTTGGTAATTGAGAGCTTTCCAGATGCCACCTGGCCCCGCCTTCCCCTGCCATGGGCCAACTCACCCGCACATCTTGTTCACATGCCCATGTCCGGTTGCAGGGAAGGATGGCAAAGTAGGTGAAGTGTTTGCCCTTTGTGAAAAGGGGGGCTCTCAATAGTAACTGCATCCTGGGGAGCAGGCTGTGGGATCAGAGAGGGGAGGGCAGGCTCCTCTTTCATTACATATCCTCTCACGCTCCGACTTGTTTGTTACCATGTGTATATATGGATTTTTCAATGATAATTAAAATCAAGCTAAAGCATCATGAAATGCAGGGAATGCAATATGCCAGACTGAGAGAGTTGGTGCAGGAGGCAGTCGGGAAGAGCTCCGAGGCTTCTGTCGGGGGCGGGGGGGGCACGGCCACTGGCCATCGCTGGGGATCCTGTGGCCGAGGCCTGGGTGAGTGGGCTGCTGCTGCTGCTGGGAGGCGGGCCCCTGTGCCGGGCACCTAAGGGGGTGGAGGACAGGGGTGGGTCTCACCAGGTCAGTGCCAGCAGCGGGGAGAGAAGGGAGGCAGGGGCAGGGGACTGGGAGAGCTGGATCCCCTCATCTTCCAAACATTGAGTTGGTGGATGTTCATGATAAGATTTATTCATTTATTTGAGAGAGAGAGAGACAGAGACAGAGAGAGAGAGAAGCAGACACTCTGCTGAGCACGGCCCACCCCCCTCCTCCCCGCCACGTGAGGCTTGATCCCATGACCCCGAGATCATGATCTGAGCCAAAATCAAGAGTTGGATGATCAACCGACGGAGCCGCCCAGGCGCCGCTGGACACTAGGTCCTGGGGAAAATCCCTCCCTGCCCTGCCACAGACAGTGATGTCTGTTTCTAATTCTGCTCCCCAGCTGGACGACGACATGACCTGAAGCAGGAATGGGAAGATGAGCGGAGTCTGCCCGCTCCTGGGGTGGAACTGGAAGAGAGGGGAAGGACCATGTGGTTTTGCTTTTCCTTGAGGGTGATCTCACTTCCGGCGGGCAGGGGGCATGTGGGCCACTGCGCCTGTGGATGAGGTCCAGAGAGAAGCGGAGGCCAACGGCCCAGTTAGGGCTCGCTTCGTCTTGTCCTGCCTGACGAGTGATCTGCCCTGTGGAGCGACATGTGTCAACTCAGGCCAGGACTTCTGTGCGGCCCAGCGCATGGAAGACTCTGACCTTGACCTGGCTTTATTTTATTTATTTATTTATTTTTAAGATTTTATTTATTCATTCATGAGAGACACACAGAGAGAGGCAGAGATACAGGCCGAGGGAGAAGCAGGCTCCACTCAGGGAGCCGGACGTGGGACTCCATCCCGGGTCTCCAGGATCACGCCCTGGGCTGAAGGCGGCACTCAACCTCTGGGCCACCCAGGGATCCCAAAAGCAACCCTTTCTCCCAGTTTCCAGGTGTGATTTCTAGACGCTTCTGGTCTTGGCTCTACCGAGGCCTTGACCAAAACCTCAGCTGCCCCAGTTGTCAAATGAAGTCGTGTGACAAACCGGAAGATGGCTTGGGGCTTCGGGGCGATTCCTCACCGTGTCTCTTCGCTCAGCCTGTGGCTCTGGAGCTGAGCTAGCCTTATAAACACTCCTGTGAAGAGCACCTCTCTGCTCCTGGGTGTTCCAGACTTCAAGGGCACTTCACTGCGGCGGGTGGCGGGGGGATGCCGAGAGCTCGGGGAGATCAAAGCAAATTAGGGGGAAGCAAACATTCGGAAAGCTCCTCGAGCCCAAGCAGAAGTGGACCCAAGCAACAGTGTCTGCTGTGAAATGCGAGGCTCCATCGCCTTCTGGGCTCTGTCTCTTTGCTGCTCCCAGGGGTGGCCTCCTTTTGCAGATGAGGCCGTGGGGCTCGGCCAGCTTGGGGACGTTGGGGTGATGCTCTAGAGGGCACGTGACGGCGGAGAAGAGAGCTGCTCCTGTCCGGTGAGAGTGAGGGGCATTGGCTCCTGGGAGGTTCCGCTGGATCCCAGCTGGGCCCCTCATACCCCAAAAAGGAAAGCGAGTGAATCAAAGATCTAGGGTGGGCTCCCTCCTGCCTGTCTACCTGTGGGCTCTAGTCGTATGCCAGCAAAGATCTAACAACTGACCACAGAAAAAAAAAAAAAAAAGCCCATGTTTGACCACTTTTGTGGCGTAAGTACCACCCTGCGGATTCCAAGCTGCCAACGAGACCGAATGCACATTTGGGAAGCGATGGTCGCACGTGGCTCAGCAGTCTGGTGATGGCTGGCTCTAGCGGGTCACTGACTTCAGGGGTCCCCCTCGTACCCCTTGGTGAAGGCCCCCATTATTCGGGGGGAGCAAAGAGTGGGCAGTCCCGGGGGGCCCGGAGACATGGGAACACAGGCAGCCGGGCCTGAGGGGTCTCGCCCCGAGGAGGAGGCACTGAGGTCACCCTAAGGTAGAAGGTGGTCTAAAGTCACATGCGGTGACTGTTCTCCAGAAGGCTTGGTGTTAGGGCGCCACCCTAACCACTTCCTAGCCAGCCCGGTGACCTCAAGGACTGGGTAAGTAGCTGCCCATTCAAGACTTGCATTCGCGCTGTGAATAAGCTCATGCACTGGCCGCGTCCCAGGGGGCGATGCCCTTCCCCCAGGAGGCCAGAGAGGGGAGGGGGGTGTGCTGACCTCCTGAGGGCTGGGGCGCCCCCTGGGCTCCTGGCCTACATGGAGTCGTTGCCTGATGCCCGCATCCCTACTGGAAGCTCCCCCTCCCTTCCCTTTCCTTCCCTTCTCCCACACCGAGGAAGGGGCTGGCGTCCCAGGGCTTACAGAGGACGTCCCAGGGTTGCACCTGGAGGACCAGCCCCTCCCACCACAGGTGCGTCCACTGCCTGGGGGAGGATGCTGAGGGTACAGGAACTCAGCTGGACTTGGATCCCACCATTGCCACTTCTGAGCTCTGTGACATCAGGCCCGTTACTTTACCTCTCTGGGCCTCAGGGTCCTGTCCGTGGCTGTGAAGCACACTGTTGTCATTTTGACTGACACCGATTGTGAGAAGGAAGGAGGCACATTTGTCAGTGTGAGATGAGATCGCGGAAATGCCCCAGGCCCGGGTGGGCACACGGCCTCTCAAATCCTAGTGCCGAGCGCGAGCGCCGGGGTGCATGGCTCAGGGCACTTGTCATTTCATCCTCGTAAAACCCTCCAGTTCTCAGGAGCCCGCCCTCCAGGTGATCCGGCTGGGGCCGAGGGCCATGCTACCTGAGTGGTTGTCTGCTCTCAGCTGTGAGGCCACCCGCGAGGCCCTGCCACCTCCTGTCCTGTCTTTCCTCTCTTTCTGCCGTGTTCGAGGAACTCGGCTCAAGAACCCCTGCCACAGTCCTGAGTTGGCCCTTTCTTCCAGGAGGGAGACCCGGATGGAGGCTGGGCATGGAAAGGCAGCAGGGTGACAGCAGGTGTACAGGGCTTTCTGTCTGCTTCTTGCTTCTTGCTAACATTCACGGGGAGCTGCACTGCGGGACGTTTGCCGCCCGCCCTGAGGGCTGGCAGTGGCCTGGCTGGAGAGGAGGAGGACGGCAGGGAGGAGGAGGAGCAGGAGGCTGGAGAGGAGGAGAGGAGCGAGGAGCCTGAGCATGCAGTTCCTGAAGGTGCTTTAGAAAGTGGCGCTTTCTCCCCTGGAGCTTCCTTTGGGCTGAGGAGTTCCTGAGACATTTGCAATGTAAAGGGCGGCCATCCTCCATGACGCAGGGGACCAGATACCATCGGAACAAGGGTATATTTAGAAGACAGGAAACAAGCCCTCCAGCCTGCCCTTGCCTTCACCGCAGGCGCTTTCGGCTTGCGAGCGCCCCGGAGTTGACAGAGAGGCTGCAGGGCCAAGTGAGAGGAAATGGCTAGGGCCTTCTAGCTAATGCATCCTTTTTCCTCTCTCTCTCTCTCTCTCTGTGTGTGTCTCTCTCTGTTTCTATGCCCACAGGCTCTGCCGGGGTTGTCCCAATGTGACGGGGAGAAATTGCTAGGAACTGAGTCATTTTGCTGGATTTCTTCAGCTGAGTCCGTGATTAGTAAACCTGGTTCGAGAATGGGAAAACGCACAGGGCTATTTTCAAATGTTCTCAGCACTGACGTCCCTAATTCCTAGAACAGACACCAATTGCTTTTCTGCCTTCGAGTGTAGACAAACACCTAGCAGCTGCATGACCTTTGGGAACGTAGACTTGCCAAGGGCCGGGGTGCTCATCTGTAAAATAGGGCTGATATCACCTACCTTGGAGGATGAAGGACGGGACGACCTCGCGCGCAGGTCCTCCCCGCCCCTCCTCCGGGTGCAGGGCCTCTGGTCACCGCGTGGGGTCAGACGGACCGTTCCAGGACCAGCGTGGGCCCCGGCTGAGCTCCCCGAGTGTGCCACGCAGGTGTGTGTATCAGTTTACAGCCCACCTTGAATCAGCTGTTGGAGGAACCAGACCAAAACTTACACTTAAATCATCAGCCAAGGGAGACTTGCCAACTTCTTTCAATAAATAAAGCATTTGCGGGGGCACCTGGGTGGCTCAGCAGTTGAGCATCTGCCTGTGACTCAGGGCGTGATCCCGGGGTCCCGGGATCGAGTCCCACATCGGCCTCCCCGCAGGGAGCCTGCTTCTCCCTCTGCCTGTGTCTCTGCCTCTCTCTCCCTGTGTCTCTCATGAATAAATAAATAAAATCTTAAAAAAAAAAAAGCATTTTCCAAGCCTCTCTGTGCTAGCCCAGGGAAGGCCGCCAGAGGCGACACCGGAATGAGGACGGTGCAGTGATGAGTGGGAGGCAGGTGCGGGGCCACCGGACTCGGCCTGGGGACTTTGAGGATGGCCTCTCTGCAGCTTCACTGTCCATTTCTGAAAGTTCGAGGATGCCTGGGATGCGGTGGTGTGAGCAAAACAGGGCCAGCTGATGAGGGAGTGTGCATAGGTATGCCGGGGCCAACGCGGTCTCTTAGGATAAGCCGTGGGCGATATACGACGGTCCAAGAGAAACCTGTGCACGTGTCTAATGAAAATACCAGTTACTGTCAGGCTAATAGCCACTGAGCGCTGGACCCTGTGCTCAGAGCAACGTGGTGTCAGGACCGTCGCAGTCTCCAGTTTACAGAAGGGACTCAGACACATGCTCAGGGTTTCCAGTGGGGAGAGGGCAGGGCTGGGGTTTGAACAGAGGTGGCGTCAGCCTCTGTGGGAAAGGCCAACAGGGCGCTCACCGGGGCAGCGTGTGCACAGACAGCGGGCTTGACCTCGCCTTGGAATGCTCTGTGTGCTTAGCAAAAGTCCTTGCTAAAGAACGCGAGCGGATTTAGTGCTCCTCTGCAACATAGTTCAACGGGTCACATTACACGAATTTACATTAGGTGTGAAGTAGAATGCACAATCAGCGGCAGTCCCTCCTGCATTATTGCCGGCTTAGTTAATCTGCAGCCCGACAGCTTTCTTGCCAGACGGACGGTCAGAGTTGAGCTCAAATTAATCAGTGGAGCTACTGGTTAGCATTTTCCATAAGTTCAGAGAGTGGTGATGTGGAAGCTGTGTTTAGAAGGATCGCCGGTGAGTCTGGACCCCGGGGCACTGGCGTTTGGATTATTCTTGAATGACCTGGAAAAGTCCCGGTGCGATAGTCTGAATGCAGCTGAAGCGCAGCATCTCGGGCTCGGGAGGCCGGTGTGCTGGCGAGGGGGGCTCCCCGCGCCCCTGCAGCGCTGACCTGCGCCTCTCAGAGCAGCTCAGAGTCTCGTGTGTGAAGTCAGGAAAAGCATGTTTCTCCGTTAAGAGAAAACAAAAAAACCCAGCACAGAAAGACAGCCATCTGCTCGGGTGATGACGAGGGTCACCAGAGTGACGGTTCTCAGCTGGGGAGGAGCCATCGTGCTGGCTCAGGGTGCCGTGATCGTGGGTGACAGCGGGGACGGTGCACGTTCTCATGTGCACGGAGGCCCGGGTGTACGTGGTGTGTGGGCCGCCCGCGGCCTCTGTCCAGCCGCTGGCCTCTCCGGGAAGGAGGGAGGCGCTGGCGTCGGAGGTCCCTTCCTGGCTCCGGCCTCAGGCTTGGCTTCCTGCTGTGCCCTCCGGCCCAGTGTGGGTCCTGGAGCCCAGGGGCACTCTGAGCTCCCCGGGGGACCAGTCAGGACCCACAAGCCCGTCCTTCTGTGTTGCTGTTTGTCTGGAACCCGACCGGGCGCTCCACATTTGGTAGTGCTGGGTGATGATGGAGAGTGCCCCCCAAATTCTAGCTGTGTGGCCTTGGGCAAGTCATGTCACTTCTTAGACCCTTAATCCCATGGGAATAATCATATTAATGTCTACCATGACTACCAGCGCGGGGAGAAGTGAACTACGTGAGACGTTTATGGAGTGTGCCCAGCACCGCACCCGGCCTACGGAGGGTATTTGATAGACAGAAACTATTATTAATAAAACAGAGCAGTTTGGGAGAGCAGATTTGGCTTCTTTAAGAGAACTGTCTTGGAGAGATTTTTAAATCCTACTGTACAGCTAAAGAGACAACTAAATTCCTGTTTACATATAAACCTAAACCCTCTTATTCTAACTGCCGCCACCTTAAAAGACATATATTTATGCTTTCGGTTTTAACTGTTCATATGTTTAAAAGCGGCACGCACTTCCAGAGTGATTATGCTAATGTACATAAGGAGTTTAACAATTGCAGTGACTGCACTAACCATCTATTTGAACTACATTGTGCAAATAAGATGTTATCTTAAATAAGCTCCTAATATAACTCAGTAATCACTATAATGCTTTTGGGTGAAATTGTGGTGTTATTACTGAATTTAGCCACGAGCCTCAAATTCCGAACCTTTGAGCGAACACCAGAAGTGCCCAGTTGCCATGTTCCTGAGAACACGGGATGTGGTTGTCCCCGCCGGCTGGGGAGGGCCGGGTCCGGCTGGCATCGTGCGTGATGCCCGGGGCCCGACACCCACAGCAGAAGGTGAGCCGCTGTGAGGGATCGCACCTGCCAGAGGTAGAGCCGCCTCTCTACCTCATCAAAGCCTCATCAAAAAGAGGAAAAGCAACTGCAGAAACAGCACAGTGTGTACATTCCTGTGACAGCAGAGACGGGAGCCGGGCTCGGCTGGGCTCACCAAGTGGAATGCAGACCGGCTCCCGGGCCCCACCTGCCTTGCCCTCGATGCTCTCGATGCTCTCGAGGAGGGTGAGATGGGGCTGTGGGAACTTCTGGGGCAGCTGGATTTCTTTGCCTCGCTCCGGGCTGAAAGAAGCGCTCAAGTCCTGAAGGTGAAACTATCAATTTATTCTCACATCTCATTAAGGAGACAGGAAAATAGAACCTCAAGGTAAAATATGGAGGATTTAAAAAGATAATGACCTTCTTGCCTTTTTAAAATTATAATAGTTGGAAGCGCTTAGCTTAAAAGAAGGAAAAGAGAGCCCTGCTGGGAGAAGGCAAGGGATCACATCAAATGACAGTTCCAGGAGAACTTTGCAAGGCCCTGGGGAGCCGAGGAGTCTGTTGGCAAACGTGACCTGCAAGGCCAAGGTCTGGCCCGGACATTTCAGTGCTGCTCTCGCGGGGTGCAGGTCCCTGCACTCCCCACGGGGGAACAGGAAAAGTGTCTGTTTGTTTGCCTTGACAGGAGAGCCCACCTATGGGAGCCAGTAGCTGAGCCAGGTGAGCGGTCGCTATGGCAGTCGGTCGGGTCACTTAACCTCTCCGGGTCTGAGCGGTCAGTGAGGCGGTTGCTATCCAAGGGACCCGTGTTCGCGGCCTATTCAATGAGGGGCACCACGAGACACTTTCTAAACTGCAAAGCGCTTGTGCACGTAAGGTGGCATTAGAATAGCTGCAGAAGCCAGAGCGGAGAAGACCTTGCACAGGTCACCTGCTTGTCGGGACGTTGGGAGGAAGCTGATACAATACGCAGACCCTCACCCAGCTCCGCGTAATGCTCATTTACCCAGGAGTTGTTATGAACGACCCCACTGTCATGTCCCTGATAAACTTCACGTGGAGAAAGTAGTACTTGCCAGAGTGCTTGCTGCCTGTCACTCGGTTACGGAGCAGAGGGCTTCTAAGTTGGGTCTCCCGTCCCTGAGGCCATGTCCTTTCTTCCTTGCCCTACAAACACCCGGAGTGGCACCCATTTGCCTTCTTTCTTTTCTTTTTTAAATTTTTAAAAAAGATTTCATTTATTTATTCATGAGAGAGGCAGAGACACAGGCAGAGGGAGACGCAGGCTCCATGTAGAGAGCCCGATGTGGGACTTGATCGATCCCAGGACCCCGAGATAACGCCTTGACCCAAAGACAGACACTCAGCCACTGAGCCACCCAGGCGCCCTGGCTTCTCCTTTGTGATCTTATAGGTGAGCAACTGGGAGTCCAGAGATGGGGTTTTTACATCATGAATGAAAATGGTGCAGGGATTTGGAACCTTGGGGCTTCCCTTTCTTCTAGAATGCAGGGAATTCTGCACGGGCCTCACGGGCTCCTTCCTGTGGTGAGCGACACACTTGAGAGGACACTTCTCCAGAGGACACTTCTGCAGAGGACAATGAGAGCCAGCTGGCTGGCTGGGCCACCCAGGGGCCTGTCAATCTGCATCAGGGGTAGCTTCTGCAGTCTTGAACACTCTGGAAGAACCGCTATCTTCTTTCACGAACTTCTAGAAATTCAAAGAGGCTGGCCGACTTTGGTCTGGAGGTGGTCTTAGGCAGAGGACTTATTTCAATGTCCTAGAATTAAATCACCTGTGATTTAATTTATATGATTGCTGTAAAATTAGGCTTCCGATACCTGTCCTCAGGTAGCGTCCTTGTCATGAGGAGCCTCATTTATATTTTCCCTTGACGGGGCCATCTCTCCTTATCCTCGCCCCAAGGTGCTCACAAATGCAGACTTCATGCTTTAGGGGATTGAGTATTAACTTCCCCATTTTACAGATGAGGATATTGAGGCTTGGTGAGCTTTAAATGACTTTTCAGAGGCTGGAGCTGGTCCCTGAGTCTGATCCAGGAGCCTTTTGTCTTCCAACACAGTGCTCTTCCACCGAGCGAGTGGGAACTTTATACAGGCTGGAGTTCGATTACGGGGCTTTGGAGAGCAAAGAGCATGTTCTAAAAGGTGGGGGGAGGGACGGAGCACTGGACCCTGTGGCCTCTCATACCTGTTTGCTCTGAGATCTAGGAAAAGGCTGGCTTTCTCATCTGTGAGAAAGCAGTTTGGATGATATTGTGGTCTGATTTTTTTGTAATTTTTTTATTTTTAAAGATTTTATTTATTTATTCATGAGTTAGAGAGAAAGAGAGAGAGAGAGAGAGAGAGAGAGAGAGGCAGAGACACAGGCAGAGGGAGAGGCAGGCTCCATGCAGGGAGCCCGACGTGGGACTTGATCCCGGGTCTCCAGGATCTCGCCCCAGGCTGAAGGCAGGCGCTAAACTCACTTTGCCACCCGGGGATCCCTGTGGTCTGATTCGTGTTCTCCAAATGCACACGCTGAAGTCCGAACTCCCACTACCCATGAATGTGACCGTATTCGGAGAGTGAGTTTTTAAAGAGGTGGTTAAGGTGAAACGAGGTCAGATGAATGCATCCTACTCCAGTAAGACTGGGGACCTTACAAGAAGAGGAGATTGGGACACAGACCCCCGCAGAGGGCCGACCATGTGAGGACACAGGGAGAAGATGGCCATCTACGAGCCAAGGAGAGAGACTTTGAAGAAACCAAGCCTGCCAACACCTCGCTCTTGAACTCCCCGGCTTCCAGAACTGTGAGAGAATGGATTTCCATTGTTTGAACGGCCCAGTCTGTGGCGCTAAAGCTGTGGCAACCCTGGCAAGCTGACACGGACAAGAGGACTCCATACACAGACGGGAAGACTAGCGCAGAGAAACGTTCCATGCTGCTGCCTACCGCTGACCCCGGGACGCTCTGTGGTTGTGGTTAGCTGGCGGTGCACAGATGAGACTGGTCCCCAGAGGCTCCTGGAGCCTGAGGTCTATGGAGGTGGCATTTATGGGCACAGGAGGCCCCGTCGCTGGGGCTGGAGCACACGCAGGTGCCCTCTGTCCAGGCTGCGCACCTTGCGGGTGGGCGTCTCGGGCCTGGGGAAGCGTGGCTGGCCGCAGGTAGGGCTGACGCTGGACCACCCATCCCTTGAGCACCACTCATGGTATTTTACCCCAGATCATACTCCTGTGGGGAACAGAAAAGGAAAAAACACACAAAAAAACCTTCTCTTGAGACTCAGGAGCTCCTAACCCAGAGAAAACAACACATCAAACCCCAGAAGTCTTTTCTGAATGCGATTGCTTCTTGTCAGGTTCACCCTTGGCTGTCTGTGGGGGTTATTAGGTACAGTTAAGCGTTATCACCCGCCTACTGTGTGAGAATGACTGCAAAGGTCAGAGAAAAATAGTCGCTTATCTGGACTCATCTGAAAATGACCCTCATCATCGGCATGGTCTGTGTACCACAGACCGGGCGCAGATCTCACGGGGCTTCCGTCAGGTGCCCCGAGGTGGGGGCCCCAGAGGAGGGGAGCCAGGCTGGATGCCCTCTGCTGCCACACGGAAGGTGCTGGATGGCTCAGTGGCTGCTGAACCCCTCCCAGACCAGGGTGCCTCAGCCTGGCCTTCCTGAACAATGGGCTCAGTGACGTGGGTCAGGTGGAAGCAAGACCAGCGCAATCGGACCAGGGCAGCTGCCGACCGTGACCCGGGTTCAACTAAGTTCCATGAACCATAACCTTTGGTAACTGGGAGCCGACTCCGCGTGTTTATCTGTGGGGTCCACCCAGCTCCACAGGGCCGCTCATCCTTAGAGAGGAAACGGAGGGGCACGGGGGCTTGGGGACCCACACGGCCATGGAATGGGCTGAGCTGCGATTCACCTGTTGCAAAGCTGAACCTCTTCATTCGACCACCTTGTCCCCACCGGGGTGTTTGCCAACCGCCCGTGACCTGGTGGCCTGATGGTCCCTGAGCCGGGTGCTCGCCACGGGACATTGGGCTGCATCCCGAGAGCCATGGGTTTGGGGCTGGTGGGAGGGAGGACAGGGCGCGCAGGTCTTTAAACAATCAAGCATCTGTCTAACTAAAGAAATAATACTCAGGTAATACTCCTGGCTGCAAATTGTAACTACCTGCATTTCTACAATCAGAAGTTAGCTGTTACCCTTCGGTACATTTTGTTCTGTGCATTAATTTTCTTACCTGGTTGCAGTTGTCCCTTGGTTACGGGCCTCAGTAGATAGGATTGAAATTTCTCTCATTTTCCGTTTTACTCCTCTGACCTTTTAGTGCTCGACGAGTAGTTTTAAAGTAAAGTTGTAGAACAAAAATATGTATCTGGTTTTGTAGCCTCTTATTCTCATTTAAATTTAAGTGTGTTTTCCTGCCTTTTTTAACCTTCTTTTTCTGACTAGTATCTTCTAAATAAATGCATATGAAACCATAATTTAATGTACTGCACCATTTCCCTACTCTTGGACATTTAGGTGTTTTCCAGTTTTTCAGAATACAGCGTATTCTTAATAAATAATGAGGCAATGAACATCTTTGTACATAAAGCTTTATTTCCATATTCTGGGTTATTTCATTTGGATGGATTCCCAGAAGGTACTTAACGGATGAAAACATATAAACATATTTGTTTCAAGTCCTTTGCTACAGCTGGCTACAAACAATTTTTCAGAGCAGTTGTGTCAGTGTGTCCTCCCGCCAGGGGGCCAGGGGGGCGGGAGGCTCAGGAGGACAGAGTAGGTGGGCTGGGGTCTATGCAGCTCTGCAGGACGGCTCACCCTGCAGGAGAGGGAGCGGAGGGGCCCAGGGGCTTGGGGCTGGCTTTGTTACCTGCTTAACCTCTCCGGGCCTCTGTTTCCTCACTTGTAACATGGACATGATAGTGGCAGCCCATGGGTTGTGGTGAGGCCCACAGGAGCACAGTTTGTGAACATGCTTCACAGCTCTTGAGACAGAAAAGTGAGTTGTCTGGCAGAGGGGCCTGCGGTCAGTAGGCATCAAGCCTGCAACACCTGCAGTACCTGGGGCTCAGGTGAGTGGTACCTTGGGGCTCAGGTGTGTAGTACCCTGGGGCTCAGGTGTGCAGTACCCAGGGCTCAGGTGTGCAGTACCCGGGGCTCAGGTGTGTAGTACCCGGGGTTCAGCTGTGTAGTACCCGGGGCTCAGGTGCAGTAGCCAGGGCTCAGGTGTGCAGTACCTGGGGCTCAGGTGTGCAGTACCCAGGGCTCAGGTGTGCAGTACCCTGGGCTCAGGTGTGTAGTACCCGGGGCTCAGGTGAGTGGTACCCTAGGGCTCAGGTGTGTGGTACCCGGGGCTCAGGTGTGCAGTGCCTGGGGCTCAGGTTTCTGGTACTCAGGGCTCAGGTGTGTGATACCCAGGGCTCAGGTGTGCAACGCCCAGGGCTAAGGTGTGCAGCGCCAGCAGCTCAGGTGTGTGGTACCCAGGGGCTCAGGTGTGTGGCATTTGGGGTTCAGGTGTGCGGCACCTGGGGCTCAGGTGTGCAACACCTGGGACTCAGGTGTGTGGTACCCAGGGTTCAGGTATGTGGCACCTGGGGCTCAGGTGTGCGGTACCCTAGTGCTCAGGTGTGTAGCACCCGGGGCTCAGGTGTGCAATACCTGGTGGTTAGGGCTCAGGAGGTTAGTCCCTAGAATGCCTTGCTCTATGTCCTGGCTGCCTCCTAAGCCCAGCTGAAATCTGAGCCCAGTTCCTTCCGTGTTCCAGTCCTGTGAGTCGGTGTGTGGTTTGCTCCCCGGCCTGCGTACACAGCCTCCCTGTCCTGTTACTCGTGGCTTCAGGTGCACTGTTTGCCCAAGGATCACGTCAAGAAGCACCTGGGAATGAGCAGTGTGACTTCTCTTGCTGGTTCGACCTATCACATCCAAACTGTCCCAACGAGTCTGTCCCCAAAGCTGCAGAGGCAAGTGTAGATTGCAGCCCCTGCTGGGGGGAGCTGGTCACGGGGGGACGAAGGCGGCAGAGGGTCCCGGACCCAGGGAACACACAGCCAGGGAACGAGTTCGGTTCCCCACCCTCCTTTCCTTCTTTCCTGTGGGCGCCTTTATGCCATGTGTGCTCGTGGTGGGAACACGAGGACTCGAAGTCGCCTGGCTCTTGGGGGCTCTGGGTCTAGAGGACACACCGGGGAGGGAATGTGTGATGGGCATGCCCTTGGGCGTGGGCTTTGACGGCGTGCAGGGGTGCTCACAGGCGGCTCCCAAGCCTCCCAGAGGCGTGTGTGGTCCCATGAACTCTGCGTGAAGAAGGGCTGTGGCAAGGGCGACAGCACAGGGGCCCCATCCGTGGGAAGCAGACCGGCCCGGAGGGAGGAGAGGCCTGACTCCCAGACTGCCACGTGGCAGGCAGGTGCACGGGGGCTGGGTGCCTCGGGGAAGGGAGACGCCGGCTGCTCCAAGGGCAAGGTCCACAGCACCGGGTTCTACGCTTAGAGGCCGAGAGCAGCCAGGTGTCCCCGGGCTCAAGAAAACCTGTGTCCTGTATCAGAGGGGGTCGCAGAAATTCCTCTGGCCTTGGGCTGATCGCTCCCCGTTTCCAGAAGGAAGCTGCTTGGCTGCTCAAATACATCCTCTTTGCATCTCATCGGACTCACAGGCTCGGACCAGTGCTTTCCCAAGTCGGTACATGCTCTGACCTTGGACTCCACCAGCAGGAAACAGGAGCGTCCCCGTTTGGGTCTGTGCGATTGAGTGTGGGAACGGACGGGTGTTTCTTTCTCCTGTCCTGTGGAGCAGCACTTGGCATTCTGCGGGAACGCACGGTACTGTAGAGTGCACAAGTGTCAGAGAAGAAGATCAGGAACTCCAGGTCTGGAGTGTTTACTATGTGCCAGGCCCTGGGTGCACATGCACGCCAGAATTTAGATCTCTGAAGAAGCCGGGGAGTTAGGGACCCTACCTGGCCATTTTACAGATGAGGGTCAAAAAGGCGGAGTGACTTGCTCGTGAGAGGCAGAGCAGGAATCTGCTTCCAGGCCGGGGATGCGAGGACAGCCCGGCCCCCCCAGCCCCGCCTCCGTGCACCTCCCAGAGGAAGGACAGGCACAGGCCTGCATGTGGGATGTGTGGCTTTCAGGAAGTTCTCCTTTAAGGAGCTAGAGTCGGGGGGCCCACGTTTGGAAGCCCCCCCCCCCCCCATTATTCACCAAAGCTCCTGTGGTAACTACCTATTTCATCTGGGCCAGGCCCCGGAAACAGGTTTGGGTCAGAGGCTCAGGCTGACTACTGAATGTCTGAAGGAAGATCAATAGAAAAAAGGATCGAAATGGTTATTGGACTATGATATGTGGAACAGGTCAGAGGGTGGAGAATAGACCGCGGAGAAATTTAGCTCAATGCACATGAGGGGCCCCGTTGATAATGAGATCATGATACATGTGGAGTAAAGCAGAGAAACACGCCCAGGCCAGCTCGAATTCGGACGGCCTCTCGCGTCAGCCTGAGCCCGGGGTTGCCTTCACTCTCCCGAGCCTCCCTTTATCTTCCCGGAGATGGTAACGTCAGGCATAATTCACAAGGTTCCTGTGCAGGTTAAAGAGAAAATGTGGTTGGAGGCCCCTAGACTCACTGGCCTATCCTAGGAGCTCAGGAAATGGTATTTCCTCCCCCAGAATGAGGACTGAGAGCGGAATAACCTGCCTCCGTGGGTTCGGAACGCGGGGCATGGTGAAAAATATTCAGAAAAGTTCGGTAGCCTCGTGGTGGGATAACACGTGGGAAGGACACTGTGACGCGGGGCCTCCCCCGTGCGATGGGCCCGAGGACAGTGCCCGGGAGCATCTCTGCCCAGGGTCCGCTGGCTGCCCAGGCCACCCAGGGAAGCAGCTCATCTGCCTCCTGCCTGATGATGTTGGCTGTGGTGAGGACTCGGCTTGACATCAGCCACACCGAGCAGAGGGACGGTGGGCACAGTAGTTGGAATGGGGGGTGTTTGCTGGCGTTAGGGTCCTGGTTGGGGGGGGTGGGCATCGGGGAGCCCAGGCCCTGACCGTCCATCACCGCTGACCGGGGAGCGTGAGAACCGAGCCCGGCACCGTAGCTGGGCAGGCAGGTCTAACTACAGCCAGAGGTCAGTAACGCTAGGGCACCATTTGAGGCATGAGGTGAGAAGTCGCAAGTGGGCAGGATTGCTTTACATGAAGGCTTTTGGGAAATGGATGTGCTCAGCTGCCTGTCCCCTGATGGGGAGCCATCGGCCAGGAGCTGGTCCCTGAGGAGGCGGCACCATCAGCTATTTCTGTGCCCAGTGGGTCCCTTGCAGAGAGGTGGGCAGTGGGTGCCGAGTGGGTGACTCCTGCAGCAAGCCTCCAGGCGGTTGGCGAATCTCAGAGGATTCGCAGGGCCCGGCGCTGGCCATCTGCCTGCAGGCCTCTCTCCTAGATTCGGCATGATGGCCAGCCGCTGTCCAGCCAGAGGTTCTAGATGGTAAGCACAGATGCTGGCCATGTGAGACTGTCCCTGATTCCTGAGGTCTTCCCACCTCTAGAACATCCTCTCTCTGTCTTCTTTCAACCTAAGGACCGGGAAGCATTCATGTCAGCTGGTACGTTAGGGTAAGTGTGTGTGAGATCCCTCAGCTTTATGAAACATTTATGGAGCGTCTACTACTTGGCCGGGGGCCATGGGGGGAGAGTAAAAACTCAAAAGAGCCTAGAGAAGATGAAGAGAAATAAAATTATTTATTATTCTGACATAAAGTAGAAGGTCGTGAATCCTTCACGAGGAATAAAGGTTAGGGACGTGGAGTTGGGTTTCTTTGTGACTGAGGCCCTAGGAGAAGCTGTAGGGGGCATTTAAGCTGGATGCTGCGAGTGGGCGCGTTTTGAAAGTGCTGTGAGGATGGGGAAGGACTCTCCTGGAGGAAGGAGCAGCATGAGCAAAGTGCAGAGGAGGACTCGGGAGGGGGTGCGGGGGACCCATGGGCTGGGGCATAAGGATGGTGGCGGGTCATCAGGCTGCAGAGGTGCCAACTCTTGGGAGGCTGGGAAGCAAGGCTAGGTTGTGGACTTCAATCTCTGGGCCAGGAGCAGCCGCTGAGAGGTTTGGTGGCTGCTAAGGGTTGCGTGGTGTGCCCCCCACCCCCGAACATACATTGAGGTCCTCACTCCCAGCACCTCAGAATGTGACCCCGATTTGGAAATACGGTCTTTGTAGATGTAGTGAAGACAAGGTCTCCATGTGGTGGAGGCAGAGATGCAAGTGCTACTGCGACTGGCCAAGGAATGCGGAGCCAAGTGTCTTAGCTCAGCCAGGCCTGGTGAGAGCCCTCTTCGGGAGGCACTGTCTTCTCATGCATCCTCACAGGGCAGAGAGAGAGAGAGAGAGAGAGAGAGCTAGCTCTCTGGCTTCTTCTCAAGGACACTGATGATCCCATTCATGAAGGCGCCAATCTCATGACCTAATCCCAAAGGGCCCAACTTCAAATAGCATCACACTGGGATTAGGGGTTCAATGTATGAGTTTTAAGGGGACCCCGAGGTTCAATCCCCAGCACTACAGGTTGCTGGCAAACCACCAGAAGCAGGAAGAGGCAAGGAAGGATTCTCTCCTGCAGGTTTCAGAGGGGTCATGGGGCCGCGGACAGCTTTATTTTGCACGTCGTTCCTTCAGAACGGTGAAAGAAGTTTGTGTGGCTTTGAGTCGCCAGTTGGTGGTAGCTGCATAGCTGCCCTGGTGAATGAATACCCCGCAGTCCGTTGGTGGCACTGATGACCTGCCATCTGGCCTTGCTGCCTTAGCCCAGAGCCCCGTGGGCATGGCTGGCTTCTCAGCTCACTACCTACCTCCAGGGTTGCAGGGTGGTGTGCTGCGAACTGTTCCCACGTCTAACCCCACTTGGGCCGCCCAGTTCTGATAACATCGCGGGTTGGGTTATCGGAAGCCTGTTTATTTTTACTGTTGTTTTCTGGGAAAAGATTCAGCGTTGGGAAGAAATGGGAAATGCTATTGTAGGGAGAAGGAGAGCTTTTAGGTACAGAGTGCTGGAGTCGCTGTGGGGGAGCAGGTGCGGACGGAGCAGGGTGGAGGGGAAGGAGGCAGAGGCGGGTC
Source organism: Canis aureus (assembly GCF_053574225.1). Classification (NCBI taxonomy): domain Eukaryota; kingdom Metazoa; phylum Chordata; class Mammalia; order Carnivora; family Canidae; genus Canis; species Canis aureus. Next base: position 59,258,030 of record NC_135622.1, read on the forward strand.
CGCTGGCTGCACCGGTCCTTGGAGGTGCAGGGGCCTAAAGATCCTGCGGCCTGCGTGGGTCCGGTTGAGGAGAAGCGCAGTGTGCTTGTGGCTTTATGTGGTTAAAACTCAGGTCCCCGTAGCTGTTTCTACACGTTAGGAAAAGCAAACACGGCTGTGGGGCCGGTTTCAGCGGATGGCTGCAACCTGTTTGAACCTGGCTCGGCCAGCTTCGCGTGAGTCCAGGCTGCTAGCTGCGTCTATTGAAAGAGAGCGCTGACATGGCTTTTCTGTCCCCCACCGTGTCCCGTGCAGCTCTTCTCACACCCCCTCCCCGCCCAGCCCCTCCATCGGCCTGTTTGTTCAGAAAAGGTGAGAGAAAAAAGCCGCCCTTGCTGGATACCAAGAGACGGGCCGCCTGTGTCCTGCACACTGAGGACATTGTTCAAGACGGTGCCACCTCTGTGAAAATATTGGTTCTGTAGCATTGCCAAGATTTCCGAGTTAGCCATCAACCAGCACTCCTTGTGCAAACTCAGGCTGCCTTCTGACAGGTTTAATCGGCGTGCAATCCTTTTGAGAAGAAGTTCGCAGCGTTTGTGTACATGTGGCCCCTCTGTTCCCTGCTTGCCACCGGCAGCCGCGGCGGTTGGGGTGGCGGGAGACTGTCGTCTCGGGGGCGGAATGGGGCAATAGAACAGGAGCATTCGTGCTCGAACAGGCTGGAGGGATGTCATCTCTGTGTCATGCTGATGTGTGTTTGGAGAATACCTGTAGCCACAGATGAAAAGGAAAAGTGTCCCGTCGCTGGAGGAGATCCGTTGTGTGTGCGCACGAACCTTCGGTGCTTAGATTCTGAGACTCTCATTAATGAGGATTTTGAACCACAGGTATCTCCTGGCTTGGGAAGGAAACCTTGGTGGTATTTCCTTTGATGTAATCACCTCGGAAAACAGATTGTTGCAATCCGAGGCTCTGAGCAAACTCTGCAATCTGTTTTTTTTTGTGAAACCATTTTGTACGGTTATGGAGATTGACAGGTAAAATTTATCGGAGAACGTGGTTATTTTAGCCACTAATCACCTTTGGATTGGGGAACAAAAAGTATTTTCAGGTTCTAAGAATAAACAAGGAGTTCCAAGCTTATGCGAACATTAGGTTAATATTAAAAAAAAAATCAAGCATGGCCCGAAATTTGTCAGAAAAATATGCTGGACCTTTGAAGGAACTGATTTAATATGTAGAGTGTACAAAGGGCCATCATTTGATAAAATTATCAGATGGGTTTCCTCCCACCTTTCTTTACCATCTTCACGTTTCCTAAAAATGGCTGTTTGGTGGACTTATAGAAGCGAGGAAATAAATAGAGACATGTGTCCTTGGTTTGGGGGGGAGGTGGGCTGGGAAGTCAGCCTTGGGGGCCTCCGGCCTCTTCTCTGCTCCTGACTTACTGAGTGGCCGTGGCTGAAGTGGATGAACATCTTTGGGCCTCAGTGTCCCCATCTGTGAAAGAGGAGCACTACGTTATCAGCTGCCGGACAAGGGGGCAAGATGAACGAGCCAGCGCTTGGGAAGAGCAACAAGGAGGAGGCTTGGAGGCTTTTGGATGAAAAGCACCAAGGGAAAGAACCATCACCCCATCCCCACCCCCTCTCCCCCACCCCATCCTCACGCCTCTGATCTTGGCCTCTGCTCGGGGCTGGTGCGTGTTATCGGCGGTCCCATGTTGCTTTGGCCTGTTATCCAAAAATCTAGAAAGCAAATATTAGCTCAAGATAACACAATGTGAGCAACGTGAAGGCCCGTGAACCTGGAAAGGGAAACTCTCACCATATTTTAAAGCCGTGGCCCACGATACCTCCAGGATTGAGTGCTCATCAATTCCTGGTTCGTGGTGGCGAGAACACATTTGAGAAATTAATGCCGGGGTATCCCGGGGCTTTATAATCATGTCAGATCTGCACACTGTCCCCAATTGCTGTGACTCTTCATGGCTGATAAGGTGCTTGTTAGAGAAATGGGAACTAAATTTATAGTCGGCTTCTGTGAAGCCAATTTACATGTTGTAGTGCTCGAGCTGAGAGCTGAAGGAATGTGCTTGAAGCCAAAATTGGCTTTGTGGCTCTGGTTTCCTCCGCTCAGCACCACCTGCCTCCAATCAAACTGTCCAATTACAGGAAACAATTGTTTTCTTGCTTTCTGGGAAGTGAAGAAATTCATCCAGTAAAGGTCTGATTTCTAAATGTTTCTCCCCCGTCCCCCTCCCCTCAACCCCCTCCTTTCCCCCCAAAAAGCAAAAAAAAAAAAAAAAAAAAAAAAAAAACCAGCCAGCAGAAGAACCCAAAAAAATCCAAAACATCAACACTTGTTTCGGGGGAGCAAGCATTTTCTCCGGCAAATTACTTCCCGAGTTCAAAAATCAGGACGATGCGGCGGGCGCATCTTGGCCTTACTGGCCGCGGACACCTGATGTGTAATTACCTCCTATAATAACGTTATTACCCCTTTCAGAGGCGGGAGTCTCCCTTTTAAAGATGTGAGGCAGTAATTAAAGGCTGTGAGTTTCACAGGTGAAATCTTGCAGAAAGTACGATTTTGTCGAGGCGAGGATGTTAGCGATCCAGCTCCGGCTCATTAAACTTTCTTCTCAAAATAAAATCGTGTGTTTGAAACAATGAAATCGGTGGCGATGATCCTATATATCCCTGAGCCCAGTCTCCTCTCTTCAGACTCCGATCTGACTGGCTCAGGCTGGCTTCTTGGAAACGGCCGAGGCCGAGGCCGAGAGGCTGGGAGGAGGGTGGCCCTTCGGCCACACGTCGGTGATACTCCGCAGGCGCAGAGCACGGAGGCTGACTGCAGTGCGCTCTCCTCTGGCAGGTGACATTTTAGGGAGCTGACCAAGAAGCCTGGCTTGATGTATTTCAGTGGCACCTCCTGAAGTTTGCTTTTTTTAAAAAAAAATAAAAACATAACTGCTCAATATTTCGTGATTCGATTAAAAAAATGACCTCAAGACAACCCCTTGTGGGCCCTTTCCCATGCTGTTCTGCTAAGGCGTGTACCTTCTGGAGACTACCTCCAGCAGCTTACTTACACGACGGGGAGTTTTTGGCCACATTTGGAATCCACTCATTTCCAGGGAATAATCCCACTCTGCTCCGTGAGTTCTCCCGTGCTTGGGATGCTGGCACCTGAGTGTGCCCGCTGTCCTCCTCCAGGAAGCCCCCCTTGATCTGATCTCTCACTTTTGCCTCTGTTCGGCGCTGCTTCGGCCTCCGTCCCAGGTGGTGGTTTCACTTCTGCCCTGTAGAGCGGCCCTCTGGGAATATGAACTCGTCGAAGACCAGGCCACTTCTCTTCCACTTGGTAAAGATGAATGGGTGGATGATTCCCTTTATCTCTGGGTATTTCCTCTGAGGTCCCGTAGAGACCTTTCCTCTTCGCCAGGACTCCGTCCTCCACACCTTCCCCTTTCCTTCTGCACACTCCCTGGGTGACTTTCCTGCGCTGTCGCGAGCCCACCTGTGACCTGAGGCCTCCAAGCGCCCAGATGGAGGGCTTGGGTGGGGGCAAAGCACACGGGCCCTCGAGTCTGACCTCAGCATGGGTACGCTCACCTGAGTCTTAATTTTCTTACCAAATTGGGGTAGGATGCCGGCAAGAACAAACCTGCTCTGCTCAGGTGTCGCGGCTCCGAGGCCCCGGGCGCCTGCACACCCCCACCTCGGCCACCCCAGCCTCATCGGCTCTGGGGCGTCCCCTGCTTTGGTACTTATAGGGCGTCCCTGGTTGCGAAGTGAGTTTCTCTGGGACGGGGGCCGAGTGTCGCTGAGTTGTGTTTCCCTGGTGTCCAGAAGGCTCTCGGCAAATCTTTACGGAACGGATGGATCTGGTTTTACCAACAGAGTCTGTGCTCCTTCCTGCACGATGCTCTTTATCCACAAGAATGAGTTTCGGGTACTGAAAATCTACTACTTCACGGTGATCTGATGACTCAGGGGATAATTGTGGGCACGGGGGCTTTCCAGCAACCTAGTTAGATGAAACCACATAGCAACCCTCCCACCCCACGGGGTGACCTATTTCTCAATTCCTATAGACCCGACGTCCATTGCTGCAGGAATCTGATGAGGCGAGGCCCTTTGGCCTCCGCTGTTTGATGAGAAAAGGGAATTGAAAGGCGGGTGATTGATCTGGACCTTGAGAAGCTGGTAGGATGTCATCCTGGTCTCTCCGAAGGCGGGAACTGCTCTGTGTGAGGGGGCTTCCTGTGACCCCGACGAGGCCTCCCGCCAGCTCTGCTCCGTCCCCGTGGAGTGGGATGGCTGGGACCCGGCAAGAGACTGGTGATCTAGGCGCCCGTGGCCTCTCTGGGTGACTTTCCCAATTAGGATGAAAAATCTCTAACAATTCCGTTTCCACCCAGATCCTCATTTTGCTTTTTAGAGGTGAAGTGAAAATTGAACTCTGTGAGTCTCGCCGGGTTGAATTCATCCGTGGGGCGGGCTGGCTGGGGCCCGGATGCCCCCCTGGGCTGACAGGCAGATGCTCCTCCCACCCCACACCCAGCAGGACCCGCCCGGGTTCTCTTTGCCCCCCTCGCAGTAAACAGAAGTGGAGATGTGTTTCTTTTTGTCGCTGTTCTCTGGGCTCTTTCTCATCTTCGAATCCCCTCCTCCATGTGTCCTTTCCTGACGATTCCCAGTCCTCCTCGAACTTTTGTCGGCCCAGAGCCCACCCCTGTGAACTCCTGGGCCCCTGGACCTCCCCATCGGGTAACTCCTCCCTCTGGATGTGGGTCGCTGCTCACTGCTCAGCCTGCCACCTGCCTGGCAGCCCCTGGAGGGCGGGACGTGTGTTGCCGCCTGCAGTGAAGTCAGCACCCAGCGCGGGTGATTGCTCAGTATGGATTTGGAAGGAATGAGAAAAGACTGTGGCGGCAGTTGGCCCTCTGCCCGGCGGACTATTAGAATCTTCTAAGGAGTTTTAAAAAATAATACAGAAGCCCAAGTCCCATCCTGGGCCCATGGAATCAGAATCTCTGGGGTTGAGGCCTGGGCATCAGCATTTACCATCCCCAAGATAGTTTTCCTGTGAGGATAACTCGAAATGATAGAAGCCAGCAACCACCTGGGCCTGGAGCTGGGCTTCTGTCCTGCTGGGGTCTCCTCACTTACAATGGGGAGGCCTGTGGGGTGAGGGTGCTCGGTTCTGGATATGCATTAGAAGTACCTAGAACAAAAAAAAAAAAGAACAAAAAAAAAAAAAAAAAAAAAAAAGAAGTACCTAGAACAGATTGCGCACCCAGTGACCTTTAACCTTGCAGGTGGAAATGCTTGGTGCACGGGGGCTGAAGCCCACAAAAGCCTTGGAGTTGGGCAAGGCCTGGTTTGAACAAGTTACCCTGTGGATTTGAATCTGGGTGGGCTACTTGACTTCTCTGAGGCTCAGTTGTCTCCCCTGCGAAATGGGAATAATACTGTTACCCCCATCACAGAGGTATAGGGACTAAATGAGCTAAGACATCCAAGTAATCATATTTGATGATCGGTAGCTTTTATTGCTATTTTTGGTCATTGGATCCTCGGGGGGAAGAACACAGGGTGAGTGCTGGCTGAGTTTGCAGGAGGAAAATATAGGCAGATACGGCCATAGAAACTGTGGCTGTTTGGACCTCCGTCCCTTCCTCCCAAACATCTCCCTTTAGGCCGTGAACTTTAAGGAAAAGCCGTGCGCTGTGATTTCTGACCGTGCTAGATCGATCTATTGATCAGACTCTGTCTCCGTTATATAATGCTAGGTTTGAGAGCTTCCAATACGTTTCTGGAGTGGAAATACATTTTCCTCTGCTAATTCCTGTTAACAAGGCAACAAGCTTTCTTAAATAAACAATCATATTTTTAGGGAAGTGTAAATTAAAGCAGTATTCTTAATTTTGCTAAACTCGTCCTCCCTCTGACTGTAATTCACTGTGACGATCACAGTGTTCTTGTCACGGCGGAGCTGGGCCGCCCTCAGCCGGCCGTGGGTTCTGCTGTTGGACCATGAGAGAGATTGCGGTTGGGACGGAGTTCACACGCTGGTCGCTGAGCCCCCGGAAGCCCCTTGCCCTTCATTCCCTCCCAAGGTTAACGGGGAGAAGGGAACCACGATCCAGAGGTTCAGCCTTCTAGTCTGCGGATGAAAGGCCGTGAATGACCAATCAAATGCTTAAAAATTATGTAGAGAAATCATGAATATCCAATTCAGAAAAATGATGACTATCTAATTGACTCAACCCTGCTACCTGAGTGATAATAGGCGCTTCCTCCAGACTGCACCTGAGTATTTCTGGTATTTCTCCAGAGACCCCCACAAACCAGGACACTTGGGGTCTCCGACACATGCCATCCAGGGCTGCTGCTCCAGAATGAATGGGCAGGCCTCGTGCAACTGGCTGTGTCTGCTTCTAGGAGGCCACTGTCCACAGCCAGGTGCTACCTCGAGGGGGCTCCCCAAATCTCCAACCGTCAGAGGGGCAGTGGGTGCTAAGTTTCCTGCAGAGATGGATGAATAGGGCAGGTGTGCTGCCCGGCGTCTCCCCACACGCCCAGGGAGTGGCCCTGAGGTCCCCTTCCCTTGGGGCAGCCCAGTTGTGACGAGTACAATCCCTGCGTGTGCGTGGGTGCCAACGGGTGCCGATGTGTGAGCTCAGAGGAGGGAGAACCAGGCTAGGCCCTTGCTTTGCCAGCTGAAAATTCCCCGGTACCTATGTAAACTCCAAACCAATCTCATCAGGCAGCCGACAAAGATAGCATGACTTGGAAATGCCTTCCTAGGGGGCAATTTGGCAATATCGATCGAGAGTCTTACAAATGTTCCCAGTCTTTTACTCAGCATTGTTAACTCCTAGGAATTTCTTCTCAGGAACTGGTTTCACATGTTTGTAAAGACCTAGGTTCGAGGATTTCATTTTAAAATGGATCTCACTAAAAATAAATAAATAAATAAATAAATAAATAAATAAATAAATAAATAAATAGATTAATTAATTAAATAAATAAAATGGATCTCACTAATACAGGCATAACATTGGGAACAACCTGAACGTCCGAAATAGAGGAATAACTACATGTATCGTGGTATTTGCTTACGTATTTCAAAATATCTTCAAAGCCATTAAAACCACACTGAAGAGGACGCCTGGGTGGCTTCGTGGTTGAGCATCTGCCTTCGGCTCAGGCCGTGACCCCGGGGTCCCGGATTCGAGTCCCGCATTGGGCTCCCCGCAGGGAGCCTGCTTCTCCCTCTGCCCGTGTCTCTGCTTCTCTCTGTGTCTCTCATGAATCGATAAATAAAATTAAAAAAAAAAGCAAAACAAAAACCACATCAAAGAGTAGTTTAGGATATCAGACGGTGTCTATGCTGGAATGTTAGGTTTCAATAGAGTGTGAACCCAATTGTGTAAAAATACATATATACAGCATATATTTGTGTGTGTGCGCGTGCGTGTGTGTATCATAAAAAGACTAGGAAGGATGCACCAAGATACGGAGAGTGGCTCTCCCTGGGCAGGAAGACAATCACAGGATATTTTTGTCTCTTTTATAAGGACTCTGTTTTCCCCTAATTTTCTATAGTGAGCATGTCTGAAGCCCATCTCAGATGCTGCAGACTTTGCCCAGGAGCCAAAGAGGCAGAGGTGGACCCGTGAGTCTGAGCCCCGAGCCCGGAGAGCCGGGGTCCCTGTGGGGTCCTGCGGGCGGCAGGCAGCAGCAGGTAAAGGCAGGGGCTCTGGGTTCAGCAGAGCTGCCCTGGCTTCCCAGCCCCGCTACCGACATGCCGTTGACCTCCGAGGGGTCTCCTTCCTTCTAGAAACCTTAGTTTCCTCACCTGTGAAGTGGGGATCACTATAGCACCTGCAGGATTGTAAGGGGGATGAGACATAAAAGGACTTAGCATCGTCCCTGCCATGTAGTCAATGCCCTGTAATTGGAGTGTGTGTGTGTGCGTGTGCACAGATGTGGGGCATTTCTTCACCCGATAAATGGACCCAAGATCATTTTCATGGCCCCTTCTTAAAACTTTGGGTGAATTTATGTAAGAACAGTGTTGTGTGACCTTCTGCACCCATGCCAGGTGGGGCCAGAGGGGGTGTGTTTGTGCCGAGGAGCAGAAGGGGGTCACGGCAGGGTGCTCCCCATCCGCCTGTGGACAGAACTGGTGTCGCCCTCCTCTCTGCACCCTCCATGTCCACTCTCGTCACAGCCATGGGCCTGGACCACGGCTTCCCCGGGCCAGGCACGCTTTGCTAGGTGGGAAAATAAAAAACAGTTGCACGCGCCATCTCACGCCCCTCAAGAAGGAAATGGTACGCTAGAAAGGCAGCTACCCCCACCACCATCCCAGTGCAAGGGATGGATGCAGTCCAAGTGTCTTTCTGGAAGCTCAGAGCCTGGCGTGGCCCGTGCCCTCCCTTTGCTGCTGGTTCCCTCCTCTGCACGCCCAGCGTCAGAAGCAGCTGTTCGTGTACCTGACCATACCCCTTTCTGGAAAGCACCGCTGTGGCTGTGAGGTGAGCTGGCTAATGGGCACGGCTGTAATGCCAGCAACTGAGGCCGTGATGGGGTTTGCGGGCCATCCTGGCAGCGGGCGTGCGTGCCATTGCTGAGCGATCCCACACTTGCACCACGGGGGTGATGCCGGCAAGAACAACAGAGCGCGGGGCCAAATGCAAATTGTTTTAAAACACACAAATGAACTTGGTTCAGGTGGTGCCAGAGAATTCTCGATTTCAGCAGAGGGTTATTTTGTGCACTTTTACTGCTATCATCCAATAAAAATGCAACTGTTCATAGAGACATTAGGTTGTAGTTTTAGGAGATGCTGTCAAGGAAAGCAGGCCACAAATTTAACCCAATTTGCTAAACTTTTTTTCCAAAGCACACCAGACCTTCAGATCCGTGCGCTTTCTTTTTCTTCGTGAAATGGTTACTCTGAACATTTGGAATCGATTTGATTGAGTGACACTCACTCTTAGCCCCTCAAAGGGCCGGAGCGGCTCAGGTGAGGGCTCTCAGGTATGCGGTGGGACTCCTGATCCCACGGAGTTGCAGAAAGACAGCATCGAATACTTGGATGCCGATGGGAAAGCGCGGTGTGGGCCCGTAGGTCCCTGTCAGGGGCCATGGAATCAAGAGATGGGGTCACCCACCACACAAGGAACCCCTCCCCTGTGCAGGGCTGACTTCACCATGTACAACCAGTGTAGCTGCACAGGGTCCTGTGCTGAGAGGGGTCCTGGGGGTGATTTAATGCCCTGTGTCACTGGTTTGAAATTCTTATTCTTTCTGAGCCTGGTGCTCTGTATTTCCATTTTGTAGCAAAGCTTGTTTCCTTTTCTTTCAGGACACACAGCTAGACTCTATGTCTCACCCTCCTTTGCAGTCGGGAACGGCCAGGTTACTACGTTTGACCAAAGGGATGTGAGCAGCATTTGTATGCCTTTCCCCCTCTCCGTATGGGCTTGTTTTGGGGGAAACAAGCCCATACTAGAGCATTCTCGAGCTCCGCGCAGAGTTACACATGCACATCTACTGCTGTCATCCAACCACAGTGCCGCTGCTCGTGGGGCCGTGGAGTTGTGCTTCTGGGAGATGCTGTCAAGTAAAGCAGACCAGGTGCTCCCCCTCTGGCTCCCTGGGCGGTGCTCCCCACCCCCCTCAGGTGCCTGTGGAAGCCGGTCTGAGGGTGGTGTCCCTGCTGCTGCTGGCTGCGGCCTGGGGGCCCGGAGAGCTGCATGGACCAGAGGGCCCTGCCTCCCACCTCCCTGTCCAGCCACTTGGAGCTGCCCTGGCCTCTCACAGGAGCGAAGGATAAATGGTGTCGAGAGACTCCAGACTCAGCTCTGTGGTTTCTGCAGCCCTGCCTGCTGCTGTGTTTCTCTTCAGAGGAAGGAAGGCTTTCTCAGCAGCCTGCCAGCTGACTCCCACCCTCAGATCATCCGCCAGAATTAAGCTCTGTGTCTGTCCCCGCACGGATCCCTGTCCAGGGCCAGGGCACTGCCACCGGCAGCTCGGATGACCAGGCCTTGCTCCTGGAGTCCCAAGGCTCTGCCTACCCCAGCACCACTGGCCTTGCACTGGCGGGTGGTGAGAGAGGCCTGCCGGTGGGTGGGCAGCCCAACAGTGTTTGCCACGGGGCAGGCAAAGGAAGCTTGTGGGTTCTCTTTTTCCCAGCTTAATACATAAAATTGACGTGTAACCTTGTATAAGCTCAAGGTGTGCCAGGTGACGATTCGATCCACACACACATCAGGAAACAATGACCACAACACGGTTAGTTAATACATCCATCGCTTCATATGATCACATTTTTTTTTTGTGGCCAGAACATCAAAGGTGAATTCTCTTAGCAACTTTCAAGTCTGCATTTTTTTTTAACTTAAAAAAAAAAAACAACACACACACAAACAACAAATATTTGGTGTGGAGCTTCTGAGGTGAGAGAGTGGCCCCGTCTTTTATTTGTTTATTTATTTATTTATTCATTCATTCATTTTTTTTTAGCCATAAATTGCCCTGTGGAAGGTCTCATGAACTGCGGAGGGGGAGGGGTGTGAAAAAATTCTGTGTGTTACACCAGGGAAGAGAACCTGCCCCATGACCGAGACATTTATCTGAAGATAAGAACGTTTTGTGTGATCTTCAACGATAACTTAAATCCTCCGGTTTTCCACCTCGAATGGTCACAATGACACATGGAGGGAAGGCGTCTGCGGAGCTCCCTGGGAACGGCCGCCGAGACAGGCAAAGAGTGGTGTGGTGGTGACTGGGTTGCCGTGGAGTGGCCTAAGCCTTTGGATAAACAACCCTCTCCCTTTGGGTTTGGTTTATATCCGTTGGGAATGCCAGCGGCTGCAAGGAACAGCACATCTGACTCTGACTGCACCGGTTTAAATAATAAGGATTTAGGTGTTTTTCAGAGAACAAGAAGACTAGAGGTAAGTGGCCGCTGGCACTGGTTCAGAAGCTCGTGGCATTGGTGCCAAACTTCTGCAATTTTCTTGGAGTTTCGCTAACTGTGGCGATATGGCTGTCGAGCTCCAGCCGTCGTATCTGAAGCAGGATGAAAGTCGTGGGGCAAGGAGAGACATTTTGAGTGTTTGGTCACATGGCCAGGACTGGGTGACCCTCGCCTTGCTACCAGGGAGACTGAGGAGCAGAATGGCTAAGACCGGTGTAGACCAATCGTGGCTGTCCCCTAGGCCTGTCCTTCTGCGTCTCTGAACCAAGTGGGATTCTTCTAGCAAGAAACAAGGGAGGAACGGATATTGAGTAGGCAGCGAAGAGTGTGCATCACAGTCTGCAAAGACATTTGGGGTGCTGGGGGGACGGGTTTTATAAAAACAGGGCAAGTGACATCTGAACATCTCCTGGCCAGGAGGAGGGAGGTGCTAGGTCTTGGAAACCTCGTGATACAAATAAAGCCCGGATCAAGGTGAAAAGCCAGAGCAGGGCTCAAATCTGAGCCGAAGCTGAGGCCCAGAAATGAATCCAGTGCTCTTGCTGTCAGCGTTTGTCCTGTCCCTGGAACTTCTGGGGTGTCGGGTGTTTATAGGACAGGCCGTGGATGTGGCAGGTTATGCGTCCAGTCAGCGAGACCACTGTGGAGAAGGGCTTAATCTTCATATTTGAGCTCTTTTGGCCCGAGGGTGGCATTTTACGAGCATCCCCGTGGCCGTCCCCGTGTGCTTCCTTCACAGTCTTTGCCTGCCTGTGTCACACAGACAGCTCTGGTCACTCATCATCCTCACTAGGTACGCGCCCTGAGCGCGGCACTGCCCAATAGAAGTGTCACGGGAGGGGATCCCTGGCTGGCTAAGCGGTTTAGCACTTGCCTTTGGCCCAGGGTGTGATCCTGGAGTCCTGGGATCAAGTCCCACATCGGGCTCCCTGCATGGAGCCTGCTTCTCCCTCTGCCTGTGTCTCTGCCTCTCTCTCTCTCTCTCTGTGTCTCTCATGAATAAATAAAATCTTTTTTTTTTTTTTTTTTTTTTGAAAGAAGTGTCATGGGAGCCACACACGTAACTTTCAACAGTCTGGGAGCTGCATTTTAAAAAGTGAAGAGCAGCTCACGAAAAGAACTCTAAAGACTATCTTTTGGTTAATCCGTTATACTAAAAATATTACTTCAACACCTAATGATAGAAAAATCATTAGTGACATATTTTTCACTCTTTTTCCTTCCAAGTCTTTGAAATCTGGTTTGTGTTTTACGCTTTACCCATCTCAATTCAGACTAGCCAAGTTTCAAGTGATCAGTAGGCACATGCTGCTAGTAGCTCCCATGTTAGAGAATGCAGTTCTAGGGGACACGCGCGTGTGCACACGCACACACACTCCCACGCCATACACACATTCCCTTCAACTCTAAAGCCTGCAGAGAGATAGACAGTAAAAACTGAACGAACACGTATGGCCACACTGTTGGGAATGGGTCTTTCTCAAACGTAGGTATTTGACAGGTAGACCAGGAAGCCCCAGAGCAGTGTGGCTGGCAGTCAAGAGCATGGACTTTGGATATTCACCACTTGGTGTGACGCCATCATCACAGTTGACCCAGCCCAAACCATTTAGCCTCCTCAGGCCTCTGTTGGTTTCCTCACCTGTAAAGAGAGGGCAATTCTGCAAGATGGCAAGAAGACTAAATGGCAAGACGGACCCAAATTGGGGAGCACCTGCTGCCTAAGAGAGACTTGAGAGGCAGCAGCTTTAGTTATTTTAAACTAGATATTCTGTGACTCACAGGGAGAACTTGGGTTTTAGTAGCCAACAGTGTGGTTTGGCCAGAGCAGCTCTGATGTAAGGTATGGGTTCTCCCTGCTTTGGGAATTATCCTGAGGAAATCTTAAAGCAGTTTGTGGCGTTTGTCTTTCTGACGGTAGCTGGGAGAAGTCACATGCCAGCCATGGGGCTTGGTAAGCACTGGCAAATGCCAAAGGAGGGCGGCCCTTGCTCTGGGAGCTGCTTACTGTTCATTGTCCCTCCACAGCCCGAGGGATCGGCTTTCCCTGGGAACTTGATGGCAGCTAGGTCCTTTCAGAGCAGGGTGAGGGTGAGGTCCTCCCCGCCCCCCTGTCTTCTCCCATCGAGTCATCTTCTCATACTTTACCCCTCCTCTCTTTCCTCCTCTCGGTGCCCACCTATGTGTTTTGTCAAAATTGTCTTGAAATACAGTTGTTTGAGGCAATGGCAACAAGGGTCCCATGATCATACCCGGTTTTGAAAACAAAAAAAAAAAGGTCAAAGCAAGCCAGACACACAGTGACATTAAGAAAAGGAAAGGCTAACTTTATTAAAAAGCTTCTTTGTGGTATCAGGCAGGAAGTGAAATGGCTTTAAATGGCACACATTTCTCAATCATTTCATGCACCAGTAATCCTGACATTCTTTCTTTTCGGTCTCCGTGAAGGAAAAAACAGTGCCCAGATACAACCCAGACAAGAGAGGGGAAAGGCACTGAGTCAGTGCCTTGTCACCGAGCCCCTCGGAAGGATGGTCACCCCTTCTGGGAAGCTTCACAGGAGGGCCAGTGATGGGCACATGTGCAGGGGGAAGGTGCAGGTTCTGTTGCATGCGTGAGCCTGGGCTACCTGCTGAATTGCTGACTTTTGGTTAGTTCTTCCGACCAACTGATTCTCTGAAATCTGTCGCTGTTGGAAATACCGTAAGTGTCAAATGTTGGATTTTACCTTGTAAGCCCATTTTCAGAGGATGGTAAAACCCCAATCCCCACGTATAACATTTACTCTTCCTGCCAAATGCCATTGTCCCTATTTCTACTGTAAGCTGGTCTCTCTGCACAGAACATAAAAGCACAGAGAAGCATGATAGGCTAACTCTTCTCTTGAAGAAAAAAATTGCACTTTAGCAAGGAGCCAAATGAATAGAAATGAAAGGGGAAACCAGAGATTGATGCCACCGATAAACTCTTGCTTAGTTGCATTTTTAAAGACTTATTTATAGATGTCAAACAGGATATGGCACATGGGAGGTGTTCAGCAAATATCCTTAATCGATTAAGACCCAGAAATATATTTGAAAACCTTGAAGGAAATAGGTATATTAAAAAAAAAAAAGCAGTTAATTTTAATCGGTAATAAGAATGGTGCCGATGGAGTCTTGTTGATTTGGACCGGGAGTGTTGGCTATTAGAAAATGACTCTCAAGTGTCACGATTTTCGGATCTCTTCTAAAAATCCTCAGGATGGTTGCTCACATCATCTCATTAGTCTTTGCACCATTCTGTGGTATCGGGTGGCAGGCATTCTGATGAGGCACTAAGGACGTAAAGGGTGTGCCTCAACATGTGGTTGGATCTCAACCCTTCTGGACGTCCGACACCATTCTTTCTTATCCTGTCTCCATCCAGCAAAATCCCCATGTCCTTAAGCCTCAAGAGTAGAGGGGTTGGTTGCCCCTTCACCTGCTCCTACCCCTGGTACGATGCTAGTCCCAGGTGATCCAGTGGTTTGCTTAGGGTCTGTCTGTGTGTCTCCTGTGGGCTCCTCAAGGGCACAGACCTGGGACTAATTCACTTTGACACCCCAGTCACTCCCAGGGTGGCTGGCAGGGAATAGGTAACAAACCCTGGTTGAATGAATGAAGAGCAGATGTATCAGGCTTCGGGGTTCAAAGTCTCTAACTGGGGTTTGTGGCTGGTGTTCTCCGTGGCACATTTCTCCTCTCCCTCCCTGTGCTTCCCCTTTCTCCAGAAGATAAATAATGAAGCCAGACTTCTCACCTTGCAAAAGGTTAATCCTGTTTCTAAAGCCATTCTGTGGGTTCTTTTGAGAGGCTTGAAATGTCTCCTGGATCCCTGGGGAGAATCCTAGGTGAGGGGCTGGCAATGTGGCTGCAAACCAAAAGGACTTGCCCTTGAAGTTAATTGAAAAGGTCATTGTGTCCCTTCGCTTTTAATTTCAATCGCTGTCATTGTCATTTGTCTGGCAGGGAACTCTGCGGGCCAGGGAAAGCTTGATTTCTCCCCCTCCCTGCACTCCTGGTAGCCAGGGAAAGTTTGTGATTCTTCTCTCCTTGGGTTTTTTCTGCTTCAGTGTACTTGAAACAACCTTTGTGAGGATGGAGAAGGAGGCGGCACTGTCCCCTGCCCTCACACTGCCTGGGCTCTGCTGATTTCAGCAAAGTATTTTTTTTTTTTAGGCCCTGACAACAAGTGGGCTTTCCCAGGTGGTGCCAGTGTACAAATGTTACAAACAATGGCTACTTGTGGAGCCTCGTACAACTCGTTTGGTTCACATTTCTCCAAAAGTGCTCACGGCTGATGGCCTGGTTACGCTTCTTCCTTGTTTCAATCTGTCTGATTATTCCAGGGCTCATCAGACCCGTGATGCCCTGTTTGATAATGCTCCAACGGTTAAGGGGAAGTGCTTGAAATCTCGGCACCTGGTTTCAGGAACTAAGTACTCACCTCCCAGCTGGATAAGCCATTTCAAAATAACCTTTGTTCGGGGATCTGAAAGAGCCAGCAGTGAGGACCATCCTACTGGGGGGTGCTGGGGAGGGCGGGGATCTCAGGTGAGCAGGGTTTTGGCAGTTGCCATGGAGACTATCAATCATTTGAAGAAACCAGCTGGGAGGGGGCGGGGGTGAGAAACTAGGAGACAATCGCCTGCCTTTTAGCAGTTTGTTAGCACCTACTATAGGGCTTTCCGACTCAGGCCTTTGTGGGGGGGATGGTTATTTGGGGCACCTGATTCTGGAATTTAAGGGAAGTTAAGAAGCTTAAGGAAATGCTTTTTAACTTCCCTTAAGAAATGCATCTAATTTGTGCATCAGGAGCCTCATGATCCTATACGGGCCCTCAGAGCCTGACACTAATTTTGTGTGTGTGTGTGTGTGTGTGTGTGTGCACGCACATGCACGTCTGTTGGGGTGGGGGTGCTCTTTAGCATCTGTCCATATGCACACGTTGTTGGGCTCATACGCACAGCTTGGTGGCTGTAGAAATCCCTGACTGCAAAAGGGAATCCTGTTCTTGGGTTTTCTACTCAGGTATGCAACAAAGTGGTGATAATGTCATTTGTCCCGGGTTGAGGGCTTACTGTGTGCCAGGGCATTGCCCACAGCATCTCATTAATTCTTGCGAAAACTTTGCAAGGTGGTGCTGTTAACTGTGCAGAGGAAGGAACAAAGGTCCAAAGAACTGAAGTAACCTCTCTGAGGCCCCAGAGCTCACAACTGCCGAGCAGAGGCTTCCCACCAGCTGACGGGGATCCTCAGCCTCTTCCATTGCGGGGCCCTGGCGGGGGTTTGCTGGGGGAGTGCCTTGCCCTCTGTGGCATGGCTAATAGGCAGTCACTTGGGGGAACTGCTTCCTCTGCAACTCCAGGGCCCCTAGGGAGGCCTTTGTCCCCGTTCTCTGCAGCTGTCATCAATGTGAGGTGCTCCCTTCCTTGAGAGGAGCTGGCCAGGGCTGTCACCCGCTAACACTTGCTGGGGATCCGAGGGGCTCCTCAGGCACCTGCCACCCTGGGCCCCGCCACGGGCCGAATCCATCGACTGAACATAGAACTCTGACTTTGCAAAATGTCTTTCAACAGAACCACCATGAAAAGAACTGCACTTGGCTTGTTTCTCTGGATGCTCAACAGGTTTGTAAGTCCAGAGACTCAGGCACGGCTATTTGCTGTTTCAGAGCTCTGTGATGACTCAGGGTATGGCGAGCAGCCCTGGCGAAGTGACCAAGACCAGCATGGTGCTGTCACTTCCTCATTACGCTTGGGTTTCTTGACATGGGTTTCTTTTCTTGTAGGGAAGGCTCCGGACTCTATGGGCAGGAGCCAGGTGGGGTCTGGGAGCCAGCTGGGGTCTGGGTAACCCTTTCCCTTGCTACGTGTCTTTTTAGATTTAGATCTAGCCGTGTCCCTTAAAGAAGGGCTGGCTTATAAGAAAGAGAAAGGAAAAACCAGAGGCTTCCTGGTTCATCATCTCATTACAATACCTAACAATACCTGTCGCTTTAGGAAAACTCTGCTTCTAGAGCTGTAAGCAGCTACATGGGGGGTGGGGGGGGGTGGCGGGTGGTGGCAGCGGCAGTGGCCATAGACAGACCTGGCTCTACCAGGACCATGAGGGGGAGTCGTTTACCTCTCAACCTCATACTCCACACCTGCAAAAGGAGAATAATAATGTCCCCATTGCAAGGATAAAAAAAAAATAATGCAGGTGTAGCACCTGACAACAAGTAGATTCACCACAAAAGGTTGTTGTTGTTGTCATTATTGTATACAAATCTTATCATGTAAGCCCACTCCGGATTTGTAAGGCCTTTTGAAGCTCATAGGAGTTGAAAAGGCTCAGGTTCCCCCCTTTCTCTCCTTCCTGCAGCTCTGGGGTGCCCTGGCCACAGAATTTATCAAATACCCACCTCGTCATTGTATTTGAAGACAGACCGTGTCTTCTCTGGTTGCTAGATTGAAGCTCACAGAGGTTCGGGTAGTTGGTGGTGGAGCTGAGTGTGAACACTGACCCCCAGTCCTCATCCCAAGGAAATGGGAAGTGTGAGGCAGCAAGCTCTAGGAACTCGATTCCTCTTGATGTTGCATGGAGGTGGGAGCCAGCAGGTCTCTGCGCTGCCCCTACTTGGGCACAGGGAGCAGACAGGCCTGTTGGCCTCCGACACACAGCATGTTTGATGGGAGCCTACCAACTTGCCGGCTTTCCGATCGAGGCCAACTGCATGGTTTTGAAGCTTCCCTAAAGATACGGGCAGCCCTCTTGATGAGGAGGACAGCCGTGGAGGACACGCTTAGTGCTAGGCGGGCAGGAAGTGGGAGCTGTTTCTAGCACAGACAAGGTATGAGAAATGAAAGTCAAGGAGGAAACAGAAGTGGGATCCGTAGGTGCGTCGAGGACAAGGAAGTGGCTTTGTTGGCAAAGGTGGAAGGAGAAAACAGAATCAAGGTTAAGCGTTGGGGTGGGTGTGGAAGCTATTTCTCGCTCTTATAACGTCTGCATGAGGGGTGTTGTTGGAACCCCGGGGGTGCACATTCAGTACACAGAAATTCTCAGCCCCCGTGGAAGCCACTCGAGGAGGCATTGAAGTGCTGGAGGCCATGAAACCCAGAGTTCAAAGAGGTGTAGTTGCCCGACTTGTGCTGGTCAGAAGGTTCTGAGAGAGGCAACGTGAGGTCCTCTGGGGGTGCTGGTTCCGCGGGAGCTACTCTCAATATTGAGGGGTTTCATCAAGTCTACCATCCACGGAGCACCAACCATACGCTGGGGTTTGCAGATAGGAAATAATTTCATCCTTACAAGAACGCCACCAGTGGGGCAAATGCGATTACCCACATTTGACAGAGATGAGGCGGCTGAGAGTCCCAGGACTGAGGCAACTTGTCCAAAAGTAGAGTTAGCTGGCAAGGTGATTTCAACCAGTTCTCACTGATGCCAGAATAAAGGTTCTCCCTGCCAAGCTGCTTGATCACACACAGGTCTTGCCTGAAAAAGTTTCTCCCCTGCATGAGAGCAGGGGGCGTAATCAGAGGCCGTATTTTGGGTCAAGGGCCCCTTTGAAAAGCAGATGAAAGCTAATATGTAAGAGTACACATACATACTCTATAGCTTTGGGGGTTGAGGACTCTCTGAAGTGATTTATAAGCCTCTTAAGGTCTGTGGGCCCAACTCAGGAACTCCTGAGATAAGAAGGAAGCCCGGAGAAGTCAGAAAAGAAAGAAACTTCAACAGATTTAAACATTGAATTGCCAGGGGGCACCTGGGGGGCACTGTCCGTGGCTGACTCTTGATTTCGGCTGAGGTCGTGATCTCAGGGGTGTGGGCGGAGCCTCGTGTCTGTGCTCGGTGAGGAGTCTGCTTGGTATTCTCTCTCTCCCTCCCTCCCTCTCCCTCTCCCCCTCGCTCTCTTTCTCTCTCTCCTTCTCCATCTGTCCCTCCCTCTGCTCTCATGTGCAAATAAATAAATAAATAAAAAACCTAAATTGTCAGTACAACACATACCTTCTGCATTTGTCGCGTTGAACATAACAGTCTTAAATAAACATGGCTGTATTACCTCATATGATAAATGTCCTTCTGGTCCGAGATGTACATGTGAAAATGGACAACTCATTTGGACATTGTATGGGTAGCTATTGTTTCCTTTCGTGGAACCGGAGCCTAAGGTAACTTCAGACAATGATCGGGAGGCCTCAGCTATAGCATCACTTCCTTTTCCTTTCCTACTCAAGTGTTTTGTGCTCAAGGGCATCGTCCATTCTTAGACGTCATGTTGGGATGACTTCCATGAAATTATCCAGAATCACTCTGCACCATCGTTGAAGGAATCTTAAGAGGACTTGCATCTCATTGGAATATAGTTCTTTGTATATGTTGTCTTACATTTGTTATTTCTTTTATGCAACTTTTGAAAAATACTCGAAAATGCTCAGGCCAGAGAATCATGAGCTACCAAAGATGGAAGCGAGCTCAGAGATCATGCAGCCCAAACCTTTCTCCTTTGTAGATGGGGAGACTGAGGCAGAGAGCGGTGAAATAGACAGTCTCCAGGACATTGGTTGAGTTGGTAGCAGAGGGACGAGAAGCCTAGTGTCCTGACTTCTTTCAGGGCTTCCCACTCCTTATAACATGTGTGTCCTCCAGGCACTCAGTACCTACCCTGTTAAATGTGTGGCCAGATGGATTTTTCTTTTGGTCTTACTCCCTTTTTCCTTCTGCTCCAAAGTCCCAGCAGGGAGGGCATCTTTGATCCTGGGGGATGGCATAGAGGCTTTGCTAGCAAAGAGACCCCATAGTTCTGAGGAGGGCCAGGGCCACTGTCAGAAAAAGGTGTGCTGGTCTGGGATGCTTTGGTAGGACCTACCTCTGTCCTGAGGATGGGGCCAGAAAGAATGGTCATCACCATCCCGAGGACCGTGGGCAGCAGCTCCAGGGTGGGGTGTTGTCCTAAGAGGTGGGAAAGGTCTAGCAGTGGGGCGGGGAGAGGAGGGCCATGGACCCCAGAGGAAAGGACCCTTGATGCTCCCTCAAGTAGACCCTGTGTGGATTGACAAGTGACTTGACAGGAAAAGGCCAGCAATGTAGCTTGGTGTCTTGTGCCTCCTGTGTGTTTGGCATCATGTGGGGTGGGGGCAGAGCCTGGTGGTCAGCAAGCATGAGGCACCTGCGTGAGCACACTTTGGAGCAGGTGCCAAGGGAAGTCACGCAGGGTGGGAGTCGGGGTCTCCACTTCCAACTTTCCTAACCTCAGAGGTTGATGTGGTTAGGTGCCAACTGTAACTGCTTAACCTTCAGGACTTTGTATTTTCAGACATTTCCCCTTTCCGTGGGATTAAAACCTGGCTTGCAATGCCATGCGAGCCACTGATGACTGGGCAGCCTTGACTAAGTGAATCCCTTACCTTCTTTGATCTTTGGTTTCCTTGCAGGCCAAATGGAGCTTCTTCCAGATGAGTAATTGGAAACAACCCACTTTCAGATTTAAACTTTGATTCAAATGAAAGGAGCAAAAGAACCTGGCTCCAGTGAGGTCACGGTATGAGCACGTCCAGGGAAAGAATGTGTGTTTGTGGAGAATGTCCTGGAAGGGCGGGGACTCAGGGGCAGACCCTGATGTCCAGCCACCGCACGGAGAGTGCCCAGCCCAGGACCGTCCACCTCCAGGGCTGCCAGCGCCCTACTATGGAAATGGGCTCCCCTGCCATCAGGACACATTCAAATCATAGACAGTCCTCCATGCTCTGGCCCTGAGGTCACTAAACAAACTTCTGATTATAATTTCGCTTCCGTATAATTTGCCTCCCCAGAACAAATGTTTGGCCATAGGAAGTAAGGGCTGTGTCCTCAGTGGTCATATTTTGTTTGAACAATAAGTTATTACATTGGCACTCTGGGTTTTGTGCTTTGGTTTCCTGTGGGTTAGTGAGCTTGCGTCAGTGTGGCCCACAGGCACAGCCTCCGACCCCAATGCTGTGTCCTTCCACTATGCTGTGCCACGCTCTTTCCTCCCGGCCATTGCCTCTGTCTCGCTTCACTGACCACCAAGGGCTCAGAGCCTACTTTAATTCCAATGGATGGCTCTGGGCTGTCGCTCATTCCCCATAACTACATCCTATTTCAGGTTAGGAA
The DNA here is from genome assembly GCF_053574225.1 of Canis aureus. Classification (NCBI taxonomy): domain Eukaryota; kingdom Metazoa; phylum Chordata; class Mammalia; order Carnivora; family Canidae; genus Canis; species Canis aureus. The sequence continues at coordinate 59,279,158 of NC_135622.1, forward strand.
GAGGATCTATGCCCACAGCCTGAGCCAAAAGACCTGGTGGTGCTCAAAAATGCTAATGAATGAATGAATGTCTGGACTGAGATAGAAAGATGATAGAAGGCAAAACTCCATCATTTGGAGGGTGTCCCTATTTGAAGTTAGTGGAGGGAGCAGTAGGCTGGGACTTTAAGTTCTAGATTGGTTTTCCCTCTCATTCCCTATACAGTTGTGGGACTGTGGATGGGGTCCTTATTGGTAAAAGAGAGCAGTTGGAGTCAGGACCCTGGTATCATGGATAGGAAGGGACAATGTCACAGAAGTTTCGGTACAAACTGAGTATTAACCTGTAAATTCCATGCAATCCAGGAAACTTGATTAGAGAATTCTTTTTTTTTTTTTTAAGATTTTTAATTTATTTACTTGAGATAGAGCATGACCAAGAGCCAGAGGGAGCAGAGGGGCACAGGGGGAGGGAGAGGCAGGCTCCCTGCTGAGCAGGGAGCGTGACATAGATTTGATCTCAGGACACTGGAATCAAGACCTGAGCCAAAGGTAGATGCGTAACCAACTGAGATGCTCAGGATTAGCAAATTCTGATTAGAGAATTCTAAAGTTCACATGCAAGAGTAAAGGACCAAAAATAGTCCAGCTAATTTTAAAGGAAAAGAATATGTTGTAGGGTTTGCTCTCTAAATAGTAAGATTGATTAAGAAGCTGTTGTAATTAAGACAGGACAGTGAGGTTAGAATAGAAAGCAGATCAATTGAACAGACCGGAAAACCCAGAAATTGACCCCTATGGGAGGTTGGCCTAGGACGGAGGTAGATTTCCAAATTAGTGGGGAATGTCTGGTTGGGACATTTGGATATCCATATAGGAAAACAGTTACATTAGGTCTTTGCCTCACAGCACAAAGAGGTCAATTCCAGTAAGTTAAAGAGTTACATGGGAAATGTGGAAATAGTAATATTTTCTAACACTGGAGTGGGAACGCATTTTAGGTAAAATACAAGAAGCAAAAGCCATCAAGGAAAGATCCATAACTTAGATACTGAAATTAAAATCCTGCACAATAAAGATAAAGAAAACTAATGCTGTTGGGGGAATATATTTGCAACAAATAGAACCCATAAAAGGCAAGTTTGGGAATATATAAATAGGAAAACAGTATGACAGTTCCTTAAAAAATTAAACATTGAATTATCATATGATCCGGTGATTCCATTGCTGGGTATACATCCAGACTAATTGAAAACAACGAGGGCTCAAATATATTTTTATACACCAATGTTCATAGCAGCATAATATCTAAAAGGTGGCAACAACTCAAGTGTCCATGAATGAATGAATGGATCCACAAAATGTGGTATATACACACGATGAGCTATTATTTAGATTTAAAAAAGGAAGGAAGTTCTGACATCAGCTACAATGTGGATGAACCCTGAAGACATCATGCTAAGTGAAGTCGGCCAGTCACAAATGGACAAATACTGTCTAGTTGCATTTACAGGAGGTGTTAGATTTAGTCAAATTCTTAGAAACAGAGAGTAGGAGGGTGGTTGCCAGGGGCTGGGCGGGGGGAGAAGAGAGATGATGGGCAGTTGCTGTTTAATGGCTATAAAGGTTTAGTTTGGGTAGATGAAAAAGTTCTGGGGATGGATGGTGGTGATGGTGGCATCACCGTGTACTTAGTGGCACTGAATTGTATACTTCCAAATGGTTAAAATGGTAAATTTCATGTTATGTATACTTTGCTACATAAAAAAATAAATCAAGTGTGGATACATGTCACAACATGGACAAACCTTGAAAATATGCTAAGTAAAAGAAGCCAATTACAAAAGACCATATGTTGTATGATTCCATTTATATGAAATGTCCAGAATAGGCAAATCCAGAGGGATAGAAAAAGGAATCGTGGTTGCCTGGGACCGGGGGAAATGAGGAGAGTGGGAGTGATGGCTGAAGTGCACAGAGTATTTTGGGGAGCTAATGAAAAATTTCTGGAATTCTAGAAATTGCTTCTAGGATTGATTATAGTGATGCGTACTCAACTCTGTGAGTGTACAACAAGCCACTGAATTGTGCACTTGAAAGGAGTTAACTGTAGGGTATGTGAATGTTCTTTTAATTGAGATGTTGCAAAAAAAAGTAAAAAAAAAAAAGAGAGAATATACAAATAACTCCTCTAAAGTAAGGAAAGACAAAAATAATGAAAAAAAAAAGTGATGAGATGATTCTCAGGAGCCTTGAAAGGACAGCAAATATCCGAGGGACACACACGTGGGACACAACCCCAGGGACACACACGTGAAAGCAACAACGGGATTTTGTCTCACACTCTCAGATGGGCAGAAATTCAAGTCTTTCGATGCCCAGTATCGGGGAAGATGTGCTGCAGGGAGGGCCGCCACGTGCCACTGTGTGTGGAAAGGCAGATTGGTGTGCGGAGAACCACTTGGCAATATCTGGCAAAGGTGCTGGGCTGTCCACTTGCACTCAGCACTTCTACTTCGCGGGATGCACCCTCGTGCCTGGGCCTGAGGAATTCTGTGCAACAACAGTGCAGCAGCGTTTGCAACATGAGAACCTGGAAACACCCTGAATGTCTAACCCAAGCTAAGAGATACACAGCGTGTCACACCTTCAAACGGTAGACTACGATACGGGAGTCTGCGAAAATGTACCGTACGTGGGCTGCGGGCTGTGTTGATGTCGATGGAGTTTTCAAACAAAACATTAAGTGAAAAAAATCAGTTATTGAAAGAAAAGTAGCACATGTCATTTATGGAATGTTTATAAGCAGGCAGAACAATATTCGTATTATTTATAGAGGGCTTCCACTAAATCTGTATTTTTTCTCTCTTTTTTAAAATTTTTAATTAAAAATTTTAAAGATTCCAGTAGCATGAAGGTATAGTCGCTATATTAGTTTCAGGTGTACAGTACAGTGACTCAACAATCCTGCACTGACTCAGTGCTCATCATGATAAGCGTGCTCTCAATCCCCTGCACCAGTTTCCCCCATCTGCCTCCCCTCTGGTAACTGACAGTTGGCTTCCTCAAGTTAAGGGTCTGGTTTTCGGGCAGCCCCGGGCGGGGGGGGGGGGGGGGGGAGGGGCTTAGTGGTTTAGCGCCGCCTTCAGCCCAGGGTGTGATCCTGGGGTCCTGGGATCGAGTCCCCCATCGGTCTCCCTGCATGGAGCCTGCTTCTCCCTCTGCCTGTGTCTCTGCCTCTCTCTGTGTCTCTCATGAATAAATAAATAAAATCGTAAAAAAAAGATTCTGGTTTTCTTTCTTTTTTGTTTGTCTCTTTTTTCTTTAATTGTGTCATTTCTTAACTTCCACATATGAGTGAATTCATATGGTATTTTTCTTTCTCTTTGTATTGCCTTTTCTCTGACTGACTTATTATTTCACTTAGCATTATACCCTCTAGATCCATCCTTGCTGCTGCAAATGGCAAGATTTCATTATTTTGGCTGAGTAATATTCCATTGTGTATAGATTATTTTTATATGTATATGTGTATATCTTCTTTGTCCATTCATCTGTAGATGGACACTTGAGTTGTTTCCATTTCTGTATTTTTTTAAATATCTTCTTCCCTTTTAAAATGAAAGCCCTGGGGGCACCTGTGGGGCTCAGTGGTTGAGCATCTGCCTTTGGCTCAGGTTATGATCCCAGAGTTCTGGGATTGAGTCCTGCATTGAGCTCCCCACAGGGAGCCTGCTTTTCCCTCTGCCTATGTCTCTGCCTCTCTCTCTGTGTGTCTCTCATGAATAAATAAAAAAAAAATTAAAAAAAAGCCCTGATGGCAATTTGTCAAAATATTAAAATTATTAAATCTCAGATGTGTCCCTATGGGTGTTTGCCGTATTATTTGTATAATTTCCCGTGCGCTTGAAATATCTCATAATTCAAAAAATATTTTAAAGCCACACAAATTGCTCTAAGATTGAAATCACGTGCATTATTGTGGAATGTGGATGCTTCCCCACATTTCATGAATGGTAACTTATCCAGTGAGTCTGCTAGGCCAGAGAGCAAGTAAGCCATTTCTCGGGTCTAGACTCCTCTACACAATGAGTCAAACAGCAAATGCCTCTGTCACCCCCACTGTGAGCATCATGAGGGCACATCCCGAGTCCTACTCAGTGGTGTTCTAGGCCTCGCAGGGTACCGGGCTCAGATGATTGCTAAGCGGGCAAACTGCCTCCATGACACACTCAGATAGGAAATGCTGACTACAACCTCAAGAGCTGATTGGGGTTTTATAGAGATGAAGGTGTCAGGAGCTCACGGAGCTTTGCCTGCCCCATCACAAAGCTGTCTCTAAAGATACTCAGCTTCTGCCCATTATTCTAGATTGAAACGGAACCTACCCGCCACAGGGCCATGTCAGTAGGCTCATGGACTCTTGTGGAAGACGCCTCTATGTTTAATTTTTAAAAGCAAAAAGTAATTATTTTTAAGGTGTGCAGCACGATGACTTGATACCTCCTAGTAGGTTACTACAGCCGGGCTCATGAACATCGCCTCCTTGGTTGCCGTGCTTCTCTAGTGATGAGGGCCCCTGACCCGAAATCGACTCTCAGCAAATTTCCAGTATTCAACACAGTACTATTACCTTAGTCATCATGCAGTACGTTAGCTCTCTAGAGGTCCTCTTCTTCCATCAACTTTGTCCCCTTTGACCAGCATCTCCCCTTTCTGTCACCTCCCCACCTCTGGTAACCACTGCCCTACTCTCTGCTTCTCTGTAACCATTTTTTTTCCCCTCCAGATTCCACATATAAGTAAGATCATTACTTACTTTCTTTCTGTGTTTGGCTTATTTCTCTTAGTGCATGATGTCCTCCACATTCCTCCGTGTTTTGCAAATGGCAAGATCTCCTTTTTTTTTAAGGCCAAATAATGTCCCATTGCATGTGTGCGTTTGTGTGTGTGCCATGATTTCTTTATCCGTTCATTCTTGGAAGAGACGTCTTCACCACGTGTGCAACTACAATCTCTCTTAAGAGTGACTATTGATATGCTGTCTGTATTTCTCTCTTAAAAATGAAAAAAAAAAAAAGCTATATTCGTTTCAGGCAAATTTTTAAAGTGGGCTGGAGCAAGTGGCCCTGCTAGGCTGAGCTGAGAAGTTGGGCTTTAGTTGCAAATGGCAGAAAGCTTCTATTTGGTTCTATCTGGTTGATGTGATTCTTTTCCTGACACGGGCAAGGGGGAGCTGATGGTCACAGACACGAGCGGCAAGATAGCTTTGCTGGGAGTGGTGCATGTGTGCATGCGTGTGTGTATGCAAGTGAAGAGAAAGCAGTAGCTCTCCTCTGTAAACTAAATTATTGGGTTTTGCCCGCATGAGTGTAGCAAGATGCTTGTCGATGAACTCAGGGCCGTCTCATTTCTGGCCCAGCAGACCAGGCCGGGCGTGGTCTCACCCAAGGGCTGCAGCCCGTTCATGAAAGCCTTTGCTCCCATTGCTGAGCAGGGGAAGGAGTTGAACAGTCGTTACCTTAGCAGCTGAGAGCCGGGCGGCAGATTTCCAAGTGTTGACGGCTTCAGAAATGTGTTTGCTTGGCCTCCAAGTAATAACTGAGAATATATTCAATTTAATGCTGAAAATCTGAAAATAGTGCCCAATTAGTTTAGTGTGGGAGAGTGTGATAATATTTTAATAATATGGGCTTTATGCAAAAATTTGCTTTCATCTGAGTAATTAGGGCTGGTGAAAGGTTTAATGTGTATTTATTGAGCACATAGTAATGACAGCGCGTGAGCTGAATAACGAGGCAACGCGGATGTATTAGGAGCTTCTCTTCAGTTCCCTCAAAGTTGAGTCCTGTTTTCATAATGTCTGTCATGCTGAACAATAAGATTGGTTCGAAATTGAAATTAGAACGTCTAAGCGTTCAGCCCAAGCATATTAGAAAAATTACATTGGTAGAACACTTACTTCCTCTTGAAAGGCTTTTGGGAAAATAGTTTCTTGGTCTCGCAGCGTCTTTGAAAAATATTCTCAATGCTGCAAAAGCTTCATTTGAGGGTTTTGCAAATCTTTGCTTTGCCTTCATTCTAACAGTGGGGAGTGATACACTGCGGAAGGGAAGAGGATCAGTTAGCTTTTTTAAGATTTTATTTATTTATTCATGAGAGACACAGAGAGAGGCAGAGACACAGGCAGAGGGAGAAGCAGGCTCCCTGCGGGGAGCTCAATGTGGGGCTCGATCCCAGGACCCCGGGGTCACGCCCTGGGCCCAAGGCAGATGCTCAACCGCTGAGCCACCCAGGTGCCCCCCACTTTAGCTTTTGATTTTAGAATACATTGAGTAAAATATTTCTTTCATATCAGTTGACCTCTCATTTAGGAAATAACCCATCTCTGGGAGGAATGGTTGAGTGGGGTTTTGATTCTTCATTGCCCCTCGGGGGATTTTTCTCCCTGGGTGTCACATGGCAGGGAGTGGGCAAGTGGGAGGCGGGGCCTGACAGGACATGGGACACGGGGCTGTATCTGGCCTCCCTCCGCGGGTGGGCAGCGGCCAGCCCGCCCCAGGGTCCGAGGGCCGGGACACTTTGCAAGGCTGTGCTCAATGATATAATCGAAGTCAAATCCATGGAGAAATCATAACGTGTGACCAGAATGAAAAATTGGGGTTAAAAATTCAGAGCCGTGTCTTTAGTTCGTTCTTTGACCTTAGCAGTTAGCATTAATTTCTTTCCTAAGTAGGTGATTTGAATGCAGCGTATCCGAGGATTTTTTAAAAAGTCTCTGTGGTTCCTTTTATGCAGCCTTCCCCCCCCCCTTTCTTTCCCCCTCAAAGTGCTTTCCAAGGCATGACTTTGAGAAAATAGCCATCTCTCTAGGGCGCATCTCAGCTGATCATCAGACCCGCATCCAGCAAGGTAGCGGAGTTCCAGGGCAGGCTGGAGGGGACTCGGCTCGTCAGGGAGGCAGAGCTACTATTTCCCGTCAGACAGTGCGGCCTGCCTGCGACCTTGACCCTGTTCGTCTTGGCTCTCCTTACCCAGTGTCTGAACTGGCAGAGAGGAGGCCTGAGCCGGCCTGGGCTGATCCCTCCGCCCTGTGCCCGTCCTGCTGGACCCCCTGGGCCCTGCCAACTGGCTTCTGAGCTGCCTTTGGGGGTCCGCCCATGCCTTCTCCCTGGGCCTGATCCACAGCTTAGCTCTTTATTTAGAACACTTTTAGGGTCTCCTCTTATTTGAAACTGCCTCCCCACCATGGTGTCCATGCTTCTCATTCCCTGCCCTCTCTCACCAGGAAGCTGCTGTCCTTGGCCACCTCTTTGCTCTCTGCCAGCCTCTTGAACATGGGTGTTCTCTTCAGTTCCATCTTACTCCACATTTTCTCCCCCTGGGTTTCATCCACCACTCTTTCAGTTTTCATGTCCATGCAATACCTTCCTCCTCGTCTCTGGATGCTCAGTCCCATGCTTCCCCTTCCCATCGGGACACGCTCTCAGCCCTAAAGCTGACCCCCCCACCCCTGCATCTTTCCCTTCATTGCAGCCACCCACTCCTGCCTGGGACCGTAGGAGGCCAACTCCCCTGGGCACCTTTCCACCTGCCCCTTCTTTCTGTTGCTTTATTTGCTACTCACCAGCACATCCTCAGTGCTTTGCAGGGACTTCAAAGCCAGTTCCTTTGAGCTCAGCCCTCTCTGATTTCTCCTGAGTGCTGCCGATGTCATTCCTCTCAAAAGAGAACCCCCTTTCCCTGCTTGGCTTCTGAACATGTTAAGAACGAAGACAGTAGAGATGGAGGCCTCTCTACCTTTCTGGACAGACTCACTTCAGGCTGACCACAGCGTGAGTAGTAAGCAGTGCAGTGTCTAAGGTCATTCAATTAGTGGATGACAGAGTCATCGCTTGAGTCGTGCTCTGAGGGATTCCACAGCAGGTGCCTTCCGCCAACACCGCCCCATTTCCTCGATGGAATCTCTCTGTCATCAAGCCCCACCAGCATTTTCTATTTGTTCACAGTGCTTGAGTCCTCTCTTATTCTAGTTGTTTGGGTAGGTGGTACCATGTATTGTGAAGGACCACTGCTCACTTTTTTCCCCCTTGAACTTCTCAATCAGAATCCTACGAGAGGTAGTACAGTGGCTGGAGTATGGTTTTAGTGAGGCCAGGGTAAACTCTCTTCCCCGCTACCGGTAGTAGATTACTGAGTGGTCATAAAGGGACTGCCCTGAAGACTGTCCGTCGGTGGAAGAGCTAATCAACAATCGGCAAGGACATGTGAGCCCCTTCTAGTGTTCAGTCTACACTTGCTCCTCTTGGGCAGGACCCAGAAAAAGAAAAAGACACGAAGACACGGGCCCTGCCCACTAAGATACATGTAAGGAGACCAGAACATCCCACTTGAAACCATGGTGAACGAGACAAGACAGCCTTATAATTAAATGCTTATTTGAAGGACCAGAAGTGATGCTGGATTCAGAGGCAGAAGAGATTCAGGAGAGCTGGAGTGGGCTGGAAAGGCTTCGTGGAGAAGGTGGGACCTCAGTTCAGTCCTGAAAGACGAGCAGGATTTGGAGGAGGATGAAGGGCACTTTAGGCCAGGGAAACAAACATCTCAAAGCACAGCCTTCATGTCTCAGAGACAGAACATCTCTGTGGCGTTGTTTGTGTTGGGCACTCTGACGTCATGCTAGGTAACCTCTATCACTGCCAAAAATGACTTGATATTTATTCAGACTTTAAAATAAATTGGCCTATTACATCAGGTATAAGGAATTTCATTTGGACAGTGACTAGATTGGAAGTGTTGGTTCTTCTGCAGGGTTTCTTTCTTTCTTTCTTTTTTTTTTTTAATTCAATGGCTAATTCAATGACTCAAAGTTAAACTGAAAAATGAAATTAATACAATTTTTTTTAAATCAATGAAGTTTCAAAGTCTGGAACCGCTGACCCCCGAACACAGGTAAAAGGACAATTGGCAGGAGCCGTTTAACTCTTTGATTTATTTGTTCATGCACTCAGGAAATATTACTGGCCTTGGAGCCCACAGTTCTTATTTCATTTGAGCCACTGCAGACTTTTGAGGAGATTGGGGGGAAAACAGTCTTGTGCTTGGGGGAGTGACTCTTGAGGCTGTCCGCACGCTGGTTCAGAGGGAGCTGGGGCACTGCCTTTGTGGAATCCACCTGCAGACTCGTGCATGTTGATCAGGTCGGCTCTCGTAGGATAGGGATCCTCAGGGATAGAGGAAGAGTAAGGGGGCTGAGGAGAATCAGGAACCAAAACATATGTGCTGCCCTGGGGGACGTTCACATTGAAGAAGTGTAAGAGCAAATAAACATTACAGGCTCTTCCAGAACCTGTGGGTCCAACCAGAAGTGTTTACTGGGTGGGAGCCAGACGCTGTGCCAGTTACGTCCTGGGTTACTGAATAATGATGTTTATTTCACCAACGGAAGTAGGGTTTTAAAGACCACATGAAATCGCAAAGTGGTCAAAAGTCCCTCTGTTTTCTGATTGCTTTAGGGAATCACTAGCTGAGAAGGACTCTCTGGTCAGTTTGGTGTGTCAGGGGCAGGTGTGCACGTATGGAGAGTGGCAAGAAATCCGCGTGCCTGGGACGGGGAGGACGTGACATTGCTGGGGTGGAAGGGACCAAGGCAATGGCCAGAGCCAGCAGACTCACTGGTTTTTTGAAAGTTCCATTTGTAGGGCCTGATCCAAGTGGCATATGCAACCTCATTGCGAAACACTGCGTGGTCAGGTCAGCGTGGTTAGCAGTTGTGGCTCAGATGGGAAGGTGGATGGGATTTAATGTCCAAGCCCTTAGTGCCTGGAGGCCCGGGGTGGAGCCCTAACATCATTTCGGTCAGAACTCCATTCTGCCAACGTGGGGAGGAAGCAGGTCTGGTCACAGACTGGCCCCGAATCGGGGGCTGGCGGGTCATGCGGTGTGGCCCCTGGGCTGATGTGCTGGGTGTTCGTGTGAACGCGAGCCTTTTAGATTGATGTCATTCCTCTGTTCCACGGTATAACCGAGTACTGGTGTGCACCAGGTAATAATCCTCATTTCAGTAGGAGACACAGAACTAACCTATGAAACCAGAGGAGCCGGCAGGCAGGTACATGAAGTCAATCTGCAGCATGACCGGCCACCGGTGTCCCTGGAGGAACCAATCTGTAGAAAGGGGAAAACTTCTAGCCCATCCCCTTGCTTGCATGTCACACTTAAAATGCATTCATTCCCCCTGTTGGGAATTAGGATTTTCTAATAATACACGAAACATCAGTAAGTAAGTAAATATGGTGACAGTGCATTCAAAGTCCTATTAACAGAAATAATACAGAAAATGCAGATCTTCTGTGGTGTAACCCAGCACTTACTTTTTATGCTGATAATATAGTCGTCACTCAATGTTATTTAATACCTGGAAAATGGACTTTATTTTACTGTTAAGAGAGGGTGGACGAGGATGAGGGTGGGGGTGAGAATGTTCTCGGGTCTTAAGCAGAATTAAAACTGCTTGCTTATATCAACAAGGCAGGTAACAAGAAAAACAACAACAACAACCCAGAAAAGGCCCAGGAATCCAGTGAGATGCTAAATATGAGTACAGCGGGTAGCAGAGGATAAATATTTCTAGCAGGTAAAAGCCAGGAAGATAAACACCAGGTAGACCGCACCTGGTTTTCTTTGCTAACCCTTCAAGAACGCTCTCCTGGTTTCCTGTTTATCCACACCTCCGGCTGAGGAAGGAGATTGTTCTGTAGGAAGATTCTGTTCCCAGTGGTTTCTCCACAGCCCCTTCCACAAAGCTCTGGCTTTTCCGATTATTTCACGTTATGGATTTACCCGCCATGGGGAAGGAGGCCTCTGAATCCCTGCTGGGGACACGCGATTGCTTATTTTCTGTTACTGGCTGAATATCCGTACATGCATCAGCGGGACCCCAGTCGTCTGTCTGCGGCGACAGTGTGAGGATCTGCAACCGCGTCCAATAAAGTTGGTAAAGAAAGAAAGGCTTGCGGACGTTTGCCTGCTGCGTAGACCTGCCCCACACCAGCCCTCCCTGCTGGGGCGGGGTGGAAAGCCAGCCCCAGGGAGCTGGCCCAAGGGGGCAGGGGTGCGGCTGGGGTACAGGTGGGGACGCAGTGCTGGGGGTGGGAATGCAGGGAGGGCAGCCAGAAGGGAGTGCGGCCAGCCAGGAGGGCACCCTCCTACCCAGCACCCCTGCCCCCGCCGCCCCACCCCATGCCCTGGGGCGACCTCCAGGCTGCGGGGCCACAGCAGCAGGGCGGAGCACCCCGCCAGCCTGGCAGGTGTTGCGGGTGATGCGGTCCTAAGCATCCTATTGGTCCTGGATCCGAAAAGAGGGCCAGATGGGACCGGCTTCTCTGAAAACTTGCAGGCTGCAGGGACTCAGTTTCCCCTCTGCAGGGGTCTATGGCCAGCGCCCCCAAGCTCCTGGTGGATGAGGCCGAGTCTGGGGCCTGCCTCCACCCCGAGGGGCACCCCTGTGGTTCCCCTCGAGGCCGCAGCCGGCTTGACAGAGCCCCGCTGGGTGGGAGGCCGTGCCGTACAGGCCCCCCAGCAGCCTGCCCGCCCGCCGAGCCCGTGGCCCTGGGACGCCCCGAATCTCCAAGATCTGCTACTTCCTCTGCGCCCCCACACTCCTCTTTCGCTTTGGCTGTGAGTGAGGATGCAGGCTGGGGGGCGAGGGTGGCGGGAAGAAGGCGGGGGGCAGGTGCGCCTCTGCGCGAAGCCCAGACTGCCTGCACCCGGAGCCTTTGAAGGGCGTTGGGGGAGCAGGGAGGTTGAGTTTCAGAGACCAGACAGCTTTCATTTCCTTGGTGGCCTTCATCAAGATACCTCATTCTTTGACATTTCCTGCCCAGAAACCTTTGAACCATAATTTTTTTTTTTTTTTTTCTGATCGTGTCGTGCTCCCCAAAGGCTCGGCTTTTGAGTCTTTTCTATGTCAAGCACCGTGTCAAACCATGGGAAGGTGGGATGGATGGATGGGTCTCTGCCTGACTGTGGGCCGGAGATCTGGTGAGACGGGGGCCGCTGTTGCAGGCCTCATGTGGCCTGTGGGCCATCACGGTTCCCTCCCTGCACCGTCATACTGGTCAGGAAGGACCTGACCTAGTTTTAGGGAGCTCAGGCCACATGGCCTAAGCGCCCTCCTCAGACAGGCATCAGGGCCCAAATGCTTTAGTCGCTGGTGCTCCGACTTTGAGATCTGAGCGCGTCTTTGTGAGTAAGCACCTCACCACCGGGGCCAACATCCAGAGAACTTCCACTGACCTGTCGGCTATGCCATATTTAGTATCTGGGTCAAGATGGAAAAAAAACCCTGTTTTTCTGTTCAAAGGTTTCTAACGAGTCATTCGTGAAAACATACTTCTTGGTGTTTGGTGAAAATGTTAAACCGGTGCTGATGACCGGGTCTGGGGGGAAATCCCCCGGAGCTTACGATGTCCCTTGGCCTACTGTGCCTCATGGACACGTGTGCTCTGCGCTTGGGTGGCGTTGTCTCCGGGTCTGTCCCGGTAACCTTACTTCTGTGTTTCCAGCTTGGAGGTGGCTCAGGGGCTGGGCCTTCTCTCGGCCTGGTGCCTTTCCTGTCTGTGTGAACGTGGTTTCACGGAAGAGGAGGTTGGCCTGATGCTCTGCTTTCTCTAGTAATGGTTTCCAGCCTTGGAATGTGGTGAAGGCAAGGCAAGAGGCAGCTAGGTCCAGAATGCAGCCACTGGCCTCTGTTTTCACGCTTTGGCCTGACAAGGGATGGTCTCTAGTGACAGGATGCCTGGGCTCCCTGGGCTCCGCAGGGCGCACTCAGAGGAACTCCTGGAAGACGGTGTGGGTCTCCTGGGGCCTCCGCCCACAGGTAGCCCTAAGAGTCACATAAGAGCCATTGATACCCCTGATCTCCATAAAGGAAGTACCTTTCTTCCCCTGTCAGCCCCAATTGCTTGGTGAGATGATGCATCATCCTACCGGGCATCATGAGTTTGGACATTGTGAAGCACCATATTGAATGGAGGAAAGATCAGATGAGTGAACCTTGATGATGGGGGTGATGGGAGGGGATGGTTAGATGCTGCCGCCTTAGAAAGGGTTGTGTCTTTTCAGAGGTTGTTTAAAACATATAATGACTGTTATACTTCCGAAAGTCCTCTTCCTTTGCCTTAAAACTTTCTGTCTTCAGCATCCAGAGCTGTCCTGTTCCACTTCTGCAACATCTGTATTCGAGAGTGTAGACTCAGGAGGCAGACTATCTGGGTTGGAATCCAGGTTGGAATTTGGCTGCCAGGTATTTGTTGTGTGGCATTGGCGCCTTTGTGCCTTAGTTTCCTCATCTGTCAAATGGAGGATAATAGTAGTTTCAACCTCATAGGGCTGTTGGGAGGGTTAACTGAGTTCGTGTAAGTGAAGTACCTGGGTGGAGCCTGGTAGGCTAAGCATTGTGGATGCGAGGGCTTTTTTTGTTTTTTTAAATACTTTATTTATTTTTAGGGAGAGAGAGAGAGAGAGAGAGAGAGAGGAGCAGGGAGGGGCAAAGGGGGAGGAAGGAGGGAGGGAAATGCAGTTGACCTATTTCACCACTTGGCTGAATGAAGACCGTTTACTAATGTACATTCTGGGCTTCTCAGTTATGTAGTGGATTTGTGTGAATAACTGGGTTAATTCCTGTGAGTTCTTAGGTCTTCAGACAGCTTGGAATAGTGAGGTTTGAGTGGAGTTCTAGAAGAACACTGGAACCTTGCACCGTTCACCACGGAAGGGGAACCGATTCCAGGAAGTGTTGGTGCGGGCACAGTCAGTGCTGGCTCCAAGTTTATATGAAATGCAGTTTTAGGAGATCGTTGGTCCAAACAGCCCCAGGTCTTATGAATGTGAAAAGAAGAAAGAATGGTGGTTATGTCCGTTTGATTACTCAGTACCAATATCTGAAAGTAGCAAAGGGCAATCTCCGGCATCCCCAGCAGGAGGCGAGGGCTGGGCAAAGGTTTGCTGTCTGTGTGGGACCAGTGAGAACGCTGGGCAGCAGGTCAGGCTGGGGCACATCCAGCAGGACGCCCACAAGAGCGCCTCTTCTCACCTGGGAAGTCCTTCCACCGTTGGAAGGGGTCTCAGTTGCACGGCCTGCTGATGTGTTGTCAAATTCTTTCTCCTCCAGGAAGCCCTTTATGGCAATACTTCCCATTCGAGGGCTCTGGGGGTGGGCATGGGATCCTGCATCTCTAACACCCGGGGGCCCTGCAGCAGGTGCTGAGTCAGGGAGGACCCTGGGAACCCCTGGTGTGCCCCATGAGCACAACGGGCCGTTAACTCAGAGCAATCGTGCCACAGCCTCAGTCTTACTAACACAAAGTGGTTCGAGTTGTTTTTCTAGAAATGGAAACAGGCTTGCCCTGAGTCATTCACACCCTGGCCAGGTTACTTTTGTTAGCAGTCGCTCGCATTTCCTAGATGATCTTACACATGGAGGCTCCTCTCAGACACGTCTTGCTCCATGAGGCCTGTGGAGTGACCAAAAGTATGACCTGGTGTCTCCTCACTCACTGTGCCGGTTGGGAAACTCAGAAGGATGCCAGGTGGAAATTTCACAACCTTAAGAAAAAAAAAAAAAGATATTAACGGGGACGTAGAAGAGAAAGGCTCAAATACTGGCTGCTTTTTATTGTGCAAGAGCTAGATGCATGCGCTTGCCAAGGCTCCCATCCCCTATCTGCAATCTTTATAAGCGGGGTGCTATCTGCCTCGTACAGATAAGGACGACGAGGCGGAGGGAGGACGTGTTCCTCTTACGGTGGACCTCAGGGCAAAAGGAAATGCTGCTGACACATCCCCAGTGGGTTGTGTGCTACCCCTGGGAGGGGCGATGGTGTGCGCTGAATCTCCAGTGCCTCTTGTTTTTCTCCATCTCCTCGGTGGCTGCTGTTGTGAACCTGACTGCGTGTGGGCAGGAGAATGACAGTGGGCCAGCGGTGAGGTCTGACAGGGGGCCCCGTGAGGACTCAGGCTGTCTGGCACTTTGATCTTGGTGAGACACAGTAATATTTGAGTTACTGCAAAGTCTTTGTTACCGTTGCGTGCACGTCTCCCACTTTGGGAAGCTGCACCTTTACTGCCCTGGGAGAGGTGTAGTGCTGCGCACTAGGGAACTCAGGGCTGAGTTTCGAGAGAGCTCAGGGCATGAACAGTACGTTCGGAAGAATCCTAGCTCAGAGCCAATGTTTGTTCCATGCCTCCCTGAGATTAAATGAAGATTCTGGGGGATCCCTGGGGGGCTCAGTGGTTTAGCCCCTGCCTTTGGCCCAGAGTGTGATCCTGGGGTCCTGGGATTGAGTCCCACATCGGGCTCCCTACAGGAAGCCTGCTTCTCCCTCTGCCTGTGTCTCTCTCTCTCTCTCTCTCATGAATAAATAAATAAAATCTTTAAATAAATAAATGAAGATTCTGGGGACTGGCAGAGGGGAGAAGAGCTCTAAGGAGGTGCCCCTCTGTGAATCCTCACTTGGAATGGGGGTAGGGGATGGTCCCTGCAGAAACCCCAGATATACTGGAGAACCCTGGGAGGACTCTTGTCATCCCTGAAAATGCCTTGGAAAATAGCCTTAACCCAGGGTCTCCCTGGTCCCAGGTGGTGAAATATTTTTATCAGATGTTTAGGTAGATAGGTCGGAGTGGCCTGTGCACGGGCTTCCCTACCTTGTGCTCTCTCTCACCACCTATAGAACAGGCAACGATGCACAATGTTGACTCTATGCCCAGAGAGGCCCACGGGCCACTCTACCTGGAGGGGGCCCACAGAGGGGACAAGGAGGGTGTAGGGGTCATGAATTGACACTGGGAGACCAGAAGGAAGGAGGACATCTTTGTGAATCCCAAACACGTATCTGTAATAGATGGCAGTGACCAAGGCCCACGTGCTTGGACTACTGTTTCTACCCTCACCTCCCCTAGCGCTTGGCACTAGGTGCTCCAGGGCTTCGATGGGACCCTGTAAAGGAAGAAATGAGACCCTGAAATTCAATACAGGCATCACGGAGATACATAAATGGTTGTTTCTTTGCTCTCAAATCTGTAAGCCAAGATTTGCAGCCGCTGCTTCCATGAGCTAGTGACGGGTTTGCTCTCATAGTGACACCGGCAGTTAGAGTTCTGGGTATGGTAAGGTCTGAGGCATATCTGAAGTGACAAAGCTGCAGGGTCGTAGGGGAAGGGTCATGGGAGTTTGAAAGCCTGGGGTTTCAGGTCTGATCTTGACCTTGACTCAAACTATGGCCTCTTCCATTGATTCACCATTCTGGATCTCTGTTTTTTTTTTTTTTTTTTTTAATTTATGAAGGAATATTAGGTTAAGTGATCTCTAATGCCCCTCAGAGTTCTAATCTTGTAAGATCATAAAATTAAAATCAGATACTATATTCATTTCAAATGGGGAAAGGAAAAAAACCACATGAACTCCCAACCCATATTATTACTCATATTATCAACCAACTCATGGTCTTTTCATTTATACCCTATTTTGTGCTTACTCTTTTGTGCAGCCCCATAAGTGATCACTCAAAGTGTGCGGACAAGGTGATTTGGTCCCGCTCTCTCCTGTACCTCGTTGGTGACTTTTCTCCCAGGTGACTGCCTAGGAATTCTTGATATTTGCATTTTTGGTCCTTGGTTCTCTGGTGTCCTGCATTCAGTCTTAAAATAGGCACATGCTTTATCATGTGCTGACCTACTAATGTGAAGAAATCCCCAATGTCAATGAGACTTAAAAAGGGAGCCCCAGGACGATCACAGCATTCTTGACCCCAGTGACAGCCATTAAGTATGTAGCCTTCCTTGTGTGGATATCTGTCCTTGGATGTAAGTTTTGCACTTTTAAAAGAACCACAGTACCAGCAAGACCAAAGCAGAGAGTTTTTAGTACATGTGATATTCCCCCAACAAGTAAGAATATCTATGTCAGATGATGTATGAATATTTCATATTTTCACCTCTGTCTTAATTGTTAAATACATTATTTATTTAGTTCCAGTGAATGACTGAGGCTGCAGAGAGGAATAGTTACACTTGCATATGGCGCACATCTCTCTAGGCCTGTGTCCTTGGGGGATAACCGAGAGTTTAAGAGGTCAGTGATACAAAATACGACTTTACAGAAATAACTGTGCTTTTTCCTGTGATTCGGTGTAGCCGTCCACTCCACCCCAATGCAGTGTGAGGCGCCTATCTTCTGTGATCTTTTGGCACCCTTGACTTAACCTTTCATACAGCACTTCTCACCCTTTCTGGTGATTTCTGTTCACTTGTCCGCTTTCCACACTGCATGGCGAGCTCCTTTAAGACAGGAATTGTGTCATCTGCCTACTGAAGATTTGAATGGATGGCAGGATCGGTGGGTGGGTGGACAGGTGATGAGCAGAGGTGGTGAGTAGAACTAGGAGCAGAAAATACGTGATGTTATTGGGCGCAATGCCTTCATATCAAATAGCACGTGAAGTGGTTTACTGATGCAGGTGAGCTGCTTGACCAGTTGGAAACACTCAACAGAGCAAAAGTACTGCTGATAGCTAGAATCATTGATTTGCACACAAGTTTAATTTAATTGAATTAATTAATTAATTAACTTACTCATTTATTTGTGAGAGACACACAGGGAGAGGCAGAGACACAGGCAGAGGGAGAAGCAGGCCCTCTGCAGGGAGCCTGATGTGGGACTCGATCCCAGGACCCTGAGATCATGCCTTGAGCTGAAGGCAGACGCTCAACCACTGAGTCACCCAGGTGTCCCTGCACATAAGCTTTAAAGAGGGTAAAGATAATTTGTCATGTAAGCAATCCACCTGTCCATGGAGACATAAGGCGTATTTGTCCCGTTACCACCTTGATCAAGAAAATGATGGAGGAAGTCGCGTTTGGTTCATTTGCAACAGATGCCCAATTACAAGAAGGAGGTCTGATTTGAGGCTCTACTATGCTCGTTTCAAAAATACCAAGCTCAAAACAAAACAAAACAAAACAAAACACCCCAAAAATACCAAGCTCATTGTCTCACAGCGGAGATTCTCAAACTTGGTTATACAGTTGGTCCTTGAATAGCTCGGGGATTAAGGGTGCCAACCCCTCAGGCAGTTGAAAATCTGTGTATAACTTTGACTCTCCCAAACCTTGACTACTAATAAGCCTACTATGGACTGCAAGGAAGCCTTACTGATGACATAAGTAGTTGATTAACACGTATTTTGTATGTTATATGTATGATATGTTGTATTCTTGCAATAAAGTAAGCTGGAGCAAAGACAATGTTGAGGAAGCCATAAGGGAGAGAACATACCTTTACGGTACTGGACTGTGAAACATGGAGCATGTAAGTAGACACAACACAGTTCAAACCCACATTGTCAAGGGTCAGCTGTGCATTAGAATCACCCAGGAAGCTTGAAAAAAAAAATCCTGATTTTCAGGCTGCGTCGCCGACATTGTCTCAGACTCCTGGGGGTGGCACCCAGGCATCAATAGCTTGTAAGGCTCCCCAGGTCACTCCAATGGGCCCGATGACCTCTCACCTGGGCTATGACACATACGTGAGGACACTAGACTATAAATTCTAAGAAGAAATTGGTCCAAATACAGCAAGAACTCAGTCGGGCGCTTAAAAATGGAAGCTTTCTAAAAGTATCTTCAGTTAATAACCTAAAAGCTCATACTCACTCAAAATAGTGAAAATGCTCTGCAAGTCCATTTCATTGTTTTGAATTCGTCATTAACTAACGTCACTGTTTTATATGCAACTTAATTGGATGCCGTGCACTTAATTGAGCTTTTCTCCACGCTTGGAAATATAAAGATGTGTACAGCTCAGGGTAGATGCGGTGGGCAGGGGACACGAGCCGGTTTCCTGGCTCAGCTGCCACTCACTTTGTCTCAAATGCCACAGGTGTGGCAGGCCAAGTCTTTTAATACCACGTCCACCCTTGGGGATTAAATTCATTCCCGGAGAAAAGGGATTCATAAATCCTGGCCCTGCCTTCCAAACAGCAGTCTGATCTCACCAGGGTGATAAATTGCTCCTATCAAAGCAGACATCAAGTCTCCCAGGGAAATAATGGTCTCCGACAGAACCGAGGGGGAACGTCTTCAGCACGTAGGAGCAGGGGGCCGGTGAAAAATCAAGTCTTGGGAAATCGGTGACTCTTTAATGAATTTATTTATTTATTTTTTGAACCTCTCTCAACCTCTCTTAAATTGTAAGAGGTACCGAAGAGCGGATGAAAAGGATAACGTGATTAACCTGAAATGAAACAAATCCATCATAAAAGTGTCCCAGGGAGCACATTGGTTGCACGGTGTGGGATCGGGACCCAGGGTTGGGTGGGCTGGTGGAGAGAGGTATGGGGTTATCCTTTACAGTCTCTCTGGCGGGGTTCCTTGGGTGGGGAAGCCGCTGTCAGGGCGAGGTGATTTACTGTGTGGTGAGGCCCTCCCTGCCCAGAGCCCCTTCCCACCCGCCCTGCCCCACCTACAGGCTCACCTTACTGGGGAGGAAGTCCCAGGGCCCTGGTGGAAATGCAAATGTTATCTGGCCAGAAAAACCCATTACGCCGTGACTAGCTAGTAACAATTTATGGTAAATCACTTTCCCCAAATAGCCAACTGGCCTCTTACTTGGGCCTAGAGACCCATGGGAGGATGGAAATGGATTACACAACTTCGCTCTTCCCCATTCCCAGCCCGGTGTCTTGCCAGACTTGAGGCTTCTCTGCGCTAAGACAATAGCCTCTTCCGACTCAGGGTGAGTCAGGTTCCTGCGGCTGTTTCCTCGGCCGGAGGTCTTTTGGCTGCATCCCCTGCACCCCCGCCCCCCCCCAACGCTCTTGGAAGCCTGTCTGAACACCCCGGGGTGGATTACCTGCTGCTCTCATCGCTCTTTGTGTGTTCTCTAACATACAGGAGCAGTGAGTAGCCCCCCTGAGTGCATTCCCCCATGCACCCATCCGACGGGTGCTTACTGAGCCCTACTAGGTGCCGAGCACCTTGCCACATCCGCAGGACAGGAGAAGAGAGAGCGGAGGCAGATCTGTCCCTGGAGTGACCCAGATCAACGTGATCCGCGTGGAATTCTGGGGGCGCCGTGAGGCTGCAGGGGACCCCGGGTTCTGTAGGGCGGAGAGGGCTCCTCTCCTTGGCCAGGCCTCGCTTTCTTCCTCGGTCCGGACCGCTGGGGGTTTCTTGCCATTCTGAGTTTCTGTGCCCTGGAGTGATCTAAAACAGAAGGACTTTTTTTGAATGTGATTTTTTTGGGGGGTCTCTGAGTTGCTAAAGTAAAATACCTGCCTTGTCGAGAACGTTTGTGCCATACGGAGAATCAGAAAGGAAATAAACGCATCATAATTCTACCTCTTAGGGGTAATCACATTCTGCTTTGCTAATTAGCCTCTTATTATGCGTATATTCCTCGCATGAGGTTAAGCACAGCTACTTTGTCTGTCCACGGATTCCCAGGGGCACGTGTTTTTCCGTCAGGTCCCTTCGACGTGATTTTTATGGTTGACTGTTACTGCTACGACCGTGCTCTTACTGCTCTTCCTACTACGTGGCGCGGAGCGAGTACTTGCACCGTTAGAGACCCCAGGCCTTTACCGCCCCGGGGGCCCGGGGCCCTGGGGGCAGCTAGTGACCGCAGGTTCGCGGGCCGGCCCGTCGAGGGGCCCAAGGGGCCGAAGACTCGCCTGGCGAGTGGGTGACCTGGTTGAGGACCTGGTGCTGCGCGGCTCCCCACCTTGGGGCTCTCAGAGCTGCAGAGTCAAAGGTCACGCCAACCCTGGGTGCACGCGGCCCGTCGCTCCTCTGCGCGCCCCGACCTGGTGCACGAGGTGCCCCGCACCGGGTACTGGGCGGCCAGACGGAGCGGACGCAGGGCTGACGATGAAAGAAATCCGGCACATCCAGAGCCAGGCGGAGATGCTGAGCGTGCAGGGACGGAGGGAGGCCACTGGCCGCCAGCCACCCACCCCCCGGGCCTTGTCGGGACCTGGAGCCCTGGATTTATAGCAGGTGAAGGGGCAGCCTTGTAGGGGGTGGGTTTTACCAGCTACATCATCTAAAGTTGCTGATATCAATCAAATGCTGACTTTTCATTTGCCTTGAATTAAAGAAAAAAATCATGTGGGCCTTTATTGGCTTTCTCGGCCTTAGCCAAGCCCGAGGCTCCTGCCAACTTTTCCCACGTAGAAATGTCAGACGAAATCCCAGTGCCATCACACCAGACCTTTATTCCTCCACCTGCACGTTATGACTCTAATAAACACGTTATCAGCTCATGAAAATGATGGCAAACAGGTGACTGAGGGATTTGTTAAATCAGCAGCAAAGATTAACAGTTCTTTTCAGAGAAAGCCGTGCGAGGCTCCCCTATTTGAAACAATTGTGGCATGCGAATTTACAGCACTTAAATCATTATCGGCAATTAGTCCTTGTCAAAAAGGTTGCAGCTGGCTTCAATTACAGGTAAGATTTTTATAATTTGAACTTAGTAGTGCGTCTGATAAGTAGGACACGGAGGTACACCCTTTGGGAGATTTCCAATTTGAGGAAAACTTTCAGGCATTTCAGAATTCAAAAATTCATTGCTTTCAGCAATGCTTTATTACTGGCGTCTATTATGAAGCTTCTAGAAAAAATTCTGTAAGCTTCATCCTTCAGCTGTATTCTTCCCAGACAGAAAAAAAAAATTACTGATGATGAAAAAACCGCTTTTTGAAATCATAAAGCCCGACATGCACATTACACGCAAAAAAATTCTGAGCAGTGTGGACGATACAAAATCAAAAATAAGTAAAATAAAAAAAATGACATACCCTCATCCTCAGTCCACCCAGCTTCAGAGCTAAGCAATTTTGATTTCGATTCTTCTAGAAATTAGCACCACAACTTCATTTAGAATTATCTTTACTGCTGCATCTTATCAATTAACTTTGGACAACGTGTATTGACTCTTCACCAAGGAGGATGTGGGGGAGCCTGGCTGGCTCAGTCGGTAGAGCACATGACTCTTGGGGTTGTGAGTTCAAACCCCAAGTGGCAGTTACTTAAAAAAAAAAGGAAAGATGTGAGATTTAATGCCTTACATATCCTCCCATCTTTCTTTTACGTGTTGACTTTTGCTGGTTATGTACTTTTTAAGTTTTTCTGTGGCTTCAGAACTTTAAGTACTATGCTTCCCTATTTCTTGATCCATCAACTTTAGATTTTCACCCTTTTCACCGGAGTGGAGCAGCATCTCGGGGCGGTTTTAATTTGCATCTCTCTGATGACATTGGAGGTGGTGCATCTTCTCTTATGCTTACTTGCCATCTGTCTATCTTCTTGGGTAAAGTGTCTGCTCAGCTCTTTGGCTCGTTTTAAAATCAGTTGCTTACTTTCCTACGATCGAGTTTCAAGATTTTGGGGTACATTTTGGGTGATCGTTGTTTCTCAGATACGTCTTTTGCAGATATTTTCTCCTAGTCTGTGGCTTGTCATCTCATTCTTTTAACATCGTCTTTCCCAGATTGAGAGTTGGCAATTTTAAGGATGTCCAGCTTGTGACTTCTTTCATGGGTCACATCTTTGGAGTTGCAGAGCCATCAATTTGAGGCATTATTTGTTGATTCCCCATTAAGTATATAGCATCTTTATAATCTCACCTTTCTTCCCTCTTTGTCCAGCTATGCCATCCTATTTTTACATTATATTTATATGTTCATTGGGACTAAAAGTTTTCTCTGCTCCTAAGGGTCAATTCTAAACACAAAGAGTTTCAAAAGCAGCATTTATATTACTATGATTATCCAATATTTTTCCCATGAAGAAAAATTAAGGAAGAGTTCTATGTTACTAAATTTGTGCTATTTGGAGGATAATCTCCCAAGAGTCAGGATTAAATGTATTTTTCATTTCCTAAACTCCATCTATTGTTCAAAATTTGGGCATCTTTAAATTCGCTCCATCTTTGGGCTGTGCATGTTTTGTACAGCTACCTTCTCCTCCCTCTCACCCCCCGTCTGCCATTCTTCCTTTTTCTTTCTTTCTTTCTTTCTTTCTTTCTTTCTTTCTTTCTTTCTTTCTTTCTTTCTAGATTTATTTATTTATTAGAGGGAAAGAGAGAACATGAGCAAGCACAGGGGGAGGGGCACAGGGAGAGGGAGAGCATCTCAAGCAAAGTCCCTACTGAGCACGGTGGGACTTGAACTCAGGACCCTGAGCTCATGACCTGATCTGAAATCTAGAGTTGGCTGCTTAACCTGCTGAGCCACCCAGGAGCCCATACCCCCCTGGTGTTTCTTGTTTCCAGTTATTTTTCTTTGTTTTTTATTTTTATGACCACTGACTGAAGGATCATATGCATCCTCGTGTCTTTTAGACCTTCCGGAGTCTTAATCATACAATGGATGTAGTTGGATTTGTTTCTATCTTGACGACCTTCCCTGAGCCCTCTTGGTTTCTCTTTTCAGGGTGCCTTGCTTTCTAGACACACTGCACAGCTCTCAGCCCTGGATTTCTCTTCTAGATCCCCTCCTTAGTTCACTGCGAGTTCACATGGTGTCTTTTTTCTTGAGTTCCTTTTTCATTTTTCCAGAGTGTAATTTCTGTGTGCTATAGCTTCTCCATCTGCAAGTTTAGGAAAAACGTAATGTCACAGGGTTGATGTGAAGTTCCCGCAGAGTGCTACCTTGCAAGTATTGCTCGGCCATTATTTTCAGAAAGGAAAGTAAAACTCTGAGCCCCCAAACTCTCAAAATATATTTTTTTCCTACCACCCCACCTGGTTGGGGGTTTGGAATGGAATTTCGGTTTTCCCTTAAAATCTCAAATGTGTTGCCACTTCATCCTCCACCATTACATTCTATTGGTAAATGTGAGGTCAGTATAGTTCTTGTCTTTTGTAGATCATCTCTCTTTCCTCCTTCCTTCTAGAAGCATCTAAAGCTCTTGTTTTACTCTTGGGGTTCTATAGTGTTCACAGAGTAGAGGAGGTAGTTTTGTATTCTCTTCCACTCATCCCACTTGACGCTTGCTACGCCCTTTCTATATGAAAACTCATGTCTCTCTTTAGTTGAGGAGATTCTCCTGTTCTTATTTTTCTATGTCCTCCTCTCTGTTGTCCTGGTTATCTGCTTCTGGAGATCTCTCTGAGGATGAGATTCTCCAGAAGCAGAAATTCTCTAAATTCTTCTAAAGTTCTCTTCTGTTTCAATAATTATTACTCTTTTCACTGGGGTCAGTTGTTCATCTCTTTCGCTTGAATATTTTAATTCTTTTCCTTCTCAAATTCCTGGTGATTTTTAGTTGCATCTTCGTGGATGTCGAGCAAAGGTAGCTGTTGAGCAAGGGTCACTGATGTGGTTTCCTGTGCAAACGTTTTGGTCTTTAAAGCAGAATCATCACCCTCTTGACCTGGACACACATGGGCAACTCTGGTTGGTGACAGGTGCGCTTCCCCCGAGGTCCTAGAGCAGAGAACAGGCTTGGCATCTCCCATGGCTGTCACTTTCCCCAAATTATCCCAATTCCTCAGAGGAAAAAATATATCCAGTAAAATAAGGTCAATTATTTCGTTGTCTCGTAAGGCAAGTCCATACATTATAAGTGAGTTTTATCTTCTTTCCTCGTTGGCGCAAAAAGGCAGCGAAGCACATTAGGAGGGGCTGCGGTGCAGGGGAGGACTAGGCCGGGTTCTGGGAGAGCAGCATGGGTGTTTGTAGAGACGGAGCACCGCGCTTCTCCATTGCGGGTCATCTGTTGTGTTGCTGCTAAGGAAGCCGACAGCCAGGGTCCCCTCCTCCCGTTCCCAGGGGCGTCCCTCACTACACACTCTTGGCTGAGTCAATGGGGCCATCTCCTCCTACTTGGCCCCTATCCCTGGGGTCTCCTTGCAATGTCTGACCCTCCTAGGATCTCTGTGGGTGGCAAGCATCACCTCAGTGGATAAACCCTGGTCTCCAGCCCACGTCTCTCCCGTAAGTCCCACTTGAGGGGCCCTCAGGCTTCTCCCACTCACAGTCCCAAAGCTGATGTCACCCTGTCCCCTGTTCTCTTCTTCCAAGTCCCCTTTGGCTTTCTGGTGCCCTGTCCATCCTGTCACCCCAGCCTCGAGGCGGGACACATCACACACAGAGTTTGAGTTGCTTTAACAAACACCACAGACTGAGAGGTTTGAACAAGAGATTTATTTCTCATGGCTTTGGAGGCCAAAAGTCTGAGATGGGGTGTCAGCATGGGTGGGTGGGGGGCCCTCCTCCTGGTTTGCAGATGCATGCCGGCTGGCAGAGAGGGAGGGCACCTCTCTGGTGTCCTTTCTGAGAAGGGCCCTGGGGCCACTGAGGGGGATCCACCCTCATGACCTGATCACCTCCCAGAGGCTTACCTCCTGATGCCGTCACACCACAGACTAGGCTTCGATGCACAGATCTGGGATGGGGGAGGCAAGGACACACTTTCAGTCCCTAGATGGTCTTGTATCTTTCACGTGTCTGTTGTGTGTCCCCTCCTCCGTCTCCTCATGTGTTGGCCCAAGTCCTCCTCATCCTGGTCTGGGTGGCCTCTAGATGCTTTCTCCCTGTGTATGTGTGTCTCTCACAACACTTGCTTATCCAGGGGTGGCCCTCAAGGCCTGGGGTGTGGGGCTATATATGTCTGTCTGTCCCGTCCCCTAAGGATCCTCAGTGCCCCCACCCCAATCTCTTATGTGTCCTCAACACACCCCCAATCTCTTATGCGACCACCACCACCACCACCACCACCACCACAATGGCAGCCAGAGGTAAGTAAGCTGCCCGTGGGCAGGGCTTTTTGTTCTTCTCCTGTTTCATTCACTGCTGATCTCCTGGGCCTAGAGCAAGTGCACAACATACATACCGTTGGTGTTCAAGAGTAGGGTGTGAACACACTTGGTACCTCTTTCCATCCATCCCTCATGTGACTCATCCCCAGCTCTTGCCCTAATCTTCTGATTTTTCCTCTGTCCCTCCCTGCCGGGTGTCCCCAACAAACACAGACTACTCTGGTAGCATCTTCCCGGTAAGTGGAGAAGAGTGCAGTGGCTACACCTGCAGCTGCAACCCGCGGGCTGAAGCGTGTTAATCAGCTCTGGTGAAGCCACTCCAGCTGGAAGTTACACATGGCACTGCTACTTGGGTGACCTGTCCTGTCGGACAGGCCGGGATTGTTTAGGGGCCAGATTAGTGAATTGAATAGAGGAGCATTGGCCTCACACCCAGCACCTTCTAATTTAGGTCTTTAGCCTCAGGGGTGACCTCCAGGTATGTGATGTATTTTTGATTTCCTGTCTTGGTGTGGATGCCTGGGGGGTGGGGACGCATTTTGGGTGCTTCCACTAAATTTTCCCACTGCGGTGGCAATTCTTACCTCCTACTCCAGAAACCAATGTTGTTGTTCTTCCAATCTCCAGAGTTCCTTTAAATTATATACCATTGGGGTTGGGGGGAGACCACGGGCTGGGTCCTTGGACACAGGGAAACCACTCTGAGCCAGACCTAGCCAGGGAGTCCTTACCCCTGGCCCACACACCTCCACTTTGATGAGGGGCTTTAGGATCATGCCTCGGTTATGGGCGTCATCTCAGGTCTGACAGTGCCGACAGTCCTCAAGGGGTCTGAGTGTTCCCTGTCCTCCCGGGTGTGGTTACCTGAGTACATGGTGTGGCCTCTTCGGGGAAGAATGAGGGGAGTCATTCCCATGCACACTGGCTGTGATGCCACAAGCCCTTACTCCTGGGACCCACCTGTTCTCTGGGCAGGGGATGCTGGGCCTGAAAACCAGCTCTGGTCCAGGTACCAAGTTAGGGGCTGAGATTTGGGTTTTTCTCAGGGTAGTTAGTCATGGTTCAGCCTCTTGATTGTCTTTCCTTGAAAAAATTTTTTTTTTTTTGAGTGTACAGATTGAATAATGCTCTTGTGGTCACCCGTCTCTCTCAGTCCTAGGCGTGCTGTGTCCACTACTCTCTTTGGGTCAGGCCACATGTCGCCCAATTGTAACCATGCCCCCCTTGCATCTAGTTAAATGCCGCAGTGGCTTTGATCATGTCAAGACTCCATCTGCCCATTTCCATCGGGGAGTTCAGTTATACAACAACAGGGTGGCCGCCCTCGTCGCTGGCACACAGGGAGTGTTTCTTCCTGCGCTCTCTTGATGAGTATGGTTGGTTGGTTTTCCAATCTTGTGTGATATATCTGCTCTGGAAGGCCCACTTCCCTGAGCCTCTTTCTCTTTTACTCCACTGTCTGGAGGGCAGTCCTGGCATTTCTGCTTTTTCAGTGCAGGGTATCCCAGCAGCACGTCAGCACTGCCTTGGGGCCTGGCCAGAGTATATCACTGCACGTATTATGGAAGGCATGCCCAGTGGATGTACTCTCCCTACTGCACATTGAGGTTCTGTGCATCTCCATCCAGCCCAGGGGAACCCCTGGGTCCTGCCAGTGACCCTAGGCTGGGTCCTGCAACCTCTTCTTTCCTGTAGCAGCCCCAGAACTTCCCCAGCTGGGTACTGCTGTGACTTGGTCTGTGGGTGGGAGGGCTGGTGGGAGTAGAGCTCAGGGGAGCACCTGCTGCGTGGGAAGAGGCCTCTGAGGCAAGGGCGGAGCACTAGCCTTAGACAGGAAGAGAGGGCAACTTTTGCAGGTCCAGAGGGTTCTCAAAGATTTTTGTTTTGTGACCTCTGACCTAGAAGTCCCCATTATAATCATCAGGATCCCACTCCCTTCCCACTGGAGTCCCCCCTCCGGCATTGCGGGCTTGTCGGGGCTGAGAATTTAACCTCTGGAGCTCTGCAGCCCTGGTGATTACGTCCTGAGCCTGATCCACAGCTTTCCCGGACCTCCTACTACAAAGAGATGGCATCTTCTTAGGTGCTGCTGGTGAGGCCTCTGACTTGCATGATTCACCTTAAATTGGCGATTAATAATTCTCAGGCTCTCTTTGTCTTTCCCCAATGGATGATGACACTCAGTGGCAGCCATTCAACGCCATTATCCTCATAATTAGCACTTTCCGAAGCTCTCTGGTGTCTGAGACATTGTACCTCTCAAGGCCTGCCTCCCTTTCCACGATGTGTGTCCCAGTGCACGAGTGGGAGAAGCTGTAACAGTTCCACCGTGACAACCTGTGCTGTCCCCACCCGCCACCAGTGCTGGGGCCTCCCTGCTGGCTGTCCGCCTTTGGTGGGTAGAGGCTGTGCTCCCAGCACTGAGTTCTCCTATCGAAATTGCTAGAAATAGACAATCTGTGATGGACGGGGGGCCTCGGGTGTGTAAGGAAGATGCCGAGTGTGATCCTTCAGCCTTTGTTCTAAGGAAGAGCACGGGGTGCCCATGCGTTCCCACTGTGTTGATTTGAAAATACTTGTGTGTGTGCCCAGAGGAGAGGATAGACACCTGCCGTTGCAGCGGTGGTGATCCTCATGGGACCGGGCGGACCCGGTGGGGACCCGGGAACCAGAAGAGAATTTCCACCACCCAGAGGAGAGAAGTACCTTAGGCCAGGAGTGGACTCGTTTTTAAAAGACAGAAGTGGCTAAAGATGTAGGTAAATGAAGAGAAAGACAAGATTTGAAGAAGCTGGTAAATAAATAGCCTTCGTGTTTCCTAGGACTTTATGTTTTTTTTTTTAAGATTAATAAAACCCATATAATTGGGCCTTTAATTCTCACCATCAAACTAATGAACAAAATGACTCTAGTCTCTTGGGAAGGACCTTGGAGTGACTGCTTGAGGTGTGACACATGACATGCCACCAATTCTTCTCCCGTTCTGTCCCATTCCATCCTACCCACATGTCCTTCCTCCCTCCCTCCTCTCCTTTCTTCCTCCCATCTCTCCTTCCTTTCATACATGTCTGTTTACTGAGCGCCTGCCCCATGCCACACACCAATCTAGTCCCCGGATCCCCCAACCAGAAGGGTCTGTTGTGTCCTTTCCCAGGGTCTCATCAGTATGGGAATGACCTCCAGGGACTCAAGATTCCAGGCTCTGTTCTGACACAGTCCCTCTCTGATGCATCTAGATCTTTTACACGCATTCCGTCGGTGGTGTAACCAATGGGATGATACTTTACATTGATGTGAAAAGTCTTATTATTTATAAAGTGTGTTGAACATGCAAGGTATGAATGCACCAAATGTGACCATAGATTGAACAACATTTTACCGAATATCAGCAATTTCTAGCGTGGTGGCCAGGCACAGGGCATCATAGGTATGAAACGTTACCAACTGCATATATTTTCTCATATCAAAAAAAAATCTCGTTAAGAAAAACTCGTCCTTTAGAGTTATCCTTTCCACAGGAAATCTCATGCAAGCAAGCAGGCACCATAGCTTTTTCTTTTTTTCCCTTAATGCAAGAGCCAGTGCATACAGCAATTAATCTTTTGTTTACTTGAAACTTTCACATTCAAAAGGTTTCATTTTCACATCCAAGCTCCTTGCTCTTTTGTGCATTGAATAATGGTACTGTATTTCTAATTACGAGGCCTCACTGCAACTTCTGAATACCGCTTTTCTTCCCCTTCCTCTTCTCCTAAGAAATGTGCCTGAGAAGCAGAGTTTGTATTTTCCCTGGTTTGCAAGTCCCATCACGTGGGGCACTCTCCGTTTGGGCCTGTACTCCCTCTTCTCCATGTTTGGACTTAGTGTAGATACACGATCCACTCAAGATTACTACCGGTGAGGACCTGCTTTTTCGTAACCAATCCTTTTGAGCCAGTTTTTTTTTTTAATAGTAAAAATAATTTATAAAAAGCATCCCCTGGGAGCAGCTGTCAGGCCACACAGCTTGTCCTTCCAAGGGAGGAGCTGCAATAACCATTCTATTTCACTTTCCTGTGATTTCCAGCAGATTTCTTTGTAGTCACATGGCTTTCATTAAGTTCGGTCATTCTGGGAAATGGATGGTCTTGAGTGAGCATTCTTGGAAAGGTAAGGAAATGGAGCAGGTGTGGGGTTGCCCGCCCCAAGTGTTTGGCCCAGGGAAGGAAGGAATGGTAGTGTCCTTGTCTTGGACTTGTCAAGGCTTGGTTCTGCTGTGAACTGGAGAAACAGAAGAAAGAGTGACTAAGAGAATGAATGGATGAATAGTAGGTGTGCAATCAATGTTTGCATTAACTCTGCAGTTATAGCTGCCGAGTGTGCAAGGGCCTGCCCTTCCTCCCAACACTTCCCCCATTGGGTTAGGATTTTATTCTTATTTAGATTTTCCTCCTTCACTCCCTCACTCACTCCCTTCCTCCTTTCCTTCTCCATCTTCTTTTATGGATCAGGATCTCAGTATCTGAGCCATTAGCTCACATATATCCGGCCGTTAGCTTTACAGCTGCACCAAGCATTCTCTTCTCTCTCATTGACTATGTCTTACTCTTGTATAATATCCCAGAGCAGAGCAAATATATCCATGAGGTACGGTGGGGAGAGTGCCTGAGGCCTGAGGTACTTTTAGGGGCCCATGAAATGTTTTAATTTTAATTAGAACTGGAACAGGAAAAAAAAAAACTGGAACAGGAGGGGTGCCTGGGTTGCTCAGTTGGTTGAGCGTCTGCCTTTAGCTCAGGTCGTGATCCTGGAGTCCTGGGATTGAGTCCCGCATGGGGCTCCTTGCTCAGCAGAGGCTGCTTCTCCCTGTGCCCTTCACCCTGCTCATGCTCTCTGTCTCTCTCTCAAATAAATACATCTTTTTTTTTTAAAAAAAGAACTAAAACAGGAATTTTCAAATGGAAGAAAATGTCTTAATAATATTAACATAGCCATCTTTTTATCAATAAGTTGGAAAATGTAATTTAACGTATAATTTTATGGAAGAAAGGACCCATGGAGGCAAAGACGCCTCGAGCCCATGAAGGTCATAATGAGGCCCTATCCTAGAGGCTTCCTATCTTTTTTTTTTTTTTTTTTAAGATTTTATTTATTTATTCATGAGAGACACAGAGAGAGAGAGACAAAGAGGCAGAGGGAGAAGCAGGCTCCATGCAGGGAGCCTGACGAGGGACTCGATCCCAGGTCCCCAGGATCACGGCCTGGGCCGAAGGTGGTGCTAAACCACTGAGCCACCAGGGCTGCCCGGCTTCCTATCTTTTGATACAGCCAATGGTTCTTGGTCTTGGCTGTCCATTACAGTCACCTAGACACTGTTTCTTAAAAAGCCCAGGCTACATATCATTTTTAGGGATTCTGAATTAATATGCCTGGGATGGAGGCTCAGGCATGGGTTATTTAAAAACCCCTTGGGTTATTTGGATGTGCAGTCAGGGATGAAAACCACTGGTTTGGGTATTAGATGCTTTCAAACTCTACTGTATACAGCAGTCACCTGGGGGTCCCCATAACTAGAGATTATGATTCAGAGGCCTGGGGACAGGGTCAAGACCTTGCATTTCTTTTCTTTTCTTTTTTAAATTTTATTTATTTATTCATGAGAGACACAGAGAGGCAGACATATACATAGGCAGAGGAAGAAGCAGGCTGGCTCCACACACCAGTAGAAACTTCCCAACATGAATTCATTCCTTAGACATCCACTTACTGGAACTTCTGCTCTAATGCAAAGCCCTTGTCCACATGCTGGGCCTCCTGGTTTGTTGAGGGGCCATTGCTATTTGGGCGGGCAATAAAATAAAGGCCTACATAACTTATAAGTTATCACCTGTTTATTCTAGATGAAATTTAATTTTCTTACTGTAACTTCAGTAAAGTAATTGTATGGTTATGCTCAAGATACCCATAAAATTTCTGTCCTATTAACAGCGAATATCTAAATGTTTAAAATATCAAGTGCAACTGTTTTCAAATTATACAGAATTTGAACACATTTTCATTCAGGTATAAGTTTTCAATACACTTAAAATTCAAGATATTAAAGTTCTTTTTCACCTATGCTTTCAAAGAGTTGTTTTTCTCCCAAATTGTTTTAAATTGTCCATTCAAAAGCAAAGTGTGGGTTTTAATTCATACATTTTGACAATTGACATCAACATTATTTGAACGTAACTGGAGTCTTGAGTTGCTTTTGAAAAATAAATTTTATTGCATTGAAATGTGCACTTTATTTAATAGAAATCCAAGTTTGCAACTCTTGTATTCAATATTCATTTGGTTGCCCATGTAAAGAATTAGTATCATGTTTTATGTGTATTATGTCTATACCCACATATACAGAAATACAAGAGTCATATGAATCACTTAATATTGTAGGATATTTGTCAGGCACCATGTACGACCATTGCAAATACCACACTGAATGGAATACACACTTAGCCTCTGGAACTCTGAATTGGAACATGAAGAGCAGCAGGAGAGAGGACGATTGGCAGGTGTAGGAATCTACTGCCGACATGCCCTTTGAGAGAAAGGATTAGACAAGAACATTAATCTGTCTTTTCTTTTACCTAATTGTTTCTGCTGCTTCATCCTTTCCTTCACTTCAAAGCAGTATCAGTATCCAAGCCTCAGACCATCATGGCTTTGGATACAACCACCTTTTATTCTGAAGACATAGGGCCAGCGGTGTGGGGAACACACGCCTGGGCCTGCCTGGTGTTGTCATGAGAGCAGGTGTTCAAGGGTGCCATACTGACTCTCTATTGCTTCTGTAACGAGTCACCCCAGCCAGGAGGGCTTACAACAACAGAAATGTATTGTCTCGCAGTTCTGGAGGGCAGAAGTCTGAAGTCCACGTCACCAGGCCGTAGTCAAGGTGCTAGTATGGCTCTAGAGGAGAATCTGGGCCTTGCCTCTGCCAGTTTCCAGTCACCACTGGCATTTTCTGGCTTATGGATACCATAGCCTCTGCCTCCATGGTCGCATTGCTTCCTCCTCTTGCACACATGTCAAAGCTCCCTCTGTCTCCTTTTTTGGATGGCTCTTGTGATGACATGCAGGGCCCACCTCAGTAATGCAGGATGGTCTTCGCATCTCAAGATCCTTGACTTAATCACACCTTTAAAATCCTAAACAAGGTAATATTTGCAGATTCTGGGGATTAAAACTGAAATTTGGGGCAGCCCAGGTGGCTCAGTGGATTAGTGCTGCCTTGGGCCCAGGGTATGATCCTGGAGGTCCGGGATCAAGTCCCACGTGGGGCTCCCTGAGTGGAGCCTGCTTCTCCCTCTGCCTGTGTCTCTGCTTCTCTCTCTCTCTCTTTCTCTCTCCCTCTCTCTCTCTCTCTCTCTTTCTGTGTCTCTCATGAATAAATAAATAAAATCTTTAAAAAAAAAAAACAAAAAAACCCCTGAAATTTGGAGGGGGTACATATTCAGCAGACTACAGATGAACTGTGTTGTGTCATTGTTGAGTGCCAGATGGTGAGTGACAAGGGGCTCACATGTTCTTTATTAAATGACATTTGTTTTCAATGATATGTTGAAACTTTGTTTCATGATATGTTGGACTGTAAAGCATGAGCCTTGGCAGGGGCTCCCCTTCCTCTCTTGGAGCCTTGGCTATAAGGATTACCATCGCTCAGTGAATTATGTAAACATTAGCTTTTATAGTTGGGACCAGAAAATGGTATCTGGTCCACAGGTATTGACCAATGACAAAGCCTCAGGGCTTTCCAGGTGTCATGCTGAAAACAAGAGCTTCAAAGATGAGCAAGACTTGGTTCCTGCCCTCAAGAGGCTTACAGTCTGTTGCAGTGTTTCTCAAACCTGAGACACATAATAACTCCTAATTTTTTTTTAAAGATTTTATTTATTTATTCATGAGAGACACAGAGAGAGAGAGAGAGAGAGGCAGAGACACAGGTAGAGGGAGAAGCAGGCTCCATGCAGGAAGCCTGATGCGGGACTCGATCCCATGAACTTGGGTCACTCCCTGAGCTGAAGGCAGATGCTCAGCCACTGAGCCACCCAGGTGCTCCAATCGTGACTCCTTGGAAAGGACAAAAAAATCCCATTCACCTGGTTTTGTTTTAGACAAGTTCTATTTGTACAAACACACACCTAGGACTTGAACTTTTATGCTTGTAGCTCCGACATTTCTACAAAACAAAACAATTTTTCTAACTTGGTGTTAATCAAACTGACATCTACTCAGGTTTACATTTGAGTGGTGGCATTCCACTGACAGGATGGGTTGCGCTGCTGGTGGCCAGGCCCGGCCCTGAAGCCTTCGGGCCCTCGCTCACTGCCCTGTCTCCGGTGACTCAGCCCTCCCACCTGAGCCCTCTGACCTTTTGTGAAACTTTCACACCTACGGTGCTCTGTGATGTCATTTGACCTTTCCCTCGGCTCCCCTTCCTTTTTTGTGTATCAAGTGGGTCTCTTTTCTTTTCTCACTGGCCTGCACCTGTTAATGCAGAGCTGCGAGTGCCAGCCCCCCATAAACACAAGGGGACACAGGTTATTAGGAAATTCAGCAGGTGACACAGGCAGAGTAGCGTCTTCTTTTGAGGTGATGATCACAGTGAAAACTTTTTCAATGGAAAAGCATAGACTGTTGAGAGTGTGTGGGCTCCGAGCCTGATGAATACAGATCTAGTGACCGTATCTCCCATTTCCTGGGCCCGTTCTCTTGTCACATGTTCTGCTTCTTTGTCTGTTTGCTACGCTACCTCTATTTCGTGCTTGATGGTACAACCTCCCGGGGCTTGCTCTGAATCCCCTCTTCACCCCTCAGCACCTGAAAGAGAGCCTGCAACACACCAGACTCTCGGTGCATCTCTGGAATTCAGCAGACATTGCGGGTGCCTCTTCTGCGTCCTGGACCCATCATGGAGCTGGCGCACGGCCACCGTGGGAACAGGGACTACTGCATTGTGTTCCTAAGCTGAGTTTCAGAAACCTTTGCAACATTGACGTGGGACGGAGGAGCCAAGAAGATGCTTGAACAGGGGCACAGCTGAGTGCACTTGCACATGTGAGAGCGTGTGCGTGGTTAACTGTACGTGCTCGTAAAGGTGAGGTCAAGAGTGGGGTGTTCTCCTCCCCCAGGCGGGTGTCCCATCCCAGGTCCCCCCATATCCTTCCTCATTTTGTCTTCTCCTTCCTCCTAAGGGATTAGTGGTGAATAAAAGGGGTGGTAGGAGCCTCTTGAGAAACTTTTCTTCCTGGCAATGTTTTGAAAACGAATTGTCAGAAGTGGTCTCCCACCTGAACTCCTCCGCCACCGTCCTTTGATGTTGGTACCCCAGTCGCACCCCGGGCCTTGCCAGAAGCAGGAGCTTCTGAGCATGTCTCACTCCCAAGTAGTGCCGATTACATCTCAGCAGACTATTCACGGCCCTCCAGGGTTTTTATTTTATTTTTTTAACTTGTATAAATAAATCAATTATTTAAGGCAATGGCTTTGATCACTGGGAGCTGCTGTTTGGTGGAAAACCTTAGTTGTTCTCTGGGAGCTCCCTCCCCGCCCAGCATGCAGTGCAGCCCCTTCTTCAGAGACCTGTCTGTCCCCAGGGCGTCTCGTGCATGTGACAGCCTTGCCCTCAGTGGCCAGGCGCCCTCTGCACACAGAGCACCCGGGGTGCATGGACTTCCCACTGGCCGCCCCCCTCTGAGACAGTGGCCGTGGTGCCCGGGGTCTTCACCCCCTTTGAAGGTGGAGCTGCTCCCTGCCTTTGGGGGATCCATACGGTGTGTTTTCTGAAGCAACACTTGCACTGGTTGGGTGATAAGAATTTGGGAGGAGGGCGGGGGGTGGGAGTGAATGGGTGACGGGCACTGGGGGTTATTCTGTATGTTAGTAAATTGAACACCAATAAAAAATAAATTAAAAAAAAAGAATTTGGGGGTCACTTGGGTTCTGTATGAATTACCATTTATATCATATTAATGAGGTGTTAATTGCTCTTGCGACCTTTTTAATGCAAATTAATCCAACGCTGGTTGCATCGTCATGTACCCAGTGTAATACCTTCTAGCCTTTGTATTGTCAAAGCAATTAGTGGTGCACTGTTAATGAATAACATGTTCCACGTCTGCTCACCACTACACACCAGGTGTCTTTTGGGGGGAAAGAGATTGTTCCAACATTGTTAAGGTCACTTTAAAGTTACAGTCTCTCCCGAACACAAGGACATCTGACAGGTGCTGCAGGGACACCTGTGTGTGGAATTTGCCTGGTGGGACCTGCCTGTAGGGCGATGGACTCCAATGACATCCAAGACCCCCTCCTGGTTTGTCTTTTCTTTGCTTTCTATGGGGATGAGCAGTGTGAGTGAGGGGGGCCAAACTGGCCTCATGCGAAAGGAAGGCTATGGCCCATATAGGTACTTAGCATAATGTCCTCCAGTACTTGAGCCACAGAGAAAAAGTGAATAGAGGCTCTGTGATGAAAAACTATGAGTATATTTAAAGCCCCACATTGCCCAATGTGTTCGCCTCCCACTGTTAACCATCACGGAGCTATCCAGAAGAGTCTCAAAGGCCAAGGGGACTGTGAACTGCCACTGGGGGGACCCGGTGTTTAGAAACTAAAGAGTCAGAAAACAAACGACAAGCTATCTTTACTTCAGATTTTGAGATTTGGCACATCATGAATTTTTTTGCATTAATTTTAATTTTTATTTATTTATTTTTTCAGAGTACGCATAGAGAGAGTACGCATGCACAAGCGTGGGGGAGGGCAGAGGGAGAGGGAGAGAGAGAGAGAATCCTAAGCAGATTTCCTGTTGAGTGCGAAGCCCTATGTGGGGCTCAATCCTATGGCCTAAGATCATGACGGGAGCCAAAACCAAGAGTCGGACACCCAACGAACTGAGCCGCCTGCAGGCGCCCCTGCATTAATTTTTATTTTTAAAAATATTACATTAAAATTAATTTTATCTTGATTTCTGAGATTTTTTTGATTCCTCCTCAAGTGATGTCTTACTAGCCCCGTCCTAACCCTACCCTGAGCAGTTGAATGGGGGACTGTATTGATTTTGCAGCAAGGATGACGCCCCAGGTTTAGACAGAGTATTGCTACGGGGTTGGGGATCCTGGGACTTTCCTGGGCTTCCCACCTTCTTAAACATTTGGGGAAAATCCCAGCATCTTCATTATCTTTGAAACTGAGAGATCACTCAGGTAGGCAGCCGGTGACAAGGTTTTCACAGAGGCAGCCATTTTAAATCTTTTTAGATATAGGTGGGATATTATAAATAATACAAATGATTTTCCAGATAAAATTGCGTCATCTGAACATGTGCAATGTTGAAGATGGACTTTGGATGTAGAGATTGCCTTTTAATTTGGCTCTTCCACTTTTTAGCTGAGTCATCTTAGATTGGTTGCTCAAGATCATTGAGCCTCCATTTTCTTATCAGAAATGAAAATGATGCCTATTTACAGAACTATTATAAGGATCAAATGAAACAATCTGGGCAAAGATTTTGACACATGACAGATCCGGCACATTCCTAGCTTCCTTCCCTCTTCATCTGAAGGGAGGACCTGTGGTCACAAGTGAATTTTCTTTTCAGTGCCCCAGCAAAGGGTCAAGTGGTCTTCTATTTATCCTATCACACAGTTGGTAGATCGTAGTTGCTGAAAGTCACTGTTTCCCTGAAGCCCCAACATTCTAGCATGGTCTCCTGCTATATGGCAGGACCTCAAGCACAGGCAAAGCCTCCAGTTATTCCTAAAAGAACTCAGGCCCCTCACAGAGGCGTGCCAGTCCTTTCTCTTCACCCTGTGGCACCACCCTTTATCCTGCTTTTGCCCCTAGAAAGACCTTTGTGTGCCACAGAACCGTCCACTGCTATGGTGGGGAGGGATACACCAGTGGGGGTGCTACTGTCACCACGTGAGGTGGTCCTCAGCGTGTCCAAAGTTCTTCGCAGAGGTAGGAGGAAGATGCATTCTTGGTTTGGGACCATGGGTGTTGCTGTTTACCCTACAGCCTCATCCTTTGTTACAGATCTCCCCTTAAGGGAGGTGCAACTGGCTGGTGGTCCCAAAATCCATTTCCGATCCCCTTACATTTGCTACCTTCTAGCTAGGAGAGCCACCTGGTACAATGCTGGCCCAGGGACAGAAGGAAACGAAGTTTGCTTAGAGTTCCTGAGTACTTCTGCTACAATGTTGACTTCTGCAAAGCAAAAGAAGGGGGAACTTCTTAACACCATCGCTAAATGCCCAAATATGGCCTTGTTTTGAGAAATTCTTAAAAACCTCCCCCTATGGACTTAAAGTTTGCCGATGAAAGGATATACAATATTTATGTCAACTGGAAGAGGGAAATGGTGTTGCAGAGACAGACAGAAGAAGTCACGAACTGTGATTTTCAGCAAAGATGCCTTCCAAATAAAGCAAGTTGGAGTGAGGGGCATCATATTTGTCTGCTTTTCAACCAGGCTGAAGTGCTGTGATGAAGATGGTGAGGTGGGGGGGTCCTCTGATTGCTCATTCAGTGCCTCTCCCTCTCGGACTCTGTGGTACTGCCTGGCTCTGGGGCCTCCTTTGTCTTTCCTTCCAGCTGGATCCTGCCCATCACCACCTGTTGACGTCTGAGCAGATTACTAATGCCAACAGCAGGTGGACACGTAGCTGATATAAATTCAGTTTTCCAAAGCTTCTGCAAGTTTTAACTCAAAGGAGTGAATAGAATTTCAGGTACCAGAATAGACTTGGTTGGGCTGGGAGGCTGATGAGCATTGGTGAGTCGTGGCAGCATGACATTTTTTATCAGACAGTAAGATGCATAACCCTCTTCCAAAATTCTTATTATATATAAGGGTGGCATATGTTTATCTAGAATAGCTCCTGATGAATCTGCTTTTTTAAAAGCTTTAGACAAAAACAGTCTTCTGTAGGTTGTGGCAACTGTGGGGATGCTAATTTTATAATGAACCATAAATTGATTGACAGGAGGCAAAACAATAATGGGGTAGAAGACAATTGGCTCAGAGACAGGAGCTGGCAAATAATAAGAAGTGACTTAGCTGGCAGAGGTGGCTGAGGACACTCGAATCATGATTCCATAAGACAAGCATGGGGAGGAATTCTAACCAGAGGCCGTGTGGCTCAGTCAAGGGCTCCAGTGGGGCTTGGAAGGGCAGAAGGCCCTAGAAGTTGACCTGGCTACACTCTCTAGGGGAGAGCTCGTTGCCTTGTTGAAGGGATGTCTGGGGCTGAGAGATGAGGAAGCAAAATGGTGCCCTGACTTCCAGAGAGCTCCTGGTCTAGGAGGGGGTGCAGAACAAGAAGAGGAGCCCAATTTGGATTTTCCAATTTCATTTTGATTCCTGTAGTTTGCCCACCTTTGCGTAATTTGTTAGGCTCAACACCAAGACTCAAGTGATTGCACCTGGGGGTTGGGGTCCTTTCACTCTGCTGTTTCCAGATGAAGCCTGATGTTTGCACATGGTGGCCACCCTGGAGTGCTTCCTGATTGGATGGAAACCCTCATGTTGGTGGGCTGAAATGAAACAGAGCAGTGCAGTCTACGAGAGGAGAAGCTCTTATTCCTTTGTGGGTGGCTCTGGAGGAACTGGCCTCTGGATTGGGAAGGTTCCAGTTGCAGGAGCCTGTCTTCCCCTGCAGATTCAATTATCTTGTGACAAACTGATGAGAGACAAGACATGTCACTTTTTGGGCTAGACATTTGCCTCTGGGGCTGCTACCCCTAACCAACAACAATAACAACAGAAGAAGGCTGATTTGGACCCATTTTCTCAGGGTTTTTCATGAATGGTCTTGGGCACATTCCAAGTGTGATTTTTTAATAAACTTGAGTTTTCACTTGATCTATTTTTTAAAATGGGCCCCATTTGTAGAGTTCTTTGCAAACTCAAGTTGACCATTCCCTGCCCCATGACCTCCACTTGTACAGATTTTCATGACAGCACCAAAGTGCCCGACACCATCACTGAGTGCCAAAATGTCACTTGGCTGT
This sequence comes from Canis aureus, assembly GCF_053574225.1. Classification (NCBI taxonomy): domain Eukaryota; kingdom Metazoa; phylum Chordata; class Mammalia; order Carnivora; family Canidae; genus Canis; species Canis aureus. Next base: position 59,318,999 of record NC_135622.1, read on the forward strand.
CCTTGTTACCTGGCGGCCCTCGTCTGTAAAGACTGGGGCATATTTTTGCCACCTACATCTCTTATGGCACCTGGCACATAGTCAACACGCATAGGCATTTTGCTGAAAATGCCTTCAATGCTAAGATTCCTTTAAAATGTATCTTTCATACAGTGGGAAGTCCATGCCTCAAACAATTACCCAGCTGCTTCAAACCAAGAAATTTATCTTGACTCCAACTGCCTCTGAGTTTTAGGGCAAAATTTATTTTTTACCTGAAGCATATAAATAACAACGCTCTGCCTCCCAAATCTTGCCCAAACAAATAGGTCATTGGTTTTTCCAGGTAGAGCTAAGTCTGTGGGCGATAGCATGTGAAGCATCCATGAAAACAAGATGCACATTCGATTATAATTCAGTAGTTCACTTTGGCTGCCCTGCCCCAGTGTGTGTGCATGTGTGTGTGTGTGTACGCATGCGTGCGTGGAGACTGGCAGGATCCGCATACAGGACATTACGTGTATAGTGTGGCAGCTCTCTGCCGGGCCAGTCCTCGGGCCTGCTGCTGCTCTGGTTGCAGATGTCCTCACAGGAAGTAAGATTATGTACAGAGGTTTCAAAATCCCTGGAAGCCTTGTATGCAAAGAGAAAGGAGAAGCCCATATTTTTGTTTAGCCATGTCCTCTAGTAATCAAAATATTTTTCAGATGACTGAAAGTTGAGTTCAAGTGTGAATTTAACAATGTTAAATGACTTAACACTTAGCAGCTACCGTCTCTGCTCAGCGGAAGGGTGAATTAGGGATGGTGTCTGTTCCCAAGGAGCTGAAACTCTGCTATAGGAGGAAGATCTGGATAGATATGGACACACAGACAGGGAGGCGGGCAGGTAGATAAAGTGCACATTTATTTTTTATTTTTATTTTTTTGAAGATTTATTTGAGAGAGAGGGAGAGAATGAATGAATGAATGAATGAATGGAGGGAGTAATAGAAGGAGAGGGAGAAGCACATTCCCTGCTGAATAGAAAGCCCAACTTGGGGCTCGATCCCAGGATCCTGGGATCATGACCCGAGCTGACACTCAACTGACTGGACCACGCAGGTGCCCCAAAGTGCACATTTACTGAACCATTATTGTGTGCCAGGCTCTGATGCCTTAATTATATCATCACAAAGAAACCTGAGGGGTAGGTGTTTTTTTACTGGTGCTCTTTCTCACTCAGGCACAGAACAGTGATAAAACGTGTCGCGGTGTACACAGCTAGTAAGCAGGAAAGCCAGAGTTCAAAGCTGGATTGGATGACTACGGCACTCTTCCCATGTGCCATATTGGTCCTTGTGTGGTTTGCCCTTCCAAGTTCGGCTTGCTCATCTCTGTACTTGGTCTAGGGTGTGGTTGACCCAACTGACTGAGGAGATGCTGTTGGAGAGGTGGCAGGTACCATGGAAGCTTGGTGGCTATTGGAGTCTCTGTCCTTCTGCGGGTGGGAAGCCGACTTTGGGGTGTCTTGCATGCATGGGGCCAACAAGAACGGTGGGGAAGAGGAAGGCACAGGCAGTCTGCTTCTCTCTGGTGGCAGCACATGAGGGGCTTTCTGAACTTCCCAGCCTGCCTAGTAAGCATGGCCGTGTGTTGGCAGACTTCAAGGCTCTAGAGGACTTAAAAAAATCAATGCATGGGTCAGAATCAAGTTTAATCTGACACTGAAAATTAGAACCTGGTCGAGGTTAAGGAGTGGTTCAAACTTTGGAAACAAATGGATCAACCACATGGAGTTACGAGAGGTTAGGGGATGATTAGTTTTCAATTAAAATAAGATTTTGGAGCTAGGATCTAGGCTTTTTGGCAACAGATGTAGGTGGAAGGATAACAGAAAAACTGAGGTCAGAAAAGAATGAAGTCCAGCTGACGGCTTGGTTCAGATAAGTGAAAACACTCAACTATACATGGAAGGAAGGCCGTCAGAAATCCTTCCCTCGTGGAGTCATGCATTGTTGGCCTTCACAGGCTGACTAATTCTTGCCATATTTTAGAAGGTCTTGACATAAGCCCACCTTGAGAACATCAGTACTTTGTTCTGCTGCTGGGGTTATGGACGATATTGGATTTCCTCTTTCCAGAAGATAAACTGTTGCCGTGAACAGGAATATCAAGTTAGCAACGCGAGGTGATCACAGATGCCTGAAAACGAGGTGGCCGTTGGAAGAGGCGAGCGGGACGTGGGGCCCAGCCCGACACATCGCAGATGTGGTCACAGAAAGCAGAAGCCCGCTTGTCCACTCCCCCGGGGGCCTTTCCACTCCGGGGCAGTGAGGGCACCTTTGCAACCGCCTGGCAAAGCTGACACTTAGAAATGATGTTTACATTCCAACGGGGCTGCAAAACTCTGATGCGGGAGAGGGACTGATTGACCGCTTGATTTCTGAGAACCAGAAAGATTCTGCAAAGAGGTAGAACCCAGGGGAGAGAGAACATTCACTCACTCACTCACTCACTCATTCATTCATTCATTCATGGAAGCACGCTCAAAAGTTTACTTTGTGCTGGTTCTTAGCAAGATGCGGAGGACACCCAGAGGCCCAGGCTTGGTCGACGGCCACGTGTGTGGAAGGTGGCCGGACACACGGGTCGTGAGGCTAACCTGCCACGGCAGAGGCTGTATAGCACAGGCCCGCAGCAGGCAGGCCAATGCAGTAACAGGGACAAGGGGCGGGGGGCCCTGGAGATGATGTGAGGCTGTGCTTCACAGACCACTCAGGAAGGTAGTAAGGTGGGTGGGGGGACCCCCGATTCCTTTGTGTCCTGGGGGGTTGAAGAAGCCTCTTGACTCAGGGGCATATTCTACTCCGTCTTGCCTTTCTGAGATTTCCTAGTTTCTGTGGACTCAGCACCATAGACTTTAGGATCTGATTCTTCTCATAAGTTCAGTCTTTCCTCCCCAATTGCATCTGCAGCTCCTTCGGGACACGGAGCAGGGCAGTGGGTACAAAGAAGGTGCTCCGTGGCTGAGCAACTGCAAATGCGTGGATCTTCACTTCCAAATGCAGAAAGCAGCCCCGTCGGGGCATCTGGGGGGCTCAGTCGGTTAAATGTCTGCTTTCAGCTCCGATGGTGATCCGCGACCCCAGGCCTGTCCCCTGTTCATGCTCAGCAGGGCACCTGCTTCTCCCTCTCCCTCCTCCCCCCACCCTGTTCCTGCTCTTTCTCTCTCTCCTAACTAACTAACTAACTAACTAACTAACTAACTAACTAACAACTAAAATCTTAAAAGAAAGGCAGCCCCATCGATATCAGCTCCTTATGGGGAACTAACAACTGAACACCGCAAAATTCAGCTGTTCATTCAACACAGGACCTTTTTCCCTTCAGACTGAACGTGGTGTCGCTCCTTTGGGACAATCCGGGGACCTACCAATCAGAGTCTGAGACTATTTGAAGGAGCTACCGTGCTAGCAGCACTGCCTTTTAGGAGTCTTTAGGGAGCTGCCGTCCTGAATAGTTAACAATGACCTATCTCCTGTAATGATTATTTGTGGGTGAGGGCCCCCCGATGCGTTGAAACAACAAATTCTCTGATGCATTTGATACTTCTTCCCAAATACTGTTTATAAATTTAAGTTGCTGTGTGCAGGAAGACAAGGTAGCTGGGCAAAGTCAGACTTCTGCCTCATGTGAATGATTTCAAGATTTATTTATTTTTTTATTTGAGAGAGAGAAAGAGAGAGCGTGCACAAGCGAGAGGGGCAGAGGGAGAGGGGAGAGAACCCCAAGCAGACTCCCCGCTGAGCACACAGCCCGAACCAGGCTCCATCTCATGACCCTGAGATCATGACCTGAGCCAAAACCGAGAGTTGGAGCTTAACCAACCGTGCCACCCAGGTGCCCGTGTAGTGTGAATGATTGCCAATCAGTGGATTCTGAGTCCATGAAATTTTGCCTTGGTTCCCAATAGGTTTTGCTTTGCCAAAGTGTGAGCTATGCTTGGGGAAAGGGAAGAAATGGAGGCAACGTTTTGGAGGATTAATCGACTTTGGGGGATGGTCCATAGAACACAAAATTCAGGGAAGTTCCACCTCCATCGCGTTGACCCACCAAGAGTACGTGTGTTACTAATAAGCATGCTGGGGCAGTGAGCATGCTTCTCGCTGCCTGCCTTTGGCATGGTGTCTCCACCTGAAGGGCAGGAGAATCATAGCCTTGTCTCTACCGAAAGGACGCCTTGCTCAGCATGAGTAGATCTGCTGAGCCCAGAGGGTGAGCCCAGAGCCCAGAGGGTGCCAGGTGCACCTCACAGGCTGCCTAGAAGTGGGCCCAGCTTGGCAGTGGTCATGCTGCTGGGAAGAGAAGCAGCTCCTCCTTCTTCACCGGGTCCCTCTCCTTGATGCATTCCTCACTAACCCACATCATGCTCCAGTACCAGGAGCAGCATCAGGAGGCAACTGCACCAAGGTGGAAGTGTGGGGTGGTGGGAAGCACCCCCTTCCGTATGGTTTGCATGTGATGACAGATCTAGGGGACTCGGGTCTATTTTTTTTTAAATTTTTTGATGAAAGATCCAGGAGTAAAAATTCATGTACAGAAGAAGCTGCTGTAAGATAACCCTGTTGGTTTTGTGGGTTTTTAAAATCATAGTGTCCCCAACTTCAGACTTTTTTAGGGCGCTTCTATTTTGGGGGGTGCTGCGCTTGAAGAAAGCCCATCTCAAACTACTTGTCCTTGAAGTAACAGACAAGGGCAGTGCTGCAGGATCAGCCGGGCCTGAAGTTCTGAGGGAAGCTTTGAAGTTGCCAGCGCACATGTTATGTATCTGTTTCTCACCTCTTTTTCAAAATCACCTGATGGGAATACAAATTATTTTTGCAATGCAGAAACACTTAGACATATGAGGCCAGGCTTCACTTTTATGGGCTTATTTTTCAAGGAGAGAAGCGCTGATGTGCGCCAGATGACAGTCACCTTTGAATCATCTGGTTGCATCTATAACCAGCCTGCACACCTCTTGCTAAATGTTTTCCTGTTTGTAGAAGCATGCTTGTGTGTTGAAAGAATTTCACAAGAGCGCTGGCCCATTTCTCCTATAGTCCTTCCCATATTTTATTGCCTGCTTTTGCTGATAAGAAATGCCTATGCGATGTGGGTTGAAACTGCATCGGGGACCAGTCAAAGAACCGAATCCGAGGAGAGTGTCTTTAAAAAGAAAATTTGTTTTGGCCTTTTTAACCTCGACACACTTTGTCCTCTTCACCAAGGATTTGATTCACGGAGCACACCACTCCGAGTGGTGACCGTGCTCCCTCATTCGCCCGGCCAGCGCTGGTTAACACCTAGATGGCCAGAAGAAATTAGTAATAATTTCTCTGTTTGCCATCAAAAACGTCCTGGTTTGGACCTAGGTTATAAAGGCAGGCTGCTCACTGCGCCCACTCTGGGGCATCTCCAGCTCACCCATTTTCTGGAACGGAGTCTCTCCCAGCCTTGACACGTGGCATTTACTTTGCACTTTTAGAGTTGCATCTTACCAGCTGATCTCGTGTGGGGCGACCATCCTGCTTATTTCAAAGTCATTCGTTGGTCCCATGACCAAATTTTTTGACCCCTGGCTCCTTCAGAAAAACCCAAAATGTCAAAGTGTCCCTGGTGCATCTGCACCAGTTTTCTATTGCCAACTTAGAATAGGGAGGCGTACTTCCCCTTATTTCTCGTGCCCTCAAATGTCTATGCAGGAAGGATGAGCATGATCTTTCGAGCATTACTCAGAGGGGATTGAAAATGCCTGGCTAGCGGGGCGTGTTAGGCCAGCCCGGGCACCGTGGTGCTCTTCCAGCAGGGCGACATGCTTGTGTCCTCATGTGTTATAATGGAGCTTGCTATTGCATCTTGCTGTCTGGTGCAGTTTTATCGTGTAATTTGCCCAGGTCCTTGAGGAATGTTTCATCACAAAGGCCTGCTCTTGCAATGCCCTAGGGAGTTGCTCTGTCTCTGTTTCCCCCATGCTTTTTATTACCCCATGCTTAATGAACTTTTCCTGGTCGTTTCAACTGTCAGCGTCTGAAGTCCACTAGTGAATGCTGGTTGGCTTTCTCTGCCCTAAACTGTGGCAATTATAGTCCTTAATCACCATGAGAAATTTGAGGGAGAGGTAGACGCTTCCAAGACTCTGTCACAGCAGCAGCAGGAAGTAAGTCTGCAGAAAATGGAGGGAGACTATGGTCCATTCTATTCTGGTGGGACAGAATGTGGCGTGTCCCGGAAGGTCCCATGGAAATAAAGCCAAAAAGGGGGGAAAAAAGTGCTGCATTGATTTCTCCCTTCACGGCTATTGTTTCTGCTACACAATTGGCATTTGATCCATTCATTTTCAGGTTAATAAATCATTAATGGAATGCCTACTTTAGACCAGGCAGTGCCGAGGCATTGTTCCAGAGACTTCTAGATAATTATGAATGATTCAGTACTCTGAGATTAGTAGGATGACCAGCAGTGAACTGCTCCTAGAGAGTAGTCCCCAAAGAGGGAGATGGATCTAGGGTATAATGAAGGTGCACAGGAACACCCATCTCAGCCCGGGGAGGACCTAGGAAGCTGATAATTAACCAGGGAGCTAGCTGCACAATTTATGAAGGCAAGCAAAAGGCCTACCTTCCAGAATGACATGCCTAGGGAATCAGAAAGAGTTCCAAATGGTGACAGGAAAGATTCTTATGGGAACCTATGGACCATTCATTCATTCATTCCACAGTTTGTTATTGGGATCCTGCTTTGTGCTAAATGTGAAGCCCATCATTATGAGGATGAGGCTAGAGAGGCAGATGTGATCATGAAGAGCCTGGTATGTGGGTGGAAGGAGTACAGGCATTATCCAGAGAGCCATGTATAACCATGGCTTGGGAGGCCTTAACCATGAGACAACGTGATTAGATGTGTGTGTTGGGTGCAGTGTGAGAGCCGTGTTGGAGAGAACGCAGCCTGGAGACAGAGGGGTGGTCAGAGGAGAAATGATAGGCCACCGGCAGTAGGGATGGAAAGGAGTTGATCCATCAAGAGGTTCTGAGTCAATCAGATCTATCCATTGGCTGGAAAATGAAGGGCAAGTCTAGGATGAGCATCTGAATTCTCTTTGGGGTAACTACCAGATGGTGATGTCATTACCCAGATTGTGGTGTGGACGAGATCACCCAGGAATGGAGCAGCGACCAACAGTAACTCTGTGAATGCTCACTCTGTGCTGAGTGCCCGACGAAGCACAAGACCCTCTCATCTTCAGTAGGACCCTATGAGAGGCCGCCATTAATGTCGCCATTTTAGAGTGGGACTGGAAGGCAGAGGGCAGTTAAGTAGCTTGCCCAGGGCTGCACAACATGGAGGAGGCCTTGGGGGCCTAGAGGAAGTGGGGCAAGCCGGAGGGAAGCCCAGCTCCCTTTCACTTGGCACCCTCCCGGGTTCCTGGTCTGATGGCTGCCCCATTACTGCTGAATGTTGACGCTCTCCTAGTGGGACAGGGAGGCCATATCTCAGAATAAGCCTGTCGTGAGCACAGGATGTGTACTCAAGGTGTACTGCTCCAGGGCTGTGAGACTCCCTCCCTCCTTCGAACCTCCAGTCAGGGGAAGGAAGCTCTGTACCTGGCTTCCTTCCAGTCCAAACCAACCTCCCATCTTGGTACATTGAGATCCCCACTCCCCTTGGAGGCTCGTTGTCAATGGCAACTTCTCTGGGAAGCTCCCCAGACTCCCAGTCAGACAGGGTCCCTGTCGCCTCTAGGCTTCCCTGGTGTTCTGCAAGAGCAGTTAACTCACGGATTCTTTCCCAGTCATTCATGTTTCTATCTCAATGTCCCAGAGAAAGACGCTCTTCCTTATTTATTTGTGTGCCCTGCATGTAGTAGGCACAGTAATATCAGTATTACTGGGTGCTCCATAATGGGATTCGAATGAAGGGAGAAAAGGTTCTGGAAGCTTCTCATCATCCCCTTTCCCTTTTATGGGTGATTGGGCAACTGAACTACCCTTGAAGGCTACCCTGATACTTCTTTGTGTTCTCTCTGTGTGTTCCCTGGGTTCTTTATGGCTTCCCCATCTGTGCCTTCTTTAGCCTGACATATATTAGAATTAGCTGTCCTGTGTGTCTGGGCCCTCCCCAGGCTCTAATTCTCGAGGGCTGGGCTCCTGTTCTCCCCTCTGACGGCCAAGTCCAGGACTTGTAACTCCGTAAGCGGTGGCCAGGTGGGGTGGAACGCCAGTCCCCCCGGAAAGCCCTCTCCGATTCTCCCCGGTTCGCCCCCTTGGCACACCCCATTCTCCCCGGGGCAGTCAGCTGCACCCTTTCATCCCATCCTAACCGGGGAGCAGGTGGCCCAGCCTTGCTCCACGTCCCCTCTGTGCTTCCTCCTGGTCTTCCCAGACCCAGGCTCACACATGACACCACAGCGATATGGGCTTCAGCTCTGATCAAAGCTGAAAACGGCAGCTGAGACCTGAGCTGGCTGGTAAATGAGCAAAGACTTGCTTCAGCCAGTTGGGCCAGAGTCTGCAAAGAGCCGGTGCCAAGAGCCTTTGCCACAGTTGCAAGTCGGAGCCTTCTAAGCTATTCCTTAAAGAGAGATGATGCACGGGGGGGGCGGGGAGGAAACGGCTGTGTTGCAGATGTGGGATGGCATCAAAGAGGCTCCCTGTGACCGAGGGGAGAGCAGTCACATTTGTCATTGTGGATCTTATGCCAGGTTATAAACTCCCGCTCTCTTAATAAAGAGTGGAGGATGGTGGGAAAGGGGAGAGGGAAGGAGAGAGAATGCCTGTGTTTCTGTTACTTATTTCCAACACAAACATCTCAAGTAAGCTCATTGGGGTAATATTTTCAGTAGAAATATACGTATTTCTACTGGACACAATGCAAGAATTTTTTTGCTCATGGAATTTTCACTCGATAATAGGAGAAAAGGCATTTTTGGCTCCAATATGGATTTGACAAGTGTTTCCCCGAATGCCAGCAGGACAGAAGAGTGGAGCTGCTATGGGAATTTTAGAATTCTCAAGAGAACCCCAAGTTGTGCTTTCTATCGTTGCTAACCACACCGGAGTATGATCATGAGAGGGACCTCGGAGGTCTCATGTGAGACACCAGGGTTTGGTGAGCGTGGCTCTCTGCCTTTCACTGGGCATCATGGTGATAATAGTCTGTTTGGCTCCTTTTGCATCATCTTCATTGTAGGTTTTGCTCTCTGGGCCTAAGACATGGATGTTTGGGCTCTCAGAGCAGGAAGACCCTCTGAATATGAGACTCCGGTGCCCAAGTAACACATGTACTGACGCCTCCCTGGGCAGCCCAAGTCAGAAGCCACCCAGCGCATCTCCTCTCTCTGCCGTAATCTCTGGTTGGCTAGACGCAGTTGTGATAGAGCGCACCATCGCCACCAAGGGAAAGGCAGTGTCTTCTACTCCACGTGACAGTGTTTTGAACTCAGCCCAGTGACGGTCCTCACCATCAGGCCGGATTCAATTGATTGCTTTGTAGAAGTGAATTATGTGACCTCCCTCATAAGACCACGCTAGAACTTTCCCCAGGGCCTTGAGATTGTCTTAGATATAGATATGACTCAACGCTCTCATGGTTACATTTTTTTTAAGCTTTTTTTTCCAATTAGGCTTGATGCTGGTTTTCTGTCTTAGTTCCTTTGAGCTAATCTTATTATCTTCAAAATGTAAAACTAGCCCATTCGGTTTTAAATTAATTTATATGTGGCAGATTGGTTTTAGGTGACTTCTTTTATGATGGCATCCTGCAGCGCGGGACCATGCTGACTTCTGAGAGCCTGTCCTGGGATTTGTTGGGAGTTCAGTTCATACCCTTTGAAAAGCTCCTCAAATGTTCACATTAACTAACTGATGGGGCTGATTGAAGATAACCTGGCCATCACTGAGCACAGGATGAGGGGCCTCATTTTCTTTGCAGTCCCATGTGTGTGTATTAGGTGTGTAGAGGGAGAAAGCTTTCCACTTTAAATCCTTCTTGATTTTTAGGGTTATATCCATTGAACTTTGACTCCACTTCACCTTTTCTGGTCACCTGAATTGTTATCATTGCTGGATCTGTATGTAACGTAAATCATGTAAATCAGATTGGACGTTTGGGTGGTTCAGGTAGAGGCTGGGAAGTTCACTTTGGTTACATTGGGAGGTAGCAGACTTGGTAGTTCATCAAAAAGCTCCCGTCTGGAGGCCTGAGAAGTGCTTTCAGTGCATCATTGGATTTGGAGAAATGAGGCAGAAGACTTCCTGTGAGCCAGCAGGCTGCCGCAGGAGAGGCAGTGACTCCAGGGGGAGACAGGAGGATGAGTACAGGTGAATCATCTAGCAGGGGACCGGTGACAGCATGAAGCTGGCTATAGGATGGTCCCAGAATGTGGCTGAAGTATGGCCAGAATGTAGCCTGGAGTCTGGAGCCTGAAGGGACACGAGCTTGGGCTGGGGCCAGAGAGGGAGCCGACTGTGTGTCAGAGCCATGGGAGAGGGCTTAGGACTGTCCAGAGCCCCTCGTGACACAGCAGACTGCGGCTCGCAGCCTGGAAGGATGGTGGACAGACCCCCTTATAGGACAGCTTCAGAAACTGGGGCCATTCTTTGCAAATATTTTGGCTCAGACACAGGCTTAAAACTAATTGACTCCTAATCCAAGACACTATTTTGGGGACCCCGAAGGGGAAAAGGCACGTATGTGTCTTGATGGCCTGGCCCGCTGATGCTACTTGTCATATCAGAGAGCAGAGAGGGTGAAGATTGAAAGCAAAAGACGGGAATACTTAAAAAGGACCAAGAAGTGGGAAAAGAAAGAGGAAATGAGCAAACAAGCACAATCAGATGGGAGAATAGATGTGGCCTTAGAATAATGACTGCAATGACTGTAGGGTGGATTTCTATTGTGGGGATTTTAGGGAGAGAGGATCTCTTTTTATAGTTTCTCCTAGGTCTGGTTTTAGACATTATTGGTCGAATTGTGGTTTTAATTTAAGGAGAACCTAAGCACAGTGTGAGGTAGTTTTCCAGCACTATGAACATCCTTACGCTTCTGGGGTGTTTCATTGAAAAGAGACACCCAGGCCATTTCTCTTTGAATTGTTGGGGTGATAGTTATATCCCCTCTTGGTTACTCCTCAAGAGCTTTTGCCCTCTCATTTTCCATCCCTGGGGATTGGGGGGAAGATTACAGTGATTGAGTTTGTTCCCAAAGTGGCCACGCCAGGGTTGGTCTCGGGGTTGGGAAGGGCACGCGGTGTTTCGCACTAGATGCCCAAATGTCAAGTCAACAGTCACTGATCATTTTATTTCTCTCCGTTTATGCCAAGTGGATGACATCTGAGCCAATGGGTAGAGCAGAGTTTCTGTTAGGAAGGGATGTTGACATCAGGTTTCCAACCAGTAGATCTGGATCAGGGACCCTGGATGTCTGTCTTCCGTGGATGTCTGGGATTTTATTTGCCGACTCAAAAAGAGAGGCTGCATATTTCAGAGGACACTGATTATCAAGGAGTCTACAGGCAACCGTGCCACGAACCTTGTGGATGGGTGAAGGAAGGTGCACAGATCTGGGAGGGTAAAAGGCATTGACTGGGTAAGGCTGTGATTTATGGTTGCCAGTTGGCACATGCCCAGGAGTCTGGGTGGAGAGGGCAGGGGAGAGAAGATCTGCTCTAATGAGTTAAGCTTTCTCTAAATGCTGTCTGAAAACATTGAAACAAGCTGGCAAGAATCACAAATGAAGAGAAAAGCCCTGGTTAAGGTGAGTCTGCAGTCATTACAGGGACTGCTCCAGCACCCTGGTGGGGGCTGAGGTCACCTCTGTCCTCACAGACACTGCAGCTCCCAAAGTGCTGCCCTGGCCACCCAGCAATGGACAGCTCACTGCTGGAGACCTGGAGTCAAAGTGGTGATGACTGTAGATGTGAAAGACCATCCCGTCCTTCCTCTGCATGCACTTGACCAGCACATTCTTTTCCACGGGAGTGATGGCATTCTGTGAGTGGGGGCAGCAAAGTGCCCTGTTGGAGGGCAGGCCTGTATTCTGGCCCATGGGCAGCCAGGGGCTACTGCATTTGGAGCCGCACTGCAGGGAGACGGTGGGAGGCCCACATACAGGGTGCAGGCGCTCCAGGATCTACAGGCCCAAATGCACAGATGCACATAGTGGGGTTTTTGCTGGGAGGGCAGGCAAGGGGCCTCGATTTTAGGAGGATCCCAGAGGGCCCATCATTTACCAGCTCCCCCCCCCCTTATTCCCAATCAGCCCCTCTGCTCATCTCTGCTTGGCTCCCTTCAACTCAAGTCTGTATCAGGCCTCCTGGTCTCAGTGTTCCCTCCTGGCCTAACTAGGTACTCTTTGGTGCATGGGACTTCCAGTTTCACTCTGCCTTCCAGTTCTGCACCCTGTGGGTTGACGACACCTCCTCCTTCAGCCAGGGCCCCAGGAAACCAGCCACCCGCTTCCCACAAGCTCGGTTTCCCTGGTTGGCAGTTGGAGAAGGAAGGAAGGGAGGCTTATGGGTAGAGAATGAACTTCCCAAGAAATGAAGGTGATTTTGGTGACTTCTGCCTCTTACGATCTTGGAATAGTGGGCCCTGATTCTGGTTCTATGGTGTTATCAGCTACATCAAACCCCAAAGCCTGTGTAAGGCAAGAGGGGCCACAGTCATGAGATTGTTGAGGCATGAACCCGGGGAGAGAGGGATGAGGGGGGAGCCTGGTATAGGGAGGAGATGGCCCAACAAATGATCACCAGGGCAGACTCCAGGTGCATTTGGGGTTGGGGGAAGTGTCCGTGGCTGGTGGACTGTGACAGGCATGGTTCTGGGAGCTGCATTTGGGTGGGTGCTATGATGAGGGAATGAGGTAAGCCTACATCTCTGCTGCTAAGGGGCAGAGGTGAGCCTGTGGATGGTCTGGATGCCTCTGCTTGAAAGACTCTATGTCTAGTTTCCTTCTGTGAGGAAGGAGGAAGAAAAGGAGAGAGGAGGAAGTCCTATGAGCAGCCAGGGTGACAAAGGGCTTAAGTGGAGCATCTATTTTCCGAGAATCTGCTAATTCCCACTCTGCAGAGCCCGAGAATTTCATCCAAGTGCTAATGTTGAGACCTGTCAGCCCTGCTCCTGAAGCCGGTCATCTGGTAACGCTGAGATGCAAGCACAGCTTAGCATCACTTTCTGCCTTCTTTTAAAAGCAATTAAATGTGATCCAATTGGGGTCCCAGAGACAAATAATTTGAGGCCAATTCCCCGCGGAGCAGGTAACTGTAATTTATGGGCTATGCAAAATATCTCACATTTTGAAGCACAGAAAAAAAAGGAATAAAGTCAACTTAGAATTTAAGAAAGGCTCTCTGGCATGCATTTTAAGACGTGGAGCCGTGTACTGCAGTAAATCTAAATTTAGAGGTGGAAAATTAGAACAAAGCTACCTATTTATTAACTCACCACTTTGTAATGAACTGTTGTCTAGTTATGGGTAGGTCTCTGGATAGTTGACACATACTACCTTCCCTATTGAAACCATAAAATGTACATTTTCTTGAGCATCTTGTCTTTGATGAACTTTCCTATGTGCTCTATTTTAAGAACGGTGTTTCCTTTTCATCCCATTTCTTTACTAAATATATATTTCCAGGATTTTATACTTTTCCATTGTGGAAGCAACTTGGCTTCGCTGTGATTCTCTTGGTGTTCCCAGGTATTGCGCAATTACTGGCTGCCAATTACTCTTTTATTAAAGGATACTCTAAGGCTTATTTTAAAAGCATTTCTCCCCCGAAAACTGACACAACAGAAGGCCTTCGTGATAGTCATGCCAATCCTAAATGAGAGTCACGTCTGCGCTAAAAGGCTGGAGGCTTTGCCTCCAAACAAATGCGGAACACTGCAGAGAGGCCTGGCTCAGAACAGCCCTCCTCGCTGCTGACTGGAGAGGGGAGAGCATGCAATAAATGATGCAGTGCTGGAAAGCAGTGGCTCACCTCTCTGTTGGGAGAAAAATTGTAAAAGTTGGTGTGTTTCTCCCTAGAGAGGTGGTTCTTAAATTTGAAAAGTGTAAGAGTAGATCAAGTATCAGAAGGGAGCAAATGGAGAGTGTAAGTCATTCATGTATTCCTTTGTTCCATTGAAAAGATTTGTCTCATCGTCATTTAGGTGGTATTCAGATGAAACGAGTCTGGGTATTCACTGTGCTTCTACTGCAAGGACAACTGGTTGTTAAGAGAACGGTGGTGGTGGCTGCACCTGGGGTAGGACAGCACCTGCATCTACTCATTGACCTTGGTCAAGTTAGTTAGTGTCTCTAAGGCCTCAGTTTGCCTGCAGAGGAGAGCCAAACAATGATATAGATAATACATGGAAGATGGTTGGTGAAGTGCTTGAGTGGGTGGGGTCATGGTGCTCTAAGAGGATACTACAGGTCAGGGAGAGCAAGAAAGCTTCCTGGAGAAATGATATTGGGCCGTGATCTAAGGGATGAGTGAGGGCTGATGAGGGGGTGGTGCGAACGAGTGAGCAGCATGGGAGAAGGCCCTGTGGTCAGAGGGACTAAGGCAAGTGGGAGGAACAGCAAGGCCAGTGTGTTTGGAGGTCAGAGAGTCAATCGTAGGAACCAGAACATGTAGAGTCTTGTGTGCCAAGTTCAGAGGTTGTGCTTTATCTTAAGAGCACTAGAAAGCTAGTGAAGGGCTTCAAAGGGTGTGTGTGTACACAGGTGCACGTGTGTGAGTGTGTGGGCAGGTTGATGTGAGGATGATGATCACGACTTGATGTGTGCTTGGCTGGATCCCTGGGATTGCAGGTCAGTGAGCCGAGTGGATGCAGGAAACTAGCGGGCATCAGCAGCAGCCATCCAGGTGGGACACAGTGGTAATTTGTGCAAGGAAATGGTATGGAGATTGGAAAGAAGTGGGTGGATCTGAACATATTGTGGATGTCAACTGCAGGGTTTGGCAATGGTTTGGTCAGAAGCCATTGGAAAGAGTGAAGCGTAAAGAATGGCCTGTGGGCTCCACCCAGATAAATGGTAGCCATTCCCTGAGGCAGCCAAGGGTGCTGGGAGGGGACAAGGATTAGGAGGGAGGCCATGGATTCGGGTTACATTTCAGGGGTCTGAGTTGCCTTGGACGTGTCCTAAGGAGAGGACAGCCAGGCAGTGAGACGGATGTGAAATGCAGAGAGCTTTGGGCTGAGTCATGCGTTCTGAGGTGTCCATGCTGGGAGGTGGTTGGAGCTGAGTGTGGCTGAGCTTTCCCAGGGAAAGGGTCCAGCAGGAGAGGAGGTGGATCTGGAGTTGGGCCTTGAGGAGCTCTAGCAGCGAGTGGCTTGGGGAAGGTCAGAGACGGCAGCAGGGAAGGTGAGGCTGGAGAGGTAGCATTTAGACAGAACAAGAGGGGGTTTCTGGGGTGGGAACATGGTAGGCAGTGCTGAAGGCTCCTGTGGGGTGAGGTGAGATGAGGAAGGAACATTTTGGGTTGGACTTTGAGAGATTGAGGTTGTTGGCGATTTTTGATCACACTGGGATTTTGTAGAAAACAACCTTCAGGTCGTGTCAGAAGAGACTCTGACAGAGGCCGAATGAAATGAGATAATCTCAGCAGAGCACTGGTACGTTCAAGGTACACGAGTACAGAGAACTATTTCTCTTATTTTCTATAAGAAGGAGAGTTTATAATTGGTATATCAGATTTTTTTCACCCTTGGCACTGCTGACACTCTGGGCAGGATGATTCCTGGTTGTGAGGGCTGTTGTGTGCATTGCAGGCTATCTAGAAGCATCTCTGGCCTTCATCCATGCAACACCAGGAGTGACAATAAAAAGTGGCATTTTCACATTTCTTCGGGGAGTGGGGATGAGGGAGTGGTGGGCAAAATTGCCTCTGGTTAAGTTGAAATAAAATAATTTTTTTTTTAGAAATGAATTTGATGAGCTCATATTTGTTTTCTAAATTTTATAAACAGATTGCTGGAAGGGTTTGGCATCCTTGGAATGGCTATGATGTCAAAAATAGAAGCCACAGGAGGGGAAAAGATAATTGATTTCCTATCAGAATAGCATAGTTGACATCCAATACGCAGGTACTGTAGAAACAAAATTAAAAACTTGGATGGGTTTTCTAAAGGTTTTCTAATTCTTTAGGAAGCACGAAAGCAGACAATTTATGTCCTACAAGAAAAAGAAGTCACAATCCACACCTAGGGGACAAAATCTGCCAGCTGACCCCCCCCCCCCCCACTTTGGGGCTTATGCTTTAAAACAAACTTTTGTTAATATTTATGAAGACACTTAATGCCTTTTGGTGTTAAAAAAAATCGAAATGAACATTGCTAACAGGATGGTGCCCTATCTCCCAAAACATATAATCTCCCTTTTGGGGTTGGCAAAGTTCGCAAAATAAATCTCATCCAGCACCACACACCGACGGCAGTATTTATCTCCGACACCCTGTGCTATTGAAATTCTTGACGCCTTATAGCTGACTTCAGCAAACAAATTTAACAACCTAGTTAAAACCAAATAGTTTTATAGAGACGCTGTAACTTCTTTTTATGTTATAAGAGGACAGATTAGGGAAGCAGACAATAAAAGTCCTGTGGTTGCTCATATACTCTGTACCGCTGCAGAACATTAACGTGCGGACACCAGCCTAAGAGGCAGCCCAGGACGACTGGGTTTCTAGAATTCAGAGCTCCCTCCTCCCAGCCCTCCTCTGTGCCAGAACAGAGGGCTTTTTAATTTCCTGCTGTACTGCACAGTTTTACAGGAACATTTGCTTACTATTTTTTTTTTACCCTAAATGAACTATTGCGAAAACTGTGCTAATCAGCTCAGATGGGATGCTGCGAGAAAGAGCCCACTAAAAATAAAAAATTAAATAAAAAATTAAAAAATTAAAAAAGAAAAAAGAAAAGAAAAGAAAAGAAAAGAAAGAGCCCACTGCCCGACAGGCTGGGGAGGACTCCTTTCTCCAGGAGAAGCTATTCACGCCGAAACAGGAGCTCTAGTCCGTTCGGGTTGGACAAGCTCACAAAATAGGACTCCTGGGCCCTTGGAAGAGGAACCACAGATTTTCTCGGCTTTCTTTTTCTCTAAATGAGTCGAAGAGGGCCGTTCTTTTGTTTCACAAAGCTCGCAGCTCAATTTCTGTGTTGATTTGGCCTCATCGCGTTACAGACGCTGAGCATTCTGTACGGAGAACGTGGAGAATCGGCCAGAAGATCTGCTACAAGGTTATGACCCAGAACCATAAAGGAAATGATAAAGGGGAAGGGCTCGTTTTTACAGGCCTCCTCTTAGCAGCTACGGGCCACTGAGGGCAGAGTTCTTCAGGTGGCGTGCAAGGAGTTGTCCTCATTCTCCCCAGGATGGTGGAAACCCCCCCATGGGCTCATCTAGACCATGAGTCTCCTGATGGGTGCGTTAGGGTTTCCAAGAGAAACAGAACCAAAAGGCTGTGCGTATATGGATAGATATAAAGGGAACTGGTTCAAGCAATGATGGAGTCCCCCGATCGGCCCCCCGGTCAAGCCCGTGGTGTAACTCAACCCGAGTCTAAAGGCCAGCGGCCCCGGCGGGCAGAGGGTGCAGCCTCCAGTCTAGATCTGAGAGCCTGCGGAGGGGGTCTGACCGAGGCCCGCCCCCGGCCCGCATCCCTGCCTCAACTTCCTCGCCGCGCTCGACTTCCTTCTCCCCGCCCGCTGGCCTCACGGCTTCTCCCAAACCTCACTGACAAGCTAGAAACCCACAGGGGAGCCTGCGGTCGGAGCCTGGGCCTGCGGAGGGGAAGGGAGCCATCTATGTCTGGCTCCGAAAAATGGCTCCTGCCGGGAGCTTCTGCGGGTGACCCTGCTCATGGGCGCAGTCACCCTTCACCCAAGGGGCTCCCGGGCCCCGGCCTGGAGCGGTTACCCAGGAACAAGAAGAGCAAGTGTGTCACGCGGCAGGCACAGGATTTGAACCCAGGTCTGGCTGGTTGCCTCCTTCCACCCAGACTGTCTTTCCTTTTTTTTCCTAAATTTTATTTATTCATGAGACACACAGAGAGAGGCAGAGACACAGGCAGAGGGAGAAGCAGGCTCCATGCGGGGAGCCCAATGCGGGGCTCGATCCCAGGACCCCGGGATCACGCCCTGAGCCAAAGGCAAACGCTGAACCACTGAGCCCCCCAGATGTCCCCACCCAGACTTTCCGACATGGAAGATGCAACAGCAAATGCTGGGAAGGGGTTTCAATAACGACTTTCATTTCATCAGGTTATAAAGTGCCCCACTTTAGGATTGACCCCCCCCAAGTCAGTGTCAAGGAGGAAGCCAGCTTCGGGGGGCTCGCGACGCAGCCTCTGTGCTGTGGAAGCATTTCTTTCTTCTTTTATGTATTTTTCCTTTCAGAGGGAGAGAGTGCTCTTCCCTGTTAGTACTAAAGAAACAAACAAAAATCAACCTTTTTTTTTCTTCTTAAAATACACCTTCTAAGCTATTTTGATGCCCTTGCTCCAGAAGCATCATGAAGCACTTACACCCTGGGGCGTGTACCTACGCTTACAGGCAAGGATGATCATTCGAGAAGGAACCAGTTCCTCTTAATAGTGGGTTTACGGATGCTTCAGCTCTAACTTGTTTCCGATTCTATCACGCTCACATTTTATTTCATGAATGTCTCCTCCAGCCCGAGCCTCCAGAGTCTTCCTCAAGGGTGTCGGACACTCTGTCCCATGTCCTAGACCGGACACCTGGGTCGTGGGGGCTGTGTGCTGTGTCCTTCCTCTTGCCCCCCACCCGGGTGGCTGCTGAGTCCTCCCGTCGGGCCTCCCCCATGCTGTCCCTCCCGAGAACCATCGCCAATGCACACCTTCGCTTGCTAAGGACGGGGACCACCAAGAGTGCCCTGGTGGCTGTGTACAGAAGCCCCCCAGCCTGCATCCCAGGGTGTGTGCCCCAAGGCAGGGCAGAGTGGATGAAGGATGATGGACCAACAGAGTGAGCCCAGTGGGCAGGTAGAGGCGAGGAGAGCCAGGCGGGTGGGCCTGTCCCGGGGCCCCCAGGTTGTCTGAGCTGGTGGCCGCTACCGGTGCACTGGGCTCTGGGCCTCCTGGACAGGAACGCTCTGGATCTGTTCCCCCAGACCTGGCCCTGGAGCTGGACCCCTCGGTGAGCCTGAAAGAATTAGGTTGCATCTAATTGAGTTCTGGGCACCCAGTGTTTCCATTAGCAAGGAATACACTCAGTTCTGGAACACCAGGTCTCCACGGGCCATTTGTTTCTTTGTCTCCTGAGGACTTCCAGCTTCCAAGAATTTGCTCGAGGCGGGGCAGCCTACCACTGTCCTGCACCCCCCAGCAGGACGGCAGGGGGTAGTCAGCATTTGGAGACTGGCTCATCCTGACTGAAATACATGGCATATTCCGACTGAGTACGCCTCGCTTTTTGCCTCGTAGGCATTAGTCAAAGGAATCCTTTCCCTGAGCATATTTGCCTGCCCTCCTCCTGAGTAGGATTTTATTATTTCTTCTTCAGGAGTACTTACCTCCTTACAGCATGGCTCGAGATGGGAAGGAACTACACAGGACAACCGCAAGGGCTTTGCAGCTCTAAAATCTTGTGCTTCTTTGATTCTAAAAAGAGATTTTCTTATAGGAATTTGCCTAAGGTAAGAAGTGATTTCTGACTGTCCGGGGCATTGAGATATCCCTAAGCAGTTTCCCTCGCAGGCTGTGACCCTCAGGGGGACCCCTTGAGGGAGTGGGCCTCCCAGAGTATGCACTGTGGGGTGAGGATCGGGGTGGGGGTCGGGGTGAAGGGCTGGGAGAGTGTGTGTGCCGAGCAGAGGGCCCACCCTGGGAAGGGAGGCCACAGGCCGAAGGAACACTGGCTGGTTTTTAGGGAGGTGTAATGAGATTGCAAGTGGTGTTTGGCCTGGGCCCTTGTCCCTCCTAGGAGTAGCAGAGGACCTCCCAGGGGCTAGCTCAGGACAACCCCTCTCTCTCTCTAGGACTTTCTGTCTGCTGCATAAAAAGTATTTGATTGCTTTGGCTAGACGGGACACTTTTTCAACCTTGAGAGCTCATAGTGGATTTACCATTTCTTGGCCCTTTGAGGCAAGACCAAGGGCTCTTTATTGGGAGGCTGGCCCGTAAGACCAGTTGTTGTGTTTACGTCCACGCCGTCTCTTTCTAGCTCTGCCCTGACTCTCCGCTGTGGGACTACCTCCAGGCCTCAGGGGTTCTGGTCAGGTTTCATGGGTGGCACACGTCAGGGGACCTCTGACTCTACGAGGTGGCCGGGATCTTGTCCTGCTCTTTGCAAGCCTTGAAGACCAAGACCGCCGTGTTCTCTAGAAAGAAATGCCAACCCTTTCCTTGTACTTCACCTCTTCCAGATGTCTGGAGCGAGGAAGTAATGTGTGGTGCATGCAAGCTACCTTAACCTCAGTGTCGCCCTCAGTGTCCTGGACATCCATAGGACATCCTATGACCTGTAACCCCCGTTTCCTGAACCAGCTGGGCACTCTCTGCACGCTCCATCCGCTTCCCCTGGAATTCGCTGGTTCAGCCGGCCCACCGCATTGCATCCCTCCTTAAGTGTTAAACATCTGCACAGGCACCTTGTCTCGCGGCCGAGAGGCCCGGCTTCTCTGTCCGTGTCCATCGTTGACTGGATATGTGTCCCTCACTGCAACTTAGCCTCACTCAGAGTCCTTTTCTCACTTGGAAAAGGGCAATTTATAAGGCCATCCCTCTTTTGCAGGTAAATGCTCGACATTTAGTTTGTTCTCATGCCCATGAACAAGGGCAGCGCCCTCCCCCTCCCCACTAAGTATGAATCCAGCCCATGTCCCTGAGCCTTTTCTATGTCCCCAAGCACACTCTGTTCAATGTTCTACTTAGGCTTCAGGAGGGAATCATTACATTTTTTTTCTTAATTAGAAAAAAATAGGAGTTCAATACTATTTACAGTTTCCACTACTTCGGCAGTTTCTGCCCCCTTGCAGGAGCCGGGGGTGGGGATGCCTTATCAGACTGGCTCGGGGGCTGGCATCACTCCCCACGGTTTCATAGAGCTGTTTGTCCTGGATGTCCCTCTCCTACTAGAGCATCAGCCAGTCAGAGCAGAAGGCAGGCAGGCAGGCGGGGATAGAGGAGTGATTCGGTGCTCGTGACACTTGACCCAAGAGTTTCAAAGTCATTAATACACCCAGCGGTCCCCTCTCCTCCTCCAGATGGGGTTGAGAATCTCCTGTTGTGCAACACTTTCTTTCTTTCAATTTGAAGAATCTTGTAACTGAAGCTCAGATTTAGAAGAATAAATTTTATATCACTTTTTTTTTTTTTTTTTCCGTGACTGGTGGAAAGTTTGGGATACAGACTGCTGGTTAAAATTTGAGGATGTGACGGGGTCAAATTGTGCATTTTCTGATGGCTCAGTTCCTATTTATAGTACGACAAGGACTTTCCTTCACTGCGAGCCAAGGTGGGATTTCCATGATTGACTAAGGGGGAAGTAATTCGTTTCTTGCTGCCTTTCTCTTATTCCTGAACTCTCTTTTTGTCCTGTGCTCTCTCTTCCCGTTCAGTTCCAATTATGACCTTTCTCTGTCAAGGACATTTCTTGTGATTAAGAGCTTATATCTGCTGCTTTCCAACAGAAGCCTATCCAAATAGCTGTTTGGATAGATCTAGGACAGATCAAAATGCTAAAAATAGCCTGGTTTTCCTTTCCTCTGGATGGAAACCTACGGAAGAGTTTTAATGGATGACATCTGACTTGTTCTCATTATTACAGATTATCCAGACCTGAGTGCTCGTCCTCGAGAAGTCTAGATCTTTTTGGTATTAAAGAAAACATGAAAAGCTTGAGCAAACTACCTAGCTCCCCCTAATCCTTTCTGTTTTACACAGATTGAAGATAGCTGGCCATCAGGAAAACACACAGGGAAACACGAGGGACTTTGATCCTGAGAGGGGCTCTGAGTCTTCGTGCAATGGGTGGGATACCAATAAGAATGTCTTGTGTTAAGCCAGTTTCATTCTGGGTGAGGTCTATACTTGAAGTTCCTCTGCTAACCTGACTCTGTTTGCAGGTGGGGCAGGAGGATGGAGAACCTTGACCAACAGCCCGCCCACCTTGGGTCCCTTTCTGTAACCACAAAGGCTACGGTGGAAGTGCAACTGTAGGTCTTGTGGAAGTGAAAACTGCAGTGGTACCCCCAGTGTTTATTTTGGGGCTTCTGACTTGGGACTCTACTCACCTATCTGAAGGGCTGGCTTGATGTGGGCTTATTTTGGACTTTTCTTTATAGGACTCAAAAGCCTTCGTTTGTAACCTTATCTTAGTTGGTAAGATCTATCGGTGTTAGAAGCAAAGATATCTTCAACTATAGTTTTCCCAACCTTGCATTTTTTTTTGCCCCACATTCTGTGGTCACCGGTAGAACTGCCCTGAGTTCTGGTCTTATTACCAGAATGTAGCCTGTGTCTAAAAACCGGAGTCCAGGAATGCCTCATCTGGTGGGTTTGGACTGCTGCATCCCCAGAGGTAAATCAAAACACAGACAATAACAACTGCCCCCCTCGTTCCCTTATCCTTCATAAGGGCAGAAACTGGACTTTTTTCCCCAAATTTTTTATTTAAATTCAATTTGCCAACATATAGTATAACACCCAGTGTTCAGTCCGTCAAGTGCCCTACTTAGTACCTGTTACCTAGTCACCCCATCCCTCCCACCTTCTGTAACCCTTTGTTTGTTTCCCAGAGTTTAGAGTCTCTCATGGTTTGTCTTCCTCTCTAATTTTCAGAAATTGAACTTAAAGCAGCTGAAAGCACTTAAAAGTATTTAACTTCTGTTTTTTTTAATTGATTTTTAAATGATCTGTTCTGAGGTCCAGTTAGAACATAATGTAGAATTTGACTAGAGAAAAACCAGTGTGACTTGTGTGACCTGCTTCAACCACTTCAGGTGTAACTGTGGTGATACCACTTTCAAGTTTCCAGGCAATTTATTGCACATGCACATGCCCTTGTGGGACCTGCCTCTTGAGGGTATCCTCCAAAATGTGTGTAAATTTGGAAGAAGGGATAACTTAGTCCAAAGATGTTCAGCTAATTATGCTTCTAAATGTAGCCATAGAAGGAATTGGAGAGTTGCTCAATCCCCACTATTGCACCTGTCCCTTACTATCACCTGGTATCCCTGCTTCAGAGCCCTATTGACGCTTGTCCATTATGTGTTATGTCCTATGTTCTCCACCCTATACAGGCTGGGGTGATGGTCCACTCGGGGTACAGTTCTAGTTCACAAGGGTAGACTTAGCCAGATTTTCCCTGGAACAGGACACAGTGCCTGGGCGCTGTGCTCTGAGGAGTTACCAGCACAGGCTATGCCAGAACGATCCTCCCCAACAAGGCTTAGACCTCATATTGAGCCCCAGTCAACAAATAGACTCCCAATGACTTGCTAGGTGAATTCTGCTTTGGGACTCTTGATATCTTCTCTTACAGTCCTTGGGTCAGGGTTACCATTGTTCTTCCTGACTTAATTTTGAACGTCTGACTCTCTTGTTTCTTCCTCAAAAGGCTTTGGGATTTTTCCCTGTGTCTCTTAGGCTGTCTTTAGTGGCCAGTTCTTCATACCAAGTGGAAGGAGGTGTTTGCTTTTGTTCAAACACAAAATGTCCATTAGGTTCCAAAAGAGACCCTCAAGTGAAGCATCATTGAACAAAGATGTTTTCTGAAGTGGATTTGTATCACACACAAAGAAGGATGTATGTGTCTGTGGTGAATAATGGGGGGTTGGGTGGGTAGGAAATATTTTTGATATTCAGTTGCAACCTATTCAAAACCACACTGATAATGGTTTTCATACAGAGCTCATGATCTCTGGGCTGTGGACACCTAATCTCTCTACAAACTCTTCAGTATCAGAAAGCCTCGCAAGTTATTTGTTGGTAAGTTAACCCATCTTTCTAATGCTTCAAAACTAGTTTCTAAAATTTAGGTAATTCCTTTTCCTAAGAGCAAATTCTTCAAAGTTTGGAGGAAAATTAAAAAAAAATTTTTTTGGAATATTTTTAAAAAAATGACTTTTGAATTTCCAATATTAATAAGCGGGCCTATGTTAAAGATTAATTTTTTACAAAGTACTTAGAACCTTCAGGCCCATAACCATTAGATGAATGCAAATGAATGCCTATCAAAGATTTTATTTATCTCATTAATTAATGAGGGAGCCAATACGATGTTATAACCAGCTCAAAATAGAATTCAGCACATACATACACAGCGGCAATCAGGAACATCGAAGTGAATTAACAAATAGATGCAAAACTGGTCGAAATCCACAGAGCAATAATCAATTGCATCACCACACAACACAATTTGCATTTCTAGAATAATAATTGCTATTATTAGTGGAAAATGGAATAAACAATGTTCTATCAAAACAGGCTGCAACTGGGGCGCCTGGGTGGCTCAGTCAGTTAAGCATCTGATTCTTGATAGCGGCTCAGGTCATGATCTCAGGGTCATGGAATTGAGCCCAGAGTCAGGCTCCCCACTCAGGGAGGAGTCTGCTTCTGTCTTTCTCTCTCTCCCTGTCCCTTTGACCCTGTGCCCATGTGCAAGCCCTCTCTCTCTCAAGTAAATAAATAAATCTTCAAGAAAAAAAAAAAAAACAGGCTGGAACTTCATTCAAGTGTTCTTGAACTTGGCCTATTTTCTTTTGCTAATCATTAAACCGATAGACTCTCTTTTACACAACTATGACTTTTTTTTTTGCTCCCCCAGGAAGAGAAAAAGTCTTCTCAGGAAGCACATTAATTTTAGAATCTTTAAATTACTAGAAAATCAGGTGAGATAAATTTAGAAGTCATTAAAAAGTTTGTGGAGTAGTTTGACTTTAGAAAACCGTTTACTTAAAATCTTCCTTTCTAGCCATAAAAATGAATCAAAGCAAACTATTAAACATGAAAATGAGCAGTAAAGAAAGACGAACATATTGCTAATGGGGAGAGTCATCGTGTAAAGTTTGTAAAATGTGCCCTCACCTGCTGCTACTTTAGACACCCTTCCCATGGCGTTTGCGTGGCGCAGTGTTAGAAAATGGACAAGGCTTTCATTGCATTGAAGTTTATAAAGGGTCTTGGTGTGTAATTTCACCTGGTTTACACCAATTGGACAATATACCGGAATGCAGAGTTTGTGCTATTCTGGAATGGAGCCCTGTGTGCTGCTTTGATACAAACAATCTGTCAGCTTAACGTTGGATATTGAGAATTTTCTCCATGTGTCCTTCCCAAGAATCACCTTGGTTTCACTACGCAGAGTTGAGTGCATTTTGAAAGCCATTTGAACTTCACAAGTCATGCAAGTCCAAGTGTGGACGACACGACTTGTGAGTCTTCAGAAGGATGGGCCAGGGCAGGTGTTTTATAGTTTGGCTTAAATACAGTCCTAGACATTGCTTAAAAACTGCTTTTACCTGGATTTTATTGTAAGGGGTTTTGTTGTTACTGCTGGTCAAACAGACGATGTGAAGAAGAAAGTTGATAGAGGGAACCCATTAGAGATCATTTAGGCCCCAAGCCACACAGTTACTCTGCAATCTGGACCAGATCCCAGGGGTGCCACCTGCATCCGGTCACCTCTGCACTCCATCATGCTCATTCCCTCAGTCCCTAAGGACTAGGCTGTGGAACTTGAAGGAAAAAAATTAGAGAGACCACTGTGATTACAAGGAAAAGACCACTTGGCTTCCAGTCAGAAGGTTACTGAGTCAAGGTTTTGCATTCCTTGCAGACGTGAACTCAGCAATATGGGGATAATACTGCTGAATTCACAGAGTCGTTTTTATGCGGATTAAATAAAACAGTGTCCGTGAAAACGTATTTGGTACATATGAGGCAGAACACGGGATCAGACCATGACCTGATCCAGGTGTTGGGTCTTAGATTATTACAGTGTCACCTTTTGTCTCATTTTATTCATCTACAAGTTCAACTGGGCTCTTGCTGGAACCAGGGTCATACAGGTAATAGTGTCATCCTATGCCAGCCTTTTTTGGGGGGCAGGGATGATTTAGGGTCACCTCATCTTCACCATCCTCATGATGACTCTGGGGACACACAGGTGAGGTATCAGCCCAAGCTGGCAGGAACCCTAATGGGGTTCTGGAAGCCTCCTGCAGAGAAGCTACTTAAGGTTTGTAGGTGATTAAAGAGATTCTCCGAAATCTTATCGAGAGTGAAAACATCCTGTGACCTGGACACTGAATAGTGGTACATCTGTGGCCTCTGTCCTGTGTAGGCTCCTTATCATTTTGGTAAAAGAATTCTACTCAGTCAAGAGCTGTTCTGCACTCTGGTTCAAGATTTCCCTCAGTATGTAGAACAGAACAGTGTTCCCACCAGGCAGAGGCCTGTGAGGTGTTCAGTGAAAAAGGGTCCGTCTGAGACACATTCTTGCTCTATCCTCCTCCTCAGGAGTCATGATCTAGAACAGCTTTCCAAGGATGCACAGGCCTACAAAACCTTGTGTCTGCTACCACTGGGATGGGTCTGGAGAAGAGAAGGTGAGATTATCGATATTTATTTTATAAACCTATGAGTTTTCTATTTACAAGGAGCACGTCATATGTTGTAAGTTAAAAGATCCTATAAAATAAATAAATAAAGATAATCAAAAAAGGATACTCAAGAAAGGTTCCGAGAAGTCCTACATCAGTAAACCTAGCACTCCCCACATGTTTCTGAGCAGGGACTCCTCCTCTGGCCTTCTGGAGCATTCTCTGGGAAGCCCTGCTCTCAGAAACATCCATTTTCCCCTGACTATATAAGTCCTAGGATAATTTAACTTTAGAGTTTAGGAGGGAGTTAGCACGTAACCTGTATGCCTCATTTTACTTGAGAACAAAGTGAGGTTCAAAGAGTTTTGGTGGCTTGCCTAGGCGACGTGGCTCAGTGGTGGCAGATGGGGCAGGAGGCCCCTGTTTCCTTCACTCCTGGGGGGCAGGGCCTCCTCGTTTTCATAACCGAGACAGGTGAGCAGCAGGGACTGCCATAAACAGGTGGTGTGTCCTGGAAGTCACAACACCAGCTCAGCTGTGGGTACCGCACTGGGACACGGAACATCTCATGTCTTCTGGAAAAATAAATAAGCTCTTGGATCTGGGCTCAGGGACCCGCTGTCACCACCCTTGGCTCTAAGAACATGTTGTCACCCCTTTCTCTCCTGACGCCGCATCCTCCAGCCAGAGAGGGTCTGGCGAGGGCGGCCCGCATTGTGGCTCTCTCGGGCCTCACCTTGAGTCCTCACCTCCTGCCACACTTCCGCTGGGCCCCCCAGACTCCGCAGATGCTGGACAGAAGCAAGAGGCCCAGGAAATGAGTGCCGTTGAGCCTCCCTCACCTGGGTCCCAATAGGACACTTTATGGGAAACCTCTGTGGGTATCAACCAGCTTCCCTTTCCAAACGAGACAGCCGCCTGCCCGGGTGCTCCCGGCCTTTGCCTAGGCGACTTCTGTCCCCATCCAAGTCGCAGGTAAGAAACTCGGAGGAACTGTACCTACAAGGACACAGGGAGGGGATGAGTGGTCCAGCTGGATTTCTACAAGCCAGCAAAGACCTGGGGCGGGGGGGCAAAGCCATAGGTCTTCATTTTGAGATTCCTTAGTTTAAAAAATAAAAACAAAACAGAACACAAGCTGAGTGTTTGCCAAACTGGACCTGAAGTCCCTTCGGGAGTGAGGAGCAGAGGAAGGTGCTGGAAGCTGAGAAGCATCAGGTTGCCTCCGACGGGAGGTGGTTGGTCTGCATCATTTGTAAAAAGTGAGTGTGGGCGCCTGGAGGGCCCGGGACCAGCTGCAGGAGGCCCGCTATAAATCGAACTGCTTTGTTTTACGTATTAGTTTCAGTGCAGGAAATGAAATTACACGCACAGAGAACGAGGGAAAACAGGACTGTGTTCTAATCTACGCGTATCATAGAATTAGGTTTCAAGCTGGACCAAAGTTTTTCCACTCTTTGAACGAAGAGCCTCTGAGTGGAGTTCTTTGCGGGGCGGGGGCGGGTGGTGGCTGGTGGGCAGAGGCCAGACCTCTGGGGGCCTCCGGGTTGCAGGGAGGATGGCTTGGCTTTGTCAACTGAAAGAAAGCGAACCTCCAAGGAGTGGAGGAAACGCTCCCTTCACTGTCTCGCGAGGAGCTGGTCTTTCAGATGCCTCCGAAGCTCGTTAACTACAGCGGATTGTGTGTCCCCAAGGGGCAAGGGGGTCCTGTGGTTGCAAGCCTTCTCCACACACGCACACGTCACAGGGCGTCATTTGTCACCGTGGTGACAATCAAGGTTTTCTGATTCCGAAGAGACACAAGAGAGACCCCGAGGCCCTCCCCATACACGAGGTTGCTATCATCATACGGGATTGTCCAAAAACACCGCCTGCGTGCCTCCGCGAAACTGGTTTTCTAGTTCTTGCTGTCTCTCCCAGCGCCTGGGGGTCACCGGAGACTGTCACAGAGGGCCGACAAGGGTCACCCACTGTGGTAGAGAACTCCGCCTGACGGGCCCCCAGGGAGCAGGGCTTCGGAGCCCGAAAGCAAGGTCGTTCCTTCGGCAGCTGGACTCTCGGGCCCTCAGAGCATCTCTGCCAGTAAAACACGGTGGGGGGTGCTCATCTGCACCTCCACTTTGGCACCTCGTGCAATTGCCACTCCTGGTGCCAGCTAAGTATGTCACAGGGCGGGGGGGGGGGGGGGAGGACAAAACTATGGGCTGCTTGTCAGACTGCTGTAGCCGGGGCTGAGGAAGGTGACATGGCTGGAGAACAGGGTTTCTAGAATACGTTCCTTCTACTTATTGGAACGTTGGCTAACGACTTACCACCTTCAGGGTTCATAATTGTTTCACGTATGCAGAGCTCGCACCCCTCAAGAGATGAGAACCCCCTCTGAGAGCAGGGCTCAGACCCTTAGTCCTCTCATAGTTCTCAAAATGCCTAACACTCTTGTTTGGGAAATAATAGATGGTGGCTATAGTCGTTGCCTTGAATTGAATGTCTGTGGAGAGGGGAGAAGGGAGAGGAGAAGAGAGGGAAGGAGGAGAGAGGAGAGGAGAGGGGAGAGAGAGGAGAGAAAAGAGAGGAGGAGAGGGGAGAGGAGAGGAGAGGGGAGAGGAGGAGAGGAGAGGGGAGAGGAGGGGAGGAGAGGAGGAGAGGAGGAGAGGGGAGAGGAGGAGAGGAGGGGAGGAGAGGAGGAGAGAAGAGAAGAGAGAGGAGAGAGGGGAGGGGGGTATTCAAAGCCCTGATTTCAGCTGTGGTATATGCAGCTCTTTCCCCTAAAGCCTCTTATCATAAATACCACTAGAAAAAACAGGGGGATTATGATAGCATCTCTTCTTGCCTCTCCTACTCTCCTGTTGGTATTGAAATGATCAAGAGAGTAGAAAAGTGGCCAAAAAAAAAAAAAGAAAAAGAAAAAAACCACCCCACGCAGAGGGAAGACATGCAAAGAATCTAGAGAACCACAAACAGGATGGTTCTAGAATCCCTGAGACAGACCAGCACCATAGAATCCCCTGCCTATTTCTTGTGAAAGTCTCAAGTCTCAAAGTGTCCAAATATCAGGGGCTGCTCTCTCTGGTTTGGCGACGTCTTTCCCAGTCAGGGCGAACCCATTTTTGTATATTTGCATATGTTTTCACCTTGGGGTTTCGGGTTGACTTTGAAGTTCATTCTTTCAAGGACAGAAGGGAATTCCTGAATGTTCACTGACAGTAAAGTTCATGACAAAGAATTTCATCTGCATACCATTGCTGGAGACCTGGCTGGCCCGGGACATTTTTATACTTGGTTTTAACAGACCATCTTTTCGTTGAATATAAATGTTCTGCTTCTAATGAATGATATTTTGAAGCACGATATGCATCGATGAGAGGGTGATGTGGCCCGAGGACGACATACAGGTGGTCAGTACTTTCTAGATCATTGTTGGCAGGAAGAACCACGGTGCCAGGCGACCTGTGAGTGGCGCTCGGTGGATCCCAGCTTAGACCAACACACCAGGCGGTACAAATCCTGGAGGGGGCTTGAGGCTGAGTTGGGTAAAGGGGAGCCCCGAAAGTTTCTGGGACGGCTCATCTGTTACTTTAACAACCGTTTATGGAGGGTGTGACCCTGGATGTTGAGAATGTGGGACTGAGGCCAGGGCAGTCCCTGCCCTCCGGGGCCTCGGGGTCTCTCCGGATGGAGGGCTGTTGTGATAGACACTTGCGGGGCTACAGAGAGGATCCCTCAGGGTCCCAAGGCAGAGGACAGCAGCTCGGCTCCAGCCACCGAGGAAGGTGCTGGAGGATGGGAAGGGGGTGTGGGGACAAGAGCTTTCATTCACCTTTGAGGGATGTGTCCCGTGGCCGAGGAGGTGGGACAGGTGTTTCAGCTCCGTGGACGGATACCAGGGTTTCCAAGGACCGTATCTGGGCCAAGTCCCTTTTCCAAAACACAAACATGATGCAAAATCAAACCCTCATTATTCTTAAGTCTTGACCATTTGGTATGTCGGGGTTGGCGCTGGGCTCAAGCATAGCCTCTGGTGATGCTCCCCGGCATCTGGTGATGCCCTTCCCATCAATCCCCACTGTCGCCCAGCACAGGACCCCAGTCTGTGTTTGTAGAAGAATCAATAAATGTCTCCAATGTTTTTATTTCCTTCGTTTCCTTCTTTGAACACTGCAGAATTAGTAGGAGTAGAAGAAAATCTAACTATCTTTTATGGCTATCCCGGAGAGAAGGATGAGATTGTCCGTGTCTCGGAAACTTTACTCTGCATTGTCATAGCCTATCCTCCCCGCCCCCCCCATAAATCAGTCGGGTTCCTCTAAGGCGGCCTCTTATTTTGCTAAGTGATCTGGCTTCTCCAGGGCCCCAATGGAAGAAGCCGGTGGTTTTTATTTTTGAGAGTGAGAACTTTAAAATATGAGAAGTCCGTGAGCTGTGGCTTTCCTCTGGGCCAGGCTCAGAGGTAGAGCATAGGTTTCTGGCTTTTCTGTGTGCGGAGGGTCCCACACGGAGAACCTATGAGCAGGGAATGGGGGCCCGAATGCTCGGGCGCTCCACGGAGGCCACGGCCTACTTCTCCCTCGGCTGCTGGTTTCTCCAAAGAACTGAACTGGGCCCCAAATCTGACCAAGCATCCGAGTGGCACCTCGCCACCACCAGCCATGTGCCCCTGAGGGGGAAACCGATCTCTTCCTCCTACATATGGGGAAATTGAGGCAGGTTACGAGTTTGCTCAGCGGTACCAGCTGGTAAGTGCCCAAGCTGGAGTCCGGGCAGATGTGCTGGGTGGACGTGCACACCACCCCCCCTTCACTCTCAAGAAGGCCAGATGCTGGGCAGCCCGGGTGGCTCAGTGGTTTAGTGCCAACTTCAGCCCAGGCCGTGATCCTGGAGACCCAGGATCGAGTCCCACCTCGGGCTCCCTGCATGGAGCCTGCTCCTCCCTCTGCCTGTGTCTCTGCCTCTCTCTCTCTCTTTGTGTCTATCATGAATAAATAAATTAAAAAAAAATCTTAAAAAAAAAAAAAGGCCAGACTCTGTTCAGCGGACCAGACAAGCACAATATAGTGATGCTCATGCGCTTCGTGGCTAGAAACAACGTAGGACATAGGGCAGCGTGCTTTCAGTTGAAAACGACTTTAAATGTTATTGCAAGAGAAGAGCCAGAACGGCTGTGACGTTTCTGTTTTTCGAGTGACTGAGATGTGAGTTTTGAGACCTAGAATGTTAGGAGCAGTTTCCAAAGAGAAGAGTCCGTAGGAACTAACCATGAAATGAGAAACGCTGCCAGCGAGCCCGTCTTCCCTTCATACGGAGTAAAACAGATTTAGTTTATATTTTGGGTAGTTCTTGCATGCATCTGAGACAACGTTCAAAACGACGAAGAGAATGCAGTGGAACGTGGCCTCCCCTCCTCTTCCCATTCGTAGCCACTGAACTCCCTCCCTCAGAGGCCAGCAGAGTTAGATGCTTCTTCCACAACCTTCTGGAGAAACGCTGTGTGCAATAGATGCTTACGTGTCTACGTAGAGTATTTGGGTAACTTACTACGTCTAAATAGTTCAGCATTTTGCTAATTTTACTTAAGATTGCGGGAGTCCAATATGCACTTGGTCTGTAGTAGAATATCGAGTCTTGTCAAACTCGTATAGTCACTTATAGTTGCTTTTTATATTGCTTCTGAAAGCAATCAATTTCTCTCTATAAAAGTTGCATCTGGACATCATTCTAAATTATACCGTTGCTTGTGATAGTTTTTCAATGATTCCCTGTATTTTTTAAAAATATATTTTATTTATTTATTCATGAGAATAAATAAAGAGAGAGAGAGAGAGAGGCAGAGTCACAGGCAGAGGGAGAAGCAGGCTCCACGCAGGGAGCCCGAAGCGGGACTCGATCCCGGGACTCCAGGATCATGCCCTGAGCTGAAGGCAGACCCTTAACTGCTGAGCCACCCAGGGATCCCAGACTCCCTGTATTCTCCAACTTAGAGGTCACATAATTTGAATTCCTCTCTCTAATTTTTATACTTCATGTCTTCTCTTATCAAGTTGGATGGACTAGTACCATTAGCACAAGGTCACAGTTGTGCCAATGGGCTCTGCTATCTTTTTCTTGACTGAATTGGAAGCTACCGGTTTGTCTCTATTAAACATGATGCTAATTTTGCGGTTGATACACACACATTCAATCTACATACACACATACTTAATTGACATTCTTCTTATAATGTTGTATTCTTACGTCATACAGATGAATCCTCTCTCTTTTCCTATATTTCCAAATATGTATTAAAAATGGATGTTAACTCATATCAAATGCCCCTTAACCATATACAGAGATGATCATTTGTTTTTTTTCTTTTGATATGTCTAATGCTGATTTATGTTTTTAATCAAAAAAAATTTGAAATGCTAGTATAATTAACATACAGTGTTATATTAGTTTCATGTGTACAGTACAGTGATTCAAGAATTCCATACATCACTCAGTGCTCTTCACGATAAGGGTATTCTTTAATCCCCTTCACTTATTTCACTCATCCCCCTCGCCCCGCCCAACTTCCCTCTGGTGACCATCAGTGTGTTCTCTGTAGTTGATCTTTTTCTTTGTTCACATGTGAGTGAAATCATATAGATTTATCTTTCTCTAACATTTCACTTCACATTATATCCTCTAGGTCCATCCGCGTTGTTGCAAATGGTGAGATTTTGTTCGTTTTTATAGCCAAGTAATATTCCATTTATATATATATACCACATCTTTATCTATTCATCTGTCAATGGACACTTGGGTTGCTTTCATAATTTGGCTATTGTAGATAATGCTGCAATAAACATAGGGGTGCATGTATCTTTTTGATTTAGTGTTTTTGTACTCTTCGGATAAATACCCCATAGTAGAAATACTGGATTGTATGGTAGTTCTATTTTTAATTTTTTTGAGGAACCTCCATGCTGTTCTCCACAGTGACTGCACCAGTTTGCATTACTACCAATGGTGCATGAAGGTTCTTTCTTTCTCCACATCCTTGCCAACACTTGCTGTTTCTTGTGTTTTTGATTTTAGTCATTCTGACAGGTGTGAGGTAGTATCTCATTGTGGTTTTGATTTGCATTTCCTTGATGATTGCTAATGTTAAGCATCTTTTCATGTGTCTGTTGATCATAAGTTGGTCTTCTTTAGAGAAAGGTCTGTTCATGTCTTCCGCCCATTTTTGGATTTTTTTTTTTTTTTTGGTGTTGAGTTGTGGAAGTTCTTTTTATTTTGGATACCAACCCTTTTTTTTTAAATATCAACCCTTCATCAGATATGTCATCTGCAAATATCTTCTCCCATTCCATAGATTATCGTTTAATTTTGTTGACTATTTCCTTTGCTGTGCAGAAGCTTCTCATTTTGATGTAGTCCCAGTAGCTTTTTGTTTTTGTTTCCCTTGCCTCAGGAGACATATCTAGATAAATGTTACCGCTGATGTCAGAAAATTACTACCTGCGCTCTCTTCTAGGATTTTTATGGTTTCAAGTCTCAGATTCAGGTTTTTAATCTGTTCTCAGTTTATTTTTCTGTATGGTGTAAGACAGCAGTTCTGTTTCATTCTTTTGCATGTAGCTGTCTGGTTTTTCCAACATTATTTGCTGGAGAGACTGTCTTTTCTTCCTTGCCTCCTCTGTCAAACATTAATTGACCTTATAATTGTGGGTATAGTTCTAGGCTGTTTATTCTGTTCTATTGATCTATGTGTCTATTTTTATACCAATATCATATTGTTTTGATTACTATAGTCTTGTAGTATGTCTTAATATCTGGGATTGTGATATCTCCAGTTTTATTCTTCTTTTTTTCAAGATTGTTTTAGCTATTTGGGGTCTTTTGTGGTTCCACATACTTTTTGGGATTATTTGTTCTAGTTCTGTGAAACATGCTGTTGATATTTTAATAGGAATTACATTAAATCTGTAGATTGCTCTGGGTAGTATGGGCCTTTAAACAATATTTGTTCTTTCACTCCACGAGCATAGGATATTTTTCCATTTGTTTGTGTCATCTTCAATTTCTTTCATCAATGTTTTATAATTTTCAGAGTACAGGTCTTCCACCTCTTTGTTTTTTTAAAAAAGATTTTATTTTATTTTATATTTTATTTTATTTTATAGAGGGGGAGGGGTGGAGGGGCAGAGGGAGGGAATCTCCAAGAAGACTCCCTGCTGATTATGAAGCCCAATGTGGGCTTGATCCTATAACCCATGAGATCATGACCTGAGCTGAAACCAAGAGTTGGATGCTTAATGACTGAGTTACCCAGGTACCCTGGTTCAGTTTATTCTTAAGTATTTAATTATTTTTGATGCAATTGTAAATGGGATTATTTTCTTAATTTCTCTTTCTGCTTCTTCACTAGTGTACATAAATGCAATGGATTTCTGTAAATTAATTTTGTATCCTGTGACCTTATTTAATTCATTTAGCAGTGTTATTTTTTGGTGGAATCTTTTAGAGTTTTCTATATATAAAATCATGTCATCTACAAATAATGAAAATTTTACTTCTTCTTTACCAATTTGGATAACTTTTATTTCTTTTTCTTGTTTGGTTGCTGTGGCTAGGACTTCTAGTACTATGTTGAACCAAAGTGGTGAAAGTGGACATCCTTGTCTTGTTCCTCATCTTAGGGTAAAAGCTCCTGGTTTTTCACCATTGAGTATAACGTTACCTGTGGGTTTTTCATAGATGGACTTCATTATGTTGAAGTATGTTCCCTCTAAACTTACTTTGTTGAGGGCCTTTGTCATAAATTGATGTTGTAATTTGTCAAATGTTTTTTCCTGAACTATTGCAATGATCATATGGTTGATAAGATGTATCATGTTGATTGGCAAGTGAATAAATCTCACTTGATTGTGGTGAATGATTTTTTTTTTAATGTATTGTTGGATTCGGTTTGCTAAAATGTGTTGAGAATTTTGCATCTATGTTCATCAGAGATATTGGCCTGTAGTTCTCTTTTTATTTTTCATAGTGTCTATCTGGTTTTAGTATCAGGTTCATGTTGACCTCATGGAATGAATTTGGAAGCTTTTCCTCCTCTTCTATTTTTTTGAATAGTTTGAGAAGAATAGGTGTTAACTCTTCTATAATGTTTGGTAGAATTCCCTTGAGAGGCCATCTGGTCCTGGACTTTTGTTTGTTGGGAGTTTTTTGATTACTGATTCAATTTCATTGCTGGTAATCAGTCTGTTCAAATTTCTTCTTTCTTCCTGATTCAGTTTTGGGAGGTTTTATGTTTCTAGGAATTTATCCATTTCTTCTATAGTTGTCCAATTTGTTGGCATATAATTTTTCAAATATTCTCATAATCCTTTATATTTCTGTGGTGTTGGTTGTTCTTTCTCCTCTTTCATTTCTAATTTTGTTTGAGTCTCTCGTTCTCTTTGGCTAAAGGTTTTTAGTTTGAGTCTGGTTAAAGGTTTAAAGGTTCATCTTTTTTTTTTTTTTTATCTTTTCAGAGAAACAGTTCCTGGTTTCATTGATGTGTTCTATTTTTTTTTTTTTTTTTTTAGTTTCTGTTTCATTTGTTTCTACTCTAATCTTTATTATTTCCTTCCTTCTACTGGTTTGGGGTTTTGTTTGTTCTTCTTTTTCTAGCTCCTTTTGGTGTAATCTTCGGTTGTTTGTTTGAGATTTTTCTTGTTTCTTGAGCTAGGTTTGTATTGCTATACACTTCCCTCTTAGAATAGCTTTTGCTGCATCCCAAATATTTTGGACCATTGTGTTTTCATTTTCCTTTGCCTCTATGTCTTTTTTGATTTTATCTTTGATTTCTTGATCCACTCATTGTTTAGTAGCATAGTACTTAACCTTCACATATTTGTGTTCCTTCTAGATTTTTTTCTTGTGGTTTACTTCTATTTTCACAGCATTGTGTTGGAAAAAGATGCATGGTATGACTTCAGTCTTTTTGAATTTATTGAGACTTGTTTTGTGGCCTAAAATGTGATCTAATCTGGAGAATGTTCCATGTGCACTTGAAAAGAATGTGTATTCTGCTGTTTCAGGATGGAATGTTCTGAATATATCTGTTAGATCCATCTTCTCCAATGTGTTATTCCAAGCCACTGTTTCCTTGTTGATTTTCTGTTTGGATTATCTATCCATTGATGTAAGTGTGGTGTTAAAATCCCCTACTATTATTGTATTATTTCCTTTATGTTTTCTATTGGCTACTTTATGTATTTGGGTGCTCCTATGTTGGGTGCATAAACATTTACAATTATTTTGGGTTGTTACTCTTATGATTATATAGTCTCCTTCTTTGTCTCTTATTACAGTCTTTATTTTAAAGTCTATTTTGTCCAATATAAATATTGCTGCTTCAGCTTTCTTTTAACTTCCATTTGCATGATTAATGCTTTCATCCCTTCACTTTCAATCTGCATGTATCTTTAGGTCTGAAGTGAATCTCCTGGAGGCAGCATATAGATGGGTCTTTCTTTTTTATAGATTCCCTATGTCACTCTATGTCTTTTGATTGGAGTGTTTAGCTCATTTGCATTCAAAATAATTACAGCTAGGTATGTACTTATTGCCATTTTGTAACTTGTTCTATGATTATTTTTGTAGTGCTTCTCTGTCCCTTTCTTCTCTTGCTCTCTTCTCTCACAGTTTGCTGGCTTTCTTTAGTGATAGACTTGGATTCCTTTCTCTTCATTTTTTTGCATAACTATTAAGGGTTTTTGATTTGTGGTTTTTGTACCATTCGGTCTACATATAATATCTTATGCATATAGCAATCTAAAGTTGATGGTTGCTTAATTTGAACCCATTCTTTACTCCTATCCCTCCCCACATTTTAGTATATGGTGTCCTAGTTTAGATCTTTATCTTTTGTGAATCCCTTGACATATTTTTATAGATTCACTTAATTTTACTGTTTTTGTGCTTTCTACTTTTTACTCTTGCTTATATATATGTATTTTTAATATTCCATCCATTTATTCACGAGAGACACACAGAGAGAGGCAGAGACACACATAGACGGAGAAGCAGGAGCCCTATGCAGGACTCGATCCCAAGACCCTGGGATCACAACCCAAGCCAAAAGCAGATGTCCAACCACTGAGGCACCTAGGTGTCCCTGGTTTTTCCTTTCTATTCTAAGAGTCCCCTTTAACATTAATTATAAGGCTGTTTAGTGGTGATAAATTCCTTTAATTTTTGTTTTCCTGGGAAGCTTTATCTCTTCTTCTATTCTGAATAATAGCCTTTCTGGATAGAATATTCTTGGTTGCAGGTTTTATTCTTTTAGCACTTGGAATATACCATGCTCCACTGTTTTCTGGCCTACAGTTTCTGCTGAAAAATCAGCTGATAGCCTTTTGGAGTTTCCCTTGTATATAACTGTTTTCTATTGCTGCTTTTAAAATTCTCTCTTTATCACTCCTTTTTTGCCATTTTAATTACTATGTAT
Organism: Canis aureus; assembly: GCF_053574225.1. Lineage (NCBI taxonomy): Eukaryota > Metazoa > Chordata > Mammalia > Carnivora > Canidae > Canis > Canis aureus. The sequence goes on from NC_135622.1 coordinate 59,357,000, forward strand.
CTTGGTGTGGACCTTGGGTTGATTTTGCTGGGGACTCTTTTTGTCTACTGGACCTGGATTTCTGTTTCCTTCCCAAGCTTTGGAAATTTTTCAGCTATTATTTCTTGAAATACATTTTCTGTTCCCCTTTCTCCCTCTTTTCTTTCTGGGTTCCCTATAATGGGAATGTTATTATACTGATGGTGTTGCTGAGGTCCCTTAGTCTATTTTCATTTTTTATTTTCCCTCCTGTTTTCTGTTCAGCTTGGTTGCTTTCATTACTCTGTCATCAAGGTCACTGATCCATTCTTCCACTCTTTCTTGCCTACTCTATTTCATCTAGTGTATTTTTAATTTCAGTTGTTGAGATCTCTGAATGGTTCCTTTTTATGTTTTCTGTCTCTTTGTTGAGGGTCTCACTGAGGTTCTCCACTCTTTCCTCAGTCCAGTGAGTATCTTTATGACCATTACTTTATATTATTTATCAGTTATGTTACTGATTTTTGCTTCATTTAGCTCTTGTGCTATGATTTTGTCCTGTTCTGGCATTTGAGACATGTTTCTCTGTCTCCTCTTTTTGTCTAATTCCCTGTTGTTTCTACGTGTTAGGAAAGTCGGCTATGTCTCCTGCTTTTGAAAGTAGTGGCCTTATGAAGAAGAGGTCTTGTAGTGCCCTTCAGTGTTCACTGGAATCTGGAGCTTTAGGGATGTTCCCTAGGTGTGTTGTGTGTGCCCTGCTGCTGTGGCTTAGCTGCATTTGCCTTCAGTCCAATTGTCTGCAATTGTTCCCTTTGCCTATTGTGAGCCTGGCTGGGTCCATGTGCTGTTAGTGGGCCAGCCTGTGGCCTTTTTGGGCTTTAGTTGAGTTAGGCCAGTGTTTTTTTTTTTTTTTTTGCCAGAGATGCAGTATCAGAGATGCAGTATCACCAAGCTACAGAGTGCTTTCCCTTGTTGTCCCATGAGAAGCTTTAGTTGGTGGTCAGGTCCTGCAGTGAGACCTGATGTCTACCCCTACCCCACTGCTAGGGCTGCAGTTGAACTCGTGTGTGTGGTTATCTTCCCCTCTCCCTGGGGCAGGAGTCACTTTGGAGTGGTACTGGGCCCTGTTTGGGCTGCTTGTACACTGCTAGCTTGTGGCACTGCTTTGGATGGGCTCTGGCCAAGGGCATATTGGAGGGGGCTAATCTGCAGGAGAAAACAGGGCAGGGTACACTGTGTCAGCAAGGTCCATGCTGGTCCACTGTGGGAGGAGGCCTGCAGTAGCCTGAGAAAATTTCTGCTTAGGCTGGCCAAGTTGGGAGGGGCAGATTTGCAGAAGCTCCCCAGGGTGGGGCATGCTGTTAGTAAGCTGGGTGGAGAGCTGGTTCCTGTAAGTGTCCATGTACCTACCCTGGGTGATTCTCAGCAGATGTCCATTGATCTAGGCTGGTGTGTCTCAGTAGGGGCTGTTTGTTAGGCTGCCCCTGTAAGGGTGGGGACTCATTTTCTTCTTGCTTTCAAGCTCTCCCAGAGCCAAGCTTGCTGAATTTTAAAGTTCCAGGTGCCCAGCACCACTGATTGTAAGAACTCATGAAGCCAGGATTCTCTAGTTTTCAAAGCCAATGTTATTTGGGTTTGTCTTTCCTGCGTGGGTTCCCCATGTCTGGGGGGCTTGGTGTCAGGATCTGCACCTCTCCCCTCTCTGCGCTACCCTGTCACTCCCTTCCACGAACAGTCCTGTGGGTCTGTTTGGCTCCCAATTGCGTCTCCACCCTTCCTACCCTCTTTTATGTGGTCTCTTTTTTTACATTTAGTTGTGAAGAGTCTGTCATGCCAGTCTTTTGGTCATTTTCTAGGTTATTTCCGCTAATGTGGCTGTCATTTAGTTGTATCTGTGGGAGGAGGTGAGCTTAGGATCCTCTTACTCTCTTATCTCCCCCAGAATGATGATGTATGTTAATCAACTCAATAAATTTTATCCATCCTTGCATTTTGAGATTAATAGATTTTATTGTTGTATATTGTTCTTTTAATATTTTCTTAAAAATTTTGCATTGATATTCATAAATTATGTTTTCCTTTTTCGTGTAATCTTTGTTGTTGTTAATCAATATTATGGTAACGTAAAGCAAAGGATTAAGAGTCTTCCTTATTTTTCCCTGATCTAGAATAGTTTGAAAGAACAGAAGAGTTTTCTTTCTTTCCTTCTTTTTTTCTTCTTTCTTTTTTAAAGATTTTATTTTTGTTTATTCATGAGAAACACAGAGAGAGAAGCTGAGACATAGGCAGAGGGAGAAGCTGGCTCTGCGTGTGGAGCCCGATATGGGACTTGATCCCAGGACCCCGGGATCACGCCCTGAGCCAAAGGCAGATGCTCAACAACTGAGCTACCCAGGAATCCCAGAGTTATCTGTTTCTTAAAGAATTGATAGAATTCTCTTGTCAAATCACCTAAACTCACTGCTTTGAGGGAGCTAGCAACACTAACAGTTTTTTTTTTTTTGTATTTTCTCTAGAATATTGGTTTACTTTGAATTTTCATTTTTCATATAAGTTTTGACAATTTACATTTTATAGAAAACAATCTCTTCAGATTCTTAGAATCACATCGAGTTCAGAAGATCATTGTCTTGTGATTCCTAAAGTTTTTCCCTTGTAATTTCTAGATTGTTTATTTATGCTTTTTTATTTGTTAAAATTAGGCTAGGTAATAGTTGATATATGTATGTCTGTGTGTATGTACTTACATTCTTGGACTTATTACTATCATTTTCACTTTTCTAGATATTTTTACATTTTATGCTTACTAATTCCTCCCTTCTTTTATTCTTGGCTTTATTTTCTTATCTATTTTCTATCATTTTTCATTTTTGTGTGATAATACACATATAGGTCTATGCATTTTTCTCTGAGTTCTGCTTTAAAGGTAATCCATAGTTCTTCTAGGCATCCTTCTATTTATTGCTGCTTTCTAGTTATTTTTTAAAAAAGATTTTATGTATTTATGAGATAGAGAGAGAGAGAGACATAGGCAGAGAGAGAAGCAAGGAGCCTGGTGTGGGACTCGATCCCAGGACCTTGGGTTTTCAGCATTTTCTCTACTCCTCAGAGCTTGTCCAGCTAATTGCAAAATAACACAATGAACGGCAGGGCCAGGGACACCTTACCAGAAATTCTTCATGGGACATAAGGACTTGTTTAAGAGCATTTTCCCCCTAGACTTTACTATTAAAGTCATCTGAAATGTTCAGAAGCAAATCTGCCCATAATGCCCAAGTTCTCTTCTGCTTCTTGCCTCACTGACTATTTCCTGAATACATGGTAGGTCTGATAGATTTCTCATCTGGCCCATCATATCCCTCTTACCTTGCACTAAATTCAGGCGATGGAAGCTGCCCACTGCCCACCTCTGCCAGCTGTCCTCAACAACAGAGATAGGTGTGCCATCAGACTAGGCCACTTTGTTTTGAGACTTTACCTTCTCAGCCTTGCATAAATTCCTGCAACCATGACATGCTCTCTCCTGCTTGACCATCAGCCACCATATTCCTTCCCATTTCTTATATACTTTGGTCTGGGATTATGTGTGCCTCTGAGTTTTGTCGAAATTTACCAGTTGACTTTGCAAGAAGGTTGAAATTCCTTTTCTATTCTTCTATATCAAAACTGGAGGTCTCCAGCATGTTTTTAAAATTGTATTTGAGTATAGAGAAACTTAAATTCAGGAAAGAATTTTTTGCTGCAACCTCCGTAATATTTTAATACTCTCTCCTGGCATATACTTCTTCATAAGTCAAGAATTTTTGTTAAATACAGACTTTTATATGGCTTATAAAATTAACTTGATTATCAAATAAAACTTTTTGAAGAAATATTGATGTGGTTTATATTTTATTTTCCATGTAAACACAATTTTGGTAGAGTTTACATGAAACTTTCTCTGAAACTTCTAATTACTAAGAAAATTGGTGTCACCTGCTAAAACTCTTAAAATGTTTATCTTAATGTTGCAAAAGATATACACTCATATAATAATTTCTCTTTGCATGATTAAAATATTAAGGCCCATTTCCATCTCTCTTTTTTACCATCAGGTGGTGCTAAATATGTCATATTCTTAATGATAAAATTTTCAGGAATATTCTCTATGTATAGTTAATGAAGGTAGGATCTTTGTGTAGAGTGATGTGATTATTACATCAAAATTAAAAATAGCATGATGAGAAAATACACGGTTTAATATAATTATATAAACTATAGAGATATATTAAGTGTCAACAACATTTTTACTGTTTCAGTATGAACAGCATCATAGGCAAAAGTGAATCTGTGGCCTTTTGTGAAGAACTACTTAGAAGTATGTTATAACATATTTAACAGAGAAGGCATGTAACCTTTTTGTCATATCATTTTACTCCTTTGTTTTTTAGTAAGTTAAGCTTTGCTTAGTTTGTTTATCTAACATAAGCGTATCTGATTTCTCCACGTCATATTTGATATTGGTGGACTGCATTAATTTTGACCCTTGGATGAAGCATGGTTTCTATAATTTGCTTCCTTGGAGAGTGTGGATGAGGAGCTTCACATAACTGCAACCTCAACAATTTTTTTCCTGTTACATTTACACTTCTGCTCATTATAGAGGCAGAAATGTAATAGACCTTCCAAAGGGGAGCAGGTGACTCTTGGTGGCTCTGGATTGAATTTCAGAGGCAGGAATAGTTTTCGTTTAGCAACAACATAATTGCTAAATATCTTTACAAAATGGAGAAAAAGAGAGAGGTTGTATGTTACTGATTTATAAATCCCTGGGGAGTGTTTGCAGTTATTCAATGTTGTATTCTTTTAACAGATTTTCTCCTTAACAAATAAATATTCCCTTCTTATATTTTGAAACTATAGTATAGCTATGAATGTAAATATTTGGAAACACGCCATTATTTCATTTTTTAATAAGTGTCTTTTGAATTGTTATTAAGGGCTTTTACAGTTTCGTTGGTTAACTGTCATCATGCTGGGCGGTGGTTACCTCAGCCAGGTGGGTGCTGGCTTAGGGGAGATGTTCTGGGAAGAGTGGCTTCCTTCAAATCACAGTATTGGCCAGCTGCCATCCACTTGAGCAAATGGCACCCTCACCTGTACGCTTTCATGAACAGCTTTTCCAACACAAGGATCTGCTGGGAGGTCCCCTGGCAGGGGTTAATCGCCTAACTCAAGAGCATTTGAATGGATCCCAAGCCTGGTCCTTTCGCAAAGGACAATTGGGCATGTGGCCAAAGGACAACTGGGCATGTGCAGGCCGCTGTGTGTCACGCATGCATAGATCACTATTCAAGTCCCAATGGGGCTTGAATTCATGACCCTGAGATCAAGACTTGAGCTAAGATCAAGAGTCAGACCCTTGACGCACTGAGGCATCCAGGTGCCCCAGGTGCCCTGTAGATCACTATTAAAATAAAGCACCTGCCAAGAATTTAACCACTTCTCCTTACTGGAGACATTTCACTCATTAACTACATATTTTAGTTACACCAATTTTCTGGAATATTTCTGCAGGCTTGGCTGTTTGTGTTTTTTTTTTTTCCCCATTAGTCTCCATTTGGGGGATTACATTTTAAGCAGAGAATAGAGGGATGGGTGGGACTAAAATTTTTATGTGGCGATTGGTGGCTAGAAACTAAACACAGATGAGGGACAGGGTGGCTGTCAAGGTCTCCACTTGCTGGTGGAGGATCCTCCGAGGTGAATGAGAAAGGGACATGGAAGATGGGACAGAGAGAGCGTTCCTATACAGGCTAGGGGGTGGTTTACAGGCAGAAGACTAGACTCAGAAATTCACAGGGGAGATATTGGGAGCTGGTGTGGGGTTATCTGGAGAGGATTAGTGGAATATTAGGGTGGCTTCAGTTTGGGACCTTGGCTGTGGATGGGAGGAGGAGGTTGGGCACCCAGGCTGGGAGGGAGTCCCCTGGAACAGGAGGGGCTTTTACATTCCCCAAAGGCTTGGGGAACAGGCAGGTGGGGGCAGGGCGGGGCAGAAAGACTAAAAAATGCCCACCACCCCTGGGGTTGTGGTTCCTCTGAGACCAGACATGCCATCTGCAGTTCAGGAGTGGGCCGTGGTGGGAGGATGGTGCAGCGCTCAGGACTGGTCCTCTCTAGAACTTGGAATGGACTAAGCTTTCCTTCGGGCAATTCCACTTCCCCTCTGAACCCCAGTCCCCTGTTATGGTGTCTTAGTCTGCTCAGGCTGCCATCACAATACACCACAGCCTGGGCACCTTGACCACTAGATATTTATTTTCTCTAAGTTCTGGGCTGGAAGTCCAAGATTAAGATGCCAGCAGGGTTGGCTTCCTTTGAGGCCTCTCTCCTTGGCTTGCAGTTGGCCACTCTCTTGCTACTTCTTCACAGGGTCATCTCTGTGCCAATAAGCTCCGGTGTCTTTCTCCTCATGAGGACACCAGTCATATTGGATTAGGGCCCAGCTGAAGGGCCCTATTTTAATTTAATCACGTCTTTTAAGACCTTGTCTCCAAAGACACTTGCATTCTGACATACCAGGGGTTGGGATTAAACAAATGAATTTGGGGGTGGGCAACAACCCAGCTCATAAGTGTCATGCTGTCTTGCAGCCTAGGGGAATGTTCCAGTTTGGAACCAGCCTTTCATGCCTTTGCGAATCTTATTAGGCTAAACCCTGATAAGAGTTATCCAAAATAGTCATGCATAATTTCTCTTTCTAGGGTTTAAAAACAAGGGATGCTTCTTATTGATAAATAAGGCATGCATTTACAGACATCCTGGTAGGCCATGAGGACTTAGTTTTGACAGGTCAGAATTCTTCAAAGCTGGGGGTGAATATGGGTACTGTGGGGTTTGAAGCATATACAGTTTTTGGTACTTTCTTTAAAAAATACAAAATGATGAATATAAAAATTAAGTATGGAAGGTAAAATTTATTTTGAATGGAGAAAAATCACAACAAATTATAAATCTAAAAAACCGACAAATTTTACAACCATAACAAAAATCCAGAACTCTAGCATACTAGGATAATGGCCTGACACATCCTCACTAAACCTTTTTTTTTCCCTAGAGGTTTTGGCTCTGCTTTTTTTTTTTTTTAAATGACTCTTCATATAACAACAATTTTGGACTATTATTTTCTTTTGAGCAAGTAGAAAGAGAATTCAGTCTTTCTCCAGGAGTGGCTGAAGGATACTTATATCGGATTATTGGCACCTCAGGGAAGTCTCTTTTAGCTGCGAGACTGTGTGCTGGCACCTTGGGGCTGCCTCAGCAGGGCTGCTCCAGCCTGCCTTGGAGAATTCCAGCTTTTGCATCTCTTTAGGCGTGGGCTACTGGATACTGCCTTAGCAGCTGTTCCCACTCAGCCAGGTCTCTGCACCCACCCTGGTCCCCAGATTCAAGCACCGTTGGTGGTGAGCTGGCCATTAAGCCTGGGCTGTGATGCTCCCCAAGCATGGAGCAAAGCCAATGGGATGGACAGCTGCCATCCAGATTGTTCTGGATCAGACCACAGGGTGGGGTCCGGGGATGGCTTGTTGCAGTGGCCAGTATGGCCACAGCTGCTTTCTATCCCCACGACCACCACTGGGGTGGAGAGGTTGACCCCCAGGCCAAACAAGCTACATGCTTCCAGGGTGGGCTGGGGGGGGCACTGCTTCCTCTGCACATCCCGGAGGGGAACACACAGGGCTGTGGAAGGGACCTGAGTAAGTGAAGGCTCTGAAGCTGTGGCTGCACAAGCAGGTGGCATCTGCTTAGAAAGCCATCCTTGGCTGTCATGACCTTCCCTGCAAGTGAAGATGGATGAGGGATGTTTTTCTTGCCTGAGCATTTTATGGCAACAGAGATGAGATGTGTAAATGCGTAGCTTAGTTTCTGTCTCATGGTAACTGTTCAATAACTGGCAGTTATTATGGTTATTAGTAAATTACCATCTGCTTTAATCATTCTCCAGTGAGTTCTATCTGAACTTAGGACTCTCCCAGAGCCTGCTCATGCTTGGGAGGAACTCACAAAGCTGAGGACCAACTCCAACCAGGATGCTCTGGGTTCAATCTCCATTTCGCTGGAGGCCTTGGACAGAGATGTGGATGTTGCTGGATGAACAGTGTGTGACTTACACCCAACATCAGGATCTGGATAGTTCATCCCCTCAGTGAGTGTTAGCTGAGTGCGTCCTCCGGGACCACCATGGTACATCCAGTGGAAGATACAGAAAAAGATACCTGACTCTTGCCCTAGTCGATTACCCTAGAGTTGAGGGAATTCAACACAATGTTAATGTAGATGCTTTGATTACAACACAGAAATTCTTTTCAGTACCTTAAGCCAAAGAAGGGAATTTATTGATTCATGTGATTGAAAAGTTTAGGGTAGGACTAGCTGGCTCATGTGAGCAGAAGTAGAGAAATGGTTAAATGGAAGCACTGAGGCTTGACCTTCCCCAGCAGGTGGTTTTGTGTTCAGGTACATTTTTTTCCACATGGTGGATCCAGGCAAATTCAGTCTTATGTCTGCCCAGGTCAGATAAATCAGTGGAAAGAAAATGTCAGTCTCCTACTTTCCTCTAGTATTCTGGGGACTGATGCTCTGGTTCTTCCTCCTCTTCTTCTTTTCTTCTTCTTCTTTCTTCTTCTTCCTCCTCTTCTTCTTTCTTCTTCTTCTTCTTCTTCTTCTTCTTCTTCTTCTTCTTCTTTCTTCTTCTTCTTTCCTCCTCCTCCTCCTCCTCCTCCTCCTCCTCCTCCTCCTTCTTCTTCTCCTTCTTCTTCTTCTTCTTCTTCTTCTTCTTCTTCTTCTTCTTCTTTCTTCTTTCTTCTTCTTCTTTCCTCCTCCTCCTCCTCCTCCTCCCCCTCCTCCTCCTCCTCCCCCTCCTCCTCCTCCTCCTCCTCCTCCTTCTTCTTCTTCTTCTTCTTCTTCTTCTTCTTCTTCTTCTTCTTCTTCTTCTTCTTCTTCTTCTTCTTCTTCTTCTTCTTCTTCTTCTTCTTCTTCTTCTTCTTCTTCTTCTTCTTCTTCGTGTATTTATTCATGAGAGACACAAAGAGAGAGGCAGAGACATAGGCAGAGGGATAAGCAGGCTCCATGCAGGGAACCCGATGCGGGACTTGACCCCAGGACCCGGATATCATGCCCTGAGCCAAAGGCAGACACTCAACCGCTGAGCCCTCCAGGCATCCCTGATGCTCTGGTTCTAATTGGCCTGTGTTGGGCCACATTCTCCCCTGATCTGGTTGCTGTGATAGAGTGATAGGATGCCCCGATGGCCCGGGCCTGAGCACTGTATTGGGCTGCTTGCCAGACTAACACTCACCATCTGGCTGGAGAGCGGAGGGTGGACCCCTGAGAGTACAGCTTGGTCCTTCCACACGGTGGAGGCTGTGGGCGTTAGGCAGGCAAATATTGTAATACACACAGCAAAGGAATGCACAGTGACTAGATTATGAGACTGTCACTGGCACTGTAGCATTCTATGTTAAGTGACACCTTGGGTCACAGTGCTTAGCAAGTGATCAAGGAACGTTTCCTGATTTGATCTACCACCAGACTTGAAGTTCTGGGAACAAATAATGTTGTGCTGTTATCATCATGCACATTGCTTAGCACATACAGCGTTTTCATGAGTATATATTAAATGACTTTGCTGTAGGATTTTGGGGTGAGCGGAGTGGGGAAGAGAGCGTATGAAGACTGCTTTGACCTGAGGGTCTGAGATTATTAGTTTCTGGCACCACAGGGCTGTGTTCTCTTGAAAATACAAAGCTGCCACCCCCCTTTTTTCCCTTGCTTTTGTAAATTTTCAAATGAAAATTTGAAGGGAGCCATGGGTTTGTGGCCTCTGGTTAGAAGGGGGCCAATTCTGTGAACATTAATCAAAGCTGTTTATTTATGATGTGATAGGAGTGCTTATTTTTTCTCATATTTTTAGACTTCATGTTACAGTGTTTCCGTAAAGGACACGGCAGAGGGATTTCCATCTATGTTCCCTTGTGCAGACAGATCCTACACATTTACCTATCTGTACATGCATCTTCATCCTTCAGCATCAAGTGGGAAGCCTGGTGGGTGATGAACCCCAGCTGCAGAGTGTGTACTTTGTCCTTGGGAGCTATCGCAGCACCCTCACCCTTGGTCCCGGTCTTCCTCGCGTCAGGGGCACCCCTGTGTTTCCGTGTCTGTTCCCTTCCCTGACCAGGAAGGAGCCCGGTCACACTGATGCCCTGTGTCACCTGGATGCAGCACATAGCAAGGGCCCAAGAAAATATGTACGGACTGAACCAACAGTGCTATTTTGAGGAATATAGCCTTAAAAGGCGGTGGTGGTGGTGGGGAGTTGGATATGGGTTGCTTTGGGGAACATTCTATTGAAAAAAGGCGGAGCATCTAAACTCACACTAGACAGGAAATACACAGAAAGTCATATTGAGCATTTGTCACTCGGCACCAAGTCAGGCTCTGTGGAAGTCACAGGAGAAATATAAAATTAGACACTTGTCTGGTTGAGAAACTCAGGATATATTCAAGAAAGCATTAAAAAAAAAAAAAAAAAAAAAAAAAACAACCAAAGTAGCGTGTCCTCCAAGCTCCAGAAGTGTGATGCAGGTGCCTTCTCTGTACCCTTTGGAAGTTTTGTGGAAGAGGCAGGCCATGGATGGAGCCTGGAGGGTGAGCAGTTAGTCGGGGTTCCTCCAGGTGCGATGATGGGAAACCTGTTCAAGGCCAGCTTAAAATAAAACAAGGTTGGGGAAAGAGCTTTATTAGCCGGCTTACTGCCGATGCCTCATGAGCTCAGGCCCGGGGGTCTGAGCTGGCGAGGCGTCGCTGGGACCCGTTTGCTCTCTGCAAGGTCTGGCTCGGGGCTCCCTGGGGACGTTGCCTCAGGCCGTCACCTGCACAGCCCCCCGCAGCGCCGGCCTTACAGCCCCACAGGTCTGGCAGAAAGTGGGCCCCTCTTTCCAGATGGCTCCAGGAAAAGTCCTGGCTTAATTCCGATCGGCTCCTATCTCAGGCAGCCCTGCACCAAAGCCCAGGGGACTGCAAGGTGTCTTGTCTCAGCCTGAAGGGCAAGCTCGCTCCTGGTGCCCAGGCCGGTGCGTAACCCCACTTGCCAGTAATGTGCGTTGAATGCGTGATGGATCCAAGAATAAATGAGTGAATGAGCCAATCAGTGGCGGGCTGGACTGTGGACTGGGGGAGAGCCAGGGACGCAGCCTGGAGCGCGATGTGCTTCTGGCCTCTGTGGCCCAGCAGCCCTCTTACCTGTAGCCCAAGGAGGCCCCGGGCGCGGGCTCGCAGAGGCACCGCCTGCCACGCTCCCTAGGCCTCCCGTCTGGGCCGCGGCCACCTGCTGACGGAGGGGCACCCACTTGCTTTCCTGAGCAGGTGCCTCCTCCTGAAACCTCCCCTCGAGGCTTAAGCTTCTGGACCTTACCTGTCCCCGGCCGGCCGAACCCGGGAGTGGGCTGAGGCACACGCTGTGCAGTGGACCAGTGAGGGTGTCCACCAGCTGGTCTTGCTTTACATCCTGGAAGCAGGGGACATCTGGGGGGCTCAGAGGTTGAGCGTCTGCCTTCGGCTCAGGACGTGATCCCGGAGTCCCAGGATCAAGTCTTGCATCGGGCTCCCTGCATGGAGCCTGCTTCTCCCTCAGCCTGTGCCTCTGCCGACCCCCCTCTGTGTCTCTCATGAATAAATAAATAAAATCTTAAAAAAAAAAATCCTGAAAGCAGGGCAAGGTGTGGGCAGCATCCCCGAGAAGCTGGTTCAGACGGGGATGGCCTTCCAAACGTCAGATTGCCAGGCTCTGAGCCCGCAGGAACGGGGACGGTGGGAAGGTGACACAAAGGAAGCTTGAAGGATGTGTGCTGCTCTGAATGACTCCCCGGCCCTTGACTGATGTGTTTCCTCATCCCTGGTGCACAGGGGGTCACCCTCAACAATTGACTGTCACCTGGTCCTGCTCCGAGGGACCCTCCTCAGCTGCCCCAATACCTATTCTGGGTGTTAGTCACGTAGACGCACCCTCCTCTCCATCTCCCACCTCCACTCTCCTTCCTTCTGGCAAGATTTTGAATGGAAATACGACGTTAAAAACACAAATTAGCAGAGAGATGCTGAATCAAAGTGCGACTACTCCGTATGACATGTTGTGATCCATGGCATAGAATATGAAGTCTTCGGAGGAGCCTCCCATAATTATGTGTCAGCTTTCAGATTGAGCTTAAAGAGTTGTGTTGTTAGTCAGCTTTCCAAGTCAATACCTGGGAGTTGCCCTCACGTCTGTCTTCCCCGAAGGCCCGTTCTAATTGGGCCCCACATCAACCTCACACCCTTCAGACCTCCCGATTTGCCTTTTGTTTGGATTTCTCATCCAATTCACCTCACTTGTGTCTCTGCCTTCAATCCTGCTAGCTTCCCATTCATTTTCCACGCCTGGGCAAGCATGATCCCACGGACCCCCGTCCTTATACTGCTTTTACTGGCTGCGTCTCATCTTAGAGGAAGGTCCCTAAAGCCCCTGAAGCCCTGGGAGCTGGGGTCCAGCTCCCTCTGCAGCCTCGGCTCTCACCTGCCCCCTGGATCTAGATCCTTTGAGAAGAAAGGGATTGGCTTTCTGGCTGAGGGTCCGTAGCATGACCCTGACCTTTGGATCTTCTGGATTTCCTCCCTCCAAAGCTCCCAGGTTCAGGGCTGCCTGGGACCGGCGGGGGAATCTGTGCTCCTAACCACCTGCCTCTGCGGTGATCGATCCCCTCGACTTTCCCTCCCGGGGCCACCACGAGGCAGGAGACTCCCTTCCTGTCCTGATTCCTTTAATCTACATCTGGGGCTCTGTGTTTGGCTCTTTTATATTTTCACCCTTGGTTTTATCTTATTGACTTATACGGGGCATCATAGGGAGTGTGGCACCCGACAGAGCTGGGGTTCAACGTCAAGGCCAGTTTCCAGTCAGCCCAGCTCCCTGGTCTGCTGCGCCTTCTTCCCCCTGTCTCTATGGCCTTCTACAAACGTGAGTGATGACCCCGTGTTCCCATCCGAGTTACTGACCTAAATCTAGATGCTGGCGGCCCTGGAGACGAAGCTCAGTGCCGGGGAGCAGACCCTGCTGACAGGGACACTCCTGAGGTTCCGTTTTGCAGTCAGTTGGACTGTTATTTATTTCCTTTTCCAGAAAACCATAAGGAATTAGGTCAGGCTAATTGCCGAACTCCAGAAATCCTATGTGTAGGGTCCAGACTGGCCTCAGATCCTAGGTTTGGATCACAGCTCCCTCTTGGGGATCTGAGTGCGTCTGGACAGGTGGGGAGTCTCTCTCAGCATTTCCACCTGCCCTTTGGGAGCAACATCCTGAGTTTAAGTCCTGGCTCCTCCAGCACTTTGCTGTATGGCTTTTGCTGGGTGTTAGTGCCTCGTGTGCCAGGGGATGAGAATGACTAAACCTCAGGTAGGTGGCTTCAGAAGCAGAGCCCATGAGGAACGCTCAGCAGTCGTTAGCCCCTGTTGGTTGGTTAGTTCAGTTACTATCGGTACAGCCGCTATGGGTTGGTTATACTTACTATTACTTAACTTCTCTTTACCTCCGATCTCCACCCAGGAAGGGGGAATCAGCTACTGCAGCCCCTCCCAGGGCTGTCGTTGGAGAAACGTGGGGAGGCCTCGTGCCACCTTCTAACCTGGTGGAAGTCCCCAGTCAGTGGTGCCGGCTGAATTGTTGGCACTCCCCCATCGATGTGTGCAGTAACAGTGTCGGAAAAAGGAAATGAGACCAGAGTGGCGTGGTGAGACAGGGACAGTTTGTGTGTGTGTGTGTGTGTGCGCGTGTGTGTGCGTGTGTGTGCACGCACGCCTGTGCGCTAGTGCTCGGCCGTGACAGATTTCCTCCTGTGTTTTGAAAAGCGTGATGGCTCCTTGATTTCACAAGTTCAGTCCTCGCAGTACAGACACCCATCGCAGGCTGGCAATTACATCCCTGGCAATTGGTATTCCCTAGGGATTAATGTTTGGTGCCAGCTTTAATGTTAGAACCGTAATTAGAATATTCATTATGCTAATAGCGTCCCACCATTCATCTTATGTATATTTATGTACGAGGAGATATGATAATTCCGTGTGACTTACTTGGGAGCAGGTAAGCTGGCGTGTCGTGGGAATCATCCGTCTCCTAATCAGCTGAGACAGGAAGGAGGAGGAGACGGGCATTCGCCCAGGACCCGCAGTGCTCCCCGACCCGCGACAGGTGCTGTGACTACGCGATCACCCAAGCCTCACAGTCGTCCCCAAATACTAGCACCTGCATTTCACGGGTGGAGGAGACAGGTTTGGGGCAGGAAGGGCGCTCACATCAGGAGGGGAGCCCAACCCTCCTCCAAAGCGTGAATCGAGCCAGCCTTTTCTCCGTCCAGCTCTGGGGCCCTGGAGAAAGGTCTCGGCTTCTTTGTCACTCCATTTTCACCTTCCTTGCAAGAGGAGTAGCCAGGCCGGCTGAGGCCTTTGCAAAGCTGGGAGTGGTTTTGAACAAGAGAGGCGCCGAGGTGCACACGAAACATGGTCAACGTACCGTCTCATCACTTTCGTTCTTTACTGAAGGAACAGAAACGTGTTAGTACAAACCAGAAGCAGGGCTCTGAATGGTGGCCCGGTTCTCCGTCTGGGTAGTTTTTAAGAGATTTCCAGGAGTGGTATAGTCTTGTCTGTCACTGTGACTACAGAGCATGAGGGAGCAGGACAGGGGATGGAGGGGACCAAGAAGGGACGCACTGAAGATTCGGTCCTTCATTGTCCTGGGGGTGAACTCAGGATGGCGGGGGGCTCTGGGCTCCCCATAAGCCCACGCAGAGGAGCTGGAAGGCCCTGAGAGGGCATTGGGAGTCCTGGGGTGTCCTTGCAGTGACCCCGGGTGCTAGAGTCCAGTCTGGGCTTCTCTCCCCTCCTCCGTAAGATGAGACTATGCCAGCCTGGATTCTTTTGGTTGCAAGTGACAGAAACTAGTAATTTGAGCCGAAGCTTTATCTTGGCCTGCAGATAAGCCTCCTTTAGGCAGTGAGGAAGTTGGCAGACGGCCTCTGTAGGCTTACCAGCCTCAGTTTAGGACTCTGGAGGAAAGAAGGCTATCCTCTCTAAGTATCTGCACCTAAAATTCCAGGGAAGGTTCTAGATGGTCTGTCTTGGCTCACGGCTTTACTCATGTGCGTGTGGCCAAGAGGATGGGATTCTACAGCTCATCTTTCTTTCTTTCTTCTTTCTTTCTTTCTTTCTTTCTTTCTTTCTCTTCTTTCTTTCTTTCTTTCTTTCTTTCTTTCTTTCTTTCTTTCTTCTTTATTTTCTTTTTTTTTTTTTTTTTTTGGTCAGAAGAAGGTAGGGAGCAGAGATGCTGGGCCAACAATAGCAATTGATATCTTCGGAAGAGAAGGAATAATTCTTGTGAATTTGGAAACAAGCCAAGATATGTCTTCCTGTCTTACCAGTTAACTACTTACTAATTTCTCCCAACCAAAACTTTCTCCTTTCCTTAGTTTCTCCACTCTTTAGGATTAACAAAATTGTTTTCCATGGAGGAGGGAGTTCTATCTGCCTGCCTAGCACTTCCTCTGCTAAATTGTGTTTAATCACTCACCATCTTCCCTTGCCATTGATAGGTGGAGCAGATCACCCTGCAAATCCTGGGGCGCCTGCCCAACAGTCAGGACAGACCCCCGTAGTGTGTAAAGGGGCCCGTCCCTGCCTCCAATAAAACAAGGCAAATTGAACTCCTCTCTACTCCTGTGTTAAAATGTACCCAGAGGGAAGGAGAATGAATTTAAAATACTGAATTTTATTACATAACTATTTTCAAAAGCATCTGAAGCTACTTACCCCAAACACTCACTCACGCACATACCTACATACCACACAGACACACACACACACACACTCAAATGACAAAGCAGCCAAGCCAACCAAAGCAGTGAGAACAACAGCTCAGTACATTTAACAAAGAGGGAGAAAGTGACACATAAGGTGGCAAAAAAGTGAGTAGATGCAGGGGGAGGGGAATGATGCTGAGACAGAAGGTGACAAGGGGGACCATGGTTTGAGGCCACATTCAGCTCAGAGGTCCTCAGAATCAGGACAAAGAGACATCCTGTGACCTTTGAGAGTGAACCCGTTTCTCGGGGCAGTAAGATTCCCCCCAAGAGAGGAGGCGTTATCATACCCATCTATTCTAGCACTATGTTCTAGAAGAGATTTCATGTCTGCATTTCTATATAGACATCTGTGGATGGCAGGGGGCCTATTTCCTGGATCGCAGAAGTGGACCACATGTGGCAATTTCTATTGCTAGGAAACACAGGTAGTGAAATTGAGGACTTCTTACTGGTCTCAGTGGATCCAAATGTAGAATTCACTTAGGGGAGACTCAGGGGGCACTTGTTTTAGAAACTAGGATGTAGTTACTCGCATCCACGATTGTTAGGTGGCAGGCATGCAGATCGATTGCTGGAGTGATTTCACATCTCTGCACGAGGCCACGTGCCATGTCCTGGATGCCCTCAATGTTCTTTAAATGCCACTTCTGGGGAATGTTGTCTGCTTCCTCCCCAGGCTAGCCTGTCTTCCCCACCACACTCGGCACTCCGAGAGCTCGGCCTGTGTGCACACACCTTGTATGGTGCCTGGTACAGCACAATTCTTTAGCAGTTGTTTGTCTAATGAATGGGCAATATCTAAAGGCCAATGACCTCTAGAAAACAGGACAAGAGTCACTAGTTAGGCAAATTTCAGGTGAGCTAGCCTAATCTACAGTCTCGAATCAGAGGCTGTTTTTAAAGCACGGACCAGGAGACTTATAAGAATGTATCTGCCAGGGGAATAAGAAGTAGGAACTTTCCAAAGGATCTAATATATACTGTTATTTAAGCCATTCATCTAAAGAGAGCTGAAATATTGGTTATGTTGGAAGAATCCATCAGTTAGCTGATGATATTTAGAATGCCTATCAAAGGCTAGTGCAATTCTAGGTGTTAGAAACCTAGGAAGGATAAGAGGGGGAAAAAACCCGACCCATCTGCTTCTAATGGGGAGAGATGCATGATCAAACTAATTAGGTCATTTCAGGCAGTGATAAGCTGTGTAAAGAAAATATCAAATGTGAGGGCAGCAGGGAGGAGCAGCTCCAGTGTGTGAGGCCCGGAGGAGGAGATGGCTCTGGAGCTGAGATATGAACGAGGAGGAGAAGCAGCCATGTGAGGACAACAGGAGAGCATCCTTGGGAGGGAGAGACACATGCAAGTCCTGGGGCCGGAATGAGGTTGGTCTGTGCCAGGGACAGAAGGCCGGTGACGCCCTTCTACAAGAGAAAACATGAAGACAGTTCAGGTGACCAAGAAGAGCTGTATTATGCAAGGGCTGGGGGGCCCATTGATTTGGATTTTATTCTGAATATGTCAGGAACTTGCTGGAAGGTTCTAAGCTGGGGAGTGACAAGATCTGACATAGGCTTTGCAAGATTGCACTGCATGCTGGGTGGAGTACAGCCTGAGTATAGTGAGAGGACGTGGGAGACCAGATGGAAGCATGGCAGTCACTTAGGCCAGCACAGGTGGCCAATGGCCATGAGGAGCGGGACATGGAGCCGTGGGAGGGCAGTGGCTGGACAGCACTGTTCTGGAACTCCCACTTATTGGACCTGCTGCTTCTAAGCTTCTGGCCAAGCAGCTGGTTGATGGGGGGCGGTCCATCTCCTGAGAGAGAAAAGGCAAGGGGAAGACCTGGGTCAATCGGTGGTGGCTGATTTATGGGGAAGGAGGCAGGCAGAGGGGCTACCAAAGAGATTGGAGATTCCTACTGGATGTCCAAGTTGCTTATAACTCATGGGAAGCTGCTTCATTACAACTACATTAAAAAAAATGTCTTGAAATACACTATATTATGTATCTCTCATGGAGGTCTTAATTTTGTTTGACTTCTAGGCACTAAGTGCTGCTTCACTCATCACAACATCACCTTCCTTTTGTGTTTCTTTCATCCTTCTCTTTCTATTTACTTTGTTTCTTTCCGTTGCTTTGGAGGAAAAATAATAAATCCTGTCATCTCCCATTGCCTTCAGATACCATATTTCAACAGAGCAAATGCCTGCGATTCGTTCACTTGCTTGTTCGCTCATCCAACAGACATTTACTAACCTCCCGACTCTGCACTAAGCTAACATAAGAAGTCGAAATAGGTAGATACAAAGAAAAACAGAACAGAATGTGGAATGATGTAGAGGAGGCCAAGTGGTAATAAGTAGTCATGACGTTCAGTTGCAAGGCGCAAAGACCAGAGGGGACATATGGAGGCAACGACCCTGGGGGATGCTGAGGGTGACCTCAAAGTGCTCCTTGAAGAATGGGGAGTTCATGATGCTTCAGGGGACAGTGAGGCAGGCTGCAGCCAGCCTGGAAGAGGAATTTAGACTTTGAGAGGTTGGAGCTAGTCAAAGATTAAAATAATTTCACACTGCTCTCCTGTGGTCCCGGTGGGACCAAAGTCTCCATAACCACCTGCACCTGCAGTCTTGTCGTTCTGGGGACATGGTGCCCTGGCCATGACCCACTCACCATGGGAACAGAACTCACTCTCTGGACCCCTGTTACTCTGACCTTTGCTTCCAACTCTAGAAGGAACAAAGTATAAACACTGCTGTTGGTGGTACGATCACTCATTGCTTTCTGTGGCCGAGAAAGCAGGGGTTCCATCTGCCAGCGTTTAGAAATAAGCACTCCAGATTT
The DNA here is from genome assembly GCF_053574225.1 of Canis aureus. Classification (NCBI taxonomy): domain Eukaryota; kingdom Metazoa; phylum Chordata; class Mammalia; order Carnivora; family Canidae; genus Canis; species Canis aureus. Next base: position 59,375,734 of record NC_135622.1, read on the forward strand.
TATATCTGGTCAGACCCCATCCTGGTGGTGACACAGAAATGCATGCATTCATGTTATTGGTGTTGTGGGCATGAGTGAGTCTGTGTGTGAGTGTGACCCGGCATGAATGTGTGAACCTTTGTGTGTGTGTACATGAACTTGACTCCTTGGCAGCTATAGGCCACCTACTCTGAAAGAACTCATGTCAAGGAAGAGATAAAAATGCTTGCAAAGACAATTCAAAGGCCAAGAGAAGGGCTGTTTCTGTTGTGGGAATATTTTCAGGCGGTTCAGAATGAGAGGCTTCCAGACATGGTTGGAAGCTATGCTGGGTGTGAAAACAAAGGCCTCGGTTGCAAATCTCACGTGAAGGGCATGTCAGCCATAAATATTTAGCCTTACAAAATGCAGGTATTTATTAAAAACATGAGGTTTTATTTTAAAGGATCCGTGGGCTTATTGTGCTTCCTGTCAACCGGTGTCAGCACATACAGCTTTACCTTTCAGAGAAAAGGTTCAATAGCCGGTATTTAGTGAGATCTGTAGACCTACAAGCTGCAGATGGTTTCATTTTATATGAGATGAAACTGCATTTGGTGGAACTGATTAAATATAAAAACACCACCATCTGCCATTTATTCTAATATAAAATGGTTTGGGCAGATGCTGACATCTTTCGAGATGATTGATTCATCCCTGACAAGAGAAGATGTGCAGAAGGTTCCAGCTGCCCACGGCTCAGACAATCCCAGTTTACAGGTGCAGACGCCAGTCCAGGCAGCTTGATGTGGAGGGAGCGGGTGAGTGGATGGCACTTTAATAACACACGGACACCACTTTCCCCGCACTCCTCACATCTCTTGACTTCTGGCCCCCATTTTAACCAGAAGAATATTCACCACATGCCGCAGTCTATCAAGTGCCTGATGTCCTAGCACTGGGGTAACTGGAGGAGTCTGTTTTGGTGTTGAAAATGTTTGAATGCTCTCTATGGGTGTTGATGCTGCATACAGAATTATTTTTTTCTAAGAGGCTATAGGATTCCATTAAGAAATATATTGTTTACAGAAAATTCGCACCCCGTGTTACAGACCGACAGAAACAGCCGCGTCCCTGGTGCTTAGGCATCCTTGGTGTTCTCCTGCCCTTTACGGAAGGGTATAAATTCATGTCTTTGTGTGGGAATGTTTTCCTAACAATTTTTTTTAATGACCTGAATGCTTGTAGAAGGAAAATGTAGACATCAAGACATTTATTTAGTGCTGTGTTTATAAAACATCCTTCTATTTACGTAGTGATTGTTAGATGCAAAATGATTTATCTCGCCTGATAGAATTAAAGCCAGAGGTGAAGCTGGGGTTTTTCCATCTGGTACATCACATTTTTAAATATTGGAGCTCTTTATGGATGGTTAGGCAAGGTGATTTGAGACTGTTTCTTGATATTATTTTCAATTACACGCAGCGAGCCCGTGTGTGTCACAATGCACAAAGGTTGTGATTCCTCGTACGCGTAATGGTGTGTGTTTGCGTAGATGTGTTTCCATTTTGGTGCTCATAGAAGATTTGGTTATTTTGAATCATATGTTCATCCATTTATTTCCTTTCTATTTTTTGTGGCCCGTTTCTTCTGCTGTTTTGTCTGATAATCAAAACAGGAGCTTTAGGTTTTGTCTACTTCTCTGCTGGTTAGGTAAGTGGACCTTGCAGTAAGTGTTACTAGAAACTTCTTTCTGTACACATTTTTGCATCTTTTCTCTTTTCTCCCACTCATGCTTTTCATATCCCGATGGACTCTTTTTACCTTCCACCTGTCCACTGGCCTTCTTGATACTCTTTGTTATTTCTCTCGTTCTTCCACAATTGGCGAATACTCGGATTCACCTTTTCAAAGTCGTAGGATACTCTGAAGGGTCAGTTTTCTTCCTACTTCACTGCACCTATCCCCACACCCTTCTTCCGAAACTCTCTCCTCTCTCGGAACCATTTGCTCCTGTCTCTCTCCCTTTGTAGCGCGCCTAATGCTGAGCGCTAGAAAGGCAAGGAAGGATAAGGTATGGTCATGGGTTTAACTGTGTGTCCCCTCCTCCCAGAAAAAAATCCTATGTCAAAGTCCTAACTCCCAGTCCCTCAGAATGGGACCATTGGAGATAGGGTCCTTAAAAAAGCCATCGAGTTCCAGTGAAGTCATTAAGGTGGGCCCGAGGACAATCTGACTGGTGTCCTTAGAAGAGAAAGCTTGGGCAGAAACTCACAGAGAGGGAAGACCAAGTAAAGACACAAGGAGAACACGGCCGTCCACAAGCCAAGGAGACAGGTTGGACCACAGTCTTCCTGGCGGCCTCAGGAGGAACCAACACTGCAGACAGCTGGGTCTTGGACTTGTGGTTTCCAGACCTGTGAGAGAATAAATATCTGCTATTTGAGTCTGTGGTGCTTTGTTACAGCAGCCCTAGCTAACTAATATGGAGACTGCCCTGCCCTCATACCCTCCATGGATGGGTGATAAAGATGCAAAGAACTATCATGACCCAGTGACGGGAACTCTAATGAAGCTCCTAGCAGGTCAGAGTTTAGGCCACGTCAAAGGGCCAGGAAGGTTTCTTGGAGAAGGGAGCATGAATGTTGCAACTTAAATGATAAATGAGGAGTTTTCAAGCAGGCATTTAGAGGAAAGTATTCTGGGCAAAGGGAAACTCATGCAAACTTAGGAGGGAAGGTGTAGGACAACTGTGATCATGGGTATTTTGTCTAGTTACTCAGGTAATGATGGTCCCTTTCCCCTACATCCCTGTCCTTCATGACCTGGCACTACTTCCTGCTTCTACACCCTCCTTTGGTGAGGGACATTCTCTATTTGGTGAGCAAATACGCTTGTCTCTGGAATCCAGGGCAGTGTTTCCAACCTTGGACTTGAAATGTGAGTGGAGCATGGGTCCTGCTCTCTCTCTGAACAACTTACTGGTTTAAGGCAACAATATATGGTTTTGTCTCACTGCTATGTGGCTTGGCTGAGCTCAGCCGGGCAGTTCTCCCCACGTCCCTCATGTACTTACAGTCAGATGATGAAGGGAACTGGGATTTATCTGGAAGCTTGACTGGGTGAGGTTGCTGGGTGGGCTTCTTTGCTCTGTCTGGCACCCAGTGTGATGGCTGGAACAGCTACAAGTGCTTGGCTCTTTCTCTCCATGCTGCTTCTCCACATGCTAATGTAGGCTTCCTTGCAACATGACATCAGACCTGACTTTCTCCAGAACAAGCCTTTCAAGAGACAAAGGCAGAAATTCCCACCCCAACCACGCAAGTCAAGTAGCAATGCTTCAGTCCCATCTTACTGATGACACCACGCCAGCAAAGATTCAAAGTGAGGGGAGCTGTACAGGGGCATGATGTTAGGAACGTGTGGTTAATTGGAGAGTAGTTTCCACAAGCATTTTTTAGGTAGTAACACTGGGTTTTTGTTGAGTTCCATCTTCCTTGTGATAGTTGAGGTGATTCTGTGAGATCACAGTCAAGAACTTGAACTGCAACTGGCACCATGAAATAGATTTTCTTTGCCTGAGAACACTAGAACAAAAGAGTCTCAGATTTAGTAACTAGATCTCCTTGACTAGAGCCAGGCTGCTACATGCAGATGTCACAGTCCAGAGCTCTGGCAGAGTGTCCAACTGGGGCCAATGTTGACAAGTAACAGAGTTCAGAGAACTTTCTGGCTGGCAGGTTTGGTTGCTACAAGGTGACTTTGGAATAAGGGAAATCCTTTGTGAAGCCACTAAACCTGCCTTAAATGACTGAGGACCCATTAGCATGATCATTCTGCGTGCTCACAGGGAGGACCTATGAGCCACCCAATTCTATGACCCATGAGTCATGCTGGGGGAGCCTTCAAGGAAATCTTCTCTGAAGCCCATGCAATTGGAATATAAGTTAAGGTGAGAACTTAAGCTGGCTTCTAATTCTTCTTCTGTGAGTTATCCTTCAATTCTAGTTAAAAGGATTAATTCTTCAGAGCAAGGAGCCTTGTCAGCTAAATGGTTGCAAGTGACATGGACATCGGCAGAGACAGGACGGTTGGGTTTCAGGTTGCAGACAGAAGCCAAGCATGATCTGAACTTCCTGTGTGCAGCTTCCTTCCTGGGCTTGCCCACCGCACTGGAGGCACCCAGCTTCTGTTCCTCAGGTGGCATCGCTCTGTCCACAGCCTCTCTAATGGCTCTCCCTAATTTGTGCCATTTTCCCTCTGATATTACTTTTCATTTTTTTCCCCCTGCAAGCAGATTTCTTCTGCCATATGCTCATTTAATTCTAATTGTGGTGTACGAACATCTTGTGTAGTAAGTGGCCGCGTCTCTGGAGGCTCTGTGAAGCTGAGCGCTGCATGACCCGTGAAACCATGTCAATGTGAGAATCTCATTGGGCAGGTCGGATAACTTGGATCTCTCATTCCTGATAAAAAAATAGCACAGGTCCAGAATATTTTTGTCCTTTTAATAGGAAGGCCATGCTGTTTGATGGCTCCTAAATTGCATTCAATTGATGCAATTTTTCCCCTGAAAAATTGCTATGCAATATGTTTTGAGAAGTTTGGTTTCTCTGAGATAGGACCTAAAAGTTTGAAACTGGAATGTGAGTCCTGAAATAAGGAATGTTAATTTTTAAATTCCCCGTAACCAGGGGTAGAAGTTTCCTGGGCTTGGCAAGTTGACAAGATGTTGACGATCCTCACCGGTAGGTCTTATTGGGAACATCCAAGGCATGCTTGCCTTCAAATACGTGCCTTGTCAGTGGAAAAGTTGGCTTCCATCTGCTCGATGTCACTCCTCCCTATAAAGGGAGGGGAAGGAAGGGCCAGGAAATGACAACCTGCTCCATGACGATGGGTTCCTGCCTCAGAGTGAAAGAGAGGAATGATTTCAATTTGGGGCAAAACTGTAGCATCTCTCTTTCTAGAACTGCCTGATACCTTTGTTTGTATTGGCCAATGGTCATTAACGCTTTCCTCTCGGTATCCCTTCTATGGGTTATGCCTCCTGGAAAATACTCCTAGAATTTGGAGTTCTTTAGGCAGATGTGCTGGGTTGCCTTTTTAAAAATTAAAAAAAAATCTTCTTATGTTTATGAAGTCCCAATAGTTCATTTTTGCTTTTGTTTCTTTTGCCTTTGTGGATGTATCTTGCAAGAAGTTACTGTGGCCGAGTTCAAAAAGGGTGTTGCCTGTGTTCTCCTCTAGGATTTTGATGGAATCTTGTCTCACATTTAGATCTTTCATCCATTTTGAGTTTATCTTTGTGTATGGTGCAAGAGAGTGGTCTAGTTTCATTCTTCTGCATGTGGATGTCCAATTTTCCCAGCACCATTTATTGAAGAGACGGTCTCTCTTCCAGTGGATAGTCTTTCCTCCTTTATTGAATATTAGTTGACCATAAAGTTGAGGGTCCACTTATGGATTCTTTATTCTGTTCCATTGATCTATGTGTCTGTTTTTGTGCCAGTACCACACTGTCTTGATGACCACAGCTTTGTAGTACAACCTGAAATCTGGCATTGTGATGCCCCCAGCTATGGTTTTCTTTTTTAAAATTCCTCTGGCTATTCGGGGTCTTTTCTGATTCCACACAAATCTTAAAATAATTTGTTCTAACTCTCTGAAGAAAGTCCATGGTATTTTGATAGGGATTGCATTAAATGTGTAAATTGCCCTGGGTAACATTGACATTTTCACAATATTAATTCTGCCAATCCATGAGCATGGAATATTTTTAAGAAGCTTTTGCACAGCAAAGGATACAGTCAACAAAACTAGAAGACAACCTACAGAATGGGAGAAGATATTTGCAAATGACGTATCAGATAAAGGGCTAGTTTCCAAGATATATAAAGAACTTATTAAACTCAACACCAAAGAAACAAACAATCCAATCATGAAATGGGCAAAAGACATGAACAGAAATCTCACAGAGGAAGACATAGACATGGCCAACATGCACATGAGAAAATGCTCTGCATCACTTGCCATGAGGGAAATACAAATCAAAACCACAATGAGATCCCACCTCACCCCAGTGAGAATGGCGAAAATTAACAAGGCAGGAAACCACAAATGTTGGAGAGGATGCGGAGAAAAGGGAACCCTCTTACACTGTTGGTGGGAATGTGAACTGGTGCAGCCCCTCTGGAAAACTGTGTGGAGGTTCCTCAAAGAGTTAAAAATAGACCTGCCCTACGACCCAGCAATTGCACTGCTGGGGATTTACACCAAAGATACAGATGCAATGAAACACCAGGACACCTGCACCCCGATGTTTATAGCAGCAATGTCCACAATAGCCAAACTGTGGAAGGAGCTTCGGTGTCCATCGAAAGATGAATGGATAAAGAAAATGTGGTTTATGTATACAATGGAATATTACTCAGCCATTAGAAATGACAAATACCCACCATTTGCTTCAACGTGGATGGAACTGGAGGGTATTATGCTGAGTGAAGTAAGTCAATCGGAGAAGGACAAACATTATATGTTCTCATTCATTTGGGGAATATAAATAATAGTGAAAGGGAATATAAGGGAAGGGAGAAGAAATATGTGGGAAATATCAGAAAGGGAGACAGAACATAAAGACTCCTAACTCTGGGAAACGAACTAGGGGTGGTGGAAGGGGAGGAGGGCGGGGGTTGGGGGTGAATAGGTGATGGGCACTGAGGGGGGCACTTGACGGGATGAGCACTGGGTGTTATTCTGTATGTTGGCAAATTGAGCACCAATAAAAAATAAATTTATTATTAAAAAAAACATAAGAAGCACCCCCAGAAAAAAAATAAATATATATTTGAAAAAAAAATAAAAATTAAAAATTTTTGTGGTGTCATATTTGCCATCACTTGTCAATCTTTGTATTTCCAAGCTACTCCACATAGAAACTCTTCAAATCTTTTGAGTTGATTTTTTTCCTTTCTCCTGGTTCTTTTGTCTTTTTCTGTAGAGATGTTCACCAGAACAGCATGGGGGTTTCAGGGGAAAATTAATTCCTTTGCCATTTCACAGAGATTTAATCTGATCATTTTTTTCCACAAGTACTATGTCCCCTGGGTAATGGTTGACAGATGATTTTTGTTTACCTTATGATCATGTTTCATAGTTTAGCTTGCTATTTAGGAGGGCAGAAACACCTTGAACTCTCAAGAAACAGCCTGTGGTGGTTAAACACAGCCTTTTTCCAAGTCAGCCTCAGTGGGAACAGTTACACCATGGAAATTGGCAGACACTGCAAATCAGGCTTTTCTTGTCTTGTCTTGTCTTTGTCTTTCTTTTTGTAATCAAGAGCTAGTTTACTGTTGCATCTCTAGTTATAGTGGATTGCTTTGCTTCTTGTGGGCTTATATGTCCAATTTAGATCAACTTATGGTTCATGAAACACTGGTGGTCAATGAGCTTGTGATAGGTGTTCACTCGGAAAAGAAAGGGGGTTGAACAATTATGGGGTAAATACAATTAAACGTGGGTTTATTTTTAAAGATTTTATTTATTTATTCATGAGAGATACAGAGAGAGGCAGAGACACAGGCAGAGAGAGAAACAGGTTCCCCATGGGGAGACTGATGTGGAATTCAATCCCAGGATCCCAGGATCACGACCTCTGCCTCAATCGCTGAGCCACCCAGGTGCCCTAAATATATATATAGATTTTTAAACCAATGGACTTCTTGTTGGCTTTAACAATGGTAATGTGCATTGTGAGTAGTCAAGAGAAAGAGGGAGATACTGAATGAGGTATTTTCCTAATTATTTAATCAAAGAACCTCTCCCCCACCATACCTACCTATGACATCACTGACTGAGAGATCCTTGTTGAGATTCTTTCTCCTGGGATTCTAAGTTAGATTTATCTCAGTTATTTCCCAGTGGGTGTGTGAAAGCTCGCTGTAGACGGAGCATCACCTGCTCAAAGGAGCTCAAGGGCTTCTTGGTGGCTCCTTATCTGGTCTGCATTCTTCTCTCCCTGTCTTTTCTGCTTCTTACTCATCGTCCCGTTTGTATAAAGACATGCTTGTTGGTAACACACACACAGTCTTTGTGACTTGATGAGATAGCTTTTTTGAAAGTCTAACCAAATTTGTTGGTTTTTCCTCAAGTACTGTCTTCTCTTCTCTAAAATCCCAATTGCTTCGATATTGCTGGACAGAAAACATAGCCCCTCAGTAACCGTGCTTCTGTGCAGGGCGACCCCCCCCTTGATTATAGGTCATGTCTGCATGTGATGTGTGCCGTGGTTCTAATCTAAATACAACACAGCCGTGTGGCTTTTCCGCTTGTAACTGTGATTCAGTGCCTATGTTTGCATCAAGGCTGGGACTGTTCATTCTGCCTAAATTCAATCAAATATTGAAGGCCATATCCATGTTTCTTGTAAAGTATTTTTGTATGTTTTTGGAATGTTTTTGGTGGTCCATTGATATGAATTGTTAGAAACAGTTCAAAAGGAGTATTAACAAATAACAAGAAAGGATTTTAATATGGAAGGGGGAATCAGAAAAGAATCATTAATTCTATGAGTAAATGCCCATAAATTTTCTCAAGATATTATCTGCATGTTTCCCAAGATCAGTCCTCTGACGATTGGCGAGTTTGTCTTACTGGGATTTCCCTGAGCAGGGGTTGGTGGGGCAGAGGTGATTAATGGCCCGACACCCCTTATGGATAGTCTGAACAAGTGAACTTCCAAGTGATAGATGCCCTTGAGGTCTCAGAGCTATTGGGAGAGATTTCCTTTCATGAGAATATTCATGAGGTAGGGCTGCTGCCTGTAGCTAAGGTTGGAGGTTGGTAACGACCAAGTAATGGACTTGCATGTGATGATTTAACTCTTAGGAGCTCAGGCTAAGGAAATAACGAGCAAGGATATTCACTGCAGCATCACTTATACATTTAAAAGGTGGAAAACTTTCATGTCTAGCAATGGAGGATTTGTAAAGCATGCTATGGTAGGAGTATAAAATAAGTACTATACCAAATCACGTAAAATGATGATATAGATTTATACTTACTGATGTGGGAAATACACATTACATGTTATTAAGCGAAAAAAAGCTGCTCATCAAGTAGTCTGTTGGTATAAATACATTTTTGGGGTAAATTATATATATATATGTGTGTGTGTATGTGTGTGTGTGTTAAACCCCACAAATAATAGGTGTATGCACAGAAAAATATGGAAATTTATATATCTGGGTGTTAATGATAGATTTCTCTTAAGGAAAGACACATAAGTTAAATTTTTTTCTTTGTGTTTGCTTCTTTATCTGATTAAAAAAAAAAACACTATAACTTTATTTTAAAGAAAAAAGGAACCCTGAAGCTGTTGGTTTTATCTGTTAGGACTGAGTGTATTTGCAAGGCCCTGAGATCTTGTACTTCCCACTGCTGGGAACCACTGTCCCCCATACTCTGCCGTTGGCCCACTGCTGTGTGTCCCCTCTTCGGCCAGCTGGACTGTGGTCTTGGCTGAGCTCTGAGTTCTGGAATCCCATGCTCTAGAGTTCAGCCTCTAGATGCCTTCCCTCTGCCTATCTGGAATCCTACCTTCTTCCTGAGCCCAGTACTGGTCCCTATTTTTTTCCGATTCCTGTCCTTGAGTCCTTCCTTGTAATCTGTAAGATCCCTGTTCTTCTAGTGCCATCCTGTCTGTGTCGATCTCCCCTGACATTGGCACGTGCCCTCACCTCCAGCTGTGGCTGCTGACATCCTGCTCTCTGCTGACACACCCTCTGCATATCTCCCTTCTGGGATCTGTCACCCACTGAGATGGTTACTTCACTGACTACCCATCCTATACGTGGGATTGGTGCTGTACCCCCCGCCCGGACTGCCTCTCAGGGTCCACAGGGGATCCTATCCCCTCCTTACTGTGCCTGATTGTGCCTTTCCTTACCATTCAAAGTGGTAACCACATCCATTCTTAGGTAGATATTGGGGAAGATTCCACCCTGTGGGGCCCCATGGCCTGAGACAAACTAACTCAGATCTGATGCAAGATATATGTGGGTGTAACTATTGATAAATCTGGATATACCCACCCATTTAATAAGAATTCTGTTAGATGCAGTGATATGTCAGGAACAGGAAATCTTATGTGAGAGTCATGAGAAGAGTTGTTCGTGGACCATGGACACATCTGAGGTGAACCTGTGTTGTCACTTTAGCCCACTCTGCACCCTCCCTGCTCCTTTGTCTCTATCCCCATGAACCTCGTTTCTGATAAAAAACCAAAGAAGCTTTGACAATGGGCTGTTACAACTTGGGAGCAAGGGTTTGTGCTTGATTGGGGTCCTCCTGGAGACAGTTCCAGCCCCAAGCCAGGTAGGCATAACTCTCTGTTATTTGTGGGACTGTCATCTGGCTCTTCCTGGGCCAGCTGTAGAGCTTGGGCCTCTCTGTGAGCCCAGCCACTGGCTGTGTGCTAGGCTCTGTCTCCTGCTCCATCTCATGTTCCTCTCTGTCTCCTTCATAGTATCGGTCCTTCAGCCCTCATTCCCATCACTGATGTTTTTTGAGGGACACAATTCAACCCATAGCAGTCCATCCCTGGGCCTGTAAAATTCGTGTCCTTCTCACATGTGAGAACCATCTCTACCCATTCTATTGGCCTTGTCAAATGGCCCTAGCTAACCACAGGGGCTCTGAACTGTAGCCTATTGGGGAGAAAGGATTTTCTAGATGAATTTACAACATGCAGAATTGCTTTTGTGTCATGAACTCATTTGATACAACTTGTGGTAGACAAACCAGATGGAGCAGACATTTAAAAAATTATTATTTTAAAATATGGAAACAAGGCCCAGGGGGCTCCAGTGGGAGGCTGAAGATCATGTGGCTGGTGGGGGAGTGAGAGGCCAGGTCAAGACCCTCTTCAGGCTCCCCCTGCTCCCATTCTATGATACTCATCAGTCTGTGTCTCATCTAGCAGGAATTGATTTATTGGGGTGGGGGATGCCTCAGAACTGATGTATTTTTTCAGGTAGGGTATGCAATATGCATGGCATGGTGCAGAACAGGTGAAGAGTGGTAACTCCAAAGGCCAAAGCCAGCCTGGAAATCACCATTATGGGTTCTCATAGGCACTGTTGGGATCTTCTCTTTAGTCAAACTGTTCGGAATTTCATTTCAGGGATTCCACTGTACTGAAATTAGCTGGGAGAGCACACCAGTTATGCTTTGGGGAGGGTGGAGAAGCTCTTTCTTCCTGCAGGGGGAACCTGGGAGGATTTTCCTTCCCTTTGGTGGCTCTCCCAGGTCACCTGTCACTCGTTCACATCACAGCCAGGCCAGGGCAGGCACCTGCTTTTCCCTTTGGCTTTGTCCAACGTCCTGATAAAATACACTCAGTCTACAGCTGTCCAGATGATGTTATTTTTCCCTATTGGTTCCACTATTAGAGACTTTACCTCAATAGGTAAGTAAGATACAATACTCCTTGGCGTTAGGACTGAGTAAGTGGCCAGTGGAATCAGAGTGTGAGATGTGACTGCCTGGGCTACCAACAGGAAGCTCACTTCTTGCTGTGACCAGGATACTCTCTTGGCAGTCGCAGTGTGCAAGTCACTTAAAGTCTTTTTTTTTCTGTCTCTTCCTGCCCTCTGCCTCCCATTTTATAGATCAATATTACGTCTCCGGTATCAAATAATTGATACAAACGCCTCTTCTCATTTAGAGGCCATTTGTAAAATGGAAAATCGTTTCTCTGTTGAAAATTAGGCTTTAAAAATTTTGCAAGGGAATTAGCCATAGAGATGGCGCCGTTAGAAAGCGTCCATTGTAAATCACGCACGTACAGCACTTAAAGCTTATTAAAGTCATGCTTTACTACGCAGAGTGATTTTTGGCCATTGCTGATGTGGCTTCTTTGTTTCGTGGCCCTATGTAGTCTACACTGCTGTATGGAGTCCGCTTAGAAGGCTCACAACTAGGTGCACGGACTGGTACTGAACCGAGCAGGACACCCAGGAAGTTTGCGTTGCCGGAAGGTTGCCGTTTGTTTCCTACCTGTCAGCAGAAAGCTCCTCCACAGAAATTTGGACCAGATGTTAAAACAGGCACAGCAAGGCTGGTCTCTGCCCTTCCCACCGCTCCTGCTACGTACCTGACACACCGTCCTCCCCAGCTCGGTGCTCCAGGGCCTCAGTTTCCTAGCTCGCAGCTGCATGCTGTGCCTGTTGGAAGGTTGAATGAAATAACACACGCGACGTGTTGAGAAGAATGCCTGCACGCGGCAAGCACGCAGCTAACGTCAGGTAGTGTGGTCACGGTTACCATCCCGCTAGCAGCCCGGACGCAGACTGGGGCCTACTCTTCGAAGGTGGCGCTCAGCAGAATGATGTTTATGGCCAACGAGGCTTTCCACAGCCAGAACTGCAGGACGCGGTGCTTGGGAACATGTGCCAACCAATCGGGGAATGACATTCATGCTTCCTGGGGACTGCAGGCCATAGCACCTGCTCGAAGCCAAGTCCGCCCTGAATAGTCCGGAGGCTCTGACTCAGATGTCTTCCCACAATATATGGAGAAATGGCAAAAGTGGGGTTTGATCATCGTACGTAAAACCTATCAAATTTTATGACCTGGACCCAACAGGTCAATCTGATTAGCGTATACGTTATTTTCTCAGTGTTACAATGATGTATTTTGACAATAATATCTGTCGGCCCTCTCGTGGCCTATGTTTCCCTGGTTGATGTAGCTGACTCTGTGGGACCCCCTCCTTCCCGCTACTTCGTGTGTATATTCCCAAACTCCACAAGCTCTTAAACTAACACCACTTCTCGTGGCGGAGGAAGGACCTCTGGCCTCAGCTACAGCCTCTAATCACACGCCCACAGCCTGTCTGCCAAACACCGGATGGCACGATAATCATCAAAAACATTCGAGTATCCCTTATGCACCAGGCCCTCGGGAAGAGTAAATACACAGGATTTGTAATGAGACTTGGTTATGATCGCTGTAAAGGTGAGAATTACCATAAAACCAGAAGCCAAAGCTCATTTCTATGAGCATGTGCAGCCACCTCTCTCCAACCACATTTTTTACCAATGTTGTTAACAAGTCAATCTATGGACAAGTGTTAGTTTCATTTACTGTAAGATGATGTGGGGGCCTTTCTTGTGCTGCGAGGACCCATGGGTATAAAACAAGATGTGTGAAGTTCTCCCAGATTCGACACAGGGTGCTAGAGGTTGGGGTCGGACACCCCGACGCCACCCAGCACACACCCCAAGCTGCATGAGAAGGGAAGTGGGGAGAGGAGGCAAGATGGTGTTTGGCCTTGTGAGGTGCAGACGTCTTTCCTCCCTGCCATGGTGGAGGTGATATTTCTGACCTTGGAGTCAAGGGCAAGTCTCTGAGGGAATCACAAGGGCCAAAGGAAGGGTCTGCAGAATGAGGAACCTGGCAGCACGTCCCTGTCTGGATGCTTGCTGTGCTCCAAGTGTCCACGGGCCCAGCTGGGATTGGGAGGTTCTGAGGACACCTTGAGACAGGTTCTCTGACATTTGAAGATGTGCTTGATCACATCTTCAGGTTTCTAAAGGCAGGAGGCATGCTGGGACCACAGCATTATGTGTCTTGAGAATGATTCCCAGTTTTTCCAGCTTTTCAGGCCATTAGTGAGCATAGAAGAGAGGGGGCTAGCATTCTGTGGTTGGACAGAGGGCGCCATGGAAGTTATCGGAGGCACAGGACCCCAGAACTAGTGATTAGGGGTGCCGGCTAGAAGTGTGGCTTCCCTTACTCAGGCCAGGATGCAGCTGAACGTCACCCCCAGAAGACCACATAAAGCGGGCCCTGGGAGAGCGGCCTTTTGGCAGAGGGTGAGGGCAGCAAACTGACGACCACCTCTCCTGCTGGTACCCTCGTCCAACCCCTGTGCCCAGCCACTCTGGCCCCGTGCCATCCTTTCTGGCCAGGACAGCTCCTGCACCTGCACCCATCTGTGGTCCCCTCACTTCATTCTGGCCATTACTTCATGCTGCCTCCTCAAAGATGCCTTCCTCAGCTACTTCCTCTACAACAAGCACCTTTGTCCCTCTCCATGCCTGTCCTGTGCTTCATTTTTCTACATCACTGGCTGACGTTATTACACTCTACGCTGCTCTGTTTCCTGGGTATCTCCCCTACACTGAGCACAGGGTATATAAGGTCCAAGAGGAGAAGGGCTTTGTTTTGGCCCATCTCCAGGGCCTAGAAGGAATGCAGCATGTTGCAGGTGCTCAGTGAACATCTCCTAGATGAATGAATGAGCTGGGCTGACCCTCCCACCACAGTCAGGCAGTTACTCATGGTGAACATTCCTCAGTGCTAGCTGTCCTCCTTTTGCCCTTCCAGAACTTTCTTGGGCCTGACCCATGCCTCGGGCTTAGTGGTCGTCACTGGGTTTGGCCAGGAGAGGTTCCTGCAGGAAACCTGGGGAGAGAGAGGGGTATCTAAACCCTAGTCGCCTCCCTACTGGATTGTGCAGAGCAATGGCTGTGTCCCTCCCCTGAGGCCACAGCGTCTGCCGGGTGTGCCCTCTGTCATAGCTGGAGCTCCCTCTCCAGCCCCTCGGACCCAGGGAAGGCTTCTGGCCACAGCTGCTTCCTGGTCTTCACTCACCTGGCCGTTACTTTTGCCCTCCCCTCACTCTATCTCTCCATTAATTTGTTGAGAGCCCTCACGTGTGCCATCTCTTTCCGGCTGGGACAGAGAATGTGGGGAGCTCATCCATTTGGGATTCGAGCTGCCTGGATTCCGATCCTGTCTCTCCCCCTCGCTGGCTCTGTAACTCAGGAAGGAGAGTTCCTTTCCCTCCGTTTCCTTGGGGATGGTGATGGTGCTTCCTAACAGGATTGAGACGATGAAATTACATGAGACATAAGGAGCGAGGGAACAAGCCAGGTGGATATACGTGGGAAGAACAAAGCGAGCAAGGAAGAATAGTGAGGGTGCCAGTGTGCCCGAGGCCAGCGCCACCCACAATGTCACTGAGTGGAAGTTAAGAAAAATATTAGTGGTAGTGGTGGGGTGTCATTTTGGAGTGGAGGTGATAGATTTACACAGGCTGGGAAATCCACTGTGCATACCTACTCACAAATATAAGACCATCGCCTACAATGATAATCATGACAACGTTTACATTTTTTGGAGAGTTCATAAGGCCCTTTCAAAGAATAATACATATACTTCAGAGTGTGAGAAGCAGGGTCCCGAGAAGATGGTTCCAGGCAGCGCTCGGTCAGACGGAGACCTTCCAGAACTAAGTTGACCGTAAATGAATCCCCGCTTCCAAATGTAATTCTGCAGATGCACTTTGATTTCACAGGCATTGATCAATAATTCATTTGGCTTGTGACTGCTGATGACATGATTTAATATGTCCAGCTAAATTACGTTCCCATAGGGACACTCACGCATACCGAAGGAAACAAATGACAATTACATAGGGCCAGTCCCTCACCGAAGCCAGCCTGTGAACATGCCTAGACTTGCCGTTGAGGGAAGGTGTCTTGTGATCAAATCCTGAAGCAGAGAGATCTCCGTGGGTCCAGGACTAGCGAGGCCTTCCATGGGCGCCATCCTCGGCAGGAGCAGCTGGCATAACACAGCTCCGAGATCAGGACGGGAAAGCCAAGGTGGTGGGCACCCAGGAAAATGAAAATTGTTCAGGAGAAATCCCGGGGACTCACTCAGGCTTTCCAGAAACACGTTGGTCATCGTGACTGTCGGTGGCTGTCTCTGTCCAATGCCCCGCAGCCCGCTCCCGGCGGGGTCCATCCGCTGAGCTGGGAGATGTGTCAGGGTGCACATCTAAGGGTACCGGGATGGAGGGTGCCTTACCTGGAGGCAAACTACTCCAAGGCTTGGTTTCTAAACAAGAAGGGAATCTGGGATCCAGGAGATGTTGCGTGAGACAAAGTTCAACGCTAATGAGCCAGAATAATAGTACGCCTCCTGTGTTTTCACTGTGGGTAAACATTCTGAAGTCAAACCTCATACCTTTTTCTTGACATCGGGATCTTCTTTCCTTGTCTGCTGCCAGAGCCGTCGCTGTAACAGTGATCACGCTATAAAGTAGGAGCTGGGAGCCCTGGGCTTGGCGTCAGCCTGCCGGGCTTCAGGCTGACGCTCCATTGTTTACTGGGTGTGCGACCCCCTCTCTGCTTCGGTTTCCACACTATAAAATAGGCTTAAGAACGTTGTCGCAGCCCTGTGGTTGTCATGAGGATTAAATGAGCCCTAATAGAATTACATTCTTAGTGCTGTGCTTAATATGTGCTTATGATAAATATTAATCATATGTATTCTTTATTGGCATTATTATTATTATGAGTAGTTTCCTAACTGGCCACTATTTACACTGCAGCCAGAGTGAAACTTTAGAAGACACACTTATTAAAAAGTAACCTTAGTGACTCCCAGTTCCTATAAAATGGAGATCAGGATTTTTAGAATCATATAGAAAACATCCATGACCCGCCCTGCTTATCTTTATACCTCTAACTCTGCTGGCCTATTCCCAGGTTCCTTAAAGTCCTGCATTTATGAACCTGCATATTCGTGTCATCCCTTCCTTCTATCCAAGCACTCAACTACCTACCTACCCACCCACCCACCCATCCATCCATCCACCCACCCATCCATCCACCCACCCACCTACTGACCCACCCACCCATCCATTCCGTCATCTACCCACCCATTCATCCACCCACCCATCCATCTGCCTGCTCATCCATTCTCTCAACAAATATTTTTTGAACACTTACTCTGTGCCATGTGCTGAGCTAGGCATTGAGGATACTGTGATGAAGTAAATTTAAAAAAACAACAAAAATTTGGGATAATGACAACTGTTGCCAAGAAAGTACAACCAGGTTATATGGGTAGACGGTGTTTCTTCAGGGAGACTTGTCAGGAAGCCTCCTGTGAGTAAAAGGCATCTATGTGAAGACTCAGGAGGCTGGTCTGAAAGGGTCTAGAATGAGAGTATTCCAGGTAGGAGGAGTCAAATGTTGCAACAAAGGGCCCCCAGATCTCAATGTCTTTCTTATTCACTACAGAAGCCAGTATGGGTGGGCAGGGGTGGTGCCCCACCAGGTGCCCTGAGGATGTGACCCCACAGCCTCTTAGGATCTCAGTGTCTCGTGTACCCACTGCCAGGGGGAAACAGAGTGAGAGTACCCACTGCCAGGGGGATGGCAGGGAAGGTTTCAGGGGCCAGAAAACAACATGTTTTACCCATTCTCTGGGCCTGGACTCCAGCAGAAAGAACTCAGATTGTTTGAGCAACAAAAGGAAGGTGCCCTTGACTACAGTTTAGTGTGCAAAGGTGTGGATGGGCGGGCACGGGAACAAACGGCAGGCCGGGACAGTTCCTACAGCTATTTTTTAAAAAGATTTTATTTATTTATTCATAAGAGACATAGAGAGAGAGAGAGAGAGAGGCAGAGACACAGGCAGAGGGAGAAGCAGGCTCCATGCAGGGAGCTCGATGTGGGACTCGATCCTGGGTCTCCAGGATCACGCCCTGGGCTGAAGGCAGCACTAAACCGCTGAGCCACTGGGGCTGCCCTCATACAGCTATTTTAAGGAATTAAAATACTAGATTTCATTCTAGTACCAAATAGAAGACTTAGTAAAGAGTTTTATGGCAGGAAGTGGCATGAGCAAATAAATACCTTGAACAGCCCCTGTGGATGCAGAGACAGAATGGCAGAGTGTCTTGCTACTATAAAAATTGCCATCAGTTTAGTGGCTTAAGTCAGCACATGTTATTCTGTGACAGTCTGGACATCAGAAGTCTAAGTTCAAAGTGTCAGCAGGGCTCTGTTCCTCCTGGAGGAGCTTCAGGGGACAATCTATTTCCTTGTCTCTCCAGCATCTGGACACCACTGCGTCAAGCGGCTCGAAGCCCCTCCTTCCTCCTTTGCGGGGTGTCCCTCCAGCCTCATGCCCCTGGTGTCATTCTACTGCCCTCCCCTTACACAAACCCTTGTGATTACCTTGGCCCACCCAGAAGATCCCAGATCACCTCCCTTCCATTTCAAAACCCATAACCTAATCCCAGCTGCAAAGTCCCTTTTGTCATGGAAGGTAATGTAGAGGTTCCAGGGATTAGGATGTGGACATCTTTGGGGGCCATTATTCAGCCAAGACAGGGAACAAGGATAATGACAAGATGACCAGTCAAGCGGTTACAGTCATGGTCCTAAACTAACTAGTTGTGAGCTGCCAAAAGAAGTGTATGCATCTGAAAGCTGCTTGGGGGCAGGCTCCACAGGTGATGGTCACCACAGGTCCCCAGAGATAATGAGAGAAGAACAACAGAGACATATAGATTTCTTGCTTGGATGTTATTGAGGAAATAATGACCAGAATCATTCAAAGCATCTATGCAGGAAGCAGTGATGAGTAAAATTTCTAAAATTGTCTATAATTTATAAGGTTTATGACAAGGAAAGAACTCATAATTATAAGCTGGTTATCACTGGATATTACACACTGATTTTGTCTGAATCATTAATTAGCAAATGAATCAACAGCTGCTAATATCTCATAAACAAGCTATTCTAATTTGCTTTTTAAAAAGTACCCCGCAGTAAAAGGGAAGACACCTAGAGGTGAAGATTGAGAGATCTTCCTTAGAATTATTTTTTATGTTTCAGAGTATCTTTTAAAAACAATATTTGTGAGCTATCAACCTCTGCTCAAAACGCTAAAGCAAAAGCTAAGCTACAATAAATTAGACACTTTAATTTACAAACTGACGTGCAGAGAATAATTGCATATTTTCTAATGTCTCAAAGACGTTTGAGATCTTCAGTCACTCTCCAAAGACTAAGAGATTTTGCCTTGACTTCCATTTTCCCTTCATTCCTTCGGTTCTGGCCTGGCCATCCACCGCTGCATTGCGAATTGCCCCACAGTGTAGTGGTTAAAGATGAACCATTTCATTATGGTTTATGATTTTGTGGGTCAGGATTTCAGTCAGGGCACAGCTGCTGGCTTCTGCTTTCCGTGGTGTAGACTGGGATTACTTGGTGGCATCCATCTGGGGGCTGTTCTGGTCTGGACCCTCCTCACGTGGCTTCTCTTACACACTTGGCGCCTTGGCAGGGTGGGAGGCATAGCCAGGCTCCGCGGGATCCCATGTCCTCCAATTGGTCTTTCCAGCAAGGGGGTTCAGACTTGTTACGCGGTGGTGTGTGGCTCCAAGAAACCAACACAGAAGCTTCCACTTCTCTCCAAGGCAAGTCTTGGAACTGAAGTAGGATTGTCAGGCTTAGCAAATAAAACTAGAGAAACTTCAATTCAGTTTGAATTTCAGATAAAGGACAACAATTATTCAAATAAGTTTATCTCAAATATGTCACGCAACCTGCTTTTTACAAAAACAGCTGTTACGGGCAGATCCCCACCTGTGGTCAGGGTGAGCCATGAAGTGTTTGGGCCCGGGACCAAGGGTCTGTGGGAGGTTGCCTGCCAGTTGGGAGGAGGACCTGTCTCAGCCCACTTTGTTTCTCACCACGCCTTCAGCCCTTGTGTCTCTAGCACCTCTAGCTTAGTGTGAATAAGGAGCCTGCATGGGCCAGCAAGTTTCTCTTTTTGTAGCCTGGTGTTAGCCCCCACTGCAGTCGGGATCGTGAAAACAAAAAAACCCAATTGTTACATATCTGAAGTTCAAATTGAACTGGACATCCTATATTTTTTCTGACAACCGTAGCCCATAATCCCTCCCATTACTATTTGTCAGTGCAGTCAAGGCCAACCCAGACCCAAGGGGGCGGGCAGGTGGGAGCCTCCTCTCCACCAGGGAAGGGCCAAGGAGTATGCGGCCTTCTTTTATTTGCTACCGACACTGGAGTCCTCCTGGGCTTTCCTCACTGTTTGGGAGGTAAGAACGGCCAGCCCCGATGCTCTCTACCCCCATCCTAAGTGGGCCAAGTGACACCATTAGCCTCAAATCCCTACAGCTTTAGAACAGCTGGCAGCGCGGCCCAAGAGAAACGATGGGATGGATAGACCTGTGTGTGGATCCTGTGCTGCCAGAGGCAAGAGTCAATCTCTTTGAGCCTTGGTTTCTCCCAAGCTGTATGGTTATCACCATAATCACCCTGAGTTTTCAATTTCTTCTAGAACGTTCTTCACTCAAATCATCACATAGCTTGTTCCTTCTCACTATTCTGGTTCTAACCTATTAGAGTCTAACCCATTACCCTGTGTTATTCTCTTTAGGACATTTATCACTGTCTAAAGTATCTTGATGTTTGTTTCTTTGTTCTACTATCCTCTTTATTTGAGCAAGTAGAAGACTATGAAGTGGGAACATGAGCTTCTTTAATGGCCATGAAATTTGTGAGTCGGGCAAATAGATTTGCTCTTGGGATTTCACTTCCATGAATTCCCAGTATCTTTCGATGCTGAAAATGCCTAGTCTTTGAACGACTTAAACACAGAAATGAAAGCCACCCTTCTTTATTCACCGAGGAATCCCCTCAGAATGATATGGTAAATAATCAGTATTTTAAAATCAGTCTCAGAGGACATGATTTTCTTGAGCACCAACCCGATTCTCTCAGTACCACTTAACATGCTATAAATATTGACATATTTATTTTTTTTAATATTTCAGGTGATTTTATTCTGTCCACCACACTGCTGCCTTTTAACTGAAAGAGTAAAGGCCACTTCTGTACACAAAAGTGCATTTCCATGTCGTGGCTTTGTCCATGATGGCAAAGCTCAGGCACCCATGCTGGACCTGACTCTCCTTGCTCCTGTAGTCACTGCCTGGAGCTGGGCATGGAAGGAATGTTCTTCAGATCCCCGGTGGAGATGCGTAGAAGGACAGCCAGATTTATTTGGAGTCTAAACATGGATCAAATTAGATATAGGCCAAGTATTCCACAAAATGTCCGTGAAAGATAAAGGCATGTCTTAGGGCCTGTCCCAGCCAATAAATTCACTTGGATGAAAGGCCCTATGTAATAAAAATGTCGCATTGAAGAAATTAAATGATCTTGTCATTTGTAACAAGGATTAACAGAATTTTAAAACAGAATGAGCTAAAATGAAGCTCAGTGAGTCACGATGGCCTTTCACATTTGCAATATTCCTAAGATAATTATTAATTAACACACCAGAAATGATTTTAATGTAACATTATGGTACAGATTTAAACACCCAAATGGAAAATCTTCTTATTAAGGTTTCTCATCTTTTCTTAAAATTAAAATGCTAAACTAATTAAAACCAAAGGTACTTTAAAAACAGTTTGCTTCCAAACAGATTTTTAATATATGCCAAGGCAAGTATGAGCCTAGAACTATTTTTTTTGGGGGGGGGGCTAGAATCAGAAATTTATTAAGAATGAAATTTCTAGGAATGACTGGGTGGCTCAGTGGTTGAACATCTGCCTTTGGCTCAGGGTGTGATCCTGGGGTCCTGTGGGGAGCCTGCTTCTCCCTCTGCCTGAGTCTCTGCCTCTCTCTGTGTCTGTCATGAATAAATAAATAAAATCTTTAAAAAAATGGAAATTTCTAACGCTTGTCCTCATAGCCTACCCTCTATCTCCATGAACCTGTATGGCAATAAAGCCACGTAAAGCACAGTTTAGCTCCTGGTGTATATTTCTCTAGAATATTAGTCAAAACTTTCTAAAAAGTAAATCCCACTTCATCATGACTTTGCTTATGATACTCCCTTGCTCTTCTATTGTCCGCAGTATAAATGTGGGTTTCCTTGCTGTGACCTAGAAAGCCCGACATGATCTGGCGTCTACTTTTTTTTTTTTGAACATGCCAAGCTTGTTCTTGTCACCCACATTTTTGTATTTTCAATTTCTTCTAGAATGTTCTTACTCCGAATCATCACATAGCCCCTTCCTTCCCACTATTCTGGTTCTAACACCAGAATGATTAGAGTCTAACCTGTCACTCTGTGATATTTTCTTTAGGACATTTATCACTGTCTAAAGTATCTTGATGTTTGTTTCTTTATTATCTGTCTCTTTCAAGTAGAACATAAGCTCCACGAGGACCAGCTCCTTCTCTGCTTTGTTCGGATCTGGATCCTTGGAACCTAGAATGAAGGTGCTTGCACCATCCATAACCGATAACACATGACCACTGAGCCACTGGTGGGGAAAATAACAAATTTTTAACGAAGTTGCCCATGTCTCATCTTGAGACCTTGAAAAAATTTAGATAAAAGCGTGTGGGCAGGAAGCGGGAAACATACACGTTAATATGCCTGGCTACTCTCTGAATCAAAGAGAGAGGAATCAAGAATGATCATGTTAAAATGAGAAGGCTGAGAGCATCGAGGAGTCTGAGGGATCCATGTGGAGAAACAGAGGCTGATGTTTTGTGATGTGTTTCCCATCTGAGTTTTTCTTCTTCTAAAGGCCCAATTTACTTTCCTTCTAGTTTCAGAAGTGTTTGAGAAACATGTGTCAAATGTTTATTTGGGAACCACAAAGCTGTCTCTTCCCATTCCTCTTGGCTAATGTTGACTCACATAAACCCCCCAGTTGTCAACTAATGGCTTATTTACGATATGACAAGACTGTTCTGTTTTGCCCTGGGTACTCTCTCTCCTTACGTCCAGCAATCACCCGAGTCTTCTGTTATCTCGGCTCCAGTTCACTTTCTGACCCAGCAGCCCCTGCAACAATCTGTGGATGGGTCATAGAGTTCTCTAGAAGCTGGCTGGTGTTCTGGAGTGCTGTTCTTCTATCTTAAAAGCTTTGATCATATGATTTTTTTTTTTTAATTTTGAGGATTGTGTGAGTGCCTTTTTCCTTCTCCATCTAAACTACCCTCTCACAATATCCTAATGTCATGCCTTTGCTGCTATTTATCAGGAAGGTCTATGCCAGCTAACAGCAGATCTGGTCACCCACATGTTAAAAATGGGCCTGGCATGCTGAAAAGCTCACTATGCAGGACTTGCTAACACTAATAGTGACTATAAATAAGAGAGCTGAAGGAGAAAGATAATTTTATCATAGTCCCTATTACCTTCTCATTGGTTTGAAAGATTGATAATGATTATTATAGTTTTCCTTTAGTGTAGCTTTCATGTAATTTAGAAAAAATAAATTTAAAGCAAAGACAAGCAATGTATCTACATGTGTATATATTATACTTGTAATGCATATGCTGAATAGGCAATTCAACAAGCAGGCATTGGAAGTCTCCACCTGCTAGGACACAAGAATGGGTGAGCAGTGATTCCAGCCCCAGGCAAGGCTTAACCTCTGGTCAAGAATGCACATTTATCAGGAAGCAGCTCTGCCACTTGATTATATTTCTGAAATTTAAAAATATAGTTTCTGGGGCGCCTGGGTGGCTCAGTCAGTGGGGCATCTGCCTTCAGCTCAGGTCCTGATCCCGGGGTCCCAGGGTCAGGCCCCACATTGGGCTGTCCGCTCAGCGGGGAGTCTGCTTCTCCCTTTGCACCTCACCCACTTGTGCTCTCTCTGTTCTCTCTCTATTTCTATCTCTGTCTTATGATCTGTGTCTCAAATAAATAAAATCTTAAAACAAATTGAAAAAATAGTTTCTGATTTCAAAACATCGAGTGAACACCCTCTGTTCACACTTTATGAAATCGTCAAGAAGGAAAACCACCAAAGCAATAGTTGATTAAAATAGCACAGACTCATTGGGGCAGGGGGCCACCAAGCCACCAGCGAGTAAAGAAAAGTTCTGTTTTAGGAAATTAGCATGAGGCAGGGGAAAGAGCATAGATTTTGGAATTATGAATGACCATGCTGAAATCCCTGTCTGACCTCTGCTAGCTGTTTAACCTCAGGTAAGCTGAGTTTACCTACTCTTTTTTTTTAAATTAAATTTTAAGATTATTTATTCCAGTGAGAGAGAGAGAGAGAGAGAAAGAGAAAACATACAAGTAGGCCGAGCGATAGGCAGATGGAGAGGGAGAAGCAGCCTCCCCGCTGAGCAGAGAGTCCAACGTGGGGCTCGATCCCAGGACCCTGGGATCATGACCTGAGCTGCAAGCAGACGCCCCACTGACTGAGCGTCAAGGCCCAAGAGACAGCACAATGTGGGGCCTGTATGACAGCCAGAGCACAGAAGTGGTTGTCATGAGCTGCCTCGGGGTACTGGTGTGTTTCCCTGCTCACATCTAAAATTGTAACCTCCAAAGCAGAGTGTGTGCATATGGGTCCAGTCTCCCTCCTATGCTGCCCAAGTGCTGTTCACCGGCAACCTGGTGAGCATCTGACCTCTCAGAAGTGTGGTTTAATGTTCAAACTTCTATTCTCAATTCCTAGTGACTCAATGTCTAGACACTTTTTAAAAAATATTTAAATTCAATTTGCCAACATATAGCATAATCTGCACAGTTTTAATATTGTATGTGATACATATTGATAACCCTCATAAACAAAACTCCTTTGGAATCCCAATGTTTAAGAGCGTGAAGACATCTGGAGACCAAAATGTTTGAGACCTGTTGATCTGTTTGATGGGGCTAATGCGTACCTGGATATGTGGCATGGGATGCTTTCCTCTCGTTCACTTACTGAATTACCTATTTGACTATATTTTGGGGACACAGCAACAGAGAATCCAGTGTTGCCACCTTCAGGAAGCTGACCGCCAGTTGATGTGGAGGCTAGGCTTGTCCTCTGCTCTGTGTCTGTTAGGATTCATTGCTAGCCTTGCTGCTCCCCTTTGCAAGCTGGTTTTTGGCTCTCAGAGCTGTGGACAAATGCTCTGTCTTGCACGGCAGTTGAGGTGGCCACATGGATGACCCACATGACAGTAACTGCTGTTTCTCCTTTTCTTCTGTGGGGCAGCCTGAGCGTTCTGGGGCTACTTTGTGGTGGCCGTAGGTTAGCAGTCCCTTGCACCCAGCGCTCCAGGGCGTGCAGCCCTGTGTTGTTGACCACCGATCACACTCCCGACAGATAACCATCTCCAGCGTCCCTTCACTTGCCACTAAAATTGTAGACAGATCTCTGAACACGGTTTGGGTTCTGTGGTCTCAGGTTGGTAACTGTTTTTCTACACCTTGCTCCTCTTTGAAACAGTGTTCCTGTGCTTGGTCCTCAAAAGAGTGGCCTCCTTAGACTGAATTTTCTGCTCCTTTTACCACTTGGGGTTGGAGAGGCCATGCGTGCTGTCAAACTTCTCTTTTAACTCTTGGCTTGTTTGCGGCTTCTTTCATCCTTCTGTTGAGTGCATGACCCAGTTATCTTGCCTTTAAATGGGTAGCAAAGGCGGATCGGAACAAAATAATTTTCAACCACTTTAGGAGGAAATTCAGGACCCAGTGATACTTCCCATTGGTTTGGCTCTTGGGAAATTTCATCTTCTGTTTCTTTACACTGGATTTTCCGAAAAACTTCCAGGGCTTTAATATGTGCCTGACTATTTGATGAGTGACATCATTTTACCCAAAATAGTCACATGGAAAGACTGAGTACAGAAACAGGCATGCTCTTTGGACTAGTTTTTACCTTTCTTGCTATTACCCTGTTTTTTTTCAGGGAGGAAGGAGTCTTAGCTGATAAATATGTTACTATATTATAGTATCATACACCCCCTCCCATTTCCAATAAAATAATGATAATAATAATTAGCACTAAGGGATTTTGCAGTCTGCACTTATGCCTTAGAAACATTTAATTTGATTTTTTTTTTTAATTTGATTTTATCTGAAACTACTACCAAAAATAGGGCAAACCGTATCGTGCATCTTCTACGCTAGTCTTGGCTTAAGTCACTTTCCCGATGTTAATTCATTCCATTCTCATCCCAGTGCTGCGAGTAGAGTTTGTTCTCTCTCATTTTACAGTTGGGGAAACCGAGGCAGGAGAGGTTGAATGACTTGCCCAGGCCACACGGCTAATGTGCTGGTAGAGCAAGATTCCATTGTGGCCGTGATTATGACCATATAGTGCTTTGAAGGATCCCAGGATCACCCAGTGAGAGGGTCACAGAACACTTAGTGGATCACAGCTCGCCGAGTGGATCCCGGCCCACCTACTCGATCACTGAACTCCTAGTGGGTCGTGGAGCACCTGCACAGCACCTCACAGGCAGAGTCTGGAAACAGAGCGTTAAACGTTCCCTGGGTATCCACAGTCTGTAAGCAGGATAACTTACTTATTTTTCAGGGTCCTTCCTTCAGCCTCACCTGTGTGAGGCTCCCCCCTTCCTCATTTCTGAGCCTAAAGTTGCTGGAACAGTGAGGGGTCCATGGTGGAGACAAGAGGAGGGGAGATCTCCAGGGAAAGAATGCTGGGCCGCCAGCTTCACTGCATGGTGTCCTCGGAGTAGAGAGAAGGTAGGCTCTGGGCCACTGATTCCGCAAGAACACCGGCCCCGGACAGCTCAGCCCGGACCTCAGCTGCCCGACCCCAAGCAGGCTGCCAGAGATTTGCTCCGAGCCCCAGACGCGGGGCCCGTCCAGCCAGGCTTGGTTTTAGGGGTAGAAGATGGGATTTTCCCATTCTTCGTCACACTGACCGTGCCACCACTGGCACATCATGTGGCTCTTTTTATTCTGTAAAATGTTATATATTTTGAAGGTCGCAACCAATGCCTTTGCTGCGCAAACCAGGGAGTCACGGCCGCGGAGCAGACTTGCTCAGACTCGGTGGACGGCCCTAGTGAGGCAGGACGGTCGCGCGGCCGAGGTCGGCTTTCCCAGTGAGCCCCCCCCCCCCCAAACCCCTCTGTCTGTGCAGATGTTCCCGTGGCCTGGAGCTCCCCAGTTTGCAGCTCGCTCTGCTCCTGATGCATCATTTATGGGCTACCTGCTTCCAGGGCACATGATGGCCCGTGTGTCCCTAGCCAAGAGCCTCAGCTGTCTGGGGCATTTATGACGACGCAGCCACCGCCAGGCTGGCTCTGCACCGGCGCCCAGGGTGCAGCCTGCATGGCCTTGCTCGCCCCTCCGTGGACCTGGCCACAGGCACGTGCCCTTCTTTTGGGTCCGGGACCCCAGCGGGGTAGGGATGGCAACTCCTGGGCGTTTTCCCGGTGCCAGGAGGGGAAGGCGGCGCGCTGCGCTCAACGCTGCCGATGCCTGTCGGGTCTGACGCTGGCGCTGGTTCCCTGGCTGCGGACCACTGCACCCCAGGAGTACACCCAACGAGCCTCACGTTACCGACGAGGAAGCCAAGGTCGAGAGAGGCCGAGGGACTTAGACGTGCTCCCGAGCTGGCGTTGGCAGTGGCCGCTGGCCGCAGAGGGTGTCAGTCTGCGTCCCTGCTGGGGCAGTGGGGGGCGGAGGAGTGAAGGCAGCGGCCAGTCCTCTCGGCCCTCCCTTGGCCCACAGCCTGTCCGCGAACCCCCTGAGCAGCGAGGACCCCCTGGCAGGGCTTGCAGAATCACGGCCAAGCCGGGGCGTGCACCGAACTTCGTTTACCGACTGGCGGCTCTGGGCACTTGTGTCAGTGGCGTGTGTCCCCGTGTCTGACTCGGGGACCCCGGGACTCAGCGCCCAGGGCCCCAGGGCCCGCGAGAGAGTATGCAGAGTCCTCGGCCCAGCCTACGGGAGGTGGGGGACCTGCCTGCGTCCCCTTATTGTGGCGACTCCCTCGTGGGGTCCCCGGGGCCCCTGGCTGGTGCTCAGGAACACTCCTGGGTGAGCAAGTTTAATGAAAAGTGGAACTAGGATGCCTGGGTCGCTTAGTGGTTTGGTACCTGCCTTCAGCCCAGGGCGTGATCCTGGGCTCCTGGGATCGAGTCCCATGTCGGGCTCCCTGAGTGGAGCCTGCTTCTCCCTCTGCCTGTGTCTCTGCCTCTCTCTCTCTGTGTCTCTCTCTCTGTGTGTCTCTCATGAATAAAAAAAATATATATATATATAAAAAGTGAAACTGGCTGCCGCTGGCTTCTCTCCCAGCCGCAGCCCCGGGCCAAGCGGTCCAGGGCGTGCAGGTAACCCTCCCCGCTACCTGTCCCACCTGCCTCCGCACCTGGGGGCAGCCCAAGCATCTATCTTCAGGGGCAGAGGGGCAGCCGGAGCGGTGCTGTGGGATCAGGTGGGAACGCGCAGGCCGGTCCCTGAAAGAGAGAACGGTTCTGGTTCATCTTCAACAAACGGGGGTTTCATTCCCTTTGGCCTGGCGGTGGGGGGTGGGGGGTGGGTGACCTCCAGTAGCCTTCAGCCTTGAGTGGGGACCACGAGTGCTCTCTCCAAGGGGCCCGGTGCACAATTTTGGGGGCCTGGGGGACCCCTGGGTCCAGCTGGCTTGAGCAATTTTGCATTCAAGAGAAGAGAGGGGTTCTCAGGGCAGGCCGGGCTGAACGACAGCAGTGAATGTACCCAAGGCTGTCCGTCATGGCATTTTAAACACTTGTGTCATTTAATGAAACTACAGTCTTTACCGTTAAAAAGTGGCCACAAGAATGCTAGTGCTTTCTATCAACTCTTTTTATCCTTTTGACCGACCTACACGTGGAAAACAGTTCTGGACCCCTCAAACATAAAGCACCTGAAAGGTCATCCCAAGGTCCCTTTGGTGGGAGGGGGTGACTCCTGTGAGGGGAGGAAGGAGCTCGCCAGCCCGTTTCCCTGTAGGGTCACAAGTGCACCTCTGCCCTGAGTGTCTCCATGGGCTTCCAGAAACCTGCCCGGGCTCCCTGCTGAGATGCCATGGGACACACGTCACTGTCCCCGCCACCGTCTGAGGCCTCCCCCCCCCGGCCACACGGCCAGGCCAGCGCGAGGACCCCGGAGTGCCCGGAGCCCCCTCAGAGCTGAGTCCACGTCCTGCCTGTGGTGTTTTTACGCTCAGGAGCCTGTTGGCCTTTCAGCAACAGGAAGCAGCCCCGTCGCAGAGCCCCCGACCTCCGCCCCGCTCTGGGCTCTGGGCATGGATGGAGCTGCAGCCCCGGAGCCGGGGGCTCAGGGGGCGCCAGGTGGAGCCGGGCTGTGACCTAGGCAGGGTCATCGGCTGGGCAGAGCTGTCCCCTCAGCCTGCCTTCTTGGAGCGGGCCTCCCTGTGGCCAGCTGTGGCCCCGTGACCTTGGCCGGCAGGGGTGTGGGAGGCGGGGGGCAGGGGTGCAGTGGGCAGGGCGGTGGGAACGGCTGGCCTCTGTTAACACACCTGTGTTTTCCTCCCAGCTGTTTGCTTCACAACGGGGCTGCTGCGCTCTTAGCAATTGGGCAGCGTTTCACACCACCCACCAATACCCACTGCTATGTCACATTCGCTGGCACGCACCATCGGGGTTGATCTGCTTTATTTTATTTATTTTTATTTAAAAAGGGACACCAGAATCCTTTATGGCTGGGAGTAAGCCAACCTGGCCCAGTGTAGAGTGCAGAAATATTCCATCTCCCTTCTGTGCCCAGAATTATTTTTGTTTTCTTCGATACACAACCTAGATACGGCTCAGCAAGGAAATCGGTTGATTTTTGAAACCAAAACTCCTTTCCTGTTTATCGGTTTTGAAAAAAAAAAAAATTCCGCCGTTGTCGATCACGATGCCAGTTTATCTCTGTGGGTGGTGCTTGATTCATCTCCGCTCTTGGGCTCCCAACATTGCACTGAAGGAAGGAGCCATTGCGTCTTCCAGCCAAGACGAGTGAACTGATGTCGTTATTAGGATCGATCCTTAATCCCCCACACGGGAGGGGCCTGAGGATGGAAGGCACAGGGGCTCCGGCCCCAGCCCACCGCGGCACTCAGGAGAGAAGTGACCACAGGCAGGTGCCTTGCTCCCCAACCCAAGCCTCCTGGGCTTCCTCGTGCACCGAGCAGCATGCCGGGGGGTAGGGGTGGGGGCAGCTCTTCCTGACCAGGTGGCTTACTGCCGTCGGGTGCATCTTGATCCACTACAGTTTAAGCTCCGTGAGGCCAGAGGCTCCTCCCGCCCCTTCTGTCCGTGGCTGTGTCTCCAGGGTGTGGTGCCCGACACCGAGCACACACTCCACAAATATTTGTTGAATAAATGAATGAATGAGTGAAGAAATGGACACCAGGAGAGGTTTGGGAACACAGGCTTCTCGAAGTGCATTCTTTTCATTAGTAAGGTGACTTGTATCCCTTAGGACAGATAGGGGAGAAACGAAATACCCAAGGTGGAGGAGAATCTGGTGCCCGCCCACCGTCTCCTGCTTCAACGTTTCTCTTACCCCCACGGATAAATGAAGCCCCTGCAGACGTCGGAAGGTGTTAGAAGGGGGATGAGTAAAAGGAGAACATGACCCTGAAAATCTGCAGGTGCCCAGGTAATGGGGGCCCACGTATTAAGGATCTTAATATTTAAGATTATGCATTTGACCTACAAACTGTTGAGTGAAACGCCTCCTTACCTCGACCTGGAGGACCAGCCTCAAACTTGGAATTCACATCCCTTGGGGCTTTAGTGCAGCTGCTTTAGCAGGTGGCTTCCAGCCGCTGCTGCCCTGAGTCGTCCTCCCTGCATGCATAACCCCTCTCGAGGTGCATCCTGGACCTCACTCCACTGGCGGGGGCCTCCTGCCCAGCGTGGATGCTCTAGGTCCTGCATCCAGCTCCACTGTCACATCTCCAATGGGGGGCGTGGTCCCCCTGGATTCAGGGCTGGACATGCCACAGTGGGTTTTCTAGAGGAGGAAGGAAGAGCAGGGAAAGGGCAGGCAACACAGGCCCTGGACAGTGGCTGGGGGATGTCTAGGCCAGGAATTCTGGGGTCCTGGGTGCCCAGGGCACGATGTGGGGGGATCATGTGCTTTGAGGGGCACGTCCCTGGCCCCGTAGACTCCCACTCCCTTGGAGAGAGGTGTGGCAGGGGACATTAGAACGGGGGCCTCTGAGGTGCAGGATCAAGGCAGAGACTCCCCTGGTCAGGGAATGCCCCTCTTCTTGTGGCTGTGACAAATGCTCAGCTCGGGAGGGCAAGGGGCGCATAGAAGGGCTGGCCTCTGCTTCCCTCAGATGGGAAGTTTAGGGCAAGATTTTCAGGTGAGCTCCCTGAAAGCTATTCCCTCGGGCCGCCAGGGCCCAGCTGGCTCTCCTGCACACTAAGAACAGCCCTGCAAGGCACCTTCTCGGATGTCTCCCACTGTGACTTTCACGGCAGCCCTCGTCAGACCAGCCTGAGCCCTCATCCCCTTTCACAGAGGAGGAGACCGAGGCTCCAGAGGCTGGCAAGGCTGGTTAGGACTGGTCTTGCACAGAAGAGGTTCAAGGCCTCAGCCAGAAGTGTGCGGCTAAGTGAAGGCAGGGACAGGTGTAGGCCGAGACCTCTCCTTCTCTGCACGGATGCTCAGAAGAGAGGCCTCCCCCAAGCAGGGTCAGGATGGGTCCAGTTCAGCCTGTGGTGTTCGCCTGGGCTCTGGGTTTTCCTTGATCTTGAGAACGTGAGTGCTCCGCACTGCTCCGACGGTCTGGTGCCCTTGCTTTGGGGGCAAAGGTGGCTCTGGGCAACTTAGCACCCCCTCCAGACTTGAAAATTAGCCCAAGACTGAGGCACAGCACAGCACTCCCCTCCCTGCCTGCTGTTGACTTCTCAGAGGGACCCCAGGACCCTGAATCGGACACAGTTTCCCCTGCCTTCTGAGTTCTCTAGGCCTCTCTTGTCTCCTGGGCCCCAGGGCTCCTACTCAGAAAGAGCCCCGGAGGCTTCCGCCCTCTCTGAGCCCCTCATCCCCAGTAGGGCAAAGGCAGAGGCTGCATCAGACGTGGAGGCTCAGACCACTGGCCCTCCTAACCCAGGCCTCGAGGCTACCCGGAGAGGCCAGGTGACCCCCGGGAAGTATAGGTTCTCATTACTGGTGGGGTGACTGTGAGCAGGTGCAGGAGACGGGAGGGGCCTGACAATAGCTCCCCAACTTTGCTCCCTTGGGTGGGCCAGTCCACGGCAAGGCTCTTCTGTGGCTGTTTCCAGAGGTCCCATGTAGCAGAGGGACCCTGGTGTCTCTCGCTGGTCAGTGGAGCGATGCAGCTTGGTCACCTACCACCTGTGCTTGCTGTCTATCCTTCCCTCTCTTGTTTTCCCTCCCCTTACTGATTCTGCCCTGGACCTTATCATCGGGAGAATCTAAGCCTCGCCCTGCTTTCTCCTTCCTAGAGAATGTGAACTAGGTCAAGCCTCAAGGTAGCTGTCTACTGCCTGGGTTTTCTCAGTCTGCAGATTTATCTCTCTTCGGACTGTTGCTTCTGGGCTTCCATTCTGGCTCTCGTGTCCCTTTGTAAAATTTCTTCTACTCTAGCCTCCCTGGAGAAAATAACAGAACAAAACAAAAATGAATCATAGAGGGGTAGATTCTCAGATGGAGATCCTGACTCGCCAGCTTCACTAGAGGGGTCACTGTATCACAGTACTTAGGGAAGTGGCCTCGATAGTCACACCGTCTGTGCCTGCACCACAGCACTTACTGTGCGACCTTGGGAAGGGTACTCAACCTCTCTGGGTCTTAGCATCACCTTCTACAAGATGAGGATAATGACAACATTTGCACTATAAGATTGTTGAACAGATTAAATGAGATAAGGTCAGAGCCAGGGCCACAGTAAGGACTCAATAAATACTAGTTAACATTATGAGCTACGGTCTTTGTTGAGTCTACCTTTGTTGACTTGATAGCTCTAAAAAATATTTGATAACAGTGGCCGTTTGTTGAGTGTTTTTCACCCACCCAGAACTCTGCCCAAACCTTTTCACTTGACTGTTCGGCATTTTGTAGCAAGGAACCTCAGGGCCCAGATCAACCAGATGCCCAACGTGTTGAGTTGGAAGCTGTGCTCTGGTCAGTCTGATGCTACAGCGTGTGTTATCTCCTCTATGTGGCATCGAAGAACATTTCCATTCTTCCCTGGACACCTGCCCCTTCTTTTCTTCACAAAGCTTCCAGGCTGGCCTTTGGAAAGGACAAGGAGGAAGGGACAGATGTGAAGCCATGGAAGATGGGCTCCACCAGGAGGTGAAGGTACGGGGGCTGGAAGCAGCTAAGAAGCAAGCTTATGGCAGGTGTTACCATGTACAGCAGGCCCTTCCTAATGAGCAAAACAACAAGAGAAAACTGACAAATATATTTTGGCTTCGTTTGAAGGCGTGAAGAGAGCAGCCCAGCTCCGAGAGACATTTCCACAAGACCCGGGGTGGGGCCTGCTCTCGCGATGCAGGAAGCACTGTGGTAACTGCCTAGGATGGAGGGCAGTGGAGGCCCCGCACGGTGGACGGGCTGATCGGGTTGTCTGTGGTTCCTCTCTTGTGGACAGACACGTCTGCCTCTCAGAGCCCATGTCCTCTGTGGTTGGATAGTCACTTGCAAGTGTGAGCGGCCGTGAGAAAGGCAGGCTGGACAGAGTCCAACTGACTTCTGCTGACAGGTGTGACCGATGTGTGTGGTCAAGCCCCACCATTCACCTGTGCCGGCAGAAACACTGTCCTGTCGTTAAGCAGCAGAAGCACAACAGTTATTCTTTTTTCTTTTTGAGTTGATATGAAAAGTGGCTTCTTCCACTACCTTGAATATGTGATTGTGTTGAGTGAGATGCAAGGACAGCCATGAGGTTGTGGCCGTCATTGTTGGCTTCTTTGGGAGAGTATTGGTTGGGTCCTTCCACTGCTCGGAGGTCGCTCTTTCATCTTCAGAGCACTTTGCAGTCACCAACCACATGCCCACCCCTAATCGTCTTCAGGCTGAGCTTGGCTGTGGTCTTCCAGTGTAGCGTGGCACCCATCCCACCTCCTCCTCAGCCTTAGGAACCTGCTTGCACTGGCAGGTATTCTAACATCTAGAGCATGACTTATTTATTTACTTTTTTTTTTAGCCAGGGTTGCATGACTTACTCTCCCTTTCAGTAGCTGTCTGAGATTTGGCTTCTTTTTACTTAGTTTACCTTGATTACCAAAAGATACCTTCTAGGCCTGTAGGTGGGACTCTAAGGACCAAGAGATGAGATGACAAAACCCTGGGTGACTTTCAGGTGTCACAAAGGGCCTTCTGGTTTGTTTTGTAGAGGAAACATGGACGCTCTTCATCAGCATAGATTTATAATTAAAGCTGAGTAAAGTGCAAGTAACACTCCCAGTTGTGATTTACCAACTTCCCTTTGGTATTTGTGGATTTTAGAAATAAGATAAGTTGAGTTCCTCTCCAGAAATCTCCTCCTTGTGATTGCTGATTTTCTGTTATTAAGGAACGTGGCTTGTGTCCTTTTTTCATTAAAAAAAAAAAAAAAGTGTGCTTTGGAACAAAGGAGAAATGTTTAGAAGACTGATCTGGATTTGGATTTTGGTTCAGATGTTCAGTGACTTGGGACCCTTGGAAAGCAAATTTCCGAGCTTCCCTTTCCTCATCTGTAACAAGAGGATAGTAAAGAGTATCCCAGAGGGTGGTAAAGATCAGAAGTAATGTGTGCGGTAAAGAGCAGAGGGCGGAGTTGGAATGGGAGCCCCTTCACTGAGGCAGACTGGCTGGCAGGCCAGCAGAGTGCAAGCAGTCATCAGATAGTGAAAGTACCGAGGCTGCTCCATCGACGCCGCTGCTTCTGTATTTATACTTTGGAATGATGAGTGAAGGAACAAATCCTGGCGGCATCTGTCAGTGAAGAATCAAATTACTGATGGGAGAAAGAAGATAAAAGCCTCGCAGGGCTCTGCACTGACTGCTGGGTCTTGGTTCAAAGAGAAGGAGCACCTGATAACTTCTAAGGAGACCGTGTCTCTGTAGCAAGGACAGCATGCCTCAGTGGATTTGATCATTTAGGGACTCTGAAAGTGCTTTCTTGATGGGTAAATACACCTCTACTTCCTGCATTTTCCAACCCAGATGTAAGATACTTGCTTGTTTGTTAAGTCGATTATTTTCTTTCTGAAACATCTCCTCAAGGAAGGACAGCGGGCTCTGAGTAGAAAGGTATGGATGTCGTTCTTGGCTCTTCTCAATGCATCCCTTCAGGTGCCAGATTTACACTCCCTCACATGTGTGTGAGGGTTTGGAATGGGTGGTGCCTGGGGACTTCCTGCTTCAGGAGCCTGGGACCCATAGGGAAGTGGCCACCTGGGTCATGTTCTTCTCATGCTGAAGCACAGGAGCTCAAGAGGACAGAACGACCGTGCATGCACGCTTAAGAACTGTTGTTCCTATTGTGCTTGCTCACATCCCATTGTCAGAATAAGCACCTGGCCAATCCCATAGTCATGGGGCAGGAAAGTGTGCTCTCTTCCAAGGGGGTGAGGGAGTCACTATTTGTTGAGCCATAATTCAATTTATCACTGCTAATCTGAAGGCCAAGAATGTAATTAAACAACTTCTCAAGCTCTCTGTCAGCTTTGTGTTTCTTCAGTTCTTACACAAAGCATTCCAGGGAGTTTAGCTCTTCTTCGGTGGAAACTGTCTAGTCACGCCCCGATCAGAATTCAAGGCCAAGCAGGGACCATTATTTGAGCTGTAGCTGTTTGGTATTCACACATCCCTAATGATCTTGGAAAGTATAATGTTTTCTAACAGCTGTAAAGACAAGAGATTCTAACATGGTCAACGGTACATAATATCCATGAAATTACATTGAATAATGTAATGATGTGTTATGCTGTCATTAACACATTATGAATACCTAATTTGAAAGGTTAATGAAATTGACAAACGTGATCGCTACGGGTATCATCAATACCACTTAAGGACAAACCTCTTGTTTTCATTTATGGAATCAACTCGAATGGGAAGACTCCACCACTACAACTGCATTCTTCTGGTCATAAATTAAGAGTCTGCACGATATATTTTGTTTTACTTGGCGTGCAGGTTTCTAAAGTATCTCATACTGCAGGCCTATGTATAAATGCTATTTGATAAAACAGGATCACGATTATTTGAAATGACCATTTTGTGGTTTCTCTGAAAAGGGTTGCACTTACTAAGGATGAATATTTCTTTGGTTGGATAGATCAAAAGCAGTGTCAGGACCAAGGACAACTGCCACGGGAAAGTCATCCTCCACAGCAAGCTGCGTTACTGCAGAAGGACCTTCCTGTCTGGCCTAAAGGATGTATAGCTCATCTTAAAACTGGGAAGGATGATGTAAGAAGACTCTTTTGTTTCTCTCCAGATCCCTGGGCAAGCTTTCAGTCTGACTGATTGGTTTTAAAGCCATTGAATCTATATCAATAGGCTAATCAATGCCTATAAAAAACAAATAGAAGGGGCTCCCTTTATTTTCATTTGTAATGTAACTGCCCTACAAGAACAGTTATCATCTATGTTAATATTTTCATATAAAGAAAAATTTGCTCTTGAGTGTCCATGTTGCCTCTACATCAATAATACCAATACTGATATTAATACTAATAGTACAACATTGATAAGAGTAATGACAACAGGGATGCCTTTACATTATACAAATCACCTTAAATACATAATTGGCTTGAGCCCTTTTAAAAATCTAGTGAAATTATTGAGGAAACATCGTAACTTCATTTTGTGAATGATGAAATGAGGTCTGACTTGCCCGGAGTGTAATGGTCAATGACTTGCCCGGAGTGTAACTGTCAAGACATGGCAGGCTGTGACTTGCTAATTCTGCGTTTTTTTCCACTACGCCCCACAACGTTTCCATCTGCAGGCTTCCAGAAGCCATGGCTTTCTGTTAGCCATTTGTGGTTACATATTATTTTTGTTTAAGATGATTTTTTTTTCTGATTACCAAAGTAACAAGTGGCCATTGTAGAAAATTTGAAAATATAGAGGATCATAAGGAAAAAATAGTAACCGCCCTACTTCTGGACTCCAGCCCTGTAGAAATAACACATATTAACTCTTCTGTGTGTGTGTTTGTGTGTGTGTGTGTAACTCCATCCTTCTTTGTCCCACGTTCTTTCAGATGGTTGGACGTGACCAGTGAGGATTTTGGAGAATACCAAGTCACAAAACTGACCCAACCCTGAGCCTCATGGAACCACATTCTGGAACCACAGAATCTGGAGGTGGAAGAGACAAAATGTAGGAATTGCTTTTGCAACATACCAGGAAAATAGTCCTTCCAAATTCTGTTCAACAGCCTCAGGTAGCATCAGCCTGATTGCTCACCTGTCACTGTCCCTGGACCGTGTCTCAGGCTGGCCTGAGGCTGCTTTCTGGGTGGGGAGGGCTTCATGGAGAGTTCTGAGAAGACAGAATGTTCTCTCCTCATTCCTCAGACTCTCAAGTCAACTTCACAAATCAATTTCAAGTCACCGAACCTCTCTGCACCTTAGTGCCTTCAACTATCACGTGGTGGCACAAGCATGGGCTCAACACCTGGAACGGTGCCCCCCGCCAGAGCTCATCCTCCAGAGGTGAGAATCACTGTGATTGGTATTATTATCCTGATCTCTCTTTTAGCCTCCGCCTAGCTCCTTGGCTGTAGGCACAGACTGAGTCCAGTAGTGCTCACTGGTCCCCAGACATACCATGCACCTGCAAGTCTCCCCCCGGGTTTGGGCACCTTTCTCCCCAGGGGAGGCTCTGGAATACCCTCCTTCCTAGCCTGGAACCCACACTGCACCCCCTCCCACCCTCTTGGAGAACTCTGACTCACCTGAAGGAACTCAGCTCCAACCCGTTGGCCCAGGGCACCCGGCCTCAGCGTGGGAGCCCAATGACTGTGGTGTGTGTCCAGCTTTTTTTTTTTTTTTTTGGAATATTTATGTAAACATCTGTGAGCCTCAGCATTCTTACTCTTAAACCAAAGGAAATGTTGTTGTGAACATGAAATGAGGCGACCTCCTGCAGCTGTGTGTCGGGTAACAAGTGTGCTTGGAATGCCAGCCATATACCCCTTCAAACCCGTCTTCCCTGGTGGTCCTCACTGCAGCTTGGGAGGCACGGATGGCTACAGGTGAGAACGCTGAGCTTTGGGGGACAAGTGACCAGCTCAAGGCCACCCGGTTCCTCAGGGACTGGGGTCGGAGTTGAATCTGGACTTCAGACCTCAGACCCTACATGTCAGCTACTGTAAATCTGCAGAACTATCGCGACTGATCTAGTGATTTACAAACTTTTTTGAATTGAATTAATTAAATCAAATAGAGCAGTGGAATACTATGATATTCTTATCTTGTATTTCACTAATTTATTTGGATTTTGTGCTGGGTTTTGGATGTCAGACTGTCTGGAAAGTTGGCAAAACTTCTATTTCCAAGGGAAAAAAAATAGATGGATAGAGGAGTTGCTTTCTCAGCGTGGAGCACCACAGGGAGTCTCTCTCAGGCTGCTTAGTCTTTGGAGGTTGAGACCCCAAATGCTGCAACACATGCATTCAAAAACCCAAAAGGTGAAGTAGATGATTCTTCTTCTTCTTCTTCTTCTTCTTCTTCTTCTTCTTCTTCTTTAAAAGATTTTATTTATTTATTCATGAGAGATACAGGCAGAGGCAGAGACACCGGCAGAGGGAGAAGCAGGCTCCATGCAGGGAGCCCGAGGTGGGACTTGATCCTGGGACTCCAGGATCACGCCCTCAGCTGAAGGCCGACGCTTAACAGCTGAGCCACCCAGGTGTCTCGAAGTAGCTTCTTCTGGCATGTTTGTGATGTTTCCTGTTACCAGAATCCATGCCTGGGAGTGACAACAGTACACACACACGTGCGCACGCCCTCTACTCTGCATAGAACATTATTTTTTCAGCCTTGCTTGTTAGTTGATGTAAGCCAGCCAGTAACCCCATGGGGTGTGTGTGCGCGTGTGTGCACATGTGCCCTGCCTACTGCCCCCAGCCCACCCTGGCTCTTCCTGGCAGCCCCGAGGGGCCGTCTCCCTAACCCAGATTTGGTGTTGTAGCTTGCCTTTCCGCTTCCGAAAGCACATCAGGTATGAGTCTATCTCGAAGGCTGAGGATCGGACTTGAAAAGGAGCCAGCTCTCATAGTGTCATTCCTGACAGATTTCTTAATTAATCTGCTCAGATTGTCAATAATGTAATTCACTGTTGATTTAGAAACTAGTTATATGAGCACTGCTAGTGCCATTGTGGGAAAACATCTGAATAATTCAGCTAATAGATGGGAAACTCACCCAGATTGCTGGGGCACAGGGAGGGAACAGCTAATTCGAATGAGATGAGCTCAAGCAGGGTGATTCCAGCAAATTCCAGGGAGCGGGGAGAGGTTGTCATATTACTGGGGGCAGCAGCTGCCTGGTTTAATTATTGTCATTTTGGTTTTTGGAAAAAAGAACATGGGTCTGACACTCTTGCAGGCAGAGGCCATTAACACTCTCGAAAAATACTGTAGTATTTCAGGGTAAAGTGTGTGATCTAGTTGATTACTAACTCTAAGCTACTTTCAGCATGTTAGTGGGTCTTATTCTTGCTATTTTATTATTTTTATATGATTCTTATTTGAAATATGTGAGCGTAGTAACATATATCATCAAAGAAATATAAAAACGACTTTTGTTTTTCCCTGGGAGGTTCATAGTTATTCGGGTATTTCCCAGAATTGATCAGATGTATCCTGGGATTATGGTGATCACCCTTTTTACCCCAAAACTTGGGGCTGCATTGACAATGAAGTTTATAGACTGGTGACTCTAATCATGTGAAGAGTCTTACATAAACATAAAAACCCAATCACTTTTAGTTATACACTTAACATTTCGTTTTTATCGAAAATAATAAAATTATATGAAGTCGAGCTGTTATACTAAATTTTTTGCTATAGTGGTTAGAGTTTTAACAACCCTTAAGTGCAGATGAGTTAGTGCTTAAATGTAAATGTTAATCAGAATCATGGTGCTTTTGATAGGAAATGGTAATTCAGTTCCATTCATTGGCAGCATCTCACACTTTTCTTCTGTTCCCTGTCTCTCCCTTTCTCCCCCCAGCGTCGTCACACGCACGAGAGCTCATGGGCACAGACATGGGTGCACACACACCACTCTGCACACTCACCACTCTGCTCACACACACACACACACACACTCTATCACCTCTCTCCCACGTTTCTATCATGAGGTCTTCAGAAAAAGGCAAAGAGCAAACACTATTCAACGCTGATCCTTTGACCTTGACGCACTTCTGGCAGGTGAGGGTCAGTTCTGCAAGGGCTCTGCTGCCTTGGATTTTAATAAAGGCAGGACTGACTTCACATCCTAAACGGCCCTGGGAGGCTTTGGGGGGTGGGCGGGCGTAGGGAACAGAAATGCAGCACGCAGCTCCTGAATGCATCTCTGCCTGTGTGGAGGGAACGTGTGTAAAGCGTGGCGTGGGTTACAACCAGCCTGGCTGCATCTAACGCCCGGTTAACAGCGGCTCGAATGAGGTAAAGCGTCTCCCTCTCACTGAGGAAGTGTGGTGCGTACAGCCGAGGCCCAGGATGGCCGTTCTCGGGTCACCAGGGACCCAGGCCCCTCTGTCCTGCTGTTCTACCACTCCAGTCCGCGCATGATTGGCTTCCACCTCATGGTCATTTCATGGTCAAGATACTTGTGGGCGTTCGCCATATCACATCCATATTTCAGGGAGAAGGAAAGGGGAAGAGGACAAAGGGCACCACTCCCCTCCCTTTTGCTTTTATTGAGCAGCCGTCCCGGGAGCCCTCCTTCCTTCGCCTCTGCACATTTCGTCTTGCACATCCCTGGCCGGAGCCCAGAGGGCCACACCTAGCTGCAGGGAGGCCGGCCCACGTCCTCTCTTCAGCTGGGCTCAAATAACTCTGCTGTTCTGTTCCTGGAAAAGAGGGGAACAGATAGCTGATGGAGCCTGAAGGCCCATTCCTGCAAATAGTAGATGCTTTACAACAAGCCGTTATTATAGCTCTAATGAAACCGCAAATAAATGCTTCCTATTTTTATCGAGTGCCTGCGTATTTTGAATTGAGAAGATGATCTGAAAAGAGTATTGTTCCATCATAGCCCAAGACCACAGCACTGATCAGGGCTCTCTGTCACTCGCCCTGTGTCCCTAACACATCCCCAGCTCCAGGCGGGGAGACCAAGGGCTGATAAGTGCTGTCAGCGTGGGGAGAGTGGGCGACAGGTCCTCGAGTTTCCTAATAATGCTGGGCTATTTGGAGAAATAATTTGTTGTTATTTATGTGTGTGGTGCTAGCATTCTCTGATCATGTATTCCCTGGAAATCTAATTTGTAAATAATTACTTGACAGAATGGAACTGGCTGGAAAATTTTGAATAGGCGGAGATGGAGGCGGGCCCCCGAGAGGGAATTTTACCTGAAAGGCCAAGCACCTGAATGGTCTGATTGCAATTTCTCATCTCTCAGCAGTTAGTAGCTAATAAGGTCCCCAGTTAAAAAAACAAATTCTCGGGCTCCAGACGCAGCGGACACACATAGCTGGTCGTTAGCAGAGGTGCTGGGAGCAGCTGGCCCGCTGGCAGCGCTGATGGGACGCCTGTCCCCAGAGCGTGGAGCCCACGACACACGGGGCTGCTCTTCCTGCAAGAGCAGGAGGCGCGTGTTGGGGGGAAGGAAGGCTATGGGCTGAAGACTTGAGTCGCTGCCAGATTCTCACGTCGCAGCTCCAGTTCCCTGCGTGGCTGCGTTTGGAGATGGGGTGTCTGGGGAAGTAACTAAGCTTAAATGAGATCATGAGGGTAGGACCCTAATCCAATAAGAGTAGTGTCCTCATAAAGGACTCAATGCCAGGGCCTCTCGTGTGCGCAAGCCCCTAGGAAGGGCACGTGGGGATGGTGAGAAGCCAGCTGTCTGCAGGCCGGGGAGAGAGCTCTCCTCGGGATCAACCCCACCAGACCCTGGCCTTGCACTTCCAGCCTCTGACCTGCAAGAAAATAAGTGCCTGTGGCTGTGGTTTCAGCTGGCCTGTCTGTGGTGCTTCACTACCACAACTAGGTGGGGAAACGGGACTGGACGGATCCGATCCCCACCAGTGGCCTCCAGAGTCTTTCTGGGGCTGCACTGATGCTTGTTTCCACCACCGAGAGTGTGCGTGTCGTGGGCCTCCTGCCGGGCTCGCTTTCTGCAGTGAATACCCAGCTTTTCCCTCTCCTATCCGTTCTTTCCTCGGGTCATTCATTTCGGCAGAGTCCCTGAGCATCTACTGACCCCCGATGTGTTACCTTTACATCGACAGCAGCAGGAAGAAGCAGCAGCTCGGGTCCTAGTGGCGGCCTGTCAAGGGCCAGTATTAGTTCCCTCCTAGGAGCCCTTGCTGTGGGCCGGTTCTGCTGCAAGCACTCGGTAGGGCTGAAGCGTAGGAGGTTTGCACTAAGCCTGCGAGGTCGGGGCTGCTATTACCCGATTTTGCAGGAGAGGAAGAGACTCTGAGGGTGAACTGGCTTCTCTAAGGACCCCTAACTGGTAAGTGGCAGAGTCAGGAGTCACAGCCAGGCAGTCTGCACCTGGCCCCACACTCAGCTCTATTTTTACAACCCAATTGGAAAGTGTGTCCATGGCTCAAGTCCAGGCTCTGTGGCAGCACAACGGGGACCTTCTCAGGGGTGGTGAGCGAGGGAAAGTCTCCCCAGAAAGTCATGTCCAAGTGGGGATCTGGAGGATAGAGCACTGGGTGTGAAGAAGAAGGGAAGGTGCTGTAGGGAGCAGGGGAACAGGGCAGCCGC
This sequence comes from Canis aureus, assembly GCF_053574225.1. NCBI lineage: Eukaryota > Metazoa > Chordata > Mammalia > Carnivora > Canidae > Canis > Canis aureus. The sequence continues at coordinate 59,418,216 of NC_135622.1, forward strand.
GGGTTGTGCTGGGAGGATAGGATGCTGGAGGTGGGGGTGGCAGGGACACAGGTGTGGGGCAAGGGGTCTGCATCATGCAGGGAGGGGATGGAATACCCACCAAAGAGTCTCCATCAGGGGAAAGACATGGTCTCAGTGCATTTTAGAAAGATTACCATGGCCACACTGTGGGAGTGGTGGGAAAGTGGGAGGAAGAGCAACTCCTCTTGAGGCAGGGAGCCCGGTCAGAAGGATGGCCTAATACCAGGGACGTGGGGGAGGCTTGCAAGGCTGTACAGGTAACTGAAGGGATAACCCTGTGGTGAGCTGGACAGCTGACTGGTTTTCTGGAATTCTGGGAGCTGGTTATTAAATACGACCACTATTAAAAATAAAGTTGTGGGCACCTGGGGGGCTCAGTGGTTGTACATCTGCCTTTGGCTCAGGTTGTGATCCCGGAGTCCTGGGATCGAGTCCCACATCGGGCTCCTGGTGCATGGAGCCTACTTCTCCCTCTGCCTGTGTCTCCGCTTCTCTCTGTGTGTGTCTCATGAATGAATAAATAAAAAAAATCTAAATTTTTTTAACAATTTATAATTAAATAAATACTCAAACTTATCACTTCCTAAATCTTTCGCCGTCAGCTATTCACTGTTATCTATCCGCTTGAAGGTATCTACATCCATCACATCTGTCCGGTGGACACGACGGTATGCTGTTGTGGCGGGGGTGGGGGTGGGGGTCACAGCCGGTAGGTAGCCTGAAACTTGCTATTGGTCCACGGAAGTATTTACACCAAGGAAATCGGCAAACGTTGCAGGTGGAGTTTTTTCTTTTCAACACACGGTGGATGAGTCACCATCTTCTAGAGATAAAGAACAGGAAGGAAACCCATTCATCCTTCCAGGCTCCATGTGGGAGCCTTCTCCAACCTTCTCCTCTGGAGCTTCCTGACAACCAGGACTCCTTCCTCATAGCGTGGATCTCTCACAACCCACTGATGTCTGCCTTCCCTTTCACGATGCGAGCATCTCGATTCTTCTGTAGGCAGAGCTCAGCCCAGAGTAGAGCTCATGCTGCGCCTGTGAGTGAGTGAGTAAAAGTGGCTTCACTTTTTTACATTTATCTCTCTTGGGCCTTTGGCGTGAGCCCTCCGTCACTAACGGGCAGAACGTTAAGCTCACGATAGGCCCCAAACTGCTTTCCACCTGGGAAGCAGCCCGATGCTCAAGTGACATTTCACGTAAATGTGTGTCCCACTTGATGTTGAAACGTCTACTGAGGAACTATGTGGAAAAAGACCACTTTGGGAAGAAAGTGCTTCGAAGGCGACGTGATGGCCCACTGAGCTGAGGAAAATGTGCCTGGGGAGGGAGGACCCACACATCAAAGGCATTCTGAAGGACGATTTGAAAGGAGAGCCACATGTCCAGATCACCTTGGGGAAAGCTGTCTTTGTAACTGATCTGAATCAAGGGCAAGAGGGCACAAGGACATCAGATTTGTTTGAAGAGAATAGCATCCTGTTAGTCTTGGAAAATAATTACATGAAACCACCAAAGCACCACTTCCTCCCTTCCCCCATGTACCCTCCATGCCAAGTAAGACTCTGTACATCAAAGAGTCTCTGAGCCCTATGCTCACCCTTGAGTCACCTCAGTTAACCATTTGAGGGCAAGTGCTCAGAACGTTGAGTGAGGGGGTGGAAAGAGCTCCCAGCCCCTCCCTTGAGGTTCCACTGTGTCACCGTCCTCTGGGGCTCATTCCTCCAGGCTTGGGCAGTTTTTCTAGAACCCAAGAGTCAGGGACCCAAGCTCATGGGCTAACTCCACCAACCACCATGGGAGCCTGGGAAAATAATGTTAAAGTTTTTGCCCCTTCTGGTTGTTCCCTTGGTCTGTAGGCCTCACCTGGCTGTAGGGAGGTCCAGGGAAGTGAACTGCCGTAGATTCCAGAGCTGTGAGCTGCTGTTCTTGGCTTTACTGATGACATTTCTAGTGTCTGGGTCCCCTATCGTTTCACATGAGAAACCTAAGGCCCAGAGATGTGAAGTGACTTGATGAGGTCAAGGGCCTGATAGGTGGGTCTGTGGGTGGATCCCATGCCCCTTCTGTTAGAAAATGCATTCGACTCTGGGTGGCTTTTCTTGTTGACTCTTACTTATCAGGCTCATGACAGGTTAAGTCATCTAATAAGAGAAATCCACTGACACTCATTTCGCTACGAATTTCCATCCAGAGAGTACAGACATGCCCACACACCCCCAACCTGTACCTCGTGCCACTTGGTTTGAGGATGAGTAGAAGTTCACACTCTTTTAGCAGAGCCACGTGAACTAGGGGAGTGCATGCTTCCTCTCTCTCCCTGGTTTAATACACTATAAAATTGAATTTTGCATATCCTGTTCCTTCTGTACATTGTGCACTCAGGACCTCAGCTCTCTGGATAACCTGACCTTACACGGACCTCAGCCACCCCCAAGGCAGCCAGTGTCTTGTCCTTCAATGTCTCGCCCTTGCCCTGGGGAGGCATATCATTTCCCTGCTAAACCTTCCCAAGCATCTCCTTGGGACCAGAGGTGCCCACATTAGCACTGGCTGTGTTCGCTTGCACACTGACTGGTTTTGCAAGGCAGACAATGAGCTAGACACAGAGCTGATGACTGCGCTACACTCCAGCGAGCCCTTCAATGGAGTGCAGAGCCTTCGAGTGTCCCGTCTCCCACCAATGCCACCCTGTGTGTTCCACTGTCCCTTCAGCCCAGCAACAGAGTTGGCCCTCAATAAATGTGTATGTGTGAATACATTCCCGAGTCGTCCCCACCTTGCCAGCTTTGCTCATTCATTCATTCATTCATTCATTCATTCACTCATTCAATTATTCTTTCATTCAACTTTTGTTGAGTGCCTATAACATTCCAGGCACTGTACTAAGTACTGAAAGTATAGAGACGCGTTAGGTACACACCCTGCCTCAAGGAACCTCCTTCCAACAGGGGAGACAGAGCCATCACCTTGCAATGACTTGAGTGCAACAGTGGAGACATGATGAGGCATCCAGGAGAGCAGGCCTGGTGGATGGGAGGTTCAGGGTATCTGAGGGGTGGAGGAGGGATTGAGAAAGGCCCCCCTGGATGGGGGATGCCAGGAGGTCCCCCCAAGGTAGGAACACTGAGCAACGGTGTCTGCAGCAGATTGGCCCTGAAGGTCCACGGGGGGACATTGGTCTTTTGAGAACAGATGCTGTCTTCTCTTTCAGTGCAGCTTTCCACCAAAGCTTCTTGCTCTGGCTTCTAGGGTGACACTTAGATCAGGGACAACACTTGGCTCCTGAGTTTGACCTATTGGCTCCCTGATCCCTTTCTTTCCTTTGCCAGCATCTTCCAAGTAGGCTCAAGAAAGTAGGACCTCTGGGCGGCCCCAATGGCTGAGCAGTTGGGCGCTGCCTTTATTCCAGAGATGATCCTGGAGACCCAAGATCGAGTCACATGTCAGGCTCCCTGCATGGAGCCTGGTTCTCCTTCTGCCTGTGTCTCTGCCTTTCTCTCTCTCTCTCTGTGTCTGTCATGAATAAATAAATAAAATTAAAAAAAAAAAAAGATAGGACCTCAATCTCCATCCTTGTCCTCTGGAGCCCATGGTCCCACCAGTGTAGCACGCAGAACACTGCTCCTCGTGGAAAGCATCTTACTACCCAGGGGACTTCAATAATCACCTGTGCTTCCTAAGGCAGAGTGGCCCTATAGTGCAGCTTTCAAACCCAACCCTCAGGACAGATTTTAAGGATTTTTAAAAACGCAGATGGTCTCCTGAGCAGGCTTCAGGTTCCAAAGAAATCAGAAGCCATTTAGAAACACTGTGGCTAGCACACACAGTGTGCACACCTACTTCACGCCTGAAGAATTGCCCATTTCTTTACACCCCTTTTGATTACAAGTCCAGGATGGGCAGACTCAGGGCGAGTTCTTTCTGATGCTGAGTTCTTGTTAACGACCTCACAGAAGCATAAAGCCAAATGGGACTTGGATTTCATATTTGTTCACACTCTTGATTTATTGAGAGGGGAACAGAGGTCAAGGGAAGTTGGAAGTAGATCCTAAGGAAAGCAGCTAGTGGGGGACAGAACTGGAGCTCCGTGTCTCGTCTCTTATCCCCTGTGCTCGCCACCACATCTCACTCAGTGGCTTCAGAGCAGTAACTTCTAATTCAACTGACCAGCTATGGTCAACTACATGACAAACACTGTGCCAGGTGTCGTGGGATGACACCAGTGAAGAATGCAGAGCCTTGATCTTTGAGTAAACAGGGCAAAGGCTCCTTTTTGTTAAGCTCCTGTTTATTGCTGCCTGGCATCATTGCGGAGTAGGAGGATACGAGCATCTACAATCTCCAGAATGTTCCTTTGAAAAATGCTATTTGAACCAGGACATGCACATCATACTGAAGTGGGTGAGGACGCGGTGGAGAGTCCCTGATATACTCCGACTCTGGGACACGTTTGGAAACAAGCAACTCTTTTAAAATCACTCCTTCAACTACGATTTTGACCATGGCCCTTGCATTTTATGTCTAAGTAAAACAGAAATTTTTGAGTTCCTTTTTTTCTTTTTTTTTTTCCACTTTCCTGGGGTGGGTGGGATTGTTTAAAGCTGTGAGCTATGAGCATTTTAAATGCATGCACATTCTCCCATGCTTACACTTTTACACACACACGTGCACACACCCACACGTGCACACACACGTACATGCGAGGAGCTTTCCTTTCAAGAAGGAGTAGCAACAGTCCGCACGCAGGCTTCTGCGCCATAAACTCTTCTTCAGCTAGATTATATGCAGGACAAGTGCTGACTTTCAATTTATACCTCTGACACGAGTCATCGGGTGCTTTGATTCTTAGTTTATTTGTCCTGTCTTCAGTAAAATGGATTGAATGCACAGTTATCCAACCATGACGTGGCGCCTTGATGTCTCCAATATGGGGCTGATGAAACCTGAGCGCCTGGCACTATCTTACAGGAATATAAAAATTTGATTTGGGCTGTAGCCAGCCCCCCTCCTGCCCTGGAACATGGGTGGAACATCTGGGGAAAGCACTCAAGTCATTGACTGCAGCCTTGGGTATTTGCCTAATACCTGCTCTATCAGAATCTGACTCCGCGCTTCCAGTTGGTCTCAGATGCAGCTTATATAGCTTATCACAGTAATGAACCTTGCTTTCATATCTCCCATCCCTTATCTTTTGAAGTATTATACAGAATTATGGCTTGATTTTTAAAAGCTCAGAATGAGATAACTGTATTAATTTCTAAATTAAAATTTCAGTTTTCCACACTCGCCCAGTTGCCATACCTTTCACTTCTCTTTCGGAGAGATTGTCTTTAGAGATGTCCTCCTAGAGCTGAAAGGGTTAAGCCCATCATCTGTGAAGGCTTCAGGGATTTTCTGAATGCTCTCTCATACTCTGTGCATAAATTCTGTGTGTTTATGAGCCTTTGCATATCCTTCTAGAGAGAAGGTCCACATTTTCACCAGAGATTTGGCCCCACGGGGTTAAAAATCTGTTGGAGAGAATGTTCCCTTGATTTGGCAACTAGAAAGGATCTGGGATGCCATATAATAAACATTCTCATTTCACAGATGGGGAAACTGAGGCCCAGAAAGCTGTTATTACTTTTCCCTGGGGCCAATGCAATAAGATAGTGACAAACAGGGACACCTGGGTGACTCAGTGGTTGAGCATCTGCCTTTGGCTCAGGGTGTGATCCTGGGGTTCTGGGATTGAGTCCCGCATTGGGCTCTTCACAGGGAGCCTGCTTCTCCCTCTGCCTGTGTCTCTGCCTCTCTGTGTGTCTCTTATGAGTAAATTAAAAAGAAAAAAAAAGTGACAAACACCATGGGGGAGTCCAGGAGCAAAAATACAATTTTCTTTTAACCTGGAAGTCTGAGCACCTTTCATGGTTCTGGGAGAACCATGGCCATCTCTGTGCACAAGGAGCTAGGATGTTTGATGTGTTTGGAAAGGACCTTTTCCTCATTTGCCTTTTTTGGTAATTTCCCCCAGCAGCTGGGAGGTATCATAAGATACCCACAGGCCTGTCCAGAAAAACCCTGTTAAACTTCCCACCAGTGCCAATACCGAGTGCTGTTTTGGGCCATTAGGAATCGCCACCCCTCGGGCAGGACCCTGCCGTGAATGTGTACGTGCCCTTGTACTCAAGGTGTGAGTGTGCCTGAGAATGCAACTGCAAAACATGCAGCAGGAGGCTCATAAAAGGGAACCAAGAGAAAAATATCTCAAGTTCCACTTTTGTTTAACACTTGGCTCCTTGGGGTTCTTAAAGACGGTATCTGTTTAAGGAATGTCTTCTTAAGCCTGGATGGGTGGCCTTACAAATGAGAGAACCCACTCGACCTTGCTTTCTTTTGCAAGATGTAAGCTTGGTGGAAATTTGAACACACTGGAGATGCGCTTCTCTGCCGCAGTCCCAGCAAGGGCTGTAATAACTGTTCCCAGACAGTGGCTTCTCATGGGGGGACCTTGATGGGCTGGCTTGGGAGCCCTGGCCTGGATCTCTGGAGAAGCTCACCATGCACACGGCCACTCCGCTCCACCAGAGACTGTGCCTTAGGAGAGCACAGGCTCAACTGCTGTTAGCCTGGTGGGCACTTCAGAGACCACGGAGCCCAAAGCTCAAATTTCCCCAGCTAAGTAAACTGAGCCACCGTGACTGGCTCAGTGGCAGGTCAGAGATGAAAGTCCCAAGCCTGGGGTCTTGCCCTAGTGTCGTCTTGATTAGTGACGTTGGCCTGCAGGAGGTGACACCGCAGGGTGAGCATCCGGGGTAGGGGTGGGCCACGTGGGGTGATCACCCTCTCAGTACTTCGGTTCTGTCAAACTCTGCAAAACTGACCCGAAGACGAAAGCAGTGGGCAGCGCCGAGGGTGATGTGCAGGCATGTGCCAAGAGGGGTCCCACTCAAGCTCCACGATAATTTAATGTTGTCATTTTACGGATAAGGAAACTGAGTTTTTGGGAAGTTAAGAAACTTTCCCACATGACACAATCCCTGAGTGGCCACGCTGGAGCTCTCAAGAGTGTGTAAGGATCGTGCTGCTCAGGACTCCCATGACCCTTGTCGGTCCTTAGTCCATCTGTCATCTCCTGGAACCCTCCTAAACCTCTCTGAGTTTCCTGTTTCTTGGAGCAGGATGTGTCAAAGGCTTTTGTTCCCACTCAGAAATGAGGTGATCTGCCCTGGGCCTGCGTTCCTGAGAACCAGGGCAGATGGCTCCCCACCAACCCCTCTGGTTGGGCTGGGGTTTGGCTGGTGGCTCTTTATATCCTCTGTGTTCCCCCGCCTCTTGGGCATCCCCTTTCAGCAGGGCATCAAGTGCTTGGACCAGGGGCCATTTATAGTGCTCTATAAATTGCTTTATAGCAATCTGACCACTATTCTTTATATAACAATTTGCATTTTATTTCCAAATAAAATAACAGTTTGGGGTCCTTTCTCTTGTTTTCCTTTTTTTGGTTCATAGTGATTTGGTCCTGATTTTGTTATTTTGTTGTGTTGAGTTCACCAATCCCATGCCTCCTTTGGTCAATGGAACAAATAGGAGCATCTCCTAGTCAAACTCACATGGGGGTTCAGGGCTCAGGGCAGGTATGCTCTTCTTCCTCTCCTCTCCTCCCCTCCCCTCCCCTGCCCCCTCCCCCCTCCCCTCTCCTCTCCTCTCCTTTCCTCTCCTCTCCTCTCCTCCCCTCCTGTCTCCTCCCCTTCCCTCCCCTCCCTTCTTCTCTTCTCCTTTCCTCTCCTCTTTTCTGACTGTTAACAACACCAAACTGTGACCAACATCTTGGTTTATATTCAGTTATCCAAATGCTTGTGGTTGATCACTTGTGGGTGGCCTTTGTCACTCCCCAGATGTGATTCCCTGCCTTGGGAAGAATTGAGAGTGGTTTGGCAATAGGGGGAGATTTCTTCATGAACACATGTCTTGTATGCCATGGCCAGGAGAGGTAGAGGCGAGGGTGACACCACCCTGACCTCTTGGCAACCTCTGTCACTCGCCCACTTGCCTGTATCTTGCATTCACTTAGATCCCTGACTAATGGGTGGGAGGGCCCCGGACCCTGGGAGGAACAGAAACCAGAGATCTGGGCTTGTCAGGACCCTCCCTGTTAACCTCAGAACTGCCAGGGTGTCTTCTTGGTTTCCTGTCACTTGCCAGAAGGAGTGGGATTTCAGCTAGTTTCTCAATGGGGCAGATACAATGACCTTTGGGTGGGTCTGACTCAGGTTGGCTCAGCGGGAATGTGCCCAATGTTTGGGCTCCCCTAGGGCCTGCTTACATCACAGGAAGGTCAGGGCCACCTGGTGGGCTTGCCCTTCTCTGATGATGACAGTGGAAGAGAGGGCCAGTGGTGGAGGGAAGGGCCCAGCTTTGCGGGGAGGCTGGGGTTCTAGAAAGCTTGCATCCTGTAGGCTTTGTTGTCAGGGTTGTGGAGTGTCACCCTACTGCCCCCTCTGGCTTTGGGGGCTATGGTCAGGCCCCCAAGTCTCAAGGCTGTTCTGGAGAAGCCTCACTGCTTAGCCCAGGGCCCAGCTGGTCAGGGAGGAAGCTCATGAAATGGGGAGGGTGTGGGAGAGGTAGACAGTGATTTCAGCCAAAAGATACTGCCATCTACAGAATTTAGGTTTTTTTTTTTACCGTAAAGCAAGTTCAAAATGCTAACCAAAGTCAAGCCTTCTCGGTAGCTAATGATAGAGAATGTGACCCTTCAATTCACAGAAAATGATGTACTTTAAACATGGGAGAGGGGATTATAATAAAAAGAGAGTAACCTCCTGATTCACAGCTGGTATTCTTTGGAAGAATCTGGAACATTAAAACAACTTCATAATTTCTGTTATTCCACAATAAGAATTGATACATCAGTGCTCTGTATTTTAGTCCTTAGCACGCATTCATAGGTCTGGGGTTCCTACCCCTTTTCACCAATGGGGAAACAGAGTTGTAGGGAGCTTAAGTAAAAGACGCCCAGGCAGGACAGAGCCACAGGTTTATCGAGGGGATGGGTCCTCGGGTCTCTCTCCCTAGTTCTCTTTTTGGGGGAGTCATCCACACAGAAGCCCCCAGGGCAATTCTTTGCACAGAAGGAGTGCATGTTGGCCCCCGTCCTCACGCAGGTGGCGCTGACCTCTTGTTTCACGGGCATGAGGACTCTGTGAGACAGAGCTTGCTTCTTTCCTGATCCTGCTTTGCTAGAGCGGAGCCCCAGAGGGTGGACAAACTTGCTCCAGCAGGGCCACTTCCTGGTCCCTCACTCTTGATCCCCAGCAAAGCCTTCTGGTTCTAAGCCAGGGCTCTGCCCACCTGAGCGCACGGCCCAGGGGCGTGGGCACCTCCTCCGCGGAGCACCATCTTCAGAATTGTGCACCTGCATCACTCCCAACAGGTTCACCGTAATTTCCCCTTGCCTGCTTGAGAAAAGAATATGGTGTCTTCACATCTTTTTCTCAGATCTGTTGTGTTGCGTTATATCCCAACATCTTCCTCCAAAATTTTAGGAAAAAAAAACCCTGGTCAGTGGGATACTTGGAACTCCTTTCTGCTCCATCTTGGGCCTCCTCTCTTTGGCATGGAACCCCATAACTGGCCAGAAGGAATAACAAAGGAGTTGTTTGATGACTTCACGTGTTCATGCCACACTTGGTGATGCTATTGTGGGAGGACGGAGGGTCCTGGGAAGTGTAAAATAGTTGTGATCCTGGAGGTGGTTCAGTGAGGTGGGTAAGAGGGTGGCACCTACCATGTGTTAGGATGCAGAGTGTGGAGGGAAGCAAACTGTCCAGTTGCTGGGTGGGATGAGATTTTGAAATGTTCATTGAGGTTTCCTCTTTCACCCCATATTTCTTAGTTCCTTTTGTTGTTTTTCCCATTCAAATAGGACCTTCCTGTGTACTACCTCAGGTGAGAGAGCAAGAGCAGAAAGAAGAGAACAAAGAGTGGTCCCATTTGGCTGCCCAGACCACTCTCCAGAAGATGCACCCACACCACTTTGGTGAGAGCCTGGCTCCTAAGGCTCATAATGGATATGTTTGCTGGACGTCACCCTCTGCGGCCAGGAACTGCCTCGCTCAAGGTTATATGCCCATGGATGGCGCCCATGCTCTTAACTGACCAAGCAGGAATACAAAAGCTCGGCCCCCTCACCCAATTTGAGCCAAACCTGATGGGCTATTTCAATTCCAGAGCACCTCTTAGGGTTGGCTAGGGGTGTCGTCCCTTGCAACCCCATTGTGAGTTAGCTTTTCCTACTGAAAAATCCTGTCTGTCTCTCAGGAACCTCTCAGGAAGGTTGATAAACCTGATAAACCTGATAAACCTTCTGCATGCAATTTTCCATCTCACACCGTTCCCAGGAAACTTCTAAGGCAGTTGACACAGGACTTGGCTGTGAAAAAGTGGACTCTAAATGGAAAATTGGAGATGAGTACAAGGCCGGCTAACAGCAAGGACCCTGTCACTGGCGGGGAGTGGAGCCCAGCTGGCTCTGGAAAGGCTCTTGGAGGTCCATGGTACAGGGCAATGGTGGCTGAGTGCTCCTCTGGTTGAAGAGAGCAGGAGGCTCAGGGGAAGCTCACTGGTTTAAGGCAAACTGTGAAGGTCCAAGTACCTCCTTGGCGGCATATAAGAAAACTCCAATGTTCTCCAGCTGGAAAGCACGTCAGCTGGATCAGCAGTTGTAATCTTGATTATAGCAGAGTTTTAGAGAAGGTGAAATTTCTAGGCCTCCAAAGTCAGGGTCCTAATAGGGAATAAGTGGGACCCCAATGCTTGAGGATGCATACTTGGACATTGAGAACCGTGCACCCTTATGTTCCCTAGAATCCTCCAGGCCTGCAGAGGTGCCTTATCCCATGTAGAAGATTGTTGATTCCTCTTTCTTAGAAATCCTACAGAAGCCTCAAATAAGGCAAGTATCTTATAAGACAATACTTGCCCCGTTAGAATCCAGCCCCATCTTCCTTCCTGGCAAGCAGATAAATGACAAGGGCCAAATCTCAGGACAGTGTGACTGAATCTGAGTCAGGCAGGCTAAGGAAAGGTGGCTATATGGCAAAGGAGCTGCAGGATCTAGCTAATATGTCCCAGAAGAACCAAGAAGGTAATCATAGGATTGAGTCAAAGAGTATAAAGTTGAATAGAGAGAATTTAGTGACAAGGGAGCACTCTGCCTTGGCATAGGACTTCACATCTTGGTCAGAAGCCCTGGAAGCAATGCTGACACTCTGCTAGGATGGTGCCTGAAAACTCAGACCCACACTCAGACAGATGGTGGAGGAAGGGACCGAACAGCTCCAGGAGTGGTCGTGTTATAATGGTCATGTTCCTGAAATGGCTGGAAGACTTGCTGGTTACAAAGGAGTGAATGGTGGAAAGTGGCGCCAGCATCATCAAGAAGTTCAGGAATGGCTATGTTCTGTGGGCCAGAGCTGATGATAGATGTGGGATCACAGGATGAGTTCTTGGGGGCAAAAGGGATGATAGAGGTCAAGTGTTGTATTCATCATCAGAAGGAAGGTGTAGGCAAGGATCCCACTGAGAGGCAAGACCAGTGGAGCTCTCAGAGAGTATCTTGCCCAGCAGCGAGCTAAGGAGATGGTCAATAGACATATTGTCCCTCGAAGTGAGACAGATTGGTAGCCCTCGAAGTGAGCCCAGATTGGTTAATTTATACAATGAAAAGAAATCAAATAGGGTGATTGAGAGAGTTAGCAAAAACCACCCCAGTAATAGTCATGATATCTTGCCTAATTGAGCTAATTCTCAGACCCAGAAACCATGGACTGAAGGGGAAACAGAGTTTCTCCCTGGACCCCACAACATCACAGCAGGTGTTTTCATCAGTACTTCCCCCAGTTCTTCTCCAAAGAGACCCAGGCACTTTGTGCAGGCAAATTCACATTAGGGGAATATCTAAGCTTTTTGAGGATTATTGAACTGACATTTAGACTTGGGTACCCAAAGTGCCACCATGGCCCCTCTGTTGGAGTAGAGACCAGAGTCAGCTAATGAAAGGTATCTTGGCTTAGGTCCAACTCCCAGTCTCTGAACCTACTGGTGGTCATTTCCCTCCAGTACAACCAGGAGTAGATATATTCGGTCTTCAGCAGAATCAGCTCATTGTTTCCTTTGCTTAGAATAAAGAAATGTTGAAGTTTCTCCCCACCTTTTCCCCACAAGGTAGTAAGTCATAAATATGATCACATGCCATGTTGAGGCAGGAATGCTGGGGACTAGTGCTACCCTCAAAGCCAGAGAACATGGGGGTTGTGGTCCTTGTCACAGCCCCATTTAATTTGTCAGTCTGGCCCCTATACCAACTAGATGAACCATGATAGAGGACAGAGAACCTCCACAAAGTGAATCAAGTAGTAGTTCCCCTAGCAGCTGGTCTGCCAGAAGTGGTTGTTTGTATGATTGGTTGATTAGTTTTTACTAGGGAATATTAACATAGTCTTTGGTCTATGGAAGGAAGACATTGGTTTGGGAAATGTGTTCTTTTCTATCCCTGAGAAGAAGATCAGTAGCAATTCAGATTCACCTAGAACAAAGGATACATCTATAGTCCTGCTCCAGAACCATGTTAACCCTCCATTCTTTGCCCTGTTAATAGTCTTAAGCCACCTGGACTATCTGGAAATTCCAGAATGTCACATTTATCCATAGCACCAATGCTCATGCTAAATGGATCAGATGAGCAAGAAGTAGGAAGTCAGTTGGAGGCCTTGGTAAAACACATACACATTAAAGGCTGGGAAATCAACCCTATGAAGACTCCAAGGCCTCCCATATCAGCGACATTTGTAGGGATCCAGAGACTTGGGGTTTTCTGGGATAGCCCCTCCAAAGTAAAGAATGATTGTATCTCATGCCTTCCACCATTAACAAAAAGAACAGTGCTTAGTAGGCCTCTTTGGATTTGTAGATGGCATGTTCTGCCCCTGTAAATACTGCTTTGAACCATTTTTCTGGGTGACATGGGAGGCTGTCATCTTTGAGTAGGATTCAGGAAGAAAAGCATCTACAGCAGGTCAGGTGGTGATGTAAGTGACCCTGCTGTTTGTGTCATACAACCTGGCTGACCCTGTGGTCCTCACTGGGAGCAACAGTGTGGTGTGGTAGATTTCTATGGTACCACAGAGATGTATGATGGGGAAAGACACGTGGAGCTTATGGCAAGCCCTGGGTGAGTCATGAGTTAATTACTGGCATTCTGGAGAAAGGCCATCTTATCAGGAGCAGAAAGGCATGCATCATTTGAAAAGTAGCTCTCAGTAAGCTTCTCGGCCCTGGTAGGTAGAGTTGGAGCTTATTACCATGGGGTGTTAACTAGCTACATGGCCGGGTTGGGTTCTGTGAGGCTCACTGACTTAAAAGATTGGGTGGACTCATGATAAGGGGAAGTGGGATATCCAGGCCTGGGCATAAGCAGGGTCAGAGTGAATGAGGAAGTTGCACAGTTAGCTGGGCCCCTTATCATCCACTACTGTTTTCTGCTATTTTTCTCTCAGCTCATACCAATGGTCCCCTATGGGGCCCTGTGACTTGATTTGTTGCTTGTGTGTCAAAAATGGGCTGCAGGTTAGACCATTCAGGGATGGACTTGAAAGATGGCAGTCAATTAGAAATAACAAATACCCACCATTTGCATTGACGTGGATGGAACTGGAGGGTATTATGCTGAGTGAGATAAGTCAATCAGAGAAGGACAAACATTATATGGTCTCATTCATTTGGGGAATATAAAAATAGTGAAAGGGAATAAAGGGGAAAGGAGAAAAATGAGTGGAAAATATCAGAAAGGGAGACAGAACATGAGAGACTCCTAACTCTGGGAAACGAACAAGGGGTGGTGGAAAGGGAGGTGGGCGGGGGGTGGGGGTGACTGGGTGATGGGCACTGAGGGGGGCACTTGATGGGATGAGCACTGGGTGTTATGCTATATGTTGGCAAATTGAACTCCAATAAAAAAGAAAAAGAAAAAAAGAAAGATGGCAGTCAGAAGAAATCCTCTAGGGCACATATATCTGGGTAGGTCATCTGGTCCTCCACTTTGTAGGGAAGGAGAGATGACCTAAGATAAGAAGATGTGCCATGTGACACTCATGGCAAAGTGCATGAGCAGGGATGAATATTCTGGAAAGAGAAAGATTGGCATTTGGGAGACAAGAAGAAGTTTGAAAATGGGCTTTCAGGAGTGAGCACAGTGTGAAGATGCACGTATCACATGGTCATGCCCAGCAAAGTGCGTTCACCATGGAAGAGGTAGCAATCCAACAAAGAGAACGACTCAGCCAGTTGACACCAGCCAGCCTGTCCTCAGCCACCCCCGTGCAAGTACAAGGGCCGTAGTGGCAGACACGAAGGCTACATGTCAGCCTATTGGCATGAGCTTCCATTCACCAAGGCTACCTAAGTATGGTTGTTGCTGAACGTGCCTAATCTGCTAGCAACAGAGACGAGCCGCGGAGTGCCCAGTGCTAGTAACAGGTGTCTGGTAAAAAACTGACTACAGGGATCTCTTCTACTGTCTACAGATGAACCTTGACTGGGATCATTAGACAGTCTTGGTACAGATTTGCCTTTTCTGCCTGCAGGGCCTAAGCCAGCACCGCTGCCCACCAACACAGGCTTCCACGTCATATCAGTTCAGGTCAAGGGACCTGCTTTATCACAATGGGGGTTCAGCAGTAGGCACATGATCACGAGAGCCACTGTTTTCATCACAAATGACACCACCTAGAAGCTTCCAGCCTGCCAGAGATGTAGAAAGTAGCTAAGGTTCCAGATTAGAGCTAATGGCTCATGAGTGTGGAGCATGACCCTCCAGGAGCAGAATGCCGTGTCGACGATGCTGTGCCCCTGACACGTAAAGTGCACGGCTCTGAGAACCGGAAGATGGGAGTAGGAGGCTTCCTACCCACCCTTGCTCCCAGTGACCAACGGAGGGAACTGTGCTTTCTGCCCCTACCATATTAGGCTCTGTGGCTTCTGGGGGTGTGGGGAATATTCCTACCAGAGGACACAGCAAGACCCTTACTGAATTTTATTTTACGCCCAACACCTTGTCACTTGGAGTTTCTCCTGACAGTTGACAGTGGGCCAGCAGGAGGCATAACTGACCCTAATCATTGGGGGAGGTAGGGTTGTAGATGCACAAGGAGGCCAAAGGAGGTGTTCGGTGCTCCGAGGTTGTCCTGGGGAGTCTCTGGGCGCTCCTAATGCTTGGTTTTAACTGCAGGTGGACAAGTACAGGAGTCGTGTCCTGAGAAGGGAGTGATAGCCAGGGGTTCCGACCCTTCGGAGGTGTCTGGGTCACCTACCCGGCAACTGCCTAGACCACCAGAGGTGCAGCTGAAGGAGCCGGGATCTTGAAGTTACGGTGGAGGAGGGGATGACAAGCGTCAGTCACAGCCTGAGATCAGCTGTGCAGTGGGGGTTACTATGGAGCCTGACAACCTTCTTTTCTTTTCTAAGTTTCCAGGTACCCAGTCCCTCCAAAATCCTGGAGGAACTTCCGTGCTGGGGCAGCCCCATGAGAAGAAGTGAGGGAATCCGTGGTGTGGACCGCAGCAGGCACCTGGGGCTCTACTCAGACCTCTCTTCCGGGCCAGGGCACTCACCACTCGCTGCCTCGCCGGGAACTGCCCTCGATCACAGGGAAGCACCCTACTCAGGGCTCCCTCACCTCTTGAGCACGTTCCATGTCCAGTGAGTCCCATCACTGGCTGACCTGGGGGTGTCAAGGCCCGGCCTGCTGGCCTCCGCTTGGGAGAGATGTGGGAAGGCGTCCCAGCTCCCGAGCTCTGCAGATGGCTGAGGTCCAGCTGTCACCTTGTTGGGAGTCATCCCCTCCTGCTGCCCAATTCCACCCCCTGCCCCTTCCCCCAAAGACACGTCTTTCAAGAACGCTCCCAGGCGAGCCCTCTTGCTGCAGCTCTGCCTCTCAGACTCTTGTTTCCATGGAACATGCTGGGTTTTCAGTTCCAAAGCCAAGGGCTTTAGGATATTGGAAACTCATGGTATATATAAGGTTTGGGGGGAAAAACAAGTAAAAGTAACAATAGCTTCTCCCAAACCAAGCCAAAACAAAACAAATAATAAAATTAGGGCAAAAATGTTTCCCAGTAAGTTTTTTGTATTATTATAATAACGTAACCCTGTCTATCCCCTAATGGTGTTCTTACTTTAAAATCTACTCCCCCTCCCACCCCCGCCAGTATTAACAAAACTATTCTGGTTTTATTGGTAGCATTTGCCTAAAAATCTATGAATTTTATTTTAGTTAATATTAATCTAGGTAGAAGGCTTATTTTTCATGATTCTTTCTTTCTTTCTTTCTTTCTTTCTTTCTTTCTTTCTTTCTTTCTTTCTTTCTTTCTTTCTTTCTTTCTTTCTTTCTTTCTTTCTTTCTTTCTCTCTCTCTCTCTCTCTTTCTTTCTTTCTTTCTTCCTTTCTTTTTCTTTCCTCCCTCCTTTTAAAAAATTTTATTTATTTATTTGATAGGAAAAGAGAAAGAGAGAGCGCGTGCATAGGCAGGGAGAGGAGCAGAGGGAGAGGGAAAGCAGACTCCCTGCTGAGCAGGGATCCACGTGGGACTCGATTCCAGGACCCTGAGATCATGACCTGAGCTGAAGGCAGATGTTTAACCGACTGAACCACCCAGGCTCTCTTTCATGACAAATTCTTGAAGGTAGGTGTCTCCCGCTCCCAGCCCTATGTTCTCGGCACCGCGCTGGTCTTCTGTGGGGCTGGGTGCAGGGCCTGCTCCCCTCACCCTCACAGGGGGCTGGGGTCCTTTGGGCTCCCAGCTCTGCGGACAGAGGGTCTCCTGTCACACTCTCCACTTGTAATGGGACATGGGTGTTTCATAAAGGCCATGAAGACGAAAGTTCACTGGATTTGCGCTCAAGGCAAAAGTGATTTCATTACTATGCTTCTCACTTCTAACTTCCCCTTAGACTTTGGCTTGATAATTCATAAAGGTGTTTTTAAGAATGAAAAATATATATATATATATTCAGAGTTCTTGGCTGTTTCCAAGATTTTGCCTGAATGCTTGGCCTGTCATGTTACTGGAAACAAAACTCCTCAAAGTACATATTTTTTTAAGAAAGAAATTATTAGTAATGGTGGAATTATATCATCCACTCACTGTGCACATGCAGAGAACTTGTTTAGCGTATTCCATGATGGAAATATCCACTTTACCATTGGCATGACAGATTACAGGATTCTAGAGCTCCATCCTGTTCATTTTAATTCACTTCAGAAGACAGAGGGAGAGAGAGAGAGAGAGAGAGAGAGAGGGAAATCCTTCGCTATTTATTGGATGGGTGCATGTTACTAAACAGATTTAATAATTGATTTGCATTATACAGTCAAGATAATAAATTTGCAAATAGATGAAAGCCGCTTACACGACTGTTTCATGGAATAAATACGTAAGATGTGAATATTTATGATGGTAAATCAGATTAAGTTGCTGAACACTTTTCTCATCTGTCACCGATGATGCAAAGCTCGAGGAGTAAGCTATCAAGTTTTTGTAGTGTGTTTTGATTCAATATCAATAAACGAATCACATTTTCACCGCTATAAACTAGTTCATCAAATGGGGGAGGCAATGCAAACAGCCTTCTCTGGAAACATATGGTGAGCAGTGTAGGCTTATGAAAATTGTGTCGTAGTTCAACATTTAAATTAAGTAAGACCTCCAAAGGCTAAGAAATGATAACAGATTTTATGGCGCTGATGATAAAGCTTCATGTTGATTAAAAAAAAAAACAAACAAACAAAACAAAACCAAAATTATGAAACTCAAAACTAAGTTTTAAGGTCTCCAAACTGTCCCCGAAGAACCTTGAGTTTGTTGTGCTCATTAGTGTTTTAGGACTGTCCTTCCTGCTGTCAAAGTTCTAAAAATAGGCTTTGCCTTTAGGATTCTTTTCTTTTTCAACAAAATACAGGTGTGACATTTAGGACAATTTTTTTTTTTTTTTTTTTTTTTTGCTAGGGAACATACAAGAAAACCCAGCTCTTCTTTTATTCTCCTTCTGCCCGGGTCCTGCTGACGCTCCCACTTGGAAGTGGAGGGTGCACGGAGGGAGCATTCGGTGGGAACCTGGGACCTTGGGGCACGAGGAGATGGATGCTGGTTGAGTCTTGCAGCTGGTAGGTGGTGAACCCCGTTTCTGCTCAGTCAGGTGGCAATTCTCCCGACTCTGCCTCCACCCTTTCCTTCCCCATCGCTGCCCTCTGAGCCAGTGGCCCCAAGTTGCCCTGAGCTGCTGGAAGCTCACGTCATTGCACCAGGAGCTGCCTCCCTCCCTCCCTCTCTCCCTCCCTCCCTCCCTCCTGTGGACTCTGCGAGGCCAGTGTCCTGGACTGAGTGCGTCCCGGGTTGCCCTGCGGATTTTCTTGCCGGCCCACAAGGGCTTCTCCCTACGAGGTTCTTCAGTTTCGGGTGGGCTCTTTCCATCAGCCCCTGAAATCTGCTGAAGCAAAGCCTGGGCCCCGCCAACTGCCCCTCTGTCCCCTTGCAGGAGCCTGAGGGACCGTCTCTACTCCGCCTCCCCTCCTTAACCTGCTCCGGGCCAAGCTGGGGTGAAGCCCATTTTCTAGGAAGCTCCTTTGTCATCCACGACCCCTCATCTCAGCAAACCCAGCAGTCAGCGCTCTGTCCCTCGGGACCCTATATCACAGGGCCCTTTCACACACAGATCCCTCCCCCTTTTTGGGGGGATGCTCACACCACTGCACTTGTGCGCTGCAAACAGCCTCCCGCCTGCTGCCGATTCCCAGGCATCGTTCGCGATTCCTGGTGTTCATTCCCCGCGGCTGCTGCAAGAAACTGCCCCAAACCTAGTGGCCTAAGCAGCTGGAGCTTATGATCTGACAGTTCCGCGGAGTCCGAGTCCAACACGGATCTCTCTGGGCTGAAATCAAGGTGTGGACAGAGCTGCGTTGCTTCTGGAGGCTGCTGGGGAGAACGTGCTCCCTTGCATCGCCCGGCGTCTGTGGGTCACCCACACTGCAGGACTCGTGACCCCTTCGCCCACCTTCAAAGGCAGCAGCTCGGCATCTTCTCTCCTGCACCACCCCTGCTTCTGTTCTTGCATTTCTCTCTGACTCTGCCTCCCTCTGATAAGGGCCCTTGTGATTGTGCTTGGCTCACCCAGAAAACCCAGCTGGTCTCCCCATCTCAACATCCTTACCTTCATCACATCTGCAGCATCCCTTTTACCACCCCATGAGATGGTATATTCACTGGTTGTGGATGAGTAGGACGTGGGCATCTTTGGTGGTGGGGGGTGCTTATTCAGCTCCCTCTCCCTTCTCAGGTTCACCTCTTAATTTTGGAGAACCCCAAACTTGGCCCTTGGTCTGCTTCTCTTCCCATCCACACTTCTGAGAAGATCTCACTGAGGTTTCCATTGCCATCTTTAAGCTGATGACTTCCAATTAATATTTCCCGTCTTGGACTCACCTCTGAGCTCCAGGTTTGAATCTGCACCCAATCTGTCTACCTTGTCCATCCGACAACTCCCTTGGAGGTTTAATAATGATTTCAAGTTTGCCATAGTCACAAAACACTCTTTTATTTCTCCCCTAAATCTGTTTTTGTTGTTCCCAAGACTCTTTTAGTAAATGGCTCTACCGTTTGTTTTGTTGTCCAGATCAAAAACCCAAGAGTCATTCGGGAGTCTTCTCTATTTTAGCCCCTCCCACGACTAACCGAATGGCGACACATTCCCGCCATCATCATTTTATTCCAGACTCCACCGTGGCCAGCCCTGGGCTTGGGAAGTAGCGTCCTCACTAGTCCACTCCATCCCTCTCCCTCTCTGGTCTACCTTCCACCTAGGAGCCAATTTGCAAAACAACATTTTTATTATAAAGTATTTCAAGCAATCCAAAAAACAGAACAATAAAATGGATGTCCAGGTGGTCCCCGCCCAGGCATGACCATGTTAACATTTTGCTTCATATATTTTTTCAAGAAGTGAAAGGTCATATGTTTGTGAAATCTTCTGTTTACCCCTCTTTCGTCTGTTCCCCTTCCTTGTTCCACGTCCTGGACGACACTGCCATCCTGCAAACGTCGCGTGCCCTTCCTCCTGTGCATCTATATTGTACCACGTATATGTATTCATAAATGATGAGTCGTATGGTGTGATGTGTCTCTATGTTTTACCGAAGTGTCTTCCATTTTACAAAATGTTTCTGTTGCTTGACTTTTTTACTGTTTTATTGGAAATGTATTCATGTTTAGAGGCATAGATTTAGTTCATTCATTTTATTTATTTATTTTAAGGTTTTACTTATTTATTTAGACAGAGCACCCCCAGGAGGAGCGGCACTGGGAGAGGCAGGGAGAGAGTCTCAAACAGACTTTGTGCTGAGTGCAGAGCTGACATGAGGCTCAATCTCATAACTCTGAGATCATGATCTGAGCTGAAATCAAGAGTTGGATGCTTAACCGACTGAGCCACCCAGGTACCTCAGTTCATTGATTTTAATAAGAGTTTAATAATAACTAATTCAATAAAATAAGCATAGGTATATCGTTATATGAACATAGCACAATAAGGCAAATTGTTTTCCTATTATTAGGGATGCACTAACAAAATTTTGCTAGTGAACGACTACAACAGTGAACATCTATGTGCATAGGTCTTTTCACATGTGTATGAAAAATTGTTGTATAAAAGTTGTAAATATTAAAGTAGGTCAGTTTATTGATCTTTTTGTCAAATGTGAGTGCTTTTGTAACTTCAGAAATCTCTTTCCAATGTTATGAAGAGAATCATTATATTTTTCTCCAGAACTTTGTTTTTCAATTGAGGTCTTTAGTCATTCCGGAATGTGCATGTGTGTGTATGTGTGGGGGTGTGTGTGCTTCGTATGGTTAGCCAATTGTTCCATTCCCACTTAATGAATATTCTAGCCTTTACCTACTGAATTTTAATGCCATGTTGTGGAATACCATGTTTCTAAATGAGATGCTATATCAGAGACTGTAGAGATACAACCTGGGTGCAAAGCCCAGCTCCATTACCCAACAGGGATGTCATCTTCATTAAGTTGTATAATTTTCCTGTGTTTCTAACTTAATCCCTCTTATCTGCAAAAAGGAGATACTATTAATAATTTTTTTTCAGGGGATTAAATGAGCAATACCACACTTTGATTGCTCCGTACAGAATCTGACAAATAATAAATACTCATTAATATTAACTTTCATATTTAAATTATTATCATTATTTTTATTTTATGTGTGAGTCTCTTTCAGGGCAGGCAATTTGATTATTATAGCTTTCTGGTAATCTTGGTATCTGAGAGGCCAAATACTGCTATTTGTCAGTTTGTCAGTTTCTGAGAAAAGCAATATGGAGATTCTAATTAAAAATAAATTGAATTTACAAATGAGTTTGAGAGCACTGACATATAGTACAGAGGCTTTCTACATGTGAACATGACATATTTCTCTACCTACTTCAGTCCTCGTGCCTCTGAAGAGCGATGTTCAGTGTTTCTCGTAAATGTTTTATACATCTTTTGTTAGAAGATTCTTAGGCACCTTACATTTTGTCATTACTGAGGAAGACACTATTTTTTCTTAACCTTTAAAAAAATTGTATGAGCTACTACTAGTATTTTTGTATTCCAGCAACCTCATAACTAATAATTTATTGTGGTTTTCTAAGATTTTTTCCCCAAATCTGGTCTATTGCGCCCTACTTTATTCTGTTCCTTTTCTCTTAAAAAGTGCATATCTTTATGAGGGTAATCAATGAAATTTATGGAGTGTTTTAAAGCATTAGATACTCTTCTCAGCACCTTGCATGTACTAGCTCTTTCCATCTCATGACATCTCGATGAGGTCAATAATATCATTATTCTTAGTTTATTGGCAGTTTTAGAGAAATGTCCTGAGGCTTGTAAAACTATAAGGAAGACTTTATGTGTCAAGACGATCACAATAGGCGAGACAGATGGGACTCAAATCTGAACGTAGCAAGGACAATGGGTGTTTATAGCCAAGGAGCAGGGTGTGCAGAATCAGTGGATGGAAAATTACTAAGGGGACATCAGAGGTTGGGAGATTCTTGCTAAACTGACAACAGAATTCTTGTTGAAGGCAGGCGAGGGACTTAAGCACCAAAGATCGGGGACAAAGAGCTTCATCAGGTATGGAAGGTGAGGATGCTCACTAAGCTGAATGGGCAAGATTCTTGCTACAACTGGAGGGGGGAGGCACAAGATAGGACCCATAGATGAGGCCATGCTGAAAGGAAGGCTGTGAGGAGCCTAAGTCAAGGTCAAGGACAGGATCTTTGCCATGAAGCAATGGGAGCAGAGGGAATTTGAGCTTTCCCAAGATAGCACAACCAGTAAGAAGCAGAGTGTGAGGCCCTGATTCTTTGGCTCTGGGGTCAACGATGTCTATCCCTCTGATATGAGCAGTAGAGGTGGCAGTGTGGATTCGTGCCTTCTTACTGATATTAATGGGAATGAGGCTCAGTTTGCACTACTTAGTATGATATTGAAAGTTTGGCTAAATGCCATCTACATAGTAAAATAAATTCTGGTATATTGCTAAGAAATTCTTTTCTTGATGTTAAAGAAATTTTGAATTTTATTTAATAATGTCTGTGCATGACTTGAGCTAACCTGGTGATTTTCCCCCTCAAATCTATTAACATGGTGAACTACATTGATAGATTTTCTCATCTGAACCACTCTTATATACCCAAGATAAACCCCAATGGGTCATAGTAGAGATAAATTTATCATAAACATGATCATTTAGTGTTGATTTTTTAAAATACAGTTTCGGATCCCTGGGTGGCGCAGCAGTTTAGAGCCTGCCTTTGGCCCAGGGCGCGATTCTGGAGACCCGGGATCGAATCCCACGTCGGGCTCCCGGTGCATGGAGCCTGCTTCTCCCTCTGCCTGTGTCTCTGCCTCTCTCTCTCTCTCTCTGTGTGACTATCATAAATAAATAAAACTTAAAAAAAAAACCTAAAATACAGTTTCAAGCTTTTTGTTTTGTTTTGTTTTGTTTTGTTTTAACAGAATACTCAAGAAGCTGTCACTCAAATACTTTTGTGAATTAAAAGCACTAAATTATCATCATCCACTACTTAGAAAGATAAGAAAGGAAGTCTTTGATTCTGTACAATTTAACATTAACTCAATATTTATGTTAATCTATGTTGATTTTTTATTTAATCACCATAAAGTTGAGTACAGGGGCAAAGAGCTTACCTCAATGTTTAAAGACTTGCTTGATTAGCTCCCATGTGTGTTGACCATAATGTGGGAACTTCAAGAGCAATCTTACCACTTGCTCTCCTTTGTGAAAATTGTACAAGCACTCTGAGTTTGTAGGTCCTGACCATGTAATACAGTCTGAAGGGACCTGTTGCTGTGCCACCTGTTGGAGAGGTCTCTGTAGCACAGGGTCAGGGGTCTTGCAGCTTGCAGTTTGAAAGATTAGAGGCCTCTCTCTGAGATAATGGTCAACCCATACATATGACCAGCATATGCATATCATTGAACCCTCCACATTGTTGGCTGTAAAGTGAGCTCAATGGTTATCACCATCCAGTCCAACATGTGACATGCTGTTGGAATTAAATGAGATGGGGCTTGCACATAAAAGCCCTTTGAAAGTCAATCTCCACATGAGAGATGCCACCTTCACCTTGGACTTGGTCAGTGGGAGGAAAAGCAAATAGTTTGATGTCCAGGGCTCGGGTCCACCAACAGGTACTTCTCCTCTACACTCTCACTGACTTCTTTCCATAGCTCTCCACTTGCTGCAGTCTCTGCTCCTGGGCAGGCAGGGGGCCGAGACACACAATTTCATTCATTTTTCGAAAAAGGTCCTAAGATTGAAATCCTAGTCCTAAGATTGAAATCCTGGTGCTTGCTCTTCTGGTTGGATTCAGATCCTGTGAGATGAGTTGATCAGATTCTATAACCTGTGATTATCTTTCTCCTTTTCTCCTATTCCTTTTCTTTTCTCCTTCTAAGGTACATTTGTGGGGTGCACGTGGCAACGCTCTGCCTTTGAGCTGCCTTCCCCTGGGCCTCCAATCCTTCCTGGGCCCAATTCCTATCTTTCTGACAATGTCCCACTCTGATTTGGCAGCTGGGATTCTCTGAAGGGACTCAATTATATTAATTCCCATGTCCCAGTTTTGTTTGTTCAAAGGGAAAAAGAAATTAAAAGAAATTCACTAAATCACTTTTCAGTTGAAAATCAGGATGAGGCTCAGAGTCCAGAACCACTTGGCACGGCAAGCATCCCCATCTCTGCTTAGATGTAAACAGACCAAGCTTCTCTCTATCCTACCCCCTTGCTTTTTATTTTGCAGTGGTTGGAATAATGCTCCCAGAAGTCTGCTATGATGGAGGGTTAGCTAGGTCCTGAAGAATACCTGCTATCTTGTGAGCCTTCTTCTAATTGTTTTTGTTATGATTAATGTCATTATGGTATCAATGTGTTTTAATGGGGACGTTTGTCTTCTTGCTGTTTGTGTATGTCACAAATCTGAAGGGGAAAAATATGGAAACAGAAGGGTGCATGTCTTTACAAGTGTGTTTGGAGGCAAACCAAATGGTGCGTTTCTCTTTGGATGCTTTCTGATTTTCAGTCCAGGAGTTTCAGACTAAAAATAGTATGCCTTCTTTTTGCAAAGGGCTGCTAATGTGACTCCTTCATGGGCTGGTTCTATTGGTATAAAAGGCAACTCCTGGGCTTGGATGTATTGACTCACTGTCATTAAGGAATTTATTCCTTGGCACTAAAGAATAATGTAATGCAGGTTTAATTAAAGCAAAAGCTTAAAGTTGATGTTAATTTAATGGTACAGTCGACTTTCAATTATCCTTGATGCTGAAAGAGAGGGTGGCACTGATAATCCAAATTAACAGAAAGCCTAGAGTACATTATACTTTTCCCCCTAAATTCATCAGGATTGCTGCTCTAATTTTGCTACAAGGGGCTCATGTTGACATGAACATGAAAGTCAGTTTTGGGGAAAGCGGGACATTGGCATGGAGAAGAAAGGTCATGGCCTACCAAGCATGCATTAGACACTTTACCTTACTAGTTTTTGAAATGTCACAGCTAGGAAGAGGGTACCATTAACCATCGTTTATAATTAGGGAAATAGGGCGGTATTGAAAGACTTGTCCAAGGTCATTTACTAGAAATTAGTATAATAAGTGGTTCTATGTTTCTTAATCCAACCCATGTATTGAACACAGGGGAGAATGATGTTTTCATCTAAACTTGCAATTGCAATGTCTTCTACACTTAAGAAAATAGTGTAAATTCTCTTCTGAATATATTTTGTTTTTGTTTTTGTTTTTTGTCAAGCAAAATTCTTGCTTGAGAGAGTAGCATGGTTTGAAAGAAAACAGCAAAGCACAATTTTGCACCGCAAATGGACAAATGAGGGTGGGGGTGAGCAGAGAAGCCTGTGCCAGTGAGGATACCTCTTATTGCGGGGTTGACGGAACTTTTGAGAACAATGGCATCTAAAAAGTTAATGTTTATGTTACTGGCAGGAAAATTCTCTGACTGATCCAAATGTCCTTCAACTAAATCTTCAGCCAGCTGTGCCAGGCACAAAGACCTGGTGTTAATGGTGCTAGTGGGCTGTTTGAGGCAGAGGACAGAGAATGCACTGGAAGGTCAGAAGAGGTGGGCGATGCACAGAGTTAAGTATGATTCAGGGTTCTCCAGGGAAACAGAACCAGGAGGATATAGATATAAACGTGTGGACTTATTATGAAGAATTGGCTCCCGTGTTTATGGAGGCTGACTACCCACACTCTGATGGTATAACTCAGGCTGAGTCTGAAGGCCTGAGAACCAGGGATGCCAGTGGCATAAGCCTCCATCAGAAGCAGGAGAAGGTGAGATGTCTTGGGTTACAGAGTGAGGCAGGAGAAAAGGTTTTTTTTTCCTCCTGACCCTATCTTTTTCCATCCAGCCCGTCAATGGACTGCATGATGCTCACCCACCTTGGGGAGGGCAATCTGCTTTACTGAGTCCACCAATTCAAATGCTAATCTCAACTGAGAACACGTTCCTAGACACATCCAGAATGATGTCTAATTTGGACTCCATGGCGAGTCAAGTTGACACAGAGAAGCAGCCATCATAACTTCTTGTAAGAAAGTAAGCCACAGGGAATTAAAAGACTCCCTGGGGAGGGTCCAATGCTCTCTGGGTTGCCAACAGTCAGTCAAAATCCCTTTCTGTAAGTCTTCAAGGTCAGGATGAAGTCAGTGGGCATATGGTTTCTGTATTACCGACAGCTTGACAAAGTAACTGGTCATCAGCTAGTTA
This sequence comes from Canis aureus, assembly GCF_053574225.1. Classification (NCBI taxonomy): domain Eukaryota; kingdom Metazoa; phylum Chordata; class Mammalia; order Carnivora; family Canidae; genus Canis; species Canis aureus. The sequence goes on from NC_135622.1 coordinate 59,444,640, forward strand.
CCGGCTTACTATCGGACAGTCACCCAGCAGACTTAGAGCTCTGTAGATGCCACCCTACCACATCTTTAGAGTCTTGCTACTCAAAGTGTGGTTCCTGGGCCAGAGCTCCTCAGAAGTGCAGACTCTCGGATCTGCTGAAGCTGAATCTTCATGCAAACAAATCCCCAGAATTTCTCCAGATAATTGATCTGCACATGGAAGTCTGAGAAGAGGTGGCCTGAAACACACCTGGGGGGTAAAATGCAGAGAGGTAGGAGTAGGAGGTTGGAGCAAAAGTCACAATGGGGAAATTGAATTGGGAGTTTAAAATATTTGCCAGGTATCTTCTATGATAATTAGACATCATTCAGAGTTGAGGATGGAATGTGCATCCCCTAAGTCCAGCCAAGCACAGACTTTCAGGCAGGAGGTAGGCGGCTCACCTTTCCCATGTCCTGAGTCGCTTGCCTTCAGACTTACTGGTCCACTAAGGTCTGGAAGCCCAGCCTGCAGTGGGAAATGTTTGTTCTCTTTCTTCTTTCTTTTCCACAGCCTTGCATTCCAAGTGTGTTTGTATAGTCACATGTATACTTTAGCTCATGGGTCATCATTGTGGGGCAAATCTGGGGGGGGGGGTGGATGACACCAGGGATGCTGGATTCTGACGTGGGACTAGTGGAGGTACAGCATTGCCTCAGGACCGCCTTGACCTATCTTCATAGGGAGAGCAGCCTGTTTTCCTCATATGCCATGTTAGGCAGAGATACCTCTAAATGCATGGGAGAAGGTTGTGGGGTGTGTGTGTGTGTGTGTGTGTGTGTGTGTGTGATAACTTCTGGGGTACCTGCTCAGCTCATCACTTGTTTTGAAAGAAGCTTCATGGCATCCTGGGGCTATGTCTATAATGGACAATCTCTTCTCTAACCAAGGCTGACTCAACCTGACCTTCTCTGGGGCAATCAGACACCCCTCTCAGGGAAGGTGAGCCTTGGAAAGAAAGGGAACAGAGCTACAGAAAGTATTAAAAAAGAGGGAACATAAAGAGGGAGCTCTAGGAAGGATCCCTGGAGAGTGACAGCCAACTCAAGTCGGAAGGACAGTAGGAATCTTCTGGATGTGCAGGTTGTGGAGAGGGTGCCCCAGGGAGCACAATGACATGTGTAAAGCCTTGTGTTAGAAGGCAACAGGGCGTGTTGTCAGAGCTGAGAATGTTCCAGCATCACGGAAGCTGTGATGGCGAAGGGCAGCAGGTGGGAACACCGTGGCTTGGGAGTAGTATACTAAGGACTTCTCTAAAGCAGTAGACTAGTGGTGATTGGTCAAGGTTGTCCAGAACGAGGGAGAAATAGGAAGAAATAAGTTAAAGGGAAGAGTGGATTTTGCAACTTGGAGGAAGGATTAATGTAGAAACCAAATAACAAACCTCTTAAAGATCAAGGCAAAGCTGTGTGGTAACCAAAACAACCACTCACCTGGGATGTTCATTGCCACGAACACACTTTAGACAGGGCAGAAAGTGAAAATGCTCCCAGCTGCCTGTACGCGCTCCTAAAAGGCACGTGAATAGAGTTTGCAGTGATAGAGTCTTCAATGTTAGCGAGATCACAGCTGTATGGGGTGCATGCTGCTTCTTTTAAGTAAAAGGGGAAGAAATTTTATTTTGCCAGGACAGCCTCAACTTCATTCTCTAAGCAAAAGTCAAGGTTTGATCATCGTTTCAAAATGATTATTTATGGCTTAGCAGATAATCCCACTGTGCCCTTGGCTCTGGCATTGCCTTTGCTCTATCTCTTGCTGTCTCCTGAATTTATTGATTTCATTAGAAGATAAGAGTGACAAGGACAGCTTATGATACTTGGGAGAAATGTAAAGCCATTAGCAGGTCATTGTTGAAATCAGAACATGCCCTGGTAAAAGCTCCTTAAGAAACCAGTGGCAGCCAACGATACAGGGATTAACCTGCCGTGTGTGTGTGTGTGTGTGTGTGTGTGTGTGTGTGTGTGTGTGTGTGTTTGTGGGCAGGCGGTACAGCAGGTCCGCTGTCATGACCTTGTCTATGATAAGCCCTGACACAAAACTGATGGATCCAGGGGTTATTGACACAAACAACTGCTTTTTCCTTACCCGGGCAGGGGAGAAGGCTTTCGGAGCTTGGCACCTGCTAACCAGCTGAGGTCAGAGGGTGTGATGGGAGTGACTGCTGGCCTCTCCTGAGTGGTCCACCCAGTGGGCAGCGGGTGGCACAGGGTGCTATGATGTGGCCTCTGAGAGGCTGGCTCTGTTGCTGTCCCCTCAAGGCAGGAGCAACCACCCATCACCACCAACCACCAAAGGTCAATCTGTCTTGACCTTTCCTCATGGGACACGGCCGGGGAGGGGATGGTCACCGTTCAGTCTGAGGATGTCTATTAAACAAAACAGAAGGGATTTTTTTTTTAAAGATTTCATTTATTTATTCATGAGGGACACAGAAAGAGAGGCAGAGACACAGGCAGAAGGAGAAGCAGGCTCCCTGCGGGGAGGCCGATGGACTTGATCCTGGGACCCTGGGATTAAGCCCTGAGCCAAAGGCAGACGCTCAATCCCCGAGCCACCCAGAGGCCTCCAGAAGGGATTTTCTAATGATGAGGCTACTGGTGTTCGGAAAGGTTGGACAGCCGGAAGGGAATTCAGTTCCGTCTGCGTTCTTATTTATTCGGCCTGCTGTTCGCAGATCCTTTACATGGATGTGTCAAAGATCATGAGATGGAAGGACTTGAAATAATTGTTTGATGCAAGTGTTCATGGGTGTTATGCTTGGAAGAAGGTGGGTAGCTGGTCACATTCTGGGGACAGGGAGGGTAGAAACAGGGTCCAAAGAAAGCAGCCAAAGATCGAGGCCTTGGGCAGAAGGTGAATGAGGGGCATCTCTAACAAAATACTGTACAGTACTGTACCGTGGCTTAAACATTTATTTCTCATGGTTCTGGAGGCTGGGAAGTTGAGACCAAGGCCCCAGCAGATTTACTTGCTTCCTGGTTCATGGATGGCCATCTTACTGTGTCCTCGCAGGGTGCAAGGGACAAAGGGGCAATCTGCAGTCTCTTTTATAAGGGCACTGATCCCATTCCTCCTTCACTACCTGACCAGTTTCCAAAGGCCCTATCTCCTAATCCCATCTCCTTGGTCATTGGGCTTTTGCATGAATTTGGGGGAGTCCATAGCGCATCCATGGCACATCCAAGGAACACTGACTGGGGGCTCAGCCTCCCTCCTCATCTGTCTGAGTAGGACTGGGTAAAACCCAAGAGGAAACCTCCACCCACAGTGGCACCAGGGGACCTGAAAATCAATGTGGAAGCTGAGCCATGTAGTTGCCAACCCTGACCATCGATGTGACCTTCAGTGATTGCCACTGTCAGCGCTTGTCTTGTCTGTCTTGAAATTGAATAATGCCTGTTTCTCTCACATGGTGATTCTGAGAGCCAAGAAATATTTGCTAAATGCACTGAGAAAAAAAAGAAAAAAGAATAAAAGGCACTGAAAAATCTCAAGTGCGTTACCAACATGGACAGACAGATTCGTTGTTAGGCATATAGGAGGAGCGGTTATATGGAGATCTAGAGAGTTCATCTCTTCTTATTTTATCCTTTGCACCATGAACATTCTATTTGTGAGCTTTAGTGAATAGATGACTCCTGTGTGTAAAGTGAGCGTGTATAATATTTAAAGTAATAATTTGAAGGTACTTCCAAGGAATTTGCCTCCTAATAAGACTAATGCAGTCTTCAGTTTCGGATAATTTACTATACTCACATTGCAGATGAGGTCTAAGACATTCAGTTAAATTTGAATTTCAGATAAACAACAAATAATTTTTTAGAATGAGTATGTCTCTAAATATTGCATGGGACATACTTATACTGACTCATATTGAAAAATTATTTGTTGTTTATCTGCAGTTCAAATGTAACTCAGTATCCTGCATTTTCATTTGCTAAATCTGGCCACCCTATACTGGAGATAGGGGCTTCCAATAGACATACAAGAGAGAAATCCCATTCCCATATAAACGGCTTCCTAGCTTTTTTTTTTTAAATTTATTTATTCATGAGAGGCAGAGACATAGGCAGAGTGAGAAGCAGGCTCCCTATGGGGAGCCTGATATAGGACTCAATCGCAGGACGCCGGGATCACGACCTGAGCCAAAGGCACACGCTCAACCACTGAGCCACCCAGGTGCCCCTAGCCTCATTTTAAAAAACACAAATAGGAATTAGCATTGGAATGTTGGATAATTTCTTTGAGCTTCTCATTCTTTATCCATGAAATGGAGAGAATAGTGTCTTACTTGGTTTTTTCAGGTTTTCCTGTTGATTAGAATCACCTGGGGAACCATTTACAACTCCTGATGCCCCAGCACCTTAGACCAATTACTTCAGGATCTTGGTGTGGTGGAGTTCAGGTGGTTTTACAGTTGAAAGCCCCACCCAGTCATCCCAATGAGGCAGCAAAGGTGAGAATCGGTGGCATTGCTCCTGGTGAGCGGTGGGGCTATGTGACCCGGCTACTGCAGAGCACCTCACGGAGTGTCTGGCATGTGTACGAATGCCCCAGGCAGCCCCCACCATTAATGTTAGGAAGAAGGCTAGAGTGGCAGAGGAAAGAGAGGAAAGGAGTGACAGATCAGGTGATAGGCTGAGTAGTGGCAGAGTCTTATAAGCATGTCACAGCCAGGAGTTTGTGCTCCATTTTGTGGGCCTTGGGGAGCCATCGCCAGTGCTCTCCTTCCTGAAGGGAAGAAGAGTTTTCATGGAAGCCCAGGTGTGGCCATCTTGTATGCGTGCATCTCATAGGAAGATACGAGCCCGGGGGGATCCATGGGGGGCACCATCCCCCTAGTAGGAATCTGGATCTGTCTTGCTTAGTGTTGTATTTTCAGTGCCAGGAACTATGTCCGGTGCATAGTAGGGACTCAACATTGGTGTTGATTGAAGGAGTAAGTGGAAAAAACAAAGGAAAAACTCAGTAGAGGCCACATGGCAGGGCAGGTCTGGCCGCAAGGGGAAGGGAGAGCTCTCCAGTCGTGCGCTGACCTCAGACACCACTGGACGAATCATGGCCCCTTCTTGGCCTCTGTTTCTTGTCTCTTGAATGCAGGGCGTGACCTTCAAGCTCTAAATTGAAAATTAAATTCTTCCGGTCCTGAGTAATTAGTGGCCTACCTATTGATATTTTTGTCCTTGGTGAAAACTCCCTTTGAGAGTGTTGGTGTTTCTGTGATTTCCGGAAGTGGGGCCCCTAGACTGCAGAGTTGTGCAGCTCACCAGGGCTGCTGGAGGAAACTCAGCCTACTCATGAGTCAGGCATCCCCACTTCAGAGGAGGGCCTGGACCAGAGCCTCGAGAGTTATTTCCAGGGTTGTAGGTAGAAGCCATGCGGTGGTGAAGAGAGGTCCAAGGCATACCTTGGACGCCCAGGGGCTCCGGGGCCGGGAGGACATCTCAGCTCCTGGAACAGAGCACTGTGGCTCCAGGCAACTCACTTCATCTGTTTGTATTTTAGTTCCCTTAGTTGTAAAACGAGGAGTTTATATTAAGTTGAATCTGTAGAACATTCTCGGCTTTCAACTGCGCTGGTTCCATAGTGCACTCTTGGGTTTCTTTTATCTTTACCTCTACGTACTTTTGTTTCTAAAGACCCAGGCCCCATGACACGGTGCCTTCCCTATGCCTTCAGACATGCCAGTTGAAAAGCTGACTCTGCACCTCTGTGTGCCTCCGAGCCTTTTGTACATAAAGAAGGGAAAACTGGATAGTTTTTCCCCCTTCTTCTTTAACAGATATTTTTAGCTTTTCTAAAAGCTTCTCACTTTGAGCCTTAAAAAGAAATTAGAACCTCTTCCAAAAATGCAAATGCTCTGGCAAGAAGCAAGAAGGGTGTTTTCAATCTTTCCAGAACAATTGTTTTCTCTTCCATTGACATTTGTGGGGTATAGGGGTGAAGGTAGGGGCTGCAGAGGGGGAGGACAGAGGATGTTGTGACAACCAGAGTGACTCTGTGGCCTGCAGGGGCACTTTCTTGGGGGCCGCCCTATAGTTTGTGTGCTATGGGCTGGCTTTCCCTAATCAGGCATTTGTTCCAATTGCTCTTGAATGCTTCTGGGTGGGATAGTGGATGGCTCTATGTGTTTCAAATGTTGCAAGTCCTGACAGAGCCATGAGGCAAAGTGAAGGATCTTTCTCCCCATAACAGCCCGCAGCCTCATGCAGACTTTGGAAGTCAGTAGGAGCTGCTGGTGGTGCTCAGAGATGCATCCCTTCCCCAAGTGAGAAGTGAAAGTAAGAGCAAGGTGGAGTTCCAGTTGGCCTAGTTTGCATCCCCAGCTTTGCATTTTTCTAATTTGGAGTCTTCCACTGGCTGGTTGAGGTCTTGTCTCTGGTGGCATCACTATTTCCTCTGTCACCCCACAGCACCAGGTTCGTATCACAGAAAAACGCCTGTGGAGAAAGGAATGGGGAGTTGTGTCCCTGCATGTCTCCCAGGAGGAGGATGAGGAGAAGGGAAAAGGACTGCCTGGTGCAGTGGTCATGGTGCTAGGCACCTGGACATCTATTATGTCACTTACTCTTTACAATAATCTCATAATTACGTCTAATTCATGCTTTTAATTCCCTAGCATGTAGCTCATAGTAGCTGCTCACTATCTGTTCAGTTGTCTGAATAAGACTTTTCATTTATGTCTTTCAGAGCTAATTCAAAGTTTGAGTATATTCGGAAATAATGATTTGGCCCACAGTCTTGTTGAAAAGCAATACAGTTAGGTTCTGCTTATGTCAAACTCATGGGACATTGGTGAATTAAGGCCCTGTAGAGGGTCATTTCATATACTCTGGCTTGGAAGTACTGTGCTGAAGATGATTATATTGACATAACCATCTTAAAATGACAGACCGCACCCTCCAGGCCTTACACACTTAGTCACACTTTCCAAGATGTTAGTGATAGAGGGGAAGTAGGTAATGTGGGCAATGTTGTATACCACAGCTTCCAGAAGCATAGCTCAGCTTGCCTGTAGCTGGACCACAGGCTTATGGAAGGTCCATGTCCAGAGAATCATGAGTCGATCAGGAAAAAGACATAAGAATGTAGACTTTCCACTGGTTTTCTTAGAGAGAATGAGGCCTGCTATTTACAACTGAGGAAGCCCATGGTTCTGGAAGGAAGGCAATAACTCAGGTATTAATTTTGTCTTGGCTTCTTGGTGGCTGGGGCTAGCTCCCATTTCTTCCCCTCTGTCTTCCGCTCTGCTCACCATGATATACTCCCAACCTGACGCTGACTTGGATAAATGATGTTTAATTGGTCTTCTGGGATTACTAACTTATTATTTACTCTGAGAAGATAGAGGCTCTGGGAAAATAGAAATGAACCCAGCCATCTCTGGATATCAAATATAAGTTGAGCCACCACTCCCTTGAGAATTTTCAGGCATAAAGGAGAGAGAGACTCTAATCATGCTGGTAACACATGGATCTTCGGTTTCTGTTGGCAGTGCCATCATCACATTGACTATGTCTAAGGGGAAAGGAGCTGTGGGAAGGAACACAGCCATACTCAGACCATGATTCCTTTTCTTTTTAAAGGACTTTTCCCTAATACCACCAAGTAGTGTTCTAAACTTTGACATGTTCAGAAGATGAACATTGGCAAGCAGGAAAGAGAAATGGAATGATCATAATTAGCAGAATTAAACATAGATTCAAATGGACACATTTAATATTTATGGAGCAGTTACTGTGCTCAACAGACGTGTGTGCATTAGCTTGTTGAATCCTGTTATATCCATTTGTTAGTAAGGAAACTGAGGCCGAGAGGTTGAGTAACTTGCTCAAGATCATGAAACTAGTGTTGGACTTAGAATTTAAATCTAGCTCAAGCTGACACCAGGCTGATTTCATTCCATCACCGAAGTGAAAGCTCTAGCATTCCCACAAGCCCTCACTTTGATTGCATAGGCTAACCTTAGCTTAACCCTAGGGCCAGACACTTTGGGGTCTAGGAAATATAAAGCATTGTCTGGGACCTCAAGGAACACAATTGTGACCTATTTGAAAGATGCATATATAAATATATGATACATTCAGTAGTTCAGCTGGTCATCTTAAATTAAATGCTAATTTTTTCATCCCAACCAACAAGTTCAGGGAGGTTCATGTTGCTCAGAGAGCTCTGGGTCAGAGGATTTGACCCCCCTCTCTTGTTGGTGTAATTAGGGTCTGGATCTGGACAGGTTGGGTGGTGGAAAGTGATCCTTCTAAATGAGCAGTATAAACCAAATGAAGAAAGGAAAGGTGGGTAAAAAAAAAAAAAAGGATTTTTATTCAAAAAGGTTCCCAGCTTGATTCAGTGTCTTCTATGTGCTGGCTATTTGGAAGACAGGTGGGGAGAAAGAAAATATTTTGTCATAGTGCAGTATGTGTCTACAGGGCTGGGCTCTTTACCTGTAGATAAGAAAAGAAGGTTTTCAGATAAGAGGTATTCTGAGTCCTCCTTTAGCCCCTAAAAACCTTCAGTAACTGGCAACTACCCTGCAGGGACATCTCCCTTTGATGGCTATCATCACAGTATCGCCACCTCCATGGAGCAGCAGTCAAAGCCACATGACCATGGGCTTGTATATTTGGGATTGCATATCAGCCACAAGAAATTTAGAGGAATCAGATCTCTTAATTCCTTTCTATGATTATCTAGAATTTTATCACTTTTAATAGTAGTATCTACAACTTTTTGATTATTCATAACTATCAGAAAATAATTTTTGAACAAAGGATCCAATAGACATATAATTGTTTATTTATGATCTATTTGCTATAGTGTTAATATATGATGCCTTTAAAACATATGCCAAAAAGAAAGTCTTAAATTAATGAGATACATAGAAGTCCTAGAAATTTCTTCACTGAACCTCAGTGAATCTCCAGGTACACCTTAGGAGAACAGGGATTTCAGCCAGAGATCCTAAAATAATGCCTTTCAAAATGGCAGATTTGCTTTAGGGCTGTCCTAAGGCTGCCATTACAAAGTGCGATAGACTTAACTAGCAAAAATATATTTTCTCAGAGTTCTGGAGCCTGGAAGTCAGGTCAAGATGTCAGCAGGGTTGCTTCCTTCTGAGGGATCTGAGGGGGAATCTGCTCCTACCTCTCCCCTGCCATCAGGTGGTTCACTGACAGTCCTTGGTGGTCCTTGGCTTGTGGAAGCATCACCCAGATCTTTCCTTCATCTTCATAAGGCATTCTCCCTGGGTTTTTTCACATTGCCCCTCCCTCCCCGTCCCTATCCCTTTTTATAAGGACTCTATCATGTGGGATTAAGATCCACCCTAATGACCTCATTTTAGCTTGATGACTTTTTTTTTTACTTTTTTTCTTTTTTTTACTTTTTTTTTTAACTTGATGACTTTTGTAATGGCCCTACTTCTAAGTAGGTTCACATTCTAAGGTACTGGGGGTTAGGACTCCCACATATCTTTTGAGGGAAACACAATCCAGTCTGTAACACCTTATAAAGTCATACTTGTTTTAAGCAGTTTAGTTGTGCCTGAAAGAATTGTATTCACAAAAGTGCCAGTGGCAGGCGCCAGGTGGCTCAGTCAGTTCAGCGTCTGACTCTTGGTTTTGGCTCAGGTCATGATCTTGGGGTCTTCAGATCGAGTCCCCACCTTGGGCTCCATGTTCAGTACGGAGTCTGCTTCAAATTCTCTCTCCCTCTCCCTCTGCTTCTCTCTACCTCACACTCTCTCTCATAAACAAACAAACAAACAAACAAATAAACAAATCTTTAAAAAAAAGTGTCAGTAGAGGCATAGCTTAAAAACTGGTCTCAGGGAAAATCCTCCAGATTTTTTTTTCCCAGTGAAATTTGATCAGTTCTTCCTGTACCCATCTCCAGCAAGTTTCTTTAATCTTTCTTTGGTTCATATTTGTTCCATCTTGTATGATGGTTGCCAATGGCTGATTCTCCCACAGAATTGAAATCTTATCAGGGAAGAAATGTTTTCATTGACACTTTTGTCCACCTGCTTTCATAACAACCTCCTATCTTTCCACTTGCCAGTCACAAACATCTCTTTTTACCAGCTTACACACGGCAGGTGATCAATAAATACATCTTACAGAAAATTGACTATTTTGTAAAGTGTAGAATTCTTTTCTAAAGTTAACGGCAACTTCCTGATCTGTTATCTTTGTGCAAATCTTTGAAATTCATCAACTGTCTTAGGGTCAAGCAAGTGTGCAAGTATTCAACCTCTCCCCTTTGCCCATCATCATTTTTCCCACAGTTTTTCAAGGAGAACGGAAAGCATTTGCTAGTACGTGTTCAGGCTCACAGAACTTTACTTAATTAAGCAGAACTTGGCTAACATCTGGGGTGGAGACACGTTTTCCCCACAGAAAATTGCCTTGTTCGCTCCGGATGAGTCATGTCCCTAAGTCTTGGCCCGGGAGTGGGTGTTCAAGGGAATTGTGTCCCGGCCTCCAAAGACCATGAAATGCTCTTTCTGTAAGTGGCAGGATTTTTGGATGATGCAGAAACACCTGCGTTTCTCTCCAGCTCTGGAGGAAGTTATATTTTCCTGAGTGTCATGGAGACTTTTAATTTAAATGTTCAGATTTCCTGCTTATCGGCTGGCATAGCTACAAGACATGGGGTGTGGGGTGGGGGATGTGATCAGTACCTGTGCCTTATTTTTAGTGTTATTACTTATTTGGGCTTCATTAAATAATTCTAGTTCCTGCATTAGAAGAGTCTATTTTTCCAGCTTACTACTGACCGGCTATTTTGCTTTATGTCCGCATTCAATCAATGCCAGCAGATGTCTGTTGCTACGTGTATTACCAAACATCAAGCGAGGAAAGATCAGTGGTTTTCAATCCATTTCATGTCACCCATCAGCTGGATTCACATGTAATTTCGTCACCCAGGGTTATATTGTTCCCTTTGAGAATAAGTACAGGTCAGACAAGGAGCCCTTCTGATCAATGTCCTTGGAGCGTGGGGATTACCTCTGCCCTTTTGACTCTGAAATAATTTATCTTAGAAGGTTGACCAAGAAAAATTACTCTCCCTTTTGTACCAACATAACTTTCCTATGGACAGTGTACAGCAGTGTGAAAAAGCCACTCAGATTCCTTCCCTTCTTTTTCAATAAAATGGGCAGGAGGGGCATTTGTTTCCCTACCAGAGAGTGGCTTGTTGGTAACTGGTTGAAATACTTTTTACCCTTGAGGCAAGAGAAGGAAATAGCCGAGTACCTGGCATACAGTAACCCACATTTATGGTGCTTTTTTGTGTGGGTGCCAGGCACCTTATAATTATCCTTATACTATAATGTATTTAATTTAAGGATTTATTATTTAAGGATGGATTAATCCTTACAATGGGCTTTTTAAAAAAATATTTTGTAAATAAGGAAAGTGGTTTACCCGGGAATCAGAAGCCAGGGTGAACAAATCTAGAACGCTTGCTATTTGCTCTGTTTTAGCACCCTCAGGCTTTCAGTAGATTTTGCTCTCCTCTGACCATTTCGAAAGTTTAGGAGTTTACCCACCACACTGGACTTTCAAAAAGGACTGTGTCTAATGTAAATAAAGATTGCCAGCCTGCCCCATGGCACAATGCTCATCTCTGTGATGTACTACTACATGTTGGGGAACTTGCTTCACACGATGACATAATGGAAATATTCCACTTCCCTTCAACAAATGACCTTTTATTAGTTTGAAAGAGCAGCTTACATACCAGTGATTCAGTATCGAAAAGCAGAATTATTTGTTTTTGAGAAGGCTCACCACCCACCTGCATGTTCCCTTCCGCTAAACCCCCTCCCTCAGACTTCAAGACAGCAAGTTGCAGGGGAATAAAACATAAGGCCCTTGTTAATTGCAAATTAATAGTGCCAGGAATATATGCAGATGGCACCTGAAGTCAATTGCTGACAGCGTCATATTCTGGTTATGTTTTTCTTTCCTGCAACACAACTGTGCACTGAGCAAAGGCAGAGTGGTGTTAAAGTCTTAGATTCTTATTTAGTTTGGAGTTTCTGAAGGATGAAATCCATGTCCTTGGCTTACCACTCACTGTTCTTATCTTACAGATTCAGCAGGTTGTGCTTTCATTTACTTATGAATTTGAACCAGCTCCAGGCTTTGGTGGTTCAGAGGATACAGGTGTGACTCTGGACATTCTGTATATATTAAACTTTACTTGCTTAACTAGTAAATATTTTGCTGTGTTCATTTTTTCCCTTATCCTCAAGCAATCAATTGTGAACCTCTAGTGTTATAACACGTCCATGGGGAACATTTGTGCTTTAGTTGGCACTTAGATTAAATTAATCAAATAATCTTTTCTTTCTTTCAAGGCTGACATTTCAGTAAAATTTTTAAAGGTTGTGTGCCAACTGCCAAAGTCAATTAAGTAAAGGCAAAACCCAAAATTTGTAAGAGAGAATGATTATTGTCCCAAACTGGATGACTTGGGTGATATAAAGCATCCTCTTGACTTCCTGAACATTTTTAAACCCTGACTTTGAACTAATTACATATTTGAATAGTTAGAAAATAAAGTATGATCTAGGGTTTTGATAAAACTGTGAGCTTCATGTTTTAGGACAAGTGGCAGCGCCATGGCTAGCCTCCTGGACCCCAGACCATCGTGAGCTTCTTAAATGTCCATCCATCTTCCCAGTCTTTGTGATGAATCCTTCTGGAGAAGAAGAGCAGAAAGACTGAGGTCTTTCTGGCTATGAAATTTTAGAAACAATTGAAATATCTGATTATGGTAGCCCCCTCTTTTTGGGAAGCAGAAGTCCCTGCTCGGCACCCCTAGGCTTGTGTTTCATGAACATGTGCCAGTCTAGGAGTGGTCACATGAGCTGAGGAGAGCTGTGACTCAGATCACAGCCAACCTGGGTGCCTTGGGACCCATGAGCCTACTGGAGGGCCTGAGTTGTGGCTAGAAGCAACAAAACTAGCCGAAGCGATTGGCAGTGGGCTTGAAATCTGAAGACTGCCAAAGCTTGGCTCCCACTTAGCAGCACTGAGTGAACCAATTCATGCCCACCTCTCAGTATGTTAAAAATGGAACCAGTAATGATCACCCATGGGTGTTCATTGCATGTTGCACTCCTGTAATTAAAAGTGCGACCCAAACTCTGAATAGTAGCAGGAATACAAGTTTCAATTCTGGGCTTTTCTCCAGCCGGGTGCCCCCTGAAATGTCCTTTCCACATGTCACCTCCTCCAAGTCCCCTTTCCAATGTGTCTCCAAGTCCCATTTCAATGTGTCTCCAATGTGTGGGTGTATCCTACCCATCCCTCCATGCTCTGAAGAGCTTACACCCACCTCCTCAAGAACTGATGATAGTGGTGGGAATCTCACTCCCAGGCTTGGGTCCCTAGGAGGCATTTGTGGGCAGAGAGCCTTTTGGCTCACTTTGCCTTATACCATCTGGATAACTACCACCTGCACCATGACTGGACACAGAGCTCGCCTCTGTGAAAGAGACACTGCTAGGAGAGGACAGGCAGGGGACCTGGGAGTCAGAGTGGTGGACGTGAAGAAGGGGGTTGAAGCATGGCTGCCCCCACCTGATAAGGAAACCACCTGCTCTGTCTTCCTGTTCAGTGTTCAAAGAGCTTGCTCTTGGTTCCATGTTGCTCTTGAAGGATATTGATGAGGGAGGAGGCCTCCTGGGATTAACACCCATGAAAAGGAGGGAACAAGAGTGATATTGGGCAGAGGAAGAAGTTGAATTGAGACGTGGGGCCCGTGAAGGCTCCAGACGAGCCCTGGAGAGTAATGGACTCAAGCTGGACCTTCAGAGAAGTCTGGAGCTCCCACCACAGGCAGAATGGTGTTGATGAGATGCTGAATGCAGCCTTCCCTGGGAAGGAGGTGTGAATGTGGGTGAGGCATACTGTCAGCCAGCTTTGCACAACTACGTGTAGTGTTTAGCCTCCACATCCCACCCCACTACTCAACTGTCTTCCACGTGTCCTACCAGGTAGAATTTGGTCAGCACTAACTAGACATTTACTATGTGGATAATCATGGCAACTGCTGAAGGCCTTTTTTTTTTTTTTTTTTAATAAGTAGAAATGATAGCTTCTCACATCCCAGACCAGTGTGTGTTCGTGTGTGTGTGTGTGTGTGTGTGTGTGTGTAAAAACTGATCGGGGAAGGGAGGAATCTTTGCACAAAGACAAGATGGGATATAAATGCTGAGAGGAGATATTTTTTTCTACTGAAGGAAGGAAAGATCACATGTAGTTGTGGACAATCAGAAAAGGTTCCCAGATATAATGTATAGAACGGTTGAACCTTTCTATTGCACACCTGAGCTAATATAACACTGCTTGTTAATTATCCATTTAAATTATTTATTCCATTTTTAAAAAAAGAAAAAATCTGGGAGCAAATAGTCTCAGGCACTTGGAATTGCTATGTAGGGAGGGAAGGAATTAGGTGAAAGGCCAAGTCAGGGGCATCCCAAAGAGAAGGGATGAGTCCTTGCGAAGGCACAGATATTGGAGCACAAAGAACATGTTTGAGGGAGCATGTGGTAGGCACAGGCATTGGGGTGAAGAGATGGCCAATAGCTTACTTTGGCCACATCATGAGGGAGGTAAGAAGGTAAAAGGGCAGGAGTAAGGCAGTTCATCATTTCCTACCCCCACCCAACTCACTCCCCATTGGCCCCAATTCTAAATTGAATTATACTGAAAGACTGTTTTATTGGTTCTGTACCAGACACAAGAAGGGTGTTCAGTACATACCTGATGACTTCACTCAGTCGGGGGTCTTTTAATACCCTTCTCTAAATCATACAAAAAGTCAATGGGACTTGAAATAGCTGTTCTCTTGCTTCTTCACAGCCCACGGAGGCTCTTCTTGACCCCACCCTCTCCCAGTGAGTGGATGAGGATCAGAGCATCCTCTGCTGAGTTCTACAGCCGTTTTGTAAAGAGAATCTGAAGTAAAATGGCAGGTTCACACACATGGAGGAAGTGAATGTCCTCAGTTCCTTCCAAGCTCCGCAAGGCACGACTGCTGAACCTGAGACCTCCAGTGCCCAGCTGTGCGATCCTGGACTAGTCCTTCCCCCTCAGGGTCTGGCTCCCTGGGCTGTAACATTAAGGACAGTATCATCTCCTGCACAGCACTGCTGTGCAATTTAATGGAGAAAATGTGAGCTAATCTACCTACAGGGGGCTGCAGACATGCAAGTGTGAATTTGGAGTAGAAATGCCAGTCATGAAGATGCTTATGGTGATTTTCACGTGCTGTTGATTGTCTGGAACCAGGCAGGGGCTCGTCAGCAGGCCAGGAAGCAGTTGGTGAGATCCAGGAACTCAAGGCAGGGAACTCTGCAACCTCTACAGAGAGGTCCACCCCTGGGCGGTGCTGAGCTGCGATCCCAAACTCACCTCCATTCTCCTACTCTAACTTCTTCACCTTGCACTCTGGGCTTTCAGAGAAAAGAGATGCTAGGCCTTTGGGGCACAGATACGAAGCTAGAATCAGTATCAAGTACCCCCCCCCCCCGCCAACACACACACAAACACAAGATTTAAGAAGGATTTATTTTATTTTATTTTATTTTATTTTTTTAAGAAGGATTTAATAAGGGGGTCCCTACGTGCTCCTCCATCACTGTGCCTGGCGCAGAGACCTCCATAAATATGTAGCCATTGAATGAGTGTGTTTAGAGTAGAGGGGGGGGAAAGACTTTTTAGAGGAGATGGAGACTGTACAGTGCAGAGGGCTGGAGGGAAGTCACAGGGGGCAGGACTAGCTCCCTGGACTAGGGAGCTGCATGTGGGAGATGGATCAATGGAGAGAGCACATCTTACATTCAGTGAAAGCCTGGCAGGCCTCCATGAAGATGGGGAAGAAGTATTTTCTTGCAGAAGGCTGTTGGTTAGTTGCATGCTTCCTGGCCTAGAGTCAAGACAGCCCAGGAGAATCTGCTGTAGAGCTCTTGTCTGTGGTGTTTTCTGCTGGAGGTGGGTGTGCCCACAACATGGAGTGGGGAGGTAGCCCAGGATTGCCCTGGCATTATGTTCCATTTTCTCCAGTGGACTCTCCGACCCATGGGGGTCAAAAGCACCCAATGGCTGCACCCTCTCTTTATGCTGTGGTTCTCTAAACAGATTCTATTGATATTTTCACCTTTGGGGGGAGAGCAACTAGCCAATACCTCCCAGGGTCTATTTTCTCCTTCTCTGGAGGGCTTTGTGCCAAGAGGACTACCTGATTAGCCTGCTCCAGGTTTACAAAAGGCCTTTGTTGAGTGCTGGCAGGTCATTTAGCTGCTTTGTATTCAGTTTCACCATCCACAAAGCCAAGCTGATCATACCTGCCTCCCAGGACTGGTGTGGGGTCAATGTGATCATTGATGTGGAAGTGCTGTCAGCCTGGTAGGGAAGCACAGCTTCATGGGCAACAAAAGGATTCTTTCTTTTGAAGATACTTTCCTGTTTGGCTCTTTTGAATGCTCTTTGAAATGAATCTGTGCCCTTGGAAGGGCAACTCTAGGTGGCTTAGAGTGAACCTGAGAGTGGGATCCTTTCAGGTGCTTGTGTGTCACTGAAGGCTTGAAGGTAGTCAAGGTAGGATGGGACCTTGTGAGAGGATACTGTTGCAGAGATGAGCAGAGTAGGAGGAGGAGGAAGGGAAGAGGCAGAGGGGAGGAGGAAGAGGAGAGGCAGGGGGAGGAGGAAGAGGAGAGGCAGAGGGAGGAGGAAGAGGAGATACAGGGGGGAAGAGACCCGAAATAGAAGGCAAGTCTCTCATGGTTTGTTATCTTTTACTGTGGGCAACAGGAGCTCCAGTAAGAGTATCCTATTTCAGAGCAACTTTTTCACTGATTCAGAAGAGCTCCTAGAACTAGTATCGTGAATTCAAACAACTGACATATATGTTCATATGCCCAATAGTTATGGTTAAAAACACTTGAGAAGTGCTTTCAAATGTATGAAATTATTTTTATTATTATCACATGTTGATTCTCTCAACAGCCCTTTGGGGCTGGTATTTTGGGGTCCTTTTTAACATTCTTTTTTTTTTTTTTTAATTGAGGCACCAGTAGGATGCTCAAGAGGTAGAACCCATCCACCCTGGTTCTTTGCCTTCATGTCGAGATTGCCGGGCCCTGGTCCAGGTTCACCAAGAGCTTATTTAGCAGGAGGGGGTGACTGGCCCAGATGAAAACATGACTGTTGAGCCACATAAATCTGAAGGAGGGACATAGGAGAGAGGATCATGCATAATCAGGCACAGTACCAGCCCGACTGCCTGGCAGCCCGTGGAGTGCTTGCAGGGAGCCTTACACCTCCGAGCAACCCTGTACAATGGACACCTTGACTATCCCAATTTTCAGATTTGAAAGTGGAGGATGAAGAAGGGAGAGCATCTGGCTGATTAGAAAATGGCAACCAGATTGGATTTATTGCACAGGGGGTCGGCCTGCAGGCGGCCTACACTGGCTTTTCTCTGTCTATAGCCTTCTGGTCACAGAGTTACAGGTCTACAGGTCCAGTGGGCAGTGGTCCCGGGGTTGGAGAGGAGCCACGAGTGGGGTGGGGAAAAGAGGAGCCTTTTCCCTCCTTCCTGTTCCTGGGACATACCTGCATTCTGGAGTGTGGCGGTAATGGAAGGACTAGACTCTCCATCGCCCCCTCCCCTCCCTGCCAGCCCTGCCTGGCTTTCTCAGGGCAGGGTTTGGCCTTTGCCTTCCCTTCATGCATCAGGCTGGAGCCACACTCAGCATTGGGGTCTCTCCTCAGCATGCAGGCATGTGTGGCACCCAGACCTGGAAATCCACCGCACCCCTGGATGTAACCAGGGGAGCGAGCTGCCCAGAGCTGTCAGCATAGGGAATGCACAACCTTCAAACCCTCCCTGAATGGCATTCCTCTGCACCCAATGCCAGAAAATCCCTTTTGAGAGGAGAGCCCTGAACATAATACAATTGCACTCCAGAACATCCTAGAATTTCCCCCAATCCGATACAGAATAATTATGCTGTTAAGGCTGCAATTCAGCTGCTGATAAGGCAGGCCCTTGTGCTGGCCAGGTAGTCTTTTTTTTCTCACAAGTTATATAAAATTCAAACAATCCTTAGAGCACTAGCTGCATGGACTGCTTTAAGCCCGGCAAATGGAGTGATAAATCCTTAGTATGCATAAAGTTCAGTTTTGTCCTTTACTGCCTTTCAACAATCAAATTAAACTTGAAAGGGTTTTTTTCCTCACTGTGGAGGGGAAAAAGTGCCATTGAAAAAAAATCATCTCACTGACAAATTAACAGATAAGGGTCTACCCTGCTGACACCATGCCAAGCAGAGGTAAAATTCAATCTCTCTATCACAGAGAAGTCATTTTTCCTAAATCGGGGAAATTAATGTATGTCGGAAGAGAGGGACAGTTTCTCCCTCTCGATGTGTTTTTTTGACTTTGAGGTCTAAAACAAATTGAAACCGGCCCTTGTTTTTAACTGACAACCCAATTCTGCTTTAGATTTTACCACGTTTATTAAATTTTTATGAGAATTTATAAAGTTGCCCAAGGAATAAAAGCTTTGTTCATGATAGCAGAACAGAACTAGGGGGCTCTTTCTAAATAGCATATTCAGCATTATTCATTGTTGCTTAGATAACAGTCCTATCTCTTCAGGGCCTCTGTTTGGGTTGAACTCCAGAACCAGCAAATTAATATAGTCATTATACAGCCAAAAGCTGTATCACTTACCAGTTCATTATTGTTCAAATCAAAATTCATACTTTTCCAGATCTCCCTGGGGTTACTAGACAGGAAAGGTCATCATTCTGCAAAATAATCTCTCCTGGTTTTTACTCCACTGTGTGAAGAGAAACAAGCCCAGTCACATTACATTAATTTTCATATTAATAGATTCATATTAATAGATCCTGTGCAGAGGCTCCATGTTTCTACCCAACCCCCCTCTTCCCCAATTGCATGGGACCTGGTTGCTCATCCTTCCCCAAATCTCAATTCAGGGCCAGGTAAGTGACTCAGTTTCATTTTTTGTCAACACACCAAGCTATGTCCTTATTTTCAGATTACTGCTTCTCAAGCATGGATGTGATCTTGCAAACTTGGGTGCTGCTGGTAGAAGGACTCTCTGAGTTGGACATAGGTCCCAGCAATGCTGGCTGGGCCTCCACACGGTGCTCACGAGTGAAATGTAGACAGACAGAGATCAGGAACCTCTACCAGATGCGATATTCCAATTTTTTACAGATCGGCCCAATTTCATCCAAGCCCATCTTCTCGTGCCGTGTAACCAATTTTACTCTTTTAATATTTAGCTTTAATGATTTTGGTGAGCCAACATTTTATCTGAACAAATGATAGTTGCAAACTTGAGGTCAAAATCTGATTTTTTTTTCTCTAGAATTGTGAACAGGGACAGGAGAGGGACGTCTTGATTTCCAAGTGGATTATACTCTATCTGAATTGCTGAGCAACAGCCATTTTTTTTTTTCCTTCTCGCTAGCATTTGCCACCTCCGTTTGTACCTGATGCCCAGAGGAAGTTTGGAGAAACATGAATGTGGAAGGATACAGAGTAGAATCATAAACAACACATGCTACAGATGGAACATTTTTCCCTAGAATTTTTCAGCAGCCTGAGAAACAATATGATCATTTCACTCTTGCTACCCAGTAAGAGGCAGTCCTGGAAGGTTCCAGAGAAGGTGCTGCTGGCTCCCTACGTAGAAACTGCAGCTGATTTGTGTTTTGGGGACAGAATCTTAACACCTTTCTGAAGCCGCCGTGTGGTTTTCTTAGCTGTGAACACATGATGCTCAGACACTTCATTTAATCAGGACTCGTTGTTCTAGGACACCACCTACATTTCCACATGTGACTTTACGGCATGCCTTATTTCCTTCTGATTGAATTGAATCATCAATGTGCTCCCAGAGACCTCTCAACATTGCCTTGGTTTCAGAACCCATGCAAAGAGCATTTGTTTCTTGTTCAGACAATTCGTGATTTCATTCATTGCTTTTATAGTAAAACTTTGATCTCAAACACTGTGCATTATATGAGTTCTTTTTCTAGAAAAATAATGGTGTGAAGACCCTTTCCATAGATGTTACTCCAGGGCATGATATATTGTCATAGACCATGACAATGCCATCCCATGGGGACAAATTATAACGACTTACATTGGTGTAATTTGAATCATTTTCAAATTTATTCAAATGGCAAAAATTCTTTTTAAGATGACACAAAATTCAACTCAACATCCCAAGTTGGTGCCAATGTGCAAGGCTCCGCTTGATAGTTTTCTGTAAGTGAAAATATTTATAACTACTCATAGCTTACTGCCCCAAGTTACAAGAAATGATATCTTCCTTGGGGTTTCTCATCACTGTGGTCTCTGATTTCTCAGTTCAGAGAAGCTGCTGGCCTGTGCGGAGGGAAGATTGTGCTGAGGAGTTTATAGTGATGCCTGCTTCTGGTTCCCACATCAACTCTGGGGTGTTGGAGCATGGCCAAACACATTTTCCTGCTATATTTCTTGTTATAAAGAAGTATCCTGTTCAGAGATCTGCTCTGATGGGCACTATTATTTTTATTTACATGTGGAATGAGAATCTACTAAAATGAAGGTCCAGCAAGATGCATATGGTATCAGTAAAAATGTAGATCTGGACTACATTCATTTTAAAATTGGACTGGATGTTTTCTTTATGGACTGGCCTGGAATGTGCTGTATTAAATCACTCATTTCTAAAAGTGTTTGTTCTCATTTTAGTGGAGATGGAAGCAGGGGTCCCATGCAGGGTCAGCAAACAGTGTGTATTGTGGTGTTTCATGCACTTGGAAGGGACAAAGAAGGGTTGGCAAGAGTGGACACAGGCCTTTTTTCCTTTGGTGCTGCCACTGTTCCAGAATCAGATCAGACCAACATATATTGTTTTTTTCTTTCCCTCTCTTGTCGAGAAATGGGAAGAGGACATAGCGAATGGTTTTACGCAGATTCATTACAGAAACCACTCACGGGTTGCATTAGCCTGGGACTTCGTTTCTTCAACCGTCCAATGGGGGATAATATAATAATTCGGCCTCACAGGATTGCTGTATAGCTAATTGATAGATGTAAAGAGTTTAGACCAGTGCCTGGCACACAGCACTCAATACATGCTAACTGCCATACTGCTATGACTACTAATCATCATTATTAACAATCATACCTAAATTACTTTCTGGAGGCTATAGGTCTTTTCAACAGAAAGCTGCATAATTCATGACTCAAATGCATCTTGAGTCAGACCTCTTCTGTTCCTTCCTTACTGGCTCTGTAATTTGGAGCAACGTACTTAAACTCTGTCAACTTCAGCTTCTTCACCCATAAGCGAGGATGCTAACAGCTTCTGCCTCATGGGGTTGTGGGAGCATTCAAGGAGTTAGCGTGTCATGTGCTATGGCAACATTGTCTTTCCCACTCGTTCTGTAGCTCCTGTGGCAATTCATTCCGGAGGTAACATAGAGCATCTTTGCGGCAAGCACGTGGCCTCCCTCATTTCCTGCCAATTCTGACCATGAGCTGCACCTGTATGTTTACCTGAGATTTTGTAAATTGGACTGAAGCTAAGGTAGGATGAAAACTTGCCCATATTTCTTAGGTGTTAATTAACTATATAGATGGTTACTTTTCCTATTAACAGCCATGTTCATCCTTCTGAATCTGAGAGTGAACACTGGCTTCTTTTGTTTATCATCATGGGTAACTACCCCCCGCCCCCCCGATTCAACATAGTGATATGCTTCTTCTACTCTAAAGATGCCTAGGAGTTAAGAGTTGCAACCCACAGGAGCGAAGGAAGAGGTAAGAATAACTGATCCAAGGGTAGCTTGGGGGTGAAATTGATCCACATTGGCCATTTGCTCAATAGAGTGTTGCGTATGAGCAATGCTCCTTGGTGCTTTAGGTTGCCCTGATTAGACACTGCAAATGATGATTATTGGGGTCATTCATATGCCTCCTAATCTTTCTGTAAAGGCAAGAGACTTAGGAGAGACCTGACATGGGTTGTAATGTGAGCTCTCATTGATATTTGTTACATAGACATCTCATAATCTAATCAGAGTTTTTCTTCTGAGGATTCATTTCAGAAGACATAGCCCAACTTTTAAGATATATCTGAATCCCCGTTACAATAAGCTTGGTGCTTCTCACTTCTCTCTCCCCATGTCCTTTATTTAAAAATAGGTACATTGAAGCATTGGAATCTCTGACCAAGAAAGCAAATGGACTGGATTCTATTCCTGGCTCTGCCGCCCTTCTCTTACCGCCTGGCAGTTCACTTGACCTTTCTTCCCTTCCCATCCCCTAAGGAAGAAGCCTGCTGTGTACAGACCCCACGGGGGCGTTGGGAGGATTTCAGGAGTGAATACAACTATCTTGGGTTATAATATGATGCTGCCAACTACTTTGAGGCCCTGGGATGAAAGATGCTGTGTGAAAGAGCATTGTTATTGCATTTTGTTAAAAATATGGATCAAAGGCTGGCTGTACAGTAAGTGCTAAATGTTAATTATTGTTATAATATCATAACAAAGCAGATGCCAGAATGCTAGATCCCACGAGAAAACCTATTATAATAAGCCAGTGTGAAATGTACATATTACAAAGATATTTGGCAAGGAGGCAGATTTGGTTTTGAAATCTCAATGAACAATTAAGCAGAATAAAAAAAATAACTTTTAATGCTATGAAAAATATAAGTGTCTTGACAAGTCTTTAACATAAAAATAAAAAGCTGCCTTTTCCTCATAGAAAAGAGGCAGCATTATTGCTTTTTCCCCCTCTGAGCAGAAGATATATTTGTGGCATCCTTGAATGTAGAAAAAAAGCAATATTCTTCTTTACAATGACCCTTAAAATATCTCTTTACAGCAGAGATGAATTGGGGGAAAATTCTCTAAGTTTATAATAGGGTAAATCAATTTTTTTTAAACTTCAAATGAGTTCGTGTTCTACTGCTTGTTTGTCTTTCCTCCTCCAAATGCATTTTCTATTTGATGGCATTAGAGAATGGACTTTTGCAAGCATTCATAAATGCCAGCAGCTTCTCTTAGCTCAAGCTTTTCACATATTTTCAGATCTCGGAAGCAGAGTACATCATGTAATATCAGCTGGGAAAATGAGGAGGGAGGGGAGCAAAGGCACAGAAAGATGGATTTAGAGAGAGAGAGCCCTGTCCTAATAAAAAACCAAGGTCAAGAGAAAATACTTTCTATGCCCTTGTGCTTTTAAAGACTGGAGTATGTGTGAACTCACCTAGCATACTCAATCTTTTTTTTTTTTTTTTGGAACATTGTGAGAAATGAATAACCAACTCTCAGGGGGAAGGTAAAAGCATATACTTGTAAGGAGATTTTTTTTATCTTTGGGGAAGAAACAGAGCAAGCAGAAAGACCGCACATCCCAGAACAAACTTACAGGAGACTATGTACCCTCATCTTATAGTACTATGTATGGCCAGATCATAATTACCTGGGCTCCAACTTTATTTACCCTGACACCCAACAACCTACCTGATATTAATTCATCCAACACTCACTTCATTTTTTTCCTTTTAACATTTTCCCTTGTGACTGTAACTTAAAGAAAATGCATCTATTATTAGAAATAAATAAGCACCATATTTATTGGTTAAATATGCCATGTGTTCTGTGTGAAAGAAAGGAGGGAAATCAAATCTAAAATGAACTTATTGGGGAGCCCAGGTGGCACAGTGGTTTAGCACCGCCTTCGGCCCAGGGTGTGATCCGGAGACCCGGGATCAAGTCCCACATCGGATCGGGCTCCCTGCATGGAGCCTGCTTCTCCCTCCGCCTGTGTCTCTGCCTCTCTCTCTCTCTCTGTCTGTCTCTCATGAATAAATAAATAAAATCTTAAAAAAAAAAAACAAAACGAACTTATTTGGGACTTGAGTTAAAACAATCTAGACTTTGTTATTGAAAAAAAAATTTAGGATGACTTGCAATAGAGCCCAAGGAAAGCCACTGTCCTTGTGTTCATGTTCTTCAAAGGGAAAAAGCCCCTCTAACACATGCCTGACTTTGGAAGGAGGTGGCCACAGCCTGGGAAATGTGCACTCCAGCTGGGACCGCATGGCATAGGAAGCATGGATATCTTGTCTTTCTCAGGACACAGTTGTTGTTTCCCAGCCCCTATGATATCAAGATTTCATGAGCGTGCTTTGGCAGCTAAAAATAAATGGGGACTGAAGTGGCAACTTCTGGACGGTTGGGATTTTGGGGAAGTGAAGCAGGTAGGCAAGCAGAGCACAGTGAGACATGGGAGCAGATGAGAAGGTGGAGGGTAAGGCTGGGAGAGCTTCATCTTCTAATCAGCCATTTCCCTCCATCCCCACTGAATCTCAGCCTCTTCTGGGCAGGTGATTCCCAAAATAAACGCTGAATAGCAGAGAGTGGAAGCCATTGGAGTACCTTTCTTTATCTCCACCATGGATAGCTCACTCTCTCTTTGCCTGCTCATCAGCACTGGTTTAAAAGTTAGGGACTTTTTAAATGATGATTTGGGGCTTTGGTTGACTCTTAAGGTATTTCATTCATTTTACAACCAATAATGTCTGTGAATGAGCATTTGCCATGAGCCAGGCAGAAAGGATGAAAAGTTAGATAAGACCAACCTTGCCTTTGACCTGCTGATAGCCTAGTCGGAAGTAGAGCCATGCAAAATCTGTAAGTGCAGAAAGATTATAGAGGCCATGAGACAAAAGCATGGGCTGGGTTAATTCTACTAGAAGCCAGAACAACTATCAGATGGGAGTCAGACAGGAATGACCTTTGGTCTAGGTCTTATGAGTAGGTGAGTTCATCAGGTAGACAGGTGGGGGAAGAGTATCCAGGAAGAAGAAATCATGTGGGCATAGAGGCTGCAGTGAGAAACCAGAAGGGCCCAGTGGGAGAATGGTAGAAGGTGGAGTGGATGGGACAAAGGTCAGGCTCTAATCAGCCCTTATGATGGATGTTGTGGGCTGAATTGTGTACCCTCCAAATTCACCTATTGAAGTCCTAACACCAATACCTCAAAATACACCTGTATTTGGAGATAGGGTCCTTACAGAAGTGATCAATATAAATGAGGTTATTAGGGTGAGCCCTGATCCAATAAGACTGGTGTCCTCATACAAATAGGAGATTAGAACACGGAAAAACGTGGAGAGAAGACTGTGTACAGAGATGCAGGGAGAGGATGGCCGTTCATAGGCAGGGAGAGGGCCTTGGCACAGAGCCCCCCTCTCTGCCCTAGGAGGAGTCAGCCTAGGTCTTGGACTTCTGGCCTCCTCCTGTGTAAGCCTCTCAGCTGTGGTACTTGGTTGGACAGCCTCAGGAAATGAAAGTGGGGCCCAGCAGATGGGATTTCACACACATTTATGAGTCTCCACCACCCTGTATCTGATTAAAATGTACTCTGGATTCACTAAGTCTGGGCTGGAGCTGAGGCCGTATTACTACCAATCGCTCCACAATGACCGTGCTGCCACAGATACACGGTTATAAAACCAAAATCCACATTAGATTGCCCAGCAAACTTTAAAAGCCTGGATGTAGGCCTTCACCAACACCTTGGAGACAGTCCTCCACCAAGACCAACAAGATGCTGTTAGAGTCCTCCAAGACCCATGAGATAGGCAACAAGATGCTGGAGAGTCCTCCAAGACCCATGAATGAGACAGGCCTCTATGAAGAGCAAAGAGATGAAGGACTTGGCCAAAAGCCAGGTCCATTAAGAGTCTGCGGGGGCCAGACTCAACTGTTCTCCTTTCAAGCCCTACAAGGAATTTAGTGCTGGAAGTTGGAAATTAGGTGACTTGGGGACTCAGGCAAAGGTGAACTCTGCAGGAGGGGTGGGCCACCGGGGGCCTGGCTGCAGAGGTGCAGAGGTGCAGGGCAGCAGGCTTGTGGTCTCTGCAGCCTTCCCAATCTTCCTTTTTTGCTCTGGAATCAGCACCAACTAAGACACCTCCACAAGGGACCTGGCTTTAAGAACACAGATGCCAGGGAAGGGAGCAGGGGACAGGAAAACAGAATTGCAACCCAGGCCCACTGACGCCTCAGAAGAGGACAGGAAGGGACAGCTTTGTGCGCTGTTGGTGAGGGTGGTGCCTCACTGTGGAAAACAGTATGGAAGGTCCTCAGGAACTAAAAAGTAGATACACCTTGTAACCCAGCAATCCCATTTCTGAGTGTGCACTCAAAGGAAAGGAAGGCAGGATATCACTTATATGTGAAATCTAAGAGAAGTGGAAGTGGAGCTCACAGAAATAGTACAAGAGTGGTTGCCAGGGAAATAGGGGGAAGTGGGCAAAGGTGTACAATTTCCAACTGCGAGATGCATGGGGTCTAAGGGTCTGAGGTAAGTCTACAGCTGTGACTGTTGATGACACCGTAGGATACCATTGAAATTTACTGAACTTGAAAGTTCTCACGCACAAAAGATGAATGTGTGAGGTCATGGAAGGATTGGGTAGATTGTGGGATTCATGTTACAAGGTGTGCATGTGTCCCATCACCACAGTGTGCCCCTTAAATATCTTACCATTTTGTCAATTGTGCCTCAGTACAGCTGAACACACAGATGATAGGTGGTGCCCTTCCTCTGCTCCCTACCCCACACCAACAGCATCCAGTACCACAGTGAAGTCACAGACTCTCTCTGAGGGCTAGGGCAGAGGGACACCCCAAAGCCATCAGGGAGACACGAGGAAGGTCACTGAGGAAATCGAAGCCGTTAGTAACTATGACTACCACACACGTGAGACGTGGCCCAGCATCTGGCCAGATGGACATGAAGGTGACCCTGTTCTGTGAGACGCCCAAGGCCCATGTTCTTCCCACAGCAAAAGTGCCCACAAGATACCACGCCAGGTTGTCTCAACAACCAAGTCCTTTTAAGTGATCCTAACAAAGATAGGATTGATAGAACTTGACCAAACCTCAAGAATTTCATCAACGGTGATACGTCTGCGGTTGGATGCCTGTTCACCTTATTCTGGAGCACCTGGCATCGTGTTTACTTCTCATATCTTGAAGTCATTTTCTTCCTCTCTTTTATTTTTTTAAGGTTTTTAATTTATTCTCTAGAGAAAGAGCACGTGTGTGCACAAGCACCGGGGGAGGGTCAGAGGGAGAGAATCTCAAGCAGACTCCCCCCTGAGCAGGGAACCCTACACATGGCTTGATCCTAGGACCCTGGGATCCTGACCTAAGCTGAAGGCAGATGCTTAACCCACTGAGTCACCCAGGTGCCCCCCTGTTGTTGTCATTTTCATAAGGTTCGGAAAAGTGACATCATCAGGTGACAAAGTCGCACGCAGGTGGCGGTTGCCAGAGCTGGACTGGAAACCAGATTTACTGTCAGGCTCGTGTTCTTACCTCCCTCTCTGCTGTTTTCTTTCTTTTTGCAGCAGCTTCGGCTCTCAGAGGCAGGCAGCCCTATTACTTGATAAAAATTACGGAAGCCAAATTGTGATCCATGGTTTCTTTCCAGCTCTGATGCTGAGGCCGAGCCAGCCCACCCCTGACTCACTGGTAAGAGGGATTGAGTCACCAAGGGAAGCCGGTTTGGTCTCCCCATCATTGAGAAAGGAGGGGAGACCCTCGTCTTAGAGGCAGGTCTCTCCAGCCCTCTTCGCAGGTTCACATTTTGTGACATTTTGTAGAGAGGAATGGAGCACGTGGGTTTTCCCGGGAGGATTCTCTCTCTGCGTGGAGTTACTGGCCCCTTGTCCCATGGGCCGGGGTCACCCCAAATCTGTGGGCAGAAGATGGTCGCTATGGCTTTAGTGAGCTTGTAGAATTTTTTTAAAGATGCTATTGAGTGGAAACAACGTTGGCCAAGCTCTGTTTAACTACTCATCATGCAGGGTGAGCATGTTACACCATATTTTAACAAAGAGCTCTCCTCAGTGGGGTTTTTTTTTGTGTGTGTTTTGTTTTGCTTTTAAAAGATACTGAGATGGGAGCTAGAGGATTGAGGTCTTCAGGGTTAGATTCTTTCGGGAGAGCCCAGGGACAGTCCAGGGTAGCATGGGGAGAATCTGGTGACCGTGGCTTTGACATCGATATTTGTGTGTGTAAAAGATGCTCCTACATTTACGCAGTTGCTTACTTCCCTGGCTCTCTGTCTTCCCCACTGGACTCTCCGTTTTGTGGGGCCGGGACCACCAGGGTGGGCTGTCAGGCTCTGCGGGTCGTGGCTGTGTGGGCAGGCCAGGGGGCAGGGGGGCCAGCGGGCCATGGGGACAGGCCCATGGAGCCTTATCATCTTGAGTGGCTTTTCCTGGTCACGTCAGTGCATAGCTTTTCTGGGTGTTGAAATTTGAAAAACTTAATCTCTGGATGAAGCTGTCTCTGGATGCTAGGTTGGCTACTTCAGTAGCAAAGGAAGTTCAACTGTAAAGTTCAGTGTCCTAAAGACAGAGGAGTCATAGCTATTTTCTTTGTAATTCCAGCATGCGGAACCCTGTTGGAGAGTAGTTTTCAGGGTGTTTGTTTATAAACTAGAATCGTTCATAAAATAACCATTTCCTCCGGTCATAATAGCTTCACAGGAGGGAAAGCTTCAGGGGACGAGCTTCAGGGTAGACTCAGTAGCGTGTACTCTTTACATTAAGCCCCACTTAGTGGGGTAAGGCCTTTCTTTATGTTTCTGGCAAAATCCAGTGAAGTGCTTTCTTTAAAAAAAAAAAAAAAGATTTTATTTATTTATTCATGAGAGACACAGAGAGAGAGGCAGAGACATAGGCAGAGGGTGAAGCAGGCTTCCTGCAGGGAGCCCGATGCGGGACTCGATCCCGGGACCCTGGGGTCACGGCCTGGGCCGAAGGCAGCCGCTCCACCGCCGAGCCCCCCGGGGCGCCCCAGGTGAGGTGCTCCTTGCAGGATGCCAGTGGGCAGCAGAGCTCAGGGGCCCAGCCCCATGGGGGAGCTGCTCTCCTGTGGCCCCAGAGCCCCGTCTGGTTGGGAGGCAGCGCGGCGGGAACCTGAGCCGTCACCCCTGGGCCTGGCTGGGCCGGGCTGCTGCGTTGCAGGCGGGCGCTGGGGCTGCCGGGGACATGCCTCCCAGCACGGGGCTGTGGTCCTCTGGGAGCAGCGCTCGCTCCTCGGGGACACACGGCCCTCGGAAAGCGGTGACCTGACATCACGAGGGCAGCGCGTTGCCAAAAGCCAGCCCGGAGTCCGCACAGGGACACACTCAAGGGCACACTAATTAGGACAATGAGACCGCGTGTGATTAATGGCCTTTGGCAGGAGTCTGCCCAGCACTGTGCTGCCTGGGGTCACGGTTCCCTCAAAACCACCGGAAAAGGATGCCTGGGGGGCTCAGTGGTCGCGTCTGCCTTCGGCCCAGGGCGTGACCCCGAGGTCCTTGGATGGAGTCCCGCATCGGGCCCCCCGCCGGGAGCCTGCTTCTCCCTCTGCCTGTGTCTCTGCCTTTCTTTCTGTGTCTATTGTGAATAAATAAATAAATTAATAAATTAATTAATCCTAAAAAAAAAAAAAAAAACTCACAAAACTAAAAGCCACCCGAGCAAAGGTGCAGGTGAGCTTGGGAGCTCTCCAGGAATCGACCGTGGCTTCAGAAAAGGAAGAGGTTTCAACTTTTCATTTCTAAAATGTTGGCTGATGACTCCTTTTTGCTTAGGGAAAATGTCATTGATAAATCCTGAAGCTAAATGTAGAAACTCTGGAGGGGGAAAAAAAAACAAAAAAACTAACGGTGGGATGAGATGTGGTTTTTAGAGCTAGAGAAAATGTCCTGGAAAATTCTTGGTAACCAAAACTAACTCGTGAAGCCGGGAACTTCCAAACCAAACACATCTCCTAATTCATTCCTCTGTTGAGTAATTCTTTGTGGACTGACTTGAGGGGAGGCATCCAATAAAATCTAATCGTTGGCGTGCAAATACGCTAGGGCTTTTATGGGTGACAATAAAATGTAGTTTATCTGGGAATCAGGTATTAGCTTCGTGGAAGAGATTTCTGTGTGTGTGTGTGTGTGTGTTTAAAATTTTTTGGCAGCCCTAGGAAAGCTGCAGCATCCCACAAGGCGCTGCCTAAAACGTTGGGATTCGAGCATGAAGTCGCAGCCTCTGCCTTCGTGCTTACGTTCTACGCCCGGATCGGAGACGGGATTCACAAATAAAACCTGGGTTTCCCTTAGGCAGCATTTACCGTGTGCGGCGTGGTCCGCGGCCGAGGGAAGGATGTGCAGGGCCTGGGACTCGGTGAGTGGGGACAGGCAGAGGAGCGGGGGCAGCTGGCACCCAGGGGGTGTCCTGTCAGGGCTGACGCTCGGCCTGCGTGCTGCCAAGCGCAGTGTTTGAGGACAGGGTGAGGCTGGAGCGGGGGAAGGCTCCTGGGGCTGGGAAGATCTGAGGCCCTCTGTCTTCCAGAAGCCCTGCCACGTTCTCAGGGCACATTCTTGCGGGTGGCAGGTGGCGGGTGGCGGGTGGCGGGTAGCGGGTGGCGGGTGGCGTGGCCTGGATGCTGGGGGACTTTAGGGCTCCTCCCTCCTGACCCCTGCTGGTCCTCCTGGACGGGGGGTGGCCGCAAGGGCAGCTAGCTTTCTCCTCCAGCCCCTGGCTGCTCCTCTCTCCCCTGGGAAGGAGAAGCACAGGCCAGTCCTTGGGTGATTTCTCCTACGTCTACGTGCCGGGGTCCCCATCACCCCCGCCGCTGCGCAGCACGGCCCGCAGCAGACCTCGTCCTCTCACTTTGCAGGGGCTGCAGCCAGGGCAGCGAGGCTCTACGCCCGGAGCTGGCCTGGCATGGGCACGGCCAGTCGACTGGAAAAGGTGCCAGCCGGCTCCTGGAGCAGGTGTCTTGGAGCAGGTGTGTCCTAGAGCAGGTGTCCTTGAGCAGGTGTGTCCTAGAGCAGGAGTCCTGGAACGCAGGCACACGCACGCACACCCCGGTCTTGAATCTTGCCACGTGCTCTAGAGTCTTTCACGCTGACTCTCCTAGTTGAGAATAGGGTGCTTACCTGAGTTACGAGCCTTGGAGCGGTTGGCACGGGGGCAGGGTGGGAGCCCCGACGGGCGTGGGCTGGCGGAGAGGGCCTCATCTCGACTCCTGAGCACTCAGAGGTGAAGGGAGGTGATGGACCTGAGTCTAGAGCTGACGGGGGCCAGGGGAGAACCCTCTGAGGTGGGAAGGCTGATCCCCAGCAAGGCTTTCCAGGAGCATAGTTGAGGTAGCTGGGGTTGGTACCTGCGATGCCAGAGGACCTGGGAGATGCTGGGTCTTGGGGCAGGGGGTGGTCTGGGGTAAGAGCTGAGGCGGGGCAGGACAGGAGAGGAGGGGGTGCTGGCGTGAGGCGACGAGCCACATCTGGTGTTCCGGTGGCCTGCTGTGTAGACAGTGCAGCCCGTGTCTCTTAAGGACTGACATAAGGAGAACATTCTGTTCCGTCTGCGTTCACAGCCCTCGCCGACTCTGGCTCGTGTGCCCCGGCTGCGAACGGTCCTGCCCTTTCTCCTTAGGCGGGGGGTGATAACCTTTCCAACTGCACACCGCAGCTGATCCCAAGAGTGAATGTTTGTGAGGAAAAACCAGCTTGTTATTTCAGCTTCAGTATTTATACCCACCCATAAAACTACACATGGAAACGACAAACAAATTTATTTGCCATTTTTGAAAATTTGGCCCTTAAAGGGCATTAACAAGAACATTGTGCCATTAGCACAGATTGTTTTTAAAACACTTGAAAAGATCCAAATTCTGCTGAATTTGGGGGCCAAGTAGATTGAAAATTGCATCTCGAATCCCAGAATCTCCACGCCGTTTAGCGGTGTGCGTGTTGGAGGAGAGAGCCGCTCCCACACGGCCTGTGTCTGCTCTCATCCTGGGCCCAGAAGGCTGCTCTGCAGATATCTGGGGGGGCCAGAGTGTCCAGTGGCCTGGGTCCCCCTGCAGGGGGGGCCCGAGGGAGGGAGAGGTGGGCTGGTGCAGGGCTTGAACCCTAGGGTGCCTTGCCGGGAGCCCTCCCAGATCCGGGGCTCAGAAACAGACCCAGTGTCGCTCCATTCTTAGCATCCTTCAGGCCTAACTCACCGCCTGTGGGAGGGGTTCACGCTCCTTCCCGTTCTGGGCTCTGCACAGACCTCAGCCCCAGCAACACCGAGCCTTCTGGGCACGTTCTTGCACAGGAGGACGCTGAGCTCCGGTCTCCCGGGGCCCGTTGCGCCGACTGCCCCCAGCCCGGGTTAGGGACTCAGAATGCCCGTCCTGGGAGCTGCAGGCGTGGCCGAGTGCACCCCGGGCTTCTGGAGCTCAGCTGTCGGAGGCCGTCCTGCAGCAGCTGCCTGGCTTCGGCCCTGCCGGGGCCTGTGTTCAGTCTTCCTTCTGCTCTGGGCCTGACTCTTGTCAGGTCCCCCCCTTCTCCTTAAAAATTGTGTGTAGGTTTATCCGAGCTTATTATGTGTGTTGCTAAGGACGTCACATACAAGGTTTGTTTGTAGAACTATCGAGTCCATATCGCAGATGAGGGAACAGGCTCGGGAAGTTTGCAGGGCCCCCGTCAGCAGGTGCAGGGTCGTCACGTCCCTGCCACGCAGCGCTTGAGCCAGTCGAGGCTTCCTGCTGGCTTCTTGCTGGCTTCTGCAGCTCGTGAGCAAGAGACCCTTAAAGATCCAGCTGGTCCCTTGCCTCACCCAGGGTGGTGCCAAGACCAGGTTTGTGCCACCTTCGTGGCGTCCTTCTTGGCTGGGGCCAGGCAGCGTTGGGAGGGTCCCTGCTCTGGACTCCCGACAGGACGTGTGGTTCACAGCTATCCCGCGTCGCTGGTCCACCTGTCTCTTCTCTGCGGGTCTGTGGCTTTGTCAGGGATAGAGCCGCGAGTTATTTAGGTCCATCACCCAGGGCGAAGTAGGGGTACAGTGAATATTGTCGAATGGATGGGTGACTCCTTAGCTGGGGTGGGTGCGGGGAAGGAAAGAAAGAGAAAAGAGAGAAGCAAGTGAGTGGCGGCAGCAGACCCATGGGCGCCACTTCGGCACATGTGCCGGGGGCCTCGGCCGGGGGACGCCAGTGACTTTGAGAGTGCAGTCCTACTGAGATCGAATAACTTGCTGAATCATCTCCTATTTTAATTAGGACATTGATATATGATATGTTATATATTAATATATAAAATATAATAATATTTTAATCTAGGGAATACATGCTGGTGGGCCCACCGTGTCTCCATAGATCCGGGGAGTCCAGGTCTACGGGTGTGGACTCGCCAGCGTCAAAGGTGATCTGTCAGGGGCGCCTGGAGGGTAGAGGAGCGCAGAGGAGGGACGGGTTTGT
This sequence comes from Canis aureus, assembly GCF_053574225.1. NCBI lineage: Eukaryota > Metazoa > Chordata > Mammalia > Carnivora > Canidae > Canis > Canis aureus. The sequence goes on from NC_135622.1 coordinate 59,478,034, forward strand.
TCTGACCCTGCGCACCCCGAGTCTCCACTGAGAGCAGCCCTCAGGGCCAGCTTCAACAGCGGAAGGGATGTCACTGCTGGAAGGATGCACGGAAAGCTGTCCGGTTGGGGAAGGAAGGTGGCGGTCAGCGTGTGTGAGGGTCATGGTACTTGGACAGGTACTTAGTACTTCGACTTTGCCCCTGGGGACACCCCAGGTTTTAGCACCCTGGGGTATTTATTCATGCCATTTTATGTAGAAGGAAAGAGAGTACTTGGTGTGAAGCTCTGCTGCGGCTTGTCCGGTGGTCTTACTGTGGCCCTGGGTCACCAGGACCCCTTTAAGATGCAGTTCCTAAACACCCCTAATGGCAATTGCAGTTCACTGGCCCAAGTGGAGACCAGGAATCTGCATTCTTACCAAACACCACAGGTGAGTCTGATGCAGCAGGTTCTTCCAATTCAATTTGTAAACCATTTCTCTGGGTCCCCATGGGAAGGACTCCTTGGCTATTGGTTTAGGGAAGTGTGCGAAGGCACCTTTTGGTTTTATCTGACGAGATTGTGGTTGTGGGGAGAGTAGTGCTGGGATGTTGAAACCCAGGGCCAGTATCTGTTTTCTCTAGAAGGAACCCGGGTCCCTCCTTGGGATCTAGGGGGGTGGTTCTGCTATGAAATGAGTAGGAGCTTTAGGGCCAATCCTAGAAATGGGAGCTGCCGCTGGGAACTGTGGGACAAGCACCGAGGAAGGTGCTGGCCCTGCAGCGAGGGGACAGCCTGAGACCCACGCTCTGGTGATGAGCTTTGGCAGCAGTCTGGTTGGATTTTATTTCTGGTTCTGTGCAGCAATTTCCCTCTTTTGTGCCCAGACCTTCAGTGAAAATCTGTTGTTCACAACAGCCCTAGGGTAGGAGGAATGTTCTGGAAAATTAAAGATCTGGATCCTTAGCCCTTTAGATCACAGTGGGAAGTCATGGCTGAGGTGGCGTGGAGTTGCCTGGGGCTGCTGCAATAAGGCACCCCAAGCTGGGTGGCTTACAATCATGGACATGTATTCTCTCCTGGTTCTGGGGGGTAGGAGCCTGAAATCAAGGTGTTGCGAGAGCCATGTTCCCTTTGAAGCCTGTAAGGAATCCCTCCTTGTCTCTTGCTGGCTTCTTCTGGTGGCCATCAGTCCTTGGGGCTCCTTGGCTTGCAGCTGTCACTCCAGACTGTCTCTGTGTCTGTGTCCAAATCTCCCTCCTCTTCTAAGGACACCTGTCATATTGGATGAGGGCCTGTCCTAATGACCTCATTTTAATTTAAGTCATCTGCACAAACCCTGTTTCCCAATGAGGTCACAGTCCTAGGTCCCAAGGGTTAGGATATGAATCTCTCTTTCCCGGGGGACACAGTTCAGCCCATAACAGATGGTCAGGTATGAAAGTGCATGCCCTTCTATCCCTCACCTTTTGAAGAACCTTTAGACATTTTGGAGGGGGACGGAATTATTGGAAGACTTAGCAGCAGCCTGTAAGCTGGAAGCTTGGGTATTTTATCAGGATGTTCCAAGACAAGGTGGCCCCAGATGAACTTGGGCCCACTCTAGTTGCACATGTGTCGTGAGTGGTTACAGCTTAGCGCACTGTCTGTCCGATGAATTACCTAACTTCGCTTGTGCTGCAGCCCAGCTCTGCGTCACCATCACAAGATTCGAGTCCGGCTTGGGTAGGGCCAAGTTCAGTTCTCCATGAAGACAGATACTTAATAAATGCTTCCAATGTTCAGACAATTAAATGGAATATCTGTGGGACTCTTAGGTTCTCGGACAAACAGATTGCTGTGCAAAGTCAGAGCCTCATTATTTCACCAGGGGTTGGTTGGAAAAATAAGAAGAGACATAGTTACATAGTCCCCTTGGCTGGCAGTCGCGGTGCTTTGGACACGGGTCACATTCTGATGTCTGCTTGATCATAAACACCTGGTCCTGGAAGCATCCGCGGTTTGTTTCATTTTTTTTTTTTTTTTTTAGAGACTCGGATGGCAAATTTAAAATTCAAATTCTTGTGAACAGCAGAGAGAATGTGGCTATAAAAGTGTTTCAGACCACAATGTTTTAAATGAAGGTTAATTTTCTGATAAAGTAGGAAATGAAGGAAAAATTATCTCCCTGCACGCAAGCATGGTTTAGAATACTATAGCTCAATTAGATGTTCTGATTGTGCAAACAATCAGCTTCATGTCTTGTTAAACTTCTCCTTTTCAAATTATGAAGCTTTTCTATACTAAGATTAGCAGGGGTATTAAGGATACAACAGATAAAAGATCCATCTGAGCTCAGAGGAAAATTATAACTTAAGAGGGTTCAAAACTAAATGAGGACTTCCTAAAATCCCACAGCGTAACCAACGTTATTAAAAAATCGTCCAGCATGGAAATTAGCTGTTAGACTCAGAGGAAAGAGAAGTTATTATTCTTTGCTTCTTTTTCCCCCCTCAGATATATCAAATGCTTTTTACCCAAAGGAATTCTGCTTCGTGCATACAGAAATATACATCAAGCTTGTTAAAGTATTATTTGCAAAATAGTTTTTGGGACACAGAATGTTTATTCCTCCTGGGCGGGGCTTGAAGAAAAGGAAGCTAAGACCATTAGGATTTCCCAACTTTTGCTGCAAATAAAATCGATACCCTAAGTTTTACGAAGTACCTAATTTTTTCTGATTCATCCTCAAGTCTTTTCGTTCAACTCTAATTCAGGTTGTGTCCAGAACAAAGAGATGTGCAGTCACTGTGTACTGAGTCTCTCCAATTTTCAGTATTGATAGTAAAGTCACAGAATATGTTAGCACACACTTTCTGGCACCTCATGGGGTTGGTTCACCTAGTGAGCTAAGACATGGGTCACCGTCATGCCTGTCTCCTGTCTCCTTCCCACTTTTTAAAAAAAGATTTTATTTATTTATTCATGACAGACACAGAGAGAGAGGCAGAGACACAGGCAGAGGGAGAAGCAGGCTCCCTGCGGGGACCCCAATGTGGGACTCGATTCCAGGACCCCGGGATCACGTCTTGAGCCGAAGAAGGCTCAACCACTGAGCCACCAGGGGCCCCCACCTTCCCACTCTTAATGTTGATTCTTCGCTGCCTGTGCTGGAAGATGTGGCCATGATCCCTAACTGCTTCCCCTTTCTTCCCATCTCTCCCCTCTCCCATCCACCCTTCTCACAAGTGTGGAGCCTGTGTCCTGCCCAGCCTGATCACCAGCTGTGCAACATCACCATGCCTCCCTGTGTGTGGCTTCTCTTGAACTTTCTTTGGGTTATCTTCCCAGGCTTTGTGCCAGCTCGGAGGTCACATCTTCCAAGAAGCTTTCCCCAGCCCCAGGCTCCTGCTGATGGGTTAGGCATCCCCCTCAGAAGTGCTTTCCACAGTCATGTTGTCACCTGCTCCTTGTCTGTCTCCTGAATTTAGCTCTGAGGGCGATATCTGGGTCATTTTCACCCTGACATCTCTGGCACATAGCACGGTACCTGGCACTCACTGTGTACTCAACCAGCATTTACAATGTTCCTCATATAAATCATCATTGAATACATTTGGGGGTACCCAGAGGAGACCCAGCCTCTTCTTTGAGGATGGCATGCACCCACATGGAGAACCTAAGAAAATGTGATGCTAAAAGTCTAAGACCGAAGGGGTTGAGTGAGGCTTGTCGTAGTCTGGCTCCCATGTTGAGACAGGGTTGTGCCTGGGTGATTGGAAGAAGAAATCTGAGATGGAGCGGCGGCTTTGGTTTGCAGATTGAAATGAATTCTTGCAAGTAACAGTGGACGAGGGATCCCATTTATCTCAGAAACGGGAGCCAAGAAGCACGGTCCTGGGTACCTTAGACATTAGCACATTCTTTGCTGAAATTGATTGAGTTACTGGCATTTTACATTGAATGACTTTAGGACGATGGTCAAGATGAGAACTTTGGAGTCAGACAGCCTGGGTGCAAATCTCACCACACTTATTAGCTGTGGGATCTAGGAAAAAGGCTAATCTCCATGCGTCTTGGTTTTCTCATGTGTGAAACGGGATTTTAAAAGGCACCATGAAGTGGTAGTGATGCTAAAATGAGATAATGGCTGTGAACATTTACCATAGTGCTTAGTGATAATAAAGGCTCGATAAACATCTTAGTTAAAACAGAGAAGCTGAGGTTGGAAGGGTTTAAATCCTGATCACTTAGCTAGGGAGCAGTGACTTAGCTAGCTAATCACTTAGCTAGGGAGGATTTTGAGTCCAGATTTGTTTGTCTTACAAAAAATAGGACCATTCCTGCTCTACTGGACGGTTTCCTTAGAAACCCACTGTTACGTGTACCGTTGTTGACATTGGTGTTTGGAGCCTTTTGACCCTCCTGTACTTTGCTGCAATGAATTCAGAGATTTCCCCATCAAGAGTGGACTGCCCATATGTTGTACTGTCAATTAACCAACACTGCAGGCATTTTCACGGAAATCCAAACTATATGTTGTTATTCCTAAATTTTTAGTTTTCAAAGGACATTCCTGGACCCGGCTGCAAAATCCCATAAATTAAATTGAAGTCAGTCACATTTATGATGGGGTTGTTAAAAAGCTGTAAGTGTTATGAATTTATGACTCTGTGCTCACATTCAGCTGTTCACTGCTTCTGCTTCTAGGTCTTTCTATCCTGTGTGGGATAAATTTATATTTGTGGGTGAGATCATTATAAATCTTTTATGCACCACGAGTGCAATTTTAAATGTTTGCAAGCATGGAGAACTAGGCCCATGAGATATCTACTATATTCAGTGGATTATGGCTCTTGTATAACTAGCAAGAAAAAAAAATCTCTCAAACCTGTACCCAACATTGAACTCTGTAACCAGCACCTAAACCTCACTGAAGAAGGAATGCTTTATGGTGGAGCTAAACTTTGACTCTGTGGATAGTGTTTCAAAATTCTTTTTTTTTCACATTAAAAAACAAGCAAACAACTCCCCTTGATGACCACCCTTCCAGATGTCCCTTCCCGTGGCCATCCAGCTGAGCTTAGTGAGAAAAGAGTAGAAAAGTAAGAGTTTCTCCGCATCAGGATTTCATGACTCCTTTTGGAGTAGGGAGGCCAGCACAGAGCAGCTAGTGGTCCCTTCCTCATTACCGTTTGGAATCTTGATCTTGACCTTGCTTGTCACTGAAGTCAAAGTATCTAAGAACATGCAGACATTTGGAGGAGGCTTTTTAAAGAAGTATTCTGAAAATGAAAAGATATGTTCTCTTTTTGCCAAGGGACAGCTGTGAACTAGGTACCAGCCCCACTGGGTGACTTCATAAGCTCTCTGATGACAGGGTGAGGCCTCATGGCCATCCTGATGAGAAACTGGGAATTAAGCCCACTTGCATGATGTGACCAAATTAAAAGTGATAAGAAAATGTGATGAAGTATCATTAAAAGCAATTAATGAGATAGGATTTAATATGCACAAACATTTTGTGCTGACTTTGTGCTTTGGAGCATGAGGCTGTCAGTGGTGCTGTGTTTCCGTAGGAAATGATTTCAAAATTAATCCAAACAACAAAATCATCTGGAGGAACTTTAATAATAATAAAAAGAATTACACGTTCAGGCCCCTATCTAAGATATGAATCAGAATTCCCAAAGCCACAGCATATGTCTCTGTTTTTCATGAGCTCCGTGGATTGATTTCTGGGAACCAGAACATAGTTTGATGGTCCCCTTTCTCTATATCCTCTTGAAAATGGGTGTGAAGTACTTTGGGCCTCTTTATAGGAGGGAATTCTAAGTAAGTTGTGATTTCAGGGGCTCTCACTTCCCTTCTGTAGATGGAGAATTAAAGCCCAGAATGGTTTGCTGCTTGATCAACAGCTTGCCCAGCTTATTGCAGACAGAATCAGGACTTGAGCTCATGCTTTTGGCTGCTCAGCCCGGGGATCTTTTACTAGACCTGTCACTCCCACTCTGACCTCTGAAGAACCCCGGGGTGCTACAGTGAACTTACACTGACCCTGCAGGATATGTAAATTTTTGAGTTTTCTAGGGAAATACAGTGGTGCTCTACAGTTGTCAGAGAGTGTGTGACCTACTAGCTGGAGATAGTTCAGTTTCGTCACTCTGGGTCACGCTACACTCCTTTTAATAATATATCTTTGCAAAACTGGGTTTCTGAAGGTTGCTGATATAAGAAGCAACTATTGTAGGAAAATCGATATGAAATAGGAATGCCTGCTCTGAATCCAAGAATTAAGAGGCTTCGATGAGCCCAATGGGTGTACACACCCATTAGTAAATGACCATGTTAGAATGGAAAAAATGTTATTTTTTTCTTCCATTTTGTGTCTTATTTTTAAAATGGCAACTAACTTCTAGTATATAAATGCTTATAATCTAATTACTTTATAAGCAGACGTATTAGAGACTGCTGTTGGAGCAGGAACGCTGTGGAAAATAGTATTGAGACAATACGGACACCATGAGGGAAGAAAGTTTGGGAGCTAATCCCTACCGTCTTCTCGTCACACACCACATTTTGACTTGTATAGTTAAAAGCTTTGGGTATCTGGGTTTCAAAAGACAAATTGATGTTTCTTTTTTTTTTCTTTTTCTTTTGGTGTCACTGGTCCTACCATTTCTTTTGGACTGCTTGCTTCCAAAAGAATATCGATGACAGTAGTTTTTATTTCAGCAACAAAGCTGCCCATTTCTGTTGAAAGGAAGTTATACTCAGAACTGTTTCATTGGAGGATTGGGTCCTGAGGAGGAATGGACACAGGGCAGTTCCTCTGTCCAAAATATCAACCTGACTGCATGTTAGCCACCATTACAACTCTGCCTCTTTGGGTTCTGTAGACTTCTAGAAACAGCCACTGAAGTGCAGGTAGTTCTTAGCGGGCTTGTCTTGGAAACCTTGGTTGTGACCGAGGAGTCAGATTAGAGGAAGAGCATGTGGTTTGCCTGAACCTGGAGGTAAAAGGTGTCATTAGGGGAACTGCAGTGGGAGCATGGATCCACCTGTTGCTTCTAGATCTGCCTGGTTCTGGGTAAAACAGGGGATGACAATCCCCAAAGGTCTAATGGAGAGCTCTGATTGTTTAGCTAATTGATATTTGCCAAGATAATCCATGTCACCCTTTGGTCATTTTGTCTAATTGGTAAAAACAACCCCTTACATTTGCTTAATCTTTTAACCTTTCTAGAAGCTTCCTCCACCCCCTATCTCATTTGGTTCTTGCCAAAACCCTCAGAGGTAGGGGTTCAGGATTACTGTTCCCATTTTTAACAAATGAGGAACCTGAGACCTAGAGACACCCAATGCCTTGGGCTGGTGAAGGAAAGAGAAAGAACAGGACTCAGGGCTTCTGGCTCTTAGTTCAGTGCTCTTTCCCTTGGCCACACCTTTATAGGTTTACAACCATTTCACAGAGGCCATTATGAACAGTAAAAGCCAGAGGCCATCAGTGTCCTCGCTCAGTGCTGCTGTGGTCATGAGGGGCCTTGGTCCGACCCCTACCCTCATCTTCTCCCTCGGTTTTGCTGTTTCTGCCTAAGGTGTGGCTGCTGCTGCTGCCTTCTGCAGATCACCTGGTGTGCTCCTAGGCCCTCTGTGTCTTTATTCCTTGTTCCTCAAATACCATCTTGAGAGGTGCCCATCAGCCCCAAACCTAGCTCTCTGTACCTTTGTATGTCTCCATAATGAATGCACACCCTTCCCACAGGAGCTCCTTCCTTGAGGACTCGGAGGCACCTGCCACATACCGTCAGGCAGTCTGTGTGGGGACCCTGGGCTCCCCGAGTTCCGTGCCAGAGAGATGTGCAACCCAGGGAGGGGCCCGCTGGTTCCATCACAGGGACACGAGTGCACAAAGGAAATGTTTTCAGGAGCTCAGCGAGCAAGAACAATGAAGCCAGTCCCACAGGGAGGAAGCGCACGGGGTACCCGCAGGTCTCACATGGAGTAAATCATTCGCAGGGGCTGTGGTTAAGGGTCAGTGTGAACGAGGCCCGCACCGCTGGGACACTCTGTACTTTTGATCTGGCCTTTCAAGCTTGGGTGATGCCAGGAAATTGCTTTTAATAGACTGAAGCCTACAGTATAGAAAATGAGAAGGGATTGTTATAAAAACAATGGAGATTGGGTCCCCACTCTCCCTCCCTCCCTCCTCCCCCCACACCTGTTCTTCCTCTGAAGTCCGTGAATCTCCGCACTGTGAGGGGCCCCCAACACTGGTTAGCTGGGAAGCCCAGGGACATGCCGCCCCTCTGATCTGCTTTTAGTCACAGACCTTTCTAGGACTCCACACACACTGAACATGTCAGAGAGCCATGACATGTGTCACTGAGTCATCTCCATCAGGCCAGTCATTTCAGCATAGGAAGCCGTGCACCTGTACTTTTTTTTTTTTTTTTTTTTTTTTTTTTTGCGGTGAAAATTACTAATTTGGGGGAAGTGTTTAGCCAGCCTTGTCAGAGCTCGATTGATTAACCTCGTACTCATGGCCACACCCAAACCCTGAGCACTGTGGGGGTATAAATAACACCAGCAGTGGTGCTGCAAGGCTAGCTTTGCCTCTTTGTGATAGCACTGGAGAGTTTATGTCAAGAAAAGAGAGAGCGAAAACCATCCCACGATCACTGCATCCCCCACCTGTCAGGTGGACATAAGAAGAGTTTCCTTCCTTCCTCTCATTCTTCGTCCTGTGGAACTGAGCGGCAGGGTGGCCTTTCCACATGACTTCTAGTGCTGGGACGGTGCCAAAGCAGAAAGGCATCAAAAACAGCTGATTTTGCTGGAGAGAGAGAGAGAGACATATACTTGCTAGCTTCCTATTTCCATATGACTCTGTCACTGGGGACTGACATGTTTTCCGAACAAAAAGCCCCTCTTGTGATAGAAGTAGTGACGCGAGGTAATTCCACACCACCAGGGTGAGTGTACTGATGAATGCAGACATGGGTGGCTTGTTAACTCTGTACGGGGACTTGAGGTACGGCAGCTGTATTTGATCTCAGGTGATCCCGTGGCATAGAGGAAGTGAGTATCAGTGTCATCTCCCATCATGCAGATGGGCCCCACGAGTCTTACAAAGCAGCTCAAGGAGAGGTAGGTATGGAGCGGCAGGGCAATAAATTAGTTGGCACAGAGGCTAAAGTAAGTGGCCAAGGTCTTCCAAGAGAACATGACACCGGGAGTCCAGGTGGAGTTAGAAAGAAGAAAACCACTTACAATACGAGACGTTGATCCTTTGGCCTAGGGTCATCATGAGGGGAGACATGCACTACAAGTTGGAGTGGGACACATTTTATCTTGGGGAGTTTAGTTTTAGGGAGCTAGTCAAAGTAGCCTGTGTTCAGGTACCTCCTACGGTTATTTAAATCTTTAAAAGAAGGCATTGCCTGGTTATTCTCTCAGCTTCGTGATTTACCCTTCCTTACAGAAACATTTGGCCGGTAGCTAACAGTAAGGACGTCACCAGTCTACTACCTACCAGTTTTCCTTTCACGTGCGGGGCCAGATCTGCTTAGGATAGATGTGCGGGAAGATCTTCGTGGGTTGTCAGGGCTCCGTTACCATACTTGGAAAGCCAAATGGGCCTTCTCACCTCTATCGTGTTCTGGTGGCGAATATTAGACAAACTTGAGAAGCTACATTAAAAAAAATCGCCATCGTAGGTACTGGAAGTGATCGAAAAACACACGGGCATGGTCTTGGCCCTTGTCATAGAACCAATATGGGCACAACTTTGATGTGAAAAAAAATATCAGACTGTTGAACTCGTGCATTTTCCCCTTCCTGGGCATCAGTTTCTGCTTTTGCATCTGTGGGGGTAACTCTAGCTGCTGCCAGAGGTCAATCCCCTAGTGGCTTAATATGATAAAAGTGTCCCATTTGCATAGAGACCCACTGGGTATTCTTGTTGCTTGTCAGACTTTCTTATGCTCATTCAGTGATGGAGGGTTTTTCCATATTATAGTCCCGCCCTATCTTTCTTGTCATTGAGTTGGTCGATGAGGAAGAGTTGAGGATTATGTGGGTTGGCACTTTGTTGAGTTTTTTTGTTTGTTTTGTTTTGTTGTTGTTGTTCTTGTTTTTTGGATTGTTGGTCTGTTCTTTTTTTAAGGTTTTTTTTTTTGTCCCTTTTTTTTTTTAATTGGAGTTCAATTTGCCAACATATAGCATAACACCCAAGGCTCATCCCATCAAGTGCCCCCCTCAGTGCCCATCACCCAGTCACCCCCAACCCCTGCCCACCTCCCTTTCCACCACCCCTTGTTAGGAGTCTCTCATGTTCTGTCTCCCTTTCTGATATTTCCCACTCATTTTTTCTCCTTTCCCCTTTATTCCCTTTCACTATTTTTTATATTCCACAAATGAATGAAACCATATAATGTTTTTTAAGGTTTTATTTTAATGTTTAAATAAAACATTTGTTTATGTATGTATTACATACAGTGTAATATTAGTTCCAGGGATGCAGTGTGGTGGGGGAGCACTTTTTAGTAGGCATATATTATATCTGTTCATATTTCATTGGTCAGAACTCAATCACATGGCCATACTTAATTGCACATGAGGCTCATTAATGAAGTCTAGTTTTGTGCCAGGAAGAAGGAAAAAACAGATTTGGTGAACAATTAGCCAGTTCCTACTCCACCTTTAAAAATGAAGAGCTGTACTAGGTGACCTCTTAAGTTCCCTTTTTGGTCTAAAATGAACCACTGGAAGAACCCAAGTTTCCTGTGCTTAATGGACTAGTGCCCTTTGTGTGAACTGATCCCAAAGGTAAAGTATATTCTTAGTGATATGGAAGATGACCAGTACCTGAAGGGTGAAGTAAACATTTCCATCAAAACAGTTCAGTGAGTCCAAAAACAACAGTGACCAGTAAAAATTTTTTTTAAATTAAAACAACAACAACAACAACCACCCAGGAGGTCATGATGGAGTAACTGGGACCATCAATGAGTAGAAAATTGGATCAAATATATGAAACAGTTCTTTGCAGACACTGGAGAACAGGCTGCACATAATGGAAACAAGTAAGGTGGACCAGTAGCTTTGGATTTCCACCTCAAGGCACTTTCTAGACCAAGTGTGGGGAGAACAGTGCTCTCCAAACAGCAGTGGTGTTGACAGAGGCCGGGGCTCAGGGGGTGGAGGTGTTAGAACTGGTGGTCCAGAATACTAGACGGGCAGAAACTCTGCAGAGAAAGAGTGCCAGAGGTCTGCACTGTTTTAGTCTGGGTTTTCTCGCTAATTATAAAACTGCACATACAGAATATGAAATTCCATGATTCCTGGCAAGCAGGACTGAGAAGACATAAGATGAATAAGTCCTAGAGCTGGGACACCTGGCTGGCTCAGTTGGTAGGGCAACTGACTCTTGACTGTGGGGTCTGGCGTTCAAGCCCCATGTTGGGAATAGGGCTTACAAAAAATAAAATAATAATAATAATAATAATAATAATAATAATAATAATAATAATAATTCCTAGAAGTTACATGGGACTAGGAGATGTTCTAGTTCTATCCAGCCAAAGTAGACAGTCCTGCTTGAATGCCTGGGACATTCAAGAGACACTAAATGAACCTTGCCCTAGTAGTATAGTAATCCTAGCATAGTGCAGTTAAATGTCTATTTTCAGTTGTTCAGTATAATGTTCTATATATGTTAATTAGATTATTCGTTGTTTGTATTGTTCAGATTTTCAATGTCTCTACCGAGACCCATGACTGCTTGCTTTTTCAGTTATTGAAGAGATAGGTTATACTCTTCAGCTGTGATTGTGATTTATCTTTTTATTTGCCTTTAGTTCTGTGGATTTTTAAAATTTATATATTTTGAGCTTTTATTATTAGGTATATTCAAACTTAGGGTTGTTATATCTTCTTGTTGGATTGATCCTGTTATCCTGACAAAATAAAAGGGAAGCTCTTTACTGTTATTAGTATGATTAGAACAGCTTTCTTTTTGTCAGTGCTTACCCAGTGTATTTTTTCCCATCTGTTTACATTGAAGCTTTACGCATCCTTATATTTAAGGTACATCTTTTGTATATGGCATATATACTTATGCATATATATATATATGTGTGTGTGTGTGTGTGTAGGCTTCCATATAGTTGATTTTTCTTTTTGTAATTTTAGTCTGACAATCTTTGTATTTTCCTTATGATCTATATTTAATAAGATTATCAATTATTTGGATTTAAATCTGTTGCTTGTTAAATGACTTTCTGTGGCATTTAAGCTAATACATATGTTTGGGTCTGTTTGTTAAAGCATTGAATTTAACCTAAGCAATATATGAAAATAATATGAAAAGAGAAAAAAGTACTCTTTAACAACTTAAGGGGTGACACGCACCATTATTAGATAGCATTTCATCTGTGATGATTGGTGAGTGGTTATATTCTTGAATGCACATCCCTTTGCTTTGAAGCCTGCCAGGTGGTCCCCATCACCCCATGAGGTCTCCGCCAGGCAGGGCAGTCACCTCATCCCATGTCCTCACCCTCTTTCTCTCTAATCATTGATTCTTACTGCATCTGCTTATTTACATTCTCTGTATCTCAGGAGAATGAGAGCTTCTCAGCAGGAATCAGGTCCTGTTAATGCTTACTGCTCAGTCCCTGACACATAAACAACTCCTAATTTTTGTTGAATAAGTGACGCACGCGTGGCAAGTCTTAGATTAACCCCAATGGTGTACGTTTAGATGGTAAGGCCAGGTGTGGTCCTAGAAGGTCCAAGATGATCCTGAATGTTCCGTTCTTTGAAGAGTTTTAAAGAAGCTTGGGTTAAGTCAGGAATGCAGCCCCTCTTTTTTTGTTGACCCACGCTCTCACAAGTGGGGCCTAGAATCAAGTCTCTTCTTTTGTGATGACAGACAATTAGTTTGGGAAAGAAAATTTTCACAAGGCCTTCCCATTATTTATCAATTTGAGGGTCTGTGCATAGCTTTGAATACAAAATTACATGTGAAAATCATTGTGTCTACTATTGAATAATTGACTGATCTTCCGTTCAGAGCCACTGAATGAAGGGTCCTGGGTAATTGCACCTGCTAGCAACTGATTGCACCTGCAGTTAGGCAATTGTAGGGGAAGCTCTATGGCTTCCGGTTAATTGCCCAGGCTAAAATGGAGAGCACCCCTCACAAATCTGGCCTATTATCTCATTGTAGGCCTTTGCAAATATAGGATGACCCCAGGAACAGACGGAGAAAATACCTAGTTTTATTTGCTGCACACCAATTAATGTCAGTAACCTAGCTAACATTCCTACACTTTTCATTCAAGCAAGAAATTTAAGTATATTGGAGTCCATCAGTAGCCCATAATATAACTCACCTCTTCGGCATCTAGTTTTGCTGTGTTATTGTGACACATATACCCAAAGGGGTTCTGATTTTTAAAAAGTTTCCACGTTCATAGGTACTTGTCAGAGAACCATCTGAAGGTGATTATTGTAGTTCTTTTGCTTTTTGTGAGGCACCTAAGACCCCACTGAGAAGATTTGGCCCTTTGAGTGACTAACTTAAAGCTGGAGTCAGTTTTCTATTTTCCCCTAATTCCAAGTTGTAAAACCCTACTCCATCTATCATGTACCTTGCTTCTTTTAACAAGAGTTCTATGTTAAAATTTGATGGGACTTTTGGGAGACTTTTCCTACATTTATTGAATCTTTGTTTTTGCCTTTTTGGTATATTTGCTATGTGGTGGATACACAGAGGCGCTGCTCAAATGCCTTTTGAAAGTGGACTTGCTTACTTTTGAGATTACTGTGGTTGGCTGGGAGCCTCCAGCCATTAGTTTGCTCAGGATCTGCCTCTGATCTCCAGCCACAGGCCGGGTGATATCCACGCGGAGTGGAGGGGGAAGGTCCTGCCCACGTCTACTCAGGGTGGGGCTCTCCTAAAGGCAACCTTTGCCCTAGGGCACCCAGGGTGTGGGGGGTACTTGCTGTGTCATTTGTCATCACTGTCTGCCACCTCCTCTGCCCAATCCTGATCCCCACCTCCCTGCTTTTTTAAATAGATGTTATTCCTCAATAAAGCGTTTGTGCTCTCACCTCCATCCCAGCATCTGCTTCCTGGAGAATGCAATTAGCAACCACTGTCAGGTAACAGTAAATTAGGAATAGCTCAGAGGATGTTTATTGTATTGGATCCAAGGCTTTGCTCCAAAAACAGTTTTCAAGGAAATCTATTTTTCTGCGGGAGTATTATATGAATTGCTTCTTCTCTACTTCTTTTATTTATTTATTTATTTGTTTGTTTATTTATTTATTCATTCATTCATTCATTTATTTTTAATAATAATAAATTTATTTTTTATTGGTGTCCAATTTGCCAACATACAGAATAACACCGAGTGCTCATCCCGTCAAGTGCCCACCTCAGTGCCCGCCACCCAGTCACCCCCACCCCCCGCCCTCCTCCCCTTCTACCTCCCCTAGTTCATTTTTTTTTCTTTTAATTTCTTTTTTCTCTCCACCGGTATCAAGGGATAAGGTATATAAAATGATTTAGGGCAAAAGAATACATTTTCTAGGTTTAGAACCAACTTTCAAATGATTTTGTTTTGCTAAAGCAATAATTCTTATAATGAATTATTAATTATGAATTGATTATTAATAATCTTACTTACGGAGACCAACGCTTCCAGATATTTCTAAGTGAAATAGAACATAGCTCTAAGTAGGTGCTACAGATTGGAATAGACTTTCTACTTCTGTGTTATGGTATCATCAAAGCAACATAGCTCTCATTTTATAAACTTGATTGATCTTGAATTCAACTTCTTTGGGATGCTTTTTCATAGTAACTTTTATTACAGTGGTATATAGTGCTATTTGGCAAAAATTCAAACTTTCTGTCTGCCAAAATCTGCATTGCAAATCATGTCCCCTTTCTTCCTTAACCATTGGGCTTAGTGTTTCCAAATGTCCACCAAACATTAATATTTGGAGTCTGAGAATGAGAAATTGGAATTCTTGGGAACATCAGAGAGATCCTGAAAGTAGAAGTTTGTCTATATTTTTCATATTTTATATATGTGTTTGAAATAATAATGAGTGACTATAATAAGACACAGTGAACTATTTTTTATCATGACAGAATTATACTAAAAGCTTTAGAACATTTCCGTTTAAAAAAAGTTATCATAATAAGTGTATGGTTTACCATTGTTATGTGTATTGTGAAAAGATTACATCCTGTGATAACATGCAAAGATGGTCTCTTCCTGCTAGAAATACCTGATAAGATTAACAGAAGAGAGCTTTAATATAAAATATACACCAAATAGAGACCATTTGAAGATGGAAGGATATTATCTTGAATATTTGATCTTTAAAAGTTGACATACTTAAAAGTCACATCTTAAAACACGCAAAGCATCAGTCACCCTCTACGATCGTGTTGATCTTTGTTTTGTAACAAATACTCCAGAGACAGACAGTTGTTTTTCTCACTCTCTTTTGAGTTGGTTTAGTTATTCTGCATCCACAAGCATGGAGAGTTTGGGCCTACGGGATACATCAGTCGTTTTCCTTGTTTGACAACGAATATGTTTTGTCTACTTGCACTAATTTTGGTTTTGCTGTTGAAATCAATATTACTTGCTAGTCAGTTTTCTGATTTCATGTAATAGTCTAAGTCTAATAGTCTTAAAGTACTGACAATTTCTCTTTGCGTGTCTGTGTTTATTGGGTATTAGATGAATAATGTAGCATATACATCTCCCAGCACGGGTGATAATAGCACCATACAGAAGGACACGTCGGTATTGTCAATTAAAGTATTATTTTGCTTCCCTACTTTGCTATTTGTTAGAACAATGCTCATAGAATTTGTGTAAAGTGTGTTCTGTGTATCAGTGTATTCATATTTACTTTATTTGTGACAATAGTGCACCCTTAGGAGCAGAGGGGCCAGGATACACTCTCCTAACCTGGCAACAGCTCTGAGCAACATCAGCCGGTGCAATGATGAGACTCCTCTGCTCCTTGCTCTTGTCCCAGTTTCCAGAAACTTTGATCTTAACCTTGGTCTCCACATATGGTATTTCCTTCTCTTGCTTTTGACTTGAGTCGGTGGCTTCCCCTGAACCAATAATGTCTTACCTGCTAACCCTATTTATTGAGGGAAAATTATGATATTTATTCCTGCTTTTCCATTTTCACGGTTGACTTTCCTTAGGATTTGAGATCCAGACAAACAAATTTCCTGAGAAAAGCAGAGAAGGCACTCCCACATAAAAAAATACTCATTGTTATCGTTAGCTGCGCGGTGGAATCTGCTGGGAATTCCACTAGAAGAAGATCGAATTTTTCTCCCTCTGTGATCTGCAGTCACAGGAAGGTGTTGCTGGGAATGGTGACCGTTTATGGACAAGTGAGGAAGCGTCATTGCGTCTCTTTGGGCCTGGTGGTGACCACAATCGATGCTGTGTTATGGAGGCCAGAGCAGCTAAGTATGCAAGTGGTCATCTCGACTTAGTAGACAGCAGTCAAGAGGGTTGGTCTGGGAAGGGACAGAGGTCTAGCCAACTGGACTGTACCACCGACAGCAGTTTGACAAGGGAAGCCCTTAGCAGAAAGTCTTGTAGAGAGTGGACGCTCGAAGGGGAGGCCCAAGCTCGGCACCATTCCTTCACAGCCCACCTTGTTCTCAAACCCGTACAGTGTGGGCCTCCCGGTGCAAGAGGCAGAAGGAAGCAGAATGTGTGCAAGTTGGCCCCGCAGAGCCCTGCCCAGGCCAGGGCGGCCCGGTGGAGACACTCCTCATCCTCGGCCCGACTCCTGCTCGTGCTGCACAAACCAGAGTCTGCAGGCCGAGCTCTTTGTGAAGGGCCGACCAAGCATCAGGCATTGACATGACAGGCGGGCGTGAATAAGAGGAAAGGGACCTTTCACCAGCCGCAGAGGACCTGATACAGTTCTGGCGTAAACGTCACAGGGAAGTGGTTACCTGCTGCCAGACACCTGATTGCCCACGTGCATGTGTCTGGTTTTTGCTTTTATAGGAAACGGAGCTTTTGAAACTGAGGATATATATTTTTAAAATATTTTATTTATTCATTTATGAGAGACAGAGAGAGGCAGAGACACAGGCAGAGGGAGAAGCAGGCCCCACGCAGGGAGCCCAACGTGGGACTCGATCCCGGGTCTCCAGGGTCACGCCCTGGGCTGAAGACAACGCTAAACCACTGAGCCACCTGGGCTGCCCTGAGGATATTTTTAATGGAAGAAAATTAGAAAATTTTGCCTCAGTGAGTTGGACTAACAGAGCTCCGAAATGGATGTTTGTGTGTGTGTGTGTGTGTGTGTGTGTGTGTACTTCGGGTCCTGATTCTTTTTTTTTTTTTTAATCAACATTCTGAACTGATTGTTACGGAAAGTTTATAATAGAGAAATTTAATTTTGCCCAGTTAGGCAGCATCCATCTCTCACCAATGTATACAATGAACTTACATACAGTGGCGATGAGGCCGGTATTCATTTTAAAGTGTCTTGTTGACCGGTTGATATGGAGTTTTTTGAATCAATACACTAGTTATGAGTCACATACATGGGTTGGGAAAATATATGTACTAGACAGCGATTAGATTATCCCAAATATAATAAGCTAATTTGCCGTATATTTTATTATGGTGATGTAGTATTGGAGGTGATGATATGTTTGTGAGCATGTAGAAAGGACATTTTTTGCTTGAAACTGGTAATTTACTGCTCACTCAAATGCCATAAATACTGGTTTGGGCCAAGGGGAAATCATGGAATTTATCTCTGATCTAAACTGTGAGTTGAATTTTAGACCAGAAAGCACGTTCAGAGTTTCTCTCTGGGTTCAGTCTAACTGATTCTTTTCACCAGTCTGCCCTGGCTCTACCCTCCCTCAGTGAGGACCAACCCTGGCACAGTGGTGAGGGTTGGGACCAGCGCTAGAGGAGGCCACCCTGGCTCTGGCTGGCTCCAGAGCTACGTGTCTCTGGACGCTGAGCACGCTGCCCCACCTCCTTGGGCCTGCTTCTGGTGTTTGGATGTGTCAGGGTTCACTCCGGTTCAGAAATCTTGTCACTCGGCAATCTGAATTATAGTCCTGAGCAAACCTATGATTCCCTGGACAGGAAACTTCAGTGATCCCAAGCCTTAAGCCACACGATGCTTAAAGTGACAGATTTGGCTAAGTCCCGTGCAAGGCTGACTTGGGGTCCCTTTTCATTTGAGTCGAGATTGTGTAGATTTTTTTTTTTTAAGATTTCATTCATTTATTCATGAGAGACACAGAGAGAGAGGCAGAGACACAGGCAGAGGGAGATGCAGACTCCCTGTGGGGAGCCCGATGTAGGACTCGATCCCAGGACCCCGGGATCACGCCCTGAGCCGAAGGCAGATGCTCAACCACTGAGCCACCCAGGTGCCCCGTCTATGTAGATTATTGATCAGACATTTGCAAGTGGGTTTTCTAAATGACTTGTCAATGCAGAGTAGCCCTATGGTTTGTACCTTGTTTTTCCTGGTGCATGGGGATCCTCATAAACATAGAGGCCCCTGGAATGGACACCTGCAGTGGCTTCCTCTCGGCCTCGGCTGTTTCCTGAGGCAGAAGAGCAGTGGCTGACTCTTGGCAGGAGTTCATGCCTCCCTCCCTTTCCTATTCTACCCTCCAGACAGTGGTGTTCTTTGTAATGGGGTATGAGCCAGGGCAGGGAGGGGCAGTCGGCTGCACTGTAGATGCTGTCAGTCTCTGGGGTCCACAGGAGAAGACTCAAAATAGAACAGCAAAAAAAATTTTTTTTTTCCCAAAAGTCCATTTGTTTCATGCCAAAAAAGACAGGGATTTTTTTAAAAGATTATCTCTGAAATATAGTAGTTTCTAAGTGATTATATAGAACCACTAATCCATCCATCCGTTCATTCACTCTTTGAGTATTTACTGACCATCTGCTAAGTGCCAGGCCCTCTGTGCAGTGATGACTGAGGTTCACCAGAGAAGCCCAGCCCTGCTGTGGTTGGTAATTTTAAGTGTCGGTGTGGCTGGGCCATCTTATCCAGATATTGGGCAAACACCAGTCTAGATGTTGCTAAGAAGGGTTTTTTTGGATGAGGTCATGTTCAGCGGTAGACTTTGAGTCACCCAGATTCCACTCCATGATGTGGGTGGGCCCCATCCAATCAGTAGAAGGCCTTAAGATAAAAAGATTGACCTTCCCCAAAGAAGAGGGAATCTGCCTCCAGACTGTGCAACATGATCTTCAGCCAAGGACGTCAGCTCCCCGCTGAGTCTCCAGGATGGGCATGTCCTCCCGGCCTGCCGAGGCCGTCTTGATGATCACAGCAATAGTGGTCGTCATCGTAAGAGCTGATGTCAACTGAACACTTGCCGCCTGCCACGCAGGCTCTCGGAGCTTGGCACGTGTTGACTCATTTCATCCTACAAGGTGTACGAGTCGTTGTCATTCCCACCAACGGGGCGAGGAAAGGGCCTCATGAAGCGGCCTCTGCGGCCCCGTAAGTGGCTGAATCGGGATTAAAGCGCAGGCTGCCGAGCTGGCCCCTTCAACTGTGCCCCTGTCCTCCCCCCCCCGCCCCGCTCCTCTGCTCCCACAGCCACGTCCACCTGGGGCCCGTGGCCCTGCCATGTCCGGGTCGTCTCCTGATTCCCTCAAGGATCCTGCAAGGTAGGGACAACCGTGGTTGTCATTCCAGCTCACCGGGGAAGACTCGGAGGCCCACTGCCAGGCCCTGGGGCTGCTGTCACAGCAGGTGCCCTGCCGCCCGGCCCTGGGCTACCGCATACCTGGCCCTCCAAGGCTCCTGTGCTCGGTGAGCTTGGGAAAGGAGGGGTGCTCTCAGCCCCCCAGAACCCGGGTCCCAGTCCCACGGGAAGGAGGCCGAGGTGCAGCCAGTGGCGTTGGAGGCTCTTTGCCTCCGGGTCTCCCATCCGGAGAAGCTCACTTTCTTCTCTCCAGCTGCACAGTTTCCCTTGGTGTGTGGGTTCAGCTTAAATTCATCCCTCTAGAACCTTCCCGGCCGGCCCCTCCCTCTGTTCTCTCCTTCCAAGCTTTTCTTAGCCATGTGCCCTGTTCAGTCTTTAACTTTGGGCACAGGACTCATGTGCTTTGATACTTTCAAAACTTCAGGTATCTTGAGTTCCCTTTCTTTCCAAGAAGCCTCTTGAGGTTTCTTTATGGCTTCCTGCGGTGGAGCCCAAAGCCTGGCACACAGGGGGTGTGGAGTTGGCGTTTGTTGATTGGATGTGATTTAATGTGATTGAAGACGTGGGTCAGTCAAACTGGAAATGACCCGGTCACCTAACAGTGTTTCAGAGGGAGGCAGGGGAGGCGGGGGGCGGGGGGCGGGTGGTGGCCCACGGAGCCTGGCAAATCCCCGGGCGGGAATCCTTCCAGGCCCCTGCTGCGGCGTCCTGGAATTCTCGTCCGGAGCACACCAGGAGTTTTAGTGGGTGTAATAATGACCCCGTGATTCAGAGGTTCAGCTTGAACACAAGTAATTTCCTCAATTCGGTTCCCCACCAGGGAGCATTTCCTGGTGAGAACTCGGAGTGTGTTTTCTAACACCTCTCTTAATTCGGGCACTTCTTAATTCAAACCCCATGCAGGCAGCCCGGGCCCGCAGCGCCTCTCCCTGACCCGGCTGATGCGGCGGCCGCGGCGCTTCTTGCACAAAACTGCAGAAAGGGGCAAAGGGGTCGTCGCTGCACTGAGTTGGCAGGTGGCCTGGCAGGGAGGGCTGGATGTGCGCGAGGGAGCGACATGCAGACGACGGCCACTCAGCCTGGTTCTTGAGGTGAAGTTGGGCGGGATTCGAGAAGCAAGCAAATGCAGGAGCCCCCAGCAGCGCATGACCACGTGGAGCTCGGCTGCCCTAGACCCGAAGCCCTCCTCCTAGACCTTGCAGAGTTTGTATCCGTGAGTCCGTACCCTGGAACGGATCCTAGATGTCATCAGAGTGGGAGCCTTTAGGTGAGATCGGGGCACAGAAGTGCAGAGAATGGACTAGCCTCCTGCGGATGGGGGCAGCCTGGGGAGCTCCCGCCACGGCCCTGTGAGAGGTCAGCCCCAGGTCACCGCCCGGCCTCGTGGGAGCCCCCCGCGTGCAGGGCCAGCAGGGCGTCGGGAGGCAGGGTGATCCCGAGACCGGTGGCAGCGACGCACGATCGTTGGGGTGTTGTTAGCGTTTGCAGAGCACCTCGGGGCGCACCCAGTGAGTTTCTGACCTCCTTGAAGCCTCGCACAACTCTCTGACGGCATTATTAGTATTTCGATTTTGTAGCTGGGCCAGGGGAGTGGGGGGCACCCAGGCCTCCCAGACTCCCAGGTCACTCATGTGCTCTGCACACGCCTCCCACGTGCCCCCCACGTGGCTTTGCCACAACACTGCCTTCCCCTTCCCTGCGGCAGCGTCTCCATTTCTCGGTGACATGGGCCACCTGCCCTGTCCTTCCTGGGCACCGGTCCCCGGCTGTGTGCCTTGGCCCAGGAGTTCAGGTCACGGAAATCGCCCAGGCATTCCCTTTTCTTAGGCATCAGGGACCAAATGGGAAGGGGCCGTGGGAGCCACTGAGGGGAGGCGAGGGGTCCTTTCCTTCAGGGGTTTAACGGTCCACACGGCCAATTGGGAAATTGGTTCCTGTTAATAGACGGAGAAGATTCTAGAAGCAGCAGCGAATGGCTTCATCCTCGAGGGAGAGGCAGCTTTTGGAGAGGGACGGGGGAGGGACGAGGGAGCCGTGTGAGCAGCGCACAAGCTGGCGAAGGCACAGCAGCTCCTGACCTGTCTGCCCCCCTCCTGTCTGCTGGCACGATGGCTTGTGCTCTGTCATCGAGCACGACGTGCCCAGATCCAGGGCAACATCACAGCGCCGGGAGGTCCCTCGAATCACCTGCTACTCGGAGTCTCTTTCTGTTCCCAGGCTCTCCCACTTTCCAGAGGGTTCTCCTCATCTGCTCATCCCGTTTCAGCCTTAGTGACAGGGCCCAGGCATTCTGCAAGGCCTGGGGGTCCTGGTACCGGGGCCCCAGCTGCATCAGAAGGCCGCAGCTGTGCAAGGAGCAGTTAGTGTGAGTGAACCAAACCAAAGACCCCTTGGCCTCGGCAGCAGAAGGACCGAGTCCAGACTCCGGTTCTCTTGCTTCTTAAAGAGCCAGCGAGGATCTTGCTGGTTTAGCTTGGTTTCCCACCTCACGAATACTTGGGTGCAAAGTGCCCGGCCCACAGCCCCATAAATAGATCTATTCTCACATCGACGGGCTGGTGTCTGTTTCTGCTGCATCATGACTTCTTATTTCTGGGTGCTTCCAGACTGTGACCTAAACCAGCATCTGAACCGCGCTTGAAGTTCTGTGGGAAGTCTCAGAGCCGGCTCTGTCTGGTGTGCCGGCTGTTGGCCCGAGTGTGACAGCGTTAAATATAACATCTGATGATTTCGAAAGAGCCTGGTGAAGAGGCAGCGTCTGCCAGCCTTGCAGCCTTTGGCGCCTCGTCTGCCCACTGTCCTGTCCGCCTCGCCGTGGTGGCCGGGCGACCAGTTGGCCTGAGCCTCTGTATCTGGGAAGCCGGAGCCCCGGAGGGGACCTTGGAGGGGCTTCCAGCTCGGGAATGGGGTGACTGTCTCGCACGCTAGCAGGGGGCGGAGAGCCAAGCTGCGGTTGCATTCCTCTCCATATTGTAGACCCAAGGGCCATCGCCTCCTGGATGCGTCGTGGAAGCATGTGCTAGCTCAAAGTGGTCGTGTGGACCTGTGGGGAGGGTTCGAGGAGCGGCCCTAGGGGCCCGGATGGGGAGGGCGGCGGGCAGCAGAATGGACACCAGACCAGGTCCCAGCTGCCCAGGCCTGCACCTGTCAGGGGCACTGTGGTAGCTCCCACACCCTGGGATCCACACTTCCAGGCCTGGGTTCCTCACTGCTGCCAGGCATTCTGTGCTGGGAGGCCCACGGCATGGGCTGATGGGCATCCTATGTCCGAACAAGCTCAGCTGACCAGGATGAGTCCCACGTAGTTGTGTTCAGGGCTGAAATAAATAAAATAATACCTACCACCAGCCTCAGCGAAAATCGGACAAACTATATATTATTGAATCCAAGTGCTTTTTTTTCTGAAAATGATGCTTTTGCTGGTTGTCCTTCATGGAGACATTGACTCAGCACTGGAGGGCCCCCTGGACCCCCTGCCTCATGCTCTCCTGTATTCACCGGCTCAGCCTACTGAAGCGTCTTGCAGAGCCAGTTTCCCCAGGGCCCTGGGTTGCATGATGAAGTGCCAAGATGACCCCTACACGCTCCCTTCTGGTTGTGACCACTCCCCATGTCCTCACTGTCCTTGTACCATATCATCACCTAACTTCACCCAACTCCACAGATGAGCATTTACCCAGCGCTCACTACCAGTGAGACACTTAAACAGGATTCTTGGCTTTTATCGTGGGCCCCTTTTGTGATGCTTTAGATCCACATCCATGGTACCCAGCCAATGGGGGTTTTATTAAATATTATTTTAGTGTCTTAAAAAATAATAACAAAGCAACAACACTGAACTGGAAAACTAAACCCAGTAGGGAATATGCAAGCAGTGAGACGTTTCACCCAAGAGAAATAAGCTTTATTTCTAGTGGGGAAGATAGCACAGTAGCCATGGCGTGCATTTGTTGCCATGCACACAATCTTACCAGTCCCTCAAGATATGTATTACTGTCCCATTTTATTATTATTATCCCATTTCAGTGATGAGGAACCCAAGTCTTGGTCAGAGTAACAAACATAGTAGGCTGTGGTGTACTCATGGAATATGAAGAATGGATCGAAAAAAAGGTATGGTAAGTGCCCAAGAGGAGGCTGAAAGGACAGGTGTGTGGTCTGAAATAGCCCTGGTGAACACTGGTGTCTCTTTATAAAGCTAGTGGTGCGGCCAGGAACTGATGCCACAAGCATTTCTGAGAACTAGATTCTAGCTCCCTCTCTCTTGCTGACAACGTTGACCTCGTGATCCAAGTTTATTTATCTCCAAGATGTGGATGTGATGAGTCGCTCACCCAAGTTGGCCAGGTCACTTCAGTTTTAACGACCAGAACCAGTTGGTTTTGAGAGAGCTCATCGACACAGTTCATGCTTTGAGAGCGGAGGGATGGTCTAGGTGTGCTCAGGCCGAGCTGGTCTGAGTGTGCTCTGGCCGAGCATCCCATTAGATTTGTAGCTTTTCCTTGGCTCCAACAGAAAGGCAGGAGAACGTTAACAATGAGGGCGCCCCCTTTTAGTAAATGCAATACCCCCCTCTAAGACCTCTACATATCAAAACCTTGGGAGTCGGGAGGTCACACACCTGCACATACTAATGAGATTCATGAACACCAGGAGACCAGTGAGGTTTGCAAAGGGACGTTATTGTGGCTATTCTCTCCTTTGACAAAGGAGCCTTCATTGTCACTCTGCCTTCCTTCTGTCCCTGTCTATCATTAAAATAGAGTGGGGGCAGCGGCTGGAGAGAGGAACCCTTCCACTAACTGCTTCCTGGAACTCTAAGAGGCTCAGCTGTTCCATGGACAAAAATGAATGCAGCACGTGGCACGTAGCTGGATGAATATAAGCCTCACCACTGGGAAGAAACTGCCAATCCAGGCAGATTTTGAATCCTTCTAGATGCATAGAACACCCAGGGATGGTGGTGGCTATTTTGATAGCACGTCCCTCTTTAGTAGGAAGACTTACGTGGGTCTTTGCAAACAGGGCATGTTTCCTGTAGCTGGCGGAGGGGGTGGCTCTGAAATGCAATCCATCCAGGATGTGCCTGAAACAGTGTGCGCTCTCCCGCAGGAGGATGCAGGTGATGGACGGGGCATGTGACTGGCACAGCATACCTGCAGGCTTAGCGCAAGAATCCGGCACTTCTGACATGTGACCCAAAGAATGTGAGCCGCCGACAACAAGCTGGGGGCTTTCTCACGCGAGGAGTAGGTCATTTCTGTCTGCTGCGAGGCCGGGAAGACGTGCCCCTGTCTCCCTGGCACTGCTGGAGGCTTCTAGCCAAAGCCACCCACTCTGACTTTGCAGGTCTGATGGAGTTTCCCATGTCAGTAGAGGAACTTTCTTATATCCGTATATGCAGGGTTCCTGTAATTATAAAATATCCAAGATTTTCCGCTGGGGAATGGAAGTGGCAAGCAGCAGAGAGATGCTGGTCTTCTAAGTTTTCATTTAAAATGCTTTCAGGGAGACATTAGTCTTTTGGTTGCTGTGGTTTTCTTTCCTGTCCATTTTTTTTGTTTATTTGTAATAAAGTATTTTAAAAATATATGCTCATGGAAGAAAGTGTGGAGAATTCTATAAAGTATAAGGAATCTAAGAAAAAAGAAATCTCCATTTGTCCTACCAAAGGGCAACCATCATGAATGTTTTGATTTTACTCATCTCTAGTCTCTGCTGAGAGAGATTAGGGAAATTGCTGAAAGTGTGTGTGTGTGTGTGTGTGTGTGTGTGTGTGTGTGTGTTTGTAAATAGTGTCTCCTAAAATTGTATTATTTATTTATTTAATTCGAATTCTGTGTTTTGCACTCAGTATTATACAATAAGCCCTCCCCATGTTACTAAAACAGTTTTTTCAGCATGCTTAATAATATTACTTCTTTTATCACTTTTTTTTTTTTTGAGTGGGATTAAAAAGCAAACCTACCTGGAGAGGAGTGTTAGCGTGAATATAAACAAGCCCAGTTGTTTTAAAGCATTCCCACCCCTCACCCCCCCACCCCCCAGGGAAACACATTCCATTTGTTTCTGTTTATAAGTTATAAAATATTACATCCTTTTGTGACTTTTTTGGGAGGGGGAGTGCAAGATTGTGAAACTATTCTTTGTACTTGCTGGTCCTTGGTAAAATTATGCCACCTATATTCTTTCCTCAGATCTAATCTCCATGTACATGTCTCAGTGAAAGTCTCATCACCTTATTTGTTATTTTTCACCAAACTTGTTTTTTTCAAGTGATTTTCATAGGACATAAAATCCCTTTATTATGTAAAAAGGCTGAAACCAGGTCAGGCTCCATGGTCCCCAGCGGGAAGGTCCACCTGCTTCCTTATATCTCATGTGATGCTTGCTGGTCTTTCCCCGCTTCTCCCCCTCACACACTTTTGGCTGGAACAGAATGTTTCCGTGCAGGTGTGTCCTAACCCAGAAGCCTGGGTTTAAGGATACTTTTGTGAAAACAAGTGAGCAATGAGCATATTCAATACCATACAATGAGATCTCAAAATAGCAACTCTAGCTTTTTAAAAATAAAAGATACCCTACCTAATGGAAGTGACATGGTTCCAAAAACACCTACAGTATAACATTTCTACATTAGTCAAAAAAAAAAAAATGAAGACACAATTAAGGAAGTATTGGCAGAAAGAAACAGAAAGTGGTGCAATTTAGGCAGGAGCTAACTCACATAAGAAAAAAAAAAATAGACCAAAGCGATAAAAACAGTGGAAGTGACCAGAGAAGAATTTTCTCTTCTCTACAAACACCTGCACAACGAATGCCAAGGAATGAGAAAGAAAACAAAATAAGGCACAGAACTAATCAGCTTTTCTCTCCTTATTGTGAAATAATGCATGTATTGAAATAGAGTTTCAGCAACAGGAGGCTCGTAGTCAGCACGGCTACACAGCCTGTTTTGCTCAGGACTGTCTCTGTTCTTATAGCAGCTGCTTGCATAGTTTTTAAGAATGATGCATTTCACTCACAAAATTGTAGCATTCTGGACATTAAGTTATATGGTCTCTATAACAGCAAAACTCAAATGTTTGTAAAGATACTGGTTTCATTCAAGGTTTTTGGAACATCAAGTTAAAATGACAGAACAAAATTCAGCATATTTACATCTACAGTTTAGATTTGTGGCACCCTTGGAAAGCTGGCCGAATGAGGATTTCAGGAGAGCATATAGAATGGGGTATGAAAAAATACAGGTACCATGATTATAATAATGATAATTATGGGGGCACCTGGGTGACTCAGTTGGTTAAGCGTCTGCCTTTGGTTCAGGTCGTGATCCTGGGGTCCTGGGATCGAGCCCTGTGTCGATCCCTGTGTCGAGCTCCCTGCTGAGCGGGGATTCTGCTTCTCCCTCTCCCTCTGTGTTCATGTTGTCCCTCTCTCACTCTCTCTCTCAAATAAATTTAAAAAAAATCTTAAAAAAATAACGACACATTATGTTTGTAGAGCTGTTTGCAGTGGCCAGAGACCCTCCGTATTCCTGGACTCACGGGTTCTCCTGTGACTTTGAGTGGCCTGGAAGGAGGACACTACAATGTAATAATGATGAAGGAGATGCCAACCCTCCCACCTCTGCTCTTGGGCTGGATGACTTTGCAGGGGGGTGAGTGCCATCCCCATCCCCTACTGGTTCGGTAGGGAAGGGAATGAGAACAGATCGGAACACATTTAGAGAAGGGTTGGGGCTTCAGAGTCAGGACTTCACTGGGAAAAATCTCAGGAAATGAGATCTGTGTATCAACATTGAGTTATGACTAATGGGTTCCAGCAGCTCTAGCTTTGGAAAATAACTTAGGGGCCTGCGTTTAGCAAAGACGAATCCTTTACCGTGGTTAATAGCAAGTGGACCAAGTGAGGAAAAGTAGCTCCTTATGAAAGCATTCTGAGGTGATGGATCATCTGAAAGGAGGTGGCTGCTACCCAGACTCTTTAAATGTGTTGCTGGAAGGATACCTGGGTGGCTCAGCAGTTAAGCGTCTGCCTTCAGCTCAGGATGTGATCCTGGAGTCTTGAGATCGAGTCACACATTGGGTTCCCTCCATGGAGCCTGCTTCTCCCTCTGCCTGTGTCTCTGCCTCTCTTTCTCTGTGTCTTTCATGAATAAATAAATAAAATATTAAAAAAAACATTTAAATGTGTTGCTGGAGAATTAAATTGATTCTATAAAGTATTTATTTATTTATTTATTTATTTATTTATTTATAATTTTTTATAAAGCTTTTTTTAAAGTTTTTTTGCTCCCTATTATCCACTGTTAATATTAATAGGATAGTATTATCCATTATTAACCCTTTATCCAATGAAGGATTACTTTTTTTTTTTTTTACTTTTTTTTTTTAATCTTGAGAAGTAACTGAGAAGAAATAAATATTCAAGTTCAAAGGCCCTAACCTTCCCATGTCTGTGTTTTGGGGATGGTATTAAATAGCTGATATCCTGAGTGACTGGAGGTGTCAGGTTCTACCACTGGGGAGGATTTTCCTCCTAACTGGCAGGAAAGATGGGTTCAGTTATGCAAATGTAATTCATTTGGGAATGAGTGTGGCAGGTGCCTCAGGGACGTTTGCATTCATCTCAAGGAGAGAGCCCATCTCCCACGGTTGGCTCCTTGCTTGCAGGAGGAGAAATCAGGACGCACTTAATCTGAGACTCGCAGGGTGAGCCAGGTCCTGTTTTGGAGTCATCTAGGAAATTAAATGGGATATCGGGAAAAGTCTGACCTCAGTTTGATTTCCAGTGTCACCTTAGAAGTGAGTAGGTCTTAGGCCTGTTTCTTAATCTGCATGGGCGAGGGTTGAGGGCAGCCCTAGGAAGGTTTGCTGAGAAACTCAAGTGAGCTCTCGTGTTCCAAGTACTTAGAGCCTCGCAAAAAGCCTGTTCCTTGCATTCGGTTCTGCTGTGATCTGTGGCCAGTGGTGTTCTGTTCTCACAGGTGAGCCTCTAGGCTCCTCACTCTTTCCTGGGCCTGGGACCGCGGTCGAGAGAGCTCTGTGGAACAGGCCCAGAGGGGCTATAGTCTCCCTGCCAAACAGCCCATGGTGTGTGTGATTTTATTCTTATTAATCCCTCTAAATCAAAGTAGGTTTTAATACAGTAGTGAGGTGGTCTTTTATTTAAAGGCTTCAGAAGGAAGCTAAATAAGCTGTAATCAATGACTTAATATGGTTTAATTTTAAATTTCATGTCACTACAAATAAAGAAAACTGTTTTTTTAAGACACGTACTAAAAAAAAAATAATAATAATAAAAAAAAAGACACGTACTAAAAATTTTTAAGTCTTTTAATGAACAGATGTACCTGCCCATGCCTTAGAATTTAAACTCTCTTCATAATAGTTACTGGGTTGCAGCAAGCTTCTGGCTTTGCAAGGCTGCACCTCGAAGGTGGGAGTTTCACTAAGGATTTTGTGGGGAGACCCAGGAAACGGTTTGTCTTGTGTAGCATAAGGCAAAACCTCAAAAATCTCTCTAAACACATCTGTCTTTTTTCCAGATGAGGCTCTCTAAACAGCAGGGGGGTCCACATTCTTTGTTTCCAAATCCCTTCTTGCCCTCCCTTCAGGCAACCTCTGCATTTCCCCAGTTTAAATCTTCTCCTTCTAGATCTTTCCCTGGTGGAGTCTGCTCAACGCCACTTTTCCCATGTAACAATTAAGCTTCTTTTTTTTTTCCTTACCAGTTAATTTGTTCTAGTCCTCATCTTTTTCCTCCCTCCTCAGAATGAAAGCCCTTCCTTAGGACTCATTGTCTTTAGACTCTGAGGTTTTTTTTTTTTTTTTTTTTTAAGATTTTATTCATTTATTAGGGCACAGGCAGGGTAGAAGGCAGGCAGAGGGAGAGGGAGAAGATGACTCCCTGCTGAGCAGAGAACTGGACACAAGACTTGATCCCAGGACCCTGGGATCATGACCTGAGCTGAAAGCAAATGCTTAACCAACTGAGCCACCCAGGCACCCCTTCTGTGGGTATTTTAAATGATGAAGAATTTTTGAAAATTCCTATGACAATAAAGTCACTCAGTGACATTTGTTGGACCCCAGGACTCATCAGCCAGTTGTATTTAATATCATAAAAGACAAATTCTATGGGATAAGAAGACTTTAATTTCCATTGCAGTTTTAAAAACATCTCATTTACCAAAACAGGGTGGGAAAGGATTTATGTAAGGCTCTATTTACTTTCATGGCTTGGACAGTCTCCTTCTAGTTTCTTCTGGTTTACAAAGTTGGTGTTTATATTTATATAAGCTCCAAATTAACAATTGTCTATTGATTATTAGCTCCTGTCAAAAGAGGATTGGAGAAATAGGAGAGAAAAGGAGACGGAGGGAAGGGCAGGCTTTGAAACACTCATAAAACACTGAACAGCTCCTGCCAAAATATCGTATACTTTATATGGGGATGAAGTTTAGGGACACCCGTAGCTCTGTCTCATGCTATGGGAGGCCACGCCATGCAGTGGTTTCTAGGGGTTAGGCATTGGGAGCTGAGTGTGGATACCTCCTCAGGCACGTAGCAGCTTATAACTTTCAGTGAATTACTTGATGTCTCTCCTCCTTAGTTTCCTGAAACAAGAATAACAATATTCCTAACTTTATCACTTCCATAGGAAAAGAGCCAAGTGCTTTGGCTATCAAATAGCTGATATCCTGAATGACTGGAGGTGTTTTGCCTGGCACACTGTGGGTGCCCAATAAATGTCGACTGTCATTTATATCTAGGGTATAATTTTAATGATATTTTTCAAAAGACACATTCGGTGACATGCTTCCTAAGACTGGACAGTGGTGGTGAGTACCAGGTAGACATTATCTCCAGGGTTCTTGAAGACTTCAGCATCAGAGCCAGGCATAGCTCGTGTGAGCCATGCAGCGTGGATTTAAGGCATGTCAGATTATTCCTAAATTCCAATGTGGCGTACCCTGCTCTCTTAACGTTGCTCCGTGGTCAGCATCCCTGCCTTGACCTATCCCACAGAGATTTGAGTGTTTCATGCCCTCCAGACTGCTTGATGTGGGAGACATATAAGTGATCAAAATGTACAGTGCCTTGGCTCTGTCACTTGCATTCTGGTAGGAGGGATGGGGAGACAAAAGTAAACAGATAACTATGTAGTCTATGAATCTTTTGTATTTTTAAAAAAATTATGCTATTTTATACTAGGCTTTTTATTTTCAGAGAGTTATAGATTCATATATTAGAAATAATGCAGAAAGATTCCATGTACCCTGGACCCATTTTCCTGATTGGTAACATCTTAACCAACTATTGTGTAACATTGCAATCAGGATATTGACGTTGACTCCTTCAAGATACAGAATGTCTCTATCACCACAAGCATCCCTTATGTGGCCTTTTTCTGTCCACATTGACTTCCCCCTGCCACCTTCCAATCCCCAAAAACCACGAATCTGTTTTACATTTCTCTAACTTTGTCATTTCAAGAACATTATGTAAATGGAATCTTAGAGTATGTAACTTAGAGTGTGTAACTTTTGGGATTTCAAGAATTTTATGTAATGGAGTGTGTAACTTTTGGGATTTCAAGAATATTATGTAAATGGAATCTAAGAGTGTGTAACTTTTGGGATTGGCTTTTGTTCCCACTCAAAGTGATTCTTTAGAGGTTTTTCCAGGTTATGGCATGTATCAATTCAACACATGGCATGTGTTTCTTTTTGTTGTTAGGAGTGGTATTCTGTGGTAAGGATGTGCCACAGTGTGTCTAAACATTTACTCACTGAAGGACATTTGGGATCTTTCCAGATTTTTGCTACCATGAATAAAGCTGCTATGAACACTGATATATAGGTTTTAAATAAACATAAGTTTTTATTTCTCTGGGATAAATGTTCAGGAGTGCAAATACTAGTTGTATGGTAATTATAGGTTTAGATTTTAAGAAACTGACACTGTTTTCAATGTATACACAATTTTAAGACATTATATAGCTACCATCAAGATTGTGGTATTGGTGAAGAATAGACATATTTGTCAATGAAGCACAACAGAAAGCTCAGAAATTGCCAGACACAAATATGCCCCATTGTATTGTATTTTAATTTCCGTGTCCATAAGTTCATTGAGAGTTACCAGAAGTGCAATTTAATATTTGTCTAGTATCCTTTGACCTTGCTGAACTAACTTATGTTAGGAGTTTTTGGAGATTCCTTGGAGGTTTCTGCATAGTTAATCATGATATCTGCAAATAGGATTAGTTTTATCTCTTCCTCTTTGATCTGTGTGCCTTTTATTTCTTTTTCTTGTCTTATTGCATTGGCTAGATCTTTCAGCACTGTGTTGAAGAAGAGTGGTGAGAACAGGCATTCTTGCCTTGTTCCCAGTCTTAGGGAAACACATTCAATTTTTTACCACTAGGTATAATGTAAGTTGTAGGTTTTTTTGGTAGATGTTCTTTACCAAGTTGAGGAAGTTTTCCTGTTTGTTCTTATTTTTCCGAGAGATTTTACGTTGAATTAGTGTTGAGTTTTATTAAAAAAAAAATGTCTCCATCAATTGATATGATCTTGCTGCCTATGTATTTCATCCATTCACCAATTTTTGTCTTTAATTGGTGTATGTAGACCATTTATATTTAATATAATTATTAACATGTTAGGGATGAAGTCAGCCCTTTTATTTTTTGTGTTCTGTTTATTTTCTGCTGTTTCTTTGTTTTAGTTTTCCTGTCTCCCTGTGGGTAACTTGAATATGTTTAGACTTACATTTTAGTTTATTTATAGTGTTTTTGAGTGCATTTCTTTTCATGGCTATGCTAATTATTGCTATAATTTGATTGATCATTCTGCCTGTTTATCTGTCAGTCTATCTATCTATCTATCTATCTATCTATCTATCTATCTATCATCTATCTATCTATCATCCGCTTATCATAAGCTACTGGTGTCAGCATTTTACCTGTTCAAGTCAAGTATGGAAATCTTACCTCCTTTTACCCTTCCCCATTAACAATATAGTTGTTTCAACTATTTCTTCTACATATACATAATAGGTGTATCAGACAGTGTTCTAATTTTTCAATTGTCAGTCATAAATTAGGAAACTTAGAGTGGGAAATGCATTGTATTTGATTGTATTTTCACTCTTTATATTGTTTTTTCTTCCTTTCTGATGTCCCAAGATTCTTTCTTTTATCATTATCTTTCTGTTCATAGAAAGTTCTTTTTTTAATATGGGTGGATTTGGGTTTTTTTTTTTAGATTTATTTATTTATTCATGAGAGACACACACACAGAGAGACAGAGAGACAGAAAGACAGAGACCCAGGCAGAGGGAGAAGCAGGCTCCATGCAGGGACCCTGATGCGGGACTCAATCCCAGGTCTCCAGAACCATGCCCTGGGCCAAATGCAGGCGTCAAACTACTGATCCACCCAGGGATCCCCCACAGAAACTTCTTTAACCCCTTTTCAGAGTAGTTTGCTGGATACAGATGATCTTAATTTCCTTCCTCTGAGAATGCTTGATTTCTTTTTATTTCCTGAAGGAAATTTTTGCCTGATAAAAAATTCTGGGTTGACAATTCCTTTTCTACCCCACCCCCACCCCCACCCCCACCCCCCACCAATCATTTGAAGAATGTTGTGTCACTTCATTATGGCCTCTGTGGTTTCTGATCAGAAGTCTATTGCGATTCACACTGTTTTCCCCTGTAGGTGAAGTGCTGTTTCTCTCTCATTGCTTTCAAGATTTTTTTCTTTGTCTTTAGTTTTGAGACCTTGAGTATGATGTGTCTTGATGTGGATTTCTTTGGGTTTACTGTGTTTGAGGTTTGCTCAGTGTTTTGAATCTGTATGTTAATGTTTTTTTTTTTTTTTTTTTTTTTTTACCAAATTTGGAGATTTTATTATTTCTTCATTATTCTCTCAGTGCCTTGTTAACCTTGCCTTCTCTGTTTATTTTTCCAAGATTCTGATGACATGAATATCAGAACTTTTGTTTCAGGTTCATAGGTCTTTAAGGTTCTGTTCATTTTTTTTCCCCCAGTCTATTTTCACCCTGTTGTTCAAATTGGGTAACTAATTTTGTTTTGTCTTCAAATTCACACATTCTTTCCACTTTATCCTCCATTCATTGATGTACTTATTTTAGCTACTGTATTTTTCAGTCCTAAAATTTACGGTATTTTAAGATAATAATTATAGGTACATTTTTTTGAAATAGAATGACCATGAAAAGTAAAGAGACATTCTAAAATCTCCTTGTGAGAAGGCCCCTGGATCAGTAAGATGGGCTGTAGGTTCCGTTAATCAGATTTCTTCCTGGGCACAATTTGGGCACATTAGATTATCCAAATGTGATTTTTGCAATCTACTATCTATTTTCTGGTATGTTCAGAGAGGATTATATGATTTTTGCATTAATCAGTCTCAAATTGGAAGACATTTAAAAACACCATTGCTAGCCTGTGTATCTCTGGTTACCTATATTGGAACACATAGGTTGGTCATTAGTTTCAGTTTTTCCCTGAGTAAATCAAGATCATCTATCCTTTGTCTCCAGCTTTAATCAATTATCTTTGCTGATTCTTAGATGTGGAATGTCTTAGAGATACAACAGTTGAATTCACTGGCATCTGGGATGAATTTGGTATACTCAGGACCACCATGTCTACACAGGGAATAGCCAGGCAGACCCTACCTGAAGGACTGTCATCTTCACCCAAACCCTCTACTCTTCAGCCTGGGTGGCTCTCCCCTACTCCCTAGTGGCTGAGTTTCAACTTTCCCCCCATCTCCTGGTGCAGCATCCCTGAGCCGCTGGAGGCCACCAAGTACTGAGCTTAGTGTACATTTTCCCCCTCAATAACTTTGACGCAGGGCAAGGAAGGGGGGTTTATTGCATGGCATCAAAATAAACCAGTTGTATACCTTTGTGAACCAGATTTGAAATAGGGACTAAAAAATACACTTCCAAGATAAAAACAGAATGGCAATTGGAAGGAAGGGCTCTAGAGGGGAACTTGGCTTTGAACCAGTTTCTGCATCTTTCTGCTCCTTTATTGTGTGATGATAAAATATATCTCCCATGATTGTATGAGGATTAAAGGAGAGAGTGCAAGGTCTGATACTTGGTGCTTAATGATGCATCACTGTTGCTTCCTTAAGAACTTCATTGTCCATAACACCTAACACATTTTGTGGGATATACTAATACTTAATAGAGCACATCTGACTGATCCAGGAGCCTTCTCACAAGGGGACTTTCAGAATGTCTCTTGGCTATTTATGGTCATGGTTAAAAAAAAAAAAACTATGAAGCTATCATTATTATCTGAAAACACTTTAAATAAAGTAGGAACAAAGTTTATTCAGTAACTGTGGCCTGTGCATTTGTGGGTCAGATTATATTTTAAACTATAAATCCATGGGTTGATAAAATGTAAATAACACAAATCTTTAAAGAACAGATTTTTTAAATTATAAAGAGCCTTAGTCTTTGCACTTCAGCCATCTCTTACTTGAGGCAGAAATGCATCTATGATGTTTCAAGAATGGCTTGAATACATTATTAATTTGTTCATTCATCCATCTGTTAAGTATTTATTGTGCATATACTACTTTTTTCAAGATTTATTTATTTAATTTTTATTTTTTTTAAAGGTTGTCTTTACTTATTTGACAGAGAGAGAAAAAGAGACTGAGAGCACAAGCAGGGGGAGTGGGAGAGGGAGAAGGAGAGGGAGAAGCAGACTCACTGCTAAGCAGGGAGCCTCATATGGGGCTTGATCCCAGGAACCTGGAATCATGACTTGAGATGAAGGCAGATGACTGAGCCCCACCATGTGCTCCTAGGATTTATTTATTTGAGAGAGAGAGAGAGAGAGTGAGAGCTCGTGTGTGTGAGTTTGAGTACATGAGTTGGAGGAGAGACAGGAGAGGGATAGGAGAGAATTGCAAGAAGCAGGATCCCCACCCAGAGTGGAGCTCCATGTGGTGCTCAATCTAGTGACTCTGAGATTATGACCTGAGCTGAAATCAAGAGTCACTTGCTTAATGGACTGAGCCACCCAGGTGCCACTGTGCATATATTATTTTTGATGTACATTGTTAGGCACTGGGTAAAATGGTCTTTAAAAAATTTTAAGTTGAGTAGAAGAGGCATGTAAAGCAGTAGGTACTTGCATTAAGTGCCGTTATATCCAATTTTTATTGTGTGTCTGTTCTATATCAGGAACAGTTCTCTGTGCCTTACATGCACAGACTCATTTGATCTAACAACAAATTGTGATGTGGAGCACTTGGAGAACTGTATCCTGATCACTCCTGTTTTACAGTGGAGAAGGATAAGACTCTCTCACTAACAAAAAGCAGAGGGGACTCCAAACCAGGCACTCTGAATCCAGAATCTAGGCTTTTAATGACAAAGCCATGGGAGATGCTAGGACATAGTGATGAATCACCTAATTTAGGGGACAGGGTTGAGTCAAGGCTGTTTCCTGGGAAGTGGTCTCTGGGAACTTGGGCATGGGGCACTCACTGTTTCTAGAGACAGACTGTTAGCTTTGGATAGCTCTGAAATGTATTCCTGAAAAATAAGAAAATACAAAACTAAACACTTCTGAATGTTACAAAAGGAGAGGGAGGGAGTGGGAGTGAGTAGCCCAGGGAACAGGAGACTGTGGGGAGGCAAGAGAACAGCCAGTGAGAAGCGGGAGCTCTTGTTCTCATTTTTGTGACTATGGCTGAGATGCATGCTCCAGCACTTGTCCCTTTCTTCAGTTTGCCATGATCTGTGCCCCGTGCCCGCCAGTCTCACACAGCCTGTCCTTGCCACATGAGACACTCGTGCTCAGTGTTATTTCCTGGGGGAGGGTGTCCCAACCCCTAGACTGTTTTTGTCCTCCATGCTGCCTTCTTATGTGACCCTTCATAGCTCTTATCACAGATATAGTTAGATGATTATTTGGGTAATTATCTGAGTGCCCCTACTGTAGGCTCTGTGAGGACAAGGGTGATCTTTTTTCTTCACTCTTATCTACCCAGTACCTAGTATAGTGCCAAGGTCAAATGAAGTACCTGTTAAGGGTTGAATTGTGTCCCTTTTCCCCTCCCCCCAGAAAAGATAGGTTGGAATCCCAAACCTTGGTACTTTGAATGTGGCCTTATTTGGAGATGAGGTCTTTACAGAGGGAACCAAGTGAAGATGAGATCATTAGGGTGAGCCCTAGTCCCGTATAACTGCACACTGAGTGGGGCAGGGCTGGAACAGATTATCCCCCATAGAAGGAATCAACTCTGGGGATACTTTGATCTTGGGTTTCCAGCATCTAGACCTGTGAGAGAATCAACGTTTGTTGTTTATACCCCAGGCTGTGGTGCTTTGTGACAGCGCGGGAGCAGCTAATATGGTGCCTCATCAATATCTGTTGAAATAATACATGGAATCACAAAGCTCTTTCCCTTACTTGGAAAAAGGGTTTCCGTCAACGTTTGTG
Organism: Canis aureus; assembly: GCF_053574225.1. NCBI lineage: Eukaryota > Metazoa > Chordata > Mammalia > Carnivora > Canidae > Canis > Canis aureus. The sequence goes on from NC_135622.1 coordinate 59,515,260, forward strand.
GCTAATATGATGCTTAACACGTGCCACTTCTCATTTGTTTAATTTTGGGTTTTCTTTTTTTTTTTTTTGATGTATTTCTTATTGTGAATTTCAAAACCAGAAGAGTTTAGCTCCTTGTAGAGTTCCCAAAATGACATTTGAATCTCCCAAATATTGTCATTGTTCTTCGCCCCCTGAATCTTTGACCTGAGAGAGGGGAGTGGGATAGAGACCATGTGTGACATGAGCTAGAAGCACAAAATCTCCAAAATCACATATTGTGGAACCAGCATTAAATTGTGAGGGGAAAAAAATGTGAGTCATCCATGCATTTGTGATGATCTTGTCATGCACGGATTGGTACCTGGCAGGCTTCGTTTTCTCTAGGATTTCTGCCACCAACTGTCACTACATACTTTTCAATTTGCACAATCTCATCACTGCCAAGAACGGAGTACCTCCGTGCGACTTGTAATTACAGAACTGCTCCTGTTGCCCCCTCCCCAAATCCCTAGAGGTTAAATTTGCACATTCTGACAAAGTAATTTCTTGATTTTGTTTTCCATACGAATCATTGAAGGTTTCCTGAATGAGCTCCTTTGTAAACAGTGAGTTGTCAACTTCGAAAAGTGCTTTCGTCTCTGACAGTGTCATTGTTCTCTTGGTTTCCAGGCTTTTTCACCTTTTATGAAATATGATGCTTTTTCTACATCTTGTATAAATGTAGGTATGTGCTGGTTTATGTGCTAAAGAGCTAAAGTCGAATTCGAAGGCAAATGTGATTTTTGCAAATATGTGCAAAAGCTTTTTCAAAGACAGCTCAGGTTTCTCAGTTGCCCTGGATGGCTTGAGACTGATGTCCCAGGAAGCAGAATGCAAAGGAAGGGCAGGGATTCTTCGGAATGCCGTTCAGGTACCTGGGCACTCAACCTCCATTCTAGATATCATTTCCATATTGGACCTTTGGCCAACTGCCTGAGTGCCTTGACTACACTGGGGACTACCCTGTCACTCTGTTAACCTGCTTTATGGTTCATAATGGAGCCCTGGTGCCTGGAATCCGTGTAGGCACTATGTGTTCACCCCCTTGTCCAAGGTGAGCCCCCTACCTGTTCTCTTCACCCCTCCCCCACTCCCTGCCAGGTTCTGGTTCCTCCACTTGCATCCATTCTGTGTCTTTGGGCTCTCCCTGTTGCTTTTCTTTGACGCCTTCCTCTTAGCCCATAAACATATTAAATTATACAGTTCTTAAGCTAAACAACACAGAACAAAATCCTGCTGTTCAAGGTAGGACCCTCCTCTCCCCATCTCCTTTCTTGTAAAAGGAGAGTCTGGAAAGTCTAATCTTCTCATCTTCTTTCCTGACCTTCCGTACACTTTATCCTGCTCCACTACTGTTTCATGGTACCTGCTCTTATTAAGGAAAGCACTAGTTTCCTAGGTAGGAGACTTCTCGTCTTCATCTCACTTGGCTATGGAGGTATTTATCAGTGGAGCCTGAGCAGCCGTGTGCTGAACTAAAACCAGAGGGTGAGAAAGAGACAGAGCCGGGGCAGATGGTTGGATTAGGTCAACCAGCAGGCTCTGCCTCTCTGATAATAGAAGTCCTCTTGAGTGAACCAACTTCCTCCTTTTCCCTTTAATTTCACCTTAATTGGGGGTTTTCTTACAGTTTGCATATCTTTCTCTTTCTCATGCCTTTCTCTTTTCTTTTTCTTCTACCATCTTACCCTCTCTACTTATTTATTTATTTTTTTTTATGGACAATGTCACCACTTTCCTCAGCTTCTAGTACTGGCTCCCTACTTTGACTTCCAACCCTCTCTCTTCACCAAGGGCCTGTTTGCTGAACCCTAAAACTATATTTCCAAAGTACCCACTGGACATGACCCCAGCAAAATTTTATAGGCACTTGGCGTTAACATGTCACGAGGGGAATTTTATAATATCTCCAAAATTGCTCTTCTCTTTGTATTCCGTATTTTAGCAAATGGCAGGACCTCTGTCCCCAGTGTTTAGCTGGAATCTTGGGCATTTCCTTGATCTCCTCACTATTGAATTTCTCACGTCAAGTGTTATCAAATGTGGTCAGTCCTCCCTTGCACATAACTCAAATTTCTTGTTCCTTTTCTATTTGTACTGCAGTGATTTGGGTTCTTCCTTTAGCATCTCTAATGCCTCTTAACTAAAATGTAGCCCAGCACTTTTAAAGTGCAAATCACCAGGAGATCTTGTTTAAGTGTGGATTTTGAAGGTCTGTGGTGGGACATGAGATTCTGTATTTCTGGTAAGTTCCCAGGTGGAGTGCTGCTGCTGGTCATGGACTACACCTAGATTAGCAGTGGTCCCAAAAAGTGATACCTTCCCTTGGGTCCTTCTCCCTCTGTCTTTTTATTCCCTCCCTCTCCCATTCTCCACCCTGACCATAGCACCTCCCTACATCTACAAGTCATTCTTTGCAGTGTTGACAATTTTCTAATTTCTTAAAGCACAAATATGGTAATATCATTGCCCTGTTTAAAAAGCTTTCATGGGGATTTCATTGTCTTCAGGACAAAGTACAAGCTCTGTCATGAATATGCAGGACGATTTTAATGACCTGAAATCCACCTGCTTTTTATTCTCCCCTGGTCTCTTAAGTCACAGAATATTTATGTACTTTGCTGTTGTTGTTAGAGAAACAGACTAAAGAATCTGTTGGATTCTCAGAGTGGCCTTTAATCTCAGAAAGGGGAATTACTACTGCCCTTTCTTGATGAGGAAATTTTATAGATGAAGAAACAAGACCCACACAGACTAGATAATTTCCTGTAGCTCATGAGACACAGATAGCTGTGGAGACTAGACTAGACCTTTGACCCTCCGAGTCCCAGTCCAGTGCTGATTGCATGGAGCCCTACCACCTTTTGGTAGTGGGGTGGGGTCAGGGTCAGAATGAGATGTGGCCATGGGGAAGTGTGGTGGCTTAGAGCCACAACTACAGAGCACAGTGCTTTCACTCCTTGAGATGCTTCCCCCCCATTGTGTCCTTCCCGGGGCGTGCTTTACTGTGCTATGTGCTCATGAGAAGAACCAGAAAAGAGAGAAGTTCTGACAGCATGGACTGTGTGTGGCTGGAAATGGTGACTAGAGAGTGAAGTGTCAAGACAGTGACCTTGAGCTACAGATGAAGGTGACCTGGCTACCGAGCCCTGGGAGAGAGCTGGAGGGGGTGGGAGGCCTTTCCAAGGAGTCCTGTGATGGATTTTTCCCACTATCTGTCAAATAACTCTGTTGGTCAAAGTTGGTCAGGGAAGCCAATTCCTGCCTGGTGTTAAAGGACACATTGAATTGTCCAGGGCTGGGCTGGGCTGTGATGTGGGAGGTGTTTGCCCAGCAGTGGGTTCATGATTATTTTTCATGGCTTTTGTGGATATGACTCTTTCATGGCACAGAAGGGTGCCTCAGAAGCCTTGTACTGGGTGCTCACTGAGGGGAGGCTTCCGTGGTCGCAGGTGGAGGTGAGTAGATGTGATAGGTGGCACCCATCAACATGAGAGGTATTATTATTATTATTATTATTATTATTATTATTATTGTTATTTACAAGAGGTATTTTTAAGTCATGTTGCCTCTCATAAATCTACTATGCATGGTGATTTATTTTCTTGTAATTTTCTAGGATGTTTTGTGGCTAATCCATTTCATAGACTAAACCGGAGTTTATAAAACATTTTCTATAAAGAGCCAGATAGTAGATTTTCAGCTTTGTGGGCCGTAAGGTGTCTGTCTTGACTACTCAGTGCTGCTGTCGGAGCATGAAGGCAGCCCATAGGCAATCTATAAATGAATGGGTGTGGCTGGGTGCCAAAAAAAGTTTATTTACAAAAACAGACAGCAGGCTCAATTTGTCCCAACAGATTAAACAATCCTATAGAGCAAACCAACTTCGTGTGTAATTTGCTACATTGGTTGAAAAACAGAAAATGGATTTAACATATGTTGATTGGATTTCTCTGATGTGCATGTGACCGTGTATATCTATTTGGGTGATCTTTTAGAAGATTTCCATGGGAGTGCTAGTTTTAGTTTTGGCTGCTGTATGGAAACATCACCTCTGAAGATCAGTGTCGCTTCTTGTTTCTGCAGAAGACTTCAAAACCCGCAAGCAGAGCAAAGGGAGAAATATATGTTGACTTTCAAAGCTGCAAATTTACTATCAGGATTGTTCGTCTTTAAAGATACTGTTTTGACTCTCCAAAGACATTTTTTTAACGTCAAAATAAATAGCATTTGACATTTTAAAATATAATTAGTATTGAGCATTCGGTAGAGGGTGGGTAGGAGAAGCAGCTGGGCATGTGGAGGAGGAACGGTTTCTGGTATCCCCTGTTTATTACACTTTTGGAATGATGGCGAAAGGTGACAATGGCTGCCTCTTTGGGTCTGTTTAATCTCCAGCTGTGAACATGTGATTAATCATCTCTTGGACAACAAAAGACTCTTCCCAGGACCAGCAGTGATTTCCACGTGCTCACAAGGGCTTACGTACATGTTGTCCCAATGGCGCGTCAGCCCTAATGATGCATTCTCTCTGCTTGGCCACTTACAGGGAGCTCACCAAGAAGTCTCTGGACTTTCTGCTTCTATTGTTGACTTTGCAGCTAGTTTACTACCTTGGGTGGGTGTGCTCCAGGTTTTTCCTAAAAAAAATGAGGGAAATGGTACAGGTGAGTTTGCAGAGCTCTTTGAAATTTCAAATGCAAGTATTATCAACGTGTAAATTATTATAATTCTCTCTCAGTTGCTGCCTTCTATTTACAAACATCTGAGTATCTCCCTCCCAATTCTGGATGAGACGTAGAAAGGGCAATGAAATCAGCCTCAAAGTTCCAAAGGAAATGGGCGTTGCCTGAAATGTGGATAACTGGGAGTGCCACTTTCAGAGCATAAGAAAATGCAGGTTGTATCTGCTACTGAAGTTTCAGGTTATTTGGCTAAAATCTCTCCATATATGTATACGATTACATTTAACTCTGCTAATAAGTATTTTTCTTTTTTTTTTTTTTGCTAATAAATATTTTTCAATTGAAGTTATTTTTCAGAATCTTCATTCTCTATGGTTTGTTGGAATTGAAATTGCTTTAGAAAAAAATGATGTTTTATTTTTAACCAGGAGAAAGCATACCATGGCAAGAACATGAGATCTACCACTGGAATGCCCATTTCCACCATTTTCAAAATGGATAGGGCTAGTTGAGAGCTGGCCTAACACGGTGGGGGTTTTCTGAGCTGCTTTCCATCATGTGCTTGGTGAAATGTGGCAAAGCATATGGAAGGCTGGTGATTCATCTCTGTGTAAGATTTCCTGGGGAAAGCTGAGATGCATTCATTGCAGAGTTCCCCCCACTGTACCCTGGTGAAGCTTTTGCTTTAATGGAACAATAATTAACTCTACTTCAGATTTTCAGAGCATGATCCTAGAAATGTTTTCTAAATGAATGTCTCCCTCATTGTTTTGTCTTTGTGTGGCCCCATCTCTTTTTTATAGTTTCACTTATACGGGTCCCACCCTATCCTGGTAGCTGGGGAGGCATATTTTAGCTTATGTAGTTGGTGATATTGTCATGGGTCAGAGGGCACTGCCCCACGTGTCTGTAACAGTGTAAGTGTCCCTGACTGGGGTGGGGGGGAGCATTGTAAAGTCAGGGAGAATATTTCAACAAATAGATGGCAGTATGTAACTTGGTGATGGTGGAAGGTAAATATTTAGGCAATAGAAGCTGTTGATTGCAAGAACTAATTTTGTGGGAGGCCGGGGTCAAGTGTATGTACTAACAATCTTTGATTTATCAGCATTATTCAGAAATTGAGCTTAATTTACAAAATGCTAAGTGGTTGTGTTTGTTCTTCCCTTGGAGAGTATATCTTGCACGTTTGACTTCAAAGCATCAATGCTATGACTGGAAGAAGCTTGAGATATGGATGCTTTTCATAACAATGTTAAAATGTGGAAAATCAGAAAGTTTTTCTTTAGATAGTCTGCTATATTTAAACATTTATCTGACATCCATATAATGGAAAATGCTGAGCCATTGGGAATTAGTTTATTTAGTTTGTTTAATTTTAAACTATTAAAATGCCTAACCTCAGAAAAAGGACACTATTTTACACAGTTAAATGAAAAACAGTCAGAATATAAATAGTAATATGTTATAGTCCCATTTCTTTAAATCTATCTGAAATATTAGGTTGAGCCATATGAAAGTGCTATTTTGTCAGATGATGTCAAAATGGTTTGATACTAGCAATTTCAGATGGTTCAGATAGAAGAGAAAACCCACATTAACACACACCACAGATACACACGTACATACATGCCACACGTGTACGCAGACAATACACACACCTATACGTACACGTGGAAGATAATTGCCAAAAGTTCTGGATGGCAATTACAGGCAATTTAAAACTTTTTTCTTTCTTGTTTTTAATTTATACTTTCTTTTTTAAAAATTTTTTTTAATTTTTTAATTTTTTTAAAAATTTATACTTTCTAGAATGAATGTGGATTACCTTTCAATAAGAAATGGAGAAAGACAATTTTTCTAGATGCTCCAGAGGCAGAACCTTTCATTGTGGCGAGGTGTTGAGGTTCAAGCTTCATCTACATTGTTTGTCAATAGAAGATTTGAGGATTTTTGGTCTCCGGTCTCCAGAGTTCTTTAGAAATGATCATATTTGGTGAAAATACCTACCCTACTCATCTATTCTCTTCCCCAGTAAATTCCCCCAGCTAATCTGTGAGATCTCTTTTTGTGTAGAAGCATTTGACATTCCATAGGTGCTCAATAAATATTTGTGAATGAATGAGTGAATATATGAAGGGGAGCGTAGTGAAATAATCATTGTTAATACATTCTGCAATTTCGCTGATTTCCTCTCAGTTGTGAACTGACCCGATCTTCCCAAAGAATAAGATGTGCCTAACTGTAAGTCCACACACACACAATGCTGATAGGAAAGCAGTCAGTTAAAAAAGACAAAAATGAAAACACTGGATCGCCTCTACCGAATTGGTCTAGACATACCTTCGCGATTCTCTTGGATAGATTATAAAATATCTGGGTGAGAATCTTAGCACATTATACATTCCTGGAAGAGGTCGGAATCCCTGGCCCTGTAACATGCAGGTATTTCTGAAGCAGCTTGACCTGTAGGCCTGTTGTTTTTCCTCTTCTTCTTCCTCTTCAAGATTGACTTCAGTGCCCAGGTTCCCTTGAGGTGGCTACCCACTTGTATTTTGCAGTGAGAGGAGGATGGAAAAACTGGGAGAAAGAAGGAAAGGAGGAAAGAAAAGAGGGCGGGAGGGGCAGAAACAGAGGGACAGGGACAGAGGGATTTTCAGTCATGTGGGATCATTCATTCGTCTTCTTAGCAAATGTTTATTAAAAATCTCCCAAGAGGATATTGATCATTTACCAGCTGACACGGTCAGTGGGGCATTATTTCCATCCTGTGATTACCTCTAAGTGATGCATGCCAACTTAGATGGGTTCTGAGCCTCTGAGTAGAGCGTGTCCCGAAATTAACTTGAATAACCTAATTTCTACCTTCCCGCCGATCTGTTCTTACACACTGTGCAAAGGGCAAAACAGAAGTGAAACAAGAGAGATTAACAAGGTCTGTGCCAGCTGTTAGAGGAGAAGTCATTGTTTGTCTGCATTTAAGGAGAAAAGGACACTATTTGGCAGCATGGGGTGCCTCGGAGTCGCTGGAGCTAATGATCATCCTGAGAATTGAGCTGTGAGGCGAGTTGCCCATTGACCGGCCCTGACTGCTCTCGCTGACAGGTGCTAATGGGAGGGGGCAGGACACAGCTGCCTGAACAGGAATCCCATTATCCTTTGCTGGGTATTGATTCACCCTGTGGGATGTTTCCTTTCTGGCTGTGTTAATTTTCAGAGTGCACATTTGCCTCTTTCTCAGCAGAGAGAGAGAGCGAGAGAGAGAGAGAGAGAAAGAGCGTCAGAGGTGCTCGGGGCAAACGTAATGGGCCCTGCCTTCCAGTCTGCAGAGGTTGTGTCTGTGGGGATGTGGGCTCCTCTAATTACAGTGCCTGCTAGGGGACGGGGTTGCAAGAATAGCTTTGCCACTAATATAATTGCCCTGAGGTGCATAGCAAATTAATCTAATGACACAAGGTGCATTTTGAAAGTTGTCCCCCCCCATCTGTAAACAGTAGTTCTCATTTTCGACTTGACGTTTTTTGCACAGAAAATCCAGGAAGTGATCCAGCAGTTGGAATCCGCGCCATTGACAGTCATCTGAACATTTTCACTGTCTCTTTTGTTTACACACAGGCCTTCTAAAAACCTTCAGGGATAATTTAGAAGTGATCTTCACCTTTGGCCACGCTCTGTGGTCTGCTGGTTTGTGCTGAAGGGCAATAGGTGGGTGGGGTGGGGTGGTTATAAGGAAAATTGCTGAAAATAATGTTTAAAGATGTCTTATTATTGCAGGTAAATCATGGCAGATTGCACGTTGAAGAACACAGGCGGTGGACACAATGCTGAGAACCCAGGGGGGCGTCTCGGTCACCTCACTGGCCCTGCTGGGCCTCAGCCAGCCCGAGGCGTGTACAGAACGTCTGCCCGTTAAAGGAGTCTCCCTGACTTAGAGCAAAGCCCTGCATTCCTGCCAAATGTGGGCACGTGTGTGTGCGCGCGTGTGTTATGCCTCATGACAGTGGCATTTTAGGCACATTTACATACTTGGGCAATCAGTTTAGTTCATAGATTACTCCGATTTCTGTCATCTCCCATGTCCTTGTTTTGTCGTGATGCAGGAGCTGCATGAGGCCTTACCTTGGAAGGGACTCCTGTCCCATGGCCACTGTGGATTCCCAACCTCCGCCCGCCCGGTGCTCCGGGAGCCCTGGCCTCAGTGTTGTGTTCCTGTCTCTGAACTGCTTAGGGCCGTAGGCTTCTTCAGTCCCTTTGCTTCTCCTCCCCTGGGACAGGTGAGACAAAGCAAGCAGGGAGTGGGGTGAGGGGGCTCTTCTAGTGTTCCCTAGAAGTAGATTTCTAGCACCGTTCATAGTGCTCTAATGAGAAAATTTTATTTCAGAGGTTTAAGCCAAAGGGAAAAGTCAAGATAGGGATGAACAGGATTCTCAGAACGACGGTGTGATCCTTCCCCCACAGCAAGTTCAAAACATGTTATATTCCTTACTTCATGACTTTGTAGAAGAGCTCTGCGGTCACCTGGTGGTAGCAGGATAGCTCATTTGATAAGATAGGCACTGAGGGCGTGGAGTTTGTCTGTTCAAGAGCCAGAGAGGAACTTAGGCCTGGATTTGGTAAAAAATATCTAGAACTTGGTTGAGACAAGAGGCTGCATCCTTTTTTTTTTTTTTTATGCATTGTATTTCTCTGGGTATACACGTAATTATGTAGCTTTTGTAGGAAATTTAAAAATATAAAAAATGACAATCATCCATAATTCTGCTATTTAGAAATAATAACTGTCATTACTATTTTGATAATTTCTGCCCATTTCTAATTGTGTGATTTTGTATCCTTTTGATCATTTGCAGTTTTGCCAAAAACACTTCCCCACAGCATTAAAAACTCTTTGAGGATGTAAGTGCCCAAAGACGGGGTAATCTTCAGGGCAAGGAGGGACACCGAGTGAGGGAGTACATCTCCACAAACCTGAAGCATCGTGGATGGAGGGATGAGTCCTCCAAAACAGGTAGGAAACCCCAATGGGTGTCTTGCTGACATTTAGGAGGGCTCTTCCTCCTTCTGATTTTTTTTAAAAGGATTAGAATCCACAGATTCAAGGAGTGTAACATGTCCCAGGAAAAACAAATTCAGTAAAAAAGTTATTAAAGTTAACAGAGAAAATTCTCTGGCACATTTGGGAAAATCAGCTTATCTCTTGGAGGGAAAGGGGCATGATATCCCTAAACCTTTCTATAGCACTCAAATGTGAAAGGTAGTGGGACAGTGTGTACTAAGTTCTTAGAGATGAAAATGTGACTTAACATTTTATCGGCAAACCAGCAGCTATCAGGTAGAAAGACAACAGACAGGTCTTCTTAGGCATTCAGGAATTCAGGGAATATGGTCCTCAGTAGTCCTTCTGGAAAAAAAAAATAGCGCAAGATAATAAGCTGGAGGATGAAGGGGAAGGAGAAGGTAAGATGGGAAGGAGGAGGAGGAGGAGATTGGGAGAGCAAGGGAGGATGGAGGCGGAGGGAAGAAGGGGGAGTTAGGATGGGGTGGAGGTTGGAGGAGAAGGGAGGAGGGGGAGGTTGGATGGGTGGATGGGAGGGAGAAGAGAGGGAGAAAGGAGGGAGGATGTGAAGGAGGAGGGAGGATGTTGGGAGTGGGAGTGAGGGAAAGAGGAGAGAGGAGGGGGTTTGGGAGGAGACAAAGGGTGGAAGGGAGATAATGTAGATAATGTAGAAAGGATAACTTTAATGGAAGCGATGGTGATGTACCAAGGAAATGCAAATAAAAATAAAGCAGAGCTGTTAAATCCGTGTCTAGCCAGATTTCACCCAAAGCAAAAACTCTTAAACAAAGAGAAATGCAATATAATGATGAAGCTTACAATCCACAGTGAAGATCTATCCTGAATATTCATGCACCAAATGTGAAAAAAAAATCATTAAAAAAAGAAGGAAGTAAGAAGGAAGCAAAATGAAAACACAAGGGAATGAGTAAACAGTCCTTTAGCTTTCCTAGATCGTGACCTATCAAATAAGTGAAAACAAGGAAACACATAGAAAATCAAATGATAATCATAAGAGACAAAACAGCGGGTACGTATTGATTGATCCTGTGATGAGCCACAAAAAAAAAACAAAAAACAAAAAACAAAAAACGAGTTTCTGAAAGTAGCAGGAGTTCAGGCCTTATCGGATGACAAGGCTGTAGAAGCCAGCAGTGAGCCCCGGGGCACACACAGCGGGTGACCTTGCCTGGATTCCTTGGCCCTTTGGTTTATCAGTGGGACTCCAGGTGTGTATGGGGGGCAGTGCCCCCACTGCAAACAATCACACAGAATGCATTTGGGCCAGGGCCACCACGTGACACATCTGGCAGGTCAGGTATAAGCCCAGGGTTCTGGAAAACCCTTGGTTTGCAGATACAGAGCTACCCCATGTTTTCCACTTTTATTTTCTTCCTGCTCCCTGCTTGGAAAGCAGATGTGACACCTGGAGGGAAGATGAAAAAACACAAGGAAAAAGGCCTATATAGTTACTTTGTTTATCAAGACCCACAAGATGGACACCACTCATGGCCCACATCACAGATCTAAGGCTGAGTCAGCCTGCTGGTATGGGGCCACCTCACTGTCAGAGACACCTAGCGAACACCAATCCCAACCGTCCAGCAGCTTCCGCTGGCTTACTTGGCCCTAGAGGGTAGGACCTGCTAGACTTCTCAGGAAAGCCCTGACCTCCTTGCCAGTCATGCCTATTTCTGCTTGTCTCTCTTAATTCTCTATAAAACTCACTCTTGCCCAAAATCCCCGAGGAGGAGGGTTTCCATCCATGTATTGTTTTCCTTGAATAAAGGACATTCAACTCCTTACTGAATTGTTCTAGTGTTGTCACTTGACGGTGCTAAGGTGAGTGCTGAGTCCCTGCATGCTAGGGCTCACCTCTGCTGAAGAAGACGGGAGGGGCTGCCTCTGGAAGGGCCAAACATCCCCTATCTCTGTGTAAGGCACTGGAGTTCTCTATTATTGCAATTAAATGATAACTGATAGAATAATCTGATGTAAAATAAATCCCCCTATAACTCAGAAATGGGAAAAAATAGAAACCGAACTCTGAAATAGAAGAATACTAGGAAATAAGTAACATGAAAATGATTATTTCAGATTTTTCTGATAAAAATGATGAGCTAGGTACCCAGATTGACTCTCTTTTTCTAAATATTCTAACTAAATATATTAAAGGAAATGTCTTTTTAAAAAAAGTTTTATTTATTTATTTATTTATTTATTTATTTATTTATTATTTATTTATATATTTGTTTGAGAGCGAGAGCAGGGGAAGGAGCAGAGGGAAAGGGAGAAGCAGATTCTCTGCTGAGTTAGGAGCCTCATGTGGAGCTCAGTCTCAGGACCCTGGGATCATGACCTGAGCCAAAACCAAGAGTCAGATGCCTAATTGACTGAGCCACCCAGGTGCTCCTAAAGAAAACATTTTAAATGCACTAATGAGTTGGTAGAAAAATAAGCTATTTTTTTAGGCTAGAAAAATGAGGGAGAAAAGCAAAAAAAAAAAAAAAACTTAAGTCAAATCCTACAGATGAACTTTCCCCCAGGGTATCTCCAAAGCTGGTGGATTTGAGTTTTCATTTAACAGCATGGGGCACTAGAAATAGGAGACCTGGGTCCCCCAAGATGGGTCGTATAGTAGGAAGGCCTTCTCTCATAAATCGGGGACCTAAAAGGACATGCATTCAAATGTTAAGGGTGAAACAAAAAAATAAACCTTTCCACACATTCACATACCAGTCTTGGATCTGAATAAGAGGAAAAGAGGGCTCATGGGGTAAGCTAGGTAGGATTAAAAAAAAAAAAAAAAAAGGAACAGGCCTCAGTTGAGTTTGTAGCTGAAATTTCCTCCCTCTGGGTGGTTCCCAAGAACTCAACATAGACATTCAAATTGGAATGATCTCTGAGTGATACTGTCCTGGGGCAGCTAGTAGAAAGAGTGCAAATTCTCCATGGAGGAATTCCAACTTTTTCCCAGCCCTCAAAGGATTCCTACTTGTAAAATCCCAAGAAGAAGGATAGCATTAATAGTGGAAATATCAGAACAAAGAAAGAAGCCACTGGAAGAAGGGAAGTAGAAGAAACAACAGGATGGAACTACAAGGTCAAGATCTGTAGTTTTTTTTTCCTTTATTGCTAGAGACTCATTAGGAACCCAGAGGTTTCAGATACTTTATGGAAACAGAAGCACAAGGTACACCTGTAGAGAAGCAGGATGCATTTAAGTGCCTGTGGAATTAAACCATCTCCACTACCAATACATAGACCAGTGTTTGTGGTCAGGAGCAGTGTGCAGCGGCAGGGAAAGTTCACCTAGGAAGGCACCTGTGCCTCCTAAACTGGGCCATGTTCCCTGAATGTTTCCCTTCACCTTGCAAGAACAAAATACCCAGCTCATCTTGAATCCAAATGTCCTTCCGGGGATTGTGTGTACACGAAAATCTCCGGCGCTTTGTTCAAAATCGTGTGTCTTGCTCCTGGGTGAAATAACAAGAGGATGGTAGCTTTAACACCATCCCTTTTTTTTGTATTGGTTCTTTATGGCTCAAGTTTTCCTGTCTGTAAGATAACAAGGTGGAATGAAGCAGTCCTTTAATTTCTATCCATCTCCAACATTCTGAGATCTTTGCAATTGTTCCGTAATGTCTAGAATAATTTCTCAAACATCACAGACCCTTGAAAAGTGGGGCTGTGTTAATTCTAAGAGAAGTGAGTAGACTGAGCAAGTCTTAGGGGAAGAAGCCATGACTGCCCAGGACAGGATCCCAGGTCAGTTTCCAGCTGTGATATTTAAGAAGTGGGATTTATTTCCAAGATGATATTTCTGAGATGAGCATGGCCCTGGGATATAAGGGGTTACAATGTTTCTTGAAATTTGTAGTTATAAAAATGAAAATAACAAGATGGGAGCAAGGGTAGGAGGGGAAAAAAAAAACTTCAAAGTAAGTTTGGAAGACAAGAAGAAAACTTGAAAAAAACCCTACAAGAAAAAAAATTAAATTATTGAAACACTATGAAAAGAAGATGAATACATTATGGTGCAAAAAATAAACCTGAGAAGCAAGCTATTTTTTTAGCTGGAAGTGCATGGGAGAAACAACTAGATTCTTAGACAGCAACAGGTCATTTTAGTAAAAATTCAGTTTAGTAAAATTCTATCACGGAATCTATGCTGGTCTTGCAAGACCTCTAGTGAAACCAATTCAGGTATAAATCCTTAATCAGTAAGTCAAATGTGGGTTGTCGTTCAGTGTGGTGTAGCAAGGTTGTGGATCGGTAGAGCTCGACGTAGGTGTTACACCAAGTAGAAAGAGCTTTTGGCAGGAGCATCCGGGCACCTTCTCAGAAGTTGGAGCACCCAGCCTGTGGAACGCCCCGTTGGGCCTTCACCTCCCCTGCCATCTCCTACCGTTTCAGCGTGATTCAGGCGATGTGCGAGACTAAGGTCTAGTACTGGATACCTTCTTGTGTAAGACGTGTGTGAGAACCGCTCGTGTGTCAGGTCACAGTGTTTTCACAATGACGCTGTGGGAGCAGGCATCCTTATCTTATCCTTCTTTCGTGGTCCAATACGAGGGTCAGGTAAGCGAACCGCTGAAACTACCCCGGAAGGGGCAAGGCTAGCAATTACAAAGGAGGTCGTTTTGATTTGGAAAAGTCATTTTAAAAATTAAAGATGGGGGTGTTTCCCTTGGACAATGGAAAACGTGAATTTGAGGAAAATCGGGACCATTACAGTAATGCTCTGCAACCAGTTATTGCCATTGGGCTCATTCCAGTCTTTGGGGGTGAATGATTTACTGCCATGAAGCAAAGGATTTTGTATCTGCTCTATGGATTTTGTGTTAGCACTCCTTTTTCTCTGCCTTCCCCTTATCTCCCCCTCTGCATAAGGCCTGAACCCCCAGACCTGGGCCACAGGTCCCTAAGTGCCTCTCCCTCTCAAGACTCTCTCATTACACTTTGGGTTGTCATTGGTTTAATGTCCTCCTAACACATTAGGCCTCCTAATTTGTCAATGGCCTCCCCCCTTCATCCCCATTTCTTAGCAGCTCTCTGTTAAGTTACGCTTTTTATCAAGATCCTTCATAAATGCACCACAATCCGTAGTTCCGGGTTAACAGTCCACAGCTCTCCATCTACTATAATCTAATAATGTATGTCAGTCACTTTTTAAGTGCTTTATAAATTAACCTGTTTAATCCACATAGTAGCCCTAAGCTATAGATTCTATTTTTATCTCCATTTCATGATGAGAAGACTGAGACCAAGAATAAGTCACTTGCTGGAGGTCATTTAGCACGTGTATGTCAAAGTCAAGACGTGAAGCCTAGAACCATTATCACCACGCCCTTATTCCCAGAGATTATTCAACCCGGCTCCATGTGTCCTCACTACACTCCATTCTACAATACAGTTCAATGCTTCTGGCATTGGCACACCGCTTTACCATTCACACAATTATCTTCATGTACATCCCCTCCCCCATTTGATCTCTTATTGGGCCTTTAAGATAAATATTAACTCCATTTCTCCCCCCCAGGGAAGAAACTGAGTTTTTAGGGATGTGTTCCTGGTTATAGGGCAATGCCATCAGGTCTCAGAGTTCAGAATATTGTACTTCCGTCTAATGAAAACCTCCATCCTATGACCAGTCAGGTTTTAGGGAGAGGTCATTCAGAGCATCGGATCTGGAAGGACTGGCTTGAAGCGGAAGCCCGTGTGTAAAAACAATATGGAAGCATGCATTCTTGAAATGTGAAAATCAATGCTGAAGTGAAGGCAAGTGGACTTGAAGGCTGAGGGTACTGAATACAAAGTGACAGAGCAAAAATTTCATTGCTTTTTGGTGACAAATATGCTAGACTAGCGAAGCAATGCATTCCATCTTCCAAATGCAAAAACCAGTTTTTGGGAACCATTGTTAGAAGATAGACTGTGTGTGTGTGTGTGTGTGTGTGTGTGTGTATGCGCGTGTGTGTATGTGTTGGCAGTCAAGGACTCTGAGGACCACGTCCTCGGCATTTCATTGGGAAGTGAGGACTTCTGAGGAATGTGCTGACCACCCTTGGGTCTACACCCTGGACTTGAGCTGCAGCCTCCAGCTGGCTTCCTCCCCTCCAGCCAGGCTGTCCTTGCTCCCTCAGTCGGGTTGGCCCCCAGCCCAAACCCCGCAGTCTATCTTGAAACCAAGTGACCTCCTTTCAGTCCTGACCAAGTTATTCCTCTAATTCCCACCCAAAGTTTTACATCTATGTTCCAGTCCCTGCCTCTACATGTGTAAATCATGAATTTACCACCGCCAAGGGTCACTGTTTAATGTTGTCCATCCTTTTTTTTTTTTTTTTAATTGTATTTATTGATTCATGGGAGACACACAGAGAGAGGCCAAGACACAGGCAGAGGTAGAGGCAGGCTCCATGGAGGAATCCTGATATGGGACTTGATCCTGGGACTCCAGGATCACACCCCGGGCTGAAGGCAGACGCTCAACCACTGAGCCCCCCAGGGGTCCCAATGTTGTCCACCCTTAACATCATTTGTTTTAGCTTTACATTTCAGAAATCCTACTGTAAGTCTCCGTATTTAATGGTGAAATTTAGATCCGCTTAATAAAATATGAAAATTAGACCTTCCCACCCCCCCAAAAAAGGTAGCAAAGGAGATGATCGCCAGGTGTAACTTGACTTTGGCTTTGCATCGAAAGAGCGACAGGGACCCTGTTTACTAGGGACCCCCATGTGCAAGACTTGGGCAACTATCCTGTAGATCTCTGACACAGGCAGGGAATTGCTACTTAGGAGTTCATAATAAAGGTAGAAAGTTGTAAGCACAGCTAAGATGTGGCTAATTTTGAGAAAGCTTTGGGAAATTGCATGGAAAGGGGGCCTTCTTTGTGTTTATGTTCATGAGGAACATCGGTGTGTAGTATTTTGTAACGCCTTCATCTGGGGTGGAATCACAGTGATGCTGGCCTCCTAAAATGAGTCAGGATGTGCCCTTTTTTTGTTAGGAAAGAGTTTGTGCACAATGGATATAGTTTTTTCCTTGCATGTTTGTTAGAATTCACCAACAAAGCTGTCTGAAGCTGGGATTTCATTTGTGGGAAAATTTTTCAGCTGTAAATTTGATTTCATCTATAATTTGTAGACTTCAAATGGAGGACTTTATCAAAATGAATCTTGAGTATTCTTTCTCCTCTCATTTCAGTGCTGATAATTTTTATCTTTCAAGAAATTCTTTCAATGTCATCTATATTGTTGAATTTATTGTGAAGTTATTTACAATATTTCTTTATTTTCTTTTTCTTTTTTTTTAAGATTTTATTTATTTATTCATGGGAGACAACAGACAGACAAGCAGAGACACAGGCAGGGGGAGAAGCAGGCTTCCTGCAGGGAGGCCGATGCAGGACTCGATCCCAGGACCCCGGGATCATGCCCTGAGCCAAAGGTGGATGCTCAACCACTGAGCAACCTAGGATCCCCCACCCCCATTTTCCAGATGTAGAAAGAAAATCTACAGTGTGGTCTGTATTTTTGTCCGTAGTATTGATATTCCACATGTTCTCTATGTTCTGGTCATTCTGGCTAGAGATTTATCAGTTTTACTGATGTTTTCATGAACCAGTTTTATAGTTCCACTGATTTTTTAATTTCTTCTTTTTTTCAATATTACAGATTTCTGCTTTAAAACATCATTTCCTCTTGTCATTTGAGTTAAATTTGTTCTTCTAGTTTCTTGAGGTAGGAAATGAGATGATGGATTTGATTTAGGACTTCTTTTCTAAATAAGCATTTAATGCTACAAAGTTTTCTTTAAACATCGCTTTGGCTGAAAGCGCAATGGTGAATTTCTAACATGTCGGTTTTCAATTTTCATTCAGTTCAAAGTGTTTCCTGATTTCTCTATAATTTCTTTTTTGACTCCTAGGTTATTTGTAAGTATGTAATGAGATTTCCAAGTATTTGGGAATGCTCCAGATATCTTTCTAGGACTGATTTCTGGACTAATTCCACTGTGGTTAGAGAAGTTACTTTGTATGATTTTAGTTCTCTTAAAATTCTTAAGACTTATTTTATGGCTCATCATATGATTTATCTTTTGAAAGTTCCGTGTGTGCCTCAAGAGCATATTGTTAAGTGGAGTGTCCTATGAATATCCATTAGGTCAGTTTGGTTGATGGTTTTGGTCAGGCCTTCTATATCCTTAATGATTTTTTTTAAATCGCTCTATCAGTTACTGAAACGAGTTGTTGAAATCTCAAACTATGATTGTATGTTTGTCTATTTCTCCCAATTTTGTAAGTTTGTTTCATGCATATTGAAACATTTTTATTATGCCCCTATACCTTTAGGATTTTTGTAGTCTATTGTTACTGTGTGTACCTATGCATCTTGGATAATAGTCTTTATTTTGAAGTACTAATTTGATATTCATATAGCTGCCCCATATTTCCCTTAATTACTGTTGGAATTTGTACTTTTTTTATCCTTTTACTCTTAATCTTTGTTTATATATGTTATTTATATTATTTAGATTATTATAGAATATAATTACATCTTTTTTCACCCTTTAATCCAATCTAACAATCTTTACCTTTTATTGGGAAGTTTTGTCTACCTACATTTATTGTAATAATAGACATGTTTCAGATTAAATCCATTCCTTTGCTATTTTACCATCTTGTTGTTTTCTTGCTTGCTGCCTTTTGTGGACTCATTGAATTTTCTAATGGTTCTATTTTATCTTTACTGTTGGATTAATAGTTGTTCCTCTCATTTTGTTTTCTAGTAACTGCTGCTGCAGTTAATATTATATAATTTTAATGTATCGTAGTCCATATTCAAATAATGTTTTACCATGTAGTTTTAGTGTAAGAATTCTATTAAAGTGTACTTCCAATTACACTTCTTTTCCTTTGTGGCATTATTTTCATACTTTCTACTTTTATTATATGCCACAAAACACAAAATACATTTTTATTCTAATTGTTATTCTTATTATTACTTTAAAAAGTCACATCTTTTTGTATGTTAAAAAATTATTAGAATGTATTTTTATAGCCATCTACTTATTTACCACTCTTAGCACTCTTCATTCTATCTTGTATATCTAATTTTTCATGTGATATTATTTTCCTTCTTTTTGAAGAAATACTTTCTTAATTTCATAATTAAGATGCCCCAATCATTTATTTCTTTTATTGCTGAGTAATATTTCATGGCATGGGTGTGCCACAGTTTATTTTACACATTGAAGACTGATACCTCCTACTTCATTCTTTGTTTTAAAAACTATTTTTAGAGTAGTTAAAGGTTCACAACAAAATTGAGAAGAAGGTACAGAGATTTCTCTATATCCACTGTCCCGACATATATATATATCCTCCCCCATTTTCAAGAACATTCGCATGCTGATGCATCTTTTCCCATGGGTGAACCTACATTGACATGTCATAGTCACTCAAGTCTATAGTTTACCTTAGTGTTCATTCTCAGTGTTGTGCATTCTGTGCTTGGACTAATGACTCATGATGACATCTATAAGTCATTTTAATGTTATACAGAGTATTTTTACTCTCCAAAAAATCCTCTGAGCTCAGCCTATTCATTTCTCTCAACCCCCACCATCTTACTGTCTCCATAATTTTCCTCAAAATGTCATCTAGTTGGAATCAAATGGTATGTAGTCTCTTCAAGTAGGCTTTTTCAGTTAGTAACATGCACTTAAAGTTCCTCCATATCTTTTCATGACTTGGTAGTTCATTGGTTTTTAGCACTGAATAATATTCCATTGTTTGGTATGTACCACAATTTGTTTATTTACCCACTAAGGACATCATGGTTGCTTCCAAGTTTTGGTAATTATAAATTAAGTTGCCAGAAATATCTATGTGTAGGTTTTTATGTGGACAGAATTTTCCCATTCCTTTGTGTAAACACTAGGGAGTATGATTGCTGGATCACGAGTAAGACTAGGTTTAGTTTAGTTTTTTTTTTTTAATTTAAATATTTTTTTAATTTAAGTTTTAGGTAGTTAATGTATAGTGTAATGTTGGTTTCAGGTATAGAACTTAGTGATCCATCACTTATATACAACACCCAGTACTCATCATCACAACTGCCTTCCTTAATACCCAGCCCCCATCTAGCCCATCCCGCACCCACTTCCCTCCACCAGCCCTATTTGTTTTCTATCATTAAGAGTCTCTTCTGGCTTGTTTTCCTGTCTCCTTTCTTTCTTTCTCCCCTTCCCCTATACTCATCTGTTTTGTTTCTTAAATTCCACATATGAGTGAGATCATATGGTATTTGTCTTTCTCTGACTGACTTTTCTCACTTAGCATAATACACTGTAGCTCCATCCATGTTGTTGAAATGGCAAGATTTCATTCTGTTTGAAGTACTATTCCATTATACATCTATACCACATCTTCTTTACACATTCATCAGTCAAAATACATAACCGTCTTGCAAATTGGCTGTCCTGACCCACCAACAGTGAATGAGAGTTCCTATTGCTCCACATCCTCACCAGCATGTGGTGTTGTCAGCAGTCTAGGTTTAGACCAGTCCCATAGGTGTGTAGTGGTATTTCATCATTGTATAATTTGCATTTCCTTGATGATATGTGATGTGGAACATCTTTTTATAGGCTTAGGTGCCATCTGTATATCTTCTTTGGCAAAGTGTCTGTTAAGGTCTTTGGTCCGTTTTGTTTATGACAACATGAATGTTAAGGGACCCCATCCCTTAGGCTTCTGCAATTATGTCCACTCACTTTCTTAGTCTGTCTTCTCTCTTGTTCAGGTTTGATAGTTTCTATTATTCCCACTTTGAGTTCACTGATTTCATTTCCTCTTTCCCCTCTGTTCTGTGATTGAGCCCATCCATTGAATTTTTTATTTTGGTTATTGTATTTTTTTAGCTAAAATATTTCCACTTGTTCCTTTTTATATCTTCTGTTTCTTTGCTGAGGCTTTCTATTTTTAAATTCATTTCAAGCATGTTCATAACTGCTTTTTGAAGCATTTTCGTGACGGTTGCTTTAAAATCTTTGTTAGATAATTCTAATTTCTCTGTCATCTTGGTGTTAGAGTCTTTTGACTTTTTCCCCCTCACTCAGAGATCTTCCTGTTTCTTAGTGTGATGAATCATTTTTGATAGAAACCTAGACATTTTAAATATTATATTTTGAGATCTTGGATCTTTCTAAACCTTCTGTTTTATCTGGCTTCTTCTAACACTGTTCCTCCAGGGGAAGGGGATGACACCACCTCATTCCTGTGAGGAGGGGGAGGATAGAAATCCAGGTTCCTCATTCAGCCTCTTATGACATATGGGTGGGGGAGGGGCTTCTCATTCCTGCTGAGTGTGGGTGGGGTTTCTAGCTCTTTACTGTTAGCATCCAGGAAGAGGGTGTTAGGAATGCCTCATTGCTGCTCCTCTTATGGCCTCATTGGACACCATGGGCAGGTGGCTTCTTTACCACTGTGCACTGGTAGAACTGCTGTCAATATTTTGCGTCCCCTTTGGTGCTGCCCCTATGGTGATGGGAGGGGCATCTAGTTACTCTTGGGTAGGGTGGAAGTCTAGGCTCACCACCTGGTGTGTTGAGCCTCCTGGCTCCTTAGTCTCCTTGCCAACACTACTCCGGTGAGAGTTTGTGGGTACCTGATTACAGCTTGCAAGGATGGACATCTGGTGCCCCCAACTTGGCCTTTGTTGGACAGCAATTTTTTCCGTGGTCTTTAGCTGGAATAGAGTAGCTTGTGTCTCAAAGTGTTCGATCTTTCCAGGCTGCCTCTTGCCTGGACCTCTGCCTAGAGACAACAGACTTTTTGGAGGCCCTTGTCCATACATATTAGCATTTATATACTGCCAACTTCTTCAGCTCTGAGTCTGGGATGTATGAGGCAATAGGAGAACCCAGGAATCTCCCTCTGGTGTTGGTTTTTTGGTCCCAAAGTCCATAACTAGTCTACATTCTTCTCTCCACTCTTCAGAGTCCTCTTATGCTTGTTTCATGTATAATAATCAGGGTTTTGGTGTTGCACAGTGGGAGAAATAGGGAAGAGCATGTCTCCTCCATCTTCCAGAAAACAAAAGTACTTGAGGCTTGTTTTAGAGCTTTTTAAAGGTGAATACAAGCAGACTTTAGTCTGGGGTTAGTGTGGTCCCACTACTAAGCTCTTATCTTCCTCAACTTCCTACTAAATGCCCCATGTATGACAAGATCTTTCCACTGTAGCTGATGAGGATATGCACTCTTCCCAAAACACACCTGGACTTTGACAGTAATATTAGCTAAGACGATCTTTGCTTTAATTTGATTTTTTGGAAATGTCTGGGTGGCTCAGTGGTTGAGCATCTGCCTTTCACTCAGGTCATGATCCCGAGGTCCTGGGCTCGAGTCCCACATTGGGCTCCCTGCAGGGAACTTGCTTCTCCCTCTGTCTATGTCTCTGCCTCTCTCTCATGAATAAATAAATAAATAAATAAATAAATAAATAAATAAATAAAATCTTTCATTTGATTTTTTGTTGTTATTTATGTGGTTCATATGAAAATTGGGTATCTGCCCTTCTATGTTTATAACTTTTCCAATTTACTACGAGTCATCGTGTCCTTTGAGATTTACATGGGTTTGGCCTTTATATCCCTTTTGCTGATTCCCCACAGTGTCTATGAGAATCTTGAGTTTGGGCTGGAAGGCTTACATTTCCCATGGTCACTTCTTGCTCTGGGCTCCTGTTTCCCCTCAATTCTCACCACCCACGTTTCCTTCACCTTCTGTGTGCACTGGTCTTTTTCTGCACTTCCCAAGTAGGCGGAGAACACTCTCAGCATTTGGGCTCCTGGAGCACCACTGACTCAGTGACGGGCTGCAGCCAACTCTCCCCAACTTGGGAAGAATAAAGTGGGGGTTTATACTAGAGCAATAGCAACTCAAACTAGAGCCCAGCAAGCAATTTAAAACCATACCTTAGATGTCCTTCTTCTCAACAGCCATCTGGCAGTTTCAACACTGGGGGATTTTCCCTGGTTAACTCTTCTATTAGAGTTCAAGCATTCTGACATGTTGCTGAGCCCTTTTTCCTCAAGGTCTTCATCTCTCTTGGCTTCAGCCTCCTCCTCTAGATTCCTGTGCATTTCTCATGTACAGCTCATTGGCTCTATCACTGCACTATGGCCCATTCATGCTTTGTCCAGAGATTAGCCTCCTCTTTCTTGCCAAACATATTCCAAAGATACTGCTTTCTGGAGAGAAATTATTTTTCATTGTTTTTAGACTTATATATTGCAAAACTCCAGGGGGCATCTTTCCCACCTTCACAGAAAATATACTGTGAGTGGGTCCTGGGGTTGTCTGACTGGGAAGCCTAGGTCTCTGTGTAGTGCAGATGGTGGCTCTTCAATTGTTAACATATGCCTTGAAAACAGTTTTTCTAGTTTGCCATTCGTCTTAAAGTGTTTGTTGTTTTATCCTGCTGTACAAAAATATTTATATACATAAAACCTGTATTTGAAGTTGAATATGTAATTTTTCCTTTATGTGTATTTATTATTCAGGCTTATTTAGAAAATCCTTCTCTACCTAAAGGTTATAAAATATCACATTTTCTTCTAGTGCATTTCTTTTGTTGTCTTATTTTTATGTTTTTAAATCTGTGAGCCTATTGCAAACATTTTGAAGTAAGAGACGAGCTAAAGACTGCTTTCCTCTCTCACTTTCCAAGTAACTGTTCTGACATCATTTACTGGTTAAGGAATTCTTCTTTTTTGATGTAAAGTGTCACTTTTTTCACATACTAAATTCTTATTTATACTTGAGTCTTTATCTTGATTCAAGTTTAATATTAAATTCTTATCTGAATACAATCCCTCCCCTAGTTTTGTGTCTTTGAATGTGGCCAGTCGCACCCTTCATCAGCAGTGTTAACATCCTTCATGAGATGTGATTGTTGATACATAAAATTATTTACACCCCACCCACCCTCATCATGACTTCATTTTGTATCTGTTCTAAATGCATTATCTTGAGGGTTCAGGGTCATAGGCTGTCAGGATTACATGGGTTCTGAGAGTCATCTGAGTCCAGCCTCATCATGCCACAGATGAGAAATTTAAGGACATAAAAATTAGCAACTTGGCTGTTGGTATAGAGTCAAGAGCAAGGCCAAGAACTGTATCAAGTGTATGCTTCCTTAAAATGCATTTTGCCTCTGTCCTTCATCTTCATTTCTACAGCATCACCTGGACCCATGTCTTTGTAATTTCCCTTTACTAGTTATGCTGGTCCTCTTTCATGCTACACAGAGTTTCTAGAATGGTCTTTATAAGGCAGAAACTGTACAAGGGAGAAGAGAGGACAGCATGTTGCCTATGTGAAAAGTTATGTGGTGTGACGGCCTGATAGCCTTTTCTGGGCTATGCAGTAAGAAGACTGTGTAGTCAGGGCCACCTCAGGGACCAAGCAGCTCTGTTCTGGAGGCACATTGAAAAAAGTGTGGCTTGGGGTGAGAGGGACTTCCTCCCAATCCTGGTGTGGGACCCCTGAGGTGCCAGCTGCCTCTAGAGCCTGTTGCAAAGTCAGTGGGGGAGACCCAGACCCAGGAGGCATCGCTCAGAGCTGAGGGTGGTAGACATGGTGGAACAGAGATAACAGACCCGCAGGGGTGGTTTCTGGAAGACAAGGCACACTGGCTGCTCTGTGAGTCATGAGGCAAGAAGGACAAGGGATAAGGGTGGGTGAGTAATGATGCATGTGTACATTTTGTGATGTGCTTCAGAGATAAGAGATGGGAGCAGTGTGGCAAGAAGGGAATATCTGTGAATGCTAGAAGGCCTTGGGAAATGGCATGTGGGGTGGAAGATGCTGAAAGGGAAACACAGACCCTTTCTTGGCTAAGGGGAGGAAGTTGCCTGTTTCTTCACTGGGGAAAATGCTGGGTCCTGATGCTGAAACTGAGTCCTGTGTACGTCCTGTGGCACCTGATGCCTGGGGCCTTGGTTTGTGATAGACTCGGTGACTCTGGGGCCTAACATGTTTTCTAGGCAGATCTCATTAACTTTACGTGAAGGCTGCTTGGTGCTGGGCAGGGGGACAATGGTTGGTAAGGTAAATGACAACAAGACTCGTTTAAAGGCTCATAGAGGCCCCCTGAAGTCTTCCAGAAATAACAGAGAGGACTTTTCAGCCTGATATGTAATTTCTGTTTTTTGGAGTAGGGGCACTGTATAATTTTACTGATAATGTCAATCCATTTTTCTTTTTGGACCCTATCTTAATAACAAGTGAGGTGGCTTGGGAATCCTGTATGTTCCCATGGTGCCTCAAACACACCATGTGTGTTTCTCAGGCTGCATCTGTGTTGAGATTGGCACTATTCAGAAGATGTTATCCCTGCCCCCAGGCATGTGGCCTGCACTTCTTCAAGGCCGAGTCCTGTCAGGAAGGGACGTGGGAGAAAGTTGCAGGAAAGCTTGACAGTCATAGGAAAAGAGGAGAGCATCCCTCTAAAACATGCCCTGGAAGCAGATTCCCACGGAAATACAGACAAGGAGCAGATATCTAGGATGCTCAAATGAATTCTAAAATGCTTAAAATGAACTCTGGAATGTGAAATCTCAGTAGTTCTGTTTTAAAAGAGTAGATCACTGTGTAAATATTAACAGCCAGAGATATTGAGTTCTTCTCGTGGTTAAGTGGCTCTCCTGTAGAAGCTTTAGAACTCCTCCCTTGGAATGGAAGATATGGAAATTCACCCCAGCCTAGATGCTTAGAGGGACAAGATGCCCAGCTGCCTGTGGCTGCTTTCCCATTTTTCGTGTGTGGACTTCCACCATTTCAGTCATTTGATTAAAGGTGTTGGCAGGAAGTCATCCATTAGAGTGGGTTCATGTCGTGTCTTGAGAGATACTAGATGTCTTCTCTACATCGGGAGACCCACAGAAGTGGGTTGTTATGACCCAAATGTCTGTGCCCCCCCCCCCCAACAGTTCACAGGTTAGAGCCCTGACCCTCAATGTGATGGTGTTAGGAGGTGAGCCTTTGGGGAGTAATTAGGTTAAAATGTAGTCATGAGGGCAGAGCACCCAGGATGGGGATTAGTATCCTCATAGGAAGAAGAGGAGATATGGGAGTTTTCTCTGTCCACCATATGAGGACATAGCAGGAAGACCACAGTCTGCATGCTGGGAAGGGGGCTCTAAGTATCAAGTCTGCCAGCACCTTGATCCTCATCTTCCCAGCTTCCAGAACTGAGAGAAAAAATATCTGTTGTTCAAGCCTCCCATCTATGGTATTTTGTTATGGTAGCCTGAGCAGATAAAACCAGAATAGGCAAGTCCAGAGTTAGAGGGAGCGGGGCTCCCATCTTGGCTTCCCCCCCCCGCCCCGATCTAACTGGATGACCTTGGACCACTCTGAACTCCAGTTATCTCACCTCTAAGACAGAGATAATAATACTTTCACTGCAGGCCCATTGTTCCATTTAGAACAAACACACTCAACCCCTCTCTCTCATTTCCCTCCTGCACACACACACACACACACACACATACACAGTGCATCCATCCCTGTACAATGAGCACATAGTTGAACCTCAATACATAAGTTTTATGTCTATTGACTTATAAAAATAGGAGCTCCTTTGTGAGCTGCTATTTATGTACTGAATGTGATATTTTAAAGGAGACATTTAAGAATTAGGCTTCAATTTGAGGATACTAGAATTTAGAAATTTGAAAGTCCTCAAATTTGACTTATTTTTAGGGTATTTGAATATGGAAGCTGAAAAGGTAGCATCTATTCTACTCTGGAGGTAAGCACCAATAACAGACTACCATGACTAGTAAAAAAAAATGACTTCATACACCATTTTTTGATTAATAGGATCTGATACCACTGTAATGGTGTTTAGCAAATTATAATGCTCCCATTAAATTATGGTCCTGTAGCAAATAGTCATGAATTCAATTATACAGCTTAGCTTCTAGCTATCTTGCATATTTCATCAAAAGCTGATTTGCCAGTGATGGCAATCGCTTTGCATTTCTACAGGGAAGAAGACATATTAGGTAAAACCTGGGTTGAAAGTCAACCAGTTAATGAGATGCTCGTCAAAGTCTTACATTAGCCCGGACTTGCAGTCATCTCCCACTGACATGGGGCTGCCTTGAGGTTTTGTCTCCCATGGAGATTGTTTCCTGTGCTGTTGGCTCTGTTCAGGCCCACTGTCCAGATACTCAGAGAGAAGAGGAACAGGGTGATTCCCCCTCAACCTCCCAGCAAAACATGCTGCCAAGGGTAGATCCCACCTGGGGACAGGGAGGCTTTGGTTCCCTGAGCTCACACTAAGCCCCCTAGGACATCTCAAGGGCAAATGAGCACTCAGAGAACACAGAATGCCCCGGAGTAACAGGAAATCTGAGTGTCAGCTTTCAGGGACTCTACTTTCTGTAGGGGAGAGGGTCTGAATTAGATGGCTTCCCAGAGGAGAGCTGAAACCCCAAAGCAGACAAAGGTCTTCAAAGCAAAGTCAAGGCAGTAGGAAGTATTTGCATGGCCCAAGGAAGCAATCACCTGGGGATTACAGGCTCCTTATAAAAATGCAAGAGAGTGAAATTCAGTGAAAAGTGTGTTTGTGTGAGAAGATACCAATTGTTCCTACTGGCAAAAGGGAATGTGGTCTGCAGGTCTTATGATGGTAAAGCCAAGAACAGCTTGACAGATGGGAAACACCCGTGGCTGTGGAGTTGTGTTCAGCACCAAGTTCAGGTCCCCACTTTGGGCCTCACAAATCACGGTCTTGGGCAAGAGCTGCACCAGTCAGTGGCAATCATGACCCTTCCGAGAGTTCTCAATGACTGACCTGAAGCATCACAATGCAATGCAAGGGAGCCACGGAGGAGGCTTAGGTCTGGAGCTACAGTGCTGTGGTGTGGGTTTCGTCTCCACTACCTGTGGTGTAATTTGGGGTAGGGTCTTCTACTTTCTCATACTTTAGTTTCCTCATACGAAATGGGGCAAACAGTAGGACTTACTTCAAGGTGCCAATGGGAAGATCAAATGAGTCATGTCTACTGTACACTCAGAACAGGGCCTGCCATGGAATAATGGTCCAACATGAGTGTTTGCTATTGTGATGAGGCGTATTGTTATTATCACTCCTTGAGGAACTCTGCAGTCCAGAGAGAAGAGCGTGTAAGCGAATCGCAGAGGAGGGAAGTATGCTTCCAAGGGAATCGATACCTATTTTCATTTTATAGTGTGAGATGACCTTGATTCTGTTTCTATCTGACAGAGGGGCACACTCTCCAACATAATTCATCCACTGTGATGCAGAACTGGGATTTAAATTCCATTCTGATAGGCCTCCTCCTAAGACATCCATTGCTATGCAACTCAGATAAAACCCAACTGATTAACTGGCTCCTGGTCTTCAGGATTTGATTTATTAATCAAGGTTGATACAATATCACAAAGCTTAGACTATCTTTGGGAGGATTTTGAGTGACCATGTAGCTGAGAACATGCCAGAGCAGGGGAGCTGACTTCTTTACTGAGCGGGGAAAAGGAAATCCCAGTATCTATAGACAGGGAGAGGCAATGTTTCCTGACATGTTCTACAAGATGGATGTGCAAGGCATGAAAAGTTCTCACCGATATCTAGTTCTCCCGACAATTAGGCGGAGGCTTCAAGTTCAGTTGTGGCCTTTCAGGGTGAGGTGGTGTGCGTCTGTTCTGGGTTGTCACACGTACTTGAGGGGGGACAGCATGGAGTCCAATCCTCCTTGCTACTCAGGGCAGAAGCACATGTTGGCATGGAAGTGCCACCAGAGTGAAATATTCTCGAATTATGAGGTAACCCGAGGAGGACTGCCATCCTGAAGAGGAACTAAAATGGCCTTTGCTGAGCCAGTGTGCTTTTGGTCTTAACCTTTTTTTATTTGTTGTTTTAACTGAAGCTGTAAAGCAGTCTATCTTGACTGATGTTATATGGCTTATAAATGAATATGTATGAATAAAAAGTGATCCTTAGGAATTCATATACATTTCTTCTATGTATTATGTATAAGTCTTTCTTTGCGATAGCGCTGTTAGATTAGCAAACTGCACATGTGATTTTCATGTTACTATGTAGCTTTCAGTAAACTTTTGGTGAAAATATTAAATTCTCATGTATAAAAGGAAAAGTTTGAGTGCGGTGTTAAAATAGGTGGATTTTAAACACATTGATTAATGTACTAAAATAAATCTGAGCAAAATCCCTGGTGAAATAACATGGGGTCCATTCTTGGCTCTGTACTTTCTAGCATGTTGATCAGCGACATCATGAAAGCATTAAACATCATGATTATTAAGGGGATGCCTGGGTGGCTCAGTGGTTGAGCGTCTGCCTTCGGCTCAGGTCATGATCCTGGGGTCCTGGGATCAAGTCCCACATTGGGCTCCCTGCAGGGATCCTGCTTCTCCCTCTGCCTGTGTCTCTCATGAATAAATAAATGAAATCTTTTTAAAAAGTCATGCTTATTAAGATTTTGAATAATAATAAATAGAATGGGTAGATTCAGCATTTATAATTATCTTGCTAAATGCCTAAAATCAACTAGATTAAGTTCCAATTAAATTCCGTCTAGTTATATGTTGGGCTTTTAATTTAATAGTATAACAAAATTTCTATTACAGTTACCAGTGTTACTTATCTTCTCCAAAGATTGGGCCTAAGTGTTCAGGAATAGGGGAAGAGTTAGATAAAATGTCATTTATATCCTCAGAGAGCATTGAGTGTCATGATGCTTGCTGAAGGTGTAATGTTAAGTTGAAAGAAACTAAATCCCAAATTCTATGCAGAATAGCCCAATGGGGTTTTTAAAAGGAAAGAGCCAAAGTACCAAGAGTGATTTTTCTTCTTTTTCTTTTTGCCATTTCTCAATCATTTTTCCACACGAGCGTGTATTATTCTTATGATGAATGTAACACACTTTTAAATAAAAAGAGAGAAAACTTTACATAATGATTTTAAGGTTAGGAAGAAATCTCTTTTTTGCCCACAGGCAGTTGGGATCTGCGAAGACCTTAATACCTCAAATGAATTCATTATGTCTAAGATGATGTAAGGAATTTGGGATTTTTGAAATGTTACTGGTGCTGCTGGAGGAGTTATTCTAGTTCTGATTTATGTGTTCGTGTTTTAATGTGGTTTAAGGCATTTTCTAGAAAACTGTAGTATGAAGTATGAGTGCCAGGCTGTGTTAGTGTGGCAGTGGTTGCAAAAGACTTGGCATTCGAGAATGTTTTCTATCTAAAGAAGGCCGGTGTTATCTTGACTTGGGGTGTCCCTCAATATACATGTTTTTTAAGGAAGTGTGCTCAGATACTCACCTTGTTTTAGATAAAATTAACAAGCACCCAAATTTCACATATATCTAAAAAGCACCTTTCCATCTGTCTGGAAGAGCTTTTCCATGCGTTTTGTTATTTTTATTATGTTTGATTCTGGTGCTGCATCTAGTTTATCTTGTCTTACCTTTAAATCATTTGATAGGAGGAGTTAATATTCAAATGCTTTAAATGATCCTGGAAAACGTACTCAGAGTTTGGGTAGAGATCACCTGCTTTTACACAGCTTGCTTTAGCTCTCGCTATTTAATTTTCCCTACTTTAAGAAGGAAGAATTTTAAAGTGCAAGGAATTCCTGACTTTATATTTTTCATAAACTAGAATAACTCCCATTAAATGCTGTGTTCACCGGGCTGTGTTGCACTGGAAACAAAATATGTAAAAGGTGGGTGGTTTAGCGGTATACTTTTTTCCCCCAGAACATGCTTGCATTTAAATTTGAAATCTTCCAACACGATTATAAATGCTTTATTCCATTTTCTTGGATTGAATGCATTTGGGGAAAGGTAATTTGGCTTTTAAAGGGGTTCCCCTGGGACACCTGGGTGACTCAGTGGTTGAGCGACTGCCTTCAGCTCAGGTCGTGATCCTGGGGTCCTGGGATCCATTCCCACATCGGGCTTCCTGCATGGGGCCTGCTTCTCCCTCTGCCTGTGTCTCTGCCTCTCTCTCTGTGTCTCTCATGAATAAAGACAAAGAATCTTAAAAAAAAAAAAAAAGGCATCTCCTGATAAAAGACCCTATTGCTATCTTGTTTCCAGTGATCCATTGAAGATTTTTTTTTATGGCTCATGATTTGAAATAAAAGATAGTTGATTTAAAAAAAAAAAAAACCTCATAAAATAGCTCAAACAGGTATTACAAAGAGCTTTGTTGAAAAATTATATCAGAAAAAAATCCCCTGGATTCTCGCAGATACTATCTGCTTTCATTCATTCACACATTCGTTCATTCTTTTGTTTGTTCATTCAGCACATAATTGTTGAGTGCCTATAGGGTGTTCAAGGCCCCACATGCCCTAAATCATTTGTTAGCTCTTGAAATACAGACCTTGTTCTCTGGTGTACTTGAGTGTTTGGAGGCGCTGAATTACACTGTTGAACTGTTTGTCACAATATTACTGTTGCTGTATTGTAAAAATTACAGTGTGTGCATTGTTCCCTCTCCTTGTACTAATTTCCTTCCTTCCAGCTGACGTTGAGTTAAAACAGATGCAGAGATAAGAGGGCAGGACTGCCACCTTAGCTGTCACAGACAGGGACCACAGGGGTTTTGGGTCAGACCCTGTTGGGACATATTTGTGATATTTTCTATCACACACTTTGCAATGAGTATAACATTTCTCAAGAATGAAAAAGAAAACATACACAGGTCAAGGTTTTGAGGTCTGTCTGACTTGGGTTGTTACCTGTGAACCAGAGAGAGCAGGCTAGAGGAATTTTGCTTGTTGCGTCAAGATATGCATCTTCTTGCAACTACTTAATTTGTTCTCGTCCTTAGGGAACAATATCCACCCTCTACAGGAAATACTAATGATTTTTACAAATTCATAGGCATAAATGGTGCTATGCTAGCAAACTGGCCCTGAGCCCATTTGGTGGGCTCCTGCTTGCGCATCTTTGTACTTTGACTTTGCCAGGTGGAGGGGCATCCACAAAGTATTTGTTGTATGTTGAATTGACTGAATCTTTCACTTTTTAACTAATTGTTGTGGCAACAAGACAGGATAGCATCACTTCGTTTATACAGACTGTTTATAATATACTGTGGTAGGACTTGGAAAAAGAACAGCCTCACAGCGATGGAAGCTTTTGTTATCTGCCCTGCATTACATTTTGTATCGTAATTTTAAAAGTCATAGGTCCCAGAAATAAAAGGGTTTCCTAATCCTCCTGGGAAATTTCTCTTCCTTCCATGACATGTGGATTGTTATTAGGAATAAATGAAAGGCTAAAATAGCTTCAGAATTAGAGAACTAGGAAGTTTTGCTTTGTTTATTGCTAATGCTACTGCAGAAATAAATACATTTTATGTGAAATGTGATTTTCAAGAAGTTTTGTTTGTTGTTTTGCTTAGAAAAGTAAGATGTCTGGCTATAGCAAAAGTTTTCTAGCTGTGTCTCCAGAGGCAAGGGAAACAAATGCAAAATAAAGAGCTTCTGCACAGGAAGGGAAATAATCAACAAAACCAAAAAGGCAGCGTAGTGAATGGGAGAAGATGTTTGCAAATGACATATATGACAAAGGGTTAGTCTCTAAAATATGTAAAGAACTTTTATAGCTCAATACCACAAAATCAAGTCACCCAATGAACAGTGGGCCGAAGACATGAATAGACATTTATTTCAAAGAAGACATGTAGATGGCCAACAGACACATAAGAAGATGCTCAACATTACTGATCATCAGGGAAATGCAAACCAAAATCACAATAATACCTCATACCTGTCAGAATGGCTAAAATAAAAACACAAGAAACAACAGGTGTTGGCAAGGATGTGGAGAAATGGGAAGCTTTGTGCACTTCTGGTGAGAATGTGAACGGGTGCAGCCTCTGTGGAGAACAGTATGGAGGTTCCTCAAAGAATTAAAAATAGACCATCCTATGTGCATCTGATAATTGTGCTGCTGGGTATTCTCCCAAAGAATCTGGAAAGGCAATTTGAAAAGACATATGCACCCCTATGTTTATTGCAGCATAATTTACAATAACGAAGTTATGGAAGCAGCCCAAGTGTCCATCAGCAGATGAATGGATAAAGAATATTTGGTGTATGTGTACGATGGACTATTACTCAGCCATAAGAAAGAATGAAATCTTGCCATTTACAATATGGATAGATCTAGAGAGTATGATGCTAAGTGAGCTAAGTCAGTCAGAGAAAGACAAATACCATATGATCTCACTCATATGTGGAATTCAAGAAACAAAACAAACGGGCAAAGGGAAAAGAGACAAACCAAAAAATGGACTCAGAACTGTAGAGAACAAACTGATGGTTACCAGAGGGCAAGGAGTGAGGGGGTGTGAACGAGGTGAATGGGATAAAGGAGGGCACCTACCTGATGAGCACAGAGTAACGTACACAGGTGCTGAATCACCGTATTGTACACCTGAAACTGTTATTGTTAGCAATACTGAATTAAATATTTTTTTAAAAATTACAAAAATAAGATTACCTTCATAAAAATTCAGAAACTAGGGCAGCCGGGTGGCTCAGCAGGTTTAGCATCACCTTCAGCCCAGGGCCTGATCCTGGAGACCTGGGATCGAGTCCCACGTCAGGCTCCCTGCATGGAGCCTGCTTCTCCCTCTGCCTGTGTCTCTGCCTCTCTTTCTTTCTCTCTCTCTCTCTCTCTCTCTCTCTGTCTCTCATGAATAAATAAATAAAATCTTTAAAAAAATTTGGAAACTCTAAGAATATATTTATATGTGTAAATTTACTTTTGAACATATTTAAAAGTACAAGTCACCCTGATATTCTCACCAGACATAATCACTGTTTATAGATGTAGGGAAATATACACATTCACATATAGTTTCATATTATTTATATTATATAAAATTGTATATAAAATATCATCTCAACTGTGTATATTTATGGAATATGATGTATTTTCTCTACTGTTATAAGAATTTTTCCCTCTCATTTAAACAAGAATGTATATACCTCCTTCCATAAACCTCATTTTATTGGCTGTATAATATTCCATTGTGTATTCACGATGGTGACTTTTTTCATTTAAAAATCACCTTTTGGTATGAAATCATAGGCTATACTGTTTCTACCGGCAGAAGCATCGTGCCACTATAAGAAGATATTTGTTAGATCAATTGCTAAAAAAAAAAAAATCCACAGAATCTGGCCCAAAATAAATACCATGTTCACCCACTCTCATCCAAAACTAGAAAGAGTTAACATATGTGCTGTTGCCATAAGCACAAGTGTGGGAGGGAAAGCCGTTCTCCTCCTTAACTGTTTTTAAATCACGCCCATAATGCGGCTGGAAGTGAATGTCAGGCCAAGATAGAAGCATGCCTGTATTGTAATGAATACAGCAATAGGATTACAGACTTGGAACACGAGTCCCAAAGGGCAGGAAGGGATTCAGTTAGACCACCGTCTCTCTGTGTAGACCATTCAACAACAACAGTGTTGTCATTTGCTAATTAAAGGCAAAGAGTCTCTTCTCACTTTGTAAAACATATTCCATTCATATGCATTACATAAAGCCCTATAACTTAAAAGGAGAAATTATATGAATGTTTCTGGGTTGGATTGTGAACTCTGATTTTGCAGAATGACTAAGCCGTTTTGAATTCATAAATGTCTCTCTCTTACTTAGTTGTGTCCACAATAGACGGATGCACCATCACACCATTTGTTGGCTTTACTGATCTGACTTCCAGAATTAGGAGGGCTGTTGTCTAGACCTCCTGACGTGTGCAAGGCCCGGGCTGTGATCTTGCTGGCCTGCAGGACTGCTCCCTTCAAGGAGCACCATCATCCTCATTCAGGCTCGGGAGACACATTTAATCCTGGTGCTGTTTGCAGACAGGCTTTAAAAAGCTGTCCCGAGAATACATCTCTGCCAGTAGTTTAGTATGTCAAACCGAGGACAAGAATTTTGCTCTATTCTTAAAATGCAACTATTTGCGCATTGGGAATATTGGCCAATGAGAAAGAAAGCTGAAGGTCAGAAAAACAAAGGAGCTGCTCATGTTGGAGCTGAGCTCATGCGCTTCATGGGATTCTGGAGTGGCCCGAGTAGGTAGGAAAAAGTATAGGGTAAGCTCACCCCTTGCCCTCTCGGGTACCCGGTGGGGTGGCTGTTTTGTGGCTTCATGAGATATGCAGTCCCCCCCCAGCCCTCCTCGCCACATGCTCAGGGGTATAGATAAGAAATTGAGAAATGCGTGAGCTAGAAGAATTCCTTGTTTTTTTGAAAATTGCTTACATTATTTTTTTTTCCTGGGAAAGTAATAAAGTCCTTAACAGGAGTGTGTGTGGGAGGGGGGGGAGGGGGAGAGTGGTTACTTGCTGAGAAGAATAAGCATGAAGAATATTGGTAAATGGAGAGGCCGGACCTGGTAAGGATGGAGTGTTCTACTGGATTTGGCATCCTGAAAACTTGAAGTATACTTTTATTATTATTTTTTTAAAGGCACTAGTTGCCTCTCATTGTCTGTGACGCAGGCCGAGAAGGTCACAGAGGGTGAGTGCACAGTGACCTGCTTGTCAGACTACCAGAGGCTTGACTCAGAACTCCGCAGTGTGAGTAAAGAAAACCGAGGAAAGATAATTTATGGCCTGTGCTTTGAGATTCCCTTAAATAGAAGAGACCAGCAGCTCAACTTTTCCCAGCGTGTTCGTTATTTTCCGTGTGTCTCACTGAATGCACGGAGAACAGGGACCTACAAAAGTGTCTGCGAGAGATCTGGGTGTGAGCAAGCCTATCACAAGGTCCTGACGGGCTTGTGACACCCACAACTCAGAGTGATCGCGAGGCCAAGTGAGGGAAGGGCTAGAAAGCCACCTTGCCCCCACCTGACGTTCCTCACTGGCCTCCTGTCAAGGTCCATTTCTTTCCCCAACGTGGCAAATTTGACCAGAGCAGTAGCTTATGAAGTAATAACCCCCAGGTGATAATTGACTTTAGAATGCATTATAAATTATGACTTATACATAATCTTCATTGTAAACTGAACATTGCATTAAATTTTCACTTTGGATAAAATCAAATTTAATTAAATTCCTTAGTCTCCATTGAGTAGATTTTGAAAGCACCAGAGTGAGGATCTGGAAATTAAATGTTTACCATGGGTACCCTCCCAGGGGATGATGGAGAAGTGGCTATGACGAGCTGTGCCCACTAAATTATCTGCACCCACCAGCCCATTGGTTCAGAAGTCACACGGGGCTGTTATCATCCTGGGGTTGGACCGACGATGAGGTGCCACACTGTGTGTCCGAAGGTGGCACATATAGAAACAATTTTAAAAACAAAATCAAAGACTAACTGGGCTTTGATAAAATCTGGCCTGATGAGTCAAAACTATTTGCTGAAGTTATTGAAATCGTAAGAGCACCACGTCTATTTTCCTGGAGTTGACAACCATCTTGAGGGCTACGTTGGACCACCCACTTTCAGCTTCCAGAAGATGGACTTAAAAGGACGTGTGTGCCTGGATGGAGAGGGTGGGGCATGGGCGGGTGGGGGTGTGTGTGCGGTAACATGATGTGGTGACACAATGTAAAGAAAGGGGGGATCTAGAGGAGGATCAGACTCTCTGTGGAACACAGTGCCAGAGAGAGCACGGAAAGAAGGGCTGCCCCAGCCAGACAGGGGAGCTGAGGGGCCCTTGAATACGCTGGGTGTGGAAATGAGGAGGCAGTGCACAGCAGATGGGCTTGTGCACCATCCTGGGACCCCTCCCGAAGGTCAGGAGGAGCTGACTGCATCATTGACCCTACTCCAAGCACCCCCTACCCCGCTGTATATGGTGTGTCCACTGCCTGAAGGCCTGACATGGCGCGGCCAGCCCTGGTCCTGTGCTGCTCCAGGACTGTGAGGCAGAGGCCTGGCTGGGGCTGCCGTTGGGCTGGAGAAGAAGAAGTCAGGAATGTCACTAAAGCCACATCTCAGCCTCATCTAGGGGGGCTCGTGCTCCAGGCCGTGCTAACCAGCACATATGCAGGAAAGGCTGTGAGAGGACTTTTTGCTGTAAAATCTTCAGGTCTTTGCTAGACCTAAACTCCTATGAAAATTGATGTCAGAATCTTAACACATTTAAATATCTACTTGGGCTGGAAAACTATTATTATTTAAAATACTTGGGAAGTCATCATGTTAGGGTTCGTGTTTCTTAAGGAGCAGAAAGAAGGAAAGTAATCAGCATTTTTGTGGCCATCATTCTTTTTTTGGATCTTGCGCTCAGCAATTTTGAAGAAGTGACTGTTCATGTCAGAGGGATGGGTAGCGGGGCTGGGGGTGATGTTAGGTACCCGGTGTGTTCTTACGTCGATTCCCAGCTTCTTACTGAAGACTCAGCATGGGTACTTGAGAGCCTCAAGGGCTAGGGTGAGCAGGTGTGGTGCATGAGGAATCCCCAGGAGAGATGGTAAATCTAAGCCTCTATCTTAGGATAGAGAGAGAGGGCCACCAGCAGAGAACAGTAGGTCCAAAGGGCTGGGGTCACAGTGGAGGTGATGATTAGTCGGTGAGGGAGGGAGAAGGGGTGTCAGTTGAGTTGGTGGCAGAAGGGGTGTCAGTTGAGTTGGACCTTGTGACAAGAATCAAGGGTGTTGGGGCAAAGAGCACGGAGGTCAGGGTGAAGGCAGGGTCAGGTCATGGGGTGTTTGGGGAGTGAGATGGAACCCACTGGGGCAGAGCTCAGGCTTGGGACTGGGCCCAGGTTGGAAGAGTCCCATGTCCTCCTGTAACTTGACTCTTCAGTGTCGCAACGGATGCAGCTGGCTGGAAGGGTCTAGAGAATCCGTAACCGGTTTCCCAACCCTTGCTCAGAAAGTGCTCTGGGGAAGAATCCACAAACTGTCCTGGGCTCTTCGTAATTGCCCCGACAGAACTCAGAGTCACAGGAAGTAATGGAGAGGAGCAACTTTACTTCATGGTGGGAGGCAGTTTTGGGAGGAGTGTTTTGTGTCCATTGTCTTCGGGACACAGAAGAATCCGCTCAAAGCCCTGGCTGGGCCCGCAGCGACCGTGTGGTAGCAGGAGAGCAGACGCAGCCTGCCAAGGAGAAGCCTCCAAGTGGATTTGATTGACTCAGCCAGGCCCAGGTGGCTGGGGTGGGGGGGGGGAAGGGGAGGGCAGGTGTTCATGGAGGGAACCGGCACTCCACTGGCATTGCAGGGCCACTGGGTTGGGATGGGTGGAGGGAGTGGCAGAAGCATCCCATGGGAGGGAGGCTCCAGAGCCGGGCCTTTAGGGATGAGGTCTTGCAATGGGAACAGTAGCTTCGGAGGTCAGCCTTGCTGGAAGGGGCTAAGTCAAGTGAAGCTCTGCTGGGGGGAGGACACTGGTGTTTAGATGATGGCACAGCCGGGGAGAGGAGGGCGGGGGTGACAAGCACAAGTCAAGTCAAGGGAGTACAGCCCTTGTTCAGTGCGACAGGACAAGTAGCAGGAGGGCCACCGGGCGTCCCGAACCTGCGGCGGATCACAGTGCAGGGCAGACCCAGTGACATCAGACCCCCACCTGTAACGCGGTGCTGGGAAAACGCACCTCGTGGTGGTTGGGGTCGGACTTCCAGTCTGTCAACTCAATTTTTTGTTGTTGTTGTTAAGAGGGAGGAGCTAGTTTAATATTGTCAGTGTTGTCAAGAAATGAAGGAAAAGGGGTTTTCAGAAGCAAGCCTGATCCTAGGTCAGGAGGGGGAGCAGAAGCACTTAGGGAGGCGGTGATTTCTGCACTCCACGCCTGGACACAGGGACAGTGTCTGGTGGCCGGCCAGGAAGAGGGTACGTGAGCGACTCCGGGGGGCGGGGAGAGAGAGGCCAGGGTTAGACTAAGGCAGGAAGGGAAGAGAGGATGCACGAGAGCCGGTGTGCTGCACACGCAGGGAAGGGCTGGCTTTCCGTACAGCGCAGCTGCCTCCCCAGCACTCGGAGCTGCGGGCCCAGGGAGCAGGGGACAGGCGGCGATGCTCACACTCGGGGTCTTACAGGCTCTCATTTCCCAAGCCCCAAATTACAGAACCCAGAACAGTTTTACAAACAGGTGCTGGCATGCAAAAAAGATCAAAACAAAACCAAAAGAATCCACCTTTCCTTTTTTCTTTTGTTTTTGCATTTGTATTAACGTCATTGTTATTTACACCTTTTCTTACTCTTTTCGGTCGTTTTCTTTGTTCCTGTTCATACCACTGCTGTTATGCACGTAGGTACGCAGTCTGATATTGGTATCTCTCCAGGAACTGTGGTGACGAGAGAGAGAGAGAGAGAGAGAGAGAGAGAGAGAGAGGAACACAAGTCCAACGAAGTCAAACGGTTGCTCCAGCCTAAAAACAAAACATTGTTGTGATTATTAAAAAATAGAAACCTGAGAGACAAACACGAGGATTTTTACAAATCCATACACTTTTTATTAAATCATCAAAGAAAAACTCCCCCATGCTCACAAAAGACTTCTGAAACGCTGGGAATGGGGGCGGGGTATAAATAGATGTGAGGGAGACATGAATTCAAAGATGGTTCTAGGCATGCTGACAGTATGGTAAACAAATGAGCAGTTGCCTTCATGACACAAACACTGGGACTCGGCTAGTTTTGATTTCTAGCTCTGATTCTGTGTGACTGTGCCACCAAAATTAAGATTTCTCACTTTACATCTCACCATTCTTGATGGGGCCAGAGCT
Organism: Canis aureus; assembly: GCF_053574225.1. NCBI lineage: Eukaryota > Metazoa > Chordata > Mammalia > Carnivora > Canidae > Canis > Canis aureus. The sequence goes on from NC_135622.1 coordinate 59,554,809, forward strand.
GGTACAACATTACATTCCGTCTAGAACGATTTCCCCCTCGAAGCAAAACTGCAACATCTCATATGGCAACATAGTGTTGTATTCATGAGTGCCTTTTCTTTCGTCCTTTCTTTTCTTTTCTTTTCTTTCTTTCCTTCTTTCTTTTCTTTTTTTTTTTTTTTTTTTTTTTTGTAAGCAGAAAAATAATGTGGTTTGATGCAATGGCCCAACACAATAGGAGCTAATGAATAGAGCGTGTTGCACTCGAGAGACTGCGGTTCAATTACTCGTGGTGCCAATCAAGTCAGAAATATTAACCATGGTAACCGCAGATTTCCAGCTCTATAGATGCATCAGGGAGGCAGTTGCTCTTTGGTAATCATCGGGGTCCTGGGAAGGAGAAGGGCTCGGAGTGACAAAGCACCACTGAGCTGGTGAATGCCGCCTTCACAAAGATGGGCATTGATGGGCTACGGCTCCGAGGAGTCCTGCTGCGGAGGCCCACGGCTTTATTCCTGGAGAGCTTGCAGGAGTCCAGGAGGGAAGGTACAATGGCAAAGAGATATGTATTTAGGGGGAGCTGAATAGGACAAGAAGAAAGAAAGTTGTGTGTTGTGGGTCATTCATTACTACAATGACCTGGATTCATTAGGATTCAGGGCCTGTGAGTTACGTGCAGGGTAAGGTAGGTGTGAATTGTGTGTCTTCAAAATTCATATATGGGGACCCTAAACCCCAATACCTCTGATTGTGACCTCATTTAGAAAAAGGGTCATGGTAGGCATACTTAGATGAGATGAGGTCATACCGGATGGATCCACCCTACTCCTATATGGCTGATGTCCTTATCAAAGGGGGAAATTTAGACACAGACGTGCACACGGGGTGAATGCCATGTGAACATCAAGACCAAGAATGGGTTGGCACATGTGCAAGCCTGGGAACTGCAGAGATGGCCAGAAGACCACCAGCTGCTTGGAGAATGGAATGGAAGAGAGTCTCCCTCCCGACCCTCAGAAGTCACCCCCCAACCCAGCCCAAACCTCGCTTTTGGACTTCCAGCCTCAGAACCATGGGATGATACATCTCTGCTGTTGAGGCCGCTCCGTTTGTGGTGCTTTGTTACGGCGCCCTAGCAAACCAGGACAGCCCAGATCTATTGAAACGGGAGCTCTGGGGATAAAGCCCAGGAATCCACTTTTGAACAACCTCTCCGGAGATTCTTCTGCACGTTCCAGTTTGAGAAATACCCTTCTAAATCCACATCTCCATTACAACAATCTAAAATGTTTTCTATAAAAACAGACTTTTGGACTCCCTTCCTCACAGTCCTCATACTCTCCCCACCCTGCACACACACACACACACACACACACACACAGATTGGTTGAATTAGAATCTCACAGACATTTCTTGGAGTAGGTTCCAAATCCTAGCATCCAGGTTTTCTTTTGGTGTATCTAGTGCTTTTCCATTGTAAAGGGAATTGCATTTCCAGTAGGAATCCTTACTTTTGCGTCGTGTTTCCCTATTCGTAACACACTTTCAGGTGAACTGTCTTCTTCACTTACAGGAGGTCCTGTCCCACTGGTGGGGAAGAGTGAAAAAGAGAAGCTTTCATTTGCTCAGGAGTCCCTGGGTGAGTCAGGTGTGGGACACAGGACTGGGCAAGGCTCCAGCCTGCAGTTCCCCTGTGAGGGCTCAAGGATGTCCTGGACTCTGGAAGAGTCACGCAAGTTTGGTTTGCAGCTAGAGAACCTTGTGATACTTGCTCATCTAATGCTGGCTCATTTGTTTGGTTGGCTTTTGGGGGAAGAGAATTCTAAAATGTAGCTTTGCCCATGTCCCCACTCCCAACCCTACATGGGCTCTGTCTCTCTATTAGCATTAGGGCAGCACCCGATCTCCAGACTGGGCCCTTTGCAGTGTGCCCCAGCTCACCTCCAAGGCCCTGTCCCCTCTCCCCCTCACTCATGCTCTGTGTCATGCGCTGAAATGATGGTAAAGACATCGGCCAGCGTAGTCCTTAATGATGCATGACTCTAAGTTCTCAAACGTCAGCGTGCAGACAAGTTCCCTCGGATCAGGTTCCAGGTCACTGTTTGATGTGGACCCAAAACGCTGTATTTTCTACTGAGCTCCCAGGGACCGCTGATGGTGCCTGGATCCCACTTTAAGGAGCAGACACTTAGCATGCATTCACTTACTTAATCCTTATAACAACCTCTGGGGTTGGTGCTATGGTTGTCCCTACTGTCCAGACAGGGAAACTGAGGCATGGGATGCTGAAGCGGCTTGTCTTAGGTCACACAGTAAGCGAGTTACCGGGCTGGGAGTTGGGCTCAGCAGGTCTCGCTCTCAGGTCCATTTTCTTGTCCACTTGCTTGTGCTGCTTTGCAAACAGGTTTGGAAGAGTCCGTGGCTTTCAGCTGGCCTCCCCAGCTGCTTTCTCCCCTCCAGGCCTCCGATGCGGTTAGTCATCCTCTCCCTCCCTCAGCGTTCTCATCTGTGAAGTGGGGCTGTGACAAAAACCACCTTGTAGGGTTGTTATGGGGATCAAATAGGACAGGCTGTGAGCCTTCCTTCGGTGTCCCCTCCTCCTCCTTATTATTTCTATTAAGTGATTGCTAATGGGGACTGAAATTCCACTGACTGTGCTTGAGCTGCCCCTGTAAGGCTCGTGCATGACCTGGGGTGCTGCTGGAAGTCTCTGCACATCTTCCTCCTCTGCAAAGGGCATAATAGTAATTGCTTCCTCACAGCGTGATCTTGTGAAGGATGAACTAGATAAGGCACACACGAGCTCTTTGTGTAAGGCCGGCATGCAGGAAGGTGTTAAAAATGTCATTGTTTTCAATTCAGTGAACATACCTCTTTCATCCACATCCACACATTCTTATTCAATTAATACTCTAAGCGCTTTCACATGCATCATCTTATTTCATCCCAATAAGAGTCTTGTGAAACACTGATATATTTCTGCCGTACAGATGAGAGAATGGAGTCGGTGGGACATGCTCGAAGCCATGTGGTCCGTTGTTAGTGGAATAGAATCGAAAGCCCCAACCGTGTTCATTATTGCTCTTTCCACAGTGGTTCTGGTGTGGTGAGCGACCACTAGATGCACAAGAAGAGCACTCACATGTGGGAACTTTATCGAGTTTCTCTGCAACTCTACTTATCTGCTCCCTTAGTTCTGAGCGTGTTTGTTGTTTCCTTAAATCTCCTTCTTAATGTGTTTATGTTGTTATTTATTACGTCTTTATGTCTCTCTTCATGAAGCTTTGTCCCTCTTGCCCTCTGAATTTTCATGGTAACCCTTGGTTGCAGTGGCATGGGTGGAGAAGCCATGTCCAGCTCTTGTCGCCAATCTCTTTTTGGTCTTAAGAACCAAGTCTCCAGAGACAAGATGTTGGGGTCAGAGGGGATATGGAGCAGTCCTTACCCCCAGTAGAACTAACTTCCCCCTTCATCATCTATGAAACAGGGGTAGGAGTGATTGATACACATTGTAAAATTGAGTCCAGATTGATTACAGGGTAGAGTGCACCCATGTTCCATACAGTGCTCTGGGATGAACCAGCATCTAGGGTGGAGGTCAGTTAGACACTCTCTGAAGTTGGTGTCTAACGGATAGATAGTCATTCATTTTGGAGTTGGGACATGTGGTTCTCCCCAAAATGTTACACAGCCAGCACAAGAGTTATTTATCATAAGCTTGTGATGTGCTTATAAATAGGACAGACCTTTTGGGGATTTAAAAGACCAGAACACACACACACACACACATGCACATCTCTTATAATGAACTCAAGGAGATTTGCTTCTAGCTTGGAGACCTTACAAAGGAAATAATCAGGAAATATTTGTGATATTTTCCAATTAAGAACTCAGTGGCAAGTATGGTCAAATGCTGATGATTTGATGTCAGCCAGAAGGACTGTTCTCTGTGCATAATTTGGATCACTTTGTCCCTCTATTTGAAGGGAGATGGAATTTTCACATTACTGGGGTGGAAAAGGGGCAGAGATGTGGAGATCTGGTTTTCTAGAATGGAAGTGACCATATTGTGGAAAGAATATTGGACTTGCAGGCCAAAGACTCGCATCCCAATTTTTGGATTCATATTTGTTCACAGTAGGGTCTTACGCAAGTTAATTAACCTCTCTGAACCCAATTTTCTCATCTGTAAGATGGAGTTAATAATAATCTATTTTAAGGATTGCTGAGTAGAAGAAATACAATAGACGTGAGCGTGTTCTGTAAACACTGGAGTGCTGTATTCATTAGCGGGTTATTATTACAACAGTGTTCACAACACAACTAACCTGAACGCCCAAATGTGGGACACGATACGGAGTGCAGAGGTGAACTACCCCGTCCATTGTCCCCATGACTGTTGCTAATGAATGGTCAGGTCTCAACTGGGGAGGTAGAGTCCCTGCGGCTGATGGGTAGATGGTGCGGCCTTGGGGAATGGAGGAGCCAGCGCACAAGAAGTGTAGACCAGAGGCATGCAGGGTGTTTGCAGTGCTGTACAGCCATCACCGTCACCTCCTTCCTCAATCTTTCATCACCTCAAGTGGACAACACGTCCCTGTATAGGAGTCATTCCCTGAAAAAAAAAAAAAAAAAAAAAAGGAGTCACTCCCTGTTCCTCCCTTGGCCCCTGACAACTACAAACCTGCTTTCTATATCTATGCATATTTGCCCATTTTGGATATTTCATATAAATGGAATCCTACAGGGGCACCTGTGGGGCTCAGTCAGTGAAGCGTCTACCTTTGGTTCAGGTCATGATCTCTGGGTCCTGGGATCGAGTCCCTCATCGGGCTCCCTGCTCACGTGGGAGTCTGCTTCTCCCTCTGCCTCTGCCCCACTTCCCCTACTCATGTTCTCATGCTCTGCTCTCTCTCTCTCTCTCTAAAATAAATAAATATGTAATCATAAAAAATAAACAAATAAATGGAATCCTGCAGTATGTGGCCTTTTGTGTCTGACTTCTTTCACCAAGCACGCTTCCAAGGTTCTCCAGTGTTGTGGCCTGTGTCAGTACTTCATTCCTTTTTACGGCTGAGGAATACTCCACTGTATGCATCTGTCACATGTCACTTCTCCATCCCACAGCAGATGGACGTTTGGGCTCTTCCTGTCTTTTGGCTCTTTGGATAGCGCTGCTGCGAATTTTGCCAGGTGAGTTTTTGTTGGAATCTTACCTGCTTCTGGCTCCCCTACTTTGTTCTCCAAATGGCCAGAATCATCTTTCAGAAGAGAAATCTGATCTTCTCACCTCTTTCTTCAAGCCGCAGTGACCCTCCAATGCGTGGTAGGATATGATTGAAGCTCAGGAGTATGGTTGCGGGCCCTGTGTGTTCTGGTTTCTCTCTCTGTCTCGGTTTTGCTCACTAGGGCCACTCAGCCCATCTCAGTCGCAGAAGCGAGCTCAGTCCCGAAGCTTCTCTAGCCCAGCCTGGAGAGCTCTCTGGACCCCTCTTTACCAAGCTTACTCTCAGGTAAATGGCAGATTTCAGCCGAAGTCTCGCTTACCCAGGGACGTATTTAGTGACCTCCAGACTGAGTGCAGCCCCGAGTTCTGCATTCTGCACACCCTGCCTTTGTCCTTTGTAGCAGGTCTCACATTTGCAACTGTAGTGCTTACCTGTGGATCCCCCCCAAAAAATGTAAGGCCCATGAGGGATGGCACTGGGTTCTCCTGCACACACTGTAAATCTAGCTCTGAGCACTTTTCTCAACATGTCCTAGGTGCTCTGCATCCGTTTGTCCAATGCTGAAGGTGTCCAATACCCAGGAATATGGACACATGGACACACTTCCTGCATTTGCACAGCGTGGGGGGCAAAAACAGGGAGGCCCCTTTGTCCTGTGAAGAATTTGGGGAATGTGCATCATTTCCTGTGAGGTCCATGTAGATGGCAGTGGTCCCCATGCTCCTGATAGCTGCAAGGTGAGACGTGTGGTCTTTTTCTGAGAGACTGGAAAATAAAATGCAGGTGCCATGTGGGAAAATTGCTTTCATCTGGTCCATGACTGTTTTCTGTTAAACGGAGGAACTGCAACCCAAGCAAAAGCTGAGAATGTATGATGGCTGAAATGTATTAAACCCCGGGCCAACGTTCATACATTTGAAATGATGTCAGAGCCATGAAGACAAAGTCACTTAATCTCCTACAGAGACTGAGTGGAGTTAGTGCCCTGTGAGGGAGCCCTTGCAATATTTTCCTCCTACAACAAACGTGGGGCAAGCGGGGTGCGGTTGTTTCTGCTGGGATGACCATGCTCTGCAGGCTCCCTCCTCCTCACCACTGCAGGCGTGAGGCCATGGGGCTGCACTTCTGTACTGCACGGATGGACATGGCAGGTGACAGACGGTGGGACAGGCCGCACCTCGGCTAGTGGCTTGGGGTGAGGTCGGCAGTGGGAAGAGCAGGGGAGGCCCCTCTAGACACGTTCCTGAACAGTGACCTTTGGATCATTCTGACTCTTTTGCAGCCCACTAGGCATGTGGAAAGTCTTAATGAGGAGATTGCTTTGTTAGGCACTTTGTTTTTCCCCCTATTAATAGACTTTAGTGAGGAAATTAGATGATAAAGCATTAATCATCCTACAAAATAATAGCCAACTCCCATTGAACATGCCCCAGTGCCCCGCCCTGGGCTGTGGTCCTTATGTGCGTCATTGCTTCTACGTCCTTTCAGTGGCCTCCCAGGTGGGCACCCTGATTAACCCATTGTATAGATTCAACCAGAACTTGGAGAGACTAAGAAACTTGTCTGAGGGTATTTAGCTAATAAGTGACAGAGGCGGGATTCTTGCCCAGGTTTTTAAAATCCTGGGACCCTTGCTTTTAACCATTACTGTGAATTGACACTATTTTGGAGATTCCGGACAAGTGCTGGAGCCTTTTAGGATCCAGTCCTATGCAACAGAACGTGGTACTAGATGATGATATAGATAAATCCATCATCACTGTCCCCGGGGAACCCAGAGTGGATTTCTTCAGAGTCTTGCATAGACATGTGCACATGCGCGTGCACACGTAAGCACACACATACCCACTCTCACCAAAAACAAAGGCAAGTGCAAACAAGGCAGATGAGCCAGGAGCCTCTCCAGGGCTAGTACCTTATCTGCTTGGCAGTTCGGGTTGCCTGGGTTGGAATCATGTGACCCAACTGAGCACGCAGTCGTCCTCTTGGATCAGTGCTACGTTTGACTTAGGGCGTTATCCCTTTGATGGTATCAGCGAGGGGTGGTCCATTTCCATGTGTTCCTGTATGTAGCCTCGTGGCAAAATACTGAAGACCACGCTGTGATTCACAGGAAAGTGACATGGTTCAGGGCTTAAGATGATAAGCTTTTGGGACAACTGTCTGGTTCAAATCCCAGTTGTGCTGCATGGCTCCATGCAGCTTGGGACTAGTTACTAAAACAATTGGTACTTCCCTTTTCTCTTCCAGACAGTGTGGGTAAGATGGTACCTTCCTGTGCAGGTTAATTTTATGTGTAACATGGCGAGGCCCTGGTGTCCAGATACTGGAGGTCTTTTCTAGATGAGGTTCATTCACATTTCAATCCATTAATTTGCATGAAGCAGATGACTTTCTGATGTGAGGGGGGCCTCATTCAGTAGTCGAGGGCCTCAATAGAAAGCCTGATCTCCCCTGAGAAAGAAGGAACTCTGCCAACAGATGGCCTTCAGACTCAACCTGCAACATCAGCTGCTCCCTGAGTCTCCAGCTGTTGGCCTGCCCCACAGATTTTGGACTTGTCAGCCCCTATAAAATTACATGAGCCAATTCCTTAAAATACCTCTCTCTGATACATTGTGGACTATTATACATACACGTATACTGTTGGTTCTGTTTCTCTGGAGAAGCCTGAATACTATACTATTACACTTCCTCATTAGGTTGTTGCTTGGAGGATTAGATGCCTTATTACACATGAAGCTCACAGAAGGTGGTGCCTGGCACAGGGGAAGAGGTCAACATGTTGGCAATTACCTACAATCCAGTACTGACTAATGGGATCTGCATGCACACATGTAGGCATTGGGTGGGACATGGGCTCGGGGAAGGCATGGGCGCTGTCCTCGGCAACAGGACAGTCCAGTGGGAGAGCGGGCGTGCATTCTGGCAATTGGAATGCACAGAGGAGAAAAGGAGATGCCTGGCAATCAGGACACCTCCTAATTGTGTGCCGACTCTCAGACATCTTGACCTGCTGCTCAAAGTTAGTGCCTTTATTTATTTAGGTCCTTCTATGTCCTAAGATGGGGTGAGTGTAAGATCATGGCAGGTCAGCCTCCCAAATGTGAGGCTGGCTTTTGGACCAGGATGTTGATTCTTATTCAGTGCTAGGGTTACAGAAGGCAAAGCTACAGACGAATCTCTAACACTTGGCCCTACAAATGAATCTGTAGCACTAGGTATATGCACCCATCATGAATACAGTTTAATTAGAAAGGCAGCTCCCGTCCTTGGGAAACCCAGAGCTGGGGAGGGATATTCCTACCTGACCAGTAATTCCTTATGTGCGTCATTGCTTCATTGCAGTGCGTCACCAGCCTCGCTGGTGGGGGTCAGGGCCAGGGCAATGGGAGCACAGAAGAGGGAACAGCTGAGCTGACTGGAGGCAAGGAGGGCATTGGAGGTACGGTGGAGGTTCTGTGGGTGAATGGTGGCTTGGGGAGAAGTAGGGGGAGAAAGTCTCCCAGAAAGAGGCAGAGCCTGCACCAGACTTTGCTGGTCATGGAGGACTCACTGGGATGTTTGGTGGGCTGCCAAAGATCTGTGCCCCAGGAGCAGGTAGAGAGGACTAGGGGTGTGAGACCTACTCAATCTCTGCAAACCCCCTCTGGAGCAAACCCTTGGGCAGTGGCTTGTGAGTCGTGCTGATTCTGAGAAAGTCGTGGCTCAGTTGCTGAAGATCTGCTTTTGCTCTAGCCCACAGCCTTGACTGAATTTTAAAATACTCGCAACTTTGCAAACAGGTTTGGAAGAGTCCGTGGCTTGATGCCACCATCCAGAGTAGGAATCTCAGTTCTTTACAGACAAAAGCATTGCCACACTCTCTTACAGCTCCCCTAAACACCCAGCATGGTGCTCTGCATGCACTTCATTTTTATGGAACTGAATTAAACTGCAAACTTTTCAGCTCATCTAATCCAATCAATCAATGTGTAGTAATTGTTGACAGGAGTACAATCAGAGAATTTCAAACCTAAAAAAACCCTTGGATATCCACTATTCACCCATCACATTATAGAGATAAAGATGCTGAGGCCTTGAGATGTTAGATAAATTGCCCCAAATTACCAAGTGGCATGGCTTACCAGGTAGAGGCCTCCCAAATCTTTATAGTCTAAGAAACAGAATGATTCCAGAAGATTCGCACATGTCTTCAGATATGGGCTAGTAGTCACTTGTGGCTGGTCACTTGTCACCAGTCACTTGTGGCTGGTCTTCTCTGGTATTTGAGGAGTGGTGCTGGTAAGGTAAAGATTGTTGGTCTAGTTCCGTTATGGGCTCGTAGTCTGGTGTCTGCCCCTGGGTGATGGACTGCATTGCGCCCCTTTATTACCTGGAAGACCGGAGGAGGGAGTGCAGCTGGAGCAGGACCGAATCACCTCTCAGGATTTAGTGGGCATTTTCCAAAACTGTGCTAGTTGCTGGGGTTTAACGGGTGCTAAGTGGATGAATCACACGTGGTTCTTGCAATCTTGAAACTCCAGGTCAGTTGGCAAAATAGCATAAGCACAAGAAACAGGACAGGGAAAGAGTGAAATGTCTGTAAGAGGCAATTTCAGAATGGCCCAAATTCTGGTTCTTGCCCTTGTGATGGCAGGGCATTGTCTGTGAATTCTCAGCCAGGCTTTTCCACTTAGATCAGAAACATTTGGTACCATTGCAATAATTTACCATGAAAAAGAGAATGAATTGAGGTTTCTGTCCTGAAGATCAAGGAGGAGGAAATATCAGGAAAGATCCAGGAAGCACTGTTTGCCAGCCAGTGAGGTTGGAAATTTTGACCAAGAGAGTGTTGTTAGGGCATGCTCCAGAATTCCTCAAGGTGGACTGCATTTTCTATAGAGAGAAAAGAGAGAGCAGGAAAATGCTAGTTCGTAATACTATTTCACAGGCCAAGAGAGTCTGTGGGCTATGCATTACCTCCTCAGTGGAATAAACATTGGGGCCAAATTGATTTTGTTTTTTTTTTTTGTTTTTTTTAATGTATTTTTTTTTAATTTTATTTATTTATGATAGTCACACACAGAGAGAGAGAGAGGGGGGCAGAGACACAGGCAGAGGGAGAAGCAGGCTCCGTGCACCGGGAGCCCGACGTGGGACTCGATCTCGGGTCTCCAGGATCGCGCCCTGGGCCAAAGGCAGGCGCCAAACCGCTGCGCCACCCAGGGATCCCCCAAATTGATTTTGGATGGAAAAATCACTTGGGAAATTGATAGGTGAATTTGCCTGTCTGCTGAATTTCTTAGAAGCAGAAAACCTCCCTTCTTGGTGATCTGAATTGGGTGAATGTTACCAAGGACATCCAAAGAGAGCCAGCCCTCTCGTAACAGGACCCATGGCAGTTCTGCATAGGGGAGAAAAGATGTTCAAACTCTTGCCTCACTAGAGTGAGCCTTTCAAGACCACATGGCTTGTTATGATTAAGTTCCCATAAGAAACAGCAGAATGAGACACAGAACCAACCCAAATCACAAAAAAGATAGTCCTAAAGCTCATCCTCTAAGATGAAGCCATTTCAAGACTATCCACTCAAAGGAAATCTTTCTATCAAAATTTCTGTCTTGCAATCCTTTGCCCGGGCTCTAGCACATAGTAGGTGCATACTGAAGGCTTGAGGAATGAATGGGAAAAAAATGTGATGATGGTAAAAAAGGAGACATAGAAACACATCAAGTTAGTGTCTTTGACTCTGTATGAACATTCATAAGTAAGAGAATAACTAGAATTAAAGATTTAGGAAATAACTACTCAGGATGATATTTCTTCATGCATGTGTTGGGATTACAATGTATAGACTGGAATGTCATCCAATGTGGCGCTCACAACAGAGTAGACACTTCTGCCCCCACGGTATAGAGACTGGTGCTTACATACACGAGTCACTGCCATGGATGATTGATTGAAATAAAGGTGCAGCTTTGGTGGGGATGCTGACGGAGGGGGCAGGCTGTGCGTGTTTAGGGGCAGAGGGTGTCTGGGAAATCTCTGTGCCTTCCTTTTGGTCTTGCTGTGGATGTACAACTGATCTACAAAATAAGATGTTTATCAAAAAAAATGTTGCGAGGGAATAAATGAGCGACCTGCACAAGGTAACTCAGGTGGCATGTGATGGAGCAGATGAAACTTGGTTCTCCTGATTTCTGATTAGTGCCCGGATTTAAGATCACTCCTGATTGAAGGTGAAACAGGAAGGCGTTTCTGATCTACAGCCTGCCTCTCTGGGTTTTGGTTCTGGAATCACTAGTTGCAGGCTACCGCATTCTGTAGGCTGTTTCTCCATAGATGCATAGCACTGCGGCCCACGCTAGTGTGCGGGTTTCTGGAAGGCAAGGCTAAGGCTACCCACTCCTTCCTCTGCTCTTCCTTCTCGCTCTGTATTTGCCTCTCCTGTCACACTGGATCACGAGCAGGCCCTCGTCTCTGTCTCTCTCATTATATCGTGATCTTCTCACAGACTGGGGCTGTGTTGTATACCCAGCTTTCTCCGCCCTCTTCCAGCACGATGCTCGGTGTGTAATAAGTGGTAAAAAATTGTTTACTGTAGAACAACTATGACCATTCAACTGCCTTTGTCTGTCACATATAAAATAGATTCCACTTAAATTCTTTTTGATGATGGTAATAACAATAAGTTACAATACCCCAAATCCTTGGCTTATCACCATGCCTTCAAACAAAAGATCACTTAATTGTATGAAGGAAGCTTTTCCTTTGGGAAACTGTGAAGAAGTGCTTCACTTGTGTCATAAAATACTCTGGATGCTGGTGTGACTCAGTGACTCAGTGTGGGATGATGGTAGCAGTCCATGGATGCAAGAAGCGAAATTAATAATTTACATCCCAACTGGCTAGTGTTTGTAACTTGAGTCAGGGAACATTTTCTTTTGCTCACCATTTTGAACAGCATACCCCCCAGAAGGCTAAATCCCACTTTTTTGTGTGTGTTGGTGTTTATTGTGTCATATCTGGTGAGCAAAATATCATGAACATGTCTGAAATCATTGCCTAATGTAAGAGAAGGGGGACAGTGAGAGTAAAATAAGGTCTGGCTCCTATTGAATAGAAAGGTTAGGTTGGAGTCTAAGAATTGGAGGCTTTCTCAGGGTAGAGGTCCACCAAAATAAAGAGCATGAATCAGAATTAGAAGTCAAGTCAACACAAAGTTCAATGCGTTTCCCAGTGGTGTTAACAAGCCAAGGCAGAAAAGGGGGGAAACCAGGCAAATGTTATAAGTAACATTTCAGAGGGCAGAAGCAGTGTTAGATGCATCAGGTGGGATATTTGCTTCAAAAATAGAGATTAGTTTATTTGATAAATCAAAAGATTAGGGATTAGGAAGGATGTCATTACATGAGAGAATTAAATAATGTTCATTTTAAAAAGTATGTTTAATTTCAGAGAGTCCAACTTTTGGAAATAACTTTAGGACTGGATTAAAAGGTGACTTCAATAACTGCCTGGCCAGCTCTTTATTCTCTTAAAAAAAAAAAATCCAAGTTTCCTCTTAATCGAGTTGGAACTATCCTAGTGGAATTTGTCCGAGACTCTGTAAATCGCTAACATTCCATCTTGCCATGTCTTATAAACACATAAAAGTCTATTGTTGCACGGAGTTAGGTTTTTAATAATTTTTCAACTCCTTTACCTCTGGAGTCCACTTAAAGCCATCCTCTGTTGGGAAGCCATGCGAGAGTATTGGAGCTTTTTACGAGAACAAAGAGGTAGTCTTTCTTGCAGAGAACAATTCTACACTGGCAGAGAGCTGTGCTAGATGACCTAATAGGTCTTTTCTATCTCTAATTTCTGTGATTCTATGAAAATCATCACCCACTATAAGAACCAGATGTTGGCTGGTAGACAATGGCTGTGAGGATCCATCTTCCCTCGTCAGCCTCTTTCCGACGTGGAGGTTGCCACCTCCCCCCCCCAGCCCCCCACATCCCTGCTCTGTGGCAGCTGATGAGATATTTATATCCTTCTTCCTCAGCCTGCCAATTATAATTATCAATATCTGCACTGATAAAAAAAGAGGCATCATCAGAGTTGTGCACAATATGTGATAAGCCAAGTTTGAGTTGAACACGAGAATAGTTTCTTCCAATTATGAACAAAAGAGAGGTGCATTTGGTGGCAGGGCTGCCATCTCGGCTGCGCTCACGTGGCCACAAGAGACCTTTCGCCTCCCTCGGAGCACCCCCGTGGGCCGACCTGGAGGTGGAGATGCCTCCACGGGCGCCTATTGCTTGAGACAATGCCGTCTGTACTGTATGGAGTTAGAGCGTTGCTTTAAATATAATAAACAAAAGTGAAATCTTACACGAGGCAGCACAGCTTAGTAATTGCTGTTTGGAGCTCACGTCTCTGTAGTGATTTGCTCAGCATTTCATCTCCAGCTGCAGCACAATTTTTGCCAAATATAGATAAATGAAGTTAAAGTTATTGGCAACCACTAGTTCTGTGTCCCTGTTTTGAGTTTATAGATTTCATAGGAATGGCATTACTTTATTTCTGCAGCAGACAATTGTTCTTCTGAAGCGAGAACTTTTTCCATGGTCTGGTCTGTAGGGCATTTTGACGGAGGCAGGAAATTTTATCAGAGAGATATAGGAGCAGCTGGAGTGAGATTTCTGTTCGGGCTATGGATCATTTGAAAATTTCAGGTGGGGGGAAGACAGGCTCTCGACCCAACCAACATATTTTAAAGGTTTCGGATCCCTAATGGAATTCGAATAAAGCATCTGCAAATGCCCCTTTCATCGTGGACTGCCTTCCAGCAGGGATGACTCCATCCCCATCGACGGCTTCCCAAGACTCCCCCTTCAGAAAGAAGCAGCTGCCGTCATCTGAAAACATCGTTTGGTTCTAGTCTTTTACTTCTGGTGCAATTTGAGGCTGTCGAAGATCCTGTAGGTTGAGGAGGCATCGCAGTGTTGAGAAGCAAAGGTGGTCTTAGGGCTGGGTTCAACTTTCCATGGGGTACGACTCCCTCCTACGGGGGTGGTGGGGCCTCCTGGGAGGCTCTTCACTCTCACGATCTGTTCTCGCTGTTGGGGTGAAATATTTATTTGGCATTTTTTGGTAGAGGTTAGCGGTCAGCCACAGGCCTCCCGTACGTGTTCTCTTTTGCATCCAAAACACATCAGTTTCCTCAGTTATCTTGCTGTAGCTTCGTTTGAGGCTCCTTATTACTCTGGTAATTTTGCTGCTTTGGAGAAAATAGTTTCTAGAACCTTATATAGCTGAAAAATCGGCTGAGAAGACATATTTCGGAAGGATACCACCATGTGAGTCCAAGCCAATTCCATTTACACCCTCCCCCTTACACACACACAGAGTCTCAATGTCGTGGCCATTAACTGGCCTGAAGCTACTTGGATTCTTACAGTTAGTTTCCTATCGCTGCACCTGTCACTTGTGCTCAGAGCAGGGCCCCTCTCACGCCTCTGTGTGCCCGGTGCCCTGTGCCTGAGATGTGGGAAGAGCCACCCTTCATCTCCCTTTCTCTTCTTCTGCCCTCTTTCACTTCCTCCTTTATTTTCTTTTCCAGGGGTGATTTAAGCCCATTTAAAAAGATTCATAAACATTTAGCAATAAGAAAATATTTAAAGTCGTCTAAAACATGTCCTTTTCAATTCATATAATCTCATGGGTCACCTTTCCTATTTATTGTCTTTCTACCACCTCTCAGGACGGTGCGACCAAATGTGTCCCCATCCCCTTGCCCCGACTGAGTCCTCTGTAGCCTGCAGAAGCTCCGTCGTCACACTCATCACACTTTATTACAAGTGCACTTTTCTACGCAGCCCTTCCCCTCCAGACTGGGTAACAAGCCCCTGGAAAGCAGCACTGTGGGAGCGCCAGGGCTGAGTAGTGAGGGTGGGGTTCTGGGAAGTCAGCTGACAAGGCACCTGCTGTTTGAAGGTGCTACTAGGGGCTCCGGGAAGTGCACTCGAGAGGCTTTCGCAGTTGCCTCTTGACAACGTGCCTCGCTGCCGAGACCTGGGAGCAGGCCTGTCACCTGCACCTGTGCCAGGATCTGCTGCTGCCGCCTCCTTCTCCCTCTGAAGAAAAGGTGTAGGAGTTGGCTGGATGCGGGGGAGGCCTCTGCTGCTTCCCGGAGCCTCAGTGGGTGACAGCTTTTCTGTCTTCAAACAGCACAAGGGGCTCCAAGTGATTTGGTTTGAATATGAAGATCTGGTTCCCTAGAGGAAAGGACCTTTAGGAACTCTGTTCTTCCACTTCTGAAGGACGTTAAGGGAACAACCATTTGTCCTGGCTCCTAGAAAGGCGGAGAGGCCAGATCTGAGAGGGTCTTTTCTCTAGCCTGAATTTTGTGCTTCTGAGGGGACCCGAGTGAGTTGCAGCAAAGAAGCATTGAACTGGCCTGGTGACACTCCCTGCCGGGTGTAGCTGGCCAGGGCCCTGAGGAACAGCAGACAGAGGCCAGGCCACTGGCTCTGACCTTTAGGCCCATTTTGGGTCATCCTGAGTGTAGGACTTGCTCTCAGAACCTAACAGAAACCTAGCTGTTGACCATTTTCAAGTGGCATTTCGTACATTCACAATGTTGCGAGACCAGTGCCTCGATCCAGCTCCAAGACCTTCTTGACACCCCAAACGGACACCCCGTCCCCACTGACCAATCCTGGTGCCCTTCCCCAGCTCCCGGGAGCCTTGTCATGCTGCTGTTAGCTTCTGCGTCTTTTTTTTTTTTTTTTTAAGATTTTATTTATTTACTCATGAGAGAGAGAGAGAGAGAGAGAGAGGCAGAGACACAGGCAGAGGGAGAAGCAGGCTCCATGAAGGGACCCCAATGTGGGACTCGATCCGGGGTGTCCAGGATCAGGCCCTGGGCTGAAGGCAGCGCTAAACTGCTGTAGCTTCTGCCTCTTAACCTGATGCAGGGAGTGCTGGGTACAGCTCCTTTCGGTACTTATTTTATTTGCAAAAACGTATTAAACACTTTTTCTGCCAGGCCCCATGCTAAGCATTTAATATACATTAAGTCGTTTAATCCTCAGAGCAAGGCTCTAAAACAGTCACTATTTATTCCCACTTTTCACCCAAAGACACCGAGGCCGAGAGTAGTCGAGTCACTTTCTCACGGTCACACAGCCGACAAGTGGCAGAGTGAGGACGCACATGCACACCCCGCACGCCCCACGCTCCCTCCTGCCGCGGCCTGAGGCACCCCCACGGTCTGCCCTCTTTCCTCTTGGACCATGTGAGCCTTTTTATTTTTCACTTTCTTGTTCTGGTTTTGTTCTGTTGCTTCGTGGGCATCGGGTGCCAGAGGAGAGATCCAGCGTGAACATCTGTGCTGTGCTTTTCCATGACTGTCTCGGAATGACTGAAGACACGACTGCTGTGTGCTGGATCAGAAGTCTTTTTAGGCTTCAGACTGACCTCTTTGGACAAACATGGTTTGAGTAAGAGTCCAAACGCTTCACAACATTCTTTTGGAAATTGAGCAAAGCTGGAAATGTTGTCAGTGAGAAACAACCACAATTCAGGGCCAAAAAGCAATGTGTTTGCTGAACCTTGGGGAAAATAAGTTAGGTTACAAACGTTGATGTAATTGTAACCCTTCCCCCAATGCACAGGGCACTAGAAGATATGAAAGACCTGGAGCCACAGAGGTGAAAACGCTCTGCATGCGTGTGCTCAAACACGCATATTTTTAATATATTTTAATTTTACTGTGAATGCGTACACAGGCTTCTTACAAATACAGAGACTTAGTTCTTTTCGAATTTCAGAGGCATAGGAGTTGTTTTGATCTGGTTGTCTAACATTCTTTTTTTTTTAACTGAGGAATTATTTTATTATTTATATTTATTTATTTATTTATTTTTATAAATTTATTTTTTATTGGTGTTCAATTTGTGGTTGTCCAACATTAATAATTTTTGTTCTCATAGAGCAAAAGTAGCTATTCAAATGATGTATAGAATCAGTGGAAAATCACTGTGGTTACGGATGGGGTTTGGATTTTGCCTCGTGTTTGCTCCTCAGGCAAGTATTTGAGCAGTGACCCCGGTGTGCGAGCAGCGACCCCCAGTGACCCCAGCCCCAGCCCCCAGGTCGCAGTGGCTCCTGGCCCTGCTTCCCGTTTGAAGACCCTGAGATGCTAAGATAACCGTCCTCCTGTGATTTCACGCGTCCTGAACAACCCCTGCGTGTCAGGCCCTGTCCGGGGTGCCCTACGTGTTTCATCTCCCTGATCCTCACTGCCAACCCAGTAAGGCGGTGCTGTCATCATCCGCATTTCTCAGAGGAGAAAACCGAGGCATGGTGTGCAAGGTCAGGAGCTGTTCCCGTGGGGTCTGGCTCCACTGGGAACACAGAGGTCACTCTCCCTTGCCACCATGCAGCCTCCTGCGGGTTAGACGAGCCAGATTCAGAGAAGTGGACACAGAATGTCTTGCTGGGTTATCTGTGTCATCGTCCGGGACAGAGCTGTCCAGCCACGCTGGCCTCCGTGCTTCTGGAGGACGGTGTGCAGAGTCGGGGCTTCAGACAGACCCAGGGCCTTACCTGACCCTGGAAACCTATCCACTTCCTTATGCTGCTGGTTTTTACCTTTGCGGGAAAAGGAAATATCAAGTCCGATTTTATGACTTTGGGCTTTTCTTTTCACGTGGTGATGAAAAGAGTGGAAAAAGAAGTCTGCGCCATCTCAAAGAAATGTAGCCTTATGATTTTAGTGCGAGCACACATTATTCTGGTAAAATATTATAGGTGGCCTGGCAGTAGTTGCTCCATAATGTAAATAACCTGGTGCAAGTGCACGGCTTGGTGTCCTCAGCGGTGAGGACTAACAGTGACCGTGCAAATTGCTGTCATCACTCGTGCCTGTCATCTTTGCTTCTGCGGGAAGGTTTTATGCCCAGGCTTACACGTGGAGATAAACTTGAAGAAATGCAGAGGAGAAAGCACAGTAAGTGGAATTTAAGAAACAAAACAGAGGAGCCTCGGGGAAGGGAGGGGAAAACTAAAACAAGACAGAATCAGGGACAGAGACAGAGAAAAGCCATAAGAGACTCTTCATCATAGGAAACAAACTGAGGGTGGGCGGGGGACGGGGTCACCGGGCGATGGGCATGAAGGAGGGTACGTGCTGGGGTGGGCGCTGGGTGTCCTATGCAGCTGATGAATCACTGAGCTCTACCTCTGAAGCTGATGATACACTCTATGCTAATTAATGGAATTTAAAATAAAAAGAATAAAAATGCATAGTGAGAGAGAGAGCCCAGGAGTCCAGCCCCCTTACCGATTACCAGTAGGAGAGACATGTAGCCCCACCACACGTAAAACTGCTGACATAGAATGAGGGGCGCCGAAGGGGTTCAGCACATACCGCTAGTTTCCTTCTCCCGGCTGAGACTCGAGGCTGGTCCAGCCGAGGCCAGGGTGACAGAGATTTAGCCCCATCTGATGAGTCTCATCGCCTGGAGGGGAACCCTGGTGGAGAGGACTCTGAGGCTTCAGCCTCAATGTGGAGGGACGGCCTAGGACGTTGGCCGTGCGTAATCTGGGGCTCGGAGGCCGAGTGCCACATGACATGCACGTGTGA
The DNA here is from genome assembly GCF_053574225.1 of Canis aureus. Taxonomy (NCBI): domain Eukaryota; kingdom Metazoa; phylum Chordata; class Mammalia; order Carnivora; family Canidae; genus Canis; species Canis aureus. Next base: position 59,573,634 of record NC_135622.1, read on the forward strand.
CCAGGGGACACAGAGGAGTGAAAACGGCTGTGACTTAGGCAGTTCTACCAAAAGCACACAGTGGACCCTTCCCAATGGCCCTTGGTCCAGGGCTGTTGGGGGCACAACGCTTCCTCATCAGCAGAGGCTCATCTCGATCCGGACGTAGAGAAAATCCCCAGGAGATGGATTGGGGCGCGATCGGTAGATGGACGCGCTGTCTTTCCTCTACCAATATTTGCCTCTGGAAGTTACAGACCGAGAACAACGTTTGGCCAATGGAGACTCAGAGAACACCTTACTTTTACCCAAATACCAGCGGCCCATTTTTGTTTGTTTGTTTGGTATGTTTGTTTCAATAAATCCTAAATTACCAGGGTGGCGGCCTCGTGAGTCACGACTCTGCTGTTCATGTTTCCACTGGTCCAGCGGTGAAAGAAGAGTTACAGAGTCCCTCTGTCCCAGCTCCTTCCTCCCATTCCCCATTGGTGGAAAAATAAAAGAGAAAGGCGGCTTCAGTCCTGCCTGGTGACTGTCCAGCTCTGCGCTGCACTTGGCTGACGGGGGCCCCAGCTTTCTTCATGAATAATCAACAGTCACATCTGGATTCACATATTTACCTAAACGTAGACAAACCCAAATTATCTTGGATCTGCCTGATGTATTTCTATCCGATGCTGTATTTTTTTCCCTAAATATCTCGCCCCACCATCTCACGCCTCCACATTTCTCTTTCCTCCAAAGACTTAACAACAAAAATATGTGTTTCTTTCCCCTAACGTTCTCCACCCAAGCAATGAGGGGGTAAGGGCTTAGGAAACACGGTCTCTCTCTGGTTTTCTTTTTTTTCCCCCCTTTAAAGTGATTTAATGCAAATCCGTGAATACGTGTGACCTGGAAGATATCAGAACATCTTAAAACAGCGATACCTTCGACACTGCATGTGTTAACGTCTCCTCTTAAATGAAGCCTGGAAAAGATCCTCTCCGCACCAAATAAGGAGCAGCCTTCAGGCACGCACTCTGCACACCCAGTCCTCCTTTCTGCTCCACCCCGCCCTCTCAGGGCTTTTTTTTTTTTTTTTCATTTTTTTTAATTTAAAAAAAAATTTATTAGAAAACACTTGAAACTTATCATGTGCAGCAGATGGGAGTAGAAAATGCAACTTGAAGACAGTTATATAAATATATCCTTGATGTCTGTTTTGCTTTTCAATTTGCAACAAAAAAAGTACAAAGGTAGAGCGGCGCGCCAGCAAGGGCCGCCTGTGTCTCTTGATATCCACTCCAGATGTTGGCTAGACTTAGTGGAGCCGGGCTTATGGCACTGGGGCTCGAGTCCCGGGTCTCCTCCTCCAGGTGTGATGCCTCATGCTGATTCCCCCACATGCTTGCTGGCCTTGTCCAAACACTCCAAACCCCGAGACCAGCCTCCGCTGCCCCTCCTGACCCTAATTTACCTTCCCTGGTTCCTGGCTCTCGGTGGTGGGCTGGGGGAGGGAGGGAGGCTGGGCCAGGGACGGGGGTCATGGGTCCTTGCTTATTGCCCTGCCTCTTTGAAAATGAGGACCTGAAAAAGGAAAAGGAAAAAAAAAAAAAAAAAAAAAACCACAAAGGAAAAAAGAAAAAAAAAAAAGCACCCAGAAAGGGAAAGAAAAAATGAAAAATAAAAAATAATAAAAAATAAATAAATAAAATTAAGCCCAGGGCTACTTGCTAATGCTGTGTGCCAGCCTGCAAGGGGCTTCCCATGCACGCGGCTGGCCGCATGTCGTGAGTCGCTGGGGCTGTTTGACCCCCGGGCCTGGCGGGGCCCTAATGGTGCCTCTGTGTTTGTACATGCTTGTAAAGGATTTTACACCGTAATATGTTAACTTCCTGATTAAACAGTGCTAAGCACAGAAGTGTATCATAAATCTTGCAGGCGCCAACTTCATTTATCTGAACGTTGGTTACTGTCTGGCACGGGTAAACAAATGACAGGGGCATTTATTACGATGCAGGGCACCAGAGAATGGTGCTGTTAATAACCCGTGCCCTGTGTCCCCTCATCCCACACGTACCCTTGGCTCTGGGAGCAAGCCAGCGGCCTTTACTCTCTCAGTTTGGGCTACGGCAGGGCTCCGAAGAGTGTGCACAGAGAATCTCAGGTGACAGGTTGTTGGGCAAAACCATGAATTGGTTATTGGCCCCTGCCCACTCCCCCACAGGGCAGTCTGCAGGGTGGCCGGTGCCTGCTGCCTGGAGGTGTCACAGGTCTCTCTCTCTCTTTTTTTTTTTTTTTTTTACAGATTTTATTTATTGATTCATGAGAGACACAGAGAGAGAAAGGCAGAGACACAGGCAGAGGGAGAAGCAGGCTCCCTGCGGGGAATGCAATGTGGGACTCGATCCTACAACCCCAGGATCATGCCCTGGGCTGGAGGCAGATGCTCAACCACTGAGCTACCCAGGCTCCTCGAGGTGTCATAGTTCTGTATGGGGTTCTGTAATTGGAAAATATTTAAGGACACAGCAGTTCCAGGGAGAGTATTAGGAATGATAGATGCGTCAAAGGTTGGGGAGAGAATTGGGAGCACCAGGCCTCAGGGGAGCCCATTTTCTCCCTGGTGCTTTCAGAAGCAGGAAATGAGCTGCATTAGGCATTATTAGCACGATGGATCTATTCCTCTGCGTCGGTGACAGAAAACAAACCCTGCCATACTATCTTGCCTTTCCTTCTGCTTCCTCATAACACAAGGAACCCATCTTAATTGGGCATATCTTCATTATTTTGAATCCTCTGTGTGTATGCGTGTGTGTGTACACGTGTGTGTACATGTGTGCATGTGAGGTGGGGGTCAGAGACAGACCAGCCTGTGGGTGGGGAAAGAGGGGGGGAAAAGTCTGAATTCACACTTGCTTTGTTGCTTTGGAATTCATATTCTCAATTATATGTGTTAATTAGAGTAAAGTAAATGTTGATCCAATGAAAAGTTGCAAGGATATCACTCATTCTTCCCTGAGGCAGCTGGCTGTCATTGGGCATATCAACCAATCTAAAGTTTATTTTTTTTCAACTCTAAAACGAAGAATGAGGGTGTCCTTGAGCTTTAAATAATATATATTTTAATATTATATATAATATATTATAATATAATAATATTATATATTATAACACATATTATTATATATTATTATAAATAATATAATATTATATATTATATATATATATGATATGGAGCCTAGCTAGTGAAGTGTTAGACAGCATCTGTTAACATATTTCAGAAATGCAGAATTCATGAGAAGAGGAAAATCCAAAGTACTCTGCTTTAAGAGTCTTACCTGTAATTTGATTGATCGATTTATAGAGAAGAAGGGGGCGGTGGCATGGGGAGGGGCAGAGGGGGAGGAAGAGAGAGCCCAGCGCGGCACCTACCACGGGGCTCAATCTCACAGCCCTGAGATCATGACCCGAGCCGAAATCCAGACTGGACACTTAACCAACTGAGTCATCAGGGCACTCCAATTAGATTTATTTTCAATAAATAAGTTTGCAACTCAGCATGCAAAGCCGGGGTACAAGGCAGGTGTCCTAGACATGTGGGACACGGAGGTGAGAAAGTCATGACCTGTCCTCAGGGGGTTACGTTCTAAAGGGGAGACAGACCTTGGACACAGTTGGCGGGCCCTTAGGGCAGGACGGGCTTCACTGTGTCCACCTGGGGGACAAGGCGGAGGTCCGGGGCTAGTGGAAGAGGAGGGAATAGAGAAGGATGAGTGGGTCTTAGCAGCATCCTAGGCCGGGCAGCAGCCATGTCTCTTAGGAAGATACATGGGAAGATGTCTTGGGTTTCTGCTTCAGATTCCCCCACTGGAGCCTGAGGGGAAGGTGCTTCCACTCTCACGTCCTGTGTCCTGCCAGCAAGTGCTGGCTTCTCTGAGCCTGCTCTGTCTTTGCTCCCACTGCCCTCTCCTGCCCGAGATTGATTTGCCTCCACTCTCCAGCTGGTCAGATCTGATTTTCTCCCTTAGGATTCTAGCTCAAAGGTCTCTGTGAAGTCTTGCCCAGCTCCTGGGCTAGAATTAATCATCCCCGCCCTGTGCTCCCTGGCCCTGAATATGCATTGTTTTACGTGTCATCTGTAAATGCAGCTGTCTCGGGGGATGCGGCAGGCCAGAGGCCTTGTCTCACTCTGCTCCACATCCTTGGCAGCAAAGGGGTGTTTCAGAGAGGGCTGTTGAGGAGGGAGACGAGCAGTTGTTCTCCTGCTCTTTCTTTGTCCAGGTGGTACACACCTTTCTTGCCTGGCCTCCCCGGCCCCTCCCGACAATACAGCAAGGGAGGTGGCGGCACCACATTTTGGGTCAAGAAACAGGTTTAAAGAGATTTATGAACATGTTCAAGATCACACAAACTGTGTTATGATGGAAACAAGATTTGAACCCAGGTGTTTCTGATTCCAGAGCCCTTGATTGGACATGGTTCTGTGGGAAAAACCCGTAGCCAGGCCTGGCTAGAGCAGCTGGTCAGCGGCCAGGGTGGTGCTCTGAGCAGGTGGTCCCGGCGTGTGGCTCACTGCTCTGTGCACTAGGGCTCCTGTGAAATTGGGTGGAATTGGCCATGGTCTGTGGCTACTTAGCCTTCTGGTCATGAGACAGGGCTGTGCAGGGGCACAGAGCTTGGGGCAAGACAGTGGGATGAGTACCACAGTGGCCAGCCTGTGCCCTACAGGGTTGTGATGACCCACGTAGGCACATATGACAGCACTGGACATACAGGGATCAAAACACTATCTGGGGTCTTCTAAAAATGCTTATAATTTCCCTTTGCCCTCGGATTGCCCCAGAAATACTTTGATGAGAACTAACAATTTCCAACAATTTCCAAAAAGAAAGAAGTAAAGATTATCAAGGGTAGTTCAAACTCGGTGCTCTGAGAAGCCATTGGACTCCAGTTCACCTGACAGCCCCATGGTCAGGGAAAAATGTTCCAGAGCAAGGTAGGCAAAATGCTGCCTGTGGCCACATCCAGTCCTTGGCCTGCTATCTCACAAGCCATGCGCTAAGGTGGCTTTAACATTTTTAAGGTGTCGTAAAGAAATGTCCTCGAAAGGGTCAAGCAATACAAGAGCCAATGACACAGTGCCCTACGTGGTTGGCAAAGCCTGAGAGAGTCCTCTCTGCAAGAGCGTGCTGACTTCTTTCCTAGAGCCTTGTTTTGCCAAGTGCTTTCTACGGCTAACCGCTCTGCATCCAGCAAGGCTAGGAAATGCCAGACTAAGCAAAGGTAAGCACACAGCTGCGCTGCCCGGCCCTGAAGAGCCTGCAAGCCTTCAGATTTATTTGACCGAGGAGCTCCTCCTTCTCAGGATCACCTTGAGGACACGCGTCCCAAGACTGTAGTTGGAGAAGCGCTGATGTATGAATGTTAATACAAGGGCCTCTCCACCGGTTAAAGTCTAAAAGAGAAAAGTACAGGCAGAAATCACAATTGATAGTCAAATTTTAAAGATACCAGTCTGGTAGGCTTGACACAGTGGGGACAGAGGCAGCCTGACTGGCCTCAGCTGATTTTCACCCTTTGTGGGGCACTTAGTGTTTTAACTGCATAGCGGTGGCAAGACAAATAGGGAAAAATGGTATTATCCCAGGTGAGAGCCTTGAGAGTGTTTTAGGAGGCCAACCCATCGGTCTTTTTCTCTCACCGTCAGTCCCTAAAGTTCACCCCTTGGGCACTAGTCCCACTAGTTCACCCCTGAGTTCACTAGGCTCCTTTGTATATATATATATATATATATGAATATATATAATTTAAAGCTCAAAGTAACCCTCATTCCTCATTTTAGAGTTGAAAAAATCAGGTTTAGATCAAGTTTAGATTGGTTGATATGCCCAATGACAGCAGCTGGTTCAGGGAAGAATGAGTGATACCCTGGGCCATGTGATATTTGCACAGAAGAGAATTCTTAACTCACTAGAGCAGAAGTCAAGCCAAGCTGACCGGTTTGTTGAGCTCCCAGGCCAGCAGCAAGCCCTGAATAACTATGTAATGAGGAGTCCTTAACAGGCCAGATCTGGCCAAGGTAGACAAAGTCCAGCTCGTGCCAAGCCAGGATTATAACAGGGCTCAACCTCCCTTCCTTCCTGCGGTTACTTCAGACATTTGCAGGAACCTATAATGGGATAAGCACTGTGCTGAGTGCTGGTGGGCACACACATAATCGAGACATTTTTTACCCTCTAGAAACTCATAGTTAATTCACCAAGTTGATATTTATTAGCCACTGACTATATGTCCCGAAAGAAACCACAGTAGGTCTGACGCTGGCCCTTATGGGTCTCAGGATTAGCAGAGAAGACCATGTGGCGTGAGTCACTAAACTACGGTGAAGCCAAGTCCTGGGACCGGAGTGTTGAACCAAAGAGACAGGCCTTACCCTCTTGGAGGTCACGGCCCAGTGAAGGAGATAGACATGTCACGGGGCAGGTGACTCTTTCAGGAAAGAAACTAAGGTTGCTAGGAGGCACGATGTTGACTGGAGGTGCGTGGGTGAGGAGCTGTTTAGCTGGAGAAGATCCTTTCGAAGGGGAGGACATTCCAGACAGAAGGAATACTGTCTGTGAAAGCAGAGGGATGTGGGAAAGCATGGCATGGGAGGGGCAGGGGGTCCGGGACATGAGGTGTGGGGACTGGGACTGGGAGGGGTCTGCAGGCCAAGCACGAGGCCCATGCCTACGCTCTATTGTTGGGGCCTCTCAAAGACTTAGAGTATGTGGGCAGTAAGCGGTGCTTCTGAAATTGCATCGATTCTGGGCGCTTCCTGCTGATTTATCAGATTGGTTGACGTCTCCACACCGCCTGCTTTGTGCTGGAGGAGTTTCTCCAGAAGGCCCCGAGAGAGTTTTCCTCACACGGGAGTGTCAGGCTTTGTGCAATTTCAAGGCATGCCGTTTGAGAAGAGAGACAAGGCCTCGTCAAAACCACAGGCCTTAAAAAAAAAAAAAAAAAAAAAAGAAAAGAAAAAAAAAACACAGGCCGTGTGTGTGTGAATTTCAAAATTCAGTTGTTTTAAATCTTATCAGCATTGTGTGACGTCAGCTGCTTTTTCAAAAATTAGGAATGTGCTTTTGTGACAAGACACCGTTTAGAACTCACTGATATAGTTGTAATTTGGTTCTTGCAAAACGTGTTGGGTCACCCATGGTCCTCGGCCAAAAGCTTCAATCTGTAGGTCAAGAAACACTTGGTGGGTTTTGGTTGCTGCTGTTGTGCAGCCTTCCTTGCAAAGTACCATGTTACACAAATTCATCTTTTCTAGGAGGGAAAATTTGCCTGGGTCTTGCTTAAGTGTTCGTCAAGAGCCCTTTGGTTGAGTGGAGCACATGTGGGTGTTGAGGAAGGAGCTTGGCTTTAGCCGCCAGCCAGAATTCTGGGTCTCGGTTGGGCCGTTCACCAGCCATCTCTCTCAGGGAGTGTCTCAGATTTCCACTGATTATAATGATTTTTAAAAATCAAAGGAAACTTGGACTCAATTCAGTCTGTACCTTTAATTTATGAATGAGGCCCTCGAGGCCCATCGGGTAGAGAGGCTAAGGCAAGGTCAACACCACGAGAAGTGAGAATGGCCCCAGGCCTGGACAGGGTCCCCTGGCCTAGCTCCAGGTGCCTCCTGTCCTCCTTTCCTGCTCGGTTTGTCTCTCTTTCCTCATCTGTGAAGAGAGAACACTACTCCCGCCCACCCTCCTCATCGGTTTATGGTGAAGATAAATAAGACGAACGTGGAGAAGCGTGTCAGGAACTGGAATTTGCCATCTCTACACATGTGATGGAGCGGGAGCCACACACAGGAAAGGGGAGGCTCTTGTTCATGTTGTCGTGTCCAATCTGTACCTCTTCATCCTTCACTTATAATGGTAACTTGTACATTAAGATGGAAAGAATATATTAGCAGTTGAGAAGGTTTAGACGATTTACCTACTTCTTAAACCCCTACTACTAGGTGGCGGCTACTTTGTTAGGTACTTACCACTCGGAGAAGGGGTTGGGGATTCATATTTATTGAGTTTGTGTGTGTATGTGTGTTATCTTACTCGTCCATCATGTGACTTGTCTCACATAATTCCTAAAACCCCTGGAGATCAGGCATTTTTATCGCTAATTCACTGCTGAGTCAGCTGAGAAGCTGCAGGTGGAGTTACCTAACTCAACTTTCGAGGAAAGAAGTGGTGAGTCAGTGTTTGCGACCATCTTATTCTGACTCCAGGCTGCTGACTCCTGCCTACAAGCAGTTTTGTTCCGAAGGTCCAGAGTCAGAAAGATGTTCCCAGGAGTAGCTAGTGTTTTCGGAGCGCTTACGTCTGTGAGGCTCTGATCGAAGACCTGGACACATGTGCAAGTGTCGCCTCATTCTGTCCTCGCCAACAGCCCTGGGACGAGGTCCCACTGTGAAACCGTTCACGGATGAGGAGCCACAGGTGTTGGGGTAGGTGGCCTGCCCGGCCTCACCTAGGGATGCAAAGGCCTGGACAGTTTGCAGAGCCCTGTTCTTCCTCCCACCCATGGCCATCTGCAGCTGCCTTCTGCCAAGAGAGAGGAGGGCCTGTGAGTGTTTTAAAAACGGTATTTGGCAAACCTGTAAGGCTCGTCACATAGCAAAAATGTATTTTTAATTTCCCATTCAAACCCAGTGTGTGGGGGGCGCCTGGGTGGCTCAGTCGGTGAAGCATCTGCCTTCGGCTCAGGTTATGATCTCAGGGTCCTGGGATCGAGCCCCACATCAGGCTCCCTGTGCAGCCAGGAGTTTGTTCTCTCTCTCTCTCTGTCTCTTTTTAAAAGATTTTATTTATTTATTCATTAGAGACACAGAGAAAGAGGCAGACACAGGCAGAGGGAGAAGCAGGCTCCCTGCAGGGAGCCCAATGTGGGACTCGATCCCAGGACCCCAGGATCATGCCCTGAGGGGAAGGTAGATGCTCACCACTGAGCCACCCAGGGGCCCTTGTTCCCTCCCTCTCTGCTCATGTGTGCTTTCTCTCTCACTCTCTCAAATAAATGAATAAAATCTTTTTTTTAAAAAAAAACAGTATGCTTGCAATCACACATGCATAAATACATGCACATGCCCTCTCACAGGTGCACGCACATGTGTGCACATATGCACTCACACACATGTACACACGTGCATGTACACACATATGCACGCATGCACACACATGCAAACACACAATAAGACCCTAGGCTGTCCTGTCCACTGAGGGGTGTTTGGCGCCATCCCTGGCCTCTACTCCACACTTAGGACACCCAACATCTCCAGACATTGCCAGTGCTCCCTCGGGGGAAGAAAAGACCCCTGGTTGAGAATTAATGCCGTGGATGGCACACTCTTATCTCTTTCATACTATTCTATGTTATATTCTGTTTATTAAAAGAGAAAATCTGGTTACAAACTACTAAATCTTCCTCCTGTTCACTAATAGGTCTTGGTTTGCCGCTTGGAAATCAGTACCCTAGGATTGTGGGGTTCAGGGGCATTTTGTAAAGAAGAAGAGATAAAAGATAGTGTGTTGCAGGAATTTTATAATTAATGAGGAAAGCAGTAGTGTCTGGAAGGTCTTGTTTAGAGGGGACTGAGCTTTTCAAAATATGAAGATGGTAGACTGTCTGGGAGATGTAGTAAATTGTTCAGAGCCGACGTCTCCTCCTGAGCATGTGGGGAGGGATAATGCAGCTGTTAAGGACATACCGAGTCCTCTCCCGGCCTCCCTGAAGAGTTAGAACACAGGTGCCTTCGGGATCTGAGAATGTAAAATGATAAAAGGATTTTTTCAGTGAAGGATTTATTTGCAAATTCTACCCATAAAAAAGACAGATGACTATATTTAAAAAAAAAAAAGTAAAACAAGTAAATATAACCAGAAAAACCTACAAACAGGAGGTTTTTCAGCTCCTTATAGGGAGGGTGGAACTGTACACAATTTTCTTACAGCTCCGAGTCCAAAAGCACGCTCGGTATCAACAGTGCGTTAGTGGGGCCTTCGTGAATGCTCTCATGCCTTGGATGTCAGTGCAGGTGAGCCCCATCCTGAGCATCCAAGGGACTGGGGAGGCTAGAACAGTGGTCTAGAGGAATATAGGCCTGAGTGTGAGCCCAGGTTCTAGCGACGCACTACAGGGCTTCGGCCAAAATGCTTAGTTTCTTCAATCCTCATTGACTTTCTCTTGAACACGGAGCTGCTAATATCAGTCTCAAAGCTGTCGCAAGGCTTCTAACTGCTGTGGGCATTAAAAGACACGAGCCCTCCACTGCCTGGCACAGGCTATGTACTCAGTAAATGCCATAAAAATAAAAACCACCATTATTATCCATGGGTCCAGCGATATCAAATGTAGCCCCAGGACCACGGGCCCTCTAGGCTTGCTCTGGGTAGACGGTGTGCGGCGGGGAGCCGTGTTTCACACCCATCACCCTGTGAGCTTTGCCCAGAAACAATAGTTGCTGAGCAGAAACCCCCCCATACCTCCTCGGTGAGAAGTTTCAGGCTGTCAGGAAGGAGCCTCAGAGAAAGAACCTCGTGAATCGCCACCTCGTCATGTTTGAGTCGCATCTTGGGGAGGAAGCGCTTTTGCAAATGGGCTGTGGGTGCTTGACCACTTAGCTACTGATCCCCTGAAAAGGAAATCGGGGAGTTTGTTGGGTCAGTAATACAGCACGAGAGCCGTGTGTGTGAGGAGGCATTCTGAATCTGCATCTTTTTTGGTGGCGCCTTTGAGAAAGTCTGGTGCAAAAATTGGTGTCACTCAAGACTAGCATCAAATTAAATGCATGTCCGAGAAAAGGAACGTGCTGGTGAAAGTCACAGTGGCGGCTGACCGCTCTTGCACATGTGCTCGCCCAGCAGTGTTGCTTAGAAACACCATGTTATCAAAGAGAACCTCAGGTCAGTTTGGAGCAGCTCCCAGACAGCCGGTTAGTAAAGATAATTTGCAACGGGGGAAAAAAGTCTAATATCTGTTCCAGTATTTTTTCTTTCCTCTTGATTTAATTTTTTCATACTGAAGGAGATGATTGCGGAGAAGGGGTGGTAGATGCGGATGAGGTGGGTACTTCCTTTGATAAGATGGAGGCTGAATGAGAGAAAACCTGCAAATACCGTCCATACGCCGTGCAGTAATTGTGTAAATGGACCATTTGTCAGAATTACTAACAAGATACTAGCAAGTCAGGGGGGGGAATGGTGCAATTTGGTTATTAAAAAAAAATGATACATCCTAGAAATTTCCAGCGAGTGCAGCTAGGAAAGGACACCCTAAAATGTGACAAATGTATCCTCCCCCCGAATGCTGACGTAGGTCAGAAGGTTCCAAAATGTCTTAGTGCCACAGCAGTAGCTGTTCTGGATGACGGCACTCAACCCCAGTTTGGATTTTGCCTTTCAAGGGATATTAAATGATTTTATTTATTTTTTATTTTTTTAAAATATTATTTATTTATTCATGGTAGACATAGAGACACACACAGAGAGAGGCAGAGACACAGGCAGAGGGAGAAGCAGGCTCCACGCAGGGAGCCTGATGTGGGACTTGATCTCAGGACCAGGATTGTGCCCTGGGCCAAAGGCAGGTGCTAAACCGCTGAGCCACCCAGGCGTCCTCTATTAAGATGCTTTTAAAAATCTCATCTTTTGTGACTAAAGGAGTTAGAAGCCCTCCCCGCCTTTTTTTTTTTTTTTTTCAAAGATCCTTTAAGAAGGCCCAAAGAGCATCTGCGGGAAACACTAATATAAAACCAGTAAGAGTGATCTAAGTTTGAGCGCTTCTAAAATCACCCAGCCCGGTCGATGCCAAACTCCCCCCAGTTCATTAAACTGTGAAACTCTTTTTCCCTCCTAACGTGTGCCACTGCCAAACGTGTTATGTAAAATAAGAATACAGCGGGTTCAGGGATTGGGGGGCAGTGGGTTCCCATGCACCCTCCACTCCCCAGGGTGCCTTTCAGGCACCAACCTGACTCCCTGCCTTGAGCCAGCGCCCCTGCCGGGTAGGCCTGGTGTGTGTGCATCATGAGGGCTGGGGCTCCCCCAGGGGCTGGGGGTCCACCTGGGTGGGTCAACCACCTGCGTGGTGTCAGCCGGGAGAGTCCCAATGTCTGAGCAGAAATGTTTTGTAGGGCTGTTTGCGTGGAATATGTGATCCGCAAATATCCTCCTCGAATTTCCAATACATGTTTTCAGAACTTTTTCTTTTCTTTTCTTTTCTTTTCTTTTCTTTTCTTTTCTTTTCTTTTCTTTTCTTTTTTTTCTTTTCTTTTCTTTTCTTTTCTTTTCTTTTCTTTTCCTTTTTTCTTTTCTTTCTTTTCTTTTCTTTTCTTTCTTTTTTATTTTCTTTCTTTTCTTTCCTCTTTTATTTTCCTTCCCTTTTTCTTCTTCTTCTTCTTCTTCTTCTTCTTCTTCTTCTTCTTCTTCTTCTTCTTTTCTTCTTCTTCTTCTTTCTTTTCTTCTCCTTCTCCTTCTCCTTCTCCTTCTCCTTCTTCTTCTTCTTCTTCTTCTTCTTCTTCTTCTTCTTCTTCTTCTTCTTCTTCTTCTTTTCAAATCCAGCCCCTGCCCCTATGTGAAAATACCCAAATAATTACGAAATGCTCCAGTTGAATTCTAGTCAGCAGGAACTGAAACTCACCCCTCACCTGCCAATTTACCTTGCTCTTCTTTCCTGGTACACGAAGGTCACAGACTGACCGGGGTCACTCTCGCGGGTGCTGCACCTTTACGTGAACATGTTCACAAGAAATAGAAAAAGTGCTGCTATTGAAAAAAAAAATTATCCGTGGGGCACCTGGGTAGTTCTGTCGATTGGGTGTCTGACTCTTGATTTTGGCTCAGGTCTTGATCTCAGAGTTGTAGGATGGAGCTCTGTGTTGGGCTCTGTGCTCAGTGGGGAGTCAACTTGAGATTCTCTCCCTCCGTCTCTTCCCCCCTCTTCTCTCTCTCTTAAAAAAAAAAAGGTTATTCATGAGTTTAAGGGTACCGTGTGTGCATGTGTGCATATGTGTGTGTATACACACACATATGCACGTGTTCTCTCTCTCTTACCACTGGCTGCAATTAACAGTCTGGGGTCCTAGCTGTTTTCAGAAACTAATAATATGCTTTGTTGCAAATTTGAAAGGTTGTGCAATATTTGGGAGTCCTATGTCTATTGGGATGAGGCAGCTCTTAGAAAGGCAGAGGTTCCGCGTTCTCATTCAGCTTCTGGAATAAAGTGGGATTTTGCCTGGATCGGCGAAGGAGAGTTTGAGTCTCCAAAGGGCAAAGTGATTTCCACCGGCTCTCCGCTCCTGCCTTCCTGTGATCAACTTCTAAAGAGAGGAGAGAGCTAGAGAACACACACACGTACTTCCTCGGCAACCTGCACACCTTGTAAAGTGATAAACTGTAATCATTTAAAACCTGGCTCCCATCGTTCCCTCCGTAAGAAGTCGAAGTCTGCCAATTTGAACTTTCATGGTCTCAGCTGTTTTGGAGTGGTGTAATCACATTGTTAGATTCATTTTGCAGCTGGACTGGTGAATTATATTCATTCAAAACCCAGCTTTGCCTGGTTTTCCGACATCTGCACCCACATGGGCATAGATGTACCTCTGGCCTCGCCCCAGCCAAGGAAATCTTTAATCCTGGAGGAGACTGTTATTGCTGTTACCCTGGTGCTCTATGACGGCCGTACCTTCCCTCCGAGAGGTCCCCCGGCCAGATGGAGAGGGGGCTCGAACACATGGAGAAAGTCTTGTCTATGCAGCATCTGCACTTCCTACCTCTGGGAATTTTATTGGTGGAGGGTGGGGGGGATCCTGATAAAATCGATGAGAACTGAAAACAGCTGGTCACAGACGTGGATCTGTCTTTGAGTTCCTGGTCAGAACAGCTTCCCGGAAATCACGTCCGAGGGTGGCCATCAGGTCTGCGCAAAACACAATTTTCAGCCACATAAAGGTGTTTCTGTTGGGGGCTCAGCAAAACTACTGTGACATTTCCTTTGTTCAAACAAAGTTCTTCCCAGCCTCAAATGCGGGCTGATTTGCGGAGCTGCCTTAGTTTCCCATCTCCGATAGATGATGCCACTGGTGTTGAAATCTTCACAGCTGATCTGTGCAAAATGTTTTTAACTGGTCCAAACAGGGCAAAATATTACCATTCTTATTATCGATAGATTCCTGAACTTCCCTGAATCAGGGGTGGGCTCAGCTTTCTTTCATCCCTGTCAGGACAGACAAGTGAGCTCACCTAGAGTTTGAGGAGCAGGGATTCAGGAATGAGGAACCAGGCCTCCCATTGCGGAGAGGTGTGGGGAAAGCTGATGTAGGGGAGCACCTCTCAGCAGAAGGGAAGCCGTTTTTGCCTACTGGCAAGGACCTTTGCATGTGGCCCCTGGTTCCCTCATTGTCCCAGGTCACCTGCAGGAATGGCACAGTGGAGGGTGTGCCCAGTAAATGCTTCCTAAGAGTTCTGCTCGTGTTGAGGCACAGCACGAACTCAGAGCCCCTCCCCCCCCCAGCAGCTCGTAGGCAGGTGCAGGGATGGCCTTCCCCCCACAGCCAGCACCTGGGAGGGCTCGAGGTCCTTGCTAGACATTTGCCAGTGGATGGAGGGTGGGACAGGAGGAGATCGGGGAGTCTGAAGAGATGGACAGTGGTTTGCAGGGGAGGGGAACACATCTCACCCTCCGAACCTTGGAGGACAAAGGCCCAGAGACATGGCACAGCTGGGCCCAGGTGACTCAGGCGGCCCTGCTATCCCATGAACTACACGGTTCCTCTATACCTTTGGCTCATCTACTTAACCTTCTTCTTTTTTTTTATTTTTTTTAAAGATTTTATTTATTTATTCATGAGAGACAGAGAGACAGAGAGAGAGAGAAAGGCAGAGACATGGGCAGAAGGGAAACAGGCTCCCTGCAGGGAGCTCGATGCGGGACTCCATCCCGGGACTCCAGGATCACACCCTGGGCTGAAGGCAGGAGCTAAAGTGCTGAGCCACCCAGGGATCCCCTCTACTTAGCCTCCTGAGCTTTGGTTTCCTCATCTGTAGATGGGAGATAACACTCATCTCTGGAAAAAGTAGGTGAATCGGGCACGAGGCTTGCAAACATCCCCCGTTTTGCCCAAATCTTGGAAAATCTACTTGGAGCAAAGGCCTCCTGAGGGAATTTGCTGGTTCCATGTCTCAACTCTGTACCTCGCTGCATTCTGTTCCAGGTTGGAAAGGAAATTGTGGAAAGCTGCTCTTTTCCCTGTGGGGGCAGAGTGAGCTTGAAGTGGTTTCACTCTGTACAGACCCCTCCTTTCAACATTTTGAAAACAAACAGAAGAACCAGAGTCAGAAAATAGAGGCTGTGGACTTCCTACAAACCCGTAGAGAGGACACTATGAAACCTTGGGCATTTACAACCCAAATTTTGTCTTTTTGTTCACATGCATCTGGCCCCGTGCCCTGGACCTAACTAGCAGCCCACAGCTGCTGCAAACGGATGATTTATCCTCTGATGATCGTTGGAGCTGCTGCCTGTAACGCCAGAGAGATAGTGCTTTTCAGGGTGTTTCTGAAAGACACAATGAAATTTTCTTAGGTCCTTTCTGTTCCTTGTGCCACCTGGCAGTTTTGGGGACTAAGTATGATTGGCAACTGTTGATGTTTCAAGTAGGTATTATTTTATTTTGAGATGTATGTGTTTGGAGGAGTACCTGGGGTGACAGGTCACAGGATTGCCGTAAAACACCCCAAGACACCTGCCATGCTGGACTCCTCATCTCATTGCCTTCTTTTGAAAAGGCCCTTATGAATTTCTTTCTGTTATTACTATTCCTTGCTCCGTGAGGACACAGTGAGCCAGAGGTGCCTGGGTGGCTTAGTCGGTTGGGTGTCCGACTCTTGATTTCAGCTCAAGTCATGATCTCAGGGTTGTGGGATGGAGCCTCATGTCGGGCTCCGCACTCAGCAGGAAGTCTGCTTGTCCCTCTCCCTCTGCTCTTCCCCCTGCTTGCACGTGCTCACTCTCTCAAATAAAATGATAAAATCTTTAAAAGCAAAAAAAGACTTGTTGAACCAGAAGTGAGGAGAAATCTGGCCTGATGTAATTGACTTTATTCCCTGCCCAGTTCAGAAACTGGTCAGCAGGCCTCAGAACTGAGCCAAGACTTGGAAGTGCCTCAAGCCAGGGGGTCACTGTGGGAGGTCACCATGTGCTGCTCAGCCCAGTGCACAGCCTTCCAGGGAAAAGCCCAAACGGGGCGTGAGGAAGAGGACAGTGCAGCCTAGTGGGAGTAGTGCAGGGCCTCGAGTCCGACAGACCTGACTTGAGTTCCTTTTCTGTCACCTTCTAGCTCATGAATGAGCCATTTCATGCTTTTGAATCATGGGTGCTTTGTTTACACAATGACCACAGTACAAGTCACCTTGTAAGAGTCTGGTGGGAATGAAGTTAGATGGGGTAATGTCGGCACGACCTCTCTGACAGCAGCACATAGTGGCTGCTCATGTGGCATCTAGTGATTATGTGGTATCTGGGAGGGAATGGGGTAACTGGAGTGGCCAGGGCCTGTCTGGGCGGGGACGTTGCTTTTCTAAGAATCCTCTCCTTCCTCTTTGTCCCCTGCCCCTTAGGAGGGTGTTTTCCATGGACCTGCCAGCTTCATCTGTAGTTCTGAGTTCGAGACTCCATTCTCAGGAGCTTCTAGACCCTTCTGATAAGGCTCATCTGGTCTAACTTACTCTGAGAATGTTTACCTGCTCGCTGTGGCTAAATTGCTTGTGAGATCAATTTTTAAAATCACCACAAAAGAAAGGTTGCATCAATAAAGAATAGGATAGAGAGGGATTGTCTGCCAGGGGTGAGATTCATATAAACCTGAAAGCCACCCTTCCCCCCGGCCTTGGGTATTGAGTTCCGCCTAAGACCCAGTGCCCTGTGGCCCAGGAGTCACTGCAGCTGTCCTGGGTATTGCATGGAGTTACCCCCACCTTTCAGCCTGGGGTTAGAAAGTAGCACTGGAAATACAGTCACCCATGTTGTGCATTGCCAACAGCACATTTCCAATTAAGAGTGTAAGTTTGTGGGTATGAATCATGCGCTTTGTATAAATTCTGCTATGTGATGATTTATTTTCTTGACACCAAATAAATTACACACAGTGAACTTGGCCTACATTTGTACTACCTCGGCTATGGATCCTGGGTTAACATAAAGGGAATTGATTAGCATGACAACTAATTTAGTGGGTGATGGAGACCCTATAATTTGGACCCTGTAGGCAAATTATTTTAAAGAAGTGAAGAGTCAAAATAGCTTTTATGAACTGAAGGGTTTTATAATTCCCAGTGGTTTTCCCAGATTTAGAAACTCACCTACCATGTGCAGTGCAAAGCTTAACCTCCCCGATGGAAACAAGGCCCCAAGCCAGCCCACGTTGGAAATCCTAAAAGAAGCGCTGATTATACACAGCCTTCGGTGACCTACTTGCCAGGCCCGCCTTCCCCTCTGTCTGCACTGAGGGAATACAAAGAAGGAAGATTTTTAAAGCAGAGCTTGATTTTGAAATTGACTTTGTTGTAATAACCTCAGGTACCACTGGCCCATTTTTAAAACTACTTTTAATACAAATACTCCTTTAAAAAAAAGACATGTTGCAGCCTAACTTGTACTGTGTTCCTGGGCCTGATGCTAGTTGCTGGCAGTTGACTCACTTTCCTAGAACAACTGCAATTAGGTTAGGGGTCTTGTGATCACAGACCTGCAAGCAACCCAGGAGCCCCCCACCCCCACCCCCAAGTACACACCTGCTCTCCAATCCTTAAACATGAAGATGGATGAACTAAGCCCAGAGGGGTGGTGGAAGGGGAGGAGGGCGGGGGGTGGGGGTGACTGGGTGACGGGCACTGAGTGGGGCACTTGACGGGATGAGCACTGGGTGTTATTCTGTATGTTGGTAAATTGAACACCAATAAAAAATAAATTTATTAAAAAAAAAAAAAAACTAAGCCCAGAGAGAGTTAGCATTTTTTTCCGTGACACACAGGACAACTTCATATGGTTATAGCCACATGGAGCACACAGTGTCCCTGAAGACATTACAGCTGGTTCTCCTCCCTTGCCCCCCACCCACCATGTCTTTGATGTGCAAAGCAGCTAGTCTGTGGACCAGCATCTTGACACCATCCAGGAGCTTATCTGTAAATTCAAAATCTCAGGCTTCAGCCCAATTGGCCACTTCTATGAAACTGGAAAAGAAAAAAACAAAACAGCAAAACCAACTCCTAATTCATATCCTCTTAAATTCTGTAAGCGGTTGGCCTTGATTATCTTTCTTGATCACACAATGAACGGAACCTACCCTCATCCAACACACATGTATGTTTCTGCTTCCACTTTGGCAGACTTTTTTTTTTTAAAGATTTATTTATTTTTAAAGAGGTGGGGAGGGGCAGAAGGAGAGGGAGAGAGAGAATCCAAACAGACTCTGAGCTGAGTGCAGAGCCCAATGCTGGGCTCGATCCCACAACCCTGAAATCATGACTCGAGCTAAAACCAAGGGTCGGATGCTCAACTGACTGGGTTACCCAGGCACCCCACACCTTGCCAAACTTTTAATTTGCCACTAAATGCTTTAGGTGATTTTTCTCTAAATATCTCTGTGATATTGCCCTCCAACTCCTCCAGTCTCCACCTCGTGCTCTCTGCCACCAGGCTTCCCCACTTTGATGTCCTTCCCCACTAACATCAGAGCGACTTACGAAACCTAGCCTGCTCATCATGTCCCTTTCCCAACTTAAATTCTCCATAGATCCTGCAGTGGACTGAACTGTGTCCTGTGTTGAGGCCCTGACTCCCAATGCGATGGAATCTGGAGATAGGGCCTTTGGGAGGTGATAGGTTTAGCTAGGGTTATAAGAGTGGAGCCCTAATCCTAGGATAGGATTAGTGCCTTTATGAGATGAGAGGTCTTGCTCTCTCTCTCTCTCTCCATCTTCTGAGGACACAATAAGAAACTGGCTATCTCCAAGCTAGGAAGACGAATCTTACCAGAAGTTGACCATGCTAACATCTTGATCTTGGACTTCCACTTTTTAGAACTGTGAGAAATAAATGTCTGTTGTTTAAGCCACCCATTCTGTAATATTCTGTTATGGCAGCCTGAGCAGACTAGGTTCCCTTTTGTCGAAAAGGGAAAGTGCCAACTCCTTAAAATGACAGAAGGATCAAATGCTATTTGGGTGCCTTGGTGCTCAGTAGGTGGTTTTTGACTGTGAGAATGAATTGAACAGTGCCATTTGTCTAGAAATTCTTCCAAAGGTAGAAATGGTGATGGAGGAGGGGAGCCTGTCTTGAGAGCCAAACCAAGGGTATTGGATTCCCTCTGCTTCTTGTCTGTGCTGGGTAACTGGGCCTCAAGGTGTCAAACATTATTCTGGGTATGCTTGTGAGGATGTTTCTGGATGAGATTAACATTTGAATCTGTAGCCTAATAAGGCAGATTGCTCTCCCAGGGTAGAGTAATCTTCTAATCACTGAAGACTGAGAGTAGAAGCAAAAGGCCAACTGGGAACTCCTGCCTGACTTCAGGAACTGAGACCTTGGTCTTCTCCGACTTTTACACTTGAAGTGGAGCATCGGATCTTCTCGGCTTTTCAGTCTGGCAGCCTTCAGACTGAAATTACACCATGGCTCCCTTGGTTCTCAGGCCTTCAGCTTGGGAATGGAGCTACACCATCATTCTCCTGGGTCTTCAGCTTGCCAACTGTAGGTCTAAGGACTTCTCGGCCTCCATAATCGGGTAAGCCAATTCTTTACAATCAATCTCTTTTCTCTTTCTATGTATGTTTGTGTACAAGTGTATATGCATACACACACATTAGGAGAACCCTGATGAATGGTGTCTATAGATAGCAGAGCCAGGGCAGTGGACTGCAGTCGTGGGGACAGCCCTTTCTTCTTTTCGTCTTAGCCTAGCTGAAGACAGTGCTTCAGCATCTCTGATCCTAGGAGAAGAAAATCAAGTAACCAGGATGGGAGTTGAACGTGGCCTCCCCCAGGGACTAGCTGGTGCTGTGCAGGAGGGCATCTTTTTCCTGCTCAGATGTTAAGAGAGCTCAGGGCATGTGTGTTGATGTTATCAAGTAGAACCTCAGGCCTGCTAGCCACTGCTCTCCCCTCCCTCAGACCCTCCAAGCTTTAATGAGGCTGATGGTGGGTAGCAGTGTAGCTCAGCATGCTTCCGCTACTGAGGGGCAGCTACAGAATATTCCTGGGATTTTATTCCTTTATCTCCTCTTACTCAATCCATGTTAGAGGTGATAGCAATACCAACTAGGAAAATGAGTTGCTGCAAAATCTGGACAGAAGTCAGTAGTTCCTTGAATGATTTTACATTTAGCTGCATTAGTTTCTTTTCTACTTAGATTGTAGCAAAATCTTATTAAGTAGAATAATAGAAACCAGGGGAAAGTCTGGCTTTTGTGGCGTGAAGCATGTGGCACAGGTTTTCAGGTTCTCTTTAAGAAAAATAATAGGAATTACAGACAAATAAAAATGAAAGTGAACATTGATTTAGAATGAGAAAACAAATTTTCAGAAGCTGAAAGATACCACAGATAACCACAAAATCTAGATGAATAGCATGATATTTTCACTAATTAACTGCTTGATACTTCTCCATAATACTTTATTCCTATATTTTTGGCTGCATATCCTTTGCATGACTTTTCATTGGACAACGATTTATAATATTTTTTTTGTAGAGGGAGAAGAGTAACTCAGTCTTCTTTTAGTATATTTGTTTAAAATTTATTTTAATTATTGATAGCTGGATGCATAGAATATACAACTCTACACATAGATGTTATTGCTGTTTATACTAACGCCACCGACTTGCATCTCACATACATGGGTATTCAGAAAGTGTATATTTTGTTGGATTTTCATAAACAAATTCCCGGTGCATTTATAATCGCATGGGCTGCATTATCGATTGAATTCTTATGGGAGACAATTTCAATTTCCACTGGACATTGATGGAAACTGTGTCCTCTGCAAGTTCACATGAATAATGGATAGAATAATTTTTCACACATTGGTTTCTGGTTCTCTACAAATCTTCTGACTCAACAACTCACATATTTCTAGTGCCACGTGCTGTAAGCTACATTTACACTGCCATATGATCTCTGCCCCTGGACTTTCAGGTCCCTATGCCTTAGGAGTTGACACATTGGCAGCAGGGGTACTCCTGCAAACCATTCCTACACCGAGACAGCAATAACTTAACTACATATGAAAGGGACAGAATCATGAAAATATTCCAGGAAATTCAAACTAAGTGTATCCTCACTCTACTTCTAATCCAAAACACAAAAATGGACAAGCCATGCCAATAGAATGTGATGGGAGGAACTGGGAGTAGAAAGAGCAAGCCATCTTAACTGACTGCAGTTAAAATGTCTTTGTTTGGCAAGTTTTTCAAAACTGTCAGTTTTTAAACCGTATGGTACAGCTTAAGGTCCCTTCTCAAGACACCTATGAAAGACAAGGGTCCTACAACTTTAGCTTCTTGGTAAATCTGTCTCTTATAGATGCTTCAAAAACTACTATACAGAAAAGTTAGATTAAAGTTATGTTTGCTCAGAAGTTTTCCTTATGACAAAGTTAATATGGCAGAGAAATATGTAAAGTGCCTGGGCAAAATAGACTTTTAAAGGTCTTTTAGAAGTCTGGCTTGCATAACAATTGATATTCTAATTGCAACTTACTCTCAACCATTCTTTGGAACAAGCTCCCAAAGATGTCCTTATTTACCTAAAAATGAATGTGAACACATACCTGAAATGAAGGTTTATTTAAATAGAAGCATAAAAAGTTGATATTGGGATGTTTTCTTTCACAGCTTTTTAGCATTATGCTGTAAGACCTTGTAATTCAATAAAACAAGGTAAGTAAAGCAAAGGTATACAGATTGTCCTTGTTCACAGATGACATGCTTGTCTATGTGGAAAGTCTGAAGGGATCTACCAAGAAACTCCTGGAACTACTAAGCAATTATATATCAAGGTTGCAAGATAGAAGGTTAATATATAAAGGCCAGTCACTTTCCTATATTCCAACAATGAACATGAAATTTAAATTAAAAACACAGTATCATTTACATACCCTCAAAAATGAACTACTTATGTACAAATCTAACAAAATATGTACAAGATCTGTATGGGGGAAACTAAAAACTCTGATGAATGAAATCAAAGAAAAATGAAATAAATGGAGAGACAATCCATGTTCATGAATAGGAAGACTCAATATGGTGAAGATGTCAGTTCTTCCCAACTTGATCTATAGATTCAATGTAATCCTAATAAAAATCTCAGCAAGTTATTTTATGGATGTTGTAAACTGAATCTAAAGTTTATATGGAGAGGCAAAAACCCCGAATAGCCAACACATTATTGAAGAAGAAGAAAGTCAGAGTACCGATGCTATCCAAACATCAAGACTTACTCTAAAGCTATAGTATAGGTTAAATGTCATATATAGATAGGATGGTATTGGCAAAAGAATAGACAAATAGATCGATGAAACAGGATAGAGAACCCAGAAATAGACACATAAATAAATATAGTCAAGTGTTCTCTGACAGTAGAACAAAGAGAATAAAATTAGAGCAAAGATAATCTCTTTGATAAATGGTGCTCCAACAACTGGACATCTGTGTGGAAAAACAAAACAAAACAAAACAAAAACCTCAACAAAACCTTATACCCTTCACAAAAATTAACTCAAAATAGATCATAGACCTAAGTATTAAATGCAAATTATAAAACTCCTAGGAAATAACATAGGTGGGAATCTAGATGATCTTATGTTTGGTGCTGCTTTTTTAGATAGAACACCAAAGTCACAATCCATGAGAGAAATGATTGATAAGCTAGATTTCATTAAAATTTAAAAGTTCTGCTCTGCAAAAGACAATATCAAGAGAATTCGGAGATAAGCCACAGACTGGTTTGTGAAGAAAAAATATTTGCAAAAGACCTATCTGGTAGAGGACTGTTGTTCAAAATACACAAAGAGCACTTAAAACTCAACAATAAGAAAACAAACCCAGTGTTTTGAAAATGGGCCAGAGACCTGAACAGTCACCTCACTGATGGAGATATATGGATGGCAGGTAAACACATGGAAAGGTGTTCTTATCTTATGTCACCAGGTGAATGCAAATTACAACAACAATGAGATAGTACTGTGCAACTATTAGAATGGCCGAAATCTGCATCATTGACAACACAAAATGCTGATGAGGAAGTGGAGCAATGGGAACTCTCACTCATAGCTGGTGGGAATGCAGAATGGCACAGCCACTTGGGAAGACAGTTTGTCGGTTTCTTACAAAACTAAACATCCCCTTATCATATGATCCATCAATCATATTGCTTGGTACTTACTTAGCTGATGGAGTTGAAAATTTAGTCTATACAAACACCTTTATTTGGATGTTTATAGGATGATTGCCTCTGGAGAGCGCATGTTTCATATCGGGATATATTTAATATTTAGGAAAGTGTGAATGATACTTAAACACAGAAGCATAACAACTTTTTAATTTGGACGAATCTCTAAAAGTTTTGGGCATAGGAGGTAAGAGGCGAAACTATGGTGTCTCCCATAGCTTTCTCTGTGTTATATGATATAGAACTCACTAATCTGTGTTCCTATGTTGATAGCACAAGCAAGTTGAAATGCAATTCTGTGAAGTCACTGTATAGAGCAAAATCAGAGGAAAATCACATGGTTATTTCAAAATGTAAACTGTGCAAGTAATAAATTATTTCTGACCTGGTTCTATTAAGGAGCTCAAACTTGATTAATTCTTGGTCTAGATAAGCATTTACCTTTAGCAATTACATGCCACTATTACAGTGATTATTTTATAAAAGCTAATAAACACTATCTGGAGTTAATATTTGCTCCTGGGGTAAGTATGCCAAGAGCTTAGAATACATTTACAGGAGATTTTGCTCACTAGGTTTGCATACAAAGTTTGAAACACCAAAATCCTTTTAGCATCATTAATCAGAAAAATAAAATCAGTGCACAAACAGTTGTATTCAGTAAAGCTGAAATCTGATAGAAAAATATGCAAAACCTTAGAAATTGTATACAATCAGCCAAATACTGTCCGTCTTTAATGAATTCTAGCTCTGCCTTTTAGTTAGTCTCTGAAATGACCCCTGTTTAAATCTATACTATGTGCCTGTGTATATGTCAGAGAGTCATATGTAAGGTCTGAACTCTTGCTAATTTAAAGATTAGATGAACATTATGCTAAACAGACTGTGGTCTGTTGGTTTAACCTACCCACGCCAGGGTTAACAGTGGGATGTAGGCTAATATTCTCAACAGAGAATAAACAGAAACCCACTCATGACTTTTGTATCTGGTTAAATGTCATGATTAATAATTTCTTTTAATAGAGTTTTCTTTGACTTAAAATCCTGATAGGCTTATGTGACTATGTTGGAATTTTAGAAAATGTGTTAGATACTCACACATCCTCTTAATTAGGCCAGGGATCCAGGAAAAATTACTATTTTATGATACTGGTATCATAATAAAGATACAGTATGCTTTTAAATTCATATATGATTAACCTTTATGTCAAAAGAATAAACATGACCATGTTCCATGATCCTGGGTTTGCTACCATAATTTTTTCTATAGATTGTAGGCTGAGTCAATGAGGAACAAGTGGTGAGAGAGGGTGGAGAAGCCAAATCGGCTACCACCTGGGTCTTTCAATCCATTGACTCCCTGGAGCTTTACTGTCTCCCGACTCTCTTGACCTCCTTGTTTGTTGAGAACCTTAGATAAGATTTCTTGTGGGCAATTAGATCTAAATTTCTTCTCCAATTCTGCAATTTGATATGTGCCTAAAACATTTTTTTTTATGGTGAAAGACAATAAAAAGATATCTTATGTGCTAGGCTATATGTATGTATCTATTCTGAGAAATTATAGAAGGGATGCTTTGTAAAGTACTGAAGTATGTGTGTGTTTCTTCCCTGGAGTTTAAGAACTCCTCTTAAGAGGCTAGGTTTAATTTATTTGCTTCTAAAAGAAGGATAGATATTTTAGTGCTTATATAGATAGCCCTGTTGAGGGGAGAGTTTAGGACAGCAGATAAGACTGTATGCTCTCTCTGAGTCAAGACACTTAATTTTACTCTACTTTGGTTTTCTCATTGTCAAAATGGGTCATTGGGAGGATTAAATGAGTAAATGCATGAAAGTGCTTAGAGCTACACCAAGTGGTCACCACCAATGGTAGATGCTACATTGAGTGGCTGGAGGAGATGGTACTGACAGTCTTGCATTTCTAGCTCAGGGTAAGGGGATGGATAAGGAAGGACATAGGTGCTGAGAACCACAGTAAATTAGAGACATCAATGGTGATTGACACTTTAAATGAATTATTTGTCTGCTTTAACAATATAAATTAGAGGAAAGTATTTTTATGATGACACTACTACCTCAAGGAATAGTAACAAAACTGGAAAAATCCAGGATTAGAATGTAGGGAAATTTCTATCTGCCTAGAGCTTTGAAACTAAGAACCATGCATACTCTATACTATAGGAGTTGCCACCAAAATATTGTTAATGAGCAATCATTATCCTTTCAACTAAGAAAGCATTTCTCTTAATGTCTCAAAGTACAGCTTTGGGGAAATAGATGAGCAACTTTGACGTATGCATATGTATATGTTTGAGTTAGTGTAGAGTACATCAACTTTGCCATTTGCAAGTGAGCTGTGCCTTTGGTAAACTCATAGATGAGATTTACATATATTTATAGCAAAACTTAATTTAGCAATTAAAAACTTCTGAAGGAAGTCATTAGATATAAAAATGGCATCAAAAAGAAAATTAATAAGAATTTAAAAAGTATTAAAGTTTCAAAAATTCTTTGTATTTTGCTTCTATTACACTATGCCCTTGTTTATTTATTAAATAAACTTTAAAACAGATTTTATTTAATTACTTGAGAGAGAGAGAGAGAGGGAGGGAGAGAGAGATAGAGTGTATACCAGTGGGGAGCAGATGCAGAAGGAGAAGGAGAAGCAGTCTCCCCACTGAGCAGGGAGCCTGACTTGGGGCGCAACCCCAGGACCCTGAGCCAAAGGTAGACACTCATCCCACTGGGCCACCAGGCACCCCTTAAACTTTTATTATGTACCATGTTCATGGCACTATGAACATATATAGAGATACATGGGATAATGAGTTATTGTGCTCTCTCTCATTCCCATTTTATGGAACTCATAATCTAGTGGGCAAGATAAAGGTTAAACTATTATTGAACCACTATTGTTACTTAATTAAATATAAACTTACTGGAAATTATTATTACTTGATTGATAGAACTTACAGAGGAGCACGGGGTGCTGAGAGTGTATAGCAAATGGTTCAGAAGTTTGGCAAAAGGAAGATTGGGAAAGACTTTTTAGAAAATATACCATTTGAAATAAGTTCAGAAAGACCAGAAAATTTTTCCTTTGCATGATGCAAAGGAAAACCTTATGTGCAAGTGATTAGAGGTGGAAAGAAGCATATAGATTTCAAGGAACTAGAAAAAAAGGCCAGTGTGAAGAAACAAAAAAGCAAGAAAGAATTGTCAAATTGATGAAGCATAGAGGCTTCTGGTACTTTACCCCCCAGTGCTTAATAAACTATAGAATAAAGGAGCACCTAGGTGGCTCAGCCAGTTAAGCATCTGCCTTTGGCTTAGTCCTAGGATTGACCCCATGTGGGGATCCCTGCTCAACAGGGGATCCTGCTTCTCCCTCTGCTCCTCACCCTGCTTGTGCTCACTTTCTCTCTCTTAAATAAATAAATAAATAAATAAATAAATAAATAAATAAATAAATAAAATCTTTAAAAATAATAATAATAAACTATAGCATAAAGAGAGAAACACCAGTACTAGGAACTAACACGCAAAAAGAAAATAATAAAAGAATGCTGATTATCATTACCATATTGAACACAAAAGTAGAGTTGGTGGTCAATGTTGTTAGATAAGAAAAATAAGAGATAAAAGGAAAAGTAAAACTCATTATTTGTAGTTGGTATGATCATAGACCTGGAAAAACAAAAAGAGAATCAAGAAACTATTAGAACAAGTAAGTTTGCGAGGTTTCTGGATACAAGATCAGTAAAATCAGTACTACTGTGTAAAAAAATATATATATATTGTATTTATTTATTAGCGAGAGAGAGAGAGAGCATGAGCAGAAGGAAGAGGGGGTAGAAGCACTGGGAGAAGCCGACTCCTTGCTGAGTAGGGAACCCGGCCTAGGGCTTGATCCCAGGACCCTGAGATCATGATCTGAGCTGAAGGCAGACACTTAACTGAGCCACCCAGATGCCTCAAATCAGTGCAACTTTTATTCGCCGGCAAGTACCAACTGGAAAAGTTAACAGACATTACTGGCTGCATTCACAATGGTAAACCTCATGGTGATTAACTTAAACGAGAATTTGCTAGATATTTAATAAGAGCATAACATGTTATCTCAATAAATAGGAAGGCGTTTTGTGTCATTGATGAGACATACTTATTCACTGGGTTTTGAAGGGCCATGTGGAGTTGTGAAAACCTCTTGTTCTCTCCTTTCAGAAGAACACCCGTACCGTTCTTTGTAAGAGCAGGCTGGGACATACGGATGTGGCTTGTGCTGGCTTTCTGGTATTTCTAAATGTTAGTCATTGGCATCCATCAGTACAGGGAGTTATGACACATTGTCAAAGGGTATATAGATTAAAGATCAAGACTTTATTCTTATTTTCTATGGGCTCAAATAGCACTTCTTCTGTGAAGCTTCTCCAACATGTGAGGCTCCCATTTCTGTGTTCACAGTACTGTGTACATCCATCTAATCCCCCTTCACGCATCATGTTTAGATTGTGTGCATGTCTTTCTTTTTTTTAACTAAAAATTTTTTATTTGAGTATGGTTGTTACATAATTTTATGTCAGTTTCAGATGTACAGCATAGTGATTCAACACGTCTATAGGTTATGCTGGGCTCACCACAAATATAGCTGCCAGTGGTCACCATCCAATGCTATTACAATGTCACTGACTATATTCCCTATGCTGTACTTTTATTCCCATTACTTATTCATTCCATAACCCAGAGGATTGTATCTCCCACTTCCCTTCACCCATTTTGCCCATGTCTCCAAACCCCTTCCCTCTGGAAACTATCAATTTGTTCTCTGTGTTTGTAGGTCTGATTCTGCTTTATGTTTGCTTGTTTATCTTGCTTTTAGATTCCATATGAGTGAAATACTATCACCAAGCATCAGGGAAATGCAAATCAAAACCACAATCAGACATCACTTTGCACCTGTAAGAATGGCTAAAATCAAAAAGACGAGAAATAGCAAGTGTTGGCAAGGATGTGGAGAAAAAAGAACCTTCTTGCACTGTTGGTGGGAATGTAAATTGGAGCAGCCACTGAGGAAAACAGTATGGAGGGTCCGCAAAAAATTAAAAATAGAGCCACTCTACAATCCAGGAATCTCACCATTGGGTATTTACCAAAAGAAAACAAAAACACAAATTCAAAAATATGCATATATTCTTACGCTTATTGCAGCATTATTTACAATAACTGACATATGGAGGCAGCCTATGTGTCCACATAAAGATGAATGGATAAAAGCATATGCAATACACACACATGCTGGAATATTACACGGACGTAAAAAAGGGTGAGATCTTGTCATTTGTGACAACGTGGATGTTATTATACTAAGGATTTAGTGGGTATTATACTAAGTGAAATAAGTCAAACTGTTTATGTTTCTTATACTAGACTGTGAGCCTTTTAAGGGCAAGTACCTGTCTTCATTCAATTTCGTGTCTCTTTTTTGAGCACAGAATCAGTGGAAAGGCAGGTGCTTAACAGTTGCTTAATTCATAGAAAAAGCATTATTTTCTTTTAATTTTTCTTGCTTGACTATAGATTTCTCTGGTTTTCTGGACATAAATTTAACACTTTGTTTAGAAATGTTGCAAGAGCAACCCATACATTCTGATTGTAATGTCACAGCCATGATAATGGTTCCAGAGGTACTAAGGACTTAGAATTCCTGAAGTCAAACCTGGCTATTGATAGAGCCCGTGACTATCCTTAGCATACCTTGGCTGCACAGGTGTTGCCCTTGAGATAGGAGCATGTACCTAAGAGGACGGGCTGGAATGCCAGTACAATCTGGGAAGAGTTCTTTGCTGGAGTCTTCTTATACATCCTTAGGGATCATTGGATTCTAAGCCTGACTATCCTAGTCATAGATTCATTGGTTATCCTATCACCTCTGGTACCTGGAATCTCCATACAGGTGGAAAGTCCCAGGTGAGAAGCAACATAGCTCTTTGTTGTGATCAAGAGTTGGGGATAGACTTATGTCTGCTTTGTGTGTATAGC
This sequence comes from Canis aureus, assembly GCF_053574225.1. Classification (NCBI taxonomy): domain Eukaryota; kingdom Metazoa; phylum Chordata; class Mammalia; order Carnivora; family Canidae; genus Canis; species Canis aureus. The sequence continues at coordinate 59,603,114 of NC_135622.1, forward strand.
ATTATACAGGGGTGCTGGTCAGGCATCAGAGCCAGAGTTCCTGCCTTGAGGGAGGTGTTGAGGTATTTCATGCATGGCAAGGGTGCACCGTTCATGTCCCCGGTGACAGAGAATCATGGGAGGTCCAGCAATATCTAGGAATCAGAGAATTTAGTGTGGGGCGTATGATATTCCCAGCTGCAGTCTGACTGACTGGAAGGTATCCTGGTGTAGGAGACACACAGGTAAGTAGCAGGCTGTGAGGTAGAAGGCTGAGAACCTGCTCACTCCCTGATCACTCTGTGACCAGGACCATGTTACTTAACTACAACATACTCATTAATGAGCAGCTCCACGCAGTGGCTGGGAAGAGCAAATGAGGCAGTACTTAAGAAAATGGATGTTTTGCAAGTTCAGCTGCTGTGAATGAATGTTTTTATTAATCCATAGAATCCCAAGAATAGGGGAGGAATTCAGGATGTTGCCTGGGGTCAAGGAGGAGACAGCCGATAGTTGGCATTTGGGCTCTGGCTCTGGCCTGCATTTCTGTGTCACTTGGCAGCCAGATAGCAAACCTGATCATTCCTCATGTGTGCCTGTCTATAGGAAATTCACTAACTAGAACATGCTAAATAGGTGGGGAGGGGCTAATGTAGGGCGGGCATAGCGTGCCCATGCTTCAGAGCTTTGGTCTATTCCCACTTAGGTACAAAGTGCATGACAGATGGGAAGAGTTTACTGAACAGAGATGAAGAAATAGCTCCAAGGTGGAGAGACTCTGGCTGAAGGGTCCTGCTTTTAAGGACCTTTTAAGCCTGTAGATGGAAATCTTCTCTCGGAAATGACGTGTGGACCAGTTGTCTCCCATCTTGCCCCAGAGCACACCAGAGGTAGAGCACACATGCAGGAATGACCAGAGGCGCCCATTAATTCTTTGCATGCAGACTTGGCAAATACTCATTTCAGAAGTCCTAGCTCAGGGTGAGAGGAAGCAAGGTGGGAAGGTTGAGGTCTGGCCCAAATTCTTGCTCTCCTACTCAAGGCGGCCTCCTTCATTCTGGCCTCAGGGTTGATGGAGATGGTTCTCCATCCTAAAATCCTATGATTCTGGAAAGGATATAAAGATCGGTTCTCTCTCTTCAGCTGATTTTATTAGTTTTACAAATATTTCTTAATCTAGGAGATTTCAACGGCTGGATGGGCAGGGATGTATTTTCTTATTACAGAGATTTTACTCTGAGAATGTAATGTCTGGTACAGTTATATAATTTTTGTGTTGTCTAGGGACATTATTACTAATCATTTACCAGGTAATTTACACTTTCATCCAAATATTTGAATTTCAAATCCATTTTTTTTTAACTTCGAAATGCAGTCTCCAAATTTATCTGGTCCCCTGGATTATTTTCCAGTGGGAGCCCTTGCCCAATTTCTTAGACCCTCAGATCAAACCTTCAGGTAAGTTTAGAGACTTCTTTTTAGAATCACATGTCTCTTTCAGTTTCTCTTCTAAACTAGAAAATACTAGAAAGTTGCAATATTTGAAAAAAAATGTCTTACTGGATTTCTTCTTGTCTGTAGTTTTCTGATTATCTTTCTTGGTAACAGTGTTGTTGGGGTGTCACTCACATACCATACAATTAGCCCATGTGAAGTGCACAGTTAAATGATTTTCAGTATTTTCACAGAGTCATGGAACCATTGCCAAAGACAATTTCAGAACATTTTTATTAGTCCAGAAAGAAGCACCTTCCCGTTAGCTAACATTCCTGAAGACGTTCCATTCCTGCCTTCAGCTCTAGGCAACCATGTGTCTCTTCTGATTTGCTTGTTCTGAAAATTTCATATAAGTGGAATCATATAATATGTGGCCTTCTGTGACTGACTCTCACTTAACATGCTTGCAGGGTCCATCCCCGCTGCAGCATGTGACAATATTTGATTTCTTTCAATGGCTGAATGATATTGCGTTGTATGGCTAGGCCACATTTTGTTCATCAATTTACCAGTTGACAGTCAGTTGGGTTGTTTTTATTTTTTGGCTATTAATAAGTAGCACTACCATGAACATCTGTGTATGGGATTTTCTGTGGACAGCTTTTCATTTCTCTTGGGCGTATACCTGAGAATAGAATTATTGGGTCAAATGGTAACTCAGTGCAATCATTAGGGGAACTGCCAGACTGTAATCTAAAGGGAGCTCGCCATATCACACGCCCACTGGTCACGTATGAGGGTTCTGATTTCTCTTCCTTACCAATACTTGTTGTAACCTGTCTTTTTTATTACAGTCATCCTACTGGGGTATGAGGTGATATATAACTGGGGCTTTGATTTGTGACCGCGATGTTGAATATCTTCTCATGTGCTCACTGGCCCTTTGTTTATCTTCTTTGGAAAAATTTATCTTTTAGGCTTGTTCTGTTGGGATGCACATTGTAGCCCCATTTGTCTCCTGTCATCTGGTTCCAGGATAGGGAAGTTGGCAAATAATTTCAAGTCTGCAGATTTTGGGAACTGTAATACGGTATGTTTAATGACAAATCATTTTTATTACTCCCTGATTCTATTTTAAAAAATAAGTAATATGTAACTACTTTTATGAGAAACCATTATCTATCATTACACATACTCAGTGCAACATGATACAATCCAGCTTTCAACTTTAATGTCTTAATTTTATCGACTTGATTAGGATAATTTTAGTTTTCATAATATTGTCATTGTATATAATGAAATACTACTGGTTCAGGACAAATCAGCTTTAAGTATAAAGATCCTTAGTTTATCTTAGAAATACTAGCAATCAAATAAGGGAATTAAAGTAAAACAAATGATCAAGATTATGTTTCTTCTGCTTCAGAGGCCACTGCTGAATTTAAGGAACAACATTTCTATTCTTTCTCTTTGGATCTCATACCAAGAGTTCACTGCCAACTCACCATGTGGTTTTCATACAGAGAGAGTTCATGGCAGTGCATCAGACTGAGTTCTCATCTCTTTAGACTGATCTCTTCTAAAAGGGTGTCATTAGTCATGCCTTAAAAGCCTTTTCTAAGAGCGAAGCTTCTAGTTTGGGTCTCGTTCCTGATTTAGTTCACACCTGGGAGGTGTCAATAAATTAGCTATGGGTCCGAGGCTCCCTCTCTCTCTCTTCATTTCTTAAGCATCTCTTTGTTGTTGGAGATAAGAAAATCAGGCAGACTTGGGCATAGCTCAGTGAATGAAGCAGGAATGTGCACGAGGCGTTCATCCACCAGTGAGGTGAGATGTGTGATGGAGGAAGTACTCAGAGAGGGGGCTTGAGGGAGCATAGAGATCGGTACCTGGATGTGGAGTTTTTGCTGTGCAGGAGAAGTTAGGGCCAAGATTGAGTGACACAGTGATTATCCATGAGTCTGGAAGGGGACACATGCAGGTAGGCCCCATGATGGTGGTGGGCTCTCAAGAGTAAAAGATAAACACTATCCTCCGTAGCATTATTGCTTGTGTTATTTCTTCCCATTGACCCTGGTTTCACTCCCTGGAAAAAACTAAGGGGAGTGAGCTCTTCTTTCATCAGAGCTTGTCACAATTCCTTCATCGTTTCCTCAGACAGAATGGTTTTGGGGATCATCACCATCTCAGTCTTCTTTCTTGGATATACTTCAGTTTGTGAACTTCCCTGTAAATGTGGCTCTTGATGCAGAATCCAGCATTCCAGATGGGGTTTGCAAATTGCAATGTCTTGGGGCTACTCTTGCCTCTGCCATGAGCACTAAATATTGGCATCTGATCCCACTCACCCAGGTGAGCTCATTTTGAACTTCTGAGCCTTGTTTATCTACCAAACCAGCCTCTTTCATCTTTGGGCATGTTATTCTTGATTCAAATTACAGGGCTGGTTGTTTATGCATATTTATTTTCATCTGGTTAGCTTTGACTTATTTTTTCCCAGGAATGCCAGAACCTTTTAAAATCCTCGTCCAACTATCTAATAACGTCTTGGCGATCTCTCTTCACCTAGTGTCATCTGAAAATTTCACAGTCATGAAATCTGGTTTATCTCCATCCAGCCATTTGGTAAAAATGCTGATAGCAACCTAGCTGGAACAAAATCAGTAGTCTTGCTCTTATTAAGAACTGGTGGTAGTGGCATTTAAGTGACGTATCTGTGAAATGGACAGTAGTGTAGAAAATGTTCATTGATTGATTAACAGACATCTCAGAACAGCCTCTCTGAGTTCAATGTGTGGATTTCCTCTATCACAATAAACTGAGATGCTACTAAAATGCAAATTCCAGGAGCACCTGGGGGGCTCAGTCGGTTAAACGTCTGCCTTCGGCTTAGGTCATGATCCTGGGGTCCTGGGATCGAGCCCCACATTGGGTTCTCTGCTCAACTGGGAGCCTGCTTCTCCTTTTTCTGCCTCACCCCCTTCTCTCTCTCTCTCTCTCTGTCTCTAATAAGTAAATAAAATCCTTTAAAAAATTCCAGTTCCTGGGCCTCACCTGAGACCTCCACTGCCAGGCACTAGAGGATATTCATTTTAACAGGTGATTTGCCTGAGTGCTGGGGCTGGAATGGATAAGGGAGTGAAGCCATCCTCAGAGTGGACCACAAGCAGCAGTCTGGGACAGGTGGTTTGCACCTGCCTTGCTGCAATGAGCTGTGGAATCGCTCATGGATAAATATGTTTAGAGTGATATGTTGGTGAAGTTGTGCCCAAGAGGTTTTTGGTGCACTTATAAAAAATCCTAAACCTATGATCACCTCCTCTGTGCTGCAGCCTTCAGCCCCGGGCTAAGGGGCATCTCTGTCTCTGACAAGGTGCCGGAGTGATTTCGGCATCCTGCCGCCTTAGTCACTGCTATCTTGGGAGCGTGACCCATCTGTGTTGTTTGAATGATCTCCGCCTGCAGGGGTGGTGCCTCTAGCCCCGGCACACTCTGGAGTCTCCATGGGGTGGCCTTGCACACCCTGCAGCTCTGGTTTCACACCAGGGTAGACAGTATGGGTTTGGTGATGTGCTAGGGAAGAGTCTCTTGAAACACATATTTACTGAATCACAGCTTTTCAGGCTGTCGCTCTATATTTACTCGTCTCACAGGGCTGTCAAGGTGCCACCTATTCCCATGTGATTCTGACACTACTGCGGATTTAAAGATCACTATGTTTAAAGCGAGTCGTGAACGTCACACCTTCCCTCTCCCTAGAAGATTCTAATTATCTGCTTGTTAGACATCCCTCTGTTCTCTGCAACTTTATCTGACTCCGCAGGCTCTCTTTATTTTTTTAGGGGGCAGTGCAAATTGTTTACTATTCGGGACTTCCCTCGGGAAGTTTCACTGGCCGGATTCTTCCTTTCCTTGGCAACCGCAGAAATGTTGGAGGTCGTTCTAGATCTTTCCAACATTGACCACTCCTACTCCATGATGACTTGTTACTTAACTTTCTCATGTCAGCATCTCTTCTGAAATATGTCTAAAAGTCTTTCTCTTGTTTCCTATATGTAAAACTAGAATGTCTTAATTTCTAACATTCTTTTTTGACTCGAACATCAAGAATGAAAAGCTCATTCAAAAATACAGATTTTTTTTCCTGATTATAAAAGACAAACATGGTGGTTGGTGAAAGTTCATTATGTAGAAATGAAGAAATTCATTATAATTATACTATCCAAATGCTAGTACATTTTGAGTTTAGTTTAATTGAATCTTCCTCAGTGCTCATGTATTTTCACATTTGCCACTAATCCTTATGTACAATTTAGTACAATTTTTCACTTTGTGGGTAAGTTGCCTGCTTCGTGCCATTATATGAGCATCAAAATAAAATTAATCATGTGGTTGGATAATTTTGTTGATCATTGATGGTGTTTCTTATAAATAGCATCATGATGAATGTCTTTGATATCAAGGTTTTCTCTTTATGTCTCTGTTGGGTACTTTCTAAGAAGTGCTAGGATTGAACCAAGGGGACATTTTTAAGATTCCATATATATTTCCAAATTGCTTTCCAAAAGAATTGAATCCATGTATACACCTACTGGCGATATAAAATATTGATTGGCATGATCTATATTAGGAATTCCATAGTTACACATTTTAAAGGGGAAAAGGTAGCAGTATATTTTAGGAAAAAGAAAGCATTTTCATGGTTAAAGCAGTTCTTAAGACAGGTTCCTGAGCACATGGTAAAGGATGCTCAGCCAATCCTTTATCCATTGGGTATAATGCGGTGAGCATCCCAAAAAGAATGAAGAACACTTGCAATAAATAAAAAAAACAGTATGTAGCTCCCTTGCTTTTCTTTTGACTTTTTAATCATTAATCCAGCCATTTTCACAGCTCTCTTATAAGAACAAGAGAGAAGGTCAACTGTAATACAGCTGCTTAATGCTCCATGTGTATTACCTGGGAGCCAATTCATGCAGGCACATCCTTGAATCCCAACTAAAAATGAGATAATCTAGGAGGTTGGCTCTTTGGAGTAAATTATTGTGCTCTTGTAGTATGATAAATGATCTAATTGCTGCCTTTCACAGAACTCAGATGGGGTTCACAAACCATCAAAGTAGATAGAGAAAATTCAGATAGAGAAAAAGGGAATAGTAGAGAACCGGGCATTTAAAATTGGTCATCAAAGTTGTTATTCCAGGTTAACTCCTTTTGTCACCCTACACAAGACCTGCACATTTCAGATTGTGCCTACCAGGCCAAGGAAAAGGATTGTCTTCAGGTCAAACAAACTGGGATGAAAATCCTCATCCTGTTACTTTTGTAGGCTCCTTCCCTAGCTTACCTAGGCTTCCTTTTCCTTATCTGTCAAAACAGGGACAATTTTTAATAAATAATCATATTTAATAAATAATCATATCAATAATTTTAATAAATAATATCTTTGTACTCTGGTGGATTAAGTGAAGAAACACGAGTAATTCATATGAACTGAAACATGCACATAGACATTATTCAACCAACACGTATCTGCTCTTCCTTCTCTGTGTAGCCCCTAGATGCTCAACACATAGTCTTGCCTTGTCTTGCAGTTTTCAAAACGCAGTTTCCCTACCCTGTGGTATGCTTCAGGGCAGACTGATCTCCTGTTCCTCTCATCTGCTAACCATCATGGCTTGGGCCATTCATCCTTTGCTTTTTCTTTGAATTTTCAAGTGCCAACCAAGTCATTGTCAGAGATCCCTGGAAGCATGTTTTGTGCCACAGCTATGTTTAATTATAGGTCTGTGTGTCTTCCAGCCAGACTCTACCATTCCACAGGGCAAAAAACACATCTCTGTGTTCCTCTAGGCTTACAGCTCTTCTTCTGAAATGCAGCAGACCATTGGCAATTAACCAATTAATTGAATTTTTGACTTTCGTTCAGTATCCTACACATATTTTTTGAAACTCATGAGGTTAATAACATATTGACATTTCTGGTGCTCAAGTGCACCTCTATCATTTTCATAGAGGGACAGCTTAGATGCAGAAGAAAGCAATGTGGGTGGAGATTGAGCTATAGGAGAGTCTTGAACCCAAGTGTGCATTAGAGAGATCAATGAATGGTCAATTACCTATATCAAAGAAAGGGGCTCTTCTGGCCATGGTGAGGTTGCTAGTGCCAATTATCCACTCCTGCCACCCTCATCATCCCTCTCCAGTGGTTTCTAGAGCGCTAGGGAAGGCAGACATACTAGCAGAAAACTATGGTTGTGTGGTAAGTCCTATGCTACAGATGGTACAGGATCCTACAAAAGCAGAGAGAGGGCTCTAACCCAGAGGACCAGGGAGGCTTCTCATAGGAGATGACATGCCAGCTGAGCATGGAGGAATGCATGCCACGTGGTGAGCATTTCATAATGAAAGAGCCCTATGTGAATAATCCCAGAGCCCCAGAGCCATGTCTTTGGAGAGCTGAAAGGGGTTTAACATGATTGGAAACTTCCAGAAGTAGGAAGCAGTAATTTATCCGGTCGAAAGCTAAGCAGGCGAGGGGACTAGGAAGCACATTATATACTTTTTAAGAGTTTGGACTTTATCCTAAAGGCACTAAAGAACAACCGAAGGATTGTAATAATCGGGGTGATGTTACTGTGGTACAGCACCATGGCTGACATGCAGAGTAGATCTGAGTAGAACGTAATGCGGGTAGGGAGCCCTTGAGACTGTTGGGATGACCCAGGACAGCTGCACCTGTCTTCTGGGCTGGGGCACTGCCCGCAGAGTCGGACGGAGTCTGTGTATTGGGATAAAGCAGAAGCACCAGGGTGTGATTGGTTGTGGACTTATGGATGTTAGACGGAGTAAAGATTATGCCAGCCTTTCTGATTTGGGTGATTGACAAGGAAATGTTTCTTGTCATTGAACAAGGGCACGCAGGAAATGAATTGCAGCAGAAAGATCATGAACTTGAGACATTGGGAATTTTCGGTGTTTGTGGGATATCTGAGGGGAGATCTGTGACAAAGAAATTACATGTTTGAGTTGGAGCCTCAGAGGATCACCCTCTGACCTGGAAAGGGGGATGCTGGAGGTGTGCACATAGAGGAGGAAGTTAAAGCAAGGATGTAGATGAAACTTTCCAGAGGGAATGCAGGCAGCGAAAAGAAGCACAACAGAGAATCAACCACAGACCTGGTCCAAAAGGCTGTGCTGCATTGTCACCCAATTTTCATTTATTTCTTTGTTCAGTCATTTATTTACTTCACTCATGTATTCATTGTTGTCTTTCTGGACCCCAAGACATGCAATGCAGGGTGAAAGTGGGGCTGCTTCTGACTTTTTCTCCATGGACTGCTAAAGACACTTCATATGGGGCTCAGCCCTGGCCATGCTGACAGACTTCCTAGCTGGGGGGCTAGTGACCTCCGAGCCTCAATCCAGAGAAATGTTTGTGATTAGGGGACTTGTTCCTGAACACCTGCTCATATTGCATTCCTGTGATGTTTTCTGACTGAGGACCAGCGGCTCCACCATCGCCTGGATGAACCTGCCTCTCTGCTGTATGTCTGATTTTTATTTCTTGCACTGACAGGGAAGTTAGACAGAATGTAAAGGAAGTCCCATATGTTCACCCCAAAGCTGCAACAATCTCTGGGGTACTGTAGCCTGCCATGGAGGCATGGAGGCTGTTGACCCAATGAAATCATACCCCTTTGCTATAAATTGTATTATTGCTCAAAAATATTACTAGCTTAATGCTCTGCCATGTAAGTGCCTTTTAGTTCCTCAGTTTTAACGACTCATTAAGATACCCTTCTTTGGTATCTTGTCAGTTTTCAACTCTACTCACTCACTGTGTGCACTTATTTTGATTGTGGTGTCCTTATAAATCTTGGTATGATGCTCCTTCCTCCAGCCTCAGTATCCCAGAATCTTACCAGATAGAGAACCCGCCCAGAACAAATCAGACTAGTCTGTTTTAGACAGTCTAGATGGAGAGAATTGTGCTAATAACTCTAATTTCCCCCTTGTAGAGGTGCATTTGGTTCTTTGACATCTAAAAAGGACAACATCAATAGCTCTAGGGTTCACAGAGCCTGTTCACTCTGGAGATGATGGCTGGAGTATTGGTGTCTGGGTCCTGGGCACACTGGTCCTATACAAATTCTTCTCTGGTAAACCTACTCAGCCTGGGGAGTTTTCAGAGCTAGCCACCGTAAGTGGGAAGAGAATGGCAGCAGGAAATCTCATTTCTATCCTGCCTCAGGGCTTAAGTCATTGTACCAGAGCAGCTGGTGACTTAGCAATGCTTCTCAGCAAAAGCTGGGACATCACATATTCTTGTCCCTGACTGCAGTTCTGGGAGTGTGTGGAGAGTTCTGAAAAGTCTTACATTTATTTTCCACAACAGAGATGAGTCTTGTGGCTATTCTCAGGCTTAACGAGCATGAACATGCCTGCTGTGAGCCTTGCTTTTTCAAAAGGAAATCCAGGCATTTTTTTTTTTTTTTTGGCTCATCTTTCTGCACTGTGTGTTTGCTCGCTTACCTGCTACCAGGTATTCCTGCTATCAGTGGGTGGGAAAATGTTGGCAGAGAGTAGAGAATGATGAGATCGTGGTCTCATGAAAGCTTCATTGATATTTAGATTCTTACCCCACCCAGCACTATGAGTCACCATGAGTTGTATGCCATAAGTAGCAAAATAACATTTCTTTATAGTAATATGAGAGCTGTTGTATTTTTCGTTTTTATCCTGGTGAGAAAAACAATAAAAAACTAAATTAGACATAGTTTCTTAACCTAGACATAGGATCCATGTAAAGACATATATTCATGACAAGATAATATAATAGTGTGTGGAGAGAGAGAGAGAGAGAGAGAGAGAGAGAATGTGTTGTCAATAATGGCAACTGGGATTGATAGTAGCAGAATGTTGCCCGGTGGAGGTGAGACTGAGTTTCCTCACTGCCTCTAGGATATATTCTATATGTCTTATTGTGGCATTTAAGGACCTCTGTAGCCCACTACTACTACTTTGCCCTCCCCAAGTCCTGTCCCCCACCCACTCCTTAATCATACCAGGTACCTATAGACTCAGCATTTCTTGGACTGGGTCCTGCCTTGCTCTAGGTCTCAGCTTATGCTTTCACTTTTTCTGAGTATTGTCCTGCTGTCAATCATATCTGGGGCCATATGGTATTTCCATTCTTTAAATGGCAATGGGTTAAAACTTTCAGGACCAAAGGGACAAGAGCATTTAAAAGGTTTTACCAATATCTCAACATAATACAGACCATATATGAAAAACCCACAGCTAACATCCTACTCAATGGTAGAAAACTGAAAGCTTTTCCTCTAAAATCAGGAATATTACAAGGATGTCCACTGTTACCACTTTTATTCACCATCATACTGGAAGTACTAGCCACAGCAATAAGGCAAGAAAATGAAATAAAAGGTGTCCAAGTTGGTTAGAAAGAAGTAAAACTTTCATTATTTGCAGATGACATGATACTATATATAGAAACCCCTAACCAACCCCCCCCAAAAAAAACTACTAAAACTGATAAGTGAATTTAGAAAAGCCATAGGTTACAAAATTAACATACAGAAATTTCTGGTATTTCCATATACTAGGTAATGAAGTAGCAAAAAGAGAAATTAAGAAAACAATCCCATTTACAACTGCACCAAAAATGATTAAATGCCTAGGAAAGAAACCTTAATCAAAGAGGTGAGAGACCTGTACTCTGAAAACTATAAAACATTTGATGAAATAAATTTTAGGTGACATAAACAAATGAAAAGATATTCTAGGCTCATGGATTGGAAGAAACAGTATTGTTAAAATGTCCATACCACCCAGAGAAGTCTACAGATTTAATTCAATCCCTTGTCAGAACACCAATAACATTTTTCACAGAACTAAAGCACATAATACTAAAATTTGTTTGGAACCATAAAGACCTTGAATAGACAAAGCTATTTTAAAAAAAAGAAGAACAACAAGGCTGGAGGTATCATATTCCCAGATTTCAAGATAAACTATGAAGCTGCAGTAATCACAATAATATACTGACACAAAAACAGACTCATAAGTCAATAGAACAGAATAAAGATCTCAGAAATAAACTCAAGCTTATATGGGCAATCAACCTATGACAAAAGAGGCAAGAATATAGTACGGGGAAAGGATGGTGTGTTAATAAGTGGTGTTAGGAAAACTGGACAGCTACATGAAAAAGAAGGAAACTGGACGACTTTCTTACACCATACACAGAAATAAACTTAAAATGGATTAAAGATCTAAACATGACATCTGAAACCATAAAACTCCTAGGAGAGAACATAGGCAGTAATTTCTTTGACATTGGCTCTAGAAGCATTTTTCTAGAGACGTCTTCTCAGGCAAGGAAAACAAAAGCAAAAATAAACTATTGAGAGTACATCAAAATAAAAAGCTTGCACAGCAAAGGAAACTGTCAATAAAACAAGGCAACCTACTGAATGGAAGAAGATATTTACAAATATATATCTGATAGGGGATTAATATCCAAAATATATTTAAAAACTTATACAGTTCAACACCAAAAAACACAAATAATCCAGTTAAAAAATAGGCAGAAGACATGAATAGACATTTCTCCAAAGACAACACACAGGTGGCCAACAGATACATGAAAAGATGTTCAACATCACTAATCATTAGGGAAATGCAAGTCAAAACCACAAAGATACCACTTTTCACCTGTAAAAATGACTAGAATCCAAAAGAAAAGAAAGAAGAAATATTGGTGAAGATATAGAGAAAAAGGAACCCTTGTGGACTGTTGGTAGTAATGCAAATTGGTGCAGCCACTGTGGAAAACACTATGGTAGTGCCTTGAAAATTTAAAATAGAATTATCTTGTGATTCTACTACTGGGTATTTACACAAAGAACTTGAAAACAGTAATTTGAAAAGATATGTACACCCCTATGTTTATTGCAACATTATCTAGAATATCCAAATTTTGGAAGCAACTCAAGTGTCCATCAGTGAATATATGAATAAGGAAGATTTGGGAGATATATATATATACATGTGTACATATACATATCTCTCTATCTCTCTATATCTATCTATCTATCTATCTATCTATCTATCTATCTATCCACACATATACACACATATATATCTATATATATCTATAATGGAATACTACTCAGCCATAAGAAAGGGACCTTGCCATTGCCACACGGATGGACATATAATATAAAATGCTAAGTTAAATAAGTCAGAGAAAGACAGATACCATATGATTTAACTCTTATGTGGAATTTAAGAAAATAAAATATACCCCCCCCAAAAAAGAGGGAAGATAGAAACAAATCAACCCGCCCCTAGACTCTTAAATGCAGAGAAGAGACTGGTGGCTGCCAGACCTCCCAGAGGGGAGGTGAGTGGGGAGATAGGTGAATTAGATAAAGAAGATTAAGAATATACTTAATATGATGAGCACTGAATAATGTAAAGAATCGTTGAGTTGTATTTTACACCTGAAACTAATATAGATGCTGTATGTTAATTATGCTTCAAACAAACAAACAAACAAACAAATAGCAGGAAGAAAATAAAATAGAAAAATTTGCAACATCTCTTCTTCTCTCCCAAAATGCAATAACCCATAACATCCAGACATCATCTGCAGCGTGTCCGCAGAGTTGACTGATGTGAAGAAGGCAAAGGACTGAGCCTCTTTTAGAGACATCCTAAGCTTCAGAGCTCCCAGACAAATGCTTTTCTGCTTCTCCGCTTGGGGAAATACATCATTCCTCAAAGCTCAGCTCCAAAGTCATTACTGGGTATAGCCTCACCTCATGCCTAGCCCTTCCACCCTGCCTGGGACTTAATACTGCCTTCCAGAGTTTGGGCAGTCTGGAGTCAGACATTTAAATAATTCAAATGTTATTGCAGTAACTTGGGTGCACATTTCTGTTTCTCACAGGACTGTGAACTTTTGAGGGGAGGGCCTGACCTTTGTTGGTCTCTGAATGTCCAACAGAGAGCCTGAATGTCCAACAGGAGGCATGAATGCAAGATGGTACCCCAGTGAATGAATGCAGTAGAAGGAAGACCCAGCATAGCTGGAAATTCTCCGTCAGTGCAAAAGACTGGGGCAGAAGTTTTACATAAAGCTGTGAAGAATAATATATGGAGAGTCAGGGAGACGGTTGTCACCCTGTAGAAAGACTGTGATCAGAGATGTCCTCACTTTTCCTGTCCCTGCGAGTAGTGAGGAGTGAAGTGAGGGAGATTCTGACATTGATGTTAGACCTTCCGCAGTGGCACAAAGCACAGAATATGGCATTTTTTTCAGCTGGTTGGTGTGTGCGTGGCGAGGAGGGGTGGGAGGAGGGGGTTACATATTCTGTTCTGCTCATGTTCTATCTGTTACAGACTTCTCTGGCCCTCTGGCTCCTCAGCAGCAGACTACAGGTGACAAGCCACAGCCTCTGGGATTGTTATGATTGCCAATCGGGTGGGTCAAGAAACCCCCCAGCACATAGTTGGTATTTAATGTTTCTTCTCGCCCACAATCACGCATTCGAGCTTGGGAAAACAACCTTTGACGGCCAACATTTCCACCACGTTGTTCTTGGGTGAGGGCAAAAATAGCTTCAGTTTATCAAGTGGCGACTATATTCCAGGCACTAGACTAGTTCTTTGTGTGCATTACGTACACTCAGTACCGACAGCAGCTTGACAAGAATGGTGGTGGTGTTGATTCTATCTTGTTGGTGTGAAAACTGAAATTCACAGATATTAACAGGCTCGCACAGGGACAGTCTGAGCATAAGCCTGGCACCGCACATCGTGGCAATCCATTCCCGCGTCACATAACATGGACTGCCTCTCTGTCCTCCTCTTCTGCTTGGAGACACAAGAAAGCTCGGCAGCTGGAGTTTTGCATCAGAAATATGTTTGTGATTTGGAAAGCGGCAACAGCAGCTTCCCCTCTTTCGGATCTTAACAGCAGTAGAGCCAGTAGTTCACCAGTGGCTCCCTCGTGTGCGTCCCTCTGGTCTTTTTAATGGTTTTATAAGTGCCTGGTTTCTTATATTAAGTCTTTTTGTGTCACAAATACATTGAGTTAAATTCTGTTTCTTGCACTGAATCCTGACACATAGAATCACAGAGCAGAGATAGATTGGGAATCCTGAGTAATGAGCTCCAAGAATATGATTATGCACATAATCATAGTATCATTTGCATATAGTTACCCTCTTTTACATCATCCTACCTCTTTTTTTTTACCCTTAACGTAATAGAATTTTAAAAATAGATGAAAGATGATGTCTTTCTTTCCCCCTCTGAAGTGTGTCATTTGAAATGTAAGAGCAAATAGAGCAGGCTACGATGATCTTGAGTAGTACCCTGCTCCCCCACGTAAAGAATCTTGCTCCATTATGTGTGAACACTTACTGCAGATGAATGTCAGCGCTAGGTTGTATATTGGGCCTTGCCTATAACCATAGCTCATGGAACTGACTCTTCTATCTTGTGAAATTAATCAAATAACCTAGTGATTATGAATGACCTAAGATAGAGCACGACAGCTTGCATTAGATGACTTGCCTCGGCTGGGAAAAGAGTGATGGAAAAAGTAATACTTAAAGACACTACAGTTAGATTTGTAGAATAGTTTATATTTATGAATGTGGTCTATCCCTGAACATAATCTGAACACAGGATAATGTCACAAAATAACAACTATACCAATGCTTTGGCACTCTACAGTTAGCACCTCCCTTCCCCAGTTCTGACCACAACAGGGCATCGTGGGATTCTCCGTGTCACTTATTTCTCCACGCTCAAATTTAATAAGAAGAAAACACAATGAATGGGAATATTCTCTTCAGAAGAGCAGCCAGGCAGGCAGCATGAGAATGAAACACTCAAAGTCTGCCCCTTGAGTGGTCTGGGAAAGCAGACAGATATGGGGGAAGAGAAAGAAGTGGTTCAAGACTAAGTTATGGACAGGGAAATGGAAGAGGTAGTCAAGAGGCCCAGACAATTGTATCAGCTGGTTTCCTATTCATGTGAGAAAGCAGGATCAGGGTTACCTGGGAGGGTAGGCTGGGGTCAAGTGGACTGGATGTGGGGTTGGGAATTTTTACTTTATTAGCTAGGCAATGAAGATGTGTAAGCATTGCTCTGGTTTTGAAAGTTAGCAAAATTGCTGTTTTGGAGAGGAGTCTGGGTTCTGTGTACAGGCTGCATGAAGAGAAGGGAGACTGGAGGCGGGGTCTTTGGAAGGTACCCTTGGGTCCTGGTGAGAGGAAATAGAATGGTGGCTATGGGGTTGGAAAAGATGAACATTTCACTGTCATTTATTTTAGGCAGTGCATTATGCATGTGGATACGTTTGTGTGTGTGTGTGTGTGTGTGTGTAGGTAAATACACATAGATCTGCAAATCCTAAACAACATTCAAAGGGACACTTAGTTAATATTTAATATACACTAATTGAATATAGGTATTAAGCAAAGGTCCATGTTACTGAGGAAGCTGCTATAAGCCCTTTTGCTAGGATTAACTCCCATTATAATCAAGTGGCTTGTTAAATAACTCAATGACTATTATTAAAAAGTGGGTGGTTTTTTTCATTGGTGAAATGAATGTTGTTTAAGATATGTAGACTCCTGTCAAGAATGCCTAAAAAACTCTTTAAACCCATTAAGAACTTACCCAATAGAAAAATAGTCAAAAAATAAATGCACTTTTCCTAGTTTCCCAGCCAATAACACTTGATTACCTTGTGATCCTGGTAATGCAAATCAAGACCATGCTGAGGTCCATTCAGTTGGCAACAATTTTATACCGGTTTATACCATTCAGTTGGAAAAAAAAAAAATTGACATCATCAAGTGCTGGAGAGATGCTTATCACAGAAGAGCTCTTTTCCATTGCTGGTAAGGAAGTCCACTGCTGGGATAATGGTGGAGGACAGTTTGGCATTTTTTTTCCCACTTCTCTGCTCTACTCCGACCTAGTAGTTCCATAACTCCATTTATATTTGAGATAAACTTTTGTATATGTATAGCAAGAGGTAACAAGAGGTCTGTTATAAAATGTTTGTAGCAGTGTTGTTCAAAAGAGAAAAAAAAAAAAGTTGGAAATAATCCAAGGGTCCATCACCTAGAAAGTGGATGAACAAATAGATGTTATAAAATAGAGCAAACAGCAGCCAAATGGAACAATGTGAAGGTATATTGGTGAATTCTTGTAGGTAGAAGAGTCCCAAAGACTACTCTCAACATAATCTCCTTTGATTAAAAATAATTATAATAAAATGGTGCATATATACTTTTTTAAGGAATGCATATAGACATAATAGAAGTACATAAAGAAAGAGAGGAAGGGGTGTTGAGCACAGATTTTGGTTATCCCTGTGAAGGGGAGCTTTAGAATGGAAGCTCCATAAACACCATGGATGCAGCTTATTGTCAAAGTCTCAGGCTTTATCACTATTTTTTTTTTTTTTTGGCTGTTGGATTCATTGGTGCTTAATAAATAATAAAAAATACTGATTAAATAAAAATGATGGAGAAGCACATACGGACTGCTCAGATAAATTACACAGTCAATTCTGCCCCTGTGTGAACAAGCTAGAAAAATTCAATGAACCTAATTGCCAATATCCTTTGGAGTAGGCCCCTAGGCTAAGGATTCCAAGCCTGTGTGTGTTTAGGTGACGCTGGAGGGTTTCTGTCGTATGAGTTGAGCTAGAAGGTCAGCTGAATGATGCTGCTAGAATATCGTCACATCAGTATGGGTTGGACATGTGCAAAATACTCCATGTTGAAAAGCATAGAGGACTGGACTTCTCCAATCCAACAGGTTGTTGGGTGTGGGTTTTTTTTTTTTTTTTTTTTTGCCTACTTATGGATGAATATGTGCATCAGAATTCAGCTGAGACAAATTTTCATTATGACAGACCATCTGAGGTGGCAGGGACCAAACCCAGTCCTCACCTGATTCCAACTATCAGTAGCTTCAGATATTGACCAAAACATGGCTCGTAATTGTGAATGTGACCAACTTGGCTTTGGGTGGCTTGCAGCGATCGGTTTGGTATGAGGCTTGAGGCATGGATATAAAATGACTGATGAAATGGGAAAGGTAACAGTGTGAAAGGTTCCAGAAATTATACTGAAGTGTGGGTCTTCCTGGGAGGACATTCCACTGGCCATAGAGAGAAGCCTGTAGGAAGAACTTATTTCAAGAGAGCACTGATGAATAGGATCCTATCCCTGTGGGGATTGAGTTGCTAAAGGAGGTAAGAGTTAAAGCAAATCCATGTGTGGAGATTCAGAGTTGACGGGGTGGAGAGGAAGGTCATGGCAATGCCATCTTCTTTTCTAGTGAGTCACATAGAGGCGCTGATGCAACTGGAGAAGCCACGCAAACTGCAACAAAAAGATGAAAAGGAAAGGCCAGTGTAGAAACATGGGTTCCTGCCACACTGGGGATGCTAGGCAACGCAAAAGGAAGAGAAAACAGACCAACAGTGGTTTGAGAGTAAGAGATCTGTGATGCCCTAATTTCAGGAGAACAAACAACACAATAACACCTAGAGAGCTACAAGGAGAGTTGGCAGCTGTGTGAATTTTCTAGATGTTCACACGTGAAGAACCCAAGGAAAGGGCCGTCATGTGGGGAATCATGAGTAGCTTCCAGGAGGGCAGTTCCACCAGACCGTGGGGCAAACCTGGCTACACAGTTTTCAGAGCCCAGTGAAAAATGCAAATGCAGAGTTCCCTGTTCCGGAATTGTCAAGAATATCACGATGGTGACTGCAGTGTTAAACCAAATGCAGAGTCCTGGAAGGTGTGAGGCCCGCTGTGACCGCAGAGATGGCACACCCACGAGGCCAGCCCTGCCTCATACAGATGATCTGCAGTCAGGACATGGACAAGTCATAGGGCCTTGGGGGAAAGGATATTCATAAATAGCTTATGAAAGCAGGGAACTAGGATGGTAAGTCAGAGGGAAGCCGGGGTGAGTAAAAATTTTTTCCTTTTTTGATATAGGGCAATTTGGAGATTCTTTTAAAAAAAAATTGTTCAGGGAAAAATACAGGCAGCAGTAACTTGAAAATGCTGGAGAAAGAGTCATAGCATCCAAACCTAGAACATAGTGTGCAAACCTAGGTACGTGTGTTTCGGGAACGCTGTGAGAACGTTGCAGAGGACCTGGAGGTCAGATGGATTGATGTGGCCTGATGGATATGGACAGGCCTACAGGCCTTGGATGTGGAAGTTCAGGAAATGTATTCTGTTGTTATGACAGGTGGTGAGTTTGGATATCAATTAACCAAATCCTGGGCAATGACCAGAAAACATGTCTTCAAACAAACTGAAAGGAAGTAGCTTTTCACACAGTGGCTACGAAGCCTGAGAAGGAAATCGCCTGAGGGCCAGCTCAATCTGATGTCCAGTAGCATTAATTAATCTGCTCCTTTGAACTGCTTTGCTGTTATTTTGTTTTTATTTTTTTTTCTTATTATAATATGTTTAACTTTGTAAGTGACCAAAGCTGTTTGTGGAAGTAGGAAAATAGGTAAAGTGGATTAGGTAAATTTGTGGATGACTTGCATACATTGGGTTGAAATGGGCCTATGAAATAGACTCTGATTTTTGAGATTTACATGAAAGTCCCCCTGTGATGGGTTTTCTGGAATCTAATGCCAGAGAAACTTTGAGTAGCATGGGTGAGAAATTGACTCAGAGACAGACCAGAAATTTGAATTTCTGCTTTACCCCTTCCTGGCAAGATGACCTAGGGCAAAGTCCTTGAGCCTTGCTTTGCCCATCTTTAAAATGAGGTCAAAATAACCACTTGTTATGCATAGTGTGAAGATGAAAAGATTCCGCAAAATTGAAAATCACCTGACATATTGCCCAAACGCAATAAATGTCAGTTCTTCCTCCTTCTGAGTAGTGAAGAGAGAGATAGATGGGGGGAGGGGGGACATAGGAAATGAAAAAGCTTGGAGGAAAATTTGAGCTAAAAAGAAACACAAGCACACAGAGAGCGGGAGAGAAGCTCAGGGAAACAGAGAAAACCTGTTGAAGATGGTGCAACTTGTAGACCCAGAGCCCATGGCCTCTTCTAGCGATGGTCTCGTTTTCTTTGCTCAAAGAACCAGTGTCGCTGGGTTTCAGACATCTGCACTAAACCCTTGAAAGTTGTGTCATGCACATTCTAGCAGACTGGCGGGGAGGTGGATCCCAGGACACAGCTACATTTCGTAAACGGAAAGTGGTTGCTCCAGTCAACGCTGGTTGCTCCAGCTAAAGCACAGCTCAACAGCTCCAACTTTTATTATTTTAATCACTGAGGTCGCTCATAGGTTCTTAAGTAGCCTTATTGAACCTGAAATCAGTAAAAGCTTATATAAAATTTGGAAAGTATGGTTAATTAAAAAGAATGCAATAACATGCATTTCTAAACCTCTCTCTCTAATCTCACCACTGTCAGGATCTTGATATATTTCTTACGTTTTTTTTTCTTTTTGGTATTTTCATCTTTACACAGTTGAGATTATATTCTGTAATTGACCCTCATTTTGTCCCTTAACATAATGGAATAAACCTCCCTCCAAATCCTTGTAAAGTTTAGAAAACTAATTTATTAAGGTTAGGAGACGTTTCATTGAGCATATATACCATAGATTAACTCATAAGTTCCCGTACAATTGGACATTTGAGAGCATTTCATTTTTATGACAATAGCAAATAATGTAATAAACATCTTGCTCTATAAAGCTATCTTATTAATGCCTCTTGGACTTCTCTGGTTTTCATGTATATTCATTCATTTGAAATGATCACATCAAGGGCCATGTCTATTTTAAGACTGTGCGCGCTCATGTGCGTATGCACACTTTATTCAGATCGTTTTCTGAAGCATTACACTACTGTACACTCTCAAGAGCAGGATGGCAGCTGGATACAGATCTTTTAGAACATGGAACATAGCATTGCATGGCATGTACGAACCTTCCTGTGCCAAAGCTGAATTTTAGCAAATGTTGGCTGTTTTCTCTTCAAAGTCACTGGGATTGCATGACCTCTGGATGGATGGCCAAGCAAGTGTACAAAATGGTAAAACAAACACTTGCATCAAACAACAGCATTAGAGTGCAGGGTTGGAGTGGACTGAGAGTTGCTGAAATGCATGCAGCAGAGATCGGCCCTCCTGGGAAACCAAGGGCTTAGTTAGGTTTTAACAAGAACACAAGAGATTTCTGTTATGCTGCGGTTAGTATTTTATGTTTCTTTCTGTCTGGCAGCTACTTCTAGAGTACCTTCACATAATATCTACTATCTACTAATTTAATCTGTCACACTCTGTGCCTCCATACATTGCTGCTTATATTTAGAATCTCTTCTCCCTCTCCAAGAGCCAGGCAGATTTCAAACCCTACTAAGCCAGAGGATATGTGTCTGTGTGTGTGTGTGTGTGTGTGTGTATGTTTTGTAACCCCGTTGTTATATAAAACACACACATGCACACACATTTTAAGAAGCCACCCTGAAAAATATGGCCTTTGCTTAAAAAAAAAAAAAAAGAGGAGAAGAAGACAGTTTACACTGCTGTGTAGCAAAGACCATATTTTCTTGTATTTAGGAACAAAGACATGTCAGGCTTTATTGAGCACATCACTAACTATATAACTAGCGTTAAACACTCTATTTGCAACTGTTGCTGTGTATTTTGTGTGTGATTATCACCCCTAGATCTGCATCCTATAAAAAGATATTTCTGTTTGCTTAATTATAAAGCTCTTTATGAACAGGCTCATCTGTAAATAGCTTGGTGCAGCTGAAATAGAAATATAATTATAATGAAGGCAGATGTTTGTGAGATACTGGCTCATGAAACTTGTTCAGAATCTACAAAGGATAAACGTGGTGAGCGTGTGTGTGTTCTGGTGGGCCAAAGCTGGGAGCAAGGAGTCGCCTTACTCTTCTTTTACAGTCATCTTTTTTATTCCCACTCTTTGCTTCCCTAGATCTCTATAATTGGGAGAAGGAGTGACTTACTTCATCTTATTACCGAGCTGCAGGGAAAATTGACTTACAGAAAAGTCTGAGACAGAGCCAAAAAGAATAAAATCACTAAGTCGAGTTTAGGGGAGAGAAGCACAGTGTTTACGGCCAAGCCTCCATCATTTGTGAAACTTGGGTTGAGTTTTCGCAGCTTGAGATTGGAGATTGACCATCTCATGGTGGTTCAGATGCCATTCTTTCAGAGATGAAAGTTCCTTTTTGCCAATGCAAATTCTCTAGAAGACGCATTAATAAAGACCTAATGTGTGGAGAGGAGGTTAAACACGTGCTGATGTAACAAGCTTTAACTAGTCTCCACCGTGGAAAGTGGATGTGCTGATGAGCAGTTCTGGGGGACGACTGCATAGGGGTTGGGCAGACACAGAAGTTCATATGAGGTTTTAAAATTTTTTAAAAAATTACATACCCAATCAAAGAATTATTTCCAGGGAGATAGTTACTTAAATTTTTTGATTCAAACTAAATTCTTTCTGAATTCTTTTGTAAGTGGATATGTCTTAAAATTACTACATTTAGTTTGTCCAATTTTTCTGAGCTACTATTATGTTGGGGTCTTTTATGTACTTTGAACATTAACATATACTTAATTTTCAGTTATTAAATAAGTGAATGAATTAAGGTACAGATTAATCTCCTGAGGTAATACTCTTTCTGTGGGCACTTTCTTTGTGGTCATGCTTTCAAGCTACTTGCAGCTATGTGTTTGTGCTTCAGAACTTGTGTTGGGAGTTCATAGGCATGGATGGCTATGATTTGCTTTTTTTTTTTTTTTAAAGGAAGGGATAACTACCCCCCTCTTTTTTTGAAGATTGTATCTATTTATTTGAGAGAGAGAGCTAGTGCAAACACGGTGAGGGGCAGAAGGAGGGAGAAGCAGGCTCCCCACTGAGCAGGGAGCCGACCTTGGGGTGCGGAGGGGGGTTGGGGCTTGATCTCAGGGCCCTAGGATCATGACCTGAGCTGAAGGCAAACACTTCACCCACTGAGCCACCTGGCTGCCCCAATGGCTATGATTTTCAAATGTAAACAAACATGAATTATTTTCCACATGTGCCCTCCTGTGATGAAATATATATGCCTCTGAGATACTAACTATAAATTGTACTTTTAAAAGTCCAATTAGTTACATCTTAATTTCAGTAGGATGTGAGGATTTTTATGGTGGATCTGCTTCTTGCATGAGCTCGTTCATAACGTGAACAATTTTCCTCTTGTCTGTATCGTATATATTTTTATGTATATATTATGTATATGATTATAAATCTGACTATCATCTCCTGTATTCTTACATTTCTTGGACTTGAGCACAGCCAGCCACCAAAATTATTTTACCATATGGACTGGCAATTGGAAACTAAGCATTATGAATGTAAATAAACATTGTAACAAATAATAGTCCTCAATAATCCACCATCTCAAGGGAATAGTCTCAATAAGTGAATTTTTAGTGCACATACTCTTTTCAATGCATACATTTTCGAAGTTGTCAATATTTATTTGGCTTGCAGTCGGTCTGATTGCCTATCCGGGAGCTGCAAGTGCCCCATTGGATCAGGTGGTGCTTGGCAAGAAGCTCGACATGAATCAGAGAAAAGTTGCTGTCAGAATCTTGCTGGAACAACAAAAGATGGTAAAAACAATTATGTATTGAATGCCCACTATGTGCCAGGCTTTGTTACAAGCACATACCTAATTTATATACAAGGTTATTATTCCCGATTTTCGGCTGAAGCATTGAAGGCTCACTGTCTAGGTTTGCAATGTAAATAATCGCTCTGGAGAGCAGTCTTACACATAAAACTCATAATCTCTATTTGATTAGGATTGTTTCTTTGAATTCCAGGTCTTTAAAAAAAATTCTCGATATATATTTCCAAACTTTTCCACTGAAGGCAAATGGATGTACACCCTTGCGCCGTATGCTTGCAGCATTAAAAACCATCATTTACAAATCCTCAGTACATTGATGGGTAAAACATGGTATCTCTCTTTGCCAGTTGGTGGGAATGAACCTATTTTCAATGTGTTAACCATTTGTATTGATTCTGTGAAGTTTATGTTTAGTCATTTTCGTACTTAAAAATGTTTAATATTTAGAGGTTTTATTGTTGATGTATAAGTGCTCTTTATATTTTAAGAACATTGATCTTTTATCACATTTATTGTGACTGTATTTCCAGTTTTTTTACTTGATGTGGTTTGTAGTGTGGCTATTATATTATTTAAGGCATGCATCATTCAGACTTAACCAGTGTTTGTTTGATTTGGTTTGGTTTTGCACTGTTTCATGCTTAAGGAGTCTTTTCCTACCGTCCTTTTCTATAGTTAGAGTCACAGGTATATCCCTTTCTGTGCTTTCTTTTAAAATTTTCTTTCAACTCTAATGCATACAGAGTTTATTTTTGATAAGAAGTAAGGTTCTAACTTGATTTTAGTTAACGTTCAATTTTTTTAAAAAACACTAGTTACACTGAATAATCCATCTTTTCTCTTCAGTTTGTGATGTTTCTTGTAGCAACGAAACTGTACATTTCTGCGTGTGGGGGAGGGGTTGTCTTTCTGTGACTGTTTTCTCTTGTCTATTTATTTCAGTCAATTCTTCTTACACAAATACTAAAATGTCTTTTTCTTGATTTAGTTTTTTTTTAACATTTTATTTATTTATTCATAGAGATGCAGAGAGAGAGAGAGAGAGGCAGAGACACAGGCAGAGGGAGAAGCAGGCTCCATGCAGGGAGCCTGACCTGGGACTCCATCCAGGGTCTCGAGATCACTCCCTGGGCTGCAGGCGGCACTAAACCGCTGCGCCACTGGGGCTGCCTTTCTTGATTTAGTTTTAAATGAAGATGCACTTTTAGGTAAAATATCCTTCTACTAATCATTTATATTTAAACATACTTAGAGTTGTTTTCATACATTCCTCAAAATGAATTTGAGAATTACTTGTTCAGTTATAAAAAATGTCAGTTGGGATTTTATTAAAAATTTATTTCATAATCAATTGCAAAAATCATTTTAATGACATTTTCAGTAAAAGTTTACAGAAGGGACCTAATCTGGAAGAGGCCTGAAGGCAGTTTGGGGAAGTTGGATATGTTTTGTGTAAATTGATGACAAATGAGCTGTGTCCCAGGAGAAGAATAGAGCCTGCACCCTCCCATCTCCTCTCCCTGCAAGCTTGGTGCATGGACTTCCCAGAAGCTATCTTCATCATACTTGGAAGCTTTTTTTGTTTTTAAACTTCCTTCCTAATTTAGGATCATTTGAAATAGTTTGGGGTAGATGGATACATGGATCTTAATTAAGAGTGCTGTGCTCTGATCCAGACATCCAATTACACTCTTCTGGTGGGATCAGCATCATCTCTAGCTTTCAGAAGGAGGCAGAAGGATGCCTGGGTGGCTCAGGGGTTGAGCATCTGCCTTGGGCTCAGGGCGTGATCCTGGGGTCCCAGGATGGAGTCCCACATCGTCTCCCCGCAGGGAGCCTACTTCTCCCTCTGCCTGGGTCTCTGCCTCTCTCTGACTGAATCTCTCATGAATAAATAAATTAAAATATAAAAGAAGGAGGTGGAGTTATATACTTATGCTTATGTCTTCTTCCTGTCAGATCCTTCCCTGCCTTCCTTTTTATTTTCCTAATAGTTCCCTTTCCTGCAGCCTGTCTGGGTGTTGGGCCCTCACCAATGTGGCTGTTGAGATGCTCTGCACACTTTGACTCCTTGGGATTGCCGGGTTCCAGGGCGTTCTGTACACAGGTGGAGCCAACAATCTCCTCCGTGGCTCTGAGGGGTTGTGTGCTACTTTGGGTCCAGGCTGGTCTATTTGTTCACAGACCCTTCTAGATCTTTCCAGAGCTGTGGTTATTCAACCTGCTTGTCTCAGGGCCCTTTTTCATTCTTAAAGATCATTGAGAACTCCTTAGAGCTTTGTTTACTTGGGCTATATCTGATGCTATATTAATTAAAACAGAGACATTGTCAAAGCAGAAAGATGTATGGATGCCCCTTCTGCACACTCTGTCAGGACCTGCTAAGGCGTTATGAGAAAGACTTTTCTCTTGCAGCACGAGGAAGGAAGCTGCCATGTTGTGAGAGGTCTAAGAGAGGGGGGCCGTGGACCCCCAGGGGTCCCTTGAGCTGAAAGTGGCCTCAGACAAAGGAGATGCACTCTTCTAGCAACTGAGGGAGCTCAGAAGCTGACCTTTCCCCCCTCGAAACTCTGACGAGCCTGCAGCATATCTTGGGCAGAGCAGAGGACCTCTCTAAGCTGTACCTGGACTCCTGACTACAGAGATAGTAAGATAATAAATATGGTTATTTTAATCCACTAATTTAGTGATAAATAGTTACCCAGCAGGAAAGTAATGTGATGGCATGATATGCAAGGAGTATTTCTATGAAACCAATAAAAACAATGGATTCTGGGCACTTGGGTTGCTCAGTCAGTTAAGTGTCTACCTTTGGCTCAGGTCATGATCTCTTGGGTCTTGGGATCCAGTCCCACATGGGGCTCCCCGCTCAGCAGGGAGTCTGCTTCTCCCTCTGCCCCTCCTCCTGCTTGTGCTCACTCTCTGTCTCTTTCTCTCTCTCTCTCTCTCTCCCTCTCAAATAAATAAAAATATATTTAAAAAAAACCACAATGGATTCCTTCCTGTAAATAATATAATGGCCATTAAACAAGTATGTCTTGTTTGAAGGAAGCCCAACAAGAGAACTTAGAAACAAATTGATCACTCATAATTCTTCATTATATTAGAATAGTTGCTGCCGCAGCCCTCCAGGGCAAGACATCAGCAGAACACAAAGGGGCCATTAGGAGACAGAAGCAATCTGGTAAGCAGAGTTCCACACCTCTGGCTTAATGGATAATCAGGAACCCAGGGAGCATGTAGCTGGATTGGACAGGTGGCTGTCTTCCAACCCTGAGCAGCAGCTATCAGAATGAAACTGACCTTCTCACTGCAGAACCAACGTGAAAATGTCAGGATCTGTGACATCCCTTGAGCCTGAATCTTGCACTGTCTTTAGGCTTCCATTTGTACAAAGCAGAGTCTCTATACTTTGAATACCAGTACTAATCCTGGTGATAATATTTCAGTTCTTGCTGTACTTTACTTTCATCATTTCACTTAATACTTAAATCTAAGATTGAAGGAAGGATCATCAACCTCATTTTAGAGACAGAGAAGTGATCACATGGCTAATAAGCAGAGGGACAAGGACTCATACCCTGATCTGTCTAATTAAAGCCGGTATTCTTTCCACTATACCTTGTGTATGCTCTCCATGGATAGTTGGTAATTGATTTTAGAGTAAAAAGGAAATGTGAAAATTATCTAATCAAATCTGCCAATTATACAAAAAATAAGTTGAGGCCTTGATTGATTAGGGATGGTAACTATTTCTAATTTGGGAGAATAAGGAAGTGAGATGTGAAGATCTGAGGTGCAAGATGATGAAATACTACAACTATTCTTTCAATTTGCAAATTTGATGTTACATTAAATAAAGTAAAATTTTATACAAACCAGTATTTTATGTATTTAGTATCATATATATTCTTAATGGTAGGAAATCTTCTTAGAGAGCCTACACTTGCATTTTTTAAAAAGCTTAATAAGTAATACGGAAAAAGTATGTTACTTATTTTCAAGACCATAACAAATAGTAAACCATCAACAAAGTGAAAAGGCAACCAACAAAATGGAAGAAAATATTTGCAAATCATGTATCTGATAAGGGGTCAATATCCAAAATATATAAAGAACTCATACAACTCTATAGCAAAAATGCCAAGCAATTTGATTTTTAAAATGGGCAGAGGAAGTGAATAGACATTTTTCTAAAGAAGACCTATAAATGGCCAATGGGTATATAAAACGGTGCTTAGTAGCACTGATCATCATGGAAATGCCAGTCACAACCGCAATATGTCATCCCATACCTGTTAGAATGGCTATCATCAAAAAGGTAAGAGATAACAAGTGTTGGTGAGGATGTGGAGAAAAGGGAGCCCTTGTGGACTGTTGGTGGGAATGCATGAAAGCCCCTGTGGAAAACAGTATGGAAGCTCCTCAAAAAAATTAAAGATAGAATTACCATCTGATCCAGCAAGCCCACTTCTGGATATATATATATATATATATATATATATATATATATATATCCAAATGAAACAAAATCATTATCTCAGAGATATATCTGCACTCTAATGTTCATTGCAGCATTATTTGCAATAGCCAAGGCATGGAAACAACCTAATTTTCCCTCAACAGATGAATGGATAAAGAAAAAGTGATGTATATATACAATGGAATATTATTCAGCCATAAAAAGAAGGAAATCCTTCCATTTGTAGCAACATGGATAGACCTAGGGGCCTTATGCAGAGTGAAATAAGTCAGACAGAGAAAGACAAATACTGTATGATCTCACTTTTATGTGGAATCTGAAAAAAACTAACTCATAGAAACAGAAGAGATTGGTAGTTGCCAGAAGCAGCGGAGGTAGAAATGGATGAAGGTTGTCAAAAAGTATAAAACTTCCACTTATAAGTTCAGTAAGTTCTGAGGATGTAGCACAATGTGGTGACAATAGTTAATAATACTGTAGTATATATTCAAAGTTGCTGAGACAATAGATCATAAAAGTTCTCATCACAGGAAAAAAAAATTATAACAATCCATAGTGACAGATGTTAACTGGACTTATTGTGGTGATTGCTTTGTAAAATGTACATGCATCAAATCATTATGTTGGTCACCTTGAACCAACACAGTGGTATATGTAATCATATCTTAATTAGGAGAAACCCTCACAAATACTGTGCTATAAGGAACCCCTGAATTTCTTAGATTGTTTTAAATACCAGGTGTGTGTGTGTGTGTGTGTGTGTGTATCTAGCAAAAACCCCACTTCGAAACACAAGGAAACAGGCATCTAGGTTCCATGCTTTGCCTCTGTCTTTAGCAGAATCGGTTCATGTGTCTAAATGCCTTTATATATGGAAATGTAGCCTATTCGTTATTATGTGCACATAATTACAATTGGTAATCTCACAATTATTTCTGATTTTCATCTGCTTAGTCTGAGTGCTTTGGCAAAGCACATTTCCCAAAACTTGTCTAAACAGACAGTTCTTGCAATGTAAATCACGGGTTCAAAGTATGCATCCTATTGGATGTTGAAAGGATTTTGGCCTTTCTCATACCTCTGCCCCTCCTCTTTCTTTAAAGAGGGTTGTTAACAAGATCTTAGAAGTTGTGATCTAGAAATCAGATGTAAACATAAGGTAGATAGACACACAATTGACTCTGAAATTATTTGAATGTCTATGAATATTTTACTGGCCCCCACAGACAGAGGAAGAGTAAGAAAGGGGAATCAAGCAGTAAACAGGCTATGCTGTATGATGCTCCCCTTTGCCGCTGTGAAGGATTTTTGCTGGGGCTCTGGGGCTCCAGTTCCATGTGGAACTTGTTGTTCAGGCATCCCACCCAGTTTGCAGTACTGTCCAGCCTCCAGTTGGAAATTTCATACCCAAAGGCATGGAGCCCTCACTCTTACCTCTTATATTACAATGTGGGATCTTGCACAGGGACCCTGTCCCTGTGGTTCTCATGACTGTTCAGTCTCAGGAACAGAGGTGCTTCTGTCTTTACACACAATGCAACACATCTTTATCTTGGAATCCACCTTCCCAGTGGATGAGCAGATCTTGTAGAATGCACATAGAGGTGTTCTCAGTGGTGTGCTAGCCTGTGGGCCTTCTTCTTCCAAAGGAAGAACATAGCGACTCCTCAGTTGGCCTCCTGTGTCCAGGAGCCTTTGGCTTTTTGGGTTCCATGGGGTAGCTGACTCCAGGTTGCGGTTGTACCTCAGAGCACACAGTTTCCTCCACATCCTGCAACAGGAAGTAAATCGTAGAGAAAAGGAAGTAGATTTGATCAACCAGTGCTCAATAAAACTGAGCTTCCAGGATCCCTGGGTGGCGCAAAAGCCTGCCTTTGGCCCAGGGCGCAATCCTGGAGACCCGGGATCGAATCCCATGTTGGGCTCCTGGTGCATGGAGCCTGCTTCTCCCTCTGCCTGTGTCTCTGCCTCTCTCTCTCTCTCTCTCTCTCTCTGTGACTATCATAAATAAATTTAAAAAAAAAAAAAAAAAAACCTGAGCTTCCTCTAGTCATCAACAGGGTCTACAGGCACCCATTTCCCTCCCGTTCCAACTGGATTCAAGCCCTAAGCCTTTTCTGGACTTGCCCTGGACCAGACTGTGGCATTGTTCTTCAAATTTCTTTAATTGTTTGAATTTAAAATCACCTAAATAAATATCAGTGAAATTGTAAAGGTATATATGTTGTGGGTAGAAGGCAGAGATTAAAGGAAGGAAGTGTGCAAGGAATTGCCCAGCTTGGAGCCCGATGTGGAGCTTGATCTCAAAACCCTGAGATCATGACCTGAGTCAACATCCAGAAGAGACACCAGGGTGCCCGAGAATTGAGAGTTTATGGGAGGAGCTTGTCTCTTCTTTAGTGACTAAAGCCATTGGGTGGATTGTATTTTCAGAAACCAAAAATGGACTTTCTAGTTCACACTGAAAAGCACATTTCTGTTCTTGGCTTCAATGGCTTATATGTTTTATGAGTTTTGTTTCTCTAAGCCCTGAAATTCTAAGTTATCTAGTTGAGTTGGAAATTTATATTGAGGCAGTCAGAAAAATGAACTTTGCCATTTGATGACAGATGCCAGACAAACATTCCATGTGTCATAGTTGGAAATAAATGTGGGCCACAGATAGTTCTATTCCCTAATGTTTACAAATTAATTTTATTCTTTGGACTCTCCCTCCTCCCTGGTCCTGGTCTGATCTTAATTATTCATGCTTCGTCAAGCCTTAATTTCCTCTGTCTTTTGATATTATCCAGAGTTTCCAATCGGCACGAAGCGCTGGGCATGGTAAATCTCACTCCTAACTTGGGTTTCCATTTCCAGTTGGTGATCATTTAGACTGTTGAATTGCAGGGACCTGCTGGCCAGTTTTCCTGCGTGTGTGTGTGTGCATGTGTGCATATGTGTGTCTGTGTGTGTTGCTCATCTTAAACACTAAGTGTAAGAAATTGGCTTCATGGATTTCATGTATGCCCAGGAAAAGGGGTCTGTTTTTGTTACTTGTTTTCTCTTAACTTGTATCAACAACAAAAAAGGACAGGCCTAAAGTTGGAACTAAGTAGGGAGCCCATGCCAGAGAGAGTTGAAGCTCTCAAAGAAGTAGTTTCTCTTCCCACTGAGGAGAACAGTAGTTCCATTTCAGAATTCATCCTGTCCTCCCCAACGTAGGTACCCCACACAGTTTCCTCCTTCCCCACGTAGTAGAGACTCCACAAGTATTTGTGGAACGGGTATACAGATGAAGGAATAAACGTGTGTGGTTTGTGAGACTCATCAACATCCAAAGCTACACGTCCCTTCTATAAGATTTTATTGCTTTTTTTACAGTGTGGATTCCTTGAATGCAGTACGTTAAATAGAGACACAAAGAGGTCAGCCGACTTAGGATGATTGCTCTTGTTGCTCTCACGTGGGTGGTGTTGGTGGTAGTTGAAAGCAGTTCCTGTGGTTCTGTTATGTGTGTCATGTGACACGTCTGCACTGGCCAGTCTGGTAGCCACTAGCTGCATGTGGCCGTGGGAATTAAAATTCAGTACCATTAGAGCCTAGTTCCTCAGTCACACCAGCCACATTTCAAGCACCCGCGAGCCAGTGGTGACTTGTGGCTCCATTTGGATTAGTACAGAGATAGAACATGACCCTTGCCACCGAAAGTTCTGTTAGCACGGATTCATGTATATGTTTTTATATTCAGTTCATCAGAGATCAAACGGATTCTTGGTAATAAAAGAAACTGACCTGTAGTCATGTAGGGAACAGATACCTGCTTGTCTCAGATTCACGTGAATATCAGTTTTTCTAGATATTAGCCTGTAAGAAAAATCAAGGAGTCTAATCGGAAACCATCTGAGAGATTGACAGGACTGGTTTCTGTTGCTGAATTCTTCATGTGACAGCTAATGGACTCTAGATGTGTTGGAACTTAGACCTCTACCACATTTGAAATGAGGCTCCCTTGGGTGTGTTGACTGAAAAGATGATACACCAGTGCCTTATAAAGCCTAACCGGAGCCTCCTAGACATGCCCTGGCTCTTCATGTGCAACTTTTTTCCCCCATGGAGGATCCTCTGCTGTAAGCTCATGCTGAGGTAGGTCAAAGAATCCTAATTTATCCAAACCTGTCCAAACCTGGTGGTCAAGTAGAATAATTCCTTTTGTGTCATAGATGGGAAAACTGAGGCCAGGCAGCAGAAATGACTCACCTGCAGTCACACAGCCAACACTGAAGAGGTGGGACTTGGAGCCACATCTGTTTGGAGCCACATCTGTTTCGTGCTCAATCCATTGTTACTCCAGCTGTGCCTGTTGATTGATTCAAATAAATGACATCCGGTCATTCATTCCACCACTTAGGCGTATTTTTATTAGGCATCCACCAGGTGCTGGGCCCGCGAACAGTGAACAAACTGACATAGCCTTGCCCTTACAAAACTTTGGCCTCGTAGGAGAGATAGCACATAAATAAATAACAAGCAATGGTTATGGATTCGGGACCCTAAAAGCACCATGGAAAGGAAGTATGGAACTTTTGGAGCACCTCTGCCATGGGTTCGACAGGGCAGCTTCTCCTAGAAATAGCATTTGAGCTAGGATGTATAGGGCGAACAGGGGTTAAATTAAGCAGGTGAAGAGGAGAAGGGTGAACATAGAGATGCCCCACCCAACCCCAGTTGGGAGAGAAGCTATCACCCTGAGGAATGTAATGTGTGTGCAGTGAGGACCACAGGTGTGGTCCACGGTGAGATGAGAGTGGACAGGTAGGGGGCCAGAGTGTGCAGAGTCTTTTAAACATGTTGTCCTCATGGTACAAACAGTGAGCAGGGAGGGTGGGATAGCAGCCTGTGGATTTCTGGCAGTGGATCCAGGTGTGGTGTGGACCTGTTGGATCACCGTTGCTTATATCCACACAATGGATGATCATGGTTGGGCTGGGGGTGGGTTGGGTGGGTGGTTGTGAGGCACATTTCCAAGGTAACATCCAGAGGATTCTGAGACCTTGAACATGCAGAGGGAGTTGAGGGAGGGAGATTCCTGCCTTATGCCAGAAGATGAACGGTGATGTTTCAGTGAGGTGGGAAACACTGGCAGATGACCAGGTTTCCAGGGGGAAATGGCACACATTTGAGGTACTTTTAAAACCCCCAACTAGATTTCTTAAGTAGGCAGTTGGCTATGTGGTTTCAGGAGAGAGATCTGAGTTGGATCTCTGATGCTCTAAGCCCTCTGATTATATATCTGGTCATTCAAGCCAGAGGTAAGGGTGAGATCCCCTGGGCGTGGGACAGAGATGCGCAGTGAGAAAGTGAGCTCCGAGCTCCAGTGTGCAGCGGCCTTGCGGGAGAGGGTGCCCTGCAGCAGAGGAGGAGATGGTGCATCTTCAGGAAGGCCAAGGGAATGGGTTGTTCCAAGGCAGAGGCAGGCCTGGTCAGTTTTAAATGCAGCTGGGAGACAAAATTAGATGAGGACCAACAATTTCCACTGGATTGAGCAACAGGAGGAATTGGTGACTTCTACAAGTCTCCGGTGTCTGGGCCATGCCAAAGGCTAAGAATGAGAACCACTGAGAGTGGGCCCCAGGCATTGGTCACCTATAAAGCCCTCAAAGTATTATGGCAGCTGCCAAACTTGAGAACCCCTGGTTTAGGGAAAACAGGCTCATGTCAACCAACATCTGTCTGCTTTCCTTTTCTCTCTCCCCACATTCCCTCTCCTTGACTCTCAGTCTTTCTTTCTTTCTTTCTTTCTTTCTTTCTTTCTTTCTTTCTTTCTTTCTTAAGATTTTATTTATTTATTCATGAGAATACACAGAGAGGAGAGAGAGAGAGAGGCAGAGACACAGGCAGAGGGAGAAGCAGGCTCCATGCAGGGAGCCCGACGTGGGACTCGATCCTGGGTCTCCAGGATCACGCCCTTGGCTATAGGTGGCGCTAAACTGCTGAGCCACCCGAGCTGCCCTTTCTTTCTTTCTTTCTTCCTCTTCCACTGTCCCTTTTTTCCTTTCTTTTATGAGTCTCATTGATTTGGAAACTATTCCCTTTTAGCTACTCATTTCATAAATGTATTACAAAGATGTATCGACTGCCTATTGTGTATTAGGCATCGTGTGTTTAGTTGATTTAAAAACAAAAGGACAACAAAAAATCACATACCAAAAAGAAAGGAAAAAGAAAAAAATAGGCAGACTCCATAACTCCACAGAATTTATGGTTTATAGGAAGAACATTTATCAGGTGAACACAAAACAAATATATTATTTTAAACTGTGCTGCAGACTATGATCCACAAGGATAGAAAAGGTAGCTGTAGAAGGAATGTTTGTGTCCCCCCTAAATTCATGTACTTAATTTCCAGGGTCGTGAAATTTGGAAGGGGGGCGTTGGGGAGGTGATTAGGACATGACTATATGGCATTAGTGTTCTTGACTGGAGACCCTGGAGAATTGGAGAATTCCCTTCCCTGGTATGGAGACAGAGCAAAAGACCTGGTCAGTGACCCAGGACGCGTGTTCTCACCAGACCCTGAGTCTGCCAGAACTTTGATCTCGGACTTCTAGCCTCCAGAGCAGTGGCATCAATTGTGTGGAAAAGGGATATTATATCAATATGAGAGTGTGTTGTAACTAGAAATTAAAAGCCAAAAGATATTTCTTTCACTTAAGTAGTAATAACTGGACCTTTTTACTACTGAACATGGCTTTTTATAAATGCATGGTTCCATCATTTTATTTGCTGTCAGTATTTACTAGCTTATTGGTGTTCCCTCCCCTCTAATCATGAATTTTAAATTATAAAAAATCATCTGATAGCTTTCATTTAAAAATGAGACTAAATATTGAAATAAATTTGATACTTTTCTATTTAAAAGAAAGCCTTGTCTAAGCTGTCTGGACTCTGGTTCTGCTCTAGCAGCCCAAAGAAAAGAACAAACACTCAGAACAAAAACAGAGGGGCCTGAGGTAGTTGGATGGTGATGAACTCTCTTGGAGAAGGTAGCATTTGAACTATGGCCTGAGAGATGAAAAAAGGAACCAGTTAGAGATGAATGCAAATAAGAACATTCCAAAGAGCAGAGCACATGGGAAGGCCCTGGGGTGGGAAAAACATCAGGACACTCGAGGAATTGCAGGACAGCCAGTGGCCTCAGCAGAGGTTG
This sequence comes from Canis aureus, assembly GCF_053574225.1. Taxonomy (NCBI): domain Eukaryota; kingdom Metazoa; phylum Chordata; class Mammalia; order Carnivora; family Canidae; genus Canis; species Canis aureus. Next base: position 59,637,963 of record NC_135622.1, read on the forward strand.
GTGAGAGACCATGCTAGACAAGTAGCAAGGGTCAGTTATGCACAATGAGAAGCAAGAGGCTGTCGTCATTAACTTGCATTCTTAAAAGCTCATCACAGAGAATTAATTCATGAAATTAGTTATAAATATTCCATTTCTGAAAGTTAATATTTGCTTAGAGTAAAGCCCTAAAAGAAATTGGAAGCATGGTGAAGGAATTATCCTAAAAACGTGGGCTAGTTTATTGAAAACCTAACATTTGGCAATTGTCATATTCAGAGAATGTCCACCTGGAGATGGGCACACCTTTTCTTTTACTAGGCCTCCAGCAAAGGGATTTGAGTCAATTTAGTAGGGAATTTTCTGAGTGCAGGATTTATTATTGCTGTCATTATCCTTGGTGCTAATCTCAGGATTGCAGCTCCTCTGGCATTACTTTGTGCTTCTTCTGGGGCCAGGTTGCCTGATGGGCTTTCTCTGTTGTTTCACCATTAGCTTTAAGTCTTTTCTTTGAGCTGGAGCCTTGGGAGAAACTCTCCCTCCACACTCTCACTCCTGCCCAATGGAAATCCTCTCTTGCCCTGTCAGGTCCTGTGCCCCTCGATCGCAGGATGGGGAACTCTCAGAGATAGAGCCTATCTTCCCCAGCAGTAGGGGATCACTAGTTTTCCAAGTCCAGGATATTGTCTCATACCCCTTCTCTGGAGGTGGAATGTGTTTTCTTTGGTTCCTTTGTCATAGCTTCTCTGGATTTCACCCGTGGCCTCAGTGCAACC